>NC_087348.1:83770833-85020833 GCF_030014295.1 Loxodonta africana
AAATATATGAGACAAAGTCTCGCCATCCTCATTTCTAAGGATCATTCTGGCTGTACTTCTTCCAAGATAGAATTGTTTGTTTTTCTGGTAGTTTATGGTATATTCAATATTCTTCACCAATACTATAATTCAAAGGCATCAATTCTTCTTAAGTCTTTCTTATTCATTTTCTAGCTTTCCCATGCATATGAAGCAATTGAAAATGCCATGGCTTGTGTCAGGTGCACATTAGTCCTCAAATTAACATCCAAAGAGATCTTTTCCAACAGATTTGCCCAATGTCACATGTCATTCGATTTCTTGACTGTTACTTCCATGCGCATTGCATGGACAGGGATTCTTTATGGATGGTATTCACATCTTCACTTTGTTTTCGTTACTCAATTTTCTTAATGCCCATGAAGAAAGATAAAACAAACCAAGAATAAAGGAGAGGTTTTTCTACTTCATACCTATTCCGTCAGACTGTAATTTGCCAAACTAATATGAGGGTGTCCTCTCACAGGATGCATAATCATGTTTTATATTAAAAAATTCGCAGATGTTCTCTCTACACATGATATTTCATGTCTTAATTAAATTAGTCATATATGGTGAAATCAAATAACTATATGCACTTGCTTTACAGATTTGTTGTATTAATGTTAACTAGTGCCTCCAATAGTGTGCTGATTTTATGTAGTGCCTAAGGAAAAGCTCATGATACAGGCACATTAATTACAAAGGATAATGGTGACCATGTGCTAATTCAGACTCTATCACTTTAGGAAGAAGCAACTATTGACCTTTGTACTCCAAATTATTCACTGGAAGTGAAAAAGATGATGATGTACTAATCGAGACCCTGCTACCATGGAGAAAAGTGACTATTGACCTCTTTACTATAAATCAGACATCATGATCCTTTTCAACAGTAGCACCTACAGACCCTTTCTTCTAACTGGTTTCCCTGGCCTGGAGGCCTCCCATCCAATGACCTCCATTTTGTTTTATGCCCTGTACATAATTGCCCTTCTGGGTAACAGTATAATCTTAGTGGTTATCTGGGTGGAACCATCACTTCATGCACCCATGTACCTTTTTCTCTCCATGCTGGCTGCTAGTGACCTGGGGCTCTGTGCTTCCACCCTGCCTACTCTGCTCAAGGTTTTCTGGTTCACTGTTCCTGAAATACAGTTTGATGCCTGCCTTACCCAGATGTTCTTCATCCATGTTTTCTCCCTAATGGAATCAGGCATCTTACTGGCCATGGCCTTTGACCGCTTTGTGGCCATCTCCAACCCACTCAGGTACACTACTATTTTGACTAATGACACCATTGTCAAGACAGGTGTGGGGCTTTTGATAAGGGCTGTGGCTGTCACATTCCCTGCACCTTTTCTCCTTAAGCAGCTGAAGTTTTGTGAGACCAAAGTGCTGTCACACTCTTATTGTCTTCACCCTGATATAATCAAGCTTTCCTGTTCTGACCACCACATCAATAGCATCTATGGCCTCATTATCATTCTCATCACCTTTGGACTGGACTCTTTGTTCATCCTCCTCTCTTATTTGAAGATCTTGATCATTGTGCTAGGCATTGCCTCTCAGGAAGAACAATTCAAGGCCCTCAACACTTGTGTCTCCCACATCTGTGCGGTGTTGCTGGTCTATGTCCCTATGCTGGGAGTTTCCATTATCCATCGCTTTGGGAAGCATATTCCAGCTGTGGTGCACATTATCATGGGCTATGTGTACTTATTAGTCCCTCCTGTTCTCAACCCTGTTGTGTACTGCATTAAGACCCGGGAGATAAGTACTCGTATTCTGGGAATTCTACTGAAAATGTAGCAGAGAAAACTTTAGCGTCATTGCATATTTTTGAAATAATCACTATGAAATTAACTTCTAATTTGGGTGAAATAAATATATACATATATACATATATACACCATCGGGAACTATTTCTATGTTCACAAATCCTATGTGCATAGTTACCTCCCTCATTATTTTGGGTCTTCATAAACATAGCAACAATATACTGTGACCTTTCTTTTGCTCAAGTAACTCAACTAAAATAGATGACTAATAATTTAAGTAATAAAGGATTACTTCTTACTAACCTATATATTCAGAAAGGCACCAATAGTCATGGAATCAGTGGATATAACTTAAGATTTGTAATGCAGAATGTAAGACATCTACCACAGAACATGCTATAACTTGGTGCCATGGAGTCCACAATTTCACTCCTAATGAATATTCTCCAAAGATGATATTTTGCACTTTTTTTTCACTCCTTCTATTTAGTTTTTTTAGGTTTCATTTGTGAGAGTTTTATCTCATTTCATTCCTGTTTTTCAACTATATCTTACTATTTTGCCATATATCTCTCCCAATTTTTTGTCATCTACAGATAGAAAACCATAGGGTACACATATAAAGTTCAGAGAATAAGGCAAAAAAAAAAAAAAAAAAACTTTAAAAAGGTTAAAATTGAAGGTTAACTGGGGCATTGGAATTCCAAGTTGTAGTTTTTGCTTTGTGTTTGTATTTTGCTGATCAACTTGAATAAAAGAACACTGTTTACTCTGATTGTCTACTGGAGAGATTTTCCCAAGAATATTTGTTAGAGGGAAGATATTTTTTATTAGGACAGCACCTACTATAGTTATGTTTTTCCTTCCTAAAGTCATTAAAATAACTTATACGAACAGTAGTAGTAATAATTTAGTCAGAGTAATAATAAGGTAGTAGTAGTTGCTTTTGAAGCATGTCCAGATTAATATGATAGAGGAGATACTTTATGAGCGAGGAAATAAGCTTCTAAGAGGTTATGCAGGGTCCCATAATCCTCACACTGACATTTTGCTAGTTGACAGACTTTCTCAGAACCACTTAGAAAACAATACTAAAATTTCCCACAACATATGTTTACAAATCTTACATAGTGTCCTGCACATGCTTAGGAAGTTCATATTATATCTAAATGCTTGTATGGTAAAGAGGGTCTTATAGATGTGACTTATTACTTCTTCTGTGCTTCTAAAAAATCTAGAGCTTGCCTACCTCATTCTCAGTGTAGACACTCTGGAAAAAAGTGGACTTTTTCTGCCATTGTTGCTTTTAGTTATTCATTAATCATTTTTAATTTTAGTACCATTCCAGAAGTCTCAATTTTTGGAACTCAGTGCCTTTGTCTTACCTGAAAAACACTTTATTTGTCTCTTACCATAGAGAATCTGATTCATTAAGACAGTATTTTAGTTATCTGGTGTGACTATAACAGAAATATGAAAATTCATATCCTTGCCACATGCAAAACACATTCACCCCTCACACCACTGTAAAAGTCTTGAATCAATTCCAAGATAAAAATCACATCTAGGGAAGCATCTAAATCAAATTTGCGTGAGAATTTAGGCATATTCTATCCTGGGGCAAAATTCTATTTTTCATCTGTGAACATGTGAAATCTAGACTACAAGTTATCTGTTTCTAAAGTACAATGGTGGAACATGCACAAAGTAGACATTTCCATTACAAATGGGATAAATTGGAGGGAAAGAAGAGATAAAGGGCAACCAATAAGCCCAAAACCCAGCAGAACAATTTTCATTAGGCTTGGAAATAATTCTCTGTTCTCTGAGATCTTTTGGGCAATGGTCCCACCCTCCAGAATCTAGATGTTGGCCACACCCTGTGAATGCTGGGTGGAGGCTCCTTGGCCCTAGGCTTCAGCCCCAACTTCCAGGCCCATTAGACAGTAACTCTGCTATCCCTTCTTTTGATGGCCCCATTCTTCTATCCATCTGAGTGGTGACCCCATTCCCTTGGCCCTGGAAGGCCCTATCCTTCTGCCCTTGGGCATGGGAGCTCCACCCCCTCAGCTTTGGGCAGCATCCTCATCACCCTGGCACACCTTAACAGAGAGCCCTATACTTCAGAACCAAGTTGACCAAGATCCCATTCTTTGCAACCTGGGAGGCTGTAGCCCAATCCTTTGTGATCTAGGAGACTGTGCCCCAAAACTTGGAAACTGAGAAGGCCCTGCTTCGTTTGTTCCTTCCAACAGTTCTGCTGATCTCTGAGCTGCTCCAGGAATGCTTTATTTTTTTTTTTTTATAGTCTTGGAGGACAATTGGTATATCTCCTTTGGCCTGTTTCCTCCCTTAGAATCCCAAGAGGTAGACACGGTTCTCTCCTTTAACTCTTTCTCTGTCTCCTTTAGTCTAAACAAATGGGTTTTCTGCTATCATAGTTGGTTAGATCCATGAGTCACAGGCTTAATCTAAAAAAAAAAAGTTTGTGTAGCCAAGTCCTTGGTAAGACTTCTAGGGCACATGTCCTTAGTTTATACAGCAGAATTTTCCAATTATTTAAGTTTTGTTTTCATTTTGCACAGTTCATTTTTAAGTCCATCTCTTCCTTCTCGCACTTTACTATAAACAGTTCCTTTAAGATTCTCCTTAGAAATTCCCTCAGCCAAATATCCAAGTTCATCACTTGAAAGTCTACCTGCCACCAAACAGATGAACAAGTTCTTTGCCACTGCATAAAAAATATTGCCCTTCCTGCCTTGTCCAATGACATACTCATCATTTCCTTTTAAAGCCTCATGGAAACATAGTTATCTTCCACATTTATAGCAACCTTCTGTTGCTGGCACTGTATAGGTTCTCTAAGATGATAGAGACTTTAAAGCTCTCTACTGGTTCCTTCTGAGCCCTCATCAGAATCACCTTTGATGTCCGTAATTCTAGCAGTCTCCTCAAAGCAATCTAGGCTTTTACTATTAGGCTCATTAAAACTCTTCCAGCCTCTACCCATTACCCAATTCCAAAACTACTTCCACATTTTAGGCATTTGTTCCAGGAACATTTCCACCTCTAGGTACCAAATTCTGTCTTAGTTATCTAGTGCTGCTCTAACAGAAATACCACCAGGGTATAGATAGCTTTAACAAACACAAATTTATTTTTTTACAGCTTAAGATGCCAAAAGTCTGAATTCAGGGTGCTGGCTCTAGGGGAATGCTTTCTGTGTCGACTCTGGAGGAAACTATTTGTCTCTTCTACTTGTTTCCTGGTTCCTTGGAGATCTCCCTGTGGCTCAGGATCAATCTTCCCCTATCTTGGCATCCTTACTTGGTTGTTTAATCTCTTCTATATCTCAAAAGAGATTGACTCAAGACACACCTTTAATCCTGTTCATTTACATAAATAGAGCAATCCACTCTCAAATGGGATTATAACAGACACACAGATTAGGAATTGCAATGCATATTTTTTGGGGACACAATTCAAGCCTAACAGACAGTAGACATGTCTATTCTGTTCAATGAGGTATTCACAGTAACAAGGAATGTTCTAGAAATACTTCACAGCTGCATTCTAATATCAATACAATTTTAATCTAGAATGAAGTCATTGTATTTCCATAGACTCTCTTATATAATAAACATGCTGCTTAATTCGTAAATGATTAGTTTTCCTTGTATAGTGAATAATTCAGCATCATGAGTCACAAGGACCGTTTTACTTCTTTTTAATGATGGTTGGCTATGCTTATGTTCTGAGAAATTCAGACCTCATCATGGCATTCATCGTGAGATCATTTTCCCTTTTTGCCCAATATCTTATCTTCACTATTTCTAAGAAAGTTGTGATTTTATAAATTTTATGTGGTAAAACAGTGGGTAGTTATCTGTTTATTTTAAGATAATTAAAAAAAGATAAAGAATATAGATATCTTAGTTCTCTATTATTCAGTTTGGTCGTCTTGAGTTAGATAAACCAGGAAAATGGCACGAAATTCTAAAATTTATATTAGAAGAGTAGCCCCAAAAGTGATCCAGAACCTCAATCTGGGGTTTTCTACTCAACATGCATTAGTAACTTTATATTTTTCTCAATACAGTTGCCACATATATGTGGAAATACGATCAGGTTGAGAAGTTCCGTGGTGAGAGGTATTTTCTATCCCTCTGAAAAAAGAGATCACCATACAATGATTTTTTTTCTTCACGTAAGTAATTTAGGATCCAGAATTCAGATTGACCTTTGTTTGAATCCCAATTGTCTATATACTGAGTGACTTGCCAAGTTAATTCATATCTCTGAACCTCAGTTTCCTTGAGGATAAAATGAAGGTAATATTAATTTCCTGGGTTGATGGGATGGATAAACGAAATATCATATATGATGCAAAAGAGTGTTTATGTGTTTGTGTGTGTGTATTTCTTGGTTTATATCCTCTTGAGGAGTTATTAGCTGCTTCCAATGACTTTTAACAACTGCATAGGATGGCTCTATAACCCAGGCCTTGTCCTTGTGTGTCTGGAAATCCCAAAGTTTTATGACTCATTACTTTTCTTGTATCACATGACTCCAATGGCCCTGTGACATATGTGCACGTGTCTAGTATGAATAAAGGGAAATGATGTCATAGGATAATTTTTCATTTCAGAATTCTTAGGTAATTCCATATACACCTAATGGTGTTTTGAGTTTACACATCAAAATATTATA
This sequence comes from Loxodonta africana, assembly GCF_030014295.1. Lineage (NCBI taxonomy): Eukaryota > Metazoa > Chordata > Mammalia > Proboscidea > Elephantidae > Loxodonta > Loxodonta africana. The sequence goes on from NC_087348.1 coordinate 83,777,343, forward strand.
CATAAAGATAGATAGTGTGGTGAGTGTCAGTTGCAAGCAAATTTTAGAATTCCAAAAAATATTACATGATGGTCCCAAATAACAGGTAAGCTATTTTAATACGAATTCTAATTTGAGTTGAAATGCATACTTAGTATCTACTATGTGCAACACTGTAGAATAATAGATGTTATTCCTCAAGCATTCCTCTTGAGTAGTTAAGAGTTAATAGGAACCTCAAATAAAGCAAAGGAGGAAGGATTCCCAGAAGATTCCCCCTCTCTGAGGTAGCAATGCATGAAAAATAAAAGAGCACAGAACATGCCTCAAAAGTTTTGAACTTTGTAGTTGGAAGAGAAAGGCTGTTCCTGCAAGGCTGTAGCAATCAAGCTGCTCAGAGATGTCAGGTGAGAAGAAAACTCAGGATTTAGCTTAGGTTAGAAACTTAAGATAGCAAAATAGTTAAACTCTAACATGTAATACAAGAAACCACAGATGACTGTTTTATAACACTGTCCTGTGAGGATGTGTATGTTACCTTTCCAAAAGGCAAACCTGAGTAGTTTTAGAGAATGATGCTAACCCGGATAGAAGAATAGAAGGAATTTATGCAAAAATTCTAAGAACAGAGAAGAAGAGGTTTCAACTTTTATACTAACATTGATCAGTCTCATGCCTAAACACTAACACACACCAAGACCAGACAGAGTAGATTAAAAAAAAAAATGTTAAAAACCTACATATGGGTAGTGGCAATAACATGACATCTAGTGGTGCCATACCTGGAATAGTTAAAATACACTCTTATTGAATGAATGGAGAAGTGGGTCCCTTGGACACTGAGCCATCTTCTTTATCTACAACAATCCAAATAGTAAAAATGCAGATTTAAAAAAATTCCTATCATGCTTCTAAAGCTGATTCCATTGTCTCAGTTTTGGCTATGCCTGGTATATGATTTTAATTAGGTATATAGAATTCAAAATGATATTCCAGACTGATATTTTTATACAGTAAATGGAATAATAAATAAAGGCAGTGACTAGTAGACAGAATGCTTATATTTCTTGTCTTCATCACTGGAACAAGGAAAATAACATTTTGAGGAGGATGGAGTTTTTGATTTTCAAAAATAATTTCTTGGATCAGAGAATGAATTCAATGAGCATCTTAATATTTGGATAAACATCACAGTAAAAATCCTATATCAAATTAAAAAAAAAAAAAACATGAAGTATGCCCAGAGCAAGTCTCCTTGGGATAAAGAAGTGGTAGCACTTTATTTGTTGTAAGACTGCCTTCCATGACCTACAATGTAAGCAAAGGAAGTGTATCTATTTTGATAATTGCTGTATCACTATAATCTAGTTCAGATAGAGGTTATTAGTATTCATTAAATAAATTATTAAGTATATATAAGAACAAATGAGCAATTCATAATTCATATAATGAATAAGGTGTTGCCTTTTTATTGATTATAAATGAACTATTTATGTAAAAAAACTAATATTATTTTTGAGTTTTTTAAAAAAATACTTATTCTTGATACTAACAATTTTCCTTAAGCTCATAAGATTATTTGCTTTCTTAATTTCCCTCCATTTGCAATTTACGCAAAAACATGTGCTAATATGCTGTGATGACTAATGTTTAATCTGTTTCAGGATGGAACAAAATAGTGAGCAACCCCTGGGATAATTCACAACTATAAACTCAATGAGAGATGAATTTTGGGATTCTATTTAAACACAAATGCATTGCTGAATTTTGCTTATTAAAAGCTGATTATTTCAATCTTAATAAAGCTCTTTTTTGTGTTTTCTTTAGGTTAAGTCATATTATCTGGCACAATAAATGATGTAGAAATAATGTAGAATGGAAGATCATTAATCTAGACTTTAATTATCAGATGTATAATTGGATATGACATGTCATCTTTCATTAGCATTGTAAGGCTCAGCTTAAAAAATGAATTAATTTGGCTAGTAATCATTCAAGTTGTAGTGCAGATACTCTCAGATTCTAAAGTTCAACAACTATGTCTCAGAAAATGCATTTTATTCTAGAAAAGGCATGCAGCTCTGGCATCATGGTTCCTGTCAATAGCACCAACTCCAAATTCTCCACGTTCCTGCTGACAGGCATCCCTGGACTGGAGGCTCTTCACATCTGGATCTCCATACCCTTCTGTGCCATGTTCTTCATTACCTTGGTGGGCAACATGACCATCACGACAGTTATCTGGAGGGAGCAGACCCTCCATGTGCCTATGTACCTCTTCCTGGCCATGCTGGCTGCCTCTGATCTGGGTCTGTTCCTCTTCACCTTCCCCACAATACTGAGGATCTTCTGGCTAGATGCTCGAGAGATGACTTACTCTTCTTGTTTCACCCAAATGTTCTTTATTCATACCTTCCAAAAATTTGAGTCTGCTGTTATTCTGGTGATGGCCTTTGACCGCTATGTGGCTATATCTTGCCCATTGCACTACTCTTCCATCCTCACTAATAGAGTGATTGTTAGGATAGGTTTGGCCATTTTTGTGCGAACTTTGTCTGTAGAGGTGCCCGCTCCCATCCTCTTGAGGAGGCTGTGCTTCTGCCACTCCAATGTACTTTCCCATTCCTACTGCTTGCATCCTGACATCATAAAGCTCTCCTGTTCCAACACTAGGATCAATAGCAGCTTCGGATTGTTTGTGGTGCTCTCCACCATGGGACTTGACTTTTTACTTATTCTCCTGTCTTATGTGCTGATTCTGAAAACTGTACTGAGCATCACTTCACATGGTGGCCGCCTGAAGGCCCTCAACACTTGCATTTCCCACCTCTCTGCTGTGGTCCTCTTCTTTACTCCCATGATCTGCCTGTCTATGTTGCACCGCTTTGGCCCACGGCTTCCCTCACATATCTATGTGCTTATGGCCAACATGCATTTCCTCATTCCTCCTGTGATGAATCCTATTGTCTATGTGGTGAAAACCAAGCAGATGCGGGAGCAAATACTTAGGTTTTTCATCAAAAGAAGACCTGGAGAATCAAAGTAACATTAAAAAAAAAAAAATTGGTATATGAATAGTGTGGTTCACATTCAGTTGGCACCTTTTGAATCTAAGAAGACAGGGGCACCTTGGTCTATTGTATTTTGTCAGCCACTCACTTTTCTTTTTCAGATACAGCTGTCCGGTAGCCTAATTATGGAAGTTGCTTTTGTGAGAATCACTCTTCATAGTCTGAAAAGCCATTTAAAAATATGGTATGGTTGGCCTTAGTATTCTAAAAGAAAAAATCAGCATTGTAGTTTGTTTTATTTTGTGTTTATTATTCACTTGTACTGTTTACTAAATTACATATATAAATATATATACACATACATAATATACTTATATAAAATATTATCGATTTATGTATTTTATTCTATGTCCCAAAGTCTCTCTGTAAGTCTGAAGTTTCATATCAGCCAACATAGATTAAACCAGTTAAGGAGAGTAAGTGTTTTGAGAATTCATAATCAGCTGGAATAAAATATTGATGATGTGCTTAATTCTAGTGACACAACCGTAAAGACATTAGTAAACATTTTATTTCTTTAATGTTGTTGAGGCAAAGCTCAGGTCTTTGAGTAGAAAAATAATAATAATAATTAAAAATTATTAAACAATCAATGAAGTTATTTAATCATCTGGGTTTTAGCTAATCCATAGATGGAGTAACTCCCATCCTGATCTTTTCATCACAAGACACTCTTAAATGTTTTCATTTACCAAATAAACAGTACCCATTTATAACTATATAACGTAATGGAAAGTTACCTTTTTCATGTCTACATCAGACATTCTTGCAAGATTGATTAGTGCTCTTTTCTAATTCAGACAGCACCCATGACAAATTTAAAATGCTGGTCTGTTTGACTAAGTTTATTAAAATGAACTGCTCTTGTGTTTGAAATCTTTCATGATAGTGTTTCTTAATCTTTTTCTCTCATTTTTTGTATATTCACCTGTGATCCTTGATAACATCTGGGGACATATCAACTCTATGCTAATACTTTCTTGTATTCATCATTTGCTGGTACTTGTCATACCCATTCTGTTCCTTTACTTATTTACTACTAGACAACCATGTGATGGCTACTGCTTAGGTTATTTCATCTTTGGAAATTTCCTGGTCAAATACAATTCTATTCCTTCAATCATGTCAACATTTACTATTCATTCTCTGTGTCTTCTTTGAGGATCCCTTGTGGCATAATGGTTAAGAGCTCAACTTTTAACCACAGGGTCAGGTGTTCAAATCCCTCATCTACTCTGCAGGAGAAGTGGCAATCTGCTTCTGTAAGATTACAGCCTTGGAAACACCATGGGGCAGTTTTCCTCTGTCCAATTGGGTTGCTGTGAGTTGGGATTGACTGAATAGCAATGGGTTTGGTTTTGGTTTTTGGATGTCTTTTTTACTGTTTTTTTTTTTCATTGACATGTGATATACATCTCATAAAATTTACCCATTTATGTGTATATTTCCGTGATTTTTAGTGTATTTACAGAATTGTTCAACTATCACATGATCTAATTTTAGTACATATCTATCACCCTCCAAAATAAATCTCATGTCCACTATCAGTTTCTATTCTCAACCCCAGGCCTAGACAACTACGCATTACTTCTAATTGTCCTTATGGATTTGCATTTTCTGAGAATTTTGTACAAATAAAACCCATACATTATGTGGTATTTTTTGTCTGCCTACTTTTACTTGTTGTTGTGTACCACTGAGTCAAATTCAACTCATAATGTTTTTGAGGTGCATCCGTGTTGTAATAGGTATCAACTTGCTGTGGTTGTTAGCTGCTGTCCAGTCAGCTTGGACTCACAGTGACCTTATGTATAACAGAATGAAACGTTGCCTGTATCAATACTTTATTCTTTTTATTGCCAAACAGTGTTTCTTTTTATATATAGATGACTGTTGTGTTTATCCCTTCACCAGTTGATGGACATTTGGGTTACTTCAGGTTGGAGTTATTATGAATAATGCTGTTATGAATGTTATCACAAAAGGCTATGTGAACATATGTTTTCATTTCTCTTGGTTAGATACATGGGGTGAAATTACTAGTTTATATGATCATAGTCTTAAACATTTTGAAAAATTGCCAAAGTTCTTTCAAAGTGGCTGCACCCTTTTATGTTCAAAGCAGCAATAAATGAGTGTTTCAATTTCTCCAAATCCTTACAAATGGTTGAGATTGTCTTTTTGATTGTACCCATTCTAATGGGTAGAAGTGGTATATCATTGTGGTTTTGATTTGCATTACCCTAATAACTAAGGATATTAAGTACCTTTTCATATGCTTATTGCACATTTATACATTTCTTGGAGAAATATCTATTCAAGTTATTTATTGTTTTGTTTTGTTTCTTAATTGTGCCATTTGTTTACTTATTGAGTTGCAAGATTTATTTATATATTCTGGATTCAAGTTGGTTATTGGACATATGATTTGTAAACATTTTTACCCAGTCTGTGGATTGTATTTTTACTTCCTTGATGCTGCTTTAAAAGTGAAAAGTTCTTAATTTTGACTAAGTCAATTTTTTAAGTCTTTTATCTCTTGTGATTTTGGTCTCTGCCACTTGGGCCATATGACCCAGCTGATCAATGCTACTCGAAGTGTCAGTGGCAGATGGAGACGCTCTTTGGAGTCTTTTGCGTGCCCCTATTTTTGAATCCCAGCACAGGCCTTTATGGCTTTGGAGCAAATCCCTGCCATCCTTTGCAGATAAATACTCTCCTGTTGAGAAACAGATTTTGGCTAGTTACTGGGCCTTAGTAGAGACTTATTGCTTAACCATGGGCTACCAAGTCACCATGTGGCCTGAACAGCCCATCATGAAATGAGTTTTGTTTGACCAACAGAGATAACGTTAGACATGCATAGCAGCAGTCCATCATTAAATTGAAGTGGTATGTAAGGGATTAGGCTCAAGCAGGACCTGAAGACACTAGTAAGTTGCATTAGGAAGTGGCCTAAATAACCATGGTCTCCGCTTCTATCACATTTCGTTTCTGTCTCTCAGTTTGTACCTATGGCCCCAAGGCATGTTCTTAATGATCAGTTGCCTGAGGAAGAGAAAACCTGTGCCTGGTTTACTGATGGTTCTGGGTGATATGCAGGTACCACTTAACTGGACAGCGGCAGCACTACAGCCCTTTTATAAGACCTCCCTGAAGGACAGTGCGGAAGAAGAATCCTCCCAATGGGCAGAATTTTGAGCAGTGCCCCTGATTTTTCATTTTGCTTGGAAGGAGAAATGGCCAGGTATGTGATTGTACACTGATTCATAGGCTTTGGCCAATGGTTTGGCTGAATGGACAGAGAATCGGAAGGAACATGGTTAGAAAATTGGAGACATGGATGTATGAGGAAGATGTACATGGATAGACCTCTCTGAATGTCCAAAGAGATGAAGATATTTGTGTTACATGTGAAATCTCACCAAGGGCATCCTCCACAAAGGAGGATTTTAACAATCACGTGGTTAGGATGATGTGATCTGTGGAAGCCAGTCAAACTCTTTTCCCAGCCACTTCCATCATTGTCCAATGGGCTCACAAAGTAAGTGACCAGTGTTGGGGCAATGTTCTCCAGGAATACGTACATGCTGTAAACCAGTTTATGGTGCTGTTTCTACCATAACCAAAACTCATGGGTCCAAGAATTAAGGGGTGAAAATGGGAATGACACCGCTCACTATTACCTCTAGTGTCCCACTCGCAAAATATTTACTTTCTGCCCCCATGAACTTCTGCTTGGAGAGTCTAGAGGCCTTCATTCCAAAGGTAGGAATCCTCCTACCTGAACACACAACACTTACTCCATTGAACAGGAAGTTAAGAGTACCACCTTGCCACTTGGGGCAAAGAAAGGAGTTACTGTATTGGTTGTTGTGATTGATCCTGATTACCAAGGGGAAATTGGATTGATGCTACATAGTAGAGGTAAATAAGAGTATGTCTAGAATACATGAGATTCCTTAGGACGTCTCTTATTACAACCACACCCTGTCAATAAAGCCAATGGAAAACTACAGCAACACAATTCCAACATAACTACTAATGGCACAGACCCTTTAGGAATGAAGCTTTGAGTCACTTCACTATGCCAAGAATCACAACCAGCTGAGATGCTTGTTTAGGGCAAAGGGAATTCAGAATGGTTGGTAGAAGAAGGTAGTTCTAAACACTGGTTATAAGCATGTGAACGGTTGCAGGAATATGGACAGTCATTGTCATGAGTATTCATTCCTTGTATGAATGCATCAAATATTTTTGTTTTCTTAACTTATAAAATATGGTGTAAATGAGATAGTGTGTTTTCGGTTGTATGCTTGTTAGTTATATCAGGTTGGGGTAAATATGACTTTATGATTATCTTTATCTAGGGATTTTGTGTAGTTTAAAGAGGTGTTACAGGTTTCACATTACCAAGGGATTGTGCGTGTGTCGACTTGGCTGGGCCTCGATTCTCAGTAGTTTGGCATTATGATGTAGTTTGTCAGTCATGTAATGATATAATCACCTACATGATGAGATCTTCTATGAGCAGCCAATCAGTTGAAATGGAGTTTCCTTGGGGGTGTTGCCTGGATCCAGTAGATATGGATTTCCTGGCAAACCCTGCTGGCTTTTGTTGTTCTGTATCCTGCATCCAGCTCGTCATCATCTCACATTTGGTTCTTGGGACTTGAGCCAGTAGCTTGTTGTATGGCCTGCCAATCTTGGAATTCATTGGCTTCTGCAGTCGGGAAGCCAGCAGGCTACTGTCTTACCTGCCAATCTTATATTCATCAGCCTCTGTAGCCTGTGAGCCAGCAGCCTGACATCTGACTTGCCAATCTTGGGCTTGTCAGCCTTTGCACTACATGAGTCAGGAGAAACCTCCAGCCTAATGTCTGACCCATGGACTTAGAACTTTCAAACCTTTACAACCATGTGAGCCATTTCATTGAGTTAAATCTCCCTCACTCTCTCTCTCTCTAGATATATATATATACACCCTTTACTGGTTTTGTTCTCTAGAGAATCCAGCCTGAAACAACTATTGAGCACACTAGGAATATTTACTTACACACCACTTTTTGGGATAGTGATTTATATAAATCTTTTTGAAATTAATTTGGTGGAATAGATAAAATGTTTTAAAGGAAGTCTTTAGCTTTTATATTATGTTAGCTAAAATTAGGTTCAGCTGCATATGAGAAAGCAAACCAAAGACACAAACAAAACTAAAATATTGACAAAATATTTTTATTAACTATGTATTTTGAAGCCAATTCACATCATTGCCTAGGACTCAAGATCCAGCCCTCTTTTTTATATGCTCACACACTCATTCAGAAACAGATGATATGATCTATAACTTGATAAATTATCTAAATTACATGAATGTTTTCTACAAGATGTATTTCTTGAGAAATACAAGTTGGCCATAAAAGTCTGGAAAAATTGTGGAATATTATTGGATTTTTTATGTTCCATCTAATACACAATATTATATGATTTGATTTAAGCGTTGCTCCTTGTTATCAATAAAAAAAAATACACTGTGCACTATGATGGTGGACACAGTGTATTAATCCATTCCATTTATTTTTGGGATACATTGCCTCAGGTAGTTTGTCTCTGGTTTTCACTAAATAAATCTTGAACATTAGCATACACCAGAATAAATATAGGGGCTTAATCTACAAGTCACCATCATCATCACTATCTGTGTTTACAGGGTATATAACTACCCTATAAAATACTCTATGAACTAAAACTGTAAGTTTCAAGTGCACTGTTTCATTGATAGCTCTAGTTTTTCCTGTCAGATCCTAACAAGAGCTACTTTCTTTTGGGAACTTCTACCAATTTCAATGATCCAGAGACTTTTGAAATCACAGATTCCATTATTTAACTTTACAGAAATAACTTTTATCTTCCTGAATTCTTTCTTGCCTCCTCTATTCCCTCATTGGAACCAATTCTCTCGTTATTGCTCTAAGATCCCATTCCAATTGCAGTCCACCCAATGTGAACTTCTAGTTTCTCAGTCTGAAATCTGAATCCCTTTTAAATTATCAAGAAATATATATTATCTACAGAGTCTTAAGAAATATTCTCAGGAAAAACAAAGTAGCAAGCTTTGTATTACCTGACCTCAGAATCTACTATACAGCTATGGTAGCCAAATACCCTAATACTGGTGCAACAGCAAAAGCATTGACCAATGGAACAGAATTGAGAACCCAGATGTAAAGCCATCCATGTATGGTCATGTGATCTTTGATAAAGGCCCAAAGTCCACAAAATGGGAAAAAAGACAGTCTTTTTAACAAATGGTGTTGGTAAAACTGGATGTCCATTTGTAAGAAAGTTAAACAGTACCCTTACCTCACACCACACACAAAAACAAATTCAAATGCATGAAAGAACTAAATACAAAACCAAAAGCTATAAAGATCATGGAAAAAAAATAGGGTCAAGTCTAGAGGTACTAATACGCATCATTAACAGGATATAAACCATAACAAACAATACACAAACACCCAAAGACAAGCTAGATAACTGGGATCTTCTAAAAATTAAACACATAACTCATCAAAAAATTTTACCAAAAGAGTGAAAAGGGAACCTACAGACTGGAGGAAGAAAATTGGCTATGGCAAAGCTGTCAAAGATTTAATCTCTAAGAGCTATAAGAAAATCCTACACATCTACAACAAAAAGACAGTCCAATTAAAAATGAGCAAAGAATGTGAACAGACAGTTCACCAAAGAAGACGTTGAGGTGACTAACAGACACATGAGGAAATGCTTACAATCACTAGCCATTAGAGAAATGCAAATCAAAACTACAATGAGATATCATCTCACCCCAACATTACTGGCACTAATCAAAAAACAGAAAATAACTACTGGAGAGGCTGCAGGGACATTGGAACTCTTATGAACATCTAGTGGGAATGCAAAGTGGTACAACCATTTTGGAAAATGATACTGCACTTCCTAAAAACCTAGAAATAGAAATACGATATGATCCAGCAATCCCATATCCTACAGAAATAAGAGCAGTTACATGAATAGACATATGCACACCCATATTCATTGCAGCATTGTTCACAATAGCAAAAAGATGGGGATACCCTAAGTGCCCATCAACAGATGAATGGATAAACAAACTATGATACATACCAACAATGGAATACTATGCAAAGGTAAAGAACAAGGATGAATCTCTGAAACATCTCATAACATGGAAGAATCTGGAGGGCATTACACTAGAAATTGTCAATCACAAAAGGACAAACAATGTACGAGACCACTGTTTTAAAAACTCATGAAAAGGTTTACACAAAGATAGAAACGATCTTGGATGGCTACTAGGGAGAGGAGGGATGGGATGGGGAAGGAAAAACACTAGACAATAAATAACTAGTAACTTTGGTGAAGGATATGACAGTACATTATACTGGGGAAATCAGCACAACTCGATCAAGGCAAAGTCATAGAAGTTTCATAGACATATCCAAATTCCTTGAGGGACTGAGTTACTGTGCTGAGGGCTGAGGCTCACAGTCTAGGGGGACAGCTAGCTCAATCAGCATAACATAGTTTATAAAGTAAATGCTCCACATTCAACTTTGATGAGTAGTGTCTGAGGTCTTAAAGGTTTATGAGCAGCCATCTGATATACATCTACTGATCCCATCCCATCTGGAGCAACAGAATGAAGAAAACCAAAGACACAAGGGAAAGATTAGTCCAAAGGACTAATGGACTACAGGTACCAGAGCCTCCACCAGACTGAGTCCAGAACAACTAGATGGTGCCTGAGTACCACTACTGGCTGCTCTGACAGGGATCACAAAAGAGGGTCTGGGATAGAGCTGGAACAAAATGTAGAACAAAATGCAGAACAAAATTCTAACTCACAAAAATACACCAGACTTACTGTTCTGACAAAGACTGGAGAAACTCCTAGAGTATGACCCATGGACACCCTTTTAACTCAGTACTGAAGTTACTCTTGAAGTTCACCCTTTCTTCAGAGATTAGCTAGGCCTACACAACAAACAATAACACACGTAGTTCAACCATCTATACAAGACTAAATGGGCACACCAGCCCAAAAGCAAAGACAAGAAGGCAGGAGGGGACAAGAAAGCTGGATGAATCGAAATGGGAAACCTGAGGTCGACAAGAGGAGAGTGTTGACATTTTGTGGGGTTGGCAACCAATGTCACAAAACAATATGTGTATTAATTCTTTCATGAGAAACTAATATGTTGTGTGAACATTCACCTAAAGCAATATATAAATAAAACAAAACAAAACAAAATAAAATAAAAGGTTACAGCCTTGGAAACACTATGGGGTAGTTCTACTCTGTGCTGTATGGTCACTGTGAGTTGGAATTGACTTGACAGCAATGGATTTTTTTTAAGGGTACATTAAAATAATAATATATAATATATGTATATGTGTTTGAGTATATATATATATATACACACACACACAGAACTGTAAGTAATGATCCTTAGCTTCACATTCACTCTGTGAGGTCAGCAGAAGAGGTGCAGGTTCTGTTTTAATTCTGCATATTTAATTAGTCCTCCTCCTTAAAACAGAAATAGTGTTGTATTTCACAGGGCTCGCGTCATGATTGCAGAGTTGTCCCTTTGATGGAGAAAATGAGCACCCTTATAAGAGGAATTCTGGGATGTAAAGAGCTTGGGATGCATTATGAGAATCATGAAGTTAAAATTCATAAGGGCAAAGCTACCTATTTAAATTAAATATTCTGTGAGGGAAGAGTAAGCTGTGTCTTGTGTAGTAACTCACATAGCATTGTTAGCTAGAGTGAGGTATAACAGCATACTATCTTTTGTTCAATTCCCTTACGTGAATATGCTCATTGGTTTACTCATTCCAGTAATCACATGGTACAATCATAATCACAAATTCCTACTAAATTCCCTTGGTTCAAATTGAGGTCCAGATTGGGCATGATGCATGGATCTACAGAGCCTTCTCCTCTACCTTCCAGATATCCTGTGTCCCATGTACCCATGTACCAGAAGCTGCTCATCATTTATGTTGAGGAGTGCTGCATGTGTACTACTTCCTTGTTAAGAGTTGGGATAATCTAGAAAAGAAAATTTCAAGTAACACAAAGACTGATTAATGTGTCATTGTTAAGCACCATCGAGTCGATTCTGACTCATAGCTACTGTATAGGACAGAGTAGAACTGTCCCATAGGGTTTCTAAGGAGCTGCTGGTGGATTTGAACTGCTCACCTTTTTGGTTAGCAGCCAAGCTTTTAACCACTGTTGCTATCTTGAAACGCAAGACAGTTTTCTGTTTATTAGATGGTGTGACAGGCCTACATAAAAAGTGGAGACCACAGATTAAAGATTTTGTTGGCTCTTTTTAGATGCACAAGAGTTTATTATACATAACTGCTTTAAACTTCCTAAGAGTTTCAGTCCAAAAGTTCTGATAAACACACATGATCGTTTTTCCAAAGCTACTGCTTTGGATTGCAAACTTGGCCAAGCAAATTGATGTTGTTTTACTCTTCATAGAAGAATAGAGTATTAATTCTCCCCAGTCTTCGATTGAGTGTTATAGAAAGAAAAGAGAGAAATCTTTTGTTGTTGTTGTTTATATTTAAGAATTTATTACTAAGCTGGAAAGACAACAATTATATACATTGTTATTTGTCATTGTTGTGTTCTATCCAGTAAATTTTGGCTCATAGGAATCCCGTATGATAGTAGAACTGATCCATAGAGTTTTATAGAGTGTAATCTTTACTGGAGCAGATTGCCAGGTCTTTCTCCTGTGGAGCTTTTGGCTGGGTTCAAATTGTCAGCCTTTCAGTTAGCAGCCAGCACTTAACTATTGAGCTACCAGTGCCCCTTAGTATATACACAGAGTGGTTAAAAGTGCAAGAGATACTATGTGGTTAGAACAATTGAGCATTACAAAAGAGAAAGAGCTAAGATCTTGATCATCCTGATTTATTCTTTTTTTTTTTTTTTTCCCAGAGAAAACAAGTGTCTGGTGAAGGGAAGTGATTTGCCCATAAATCATTCCGTTATTAATAATTGATCTCAGATCATTTTATTAATGATCCTCATTCCTTCTACTTCATCATGCGCCCCCCCCCAAAAAAAAAAAAAGAAAATAGCTAGCATTTGAATAGAATGAAGGAGTAAAATCTCATTTCCTGCTGTTGTTCACTCTACTTCTTTTCTCTCACACAACAGACTTTGGCCACCCCTACCTAACATCCAACTCTACATCTACCCAACTTACTGCTTTTCTGTTGACTGGCATCCCAGGATTGGAAGGCTTCCACATCTGGAGCTTCATCCTTTTAAGCTTCATGTACTTTCTGGCTCTGATAGGCAATGTCCTGGTTATGATAGTGGTGGCCTGGGACAGAAACCCACACGAGCCCATGTACCTCTTCCTAGCAATGCTGGCACTCAATGATGTCCTCCTCTGTACTGTCACAGTGCCCAAAATTCTTCTCATCTTCTGGCAGGGCCCTTCTCCATCAACATTTTCTGCCTGCCTCACACAGATGTTCTTTGTCCATGCTCTTTTCCTCTCTGAATCTGCTGTTCTTCTGGCCATGGCTTTTGATTGCTATGTGGCCATCTGTGAACCACTCTACTATGTGACTCTACTTACAGGCTCTCTCATTGGCAAGGTTGGCCTGGCTCTGATGGTCGGGAGTGTGGCCATAGTGACTCCTGGTGTTCTCCTCATTCTCCGGCTGCACTTTTGCAGAACTAATATCGTCCACCACACTTACGGTGGGAACATGGGCATTGCCAAGTTGACCTGCAATAACATTTCTCTTAATAGAATTTATGGACTCACTGCTGCTTTCCTTACCAGGGGGTTGGATTTTGTCCTCATCTTCCTCTCGTACTGGCTAATCCTGAGGACAGTATTCTAACTGCCTTCAAGGGAAGCTAGGACAAAGGCTTTTGGAACCTGTGGAGCTCATACATGTGTCATCTTGATATTCTACACTCTGGCCTTCTTTTCCTTCTTTACTCATCACTTTGGGCACCATGTGCCCAAGCATACTCTTATCCTCCTGGCAAAACTCTATTTACTGATGCCACCTACCATGAACCCCATTGTGTACGGGGTAGAAACAAATAAGAAAAGGATGAGAGTACTAGGACCCTGTAGCCGTTCAAAATGACCCGAGGGAAATGAATCAACAAGGACCAGTAATGTTCAGGATAAAAAAATAGATTGGTGTATCATATCTCCCCTACATGTCTGTCACTTCTTCATACTGTGGGAGCTTGTGTGTTGCTGTGATGCTGGAAGCTATGCCACCAGTATTCAGATACCAGCAGGGTCACCCATGGATGACAGGTTTCAGCTGAGCTTCCAGACTAAGACAGACTAGGAAGAAGGACCCAGCAGTCTACTTGTGAAAAGCGTTAGCTGGTGAAAACCTTATGAATAGCAGCGAAACATTGTCTGATACGGTGCTGGAAGATGAGCTCCCCAGGTTGGAAAGCACTCAAAATATGACTGGGGAGGAGCTACCTCCTCAAAGTAAAGTCAACCTTAATGAAGTGGATGCAGCAAAGCTTTTGGGGCCTTAATTTGCTGATATGGCACCACTCAAAATGAAAAGAAAGAGCTACAAACATCCATTAATAATTGGAACCTGGAATGCATGAAGTATGAATCTAAGAAAATTGGAAATCATCAAAAATGAAATGGAATGCATAAACATCGATATCCTAGGCATTAGTGAGCTGAAATGGACCAGTATTGCCCATTTTGAATCAGACAATCATATAGTCTACTATGCTGGGAATGACAACTGGAAGAGGAATGTTGTATTCATTGTCAAAAAGAACGTTTCTAGAGCTATCCTGAAGCACAATGCTGTCAGTGATAGAATAATACACATACGCCTACAAGGAAGACCAGTTAATACAACTATTATTCAAATTTACCCACCAACCACTAGGGCCAAAGATGAAGAAAGAGAAGGTTTTTATCAGATGCTGCACTCTGAAATTGATTGAACTTCAAATCAAGATGCATTGATAATTACTGACAATTGGAATGTGAAAGTTGGAAACAAAGAAGAAGGATCAGTAGTTGGAAAATATGGCCTTGGTGATAGAAACAATGCCAGAGATTGAATGATAGAATTTTGCAAGACCAACGACTTTTTCATTGCAAATACCTCCTTTCACCAACATAAATGGTGACTATACACATGGACCTTGCTGGATGGAACACACAAAAATCAAATTGACTACATCTGTGCAAAAAGACGATGAAAAAGCTCAATATCATCAGTCAGAACAAGGCCAGGGGCCAACTGTGGAACAGACCATCAATTGCTCATATGCAAGTTCAAGCTGAAACTGAAGAAAATTAGAGCAAGTTCATGAGAGCCAAAATATGACCTTGAGTATATCCCACCTGAATTGAGAGAGCATCTCAAGAATAGATTTGATGCATTGAACACTAGTGGCCAAAGTCCAGATGAGTTGTGAAATGACATCAAGGACGTCATCCATGAAGAAAGCAAGAGGTCACTGAAAAGACAGGAAAAACAGAAAAGGCCAAGATGGATGTCAGAGAAGACTCTGAAAATTGCTCTTGAGCATCAAGCAGCTAAAGCAAAAGGAAGAACTGATGAAGTAAAAGAACTGAGCAGATGATTTCAAAGGGCCTCTCAAGAAGACAAACTAAAGTATTATAACGACATGTGCAAAGAGCTGGAGATGGAAAACCAAAAGGGAAGAACACACTCGGTGTTTCTCAAGCTGAAAGAACTGAAGAAAAAATTCAAGCCTCAAGTTGCAATAGTGAAGTATTCTATGGGGAAAATATTAAATGATGCAGGAAGCATCAAAAGAAGATGGAAGGAATACACAGTCATTACACCAAAAATTACTCGATATTCAACCATTTCAAGAGGTGGCATGTGATCAGGAACCGATGGTACTGAAGGAAGAAGTCCAAGCTGCTCTGAAGGCATTGGCTAAAAATAAGGCTCCAGGAATTGATGGAATATCAATTGAGATGTTTCAACAAACAGATACAATGCTGGAAGTGCTCACTCGTCTATGCCAAAAAAATATGGAAGACAGCTTCCTGGCCAACTGACTGAAAGAGATCCATATTTATGCCAATTCCCAAGAAAGGTGATCCAACTGAATGTGGAAATTATAGAACAATATCATTAATATCACACACAAGCAAAATTTTGCTGAAGATCATTCAAAAACGGCTGTAGCAGTATATCGACAGGGAACTAACAGCCAGAAATTCAGGCTGGTTTCAGAAGAGGACGTAGAACCAGGGATATCATTGCTGATGTCAGATGGATCCTGGCTGAAAGCAGAGAATACCACAAGGATGTTTACCTGTGTTTTATTGACTATGTAAAGGCATTCAACTGTGTGGATTATAACAAACTATGGATAGTTTGGGAATAGAATGGGAATTCCAGAACACTTAATTGTGCTCATGAGGAATCTTTACATAGATCAAGAGGCATTCGTTTGGACAGAACAAGGGGATACTGATTGGTTTAAAGTCAGGAAAGGTGTGCGTCAGGGTTGTATTCTTTCACCATACCTATTCAATCTGTATGCTGAACAAATAATCCGAGAAGCTGGACTATATGAAGAAGAACAGGGCATCAGGATTAGAGGAAGACTCATTAACAGCCTGCATTATGCAGATGATACAACCTTGCTTGATGAAAGTGAAGAGGACTTGAAGCACTTACTAATAAAGACCAAAGACCACAGCCTTCAGTATGGATTACACCTCAACATAAAGAAAACAAAAATCCTCACAACTGGACCAATGAGCTACGTCATGATACGTGGAGAAAAGATTGAAGTTGTCAAGGATTTCATTTTACTTGGATCCACAGTCAACAGCCATGGAAGCAGCAGTCAAGAAATCAAAAGACGCATTGCATTGGGCAAATTTGCTGCAAAGGAACTCTTCAAAGTGTTGAAGAGCAAAGATGTCACCCTGGAGACTAAGGTAGGCCTGACCCAAGCCATGGTATTTTCAATCGGATCATATGCATGTGAATGCTGGACAATGAATAAGGAAGACCGAAGAGGAGTTGACACCTTTGAATTTTGGTGTTGGCGAAGAATATTGAATATACCATTGACTGCCAAAAGAACGAACAGATCTGTCTTGGAAGAAGTGCGGCCAGAATGCTCCTTAGAAGCAAGGATGACGAGACTGCGTCTTACATACTTTGGAGATGTTGTCAGGAGGGATCATTCCCTGGAGAAGGACATCATGCTTGGCAGAGTAAAGGGTCAGCGGAAAAGCGGAAGACCCTCAACAAGGTGGATTGACACGGTGGCTGCAACAACGAGCTCAAGCATAACAATGATTTTAAGGATGACGCAGGACCCGGCAGTGTTTCGCTCTGTTGTGCATAGGGTCGCTATGAGTCAGGACCAACTCGACAGCACCTAACAACAACAACAACATATCCTATCTGAATCAATCCAGGCAGACTTGTCCACAGAAGACCCAACTTCTGATTAGAGCTTAAAGTATTCATATTTCCAAATCCTATCTTCCCCATATGGGGAAAACAGAAAGTTGAAAGGGAATTGTTAAAGTATCATCTAGGAATATCGCCACATACTAGAGTAATAATTGTTGAATTTTTACTGTAACAGAGTGGAAAATTCAAATACCCTTTTTGTAATCTGCTGTCTCTTCCAATTTGCTATGGACAGGCCAAAATATAAACCTTAGACGATTAGGGATTGTTTCTAATTCAAGTCTAACCATTGCATGCATGAGACATAGAACATACAAATAATATAATAAATAAATAATATACTTAAATATAAAGGCTGTTGCCATCAAGTCAATTCCGACCCTCTAGAACAGAGTACAACTGCCCAGAGCAACCCTCTGGGACAGAGTAGAACTGCAGCATAGAGTTTCCAAAGAGCAGCTTGTGAAAGGGAGCTGCTGACCTTTTGGTAAGCAGCCAAACTCTTAACTACTGCACCCCCAGGGCTCAGGGAGTATGTTGCATATATTTTGTATTACATATAATATTACGATATATATAGTATATTATAATATTATATACAATATTATAATAGGTTTTTAAATTAATTACTCAAATAATTAATGCAGATTTTTTTCATGTAACAAACTCCGTGATTTGTCCTTATGTTTTTTACTTGTTAGTAAAATAATTGTTTTTCTTTCCTCTCAAAAACTTTTCCCTTAGTTTCCAGAAAATGTCTATTTCTCTTCTCCTTTAATGCCTTAGTGCAATATGCTTTTGGCTATGCATAATCAAAATTGAGTTTCATTATATTACACAGACAAAAAAAGAAGAATATTTCATGAAAACATTCTGAGTTATATCATGAAATCGAAGGATGTGTTGAATATCCAAGATCAGAAAGGATAAAATTCGGGGTTCTATAGGACCTCAGCAACACGTGAATGTGAATTTCTTCGCAGGAGTTGATAGCACTAACCTGTCTTAGCTACAGTAACTCTGGGAAAATTAACATAATTGCTCCAGATTGGGTCAGATTGCTAAAGCTGGATCAATCCATTCTACCCAGGGTGTTGTTGTTAGGTACCCTCCAGTTGATTTTCAATTCACAGCAACCCCATGTGACAGACTAGAACTACTCAAAGGACCTTATAGGCTGTAATCTTTACAGGACCACATTGCCAGGTCCTTTTCCTGTAGAGCTGCTGGTAGTATTCCGTATTTTTTTTTTTTTAACAGCAATGAAAATGTGTCAGGATAGTTCTTGAGACGTGGAAATCACAGGTATAGGTCAGAACTATGTCCACTGAGCTCATTTAATTCATTTAAACAAATACATGTAATTTTCCTAATTTAGCTCCTCCCCGATCAACTCTTCTTTCCCATTATGCTCTATAGTAACTGGGTCATACTTTGTCCCCTATAAATTTATCTTCTGTAATCCTGCAACGTATAAACCCTTTCAATCTACTAGGAAATATTTACCTCTTGATTAATAAAAGAGATAAAACATTTTTGGGTCATCCCGACAATAAAACGTGTGTCATGAACATAACATAACACATATATGGTCTAGGGGTTAATCGCATTGAGTATCTTGAAAAAATCATACTGCTATTATTCTGTTTATGAAATGCATGTTTGTAGAGTCTGTATATAATCAGATGATTATCCATGACAATGTTCTGAAGATAATTATTTTTCTATCTTTTATGTTATTAGACTGAGTGACTAAATGAGATAATGAAGTGTTTTGTAGCAATACTTGGAATAGAAGAAAAAACCAAACACTAAGATGATGAAGGAGGTAGTGGTCTTCCCTATTATTGTTTCATCTTGCCATCATGTTTTTTCATAGAGGGTCCAGTGCATCATTAAGATTATTGGTGTGTTATCCAAAGGATAGCATTTGACACAAAAATAATGAAATTATCTGTGTTTAGTGACAAGTCTTGACTTACCAAAGAAAAAAATCCAGATTACTTATTTAGGCCTCTGTATCTCTTACAGATTTGACAGGAAGGCAGGGAGGGCTTTCAGAAGACAAATAGATACTCATGATTTTCTCAAACAAGAGAATATATATAAGAGAGTCTCCTAATCTGTAAACCAACAAGCAAATTAGAGAGTGCTTCAACTTTATTGTCACTGTAAGCAGAAACAAAAGGTCTTTTTGTTTTAGGAGCACTAGCTGCTTCCCAATGACTGAGCTCCAGCCTTTGTTATTATTGTTTAAGCTGCTGTCAAGTTGGCTCCCTACTCATGGTGATCTCACTGCACAATGGATCAAAGTGCTACTCATTCCTATTCCATCCCAATTATGGATTGCAAATCTGACTGTTGTGCTCCATAGGGTTTTTCATTGGCTGATTTTTAGAAGCAGATCTCCAGGCTTTTCTTCCTAGTGAGTCTTACTCTAGAAGCTCCACTGAAATCTATTCAGCATCTAAACAACACACAAACCTCCACTGACAGGCGGGTTGTGGTTCCACATGGAGGGCATTGGCTAGGAACTGAATCTGGATCTCCCTCAGGGAAGGCAAGAATTCTATCACTTAGCCACTGATCCCTTATCCAGAGTTTATTAGGGTTCCAAACAGAAACTAATGCTTCTGCTTTCAACTCAACACAACCTTGTCATCCATGTATTTATTTAGCTATATATCTAATCGGAAACCCTGGTTCATAGTGGTTAAGTGCTTCAGCTGCTAACCAAAAGGTCAGCAGTTCAGATCCATCAGGCGCTCCTTGGAAACTCTATGGGGCAGTTCTGCTCTGTCCTATAGGGTCGCTATGAGTAGGAATCAACTCGATGGTACTGTTTTTTTTTTTTTTTTTTTAATATATGTAATCAATCATCTCTTTACCAGCTGTATTTTGCTTGAAAAGATTGTCTTCATCATAAGAATATGTGTTGTATTAATATTTTTGTTAAAATATCTTTTATGAATGTAAAGTAACTCTAATAATAAAATTTAAGTGCTAGTATAGTATTTTAATACTTTTTAAAGTCAAAAGTGTAGCAAATCTAAATAGGTATCCACTTAAACATGGAGCCTTTATGGTGCAGTGCTTAATCACTCAGCTGCTAACCAAAAGGTCAATGGTTTGAACCTACCAGCCGCTCTGTAGGAGAAAAATGTGGCAGCCTGCTTCCACAAAATGTACAGCCTTGGAAACCCAATGGGACAATTCTACTCTGTCCTATAGGGTCACTATGAGTCACAGTTGACTCAGTGGCAAAGGTTTTGGTTTTGTGGTTATCCACTCAAACATGGTTTTTTTTTTTTGGTATGTTTAATTTAAAATCTAGAATCCAATAAACCCATTGCTAGCGAGTCAATTCTTACTTACAGTGAGTCCATGATCCAATAAGTTAAATATATTTCTGCTAACAGAGAGGTGATTGAAACTTTCATTTTCTGGAGTACAGACACTGAGAAAAATGTATTCAACATCCACAGGTTAAAATTATACTAAGCATTTGAAGGTCTTATGTTAGAGGTGATTAAAAATAGTTAAAAGTTACTTATACAATATACATCTGACAGTAATGTTATTTTGTCCTCAATATTATATTTTTTCTATCAATTTCATTTTATTTATTTATCATAGGAAGAAGATTGTCTCATTTTGATGTGTATATATTCTCCATTATTTTTAATTATTCTTTCTTTGATCAAGGTGAATGTGCTGATGGGAAGAGGTAATGAGAAGTAGAATCAATAAACTGGATAAAGAGGAGTGGAGTCAAACAGGATTGAATTAAAAGCAGGAAACAGAGGTTTTTCTAAGTATACTTCATGTGCCTGAAATTTGAAATGCTAACTATGAGGTAATAAGATTTCTCTTATCGTATAATAATATGTAGGCTCTTGGTATGTCAACATTTTTTTTCTACAATTTTTTTCATATCCAAACAAATAGTTCTTTATTCATTAACTGATTTGTTTATTTATTTTTTATGCATTCCATAATTATTATAAAGTACCTCTTTTAAACAAAGCATAGCAGTAGTTCTTACAGGCAGCAAAATGAGCCACACTTTCTGCTTAATAACAGAAACAGACATATGAAAACACATTCTATTATAAAAATCTTGTAACAAACCCATTGTTGTCGAGTTGATTTCAAGGGGCATAAGCACTCTGAAAATCTTTTTACTCCCCAACTTATTTTTTCTTTGAGCAAATGTAGACATGTGAAAAAAGAAAATTAATTAAATTTGCAAATTTCTTTTTTAACAATTCTACAGCCATGTGCTAGAGAAGTTCAATGGTATGAGAAAAGATAGTTTTGTATATTGAAAAGAGTTTTGTATATGAATTAAGAGACCTAAAGTTTTTGGATCCTGAAGTCATAAACTTGTAAGTAGTTGCACCTTTGTGAATTACACTTTGTTTATATTTAAATAAATAATACATCCTAAATTATTGTCAAGATCCTTTTAAACCAAATGTTTGCCATCCCTGGCTTTACATGACAGTATCTGGGAGTTTTCAGAAACTACTATGGGCTAGCTTTCTATAAAATTAACATTATTTGCAAAAAATTTGAAGAAAAACAAAATATCAATAATGCTTTTTTTATACTTTTGAAGATACTAAACCTGCACCAATAAGGTAGACATGTGTATAAGCATTTATAAGGTGATACTGAAGTATCATGAGGGTTTAGAACCATCCTCTGCTTTGAGACCAACTATACTATTATACCAAGATGATATTTTTTTCTAACTTTAAGAAGGATAGAATAAGCATATTTATAAACACAAAATTTAGATAATAAGAACGATAGTACAAGATTCTGTAACAAATAAAAATATCAGAAATTAAAGAAATACGGATTTGATATATTCATAAAAAACTTCATGGATGAAGTGGCCTTAAATAAGGTTGGGATTACAAACAGGAGAGAAAGGATGGAAATGATTTCAACATACTTCAAAATATTCACAGAGAAGTTTTATAAAGCACAATGTGAAGTCAGACTGTATAGTCCCAGTGAACTTAAAGTCTCTCCTTTAAGTCTCTTCATGCTGCTTCTATTTCAACTCTTTCAGTAGCCTTGTGTTGGAAACTCTGAGGCCAACATACTAGATACATCACTACAGCAGACAAATCACTATGTGTTTATATTACTGAATCTGATTTTCTTAAAGACATGTCTACATTACAGTACAACTAATGTTTTTTGGGAGAAAGAATATGGAGGACTCCCTGGCGGATCTGCTTGGTCTTCACACTGTAGATGATTGGGTTGAGCACAGGTGGAATCAATAAATAGATGTGTGCCATGAAGAAGTGAATGAGAGGAGAAGAGTGTTTGGCGAAACGATGGACAATAGACAGTCCAATCATGGGTACATATAGAATGAGTACAGCACAGATGTGAGACGCACATGTGTTGAGGGCTTTAAGCCTACCCTCACGGGATGCAATTCTCAACACCGAGCTAAGGATAAAAACATAAGACACAAAAATACCCAGAGAGTCCATACCCCACAGCACAGTGATCAGAACCAATCCATATACAACATTAAACTTGGTGTCAGCACAGGCAAGGCGGATCATGTCCTGGTGTAGACAGTAGGAATGAGAAAGGACGTGGGAGTGGCAGAAAGGAAAGTAGGCCAACCGGGCCAGAGGTGGAATCATGGCAAAGGCACTCCTGAGCAGGGCTACAATTCCAATCTTGGTGATGAGTCTTGGGGTAAGAATGGTGGCATATCGCAGAGGGTGGCAGATGGCCACATACCGATCAAGGGCCATGGCCAAGAGCACAGATGATTCAGTGAAGGAGAAAGTGTGAATGAAAAACATTTGGACCACACAGATATTAAACTGTATCTCTCTGGAAATGGACCACAACACCCTGAAGAGTGATATCATTGTGGGCATGGACATACCCATGTCGGTAAGGGAAAGCATGGCAAGGAAGTAGTACATAGGCTCGTGGAGCCTGGGATCTGTCCGGATAATATGCAAAATGGTACAGTTGCCCATTATTCCAACAAGATACAGTAGGCAGAATGGGATGGAAATCCAGTTGTGAAATTCCTCATAGCCAGGGATGCCTGTGAGATAGAATGTGGACGGCAGGGTGTTGTTGGTGTTGGAGACTGCCATAGGGTTCACGTGTTGAACCACAGCCCCATCCCAAGATCATACTTTTATGGGGAGGATGTTGGAAAGATAAGATCTGTGTCAGAATAAAACAAACACTTCGGTGCTCATCAGTAATCATCGCAAAACCCATCCCTACTTTATCAGTAAGAGTTGCCAGTTAACATAAAATATCAATTTTAGACCCACAAGGACCCTGCCTTTTGTCTCTTGTATGCAGGCACATCAACACCTTTTCTAAACATGTGGCAATCATATCTCAAAGACACTACTCAGGGAGAATAGCACACAACCTCTTCTAGACTACATTATCTTTATAATATAATCTTTAGGAACTTACTTGGCCAGGGTTACTAGTCTTACTTTAGTCAGACTTTTTTTCTTTTATGACTCTAGCACTGATTTACAGAAGATTTATTTATCTGCCCGGTCTTCATAGTTTCTTCGGTAATGCTAGAACACCATGCAATGTACCTTATTAGAATTAAGGCAAGTATTGGCCAGCATGGCTCTTGTTCTTATTAACCTATTCCCATCTATAGAATGCATGTCCCAGGCCTGATCTCTACAAATAGTTAAATCTGGTATCAATTTGGTCTTGGCCAGGCACCCCCATTTAATCATTATTATTATTATTTTGTGGCAGTCCAGATCTTCTAGTGAGCTTTTATTATTGAACAAAAAAATCAAAATCAAGAGCTAAATACAGGTTATGATACAGTTAACTAAAATAATCAGTGTCAAATTTTTGAAAGAGTATCTTAAAATAGTAAAATATGTAATTTGAGGAAAGCTTATTTGATTCTGGCTTGGATTTTAAAGATTCAGAATCTTATTCTTGTTAATTTTCATAAAGAATTTCTATAGAAATGCAAAATGATGGATAGATTGGTGTACTAGTAAGCTATGGCAGAAGCTCATAATTCAAAGCAAGACAAAACAAAATAACATAAAAAAAAATATCCTATGTAGTAGAATAAGTCTATAGGCTTCATCTGATCTTGATACTAAGTGCCTCAGACTTGGACAACGTGAGAAAATAATTTTGTCCCCACTAGACTCCAGTCATCATTGTATTTCTTCTGTGCTTAAGAAAAATATCTCTGAAATAAGACGTGCTGTCTCTCAAAACTCTACTCATTCACTACTTTCAAAGCATTCGAGTTCACCAAAATACTGGTAGGAGAATTTGTAATCCAGGAGGAGATTACTTCCTGATGTAAATTAATAAATTGATATCTTCCTGTCTTGTAAATTCTACTTTGGCCTTTGAGACACTCAAACCTTCTTCAATCTCCTCAAGTCCCATGTAGATAAACCCTAAATGTAGCAAATATTTGTTTGGAATTTTTAATAATGGCAATTTTATAGGAAAAGAAAGATTCATAAATAAGCAAGTAAATTCTAGAGACAACTCAAACATTCTGGTTGTTTATAGTAAAATTTAGTTCAATTCACATATTATGTAAATAGATATTTGTGATCCTGAAGGTTCCTTTACTCTGCCTGCCTTATCACCATCCCAAATCCTTACTTCTCTGACCTTGGGCTGCTCCTCCATACCTTCCTTTCTATGCTCCTCTCATTATGCCCAAAGGCAGATATGTGAGGGAGAGTGTGTGGTTCATATGATATTTCAAGAATTATGTAAGAATTGTTTTTCTCCTGAATCACAGTAGCAGTACAAATTTTGGAAAAAAAAAGTCCTGTGTAAAATGTGAAGCCAAGAAAAAAGAATGAGATCCTTGGGACTTTAGAGAGCTAGAAATCTGAGCAACCATGTTAGTATGCTGAAGTTATCCCAGTAGTGTTTTATATATTCACTTAATATCTAGTCTGCCTATTATTCTACAATACTTTTTCTTGTCACATTGCTTTGTTTTGATACTCTGACTCTACTGCTCTATGCCCTGTCATTTCGAACTCATTCACCTGATCACATAACGTTTTTCACCACTCTCTTGGGGAGGAGGATGGAGTTCTTTGGTACCAGTTTGTGAACTTGAAAGTCTTAAGGTCTTATAAAGTAGGGTTTAGAACACTGAGCTTTAATTAAGGTCAAATTAAAATCACTGATAGTTGGGTTTGGAAGGAACCTTGAAGGTTATCTGGTTTGATCATAATCTTATTCTGGAATTCATCCTCTATTAAGCCTGAAAATGGCCCTCTACCTTCTCTGTGGCCATAGAAGACATCACCTGCCATGGAAGTCCAGGGAACCGTAGGCGTTCCTGTCTATCTGAAAAGTCTCCCTTATATGATTCCAACTTGGATACTACTAGAGTGGGGATAAACAATAAAGATATCTATAAAAAACAACCAGGGAGCATTATATCTTGTGCTGAACTGAGAAAGTCTTCCTTTCTGAAACAGCCTTTCTGTCCTTCACATACCCTGAATATCTGTCCTTTTCTCCTTTGCCTGAAAAAGTCCCCCTCTGTTTCTCCCTACTCTTTCCCACATTTATTTTTCCCAGGCCTTACGCACTTGGTAGAATAATTCCTCTTGCATTGAGTAGTCATTCCAGTTCTCAAAGCGCGAAGGATGAGTTAATAAGTCTTCTTCCAATCCTTAGAGATATGAGGCCCCAGGATAATCATAGGACAGTGGCAGTAACCCTATCACTGCTATCTTTTCAGTTTGCCACCCTTCCTAAACTCCTCCCTCTACCACATCCATACCGCAGCAGAATGTGACAGTTTGGGAACACAGGGGCAAGGGCCTTATAGAGACCAAATATTTATTGTTATAATGTCTGGGAAAAATGCTGTAACATGACATACAGTGAGATTCTAGCTGGAGACAAAGAATGATAGGACAGTAAGTATATATATATATGTATATGTATATTTATGTTACATATATATTTATGTTTTATATATATATTTATGGTGTCAATGAGATGGACTTACCCAGGACTTAAATTGTGGAGGGGTATAGATTCTATAGCATAAGAGCTGAAAGTGACTTGAGTTCAAGTCTGTTATTATATACAGGATAAAAATGAGACATAGTTAAACGACTTGTCCTGCTCAAAAAATCATACAATAAGCAATAAAGCCAATATTATACCTAAAATCTGATTTTCTAGGTGGTGTTTATTTTACTATGCCTTCGAAATTAGTAAGTTAGGTCTAACTATAAATAGAAGCTTTTGCCCTATTTAGCTTATATGTTTGTCAAAACTATTGATCTCTTTATCCTTATTGGTTGACTGATACGTGAAACAAAGTTTGCACATGACTGCTGAATGCCAACAAATCCCTAATCAAGGGTGAAAGTTCCAATCTTAATGTCAGTCATGTTTAATAGGAACTATTAAAAAAAAAAAGTAGTCAACTGTTAATCTTTCTAACTGATTTCCACTTTGAAGAATTGGTTTAATTATAACACTTAACAAACATATCATCCATTCGCTCACAAATTATATATTGATTATATATTCCACATACATAATAAAGGTCCCGGGGTGGTGCAAACTTTTTACACTCATCTACTAACAATCATCTGCAAAAAAAAATACTCTTTAAAATGTTAAAAAGTAAAGATGTCACTTTGAGGGCTAAGGTGCGCCTGACCCAGGCCATAGTATTTTCAATCGGCAAAAGCTGGATAATGAATAAGGAAGAACTGATGCAGTAGAATTATTGTATTGGCAAAGAATATTGAATACAACATGGACTGCCAGAAGAATGAAAAAAATCTGTCTTAGAAAAGTACGGACAGAGTGATCCTTGAAAGGGAGTACATCTCATGTACTTTGGACATGTTATCAGGAGGGACAAGTCCCTGGAGAAGGACATGATGCTTGATAAGGTAAAGGATCAGCAAAAAAGAGGAAGACCCTCAATGAGATGGATTGACACGGTGGCTGCAACAATGGGCTAAAACATAGCAATGATTTTGAGGATGGCTAAGTACTGGGCAGTGCTTTGTTCTGTTGTACATATGGTAACTAAGAGTCAGAACCCACTCAATGGCACCTAACGACAACAATAGTAACGAAAGAGGAGCACTGGTGGTGCAGTGGTTAAAATGCTAGACTGCTAACCAAAAGGTTCTATCCCACCAGCCCCTTCATGGGAGAAAGATGTAGCAATCTGCTTGCTTAAAGAATACAGTATTGGAAACCCTATAGGGCAGTTCTACTCTATCTTATAGGGTTGCTGTGAGTCAGAATTGACTCAATGGCAGCAGGTTTGTTTTTTGGTTTGGTATTAACTGAAAGGTTGGTGGTGTGAACCCATCCACCGGTGCCATGGGAGAAAGGCCTGACAATCAGCTTCCATAAAGATTACAGTCCAGTAAATTCTATGGAACAGTTCTACTCTGGAACAGATGAGGTCATCATGAGTCGGAATCGGGTCTATGGCAGAAGGTTGGTTTTTGGTTTTGGTTTTACCTGCTGTATTTGTATTTAAAGTTTTGAACATGAAGTATTTTGCCAAGTAGGTAGCTTATACTGACCAAAGTGTTTCTGATATATTTTAGTATACCTCTTCATGATGAACATGCAGTCACTTCGATGTGAATTATGGACTGGTCTTGTGAGTTTTCACCATTGGAGACCATTAACTGTATGCATTTATTGTCTAAGCTTTTCTAACATTTATTCCCATAGGAGTAAAGGAAACAAAGAAATGTGATATTTTTATTTATTCAGTTCCTAAGTTCAGACAGCTGTCTGACTATGGATTGACGCATGAGTTTGGAGAATGGAGTCCACATTATCTAAAATGAAAAGTTACCTAGTTATCGATGTCAACTCTACTACATAATTATGTCCGTGACCTTTTAACAATTAACTTCTCTAAGCCTTAGTTTTGGCATGCAAAATTGGTCTACTCTTTCATTCTGAATGAAAAAGTAGCTCCATAAATTATATAAATGAAATAAATTCCATTTTATACCTCCCAACACAAAGGCTCTAAGCTATTTTAAAGTGAAGAAGTAATGACAGAAGCAAACACACTATTTTTCTTGAAGAAATATTTGGATCTTATGAACTTTCATGAAATGATTATGCACCTAGTATGTCCAAATTCTAAACAGGAAACCTTCAGGAAGAAGGAATGAAAAAAAAAAAACTGCAAAAGACCAAATGGCAAGTAATCACATGCCTTCTAAGTGTGAGCAAGCCCAACCCTTTTGGGTGATAATAATTGTAGGAAGTTCGGCAAATCTGCTTTGTCTTGATGTTATAAATAATTGAGCTGAGCACTGGTGGGACTAACAGGTAAACATTGACCATGTTTATGTGAATAATTGGGGAGGAGAGCTTTGCAAATTGATGAACCGAAGACAGGCCAATGATTTGCATATAGAGATTGAGCAGAGCGCAGATGTGGAAGGCACACATATTGAGGGCTTTCAATGTCCCCTCCTGGGAGGCAATGCCTCACACAGAGTGGAGGATGAAAGCATAAGACAAAAGGATTCCCTGAGAATCTAAACCCCAATAAAATACAACAACAAACAAACCATACAAAATGTTGAAAGAGATGTCAGCGCAGGCCAGCCTAATGGCATCTTAATGTAAGCAGTAGGAATGAGAGAGAAAATGGAAGAACAGCAGGGAGGACAATGGAGCACAGATGACTCAATCAGAGAAAAAAGTGTGAATAAAATACACCTGGACTACACGAGCATTGATCTCTATCTCCCAGGCATAAACCCAGAACACCTTCAGTACCATGGGTGGAGTAGAGACAGGCAGGCCTGTGTCAGTGAGGAACAGCATGGCCAGAAAGTAGTACATCAGCTCGTGGAGACTCTTGTCAGTGTGGATAATGTGAAGAATGGCATAGCTAGTTGCCCATTATTTCAACTAAGCAGAGGACACGAAAGGGGATAGAGATAAAGGTACCCACTTTCTCGTAGTCGTGAATTCCAGTGAGGTAGAATGATGCAGATGACTAAGCACTAGAATTGGAGTCTGCCGTGAGGCTCTCCCAAGTAACTATTTTCCTACCTTAAAATGATGTACTCCTAGAAGGAAGAAAAACATGCAACACAGAGGAAATAGAAACTCATGTTTTTCTATCACTTTTTTTTTTTTTAAACATATGTAGGGGCCCTATCTGTATAGTCTGGGTAATGGTACTTTGTCATATATTTTAAAAAATTACCCAAATCATCCTTCTTTTTAATATATTGCTGTTTAATTCTTTAAATAGTTTCTAATTATGACTTCATCTGCCAACCTTTTCTCTAGTGTATCTAGATTTTTGACCCCTTCCTAGAAGGTTCTTCCCTCCCCTAAGTTTATATTTCCCTGTGTTTTCTACTAATATCTTCATAGATTTGGTTTTGTTTATGTTTGTGTGTACTTTGTAAAAAAAAAAAAAAAACATGCTGTTAATTAGGGATATTTTCCAAGACCCTCATGTCTCTAAGTTAAACCTTCTCTTTCCTCTGTCATGGACACTTTGGGGCGGGGGGGGGGGGTGGTAAATGGTAGAATGTTATGGATTGAATCATGTCCCCTCAAAATATGTGCTGTAATTCCTAACCTTTATGCCTGTTGTTATAATCCCATTTGGGAATGCAATGTCTTTACTAAGAATAGACAGGAGGCAGGATTAACGTAGGGTATGTTTTGAGTCAATCTTTTTTGAGATACAAAAGAGATTAAACAAACAACCAAGCTAGCAGAGATAGGAGAAGATCGATGCCAAACCACATGGGGGAAAACTGATGCCAAAAAACATTGATTTTGCAAGGAACCAGGAAACAAGGAGAAGAGACAAGAACCTTCCTCCATAGCCCACACACAGAGAAAGACTTCACCTAGAGCTGAATTCAGACTTGTAGTCTCCTAAACTGTAAGAAAAAAAATCCGATTTGTTAAAATCATCTACTTGTGGTATTTCTGCTATACCAAAATAGATAACTAAGTGTACAGTAGATGCTCTATAGTAAAAAGATAAATAAAGTGTTTTTCAGGTAACATAAAGGCCCTAGATTTTTCAGAAGCACAGAAATAATGAGTTACATCTATAAGCTGCTGCTTTACCCAACAAATATTTAAATATAATATGAACTTCCTAAGCATGTGCAGAAAACTATAAAACTTGAAAACATAAGTTGCAGAAAAATTTGGTATTGTTTTTGAAGTGGATCTAGGAAAGTCTTTGTCAACCAGCAAAATGTGGGCATGAAGAATATGGAAGACCCTACACAACATCTAAGAAGTTTATTCCTTGACGCATAAAGTATCTCCTTTGTCATATGTGTCTGTACATGTTTCAAAAGAGACTGACCTAAATTATTGCTACTATTTATCTTTACATTATTTTAATGACTCCAGGGAGGAAAAAATATCTAGAGTAAGTACTGTCTTAATTAAAACAAAAACAAAAAAACTCTCCTCTGCCAAATGTTCTTAGGAAAAAGCTCTTCGGGAGCCACCCAGAGTAAAGGGTTCACTTTTATTCATGGGTAGTGACATAATTTCATAAATAAGTAGAATGTTGATCAGCAAATACAAACACCAGCCAAAAAGTATGAACTGTCATGCCGATGCCCCAGTTAACCTTCAGTTTTAACCTGTTTTATAGTTGCTTTTTTTTTTCCCCTTGTTCTTTGAACTTTATATGTGTACCCTAACTGTAGAAGTCAAAAAAACTGGGACAGATAGGTGGTAAAATAATAGGATACAGTTTAAAATTAATATTGATATGAGATAAAATTCTCACAAATTAAAATAGAAAAACTGAATAGAAGGAGAGAAAGTAGTGGAAAAAGCATCTTTGGAGAATATTCATCAGGATTGAAATTATGGACTACACTGCATATTCTATGGTGGAAGTATTATGTTCCACATTATAAATCTTCCATTATATCCACTGATTTCATGAGTATTGGTGACTTTCTGAATACATAGATTAGTAAGAATTAACACTTTATTGTAAAATTACTAGTCATCTTTTCTAGTTCAGTTATTTGGGGAAAAGAAAGGTCAGAATATATTGTTCCTCTGTTCATGAAATCCCAGAATAATGAGGGAGACAATCATCTGCACTGGAATCGTGAACACAGAAATACTTCCCAGTGATATATGTTTTTTTCACCTAAAGTAGAAGTTAATTTGATAGGGATTATTTCAAAAATATGCAATGACACTAAAGTTTTCTCTGCTATATTTTCAGTAGATTTCCCAGAATACGGGTGTGTATCTCCTGGGTCTTAATGCAGTACACAATAGTGTTGAGAACAGGAGGGACTAATAAGTACACATAGCCCATGATAATGTGCACCACAGCTGGAACATGCTTCTCAAAGTGATGGATAATGGGCACTCCTAGCATAGGGACATAGACCGTCAACACAGCACAGATGTGGGAGACACAAGTGTTGAGGGCCTTGAATTGTTCTTCCTGAGAGGCAATGCCTAGCACAGTGATCATGATCTTCAAATAAGAGAGAAGGATGAACAAAGACTCCAGTCCAAAGGTGATGAGAAAAAGCTGGGCAATGGATAAGGCAGACTGAAGATGAATTGATTCCTCTGAATATGGTGTTGGTGAAGAGTACTGAACATACGATGCACTTCCAGAAGAATGAACAACTCTGTCTTGGAAGAAGTACAGCCAGGATGTTCCTTAGAAGTGAGGATGGCAAGACTTTGTCTCACACACTTTGGACATGTTATAAGGAGAGTTCAGTACCTGGAGAAGGACACCCTGCTTGGTAAGGTAGCTGGTCCGAGAAAAAGAGGAAGACCCTCAACAAGATGGATTGACACAGTCGCTGCAACAATAGGCTCAAATATAGCCACAATTGTGAGGATAACACAGGTCCAGGCAGCGTTTTGTTCTATTGTACGTAGGATCACTATGAATCAGAACCAACTTGACAGCACCTAACAATGACAACTGCATTCTTGGTTTGTATTACCTGTATTCATAGGCAGTAAGAAAATTACATGGGAGAAACAAAGGGAAGATATGAATACCATCCATAAAGATTCCGTATCCATGCAGAGAGGACTGCGGCCTGTATACATGATTAGATTAAATAAGAATCTGTTTCTGCACACAATTGCAGGAACATTTTACATTAAAATAGTCACTCCATGTATGTCAGAGTACAGCTCTGCTCCATAGGATTTTCAATGGCTGATTTTTTAGGAAAAATATTGTGAGGCCTTTCTTCCAAATAGCCCCTTGGTGAATTAGAGCCTTCAACCTTTCACTTAGCAGCTGCGTGTAAGTTAACCATTTGTATCACCCAGGGACTAAAACAAGACAAAACCAAAAACCAAATCAAACCCACTGCCCTCGAGTTGATTCCAACTCATTGCTACCCTACATGTCAGAGTAGAACTGCGCCATAGAGTTTCCAAGGAGCACCTGGAGGATTCGTACTGTGATCTCTTGGTTAGCAGCCATAGCACTTAATGACTACACCAACAGGGTTTCCAAAAACAAGGCAAGGGTTGAGGAAATCCATATACCATCCCTACCCCTAACACTACCTATGTGATTTTGGTTAAATTGCTCTGCTCTCTGAATTTTAGTTTAGTTCCTTTTTAATTAAAAAAAAAAAAAAAGTAAAAAATGTGGGATTAAATAAATGATAAAATAAAGCACTTTCCCATGGGAACTTTTATTTAAAAAGTTTTAATTTTTTTTTTTTACCAAACATACATAGACGAATTTTGCAAAATTCTATCATTCGATCTCCTGCGTTCTTTCTGTCACCAAGGCCATATTTTCCAACTACTGATCCTTCTTCTTTGTTTCCAACTTTCACATTCCAATTGCCAGTAATTATCAATGCATCTTGATTGCATGTTTGATCAATTTCAGACTGCAGCAGCTGATAAAAAATCTTCTATTTCTTCATCTTTGGCCCTAGTGGTTGGTGCGTAAATTTGAATAATAGCTGTATTAACTGGTCTTCCTTATAGGCGTATGGATATTATCCTATTTCTGACAGCATTGTGTTTCAGGATAGATCTTGAAACGTTCTTTTTGATGATGAATGCAACACCATTCCTCTTCGAGTTGTCATTCCCAGCATAGTAGACTGTATGATTGTCTGATTCAAAATGGCCAATACCAGTCCATTTCAGCTCACTAATGCCTAGGATATCATTGTTTATGCATTCCATTTCATTTTTGATGACTTCCGATTTTCCTAGACTCATGCTTCATACATTCCAGTTTCTGATTATTAATGGATGTTTGTAGCTGTTTCTTCTCATTTTGAGCAGAGCCACATCAGCAAATGAAGGTTCCAAAAGCTTTACTCCATCTACATCACTAAGGTAGACTCTACTTTGAGGAGGCAGCTGTTTCCCCATCATCTTTTGAGTGCCTCCCAGCCTGGGGGGCTCATCTTCCAGCACTGTATCAGACAATGTTCTGCTGCTGTTCATAAGGTTTTCACTGGCTAATGCTTTTTAGAAGTAGACTGCTGGGTCCTTCTTCCTAGTCTGTCTTAGTCTGGAAATTCAGCTGAAAACTGTTCTCCGTGGGTGACCCTGCTGGAACACACAGAAATCAAATTGACTACATCTGTGGAAAGAGACTAGAGAAAAACTCAATATCACCAGTCAGAACAAGGCCAGGGGCCAACTGTGGAACAGACCATCAATTGCTCATATGCAAGTTCAAGCTGAAACTGAAGAAAATCAGAGCAAGTCCACGAGAGCCAAAACATGACCTTGAGTATATCCCACCTGAATTTAGAGATCATCTGAAGAATAGATTTCACACATTGAACAAGAGTGACCGCAGATCAGACGAGTTGTGGAATGACATCAAGGACATCATCCATGAAGAAAGCAAGAGGTCACTGAAAAGACAGGAAAGAAAGAAAAGACCAAGGTGGATGTCAGAGGAGACTCTAAAACTTGCTCTTGAGGGTCGAGCAACTAAAGCCAAAGGAAGAATTCATGAAGTAAAAGAACGGAACAGAAGATTTCAAAGGGCCTCTCAAGAAGACAAACTAAAGTGTTATAATGACATACCAAAGAGCTGGAGACAGAAAACCAAAGGGAAGAACACGCTCAGCGTTTCTCAAGCTGAAAGAACTGAAGAAAAAATTCAAGCCTCAAGTTGCAATAGTGATGGATTCCATGGGGAAAAGATTAAACAATGTAGGAAGCATCAAAAGAAGATGGAAGGAATACACAGAGTCATTATACCAAAAAGAGTTAGTCGATATTCAACCACTTCAAGAAGTGGCATATGATCAGGAACCGATGGTACTGAAGGAAGAAGTCCAAGCTGCTCTGAAGGCACTGGCAAAAAAACAAAGCTCCAGGAATTGATGGAATATCAATTGAGATGTTTCAACAAACAAATGCAACACTGGAGGTGCTCAATCGCCTATGACAAGAAATATGGAAGACAGCTTCCTGGCTAACTGACTGGAAGAGATCCATATTTATGCCTATTCCCAAGAAAGGTGATCCAACCGAATGTGGAAATTATAGAACAATATCATTAATATCACACACAAGCAAAATTTTTGTGAAGATCATTCAAAAACGGCTGCAGCAGTACATCGACAGGGAACTGCCAGAAATTAAGGCTGGTTTCAGAAGATGATGAGGAACCAGGGATATCATTGCCGATGTCAGATGGATCCTGGCTGAAAGCAGAGAATACCAGAAGGATGTTTACCTGTGTTTTATTGACTACACAAAGGCATTCAACTGTGTGGATCATAACAAACTATGGATTACACCACGAAGAATGGAAATTCCAGAACACTTAATTGTGCTCATGAGGAACCTTTACATAGATCAAGGGGCAGTTGTTCTTATGGAACAAGGGGATACTGATTGGCTTAAAGTCAGGAAAGGTGTGCATCAGGGTTATATTCTTTCACCATACCTATTTAATCTGTATGCTGAACAAATCAGATGAGAAGCTGGACTATATGAAGAAAAATGGGGTATCAGGATTGGAGGAAGACTCATTAACAACCTGCGTTATGCAGTTGACACAACCTTGCTTGCTGAAAGTGAAGAGGACTTGAAGCACTTACTAATGAAGATCAAAGACCACAGCCTTCAGTATGGATTACACCTCAACATAAAGAAAACAAAAATCCTCACAACTGGACCAATGAGCAACATCATGATAAATGGAGAAAAGATTGAAGTTGTCAAGGATTTCATTTTACTTGGATCCACGATCAACAGCCATGGAAGCAACAGTCAAGAAATCAAAAGACACATTGCATGGGGCAAATCTGCTGCAAAGGACCTCTTCAAAGTGTTGAAGGGCAAAGATGTCACCCTGAAGGCTAAGGTGCGCCTGACCCAAGCCACGGTGTTTTCAGTTGCATCATATGCATGTGAAAGCTGGATAATGAATAAGCAAGACCGAAGAAGAGTTGACGACTTTG
Organism: Loxodonta africana; assembly: GCF_030014295.1. Taxonomy (NCBI): domain Eukaryota; kingdom Metazoa; phylum Chordata; class Mammalia; order Proboscidea; family Elephantidae; genus Loxodonta; species Loxodonta africana. The sequence goes on from NC_087348.1 coordinate 83,813,431, forward strand.
AATCGTGATGTTGGTGAAGAATATTGAATATACCATGGACTGCCAAAAGAACAAACAAATCTTTCTTGGAAGAAGTGCGGTCAGAATGCTCCTTAGAAGCAAGGATGGTGAGACTGTGTCTTACATACTTTGGACATGTTGTCAGGAGGGATCAGTCCCTGGAGAAGGACATCATGCTTGGCAGAGTAGAGGGTCAGTGGAAAAGAGGAAGACTCTCAACGAGGTGGATTGACACAGTGGCTGCAATGATGAGCTCAAGCATAACAACGATTGTGAGGATGGCTCAGGACCGGGCAGTGTTTCGTTTTGTTGTGCATAGGGTCGCTATGAGTCAGAACTGACTCGAAGGCACCTAATAACAACAACAACATAGATGTTTATATATATATAAACCCAGGTGGAGTAGCCGTTAAAAGCTAAGGCTGCTAACCCAATGGTCAGCAGTTCAAATCCACCAGGGGTTTCTTGGAAACCTTATGGGGCAGTTCTACTCTCTCCTATGTCACTATGAGTCAGAATTGACTTGATGGTAATGGGTTTTTATATATGTGTATATATATATATATATTCCAAATTACTATGTGCCTACAAAGCAGTCATCTGTAGACACTGTGTTTTCTATTTGAAATATAAACTGGAACAAATTATTATAAGTTTCATTAATGCAATGGGAGCAAATATATCGTCTGTCAGGGAATGCTCCCTGTGAGGTAATATTAAGCCAATACCCAATTCAAGCTAATATACAAGGGCAAGTAGGAAATGCCCACAGGGTCGTGTCGTGAGAAAGGAGTATACTGGAAAGGAAGAAAAGTATGCATAAAGGCCGTGCATCAAAGAGAGGGTGTCACAATTTGGAATCTATAATAATTTGGAGAAGAGTTTTCATATGTGAAGAAAGGCTCGACTTGGGGAGTAGCACGGAATAAGCTGGGGAAGTAAGCAACTTTAATAAGTTTTTGTATAATTTTTAAATGATGATACAAATATTAGGGTGTTAATTTAAGTGTGTATGTGTGTGTAAGGGGATGTGTGTTTCGCTATGGTCAATGGCATTGTCACAGTCGTATTTTTAAAAGGCAATACTAAGTGCATTGTGGAGAATTGATTGTAAAGGAGAATTTCACTGTTCACAACAAGGTTCTTACCCTGTCTTAGGGAAGCAGTAATGTACAATCACAGCTAACACGTCTATGGAGGTGTAGCACTTTACAAGGACATTCCTGTAAAATTTATGAAAACTTTACATAAAAAAAAATTCTAGTTTTCCCTTATTATGTAAGTGAGAAATAGAGCTTACAGAAGTAAAGTGACTTACTCCAGAAATGGCTACAAACTAGCAGGACTGAGACTTTAACTGGGTGGAGAAGACAAAGCATGGAATCCCTGAATTTTGCCACACAGGCTGTTCTTCCTTACTTAGCTGTACTGTTGCATGAAAACAAAAGCTCAGGCTCCTCTTTGGTTCAGTAGTTGTGTGACCTTGAGCAATTTACTTAATCTCTTAAGGCCTGAGTTTATGCATATATATTGTGATGATTAATAATAACAGTAATAATATCTAATGAATAGGGGTGCTATGTAGATAAGGTAATTCATAGTAAGCATTTAAAACCAAGTCTGGTACATAGAATACTGTCAGAAATATGGATTATCAATAATGTTTCTTAGCTGAGAACCTCACATGCTGGTTTGCTATATTTAAACACCAAATAAAGTGCCCGAATCCATGGTTGCTGGCTGTACAAACAACAACGTGAAATTTGAGGGACATGTATTCTTTCAATAAAATCCTAAGAATTCTTTCCATAATAATGGCATGATATACCACACCAATGTAGCGAGAATCTACCGCTTGCATTGAACATTGCCATTACTCATTTTTGGAAATCTGGTGAATCAGAGAGAAATTTATACCTCTAAAATGGAGACAGCGCGCCAAAGGCCTAAGAGAAAATAACCTCCCAGTGGTTTGCAATAACTAGTTATAAAACCAAATTTTGGAGAACAAATAAAGTCTAGGTATAAAAATTACCTTTTAAACCCACCCTTTTCCTGGGATTTCAGTTGGGGACAAAAGAATCATCTGCCTTTGCACATACATAATAAGTCAGTGTTTCTGGACCAGAGGCATAAAGCCATGTGCCTTAAGTTGTGTCTGGGATTAAGTAGTTATATATCTGTTCATGTCTGTGTGTGCTTACCAGGCTGTATCTGAATTTACCTGAGATCTTTCCAAGAGACTAACGCTGCCGAGCCAATATTATCATGAGTGTTTCTCTGGAGTCCACCACCATGGTAATGGTATTTTAACTGTTTCCATACTTGTATGACTTTCTTGTAGTCACATTAAAACTCACGTGACTATTTTTCTGCCTTTTTGTGAGGCATAAAACAATATTATTTTGAACATTTTTCCACTATTTTTTCTTTCCAAACCAGGATCTCAACTGATATCACTTATGAGAATATTTTGTGCAATTGGTTTTAAATATTACGAATATTATCATATTAAGTGTATAGGATTGTCTTCATTGCATTTTTGTATTAATTTTACAATGTATTAGCAAAAATTTTCTTGGATTCTTAAGCTGTTTGGCCTGTTTTTTCATTGTATCTGTGTTTAATGGAAGAAAGGAGAAGCATTTAACTGACTCCATAAAGGAAAGAAAGCCATGGAGAAATAAACAGTTCCGAAAATGTCTTGGAGATGTGCATCGTAATGCAGGATAAGGTTGATGCTGACCTAACAATTTTTATATTAATTCAGAAAAAGCAGGGCTCCAAAAATTAATCACCATGGAAGTTAGTGAAGAAACATTAAATGAAAATTGCTATAGTTAAAATTAATGATGACATTATAAATGTGAATCTTGAAAAGGAAGTGGTTTACTTAGGGGATGTTGAATTTGTCTTAATGGTGTTGGAATTATTTAGAAAAGGATAGTAAGAATGGTTGTACAACTTGAAGAATTTAATGAATGTTACTGAATTGTTTGCGTAGAAATTGTTGAGATGGCATATGTTTTGTTATATACATTTTTACAACAATATATTTTTTAAAGCTAAGTGTGCTAATGGATTAAGGTCACAACATGCAGGGAGTTCTGGTGGCTTAGTGGGTAAGAGGTACAACTGCTAAACCAAAAGGTCAGCAGTTCAAATCTACCAGGCACTCCTTGGAAACTCTATGGAGCTGTTCTACTCTGTCCTGCAGGGTTGCTATGAGTCGGAATAGACTCGATGGCAAAGTTTTTTTTTTTTTTTTAATGCAAGAAAAGATAGGTAATGTAAGCAGAGAGATGGAAACTCAAAGAAAACTCAGAAGGAAATGCTAGAAACAAACAAACAAAAAAAAACTGTAACAGCGATTAAGAACGGCTTTTATAGGCTTGTTAGCAGACTGAACATGGCTGAGGAAATAATGAATGAGTTTAAAGATACTTCTGCAGAAACTCACTAAACCATAAATTAAAGAGTGAAAAAAAAAAAGGAGCATAATATTCAAGAACTGTGGGACAATTACAAAAGAAGTAACATACAAGTAATGGAATTACCAGAATGAGAAGAAAGAAACAAAAGAATTATTTGAAGTAACGACGACTGAAAATTTGAAAAATTTCTAATATTAATGACAGATACCAAAATACAGATCCTAGAAACTCAGAGAACAGAAAGCAGGATAAATGCTACAAAATTTACATCTAGGTATACTGCATTAAAACTGCAGAAATTCAAAGATGACACCATTTTGAAAAAAGCTAGGGAGGCACTTTATCTGTAGAAGAACAGAGATAAGAATTACAGCAAACTTCTTTAGAAATCATGTGAGAAATCAAAGAGTGGAGAGAAGTATTCAAAGTGTTAAAACAAAAACAAAAGCAAGCAACATAGAATATTGTATCTGGTAAAATTATCCTTCAAAAGAAAAGGACAAACAAGGAATTTCTCAGAGGAACAAAAATTGATTGATGATTGGGCCAAAGGATGGAATGATATGGATTAAATTGCATCCCTCAAAAATATGTGTTATAAATCCTGACCTCTATGAATGTGGTTCAGCCCTGGTGGCACAGTGGTTAAAAGCTTGGTTGCTAACCAAAGGGTCAGCAGTTCGAATCCACCAGCCACGCCTTGAAAACCCTATGGGGCAGATCTACTCTGTCCTATAGGGCCGCTATGAGTCCAAATCAACTCGATGACAATGGGTATGACTGTAGTTATAATCCCGTTTGAAAATGGATTGCCTTTGTTACAATAATAAATTAGCATTACTGTAGGGTGTGTGTTGAGTCAATCTCTTACAAGATATTAAAGAAGATTAAAGAATTAGAGACAGGGGAAGAGAGATGCCAAGCCACAGCAACACCACCCAGGAACACAAACTCTAAAGAGACAAGGACCTTTCTGCTAAGGCAACAGAGAAAGACTTCCCCAGAGTCAGTACCCTGAATTCAGACGTCTAGCCTCCTAAACCGTGAGAAAATACATTTCTACTCGTTAAAGCCACCCATCTGTGGTATTTTTATTGTCACAGCACTAGATAACTACGACAACCACATAACTATAATAAGAGACTTAATAATTATTAATTTTACAACTCTGCTCATTGAGAATATTTCCCAGAACAGTGACTGCCTCACCTATCCTGTTGCTGCAGCCGTGTGACCAGGTTGCTCAGCTATTGAAGCTACAGCCGTATAACTACGACATGGCGTCCCTAATGATACAATATGATGGACTTAACTGGAATCCTAGCCTTTATACCTGTGGATGTAATACCTTTTGGAAATAGTATTTTCTTTGTAATGTTAATAAGGCAATATTAGTGTAGGGTTTTCCTAAACCTAATTACTTAAGGGGTAAAAAGAACAGATTAGACACAGAGGCACAAATATACATAGGGGAACTTTGTGAGGATTATATGGATCAAAGAATCAAGGAATGTCCAGTTCTACCAAAGAGGTGGAATCAACGTGGTTGAGACCCTTATCTGTACTTTTAGCCTCCAGAAGCTTAAGAAAATAAATTTCTGCTCTTTAAAACCACAGGCTTGTGGTATTTGGGTTACAGCAGCACTAGGTAACTAAGATAAACAGCAATGTAAAACTGACAAACAACGAAATTGGTTTCCACAGTCACTTAACTACATCACTATTTTACTAATCTATTTGTTTACTGCCACTCTCTTCCTGTTACAAGAGGGATATAATTCCTTAGGTCGGTCATTAAAGCTCCCATTATTTAACAACCCACCCCCTATCTCTCATGCCTCAGTAACATTTCATAAAGTTTATTCAGCTTTTTGTTCTTGTTCTTAGTTTTTTAATAGAGGTGTCTACATGCTTCAAGGGAGAAAGGCCTGGTAATCTACTTCTGAAAATCGGCCACCGAAAACCGTATGGATCACAACTGTCAGATCTGCAAGGGATCATGGGGATGGTGTGGGACAGGGCAGTGTTTCATTCCCTTATGGGGTTGCCAAGAGGTGGGGGCCAACTTGACTGCAGCTAACAAAACAGATATTTCAGCACATAGTTCAGGGAGCCTGTTATCAATTTCTTAAACTTTACCCATAATCCATGATCATATTCTAATAGCTAAAAGGACTTTTAGACTTCTTAAAATTATGTGTAAATTTATCATATCTGGCCTATATAGTAACGATAGAAGATCAACAAAAAAGCCATGTCATGGACAATTAGAGGTTTACAGACTTCGACCAGGAAACTAAGTGAAACTCATGATTGTTATTGTCTATGGCCTTGCTTGCATATTCCACTGAATCTTTTTAATACTGTGTTCAGAAACTAATCTCAGTTCTGCACTGTAATGACCCTCCATCACGTACTAGGGATTGGGGTGGGAGATGTCATTTCTAAAATGGCTCCTTCCTGGCCAACTGCAGAATAACTTGCCAGGCTTCTCTGAGTCATTCTCTTGTCCTCTCTTGCAAATACCTACATTTCTTACCTGAGCCACTGTTTTCTCACTTTCACTTTGTGGTTTCCCAAAAGCCGGGTCTAGAAGAAAACAAACAAATGGGGACAGGTACTGAAAAGGAAGCCTATTGTTGGGTACAGAAGGCAGTGAAGTGAAGAGAGTTGTGAAAATCTCTGTACTTGGAATGTTGCCTTAAGCAGCTGTTAGGGCCCAGAAAGAATTTGTCAGAAGGAAGGTGATCAGATGTATTACGCTCCTTTATCTACCACTCAGTGGCAGTTATATAACCTTATAACAGTTATCCAATTGCATTAGCAGGTTAGATTTTCCTGCCAATAGGAAGTGAGACCCAAATGAAGAGGAAGCAGATAACAGAAAGTTTCCATATTAGATATTTAACCTGGACCTCATAACGCAGTGAGATGCAAGTGGATCTTCCTTATGGTGAGAGAGGAAAACGTAGAATTTGGAATTAGGAGTATGAACATATTTCTGGTGACAAAGTCTGAAAATAGGTGAACAAAAATTATCACCCCTCAAGGAAAATGGATCTATCGAAATTAGCTGAAAAAGATGTGAAAAGGAACTGTGAGGACATCATACAGTTTATAATCTGTCTTTTCCCACCTCATTTCCTCTTAATCTGGCTTCTTCCCAGCTTCCTGATGATGCCATTTTAATCAAGTTAACTTGTGGTCTCTACTCACCAAACCCAAACTAACATCGCTGTCCTCATCCTACTAAAACTTTCAGCAGCATGTGACGGTATTGGCCATTTTCTTCTCTGAAAACTCACCTATCTACATGAGTTTTTGAAGATGAGAATGACTACCCTAATTACCTTCATATATCTTAAATTTCCTAGTTGCCTCTCTGACAGCTTTATTAGAATAAAATCTCAAAGCATTGTTGCCCCCTAGTTTACCAAACAATAGGCATTCTATTTTTCTATTTGTCTGACTCTTAGCCGTTTTCTCACTACCCTGTTCAAATATTCCCTGTCCAGTTATCTGAAATAGCAAGCCATATCTCATTACTATATTACATCACAATTTTTTTCTTATAAAATTTACTCTTCTTATACCTTACCAAAATCTGCTATCTCCAACTACCCAAAGTCAATCTCTCTTTCCTTTGATCCACTTTTCCACCCTTCTAAGAATTAAGATACTTCTTTCCTTTCTAGCTGTGCCCTCCTTCCTCATGTCAGACTTACTCAGGTCTGTAGGCCACTTGAGTTTCCCTACCACTTCATTAACTTTCACTGCTTTGCTTTCTTCCTCTTGGCTAGAAAGCTCAAGATGGAGCTAGTGTTTCCTAAGGGGAATAGATGGTTAATAGTTCATATACATGTGATAAGCTTTTCATTTGTCTTGTTCATATAGAGGCGCAGGAAGCCTGAGGGGACCATAACCACTGATACTGTATAAGGAGTAAGGACCTGTGGGCCTAGGGGATACATGTTGGTCAGTTTGAAGCAGAGGGAATTTCCAGAGAAATACAGACTGTCTCAGGGAATCTCAAGGAGGAAAAGATCAAAGAAGCCCTAAATCTATCTCAGATGACTGACTGGTTTAGATATGCAATGAAGGATAGGCAATTTCCAACTGAGTAAATCTTTAAATAAAATAAAGGGTCTATGGATACTAAAAATGGAGTTCAGGGTACACCAAAATGAGCAGGTCCTAGAAAGTACCAAGACCATGGGATAGGATTCAGTAGGGTCTTCCCTAGATATAAAGATAAACAAGAACTGGAAGTGTTCTTAGAATATTAATCAAATACTGATTTGAGTAACAGTTTTGAGGAGAATATTTTAAATCAAAATTTGCATGAATCAACAATATTACTTCAAAATATTGAAATCAAATTTGGCAGAATAAAAGGTAAAATAAGATACTTAGAAGAATTAATATATTTGCTTCCAAACAAGATGGATTAAGCATAAAAACACTTAGGTGGAAATGTAGAATATTTGAAAAAAATTGATCCATCTGAAAATAACATTAAACCCATTGCCATAGAATCAATTCTGACTCATATCAACCCCATGCTGTCAGGGTAGAGTAGTGCTCCATAGACCTATATTTCATAAGAGGATTGACAGTCTTTTCTTTTGAGACACCTCTAGGTGGATTTGATCCACCAACCTTTTAATTAGCAGCTAAGTGTTTAACTCTTGCACAGTCAGGAACTCCAAAAATGAAATTAAAGAATACTTGTTATTCTCAAGCAAAAACACATCAAAAACTATCACATAACACATCATAAAGCAAGTATGAAATTATCGGTAAAGAGTAAATTGCAGAAAATGAAAAAAAAATTGATAATTAGAGGGTTAAATTAGAATTTCCAAAAAAACATATTAAGAATTTTATAAGAAAGGAAATATTAAAAACAAAGCCTATAACTTTCCAAAATTAAAGAAATGTACAAAACTTCAAATTTATAGGGCACATGTATACTAAATAGAACAAAATTTTAAAGAAACAAAGTTCATTATTACAGAGATAATTAACTACCACAAAGTCAAAGTGAAATATCTAAAACTTTCCTAGGAGTATCAAAGTCCCTGAATGGTGCAAAGTTTAGCAAACTAAGCTGCTAACCAAATGATTAGAGGTTCAAGTCCACCCAGAGACATTGCAAAAGAAAGGCCTGGAGACCTACTTCCTATAAACCAGCCACAGAAAACCCTATGGAGCACATTTCTATCCTGACACACTCGGGGTTTCCATGAGTCAGAATCAGCTTGGAGGCAACTGGTGCTGGTTAAAATCGTATCAGCTACAAAGTGATCGGAATCATATCGCTGTGGCACTAGCCTGGGAGAGCACTGAGGTAACGTTTGTCTCACTCGCTAAAAACGATTTCCCACCTCACATGGATTTTCTATATGCAGCTAGTGAACTGCCATAAAAAGAATTATCCTCCCTCCTTTTTTTTTTTTTTTTTTTATGGGTTCTTATTCCTTCCTCACTCAACTTGGCTGTAAAGCACCTGAAGGAAATTGAATACTCATGTTCTCTCTTTCCTTTGTACATTCAGAATCTTTAAATATCTTGTTATCACAGCTTGGTAAAAGAAAGAATGTAAAGACATACAAATTTTTTTATGAATCAAAAGTTATTTTAAAAAGTTGCCATAACTCTCCATAAGCAGACAACGCATATGCTTCTTCTGTTGCCATGGTTTGCTAAAAAAAGAAGCAGGCTTAAAAAGGACAACCCGTTGCCATTGTGTTGATTTCTACTCATACTGATCCCATGTGTTTCAGAGTAGAACTGTGCTCCATAGAATTTTCGTGGCTGTAAGCTTGACTGAAGCAGACCTCCAGGCCTTCCTTTCACAGTGCTGCTGGATGCATTCAAACTGCCAATGTTTAGGATTATAAAAGAGTGCAATCTGTTTGCACAACCCAAGGACCTTAATGGAAAAAATATATATATATGTAGTTGTTGTTAGGTGCCATCAAGTGGATTCCAACTCATAATGAAACACTGCCCACTCCTGTGCAAACTTCACAATTGTTGTTATGTAAGCACATTGTTGTAGCCACTGTGTCAATACTTCTTCCTGAGGGTCTTCCTCTTTTTCCCTGACCCTCTACTTTATCAAGCATGATGTCTTTCTCCAGGGACTATTCCCTCCTGATAATATGTACAAAGTATGTGATACTTACTCTCTCCATCCTTGCTTCTAAGGATCATTCTGGTTCTACTTCTTCCAAGACAGATTTGTTCATTCTTTTGTCAGCCCATGGCATATTCAACATTCTTTTCCACCACCACAATTCAAATGGGTCAATTCTTCTTCTGTCTTCTTTATTTATTGTCCTCCTTTTTCACATGCATAGGAGGAAATTAAAACACAGTCCTTGAGTCAGGTGCACATTAGTCTTCAAGGTGACATCTTTGCTTTCCAACACTTTAAAGAGGTCTTTTGTAGCTGATTTGCTAAATGAAAAGTGTCCTTTAATTTCTTGACTGCTGCTTCCATGGATGTTGATTATGGATCCAAGTAAAATGAAATCTTTGAAAACTTTAATCTTTTTCCCATTTATCATGATGTTCTTTATTAGTCCAGCTATGAGGATTTTTGTTTTCTTTATGCTGAGGTGTAATCCACACTGAAGGCTGTGGTTTTTGATGTTCATCAGTAAATGCTTCAAGACCTTTTCACTTTCAGCAAGTACAGTTGTATCATCTGCCTATCACAGGTTGTTAATGAGTCTTCCTCCAACCCTGATACCCTGTTCTTCTTCATATAGCCAGTTTGTCCAATTATTTGCTCAAGGTACAGATCGAATAGGTATGAAGAAAAGATACAACCCTGACCAACACCTTTCCTAACTTTAAACCACACAGATATCCCCTTGTTCTGTTCAAACAACTGCCTCTTGATCTATGCACAGGTTCCCCATGAGAGCAATTAAACCTTCTGGAATTCCCATTCTTCTCAATGTTATCCATAATTTGTTATGATCCACACAGTCGAATGCCTTTGCATAGTCAATAAAACATAGGTAGACATCTTTCTGGTATTCTCTGCTTTCAGCCAAGATCCATCTGACATTAGCAGTGTTGTCCCTGGTTCTAAGACCTCTTCTGAATCCTACCTGAATTTCTGGCTGATCCCTGTCAATACACTTCTACAGCCACGTTTGGAATGATCTTCAGCAAAATTTTACTTGCGTGTGATATTAACGATATTGTTGATAACTTCTGCATTTGCTGGGATCACCTTTCTCGGGAATAGGCATAGATATAGATCTTTTCCAGTCAGTTGGCCAGGTAGCTGTCTTCCAAATTTCTTGGCATAGATGAGTGGGCGTCTCCAACACTGCATCCGTTTGTTGAAACATCTCAATTGGTATTCCTTCAATTCCTGGAGCCTTGTTTTTCACTAATGCTTTGACTTCTTATTTCAGTACCATTGGTTCCTACTCATATGGTACTTTCTGAAATAGTTGAATGTCAAACAATTATTTTTTAATATAGTGACTCTGTGTATTCCTTCCATCTTCTTTTGATGCTTCCTGAGTTGTTTAATATTTTCTCCATAGAATCCTTCAATGTTGCAACTCAAGACTTGAGCTTTTTCTTCAGTTCTCTCAGCTTGAGAAATGCGAAGTGTGTTCTTCCTTTTTGGTTTTCCATCTCTAGGTCTTTGCACATGTCATTATAATACTTTACTTTTTCTTCTTGAGCTGCCCTTTGAACTCTTCTGTTCAACTCTTTTACTTTAGCTACTCAACATTTAAGAGCAAGTTTCAGAGTCTCTTCTGACAACCATTTGGGTCTTTTCTTTCTTTTCTGTCTTTTTAATGACCTCTTGCTTTCTTCATGTATGGTGTCCTTGATGTCATTCCACAACTAGTCCAGTCTTCGGTCATTAGTGTTCAATGCCTCAAATTTATTCTTGAGATGGTCTCTAAATTCAGATGGGATGTACTCAAGGTTGTACTTTGGCTCTGGTAGACTTGTTCTAATTTTCTTCACTTTCAACATGAATTTGCATATGAGCAATTGATGGTGTGTTCCACAGTTGGCCCCTGGCCTTGTTCTGACTGATGATAGTGAGCTTTTTCATCATCTCTTCCCACAGATGTAGTTGACTTGTTTCCTGTCCATTCCATCTGGCAAGGTCCAAGTGGATAATAGTCACCATTTATGTTGGTGAAAAAATGTATTTGCAGTGAAGAAGTTATCGATCTTACAAAATTCTATCATGCGATCTCAGGCATTATTTCTACTGCTAAGGCCATATTTTCCGACTACCAATCCTTCTTCTTTGTTTCCAGCTTTCGCATTCCAATCTCCAGTAAATATCAATTCATCCTGATTGCATGTTCGATCAATTTCAGACTGCAGAAGTTGGTAAAAATTTTCAGTTTCTTCATCTATGGCCTCAGTGGTTGGTGCTTAAATTTAAATAATAGTTGAATTAACTAGTCTTCCTTGTAGGTGTATGGATATTATCCTATCACTGACACCTTTGTACTTCAAGACGGATCATGAAAAGTTCTTTTCGATGATGAATGCAATGCCATTCCTCTTCAAGTTGCTTAGTAGAACATATGATTATTGGATTCAAAATGACTAATACCAGTCCATGTCAGCTCATTTATGCCTAGGATATCAATGTTTATGCGTTCCAATTCATTTTTGACAACTTCCAATTTTCCTAGGGTTATACTGCTTGCATTCTAAGTTCCAGTTATTAATGGATGTTTGCAGCTGTTTCTTCTCATTCTGAGTCATGCCACATAGCAAATGAAGGCCCAGAAATCTTGACTCCATTTATGTCATTAAGATTGACTCCACTTTGAGGAGGTAGCTCTTCCCCAGTCGTCTTTTGAGTGCCTTCCAACCTGAGGAGGCCCATCTTCTGTCATTACATCAAACAATGTTCCATTGCTATTCATAAGGTTTTTACTGGCTAGATCTTTTCAGAAGTAGAACGCCAGGTCATTCTTCATAATCTGTCTTAGTCTGGATGCTCAGCTGAAACCTGTACAGCATGAGTGATTCTGCTGATATTTGAATACTGGTGGCATAGCTTTCAGCATCACAGAAACATGTGAGCCCCCACAGTAGGACAAACTGATGTACTGGGGTGTGTGTGTATGTGTGTGTGTGTGTGTATATATATATATATATATATATATATAATTTATTTATATACACACCAAAGACCAAACCAAACCAGAACCATTTCCATTGAGTCAATTTTAACTCATGGTTACCCTATAGGACAGAACTGCACCCATAAGGTTTCCAAAAAACAGATGGTGGGTTTGAACAGTTGACATTTTGGTTAGTAGCCAAGTTCTTATCTACTGTGCCACCAAGGCTCCATATACATACATACATACATCCCTCCATACATACATACATAAATATATACATATGTATACATATGTCCAAAAACTAAAAACCCAGTGCCATCGAGTCAATTCCTACCCATAGTGATCCTATAGGACAGAGTAGAACTGCCCCATAGAGTTTCCAAGGGGCGCCTGGTGAATTCGAACTGCCGACCCTTTGGTTAGCAGCCGTAGCACTTAACCACTATGCCACCAGGGCTTCTGTATACATACGTAGTTGAGTTTATTTAAATATGGCTTCTAAACTGAATCAGCATCCAGGGACTGACCTGATTGTAAGCCACTATGTGAGGATCTTATTTGGGGCTTATCCTGTTGGATCCTGACCCTCTGAAAAGTGAGTTTGTGAAAGTCTAAGAGTTCCCAATTTTACCCACATTTTTGAAACTCTAATTCTGTGAAACTTGCATTTTCTGTAATCACACCACACAGTCTTCAGCTTCAGGTTTTTTACATTTGCTCTTTCCTTTGACTGAAATGCCCTTCCCTCAGATTCCAAATATTCCTTCCTTTCCTTCAGACCTTTACTTAAATGTCACATTCTTAGATACAGCTTCCCTGACAATTTAAGTTAGAATTAAGGAATCTCACCATTACCCTCTCCATATTGTCCTTTAATGTACTGTATATTCACCTTATTTATTCTGCTTCTTGTCCTTCTTCCCTTACATACAACAGACAAAACAGACATTTGGTCTGTTGTATGTTACTACTTTATGAACAGCACCTAAAACAATGTATTATACACAGTAAAAGATCGGTATGTATTCACTGAATACATTAGCGAATGAACCATGAAACTGATTTATACTTCTGAGTGTCTAAAACCAGTCTCCACCGTTCATGGAAAAGCCTTCTAAAATGGGAGCCTGAAAACCTGGCTTTACAGTGTTCTGTGCCCATCTCTTCCCTTCTGTTTCTGTCTCATCATCCATAAAGTGAAATAACAACCCAGTATGATGTTAGGAATAAAAACAACTAAAATTCATTAGACAAACCTAATTTTACAGGTTCGAAAGTTGAGACAAATAAGGCACTGTACATGGCTTAATATAAGTAGTCAGTGGAAAAGTGATGACAAAACTGCCAGTCTCTGACTCCTACCTTTTCATCTTTTCTTTCTATTGCTGACAGGAAACTTTCAATCTAATGAAATGGCAGATGCGAAATTGGAATACATTTCTTCATTTTGCTTTTGTTTTTGTGTGCTGTCAAGTGAAATCCAACACATAGCGACCCTTTAGGATGAGTAGAACTGCCCATAGGGCTTCCCAGACAGTAATATTTTGATAGTGAAATTATGTTAAATATTAAGTCATTATGATAAAATCATAATTCATTTATTTAAGTTTGAACACTGTGATTTTGCTAAATATTGAGTTAATATGATAGTTATACAATGTTCAGAAAATGTACTCAAATTTAACCCAGACATTATTTATTATGGGGCCTGACCATCCTCCCTTAACCCTGCCACAAATTTTCACGACAAGGAACTTTGACCCAATCCCAGAAAACTTGATGGAAAATTGTTTAAAGCTCCTGTAAGATAAAATTGTTTTTTCCCTTGGAAATTTGCCAATCTGAGAAGCATTATTCTAAATTTTGGAGTAAGAGTCCAGAGTAAGGACATGGACTATCTATATCAGCTGATATTCAATTTCACCGGAAAAGGAGTTAATTCAAATCTCAGAGCTTTGTTGCCTCCAACTGTATCCTGGGAGTTCTAATGCCTGCACTTTTCCCTCTGGAAGCTGTGGCCACAGTACAAAAAAAAAAAAAACCTCCTGTCTAGGCAAATGAAGTTCAGAAGAATGCTGGAGAATACTTGCTAACTTCCAGGTGTGCCTGCTGGTAAGGTTTTAGGAGCAGGGATTCTATCCGTAGCCAGCTGAGCACAAGGAAGAGAGTGGTAGATGATAGGAGAGGAGCTGGGGGGAGGCTTCTACTAAGGGACCAGGATAAGAGAATTGTGGCTATATTTATATATATATATAATCTCTTGTACACTTTCGAGTGGCTACTACTGTTTGTCTTCGTTCTTACACAATTACAAGAGGAAAAAAAAATCTCTATGTGCTGTTAATATACCTTTTTATACCTTAGTGACTCTTTAGGCTGAGTAGAACTGCCCTTTTTACACCGTTGCTATTTTCTCTGGGTTCTAGAGCTCTTCACTGACCTGGATAAAGTCTGTTCACTCATCTGTTAAGGCTCTGTCTCTTCACATTTTCTGTCGTTCTAGCATTATCTCTCTTTCAATCCAACTCTCTTCTTAATATCATTTAAAGAGTGGATAAATGGCTCCCAGCTTGAGTCTATGTTTGACATGGAGGCAGGACATACCTCAAAGGCAGAATTTACCTTAAACCATCCAGGAAGTATCCCTAAATCATTACAGCCTAATAAAATATGGCTAAACCATTTGCTATGCTCCTTCAATGAAAAGGTACTCGTAATCCTTTTGGAATATTATAGTACCCAAAAGTGCATGTCAAGGTCTGTGGAAATGCCTAAGGATGAGCCATTCCTATGTACCTTGCTATAAACTCCTTATAATATACTCTACTGAAGGCTTTATACACAGATACAGGGAGGCTCAGTATTTACAGTGTGTAACCCTCTGTTTGGAAACCCTGGTGGCATAGTGGTTAAGTGCTGTTAACCAAGAGGTCAGCAGTTTGAATCCACCAGGCCCTCCTTGGAAACTCTACTGGCAGTTCGACTCTGTCTTATAGGGTTGCTATGAGTCGGAATCGACTTGACGCCAGTGGGTTTGGTTTTTTTTTTTGGTTTTAACCCTCTCTTTTAAAGATTACACAGCAAAGTATGTCAGAACCAAGTTCACTACATCTCTTTATTTTATCATGTTCTCTAAGCAACAAATCAACCAGTTACTATAGCTACACTAATAATCCATCTTGGTCCAGGCATGCCTTGCAACAATCTTGCAATGTAGACATTTTAGTCTCATTTCATAGGGGAGGAATTTTAGACTTAGGGAATAGAAATAGTTTAGCCAAGATCACTTGTCCAATGAGCAACATAACCTGGCCTCGATTCCTAGTGTCTGTTTCTAAATACTGTGTCATTTCACACACACTAAGGAATTCCTGGGTGGTGCAAATGGTTACCACATTCATCTGCTAACTGAAAGTTTCAAGTTATCCAGAGATGACTTGGAAGAAATGACTGGCGGTTTACTTATGAATAGTCAGTCACTGAATACCTTATGGAGCATAGCTTTCCTCTAACTCAATGGGGTCATCACGAGTCAGAGTTGGCTCAACTGCAACTAGTTTTTTTCTTTGTTTGTTTGTTTTTAAGATCTAAGTTAGCTGACAGAAAGTCATAGAGAAGAAATCCAATTATAGGATTCTACCTTGTCCCTCCTCCTGAATCCGCTCAATTCAAATGCACTTTCCTTGTGTATAGGCATCTCTACCTACAACAAGGGTATTTGCTTTGTAGTTCTTAACACTTTCCTAAGAGTTACTCTCCTATTCTCTCAGCCTGGTTTTTTGTTTGTCTTTGACTAATAGTAACAACCTCACCTCAGCACCTGCTTGTAAATTCTTTCAGTTCTCTTAATTTATTTAGAAGACAGGTAATTAATTTTGTGGATTAAATTCCCTTCCCTGCTTGTAATTCTCCTATAATAGGTAATTCGTATTTCTACTGAGCACTTCTAAGTGATGGAACCTCTGTTTGGCATCTTAATAATATCCAGCTTCTATCTATCTACCTATCTGCCTATCTATCTATCTATATCTATCATCCATCTATCTATCTATCTATCTATCATCTATCTATCATCTATCTATCTATCTATCTATCTATCTATCTATCTATCTATCTATCTATCTATCTATCTATCTATCATCTATCTATCTATCTAATCTATCTATCATCTATCTATTTATCTATCATCTATCATCTATCTATTATCTATCTATCTATCATCTATCTATCTATCACCTATCCATCCATCATCTATCTGTCTGTCTATCTATCTATCTATCATCTATGTATCTATGTATCTATGTATCTATCATCTGTCTATCATCTATCTATCTATCATCTATCAATCATCTATCTATCATTTATCTATCATCTATCTATCATCTATCCATCCAGTACTCTTTATCAAAGTAAGTTCATAATTTTTAAGGTGATAGATCATGAAGACAACAAAATGTAGTAAGAGTTAGGATAGATTGAGTGTCAAGGAGTAGCCTGTATAAATTAAATAACTATCCGACAATTTTGTGATGTTTTATAAACTTGGGTGTTCATGTTTGTGTGTGCTCATGTGTAACTTTCTGTTTCTTTCCTTACAGTCATCGGTAGTAGGACACTTTAAAATGAAAAGGCTCTATTTGCGCATCATCAAGGTGGAAATGCAAAAGGAAGGGCACATTCCTTTATAAGCAGAGTTGAAGTAAAAGGATCATCCTGAGATGAAGTTCACTGTGACTTCCTTAATAAAACAGTAAGGCAGAGTAAATCTCTGACATCAGCATCAGCAAGAAAATAGCCTTGGAGTTTAAACAGTGGAGGCCTATACAAATCCAAAATTGTTTCAGCATGTTCTGGTTTGCTGCGGTTCTGGATTCATTCAGCTTAGATAGTGGTATAAGTAGAATCATATTGACTATCTTATTTACACCATTTTCCTAGCTCTTTGCCCACAGAGAATATAATCATAAACAATTTTCTGTACAAGAATAATAAAACATTTTCAGAAGTGTTTTTTTTTTTGTACCCAAAGTAGCAAAGGAATGACTTTAATCTTAGAAATTATTGCTTGAATTTAAGCCATTGATTTGTATAACTATTTCAACCACTAAATTTTAAGTTCTATTTTTTTTTTTTTATTAGGTAAGGAATTTACTCTATTTCTTACAATCAGTCTTAGCACGGAAACTGATACATGTGTGGTAGATAATCAATGTTAACACGGTATATTTAATTTAATTAATCTGATGAGGTACATTGAAATCACGTGACTACATTTTACCTTTAAATTGTGTGTACCTTCAGTCCTCTAAAATGCAATGATGTGGGTAGAATATGAAAGAAGTTTCAGTGATTTCTTTTTCCTTTTTGTGCACTAAGCAAGCCTGAGAGCTCTCAGTGAGAGAGAGACACTTGGTCTATGATATATTTTGCTGTAAAAAAGATCCCAGAAGGATGACCCCACTCAATACCACTCTATTTCATCCCTATTCTTTCATCCTCCTGGGGATCCCTGGGCTGGAAAATGTACATAACTGGATTGGCTTCCCTTTCTGTGCTGCATACCTGACAGCTGTTCTTGGGAATATCTGCATCCTTTTTGTGATTCAGACTGAAAGTAGCCTCCATCAGCCCATGTTCTACTTCTTGGCCATTCTGGCATCTATTGATCTGGGACTATCCACATCCACTATTCCCAAGATGCTTAGCATCTTCTGGCACAACCTGAGAGATATCTCCTTTGAGGGATGCCTCATCCAGATGTTCTTCATCCACCTATGCACCGGCATGGAGTCAGCTGTGCTTGTGGCCATGGCGTATGATCGCTATGTGGCCATCTGTAACCCTCTTCGCTACACACTGGTGCTAACAAACAAGGTGGTGTTCATCATTGCATTGGTAATCCTACTAAGACCTTTGTCTTTTGCCATACCTTTTGTTCAACTCATCTTACAGTTACCATTTTGTGGACACCAAATTATCCCTCATACTTACTGTGAGCACATGGGCATAGCCCGCCTGTCCTGTGCCAGCATCAAGGTCAACATCATCTATGGCTTATGTGCCATTTCTATCCTGGTGTTTGACATCATAGCCATTGTCATCTCCTATGTCCAGATCCTTCATGCTGTTTTTCGACTCCCTTCCCATGATGCGTGGCTTAAAGCACTCAGCACCTGTGGCTCTCATGTGTGTGTCATGTTGGCTTTCTACACACCTGCATTTTTTTCATTCATGATCCATAGGTTTGGACAGAATATACCAAGGTACATTCATATCCTTCTTGCTAATTTCTATGTGGTCATTCCACCTGCTCTCAATCCAGTAATTTATGGTGTCAGAACTAAACAGATTAGAGAGCGGGTACTGAAAATATTTTCCAGAAATAAAACATAACTCTTGTATTCATAAAGATTCAAATTTAATAAAAGGGTGGCACTGATTTTCTATATTCAAAATGGGAGGAAAACATCCCAGACTATCTCGAAGGAGGCCTGTCAATGGCAAATCTTCAGGCTGTAAGCCTCTTTCTCAAACCCAAAACTGTAAAGTCAAACCCATACCAAATGCATGAATAAAAATGTTTTATATTTTCTCATTGTTTGGAAGTAATACAAAAACCCTTCGATGAAAGGAAACCAACACATTTTTCTGCTTTGATTATGACTAAACACATCAAATTTCACAGTCGCAGTAAGTTTAAACCATAGCCAAGTATCTTAGTTACCTAGTGCTACTATAACAGAAATACCACAAGTGGATGGGTTCGACAAACAGAATTTTATTCTTTCAGACTCTAGTAGGCTAGAAGTCCAAATTCAGGGCATCAGCTCTCTCTTGGCTCTGGAGGAAGGCCCTTCTCATCAATCTTCCCCTGGACAAGGAGCTTCTCTGAGCGGGAACCCCACATCCAAAGGATGTGCTGGGCTCCTGATGCTGCTTTCTTGGTGGTTTGAGGTCCCCCCATCTCTCTGTTTGCTTCTTTTTTTTATATCTCAAAAGAGATCGGCTTTAAACACTATCTAATTTTGTAGATCTCATCAATATAACTGCCGCTAACCCATCTCATTGACATCAAAGGGACAGGATTTACAACACATAGGGAGATCGCACCAGGTAACAGAATGGCAGATTATCATACAATACCAGGAATCGTGACCTTGCCAAGTTGACAGATATTTTGGGGGAACACCTTTCAATCCATGATATCAAGTAAAACAGTCAAGAAAATAAAATTATAAAGCACTCCATATGCTGAGTTTAAACAAAAAAGTGGGTCACCATGACTAGTTCTGATTCCTTAAATAATAAACACTAGCCATTTCCCATAAGCCTGTATTCCCTATCATAACAATTTATTTCTGACATTGCCATGTTGATGTCTAAAGATACGGTTTGCGACCGTGAATATTATAATCATGTGAGAAAGATTTTTTTTTTCCCTATGAACAGAATCATATAAACTTTCTAATCTTGGTAAATGTGTAGTATTTGTTACTTCAAAAATGTGCTTGAATATGATATGATGCCACTATTATAAGAACTCAAGAAATAATTTAAACAGAGAAGAAAATATTCTTTGATGGTTATGAGAGTGGGGAGGGAGAGAGAGGGGTATCCACTAATTAGATAGTAGACAAGAACTATTTTAAGTGAAGAAGAAGACAACACACAATACAGGAGAGGTCAGCACAACTGGACTAAACCAAAAACAAAGAGGTTTCCTGAATAAACTGCATTGTCCAAAGGCCAGAGTAGGAGGGGCAGGGATTTGGGGACCATGGTTTCAGGCTACATCTAGATCAATTGGCATAATAAAATCTACTAAAAAAACATTGTGCATTCCACTTTGGAGAGTGGCATCTGAGGTCTTAAACGTTAGCAAGCAGCCATCTAAGGTGCATCAATTGGTCTCGACCCACATGGAGCAAAGGAGAACAAAGAACACTAAAGACACAAGGTAATTATGAGCCCATGAGACAGAAAGGAACACATAAATCAAAGTACGTCTCTCTAAGACCAGGAGAGATAGATGGTGCCTGGCTACAACCAATGACTGCCCTGACAGGGAACACAACAGAAAACCCCTGAAGGACCAGGAGAGCAGTGGGATGCAGACCTCATATTCTCGTAAGAAGACCAGATTTAATGGTCTGACTGAGACTAGGAGGACCGCAGAGGTCATGGTCCCCAGACCTTCTGTTATCCAAGACAGGAACCATCCCAAAGCCAAGTCTTCAGAGAGGGATTGGACTGGACTATAAGACAGAAAATGATACTGGTGAGGAGTGAGCTTCTTGGATCAAGTAGACACATGAAACTATGTGGGCAACTCCCGTCTGGAGGGGAGATGAGAAGGCAGAGGGGGACAGTAGCTGGCTGAATGGACACAGAAGTAGAGGGTAGAGAGAAGGAGTGTGCTGTCTCACTAGGGGGAGAGCAACTAGGAGTATACAGAAAGGTATATAAATTTTTGTATGAGAGACTGACTTGATTTGTAAACTTTCATTTAAAGCACAATAAATTTTTTAAAAAATGTGCTTGGTTGTTTATTTGATGGGCTTGTTCTTATGGGGTCTGACTTACTGGAACTTCTTTGCGAACAAGATATTCTTTTTCTAAATTGTTCTGTCTTTGTGTTTTTTTTTTTTTTTTCTCCACCCCCATAACATCTCCATTGTTATGGAATGTTGGAATTACCGGTGACGCTCCAAGTTCGCCTAAGTGTTTTTGTTTGTTTTTAAGGGGGTGGGGAGGTCGATGAACCCCTAGTTCCATGTGATATCACTCAGTGTAGTGTTTTCTAGTTCTATGTGACGTTAGTGACTTTAGATGCAGAAAGGACTTAAAGGAAAAGTATGTTTGTGAAATTCTGGGTGGGAAAATACTAAATTTTTAGACTTGTTTTTATTATAAGACTTCTAGGAACTTCTAATAGCCACAACAATGGACTCAAACATGTGAATATGAAATGAGATAGTGTATTTACAACTGCTTTGAGCAGCATGAAACATTGCTCGAATATCAGAGATTTCTAAGATTCACCCAAAATATAGGACCGATGCACCTACGCTCCCATCGTTTCCTTCATCAGCTTTACTCTGCTGTACTGAACTTAGCAGAGAAGCCCATGCACAAATTTTTCCTCAAGAAATTGCAGCTCAGACTCAAACCATAACATAGTAGATATCCCTGCTGCCGTAACACAGAGGTAGTCCTTTCAGGGACTACATACCAAGAATTCACTGTCTTCAGAAACTTTTGACAAACCTGTTTATTATGAGCCTGTCTGCTCTAAGGAGAGCCCAGAAACTTTCCGGCAAGACCACTGTTCATCTAGTCCATGACACATATGAGAGAGATGATGCATTACCTGACCTCACCAGGACTTCTTTGGGATCAGGATGAGCACCCACCTTCCCTGAGGGCAGCTCTCTCATGATTTACAGCTTCTCCAAATGAACTCAGTTACGGTCATGCTTCCAGATGCCTAGGTCTTCCATGGACTTGGAGGGGAGATGGCTTCCCTACGGTGTCAGGGAAAGAAGCTATGGGAAGTTGAAGATCTGAGTTTAGAACTAAGCTTCTAAACCCTTAGAACTGTCTACTTCATAACAGAAAAATCCAGGAAGGGTGATGAGGAAGAGAAAGAGCCTTGAGTCATCTTCAGTTGTCTCAGGGGCCTGCCCTCACTCAGCAGGATTGCCTGAGTCTCAGACCCCTGGTTCTTAAAAATGTTGCATATGTTTATGAAAAAAAGAAACAAATATTTTCTATTCACTTGGTATTAAATTAAAGATTGAAATTTCATTTACTTTTTCTCATTTCCTTAATCATATGGTTTTGAATTTTTAAATCATATTAGGCTGTATATTTTTATACATAATCCCAATTTAATCCTGTGATATATACTGTACTCCTATAACTCATCAGAATAAACCTCATAAAATTTATTTAATTATATAAGGAGAATTAAGTGAATAAAAATTGGATTTTGATAAGAATTGTATTATACCTAAGTATTAATGTGGGAAATGTGACACCGTTGAACATGTGATCTTCTCAGTTATCTGGTTTCACTGATTGCTTTTAAATGTGTTTAGCCTCCTTTCAGATGTCGGAAACAATCTTTTGAAGCACTTTTGTATAAATCCTGCCAATTTTGGTAATGGTATAACTTAGAATTCTATAATTTTATTTTATTTTTTTAATTTTTATTGTGCTTTAAGTGAAAGTTTACAAATCAAGTCAGTCTCTCATTAAAAATGTATATACACCATGCTATAGACTCCTAATTTCTCTCCCCCTGAGACAGCCTGCTCCTTCCCTCCACTCTATCTTTTTGTGTCCATTCCACCAGCTTCTAACCCCTCTTCCCTCTTGCCTCCCCTCCAGATGGGAGATGCCAACATAGTCTCAAGTGTCTACTTGATCTGAGAATCTCATTCTTCATCAGCATCTTTTCCTATCCCATTGTCCAGTCCAATCCATGTCTGAATAGTTGGCCTTGGGAAAGGTTCTTGTCCTGGGCCAACAGAAGGTCTGGGAGCCATGACAACTGGGATCCTTCTAGTCTCAGTTGGACCATTAAGCCCGGTCATTTTATGAGAATTTGGAGTCTGCATCCCACTGCTCTCCTGCTCCCTCAGGGGTTCTCTGTTGTGATCCCTGTCAGGGCAGTCATCGGATACGGCTGGGCACCATCTAGTTCTGGTCTCAGGCTGATGTAGGCTCTGGTTTATACGGCTCTTTCTGTCTCTTGGGCTCATAATTACCTTGTGTCCTTGATGTTCGTCATTCTCCTTTGCTCTATGTGGGTTGAGGCTAGCTGATGCATCTTAGACGGTTGCTTGCTAGCATTTAAGACCCCAAATGTCGCTCTCCAAAGTGGGATCCAGAATGTTCTCTTAATAAATTTTATTATGCCCATTGACTTACATGTCCCCTGAAACCATGGTCCCCAAACCCACCCATCCCCCCCCGCCCCACTACGCTGACTTTCAAAGCATTCAATTTATTCAGGAAACTGCTTTTGGTTTAGTCCAGTTGTGCTGACCTCACCTGTATTGTATGTTTTCTTTCCCTTCACCTAAAATAATTCTTATCTACTATCTAAAATATAATTTTTTTTATTTTTTTATCTAATTAGTGAATATCCCTTTCCCTCCCTCCCCCCTCTCTTAACCATCAAAGAATATTTTCTTCTTTGTTTAAACTATTTTTCCAGTTCTTATAATAGTGGTCTTATACAATATTTGTTCTTTTGCAACTGACTAATTTCACTCACACAATGCCTTCCAGATTCCTCCATGTTATGAAATGTTTCACAGATTCATCACTGTTCTTTAACAATTCATAGTATTCCACTGTGTAAATATACCATAATTTGTTTATACATTCATCCATTGATGGGCACCTTGGTTGCTTCTATCTTTTTGCTATTGTAAACAGTGCTGCCATGAACATGGCTGTGCATATATCTCTTCGTGTAAAGGCTCTTATTTCTCTAGGATGTATTCCAAGGAGTGAGATTGCTGGATCATATGGTATCTCTCTTTTAGCTTTTAAAGGAAGCTCCAAATTGATTTCCAAAGTGGTTTTACCACTTCACATTCCCACAAGCAGTGTAGAAGTGTTCCGGTCACTCTGCAACCTCTCCAACATTTATTATTTTGTGTTTTTTGGATTAATGCCAGCCTTGTTGATGTGAGATAGAATCTCATTGTAGTTTTGATTTGCATTTCTCTAATGGCTAATGGGTGTTTTTTTTAATGGCTAATGAACATGAGCATTTCCTCATGTATCTTTTAGCTACCTGAATGTCGTCTTTAGTAAAGTGCCCGTTCATATCTTTTGCCAATTTTTTTGTTGTGTTATTTGTCTTGTTGTAGTTGAGTTTTTGCAGTAACATGTAGATTCTAGAGATCAGGCGTTGATCAGAAATGTCATAGCTAAAAACTTTTTCCCAGATTGTTGGTAATCTTTTTACTCCTTTGTTGAAGTCTTTGGATGAGCATAGCTGTTTGATTTTTAGGAGCTCCCAGTCATCTAGTTTTTCTTTTGCATTGTTAGTAATATTTTGTATACTGTTTATGTCATGTATAAGGACTCCTAACATTGTCCCTATTTTTCTTCCATGTTCGTTATCATTTTAGATTTTATATTTAGGTCTTTGATCCATCTTGAGTTAGTTTTTGTGCATGGTGTTAGTTATGGGTCTTGTTTCATTTTTTTGCAGATGGATATCCAGCTACGCCAGCACCATTTGTTAAAAAGACTGTCTTTTCCCCATTTAACTGATTTGGGGTCTTTGTCAAATATGAAGTGCTCATATGTGGATGGATTTACGTCTGGATTCTCAATTCCATTTCACTGGTCTATGTATCTGTTGTTGTACCAGTACAAGGTGACTACTGTGGCAGTATAACAGGTCCTAAAATCAGGTAGAGTGAGGTCTCCCACTTTGTTCTTCATTTTCAGTAGTGCTTTACTTATCCGGGACTTCTTTCACTTCCATATGAAGTTGGGGATTTGTTTCTCCTTATTAAAAAATGTTGTTGGAATTTGGATCAGAATTGCATTAAATCTATAGATCGTTTTTGGAAGAATAGACATTTTTACAACATTAAGTTTTCCTCTCCATGAGCAAGATATGTTTTTCAACTTATGTAATTTTCTTTTGGGTTCTTGCAGAAGTATTTTGTAGTTTTCTTTGTGTAAATCTTTTTACAACTCTGGTATAATTTTATTTTATACTTAACTACATTCTTTCTGTATTTCCTAAATATATATCTTGTATAAATTACATCTGCATGTCCCTTTTGATGTACACATATTTATTAATTTTGCACTCAGCCACTCTAACAGATGCTAG
This sequence comes from Loxodonta africana, assembly GCF_030014295.1. NCBI lineage: Eukaryota > Metazoa > Chordata > Mammalia > Proboscidea > Elephantidae > Loxodonta > Loxodonta africana. The sequence goes on from NC_087348.1 coordinate 83,838,876, forward strand.
ATAATCCTTTGCATTTATATCTTTGTACATTGTTCCTATCAAACACGTAGCAAACCGATTATATTTTATCTAAGATTGTTTCTTCTGGAGGCGGTGCCTAGATTGAGGAGTAGTCACACACTTCCAGTGAACCCTCTTACAACAAAGACCTGAAAAAATTAGTGAAATGACTACATTTATGACAAGCTAGGAGCCCTGAACATCAAAGGCAAAGTTATAAAATGGACTGAGTGGCAGGGGAAGGGAGAGATGGTTTAGAAGCAGAGAGGAGACCTGAACCACGAGAATCCCTCAGGCACCACTCCTGGGAGCAGCTGTGGTGGGCTGGTGCTAGCATTTGGCCACAGTTTCCTCAGAAAGAAACAGCAAGTTGCACAGACTACTCACACCTCTGGAACCAGAGAAGAATGGTGCTCTCACAAAAGCTAAGTACTTGCGTATATTTTACCACACCCTCAGACCCGAAGCCAGCTTCAATGGCTGTCGATTTCCCTGGGCATGAGATAGGTCCTACTGAGCATCCTGAGCCATTCTCCCAGTCTTGGAGAAAGAATAAATACACAAATGGGGAAGACAATCTGCCAGCTCCACTCACCTGGAGAGCTCAGGACAAAAGCGTCTTCTGTCTAGCCATAAATGGTCTGTGGACTTTGAATACCTTTCCACCCTTCATGGACCTGTGTGGGCCTATTTCAGAAGACTAGGCTCTTGTTGGCAGGCTGCAACTATTTCAGCTGTGTGGTGGAGAGGTGGGTGTTAGATGTTTGACACTGCTTTACCTATTAAACAGGGTCCTCACCTACACACATCAGGAGCCTAAGGACTGGTGGCTCCACTCGGGCCACACAGCCACCCACGACAGGGGTCCAAGGATAACTGGTATGTCTCAGTCCTTACAACAGAAAGCATTAGGTACCCAAGGTCCATCTGCAGAACCCACCCACCTGTGCTCTCTAGGGACCAGGGCCGTGCTGTCATCACAGGAATTTGGAGGACAGTTGTCAACCCCATGCATTGTTCAGAGCATGACCCACTGCTGCAACCAGATACCAGTACCTACACCAATCACCACTGCCCCATAAGACTGTAGAACATAGCCTGTAGCACACACTTGATGATCAGCTACTTGGACACCTGAGCTGAATCCATACAAGAAAAGTGAATGGAATCCTAGACTGATATACCTGGTAACAGCTCTAGCCATCTGGGAACAGGACATCAGAGCTCCAAATGTGAAAATAATCAAGCCAGCTGACTCAAGCAACACATTTGGGGTAATATCACAAGGAACAAGAGCCAGAATGATGAATGGTAAGGCAGGGCTAAAAACAAAGTGTTTTGCTATTTTATAAGATAGACTGGGGATAAACATATAAAATCATGAAAGAATGAGAAAGGAGACATAGGTATTTTAAAATAATCAACTTGAATCACATAAAAAAGAAAAAAGTAGCATAATTTTGGATATAATTCTTTGAGGGTAATGTTGTAGGCATAAATATTATTTGACAATTTAGGAGAATTCTGTCTAGATAATAAAATATGTCATAAAATATCCCAGGAGTACCTCTGGATGGCACATCATGAGAGTTTCTTCATCTGACTGCTCAAAAGACATCGTACTAGTGCCATCACAATTTCCAGGGTTACACATATTACAAGCTTTCAGTTTCATTGCCCAGGAGATGTAGACAACCCTTTTAACTGAGCACTGTAAGGTATGGTATCTTATTGAAGATCAGACATAATGTGCCAATAGTAACAACTCTAATAAAGCTCATGAGCCTGAACAAGGAAATAAGCTTGTGAGAACAAACAAATCAACCAAAATGATCATACAATAGTGACAATATCCAGAATAAAAAACCTATTAGCCATATGTGAAACCAGTTTTCTGAAAGGAAAGCAAAATATAATCAATTATTATTTCAAATATTTTAAATAGAAAATGGAGGGATTCAGGATTCTAGAGAAAGGATTTTTATCTTTTTTTTTTTTTTTTTTTCCTTAAGATAATGAAATGTGTTAGGAGAAGAATTGGTTATTTCAGAATTTTTGAGAAGTCAAAACCTGGAGGAAGCGTTCTCTAATCCTCTTTGTTCTTACACCATAGATCATTGGGCTCACCATGGGTGGGACAAGGAGGTAGATGTTAGCCACAAAGATATGAATATGAGGAGCCACGTGGCGCCCAAACTGGTGAGTAAGGTAGGAGAAAAAAGCTGGCATATAGGCCACTAAAATCACATATACATGGGATTCACAAGTGCCCAAGGTCTTGAGCCAAGCAGCTTTGGATGGGAGATGGAAAACAGAGTACAAAATAACATAAGAGCATACGATTAAAATGAAATCTAAACCCCCAGTAAGGAAGGCAACAGTCAGGTTGTATATTCTGCAGATCCTGGTCTCTGCACAAGCAAGCTTGATGAGGGCCATGAATTCACAGTAAGTGTGAGTGATGATACTAGTTCTGCAGTAGGGGAGCCACCGAAGCATGAAGGGCTGAGGACTGAGAACCAAAATCCCATGGAAAACAATAGCCAGCCCCAAGTTCTTGATAACTCCATATGTCAGAATAGTAGAATAGCTCAGAGGTTTGCAGGTGGCTACGTAGCGGTAAAAGGTCATGGCCAAGATAGACCAAAGGCAATGGCCAAGATAGACCCTGAGGCCATAGTAGATAGTGAATGAATGAGAAAGACTTGTACAAGGTAGGTTTTAAAGTAGATCTCCCTGTCATGGAACCAAAAAATGCTGAGGATTTTGGGGATGGCAGTGGTGGAGATGATCAGGTCAGCCACAGAGAGCATACAGAGAAAGAAATACATGGGCTTATGCAGACTGGAATCCGTTCTGATAATGAATAAAAGAGAGACATTTCCTAGGATAGCACACAGATAAATGAGACAGAAGGGCACTGATATCCATATGTGAATGGCCCCCATCCCTGGAATGCCAAGAAGAAAAAAGGTACTGGAGTGGAAATTAGTATTATTGCACAATGGCATGCTGGAAGCTACAGGTTGTCTTCAGCTATGAAAAGGTGAAAATTCTTTCATATTGATCTGTCAGTTCATTTACTGACGTCTTTATTTCTTAATTTGTTCAAAATACTTGATAATAGTTTCTATCAGAGTATAAGACGATGAATAGTACTTCATTCTTAACTTTAGATATTAACATTTAGTACAGTAGAAACTGGTGCAAAGCAATGATTAAATTCCCATGTAATTGCAGTAAAAGTTATCTGAACAAGCTTTATACGACCCAATAAATGGAGATCTATTCCACTTGTCACAGGAGTCATAGAGAAGGTGCTTCATCTTGGTTTTGAAGCATTCTGGACCTTTAAAATAAAAAGAAAATTCTAAATTAAAAAGTTCATAACCAGGAGACCCAAAGGTGAATGATTTCTGCTTGCATGTGGTGAGAGGTTGGAGTGTTTACAGGCTAGGCTTTTGTTTCTGACTTTGATGAGGCCATCATGATACACTGTTAATGGAAAAAAGAAAGTTCCTATGTACTATAAATAGTTTAGTTGCTTAAAAAAAATAAAATCAGTTACATTATGAAAGGAATGAACACAAATCCACCTGTGAGCAATGATTGGGATCTACAAATCAAGGAAAACAGAAATTAAAAATTTAAAATGTTGTTTATAGAAATTTCTATTTGGAAAAAAAAAAATGTTTTATAATAAACATGCATTGTTTTCCCATTCAGGGAAAAAAAAAAGCAATGTGACTTCCCACAAATCCAGTATGTTGTGTTTTTATCTTCATTGACTTCAAAATACTTTCCATTGTCCTTTTTTATTTCTTTTTGGATTTATGGGCTACTTAGAAGTGAGTTAGTTTTCAAATATTTGGGTGATTTTCAAAGGAAACTGTCACCGCATTTGAAGGATCATAGCAGCACTCTACGTTAACTGTATCGTCATGATTTAGAATTAATTTGCCCGGAAGTGTTTGTGAAATATACTAAAATGGCATCAGCATTGTAGAATGAAGAAGACAGAAGATCATTACCTGAATTTTACTTGAATATTCACCATGTCATGTCTAATCAGTGTTTGTGTATTTTAAGTTGTGCATATTGTAGACTCCTTTTTCAAAGGAATAAGAGTTGTAAGAGTGATAGCAAAAGATTCTAAACCAGGGTATTATCAACACCTAAAACTTTACTACCTCCACAAATTAAGCAGAAAGGAGTTACCCTTTTTAGAACTGTGGTTAAGAGCTTGGCTGCTAACCAAAAGCTCTGCAGTTTGAATCCACCAGCCACTCCTCGGAAACCCTATGGGGCAATTCTATTTTGTGCTAGAGGATCAGTATGAGTCGGAATGGTCTCAATGGCAACAGGTATGGTTTAAATGTTTTCTATCCAGGCAATAGTCATTCTCTCTCAGTTAATACCTCATTTTCCCTCCAAATAGGTCCTCTTTTCTCCATCCTTTTCATCCAACAAGTTCTGACTGCAGCATTCTGGGTGCTGTAATAGACAATTCTGAATTTATCAATATGTAGTTAAGATCTACCATTCTCAGGAGTTCTACCCTCAACTCTCAGGATAGTTTATATACCAGATATTCACTAACAGTGGTGGCACAGTGTATCCATACAGAGACATAATCAAAACAAGAAAAAACAACTGCAGATACAGGAAGCAGAGGTTTGCAAAAATAAAAATCCCAGTTTCTAGCCTTGTAATTCTAATATGGGCAGAGAAAGTGACTGAGAAAATAATATTCTACCTCACTTAGGAAGTATGTAACAGGAATACAACTTCTAAGAGTCATGTTCTTCAGGTGTAAGTTGGAGACTTTAAAAGAGTTATTTGTTCTAATGGCTAGAGGCTGATGAAGAAGAAATAAACATACCACTCAATTTTAGAGGTAGTAACCACTAAGTATAAGAAGTTATTTTTCATTTGAAAGTGATTAAGAGAAAAGACAAAAAATAAAATCTAAATTTATTGGGTAATAAAATAGGAAATTGGCTCTTAATATGTAGGGTTCAAGATTTATTTCAAAAAATAGCTTTACTTCACCAAAATAAAATATAGATTTAGAAACTATATATTAGTATGTAAAAGGTAAGTACAACATACCTATGAGTATGCAAATAAAATTATTCTTCAGAACAACTCTTGAATTAAAGAATTAATCAAAATCAAAACAATACACCCTTTATGAATTACAAAACATGAGAACACAATGACATCTGCATGGCATAATCAAAATTCTGAGCTTTGGTGTAAGTAATTCCATTGGCTGCATTGTCTCACTACGTGATTTCTAAAAAACAATTATTAAGTAAATAATCTTTGAACTTAAAAATTAAAAAAAAAAAAAAAGGAAAATCCAAATGACAATTCCCTGCCAAAAAAAACATATATATATATATATATATATATATATATATATATATATATATATATGGGAAAAAATAAGGATAAGCAAACAAAAAAAAAGTGGAATCACGCACAACAGCAAATAACAATATGCCATTTAAAATATAAACTAACCAGACAAAATCTTACCAAATTCAAGAAAAAGCTGTAGAGAAAAATTAAGCAAATTTAGAAATAAAATAGCCTTTGTGGTAGAAACGATGCAGGAGATAGCATGATAGAATTTAGCAAGATCAACAAATTCTTCATTGTAAACACCTTTTTTTCATCAACATAAACCCTAACTCGCAGGATGGAATACACAGGAATTAAATCGACTACATCTGTGGAAAGAGACGATGGAGGAGCTCAATATCATCAGTCAGAACAAGGCCAGGGGCCGACTGCGGAGCGTACAATTAATTGCTCATATGCAAGTTCAAGAATAGATCTGATGCACTGAACCCTAATGACTGAAGACCAGAAGAGCTGTAGGATAACATCAAGAACAGCATACATGAAGAAAGCTACAAGAAAAAAAAAAAAAAGGATAACATCAAGAAAAGCATACATGAAGAAAGCTAAAGATCATTAAAAAGATAGAAAAGGAGAGGAATAAAAAGAGCAGCTTGACAAGACAAAGTAAAGTTGCTATGATAACCTATTATTTTTTTTTTTAGTCAACCGCAGTTATGTTAATAATTTTAGAACCGCAGTCTCTCACAGATTAATAAAGTGGTGCAGTTGTTGCATGGTCTCCCTGTAGACCTAACAGATGCCAGAGCAGAGACTTACGAACAGATGATAACCACCAAACCCCCAGAGCTATTTTGCGGAAGACCCAAACAGAGAGGACAGAAATATAATGTCTTCAATGGAATCTGTTTTACTATAAAATTCTTTTCATCAAGGATATACTGGCTTGTCATATAAATATTTAGTTTACAAACACATTTATTATACAAAATTATTTCAGATTTATAATAACTTTGGCTTTGGATAATATTTTTGGCTTGGTTGAGTATACATAATTTCTATTTCCCTATGAGACTATATAAGGTAATAAGGGCTTTTCTCCTATGTCACAGTTTTCGTAATTATAATTTTTAATGGTCACACAATATATCAAACATTTTATACTAAATAATTTATATAACCCTTCTCCAGATCCTGGATATATATGTTATTTTCATTGTTCCACTGATTAGAAAAAGAGAAAATTGATTCGTTATATAATGCTATAGGAAAATAATAGCCAAGAAGAAAAAAAACCTAAGGAAATCTATTACTCTGAACATTTCTCTAACAAAATCTTGATGATTTCTTACTGTACCACAAAGTACTTGAAATCTTTGTTTTATGTGTATGCATTTATTCATGTACTAGGTAATATTCTAGGGATTGGGAATGTAACAGGGAAGCAAACAAGGTCCCTGATGTTAGGAATGTTTGTTGTAGTGGAAGAAACCAACATTAAGCAAATAAAATAGAAACACTAAGTTTCAGGAAATAAAAAGCAGCTCTGATGAAAACTAAGAGGTTGATGTGAAGGAGACTGGCCAGAGGTGAGAAGAACTTAGAAATGTTAGTCAGGGAAAACCTCTGTGAGAAGGTAATATTTAAATTGAGACCTGATATAGCAGAATGAACTAGTCAATCAAAGAATTGAGGAAAAGTACTGCAAGAAATAAATATCAGAAATATGAATTATAAAATTTTAGGAGAAAACAGAAAATTCTTGCTAAGTTTTGAGGAAGAGTAAAAGGGGAAGAGTCCACATCACAGGCCAAGTCATTTAGGGCCTTATAGGCCAATGAAAAGAAGTTGAATTTCTAAGTGTGATAGAAAACCATTCAACAGTTTTTGGTAACTTGTAAGTTGATTTCCTTTGTAAAGAACTCATGTAGAGCATCTAAATTGGAAACAAAGGCAACTGTTCAAAGACCAGGATAAAGATGGTGCTGAGATTTTTAAGGTTCCTATGTTGGAATCGACTTGACAGCAATGGGTTTTGAGAAAGTGTAAATAAAGAAATATGACAGACAGTGCGTGTAATTTGGAGATAAATTTGGTGAACTGATTTTGAAGAGTAAAGAATGGCTGCTAGTAGTGTGAAGCAGAAGAAAATGAGCCATCAACTACTGGAATATGTTAGAGAAAAAAATAATACTGGTTTGGATTCAGTTGATGGTTGTGAGTATAAAATAAACTGAGAGATTTTAGAGCTATGTTATGGATAGATTCAATAGAGTTTGCATTTGGACTGGGTGCAGTTCTTAACCTCTAGTCTCCACAGTCCTGTTCTTCCCCTGGACTTCCTTTTCTCAATAAGCTGCATGAAAATATGTTTAGATGCATAAGACAAGAATATAAATTTCAGCCCTGTTTGAAAGCAATCCAGGAGAGTTTTTTTTTTTTTTTTAATAGGTTTGCCATATGTAACATTTCTTGAAAACAATGAAGTCATCTCTATAGAAATTATCTGGGAGATACAGTTCAAGATATCTGGTTGCAGAACGGTGTCATGCTCTGAACACGGCAGGGGGCTGAGGATCGTCCCGCAAGTGTCTCTGAGGAAAGCATGTCCCTGTTCCCTAGAGTATACAGGTGGGTGGGTGGATTCTGCAGACAGACCATGGGAACCCAATATTTGTGGTTGTAAGGGTTGGGACAGGTTTTTGTTTAAGGGTTGGGAGGTACCAGTTTCCCATGGACCCCTATCATGGGTGGCTGGGTGACCCGAGTGAAGCCTCCAGTCCTTAGGCCTCTGATGCGGCTAGGTGAGGACCCTATTTAATAGGCAAAGCAATGTCAAACATCAAACATCCACTTCTCTGCCACACAGATGAAACAGCTGTAGTCTGCCAACAAGGGCCTATTCTCCTGAAATAGGCTCACACAGGTCCATGCAGAGGGGAAAGGTACTCAAAGTCCACGGAACATTTATGCCTGGACAAGAGCTGCTTCTGTCCTGAGCTCCCCTGGTTAGTGGAGCTGGCAAATTATCTTTTCCCCCATTTGCGAATTTATTCCTTCTCCAGGGCCTGGAGAATGGCTCTAGGCACTCAACAAGGCCCATCTCATGCCCAGGGAAATCAATGGCCACTGCAGCCGGCTTGGGCACGGGGGGCACATTGAAATATATGCAAGGACTTAGCTTTTGCCAAGAGTGCTGTTCTTCTCTGGTTCCGGAGGTGTGAGTTGGATGTGATTCTGGCTGCTTCTCCCTGAGGAAACTGCAGCCAAATGCTAGTACCAGCCCACTGCAGCTGCTCTTGGGAATGCTGCCTGAGGGCTTCCAGAGATTCAGGTCTAGTAACTCCACTCCACTTCTGAACTGTCTCCTCCTTCCCTTGCCCCTCAATTCCTTTTCTAACCCTGCCTTTGTTGTCCAGGGCTCCGAGCTTGTCATTAATATACTCGTTTCACTTGTTTTTTTTTTTTTGGTCTTTTTTGCAAGAGGGGTTGCTGTAAGCATCTGTCTATTCTGCCATCTTGTCCCTGCCCTGTATCATATTCTTGAGGTATATTCTATATGGTAACCCCATTGCCTCCAAGTAGTGATTGCCATGCCATTATAAACTTTAACTAAAGTGGCTGCTGGAATTGAATTGAGCAACAACCCTCAGAACATTTATTAAGAAGAGTAATATGAAATGAGTGAAAATATGTTTGTGTGCCCTTTTGACATGTCTGCATCAACAATACTGAGTACATTTTTTTATTTTAGATATTGAGAAAAATGCAGTGAGAAGAAAAAATATACAGTCAGACCAAGTCAAAAATATGTGTAGCCAACTAGGTATTAATATTAGATTACAGTGAAAAAGCACTTTTTTGCCTCTTAATTTGTCTTTGAACTTCCATATCCAGAGTTTCAGCTACCTTGGCATATGACTTTCAGGGTCCCTAGAGACGGATATTCTATTTCAGGCATGAAATTAGCTGGATATGCTGGTCAATAAAACTTTGGGAAGTCTAAATAAAACTTTGGGAAGTCTAGAGAATGGCAATTCAGAATCATGGTATAAATTGATACACAAGAAGAATACAGGAACCCAAAGTATTGGGAACTTATGTAATAATGTAATAGCTAACATTTCTAAGTGCATCCTGTGAGTCTGTTGCTTTTCTGATAGTGGTTAGTGTACTGAGTCATTTAAATTTTATCCCTATTTTAGGATAAGGAGAGTTTAAGTCACCTGTATGAGGTATAACAACTGGTAAGTGGTAGACAGGTAGACTTGGGTTGTAGCTCAGACACTCCGATTTCATAGTCCTCATTCATAACTGATATGATAAACCACCCTAATGGTGTGGCAGGCTAGTTGCCTTTGTGTAGGTGAGGAGGTCAACTACCAGAATGGACTCAAAGGCAATGGGGTTTTTTAATGGTGTGACTGGCCATTTGCATTTGTGTTTGTGAGGGAGAAGATGGGGATTAAGCTGTATATGAACTTAGAATGTACCATAAGCATTGTTCTGATAACAAATAATAAATGTCCGTTAAAATGGACCCCACCTCCCCCAAACACTCAAACACACACCTCTATTTTAACATTTCATGCAGAAACTGGTCCAAATCTAAGACCTTCTCTTCCTAATTAACCCTTTCCCAATGCACTTACTGTCAACAGATGAGCTTATAACTCGCAGGAAAAATTAACATCACAAGGCAAAAAGCTCTACCAATGTTATTGTAATCTATGATCTGTTTATGGATGTATTTATTGAGCTAAGATATTTTTATGTATTTTTCCTTTCTTTTTTTTTGGTCTTGAGCCCTTTTATCCTTTTATCTGTATACATGATTGCATCAAAATTCTCATCTTTCTCGTGTGCTTTAACTTTCACCCTTTCCATTATTTCTATCCCTTTTCACAATAAATTTCATTATGCCCCAAACAATTTAAATGTGTTTACATAATAGGAAATAAATAATACAGATTATGTGGAGAGAAAATTCACAGAGAAGTGAATGCAACTATAAAAATAACTTAAAATAGATCTTAGCCTCACTTATAATTAGAAAAATTAATACAAAATGTTTATTAAATGTTTAGCTAACTGAATATCAAGATTGATGATAATAAGCATTAGTGAGGTTTGCAATAAATGCTAAGTCTTATGCACAAAGGAAAGGATTGTGAATTGGCCCAAATTGAGAAGATTGTGTAGTAACCAATGTTATTAAAAACAGTATTATTTTGCAAAGCAATTAACTACTTGTCACTCTAAAAATAATTTTCACAAATACATATTGGAGTATGTACAGTGATTTTAATTGCAAAATTTTCTGTATAGAAGAAAAATTGAAGCACTCAAAATGTCCCTCAAAAAAGAAACACTTAAAAAAATTATGGTATATTCTTATGTGGACTACTCAGCAGCAGTTAAAATAAAAAAGGTAAATTTATATAAACTGAGCCACTTCTGTCCTGAGCTCCCCTGGTTAGTGGAGCTGACAAATGATCTTTTCCAACAATTGCAATTTTATTCCTCCTCCAGGGCCTGAAGAATGGCTCTAGGTGCTCAACAGAGCCTATCTCAGGCCCAGAGAAATCAACAGCCAAGCCAGCTTGAGGGTAGGGGGTACGGTAAAATATATGCAAGCACTTAGCTCTTGCCCAGAGTGCCATTCTTCTCAGGTTCCGGAGGTGTGAGTAGGCTTTGTGGCTGGCTGCTTCTTCCTGAGGAAACTGCGACCTAACACTAGTACCAGCCCACTGCCACCGCTCCGGGAGTGGTGCCTGAGGGCTCCCCATGATTCAGGTCCGGTAACTCCTCTCCGCTTCTGAACTGTCTCTTCCTCCCCCTTCCCCTCAGTTCATTTTCTAACCCTGCCTTTGATGTTCAGGGCCCCAAGCTTGTCATAAATATGCTCATTTCACTTGTTTTTTTAGTCTTTGTTGTAAGAGGGCTCACAGGAAGCATCTGTCTATTCTGCCATCTTGTCCCCGCCTCCCTATTTCAGTTTTTTTTTTCTTTTTTTATTACCATTTCTTTCTGATTCTTTCTTAAACTTTTCATCTCTCTGCTTATATTGCCTATCTATTCTTGCGTGTTGTCTACTTAATTCATTAGCACCTTTGGCTTTTTTAAATTTGATTATGCTTTAGGTGAAAGTTTACAGCTCAAGTTAATTCCTCATTCAAATATTTATACACATATTGTTTTACGACACTGGTTGCAATCTCCACAATGTGACAGCATGCTCCGCTTTTCTACGCCAGGTTCATTGTGTCCATTTGTCCATTCCCTGTCCCTTCCTTCCCTGTCATCTTGCTTTTGCACAGGAGTTTCCCATTTGGCTCATATATTTGACTGAACTGACAAGCATGTTCCTCACGTGTATAATTTTCTGTTTTGTTTTGTAGGCCTGTCTAAACTTTGTCTGAAAAGTGGGCTTCAGGAATTATTTCATTTCTGAATTAACAGAATGTCCAGTGTCCACAGTCTTGGGGGTTTCTCCAGTCTCTGTGAGACTAGTAAATCTAGTCTTTTTTCATGAATTTGAAATCTGTTCTACATTTTTATCCCATTCTGTCTGTTGTGGTCCCAGTCAAGCAGTCATTGGTGGTAGCAGGGTACCATCTAGTTCTTCTGTGCTCAGGTTGGTGGAGTCTCTGGTTTGTGTGGCCCTTTAGTCCTTTGGGCTAATACTTTCCTTATGTCTTTGGTTTTCTTCATTTTTCTTTGCTCCAGATGATATGGGGCCAATAGATGTATCTTAAATGTTGGCTGGCAAGCTTTTATGACCCCAGGCACTACTCACTAAAGTGGAATGTAGAACAGTCTCTTTATTAACTATGTCCTGCCAATTGACCTAGACGTCCCCTGAAACAATGGCTCCCAGTCCCCAGCCCCAGCTACTAAGTGCCTCAAAGTGTTTGTGTCTAGGAAATGTCTATGCTTTTGCTTTGGTCCAGTTGTGCTGACTTCCCCTGTATTGTGTTGTCCTCTACCTTCACCACAGTTGACACCTGTCTACTATCTAACTAATGAGTTCCCCGCTCTCTTTCCCCACCCTCATAACCATCAAAGAATGTTTTTGTGTGTGCTCGTATGCTGTGTAAATCTTTTCTTGAGTTCTTATAGTAGTAGTCTTGTATAACATTTGTCCTTTTATAACTCACTTTTATTTCACTCAGCATAATGCCCTCCAGATTCATCCATGTTGTGAGATGTTTCACAGATTCATCACTGTTCTTTATCTTTGCATGGTATTTCATTGTGTGTACGAACCATACTTTGTTTATCCACTCATCTGTTGATAGGCATTTAGGTTGTTACCATCTTTTTACTATTATGAATAGTCCTGCAATGAACATGGATGTGCATATGTATATTAGCGTGATGGCTCTTATTTCACTAGAATATGTTCCTAGGAGTGAGATTGCTGGATTGTATGATATTCCTATTTCTACCTTTTTATGGAAGGTCCATATCATTTTCCAAATTGGTTGTACCATTTTACTTCTCCACCAACAGTGCATAAGAGGTCTAATCTCCCCAAAACCTCTCCAACAATTGTTTTTTTTTTTTTTTTAAGTTAGAGCCAGTAATGTCACCAATGTGAGATGTTATCTCATAGTAGTTTTGATGTGCTTTTCTGTAATGGCTAATGGTTGCGAGCATTTCCTCATGTGTCTGTTGGCCACCCAAGTGTCTTCTTTGGTGAACTGTATGTTTATATCCTTTGCTCATTTTTTAACTGTATTATTTTCCTTTTTGTTATTGAGGTGTTTAAGTATGTTGTAGATTATAGAGATAAGACCCTTGTTAAATATGTCATGGAATGATGTCAAATGTCACAAATCTGAAGCTCCCACTTGGCTACTGCAGGTGAAAATGGGCTTCAGGTGGATGCCCTGCTTGTTTTGTCCTAATGAGGGCATGCTGTGTGGGGTCAGCCTGCAAGGCACTGGTGTGGGTGTTCAGCAGGGGTGAAGGGTGCTGGAAGTCCAAGGACCTACTACATCAGTAGCTGGGCAAAGGAGCAGATGCCTCCAGACCAGGCCTGGAATTCCAGGCTTAGGGGATGTGGCAGTGCTGAATGCCACTTGACTGGTGTAGGGGTAGGGAGGGGGATGGATGAGGAGAAGGGAGTGCTCCTCTGTGGTGGACCTCTGATGGGGAAAGGTTATAATGTGCACACAATGGTTTGGGAACTTGCACTTAACTTTCATAGGTCTGGTGTCACTCCTGTTTGGTTCTGGAGGTGCATACAGACTCTCTGCAGCTTGGGTGCAACAGATGGAGTGGGGTTCAGCTTGGGGTGTCACTACTCAGCCTAACCTATGTGTCCTGTGCTGACTCATCTAGAAGGATGCTGGGGATCCCCTATCTGTAATCTGTTTCCACTGTTTGTGAATTGTCTCCCATCCACCTGCCACTCAGTCTGATTCTTCAGCTTTGTCTTTGGGTCCCTAGATTGCAATATATATATATATATAATCCTTTTTTTTTTTTTGATGGGGGGGTTGCCGTTGTAAGAAGGACAGCATGAAGCATCTGACTATTCCACCATCTTGGCCTCACCCATGTTTTTTATAAAAACTTTTATTATTTTGAAAATATACTTAACAAAAAATGCAATTTCAAAAATTTCTACATAAACAATTCAGTAACAATTAAATTCTTCAGGTTATACAAGGATTCTCACTATCCTTTTCTAAATCATTCTGACACCATTAACATAAACTCAGTGTTCCCTAAACAAAAACTCCCACTTTCAAGATCCACATTAAGAATATTGCCATTAATTTTAGCTGTATACATTTACATTTATTGTTTCTTTGGTACTGTCCTTAGTAATTAATTATGGAGCCAAATTTTTTTCTAAATTAATACAAAAATGCTGAGGTTATCATCAACTGTCTCCTGCAAAACTATGCGTATCTCAGAGATAGAACAGTTTTATTTCTCCACGGCCTTTCTTTCCTTTATAGAATCATATAAACATTCCTCCTGTCTACCACCAAATGCAGATGCACTGAAAAAACAGGCTGAAAAGCTTAACAACCCAAGAAAAATTTTACTAATGCCTTCTAAAATTAATGAAATACTGTAATGAAGACAAGCCTATATATATAATAAATAATATGCACAATATTTGAAACTAATTACACAAAATATTCTCATAGTGATACAGGTTGAGATCCTACTTTGAGGAGAAAAACAGTGGAAAAATGGTTCAAAATAATATTGCTTTATGCCTCATAAAAAGGTAGAAAAATAACCACATTAGTTTTAGTGACTACCAGAGGGTCACACAGGTAGAAAAACAATTAAAATACAGTTTACAAAGTGGTGGACCCTGGGGAATCACTCAGTAGTATTGGCTCAGCAGGTACTATTCTCACAGAAAAATCTCAGGAGAATTTAGAGACAGGCTGGTAAACACACACATACATGAACAAATATATAACTACTTGATCCCAGACACAATTTTAGGAACATGTCTTTATGCCTATGGTCCAGAAGTGCTTACTTACTATATATGGTGGGAAAGAAGCTGATTCCATTATTCTCAAAGGAAACCCCAGGAAAAGCATGGATTTAGAAGGTAATTTTTATCACTAGACTTTATTTCTGCTCCAAAATTTAGTTATATAAGTAATTAAATCAAGGGTCTTGGGGTTATATTTTCTCAAGGCCTTTGGCTCACTGTCCTCATTCTAAAGATGTAAATTCCCCTCTGATTCAGCAGGTTTCCAAAAAAGAGCAATGGAGATGTTCAATGCGAGCAATGGATTCTCACTAGATTTGTCTGGAATATCATGCCATTATTATGGAATGAATTCTTAGGATTTTACTTTATAAAATATATGTCCCTCAAATTTCACCTTGTTGTTTCTGCTGCCAGCAACCATGGATTCAGACAATCTATTTGGTGTTTAAATATAGCAAAGAAACATGTGAAGTTCTCAACTAAGAAATATTATTGATAATCAATATTTCTGACAATATTCTATGTACCAGGCTTGGTTTTAAATACTTACTATGAATTACCTTATCTACTCCTCACAGCACCCCTATTCATTAGATATTATTACTGTTATTATCATTACCCACAATATATATGCCTAAACTTAGGCCTGAATATATTAAGTGTATTGCTGAAGGTCAAATAACCGTTGAACCAATTAGGACCCATGCTTTTCATTTTAGGAAACCCTGTTGGCGTAGTGGTTAAGTGCTATGGCTGCTAACCAAAGGTTTGGCAGTTCGAATCTGCCAGGCCTTCCTTGGAAACTCTATGGGGCAGTTCTACTCTGTCCTATAGGGTCACTATGAGTCACAATCAACTCAATGGCACTGGGTTTTTTTTGGTTTTGGCTTTTCATTTTCATGCAATAACACAGCTAACTAAGGAGTCGAACCCCCCTATGGCAAAATTCAGGGATTTCACACTTAACTCTCAGTCTTACTAGTGTGTAGCTGTTTCTGGGGAAGTCACTTTACTTTCTAAGCTCAATTTCTCACCTACAAAATAAGGGAGAACTAGAATTTTTTTTTTTTTTTTTGCATACAGTTTTAATAAGTTTTATGGAAATGTTCTTGTAAAGTGCTATACTTCTTTATGTATAGTATTAGTGCTATACTTCTTTATGTATAGTATTATCCTGTTAATTACATGTTAGCTGTTATTGTAAATACTGCTTCCTTGAGACAGGTAAAGAACCTTATTGTGAGTAGGGAAATGCTCCCTTGCAATCTATTCTCCACATCGCACTTAGAATTATTTTTTAAAAACATGAATGTAACAGAGCCATTGCCCATACCCAAACACACACACACTCACAAACATATAGACACTCAAAATTATTACCCTAATATTTGTTTCATTATTTGGAATTATATAAAATATTCTTAAAATTATTCACTTCTCAAACTTATTCTGTGCTACCCCTCAAGTTAAGCCTTTCTCCACGTATGGAAACTGTTCCCCAAATTATTAGAGATTCCAAACTGTGATATCCTCTCTCTTAAGCATACATTTCTCCCTTTCAGGTATACTCCTGTCCCACAACAAAACTTTGTGGGCATTTCCTACTTACACCTGTATATTAGCTTAAATTGGATATTGGCTTAATAGTACCTCCTAGGGAGCATTCCCTGACACACAGTACCTTTGCTTCCATTACAATGACATTTATAGGAATTTGTAAAAAAAAATATATATATATTTTTTTTTTGTTCCAGTTTACACTTTGGATAGAAAAGGCAGTATCCGGACTGTCCGTAGACCGCTGCTTCGTAGGCATGTATTAATTTCTAATATATATAGACATATATTTGTTATAAAAATAAATTAAAACATTTTAATTAATACTTCCTCATTGGAAAGGTCTTTTAAAAATCACTCATATAATCCTACATTCTTTACAATTTTTTAATTAAAAAAAAAATTAAACTAAAGTTCAGAGAGCTGAGCAATTTAACCAAAATCACATAGCTAGGCAGAGATAGGATATGGATTTCCTGAACTCTTGTCTTGTTTTAGCCCCTGGGTGATGCTAATGGTTAGCTTACGCTCAGCCACTAACTGAAAATTTGAAGATCCTAATTCACCAAGAAGTTATTTGGAAGAAAGTTCTGACAATAAACTTACAAAAAATGAGCCATTGAAAATCCTGCGGAGCATAGTTCTACTCTGACACACATGGGGTCACCATTTTAACATAAAATGCCCCAGGAATTGTGAATAGGAAGAGGCAGATGTTAATCTAATTTAATCAGAATAGTTGTCGCAGTCCTCTCTGCATGGATGTTGTTGTTCTGGTGTCAGTTTGGTTCTGACTCATGGCTAAATGTAAAACAGAAGGAACATACCTGGTCCTGCGCCATCCTCACAACTGTTGCTATGTTTGAGCCCATTGTTACAGCCACCAAGTCAGCCATCTTGTTGAGGGTCTTCCTTTTTTTTCACTGACCCTCTACTTTACCAAGAATGTTAGCCTTCTACAGGGACTGATCTCTTCCAATAATATGTGCAAAGTATATGAGACAAAGTCTTCCCATCCTTGTTTCCAAGGAGCATTCTGGCTGTACTTCCTCCAAGATAGAATTGTTTGTTTTTCGGGTAGTTTGTGGGATATTCAATATTCTTCACCAATACTATAATTCAAAGGCATCAATTCCTCTTCAGTCTTTCTTATTCATTGTCCAGCTTTTGCATGTATATGAAGCAATTGAAAATATCATGGCTTGTGTCAGCTGCACATTAGTCCTCAAAGTAACATCCAAAGAGACCTTTTGCAACAGATTTGCCCAATGCCATATGTCATTTGATTTCTTAACTATTACTTCCATGCACATTGCATGGACAGGGATCCTTTATGGATGGTATTTACATCTTCACTTAGTTTTTATTGCTCAATTTTCTTAATGACCATGAAGAAAGATAATACAAACTAAGAATAAAGGAGAGGTTTTTCTACTCCCTGCCTATTCCCTCAGACTTTAATTTGCCAAATTGGTATTAAGTTGTCCTCTCACAGGACACATAATCAGGTTTTATACTAAAAAACTATGCAGATATTCTCTCTACACATGACATAACATGTCTTAAATAAATTAGTCATATATGATGAAATCAAACAGTTAAATTGATTTGTTTTATAGATTTGTTGTATTAAAGTTAACTAGTGCCTCCAATAGTGTGCTGATTTTATGTAGTACCTAAGGAAAAGCTCATGATACAGACTCATTCATTACAAAGGATAATGGTGACCATGTGCTAATTCAGACTCTATCACTTTAGGAAGAAGCAACTATTGACCTTTGTACTCCAAATTATTCGCTGGAAATGAAAAAGATGATGATAGGCTAATTGGGACCCCCCTACCATGGAGAAAAGTGAATATTGACCTCTTTACTATAAATTAGACATCATGATCCTTTTCAACAGTAGCACCTACAGACCTTTTCTTCTAACTGGTTTCCCTGGCCTGGAGGCCTCGCATCCAATGATCTCCATTTTGTTTTGTGCCCTGTACCTAATTGCCCTTCTGGGTAACAGTGCAATCTTAGTGGTCATCTGGGTGGAACCATCACTTCATGCACCCATGTACTTTTTTCTCTCCATGCTGGCTGCCAGTGACCTGGGGCTCTGTGCTTCCACTCTGCCTACTCTGCTCAAGCTTTTCTGGTTCAATGTCCCTGAAATAGAGTTTGATGCCTGCCTCACCCAGATGTTCTTCATCCACATTTTCTCCCTAATGGAATCAGGCATCCTACTGGCCATGGCCTTTGACCGCTTTGTGGCCATCTCCAACCCACTCAGGTACACTACTATTTTGACTGATGTCACCATTGTCAAGATAGGCGTGGGGCTTTCGATAAGGGTTATGGCTGTCATCTTCCCAGCACCTTTTCTCCTTAAGCGACTGAAGTTTTGTGAGACCAATGAGCTATCCCACTCTTACTGTCTTCACCCTGATATAATCAAGCTTTCCTGTTCTGACCACCGCATCAATAGCATCTATGGCCTCATTATCATTCTCATCACCTTTGGAATGGACTCTTTGTTCATCCTCCTCTCTTATTTGAAGATCCTGATCATTGTGCTAGGCATTGCCTCTCAGGAAGAACAATTCAAGGCCCTCAACACTTGTGTCTCCCACATCTGTGCTGTGTTGCTGGTCTATGTTCCAATGCTGGGAGTGTCCATTATCCATCGCTTTGGGAAGCATGTTCCAGCTGTGGTGCACATTATCATGGGCTATGTGTACTTATTAGTCCCTCCTGTTCTCAACCCTGTCGTGTACTGCATTAAGACCCGGGAGATACGTACCCATATTCTGGGAAAGCTACTGAAAATATAGCAGAGAAAACTTTAGTGTCATTGCATATTTTTGAAAGAATGCCTATGAAATTAACTTCTACTTTGGGTGAAATATACATATATATGTATGTAACACTGGGAAGTATTTCTATGTTCATAATTCCAATACACATATTTATCTCCCTCATTATTCTGGGAGTTCATGAACATAGCAACAATATACTGTGACCTTTCTTTTGCCCGAGTAACTCAACTAAAATAGATGACTAATAATTTAACAAAGGATTACTTCTTACTAATCTATGTATTCAGAAAGGCACCAATATTCATAAAGTTCAGAGAACAAGGTAAAAAAAACAAAAACAAAACTATAAAACAGGTTAAAATTGAAGGCCAACTGGGGAATTAGAATGCCAAGTTGTAGTCTTTGGCTTGTGTTTGTATTTTCTTGATCAACATGAATAAAAGTACACTGTTTACTCTGATTGTCTACTGGAGAGTTTTTCCAAAGAATATTTTTTAGGGGGAAGATATTTATTTTTATTAATACAGCACCTACTATAGTTATGTTTTTCATCCTTAAAGTTATTAAAATAACTTAAAGAAAAAATAGTAGTAATAATTTATGTCAGTTAATTTTGAAGCATGTCCAGATTAATATGACAGAGGAGATAATTTATGAGCCAGGAAATAAGCTTCTTAGAGGTTGTGCAGTGCCCCATATTCCTCACACTGACATTTTGCTAGTTGACAAAGACTTTCTTAGATAGATCCACTTAGAAAACAATACCAAAATCTCCCACAACATATATTTACAAATCTTACATAGTGTCCTGCACATGCTTAGGAAGTTCATATTATATCTAAATGCTTGTATGGTAAAGAAGGTCTTATAGATGTAATTCATTACTTCTTCTGTGCTTCTAAAAAATCTAGAGTTTGCCTACCTCACCCTCAGTATAGACACTTGAGGAAACAGTGGACTTTTTCTGCCATTGTTGCTTTTAGTTATTCATTAATCATTTTTAATT
This sequence comes from Loxodonta africana, assembly GCF_030014295.1. Taxonomy (NCBI): domain Eukaryota; kingdom Metazoa; phylum Chordata; class Mammalia; order Proboscidea; family Elephantidae; genus Loxodonta; species Loxodonta africana. The sequence continues at coordinate 83,859,093 of NC_087348.1, forward strand.
TTAGTACCATTCCAGAAGTCTCAATTTTTGGAACTCAGTGCATTTATCTTACCTGAAAAACACTTTATTTGTCTCTTACTGTAGAGCATCTGATTCATTAAGACAGTATCTTAGTTATTTAGTATGACTATAACAGAAATACAAAAATTCATGTCCTTGCCACATGCAAAACACACTCACCCCTCACACCACTGTAAAAGTCTTGAATTCATTCCAAGATAAAAATCACATCTAGTGAAGCATCTAAATCAAGCTTGGGTGAGAATTTAGGCATATTCTATCCTGGGGCAAAATTCTATTTTACATCTGTGAACATGTGAAATCTAGACTACAAGCTATCTGTTTCCAAAGTACAATGTTGGAACAGGCACAAAGTAGACATTTCCATTACAAATGGGATAAATAGGAGGGAAAGAAGAGATAAAGGGTACCCAACTAGCCCAAAAACCAAGCAGAACAGTTTACATTAGGCTTGGAAATAATTCTCTGAGATGTTTTGGACAATGGTCCCACCCTCCAGACTCTGGATGTTGGCCACACCCTGTGGATGTTAGGTGGAGGCTCCTTGGCCCTGGGCTTCAGCCCCAATTTCCAGGCTCATTGGACAGTAACTCTGCTATCCCTTTTTCGGGTGGTCCCATTCTCTTATCCATCTGAGTGGTGACCCCATTCCCTTGGCCCTGGCAGGCCCTATCCTTCTGCCCCTTAAGCATGGGAGCTCCACCTCCTCAGCTTTGGGCAGCATCCCCATCACCCTGGCACACCTTCACAAAGAACCCTATACCTCAGAACCAAGTTGACCAAGATCCCATTCTTTGCAACCTGGGAGGCTGTAGCCCAATCCTTTGTGATCTAGGAGACTGTGCCCCAAAATTTTGGAACTAAGAAGGCCCTGCTTCCTTTGCTCCTTCCAACAGTTCTACTGATCTCTGGACTACTCCAGGAATGTTTTTTTTTTTTTTTCTCATAGTCTTGGAGGACAATTGATATATCTCCTTTGACCTGTTTCCTGCCTTAGAATCCCAAGAGGCAGACACGGTTCTCTCCTTTAATTCTTTCTCTGTCCCCTTTAGTCTAAACTAATGGGTTTTCTGCTATCATAGTTGGTTAGATCCATGAGTCACAGGCTTAATCTAAAAAAAAAAGTTTGTGCAGCCAAGTCCTTGGTAAGACTTCTAGGGCACATGTCCTTAGTTTACACACCAGAATTTTCCAATTATTTAAGCTTTGTTTTCATTTTGCACAGTTCATTTTTAAGTCCATCTCTTTCCTCTCACACTTTACTATAAGCAGCAAGAAAAACCATACAGTTCCTTTAAGGTTTTCCTTAGAAATTCCCTCAACCAAATATCCAAGTTCATCACTTACAAGTCTACCTTCCACCAAACAGATGAACATAATTCAGACAAGTTCTTTGCCACTGCATAAAAAATATTGCCCTTCCTCCATTGTTCAATGACATACTCATCATTTCCTTTTAAACTTCACTGAAACATAGTTATCTTCCACATTTCTAGCAACCTTCTGTTGCTGGCACTATATAGATTCTCTAAGATGATAGAGACTTTATAGTTCTCTCCTGGTTCCTTCTGAGCCCTCATCAGAATCACCTTTGATGTCCATAATTCTAACAGTCTCCTCAAAGCAATCTAGGCTTTTACTATTAGGCTCATTAAAACTCTTCCAGCCTCTACCCATTACCCAATTCCAAAACTACTTCCACATTTTAGGTATTTGTTCCAGGAACATTCCCACCTCTAGGTACCAAATTCTGTCTTAGTTATCTAGTGCTGCTCTAACAGAAATACCACCAGGGTATAGATAGCTTTAACAAACACAAATTTATTTTTTTTACAGTTTAAGAGGCCAAAAGTCTGAATTCAGGGTGCTGGCTCTAGGGGAATTCTTTCTGTGTTGACTCTGGAGGAAACTTTGTCTCCTCTGCTTGTTTCCAGGTTCCTTGGAGATCTCCCTGTGGCTCAGGATCAGTCTTCCCCTATCTCTGCTTCCTTACTTGCTTGTTTAATCTCTTTTACATCTCAAAAGAGATTGGCTCAAGACACACCTTTAACTAATCTTGTTCATTTACATAAATAGGAGAATTCATTCCCAAATGAGATTATAACAGGCATACAGGTTAGGAATTACAATGCATGTTTTTTGGGAACACAATGCAAACCATAACAGACAGTAAACATGTCTACCCTGTTCAATGATGTATTCACAGCAACAAGGAAAGTCCTAGAAATATTTCATAGCTGCATTCAAAAATCAGTACAAACAATTTTAACCTAGAATGAAGTCGTTGTATTTCCAAAGATTCTCTTATATAATAAACATGCTGCTTAATTCGTGAATGATTAGTTTTCATTGTACAGTGAATAATTCAGTACCAGGAGTCACAAGGACCATTTTACTTCCTTTTAATGATGGTTGGCTATGCTTAAGTTTCTAAGAAAGTCAGGCCTCATCATTGCATTCATTGTGAGATTATTTTCCCTTTTTTGCCCGATGTCTTATCTTCACTATTTCTAAGAAACTGTGATTTTATAAATTTGATGTGTAAACAGTGGGTGGTAATCTGTTTATTTTAAGACAATTAAAAAAAAAGGTAAAGAATATAGATATCTTAGTTCTTTATTTTCAGTTTGGTCATCTTGAGTTAGATAAACCTGGAAAATGGCACGACATTCCAAAATTTATCTTAGAAGAGCAGCCCCAGAGGTGATCCAGAACCTCAGTCTAGGGCTATCTACTCAACATACATTAGTAACTTTATATTTTCCTCAATATGATTGCCACATGTATGTGGAAATATGATCAGGTTGAGAAGATCCACGGTGAGAGATGTTCTCTACCCCTCTGAAAAAACAGATCACCATATGTTGAGTTTTTTCTTTGTATAAGTAATTTAGAATCCAGAATCCAGATTGACCTTTGTTTGGATCCAAATTGTCTATGTACTGAGTGACTTTTGTCAGATTAATTCGTATCTCTGAACCTCAGTTTCCTTAATGATAAAATGAAGGTAGTATTAATTTCCTGGGTTGTTGTGATGGATAAATGAAATATCATATATGATACAAAAGAGTATGTGTGTATGTGTGTGTGCCTGTGTATTTCTTGATCTATTTCCTCATGAGGAGTTACTAGCTCCTTCCAACGACTTTTAACCACTCCATAGGATGGCTCCATAACCCAGGCCTTGTCCTTGTGTGCCTGGAAATCCCAAAGTTTCATGACTCATTACTTTTCTTATATCACATGACTGCAATAGCCCTATGACGTATGTGCACATGTCTAGTATGAATAAAGGGAAACAATGTCATAGAATCAAGGATAATTTTTCATTTCAGAATTCTTAGGTAATTCCATATACACCTAATGGTGTTTTGAGTTTACACATCGAAATATTATACATAAGGATAGGTAGTGTGGTGAGTCTCTGTTTCAAGCAAGTTTTAAAATTCCAAAAATATATCCCAGAAGATATCACACGATTGATCCCAATTTATAGTAAGCTATTTTAATACGACTTCCAACTAGAGCTGAAATGCACACTCAGTATCTAGTATGTGCAACACTGCAGAATAATTGATGTTATTACTAGAGCATTCCTCTTGAGTAGTCAAGAGTTAATAGGAACCTCAAGTAAAGCAAAGGAGGAGGGATGTCCAGAAGAATAAAAAAAAAAAATTTTTTTTTTTTATTCTATACCCTCTCTAAAGTAGCAATGCGTGAGTAATAAAAGAGCACAGAATACGTCTCAAAAAATTTGAACTTTCCGATCGGAAGAGAAAGGCTGTTCCTGCAAGGCTGTAGCAACCAAGCTGCCCAGAGATGTCAGGTGAGAAGAAAACTCTGGATTTAGCTTAGCTTAGAAACTTAAACAAGATAGAAAAATAGTTAAACTCTAACATGTAATACAAGAAACTACAGCTTTATAACACTGTCCTTTGAGGATGTGTATGTTACCTTTCCAAAAGGCAAACCTGACTAGTTTTGGAGAATGATGCTAACCCAAATAGAAGACTAGAAGGAATTTATGTAAAAATTTTAAGAACAGAGAAGAAGAGGTTTCAAGTTCTATACTAATATTGATCAGTCTCTTGCTTAAACACTAACACATCCCAAGACCAGACAGAGTAGTTTAAAAAAAAAATGCTAAAAACCCACATATAGGAAGTGGCAATAATATGACATCTGGTAGTGCCATGCCTGGAATAGTTAAAATGCATTTTTATTGAATGAATGGAGAAGTGGATCCCTTGGACACTCAGCCATCTTCTTTATCTATAACAACCCAAATACTATAAATGCAGATTTAAAAAAATTCTGATCATGCTTCTGAAGCTGTTTCCTACCGTCTCAGTTTTGGTCATGCAAAGTGTATGATTTTAATTAAGTATATAGAATTGAAAATGATATTCCTGATTGGAATTTTTATACAGTGAATGGAATAATAAATAAAGGCAGTGACTAGTAGACAGGATGCTTATATTTCTTGTCTTCATCACTGGAACAAGGAAAATGACGTTTTGAGGAGGATGGAGTTTTTGATTCTCAAGAACACATTCTTGGGTCAAAGATTGATTTCAAGGAACATTTTAATATTTGGATAACCATCACAGTCAAAACCCTATATCAAATTAAAAAAAAAAAAAAAAAAAAAACCTGAAGTATGCCCAGAGCAAGTCTCCTTGGGATAAAGAAGTGGTAGCTCATGGAAGCGCTCTCATTGCTAATACATTGTGTATTCATTTGATAATTTGTTGTAAGTCTGCCTTCCATGACCTACAATGTAAGCAGTGTATCCACTTTGAAAATCACTGTATCACTCTAATCTATTTCAGATAGAGGTTATCAGTATTCATTAAATAAATGGTTGAAGAAATATAAGAACAAATGAGCAATTCTTAATTCATATAATGAATAAGGTGCTGCCCTTTTTTACTGATTATAAATGAACTACCTGTGTACACAAAATAAATATTATTTTTGTGTCTTTTAAAAAAAACTTATTCTTGATACTAACAATTACTCTTAAGCTCATAAGATTATTTGCTTTCTTAATTTCCCTCCATTTGTAGTTTAAACAAAAACATGAGCTAACATGCTATAATGACTAATGTTTAACCTGTTTCAGGATGGAACAAAATAGTGAGCAACCCCTGGGATAATTCACAACTATAATATCAACGAGAGACATGAATTTTGGGATTTCATTTTAACACAAATGCATGGTTGAATGTTGCTTATTAAAAGCTGCTTGGATCAATTTTAATAAAGATCTTTTCTGTGTTTTCCTTTCTCTAAGTTAGGTCATATTAGCTGAGGCAATAAACAATGTAGAAATAATGTAGAAGGGAAGGTCCTTTTAGACTTTGATTACCGGATGTATAATTGGATATGACATGGCACCTTTCAATAACATAGTCAGGGTCAGCTTAAAAATGCATTAATTAGGTTAGTAATCATTCAGGTTATAGTATAGATACTCTCAGATTCTGAAACTCAATATTAGAGGGAAACAACTATGCCTCAGAAAATGCATTTTATTCTAGAAAGGGCATGCAGCTCTGGCATCATGGTTCCTGTCAAGAGCACCAACTCCAAATTCTCCACGTTCCTCCTGACAGGCATCCCTGGACTGGAGGCTCTTCACATCTGGATCTCCATACCCTTCTGTGCCATGTTCTTCATTACCTTGGTGGGCAACACGACCATCATGACAGTTATCTGGAAGGAGCAGACCCTCCATGTGCCTATGTACCTCTTCCTGGCCATGCTGGCTGCCTCTGATCTAGGTCTGTCCCTCTTCACCTTCCCCACAATGCTGAGGATCTTCTGGCTAGATGCTCGAGAGAGGACTTTCTCTTCTTGTTTCACCCAAATGTTCTTTATTCAAACTTCCAGAAATTTGAGTCTGCTGTTATTCTAGTGAAGGCCTTTGACTGGTATGTGGCTATTTCTCGTCCATTGCACTACTCCTCCATCCTCACTAGTAGAGTGATTGCTAGGATAGGTTTGGCTGTTTTTGTGCAAACTTTGGCTGTAGAGGTGACCCTTCCCATCCTCTTGAGGAGGCTATGCTTCCGCCACTCCAATGTACTTTCCCATTCCTACTGCCTGCATCCTGACATCATAAAGCTCTCTTGTTCCAACACTAGGATCAATAGCAGCTTGGGATTGTTTGCGGTCCTCTCCACCATGGGATTTGACCTTTTACTTATTCTCCTGTCTTATGTGCTGATTCTGAAAACTGTACGGAGCATCTCTTCACATGGTGGCCGCCTGAAGGCCCTCAACACTTGCATTTCCCACCTCTCTGCTGTGGTCCTCTTCTTTACTCCCATAATCTGCTTGTCTATTTTACACTGCTTTGGCCCATGGCTTCCCTCACACATCTGTGTGCTTAAGGCCAGCATGCATTTCCTCATTCCTCCTCTGATGAATCCCATTGCCTATGTGGTGAAAACCAAGCAGATGCAGGAGAAAATACTTAGGTTTTTCATCAAAAAAAGACATGGCAAATCAAAGTAACATTTTTTTAAAAATATATGGTATATGAATAGTGTGATTCACATTCAATCAGCACCTTTTGATTCTAAGTAGACAGGGACATCTTGGTGTACTGTATTTTGTCAACCACACAATTTTCTTTTTCAGCTACAGCTCTCCTGAAGCCTAATTATGGAAGTTGCTTTTATGAGAATCACTAATCATAGCCTGAAAAGCCATTTAAAAATATGGTATGGTATTGGCCTTAGTGTTCTAAAAGAAAAACTCAGCATTGTAGTTTGTTTCATTTTGTGTTTATTATTCACTTATACTGTTTATTAAATTACACATATATAAATATATACACATATACAATATACATATATAAAATATTATCTATTTATGTATTTTATTCTTTGTCCCCAAGTCTCTCTGTAAGTTTGAAGTTTCATATCAGCCAACACAGATTAAACCAGTTAAGGAGAGTAAGTGTTTTGAGAATTCATAATCAGCTTGAATAAAATATTGATGATGTGCTTAATTCTAGTGACACAACCATAAAGACATTAGTAAACATTTTATTTCTTCCATGTTGTTGAGGCAAAGCCCAGGTCTTCAAGTAGAAAAATAATAATAATAATTAAAAATTATTAAACAACCAACGAAGTTATTTACTCATCTGGGTTTTAGCTAATCCATAGATGAAGTAACTGCTATCTTGAGCTTTTCATCACAAGACACTCTTAAAATTTCTCATTTACCAAATAAATGACACCCATTTATAACTGTATAAACTAAGGGAAATTCGCCTGTTTCTTGTCTACATCAAACATTCTTGCAGGATTGATTAGTGCTATTTTCTAACTCGGATGGCACCCATGAAAAATTTAGAATGCTGGTCTGTTTGGCTAAGTTTATTAAAATAAACTGCTCCTGTGTTTGAAATCTAATTTCATGTTTGCTTCTCTTAATTTTTTCTCTCGTTTTTTATATATTCACGTGTGATCCTTGATAACACCTGGGGACATATCAACTCTGTGCTAATACGTTCTAGTATTCATCATTTTCTCGTACTTGTCATACCCATCCTTTTTCTTTATTCCTTTAGTAATAGACAACCCTTTGATGGCTACTGCTTAGGTTATTTCATCTTTGGAAATTTCCCTGCCAAATTAAATTCTATTCCTTCAATCATATCAACATTTATTATTCATTCTCTGTGTCTTCTTTGAGGATCCCTAGCGGCACAGTGGTTAAGACCTCAGCTGTTAACCACAGGGTAAGGAGTTTGAATCCCCCAGCTGCTGTGTGGAAAAAGATGTGGCAGTCAGGTTCTGTAAGATTATAGCCTTGGAAACACCATGGGGCAGTTTTCCTCTGTCCGATTGGGTTGCTATGAGTTCGAATTAACTGAATAGCAACAGGTTTGGTTTTGTTTTTGGATATGTTCTTTACTTTTTTTTTTTTTTTTAAACTGCTTCATTGACATATAGTATACATCCCATAAAATTTACCCATTTATGTGTATATTTCTGTGGTTTTTAGTGTATTCCCAGAATTGTTCAACTATCACATTATCTAATATTATTACATTTCTATCACCCTCTAAAATAAATCTCATGTCCGCTATCAGTCAGTTTCCATTCTTAACGCCAGGCCTAGACAACTACGAACTATTTCTAATTGTCCTTACAGATTTGCATTTTCTGAGAATTTTGTATAAACAAAACCCATACATTATGTGGTGTTTTGTGTCTGGCTTCTTTTACTTGTTGTGTGCTGTTGAGTCAAATCTGACTCATAATGTTTTTGAGGTGCATCCATGTTGCAATATGTATCAATTTGCTGTTGTTAGTTGCTGTCCAGTCAGCTTGGACTCACAGTGACCTCGTGTATAACAGAATGAAACATTGCCTGTATCAATACTTTATTCTTTTTATTGCCAAACAGTGTTTCTTTTTATATACAGATGACGTTGTGTCTATCCCTTCACCAGTTGATGGACATTTGGGTTACTTCAGGTTGGAATTATTATGAATAATGCTGTTATGAATGTTATCACAAAAGTCTATGTGAACATATGTTTTCATTTCTCTTGGTTAGATACATAGGGGTGAAATTACTAGTTTATATGATCGTACTCTTAAATATTTTGAAGAATTGCCAAAGGTCTTTCAATGTGGTGGCACTCTTTTACGTTCAAAGCTGCGATAAATAAGTGTTTCAATTTCTCTAAATCCTTACAAATATTTGTGATTGTCTTTTTGATTGTACCCAGTCTGACGGGTAGAAGTGGTATATCATTGTGGTTTTGATTTGCATTACCCTATAAACTAATGATATTAATCACCTTTTCATATGTTTATTGCACATTTATACATTTCTTGGAGAAATATCTATTCAAGTTATTTATTGTTTTGTTGTTTGTTTTGTTTCTTAATTGTGCCATTTGTCTACTTATTATTGAGTTGCAAAAGTTATTTATATATTCTGAACTCAAGTTGCTTATTGGACATATGATTTGTAAACATTTTCACCCAGCCTGTGGATTGTCTTTTTTACGTTCTTGATGCTGCTTTGAAAGGGAAAAGCTCTTAATTTCGACTAAGTCAATTTTTTAAGTCTTTTATCTCTTGTGATTTTGGTCTCTGCCACTTGGGCCATATGACCCAGCTGATCAATGTTACTTGAAGTGTCAGTGGCAGCTAGAGAAGTTATTTGGAGTCTTTGGTGTGCCCCTATTTTTGAATCTCAGTGCAGACCCTTATGATTTTGGAGCAAAACCTTGCCATTCTTTGCAGATTAATACTCTCCTTTTGAGAAACTGATTTTGGCTAGTTACCGGGCCTTAGTAGAGACTTAATGTTTGACCATGTGCTACCAAGTCACCATGTGGCCTGAAAATCCCATCGTGAAATGAGTTTTGTTTGACCCACAGAGATAACATCAGACGTGCACAGCAGCACTCCATCATTTAGTTGAAGTGGTATATACGAGATCAGGCTCAAGCAGAACCTGAAGACACTAGTAAGTTGCCTGAGGAATTGGCCTAAATAACCATGGTCTCCACTCCTCTCACATTTCATTTCTGTCTCTCAGTTTGTACCTATGGCCCCAAGGCATGTTCTTTATGATCAGTTGCCTGAGGAAGAGAAAACCTGTGCCTGGTTTACTGATGATTCTGTGTGATACTCAGGCTCCAGCCAGCTGGACAGCAGCAGCACTACAGCCTATTATAGGAACTCCCTGAGGGACACTGGAAAAGGGAATCCTCTCAATGGGCAGAATTTTGAGCAGTGCCCCTGGTTGTTCACTTTGCTTGGAAGGAGAAATGGCCACATGTGTGATTGTATACTGATTCATAGGCTTTGGCCAATGGTTTGGCTGAATGGTCAGGGAATTGGAAGTAACATGATTAGAAAATTGGAGACATGGAGGTATGAGGAAGACATACGTGGATAGACCTCTCTGCATGTCCAAAGAGGTGAAGATATTTGTGTCACATATGAACACTCACCAAGGGCCTCCTCCCCAGAGGAGTATTTTAACAATCAAGTGGTTAGGATGATGTGATCTGTGGAAGCCAGTCAAACTATATTCCTACCCACTTCCATCATTTTCCCATGGGCTTACGAACTAAGTGACCAGTGTTGGGGCAATGTTCTCCAGGAATATGTACATGCTGTAAACCAGCGTATGGTGCTGTTTCTACCATAACCAAAACTCATGGGTCCAAGAATTAAGGGCTGAAAATGGGAATGACACCCCTCACTATTACCTCTAGTGTCCCACTCACAAAGTATTTTCTTTCTGCCCCCATGAACTTCTGCTTGGAGAGTCTAGAGGCCTTCATTCCAAAGGTAGGAATCCTCCTACCTGAACACACAACACTTACTCCATTGAACAGGAAGTTAAAAGTACCACCTTGCCACTTGGAGCAAAGAAAGGAGTTACTGTATTGGTTGTTGTGATTGATCCTGATTACCAAGGGGAAATTGGATTGATGCTACATAGTAGAGGTAAAAAAGAGTATGTCTAGAATACATGAGATTACTTAGGACGTCTCTTATTACAACCACACACTGTCAATAAAGCCAATGGAAAACTACAGCAACACAATTCCAACATGACTACTAATGGCACAGACCCTTCAGGAATGAAGCTTTGAGTCACCTCACTAGGCCAAGAAGCACAACCATCTAAGATGCTTGTTGAGGGCAAAGGGAACATGGAAAGGGGGGCAGAAGAAGGTATTTCTAAACACCAGTTATAAGCATTTGACCAGTTCCAGAAATGAGAACAGTCATTGTCATGAGTATTCCTTCCTTGTTTGAGTGCATCAAATATTTTTGTTTTCTTAACTTATAAAATATGATGTAAATGGGATAGTATGTTTTCAGTTGTAGCCGGTTAAGGGCAAATATGACTTTATAATTATCTTTATCTAGGGATTTTGTGTGGTTTAAAGAGGTGTTATAGGTGTCACATTAACAAGGGGTGGATTGTAAGGGTCAAGGTTGTGTGTCAATTTGGATGGGCCTTGATTCTTAGTGGTTTGGCATTATGATGCAGTTTGTCAGTTACGTTATGATATAATCATCTACATGATGAGATCGTCTACAAGTAGCCAATCAGTTGAAATGAAGTTTCTTGGGGGTGTTGTCGGCATCCAGTAGATATGGATTTCCTGGCAAAGCTTGCTAGCTTTTGTTGATTTGGATCCTGCATCCAGCCCGTCATCATCTGGCATTCGGTTCTGGGGATTTGAGCAAGTAGCTTGCTATATGACCTGCTAATTTTGGGATTCTTTGGCTTCTGCAGCCTGTGAGCCAGCAGGATACTTTCTAAACTGCTGATCTTATATTCTTCAGCCTCTGTGGCCTGTGAGCCAGCACCCTGACATCTGACCTGCTGATCTTGGGTTTGTCAGCGTCTGCACTACATGAGTCAGAAGAAACCTCCAGCCTGATGCCTGCCTGACTCATGGACTTAGAACTTTTAAGCCTCTACAATTCTGTGAGCCATTTCACTGAGTTAAATCTCTCTCTCTCTCTCTCTCTATACATATATATCCTTCACTGGTTTTGCTTCTCTAGAGAATTCAGCCTAAGGCAACTATTGAGCACACTGGTAATATTTATTTAGACACCACTTTTTGGGTTAGCAATTTATACAAACCTTTTAGAAATTAATTTGGTGGAATAGATAAAATGTTTTAAAGGAAGTCTTTAGCTTTTATATATATATATATTTTAGCTAAAATTAGGTCCAGCTGCATATAACAAAGCAAACCAAAGAAACAAATAAAACTAAAATATTGACAAAATATTTTTATTAACTATGTATTTTGAAGCCAATTCCCATCACTGCCTAGGACTCAAGATCCAGCCCTCTTTTTTATATACTCACACATCCATTCAGGAACAGGTGATCTGATCTATAACTTGACACATTATTTAAATTGCATAAATGTTTTCCACAAGATTATTTCTTGAGAAATACACGTTGGCCACAAAAGTCTGAAAAATTGTGGAATATTATTGGATTTTTTATATTACCATCTAATACACAATATTATATGTTTTGATTAAAGTGTTGCTCCTTGTTATCAATACCCACCAAAAAACCCACTGCCGTTGAGTTGATTCTGACTCATAGCGACCCTATAGGACAGAGTAGAGCTGCCCCATAGAATTTCCAAGGACACTGTGCAAAATGATGGTGGACACAGTGTATTAATCCATTCCACTTATTTCTGTGATACAGTACCTCAGGTAATTTGTGTCTCTGGTTTTCACTAAATAAACCTCGAACATTAGCATACACCAGAATAAATAAAGGGGCTCAATCTACAAATCACCATCATCATCACTATCTGTGTTTACAGGGTATATAACTACCCTATAAAATATTCTACTAACTAAAACTGTAAGTTTCAAGTGTACTGTTTCATTGATAGCTCTAGTTTTTCCCGTCATATCCTAACAAGAGCTACTTTCTTTTGGGAGCTTCTACCATTTTCAATGATCCAGAGACTTTTGAAATCACAGATTCCATTATTTTACTTTACAGATATAACTTTTATCTTCCTGAATTCCTTCTTGCCTCCCCTATTCCCTTGTTGGAAACAATTCCCTTGAATTGCTCTAAGATCCCATTCAAATTGCTGTCCACCCAAAGTGAACTTCTAGTTTCTCAGTCTGAAATCTGAATGCCTTTTAAATTATCAAGAAATGTATATTATCTACAGAGTCTTAAGAAATACTGTTAAGAAGAATAAAGTAGCAGGCTTTGTACTGCCTGACTTCAGAACACACTACACAGCTATGGTAGTTAAAATATCCTATGACTGGTGCGACACAGACACATTGACCAATGCAACAGAATTGAGAACCCAGATGTAAATCCAACCACCTATGGTCATGTGATCTTTGACAAAGGCCCAAAGCCACAAAATGGGAAAAAGACAATCTTTTTAACAAATTGTGTTGGTAAAACAGGGTGTCAATCTGTTAAACCGGACCCATTCCTTACACTATACACAAAAACTAATTCGAATGCATCAAAGAACTAAATACAAAACAAAACCTATAAAGATTATGGAAGAAAAAATAGTGCCAAGTCTAGAGGTCCTAATACACAGCATTAACAGTATGTAAACCATAACAAACAAGACACAAACACCAGAAACCAAGCTAGATAACTGGTATCTTCTAAAACTTAAACACATACTCATGAAAAGATTTCACCAAAAGAGTAAAAAGGGAACCTACAGACTGGAAAAAAAAATTGGCTATGGCATATCTGTCAAAGGTCTAATCTCTAAAAAGCATATAATAAAAGCCTACACATCTACAACAAAAAGACAAATAATCCAATTAAAAAATGAGCAAAGAATGTGAACAGACAGTTCACCAAAGAAGATATCGAGGTGACTAGCAGACACATGAGGAAGTACTTACGATAACTAACCATTAGAGAAATGCAAATTAAAACTACAATAAGATGTCATCTCACCCCAACATTACTGGCACTAATCAAAAAAACAGAAAATAACAAATGTTGGAGAGGCTGCAGGGACATTGGAACTCTTATGAACCTCTAGTGGGAATGCAAAATGGTACAATCATTTTGGAAAGTGATACTGCACTTCCTAAAAAGATAGAAATAGCAATACCATATGATCCACCAATCCCACTCCTAGGAATGCATTCTAGAGAAATAAGAGCAGTTACATAAATAGACATATGCACACCCATGTTCATTGCAGCATTGTTCACAATAGCAAAAAGATGGGAATACCCTAAGTGCCCATCAACAGATGAATGGATAAACAAACTATGCTACATACCCACAATGGAATACTATGCAAAGTTGAAACGTCTCACAACAGGGATGAATCTGGAGGACATTATGCTGGAGATTACGTCAATCACAAAAGGACAAATAATGTATGAGACCACTATTATAAAAACTCACGAAAAGGTTTACACAAAGATAGAAACAATCTTGGATGGCTACTAGGGAGAGGAGAGATGGGATGGGGAAGGAAAACACTATTTAGACAGTAAATAGTAACTTTGGTGAAGGGTACAACAGTACATTATACTGGGGAAATCAGCACAACTTGACCAAGGCAAAGTCATAGAAGTTTCATAGACATATCCAAATTCCTTGAGCGACTCAGTTACTGGGCTCAGGGCTGAGGCTTATAGTCTAGGGGTACACCTACCTCAATCAGCATAACATAGTTTATAAAGAAAATGTCCTACATTCAGCTTTGATGAGTAGTGTCTGAGGACTTAAAAGCTTATGAGCAGCCATCTGATATACATCTACTTATCCCATCCCATCTGGAGCAACAGAGAATGAAGAAAACCAAAGACACAAGGGAAAGATTAGTCCAAAGGACTAATGGATCACAGCTACCACAGCCTCCACCAGACTGAGTCCAGCACAACTAGATGGTGCTTGGCTACCACCACTGACTGCTCTGACAGAGATCACAAGAGAGGATCTGGGATAAAGCTGGAGAAAAATGTAGAACAAAATTCTAACTCACAAAAATAGACCAGACTTACTGTTCTGACAAAGACTGGAGAAACTCCTAGAGTATGGCCCACGGACACCCTTTTAACTCAGGGCTGAAGTTACTCCTGAAGTTCACCCTGCAGTCAAAGATTAGATAGGCCTATACAACAAACAATAATAACACACACAGTTCAACCATCTATACAAGACTAAATGGCTACACCAGCCCAAAAGCAAAGACAAGAGAGCAGGAGGGGACAGGAAAACTGGATGAATGGAAATGGTGAACCTGAGGTCGACAAGTGAAGAGTGTGGACATTTTGTGGGGTTGGCAACCAATGTCACAAAACAATACGTGTATAAATTCTTTAATGAGAAACTAATATTCTGTGTAAACTTTCACCTAAATCACAAACAAAAAAAATAAATAAAAATAAAATAAAAGGTTACAGCCTTGGAAACACTATGGGGCAGTTCTACTCTGTGCTATAGGGTCGCTATGAGTTGGAATTGAATGACGGCAATTTTTTTTTTTTTTTAAGGATACATTAAAAAAATAGTATATGTCTACATATGTATACACATGTACATATATATATATACTTGCAGAACTGTTGCGTTCCTTAGTTTCACATTCACTCTGTGAGGTGAGCTGAAAAGGTGCAGGTTCTGTTTGAACTGTGCCTAAGCATTCTTCCTCCTTAAAACAGAAATGGTGTTGTATTTCACAGGGCTCCTATCATGAGTGTGGAGTTGTCCCTTTGATGGAGAAAATGAGCACCCTTATAAGAGGAATCCTGGGATGTAAAGAGTTTGGGATGCATTACGAGCATCATGAAGTTGAAGTTCATAAGGGCAAAGCGTTCAGGAGGCTACCTATTTAAATATTCTGAGAGGGAAGAGTAAGCTGTGGCTTGTGCAGTAACTCACTCTTAGCTGGAGTGAGGTACAACAAGAATACCAACTTTTGTTTAGTTCCCTTACAGGAATTTGCTCATCGGTTTACTCATTCCAGTAATCACATATTGCAATCATAATCACAAATTCCTACTAAATTCTCTTGGTTCAAGGTGAGGTCCAGATTGGGCATGCTGCATGGATCTATAGAGGCTTCTCCTCTACCTTACAGATACCCTGTGTCCCATGGGTATACCAGGAGCTGCTCATCATTTATGTTGAGGAGTGCTGCATGTGTTTTACAATGCCGTCTAATTTCTCAGTTCAAAAACTGTGAGCACCTACACTATGCCATGAACTCTGAATGTGACAGGAGAAAGAGATGGTATGTTCTGTTTGAATATTGCTTTCCACATATAGGTCTTAAAGTCATCAGCTAAAACAGAAGTGTGGCATGTCATGAACTGTAGGAGCCCGTGGCAGAGAATAGGTAGGATAATTAGAATTTTTTGTACAAAAATTAAAAAAAGTATGGTTTTATAAAAAAGAAAAAAAGAAAGAAAGAAATTACTGTTAGGGCCAAGAAAACAAGATTCTGTTGTCCTGAGAATTGACTCTTTTGTTGGCCTGGAATATTTATCCTGTGATAGGGGCTTAACCACCTAAATCATATTACTAAAGGTTATAATCATCGCCTTCGATGACACCCTTACCACCACCTTCATTGGCTGTGATCCCAGGATCAATAAGGAACATCAAAATTATTTAATAAGGTTTGCTAAGCATTTACTTCAGGTAAATTATTTTTCTTCTGGAAACCAAAGGTTTATATTTTGGTAGCCAAAAGAGTTGAGTTTCCTATTACATACGACAAATTGACATTTTGATCCGCAAGTGTAATACGAGAGTGGGTACGGAGCGTGACTTCTTTTGAGCCATATTAATTTAGGGCTATAAATTACTAGTTTCGAAATTCTGCTCATCTACCGAAGGAGACAGCAAATAATAGGCTGTGTGCAAGGTCCGGAGTCTTTGAGATCATGTTCTTTGATAGTTTGACCACTCCAAAAAAAAAAAGAAATATTTGAAAAATGGAAGTTCTTCAATGTCTAGTCATGTTTTTCCCTCAGAAAAAAAAAAAATCTCAAAATATCACACTAAAGTATACCTAGCAATTTATTGCAATACATTAAAATAACCTCAGTAGTTTGATTTTGTCATAAAAGACTTTCATGTTCCAGAGGAGCTATGCAATAGAAAACTTTATTTTTTATAGTATTTTCTAATGATTGAATACTGAGCTTCCAAAAAAAAAAAAAAAAGAGAGAGATGTTGCCTAGAAACATTCTCTGGTTGGGGAAATTGTTGGGTGCAGTTCAAAATGGGAAAACACAATTTCACAAGTGTAATTACATGATTTAGTCGGCTAACCCAATTACCAACTGTGAAGTCTCAGATGTTAAAGAGGCCACTCAGCAGTTACAGTACCCAAGAGACCCCCAGATATTCCCTGTGTTGTTTTTTATAGATATTGAGGTACATACAGACATACGCTTATGTGTACACATGTGCATGTATTCACGAGTGTGTGTGTGTGTGTGTATATATATATGTCTTCTCAGTTCTTATAAGCCAGTCATGACTTTTTATCTAAGACCTAAGAATACACCACTGGATGTGCTAAGAGGAATATCAAGATCTACCTTCTTCTGTTTTCAATGTATTAGAAAAATCATGCATCTAAAAGGTAAAAGAGGATAGTTTAATGGCTAAATACCTGGAATTAGAATCCCTTGGTTTAAAAACAGATTTTCGATGCTCATTAATGATGCAATCAAGGGAAAGTTAAACCTTCAGCCTGATCCTAAAATAGGGATGATAAGAATTGCTTCCTTATGTAGTAGTTGTGACCTTTGAATTGGAAAATCTGTGTAAAGTGCTTACAGCAGTTTTCAGGAAAATGTTTGGCACATTGTAAGCATTGAGAAATGTTTGTTATTATTATTTACTATTACTTCTATATTGCCTTTTTTCCAGGCATGTGATACATGTCCTCTTTAAATGTGTTGATATTTTCTGTGTTTCTGTTATAACAACCAGGGCCAGGCACTGCTGAGAGAGAAATGAAACAAAATCTCAATCTTAAGAGGCTCCTATAAAGTGTAATCAAAGCATTTTTTAATATCGCTTCAAAAAATCTCTCTTGGAGCTTTTGTTAAAGGCTGATTCATTTATTTCATGTGTTTATTTTTGACAGAAATGTTGTCTATTCTTCCTTGCCAATATTTTATGACAGAGTGAGAAAGATAGAGAGAGAGGAAGAGAAGATAGTGTCAGATACCTGTTGTCATTGAGTTGATTCCAACACATAGTGATCCTATCAGTAATATAAAAAAAAAGACTAGGATAAATACGTGCTGGCAATGTGATAATGTGTACTACTTCCTTGTTAAGAGTTGGGTTAATCTAGAAAAGAAAATTTCAAGTAACACAAAGACTGATTAATGTGTTGTTAAGCGCCATCGAGTCAATTCTGACTCATAGCTACTCTATAGGACAGAGTAGAACTGTCCCATAGGGTTTCTAAGGAGCTGCTGGTGGATTTGAACTGCTCACCTTTTTGGTTAGCAGCCAAGCTTTTAACCACTGCTGCTATCTTGAAACGCAAGACAGTTTTCTGTTTATTAGACGGTGTGACAGGCCTACATAAAAAGTGGAGACCACAGATTAAAGATTTTGTTGGCTCTTTTTAGATGCACAAGAGTTTATTATACAGAACTGCTTTAAACTTCCTAAGAGTTTCAGTCCAAAAGTTTTGATGAACATACATGATAGTTTTTCCAAAGCTACTGCTTTCAGTTACAAGCTTGGCCAAGCAAATTGATGTTGTTTTACTCTTCATAGAAGAATAGAGTATTAATTCTCCCCAGTCTTCTATTGAGTGTTATAGAAAGAAAAGAGAGAAATCAATCTTTTGTTGTTGTTTATAGTTAAGAATTTATTATTAAGCTGAAAAGACAACAATTATATACATTGTTATTTGTCATTGTTGTTGTGTTCTGTCAAGTGAATTTTGGCTCATAGGGATCCCATATGACAGTAGAACTTATCCATAGAGTCTTATGGAGTGTAATCTTTACTGGAGCAGATTGCCAGGTCTTTCTCCTGTGGGGTTGTTTTTTGGGCTCAAGTTGTCAACCTTTCAGTTAGCAGCCAGCACTTAACATTGAGCTACCAGTGCTCCTTATTATATACACAGAACGGTTAAAAGTGCAGGAGATACTATATGGTTATAACAATTGAGCATTACAAAAGAGAAAGAACGAAGATCTTGATCATCCTGATTTATTTTTTTTTTTCCAGAGAAAACAAGTGTCTGGTGAAGGGAAGTGAGTTGCCCACAAATCATTCCGTTATTAATAATTGTACTCAGATCATTTTATTAATGATCCTCATTCCTTCTACTTCATCATGCCCCCCACCAAAAAAAAAGAAAAAAAAAGAAAATAGCATTTGAATAGAATGAAGGAGTAAAATCTCATTTCCTGCTATTGTTCACTCTACTTCTTTTCTCTCACACAACAGACTTTGGCCACCTCTCCCTAACATCCAACTCTACATTCACCCAACTTACTGCTTTTCTGTTGACTGGCATCCCAGGATTGGAAGGCTTCCACATCTGGATCTCCATTCTTTTCAGCTTCATGTACTCTCTTGCTCTGATAGGCAATGTCCTGGTTATGATGGTGGTGGCCTGGGACAGAAGCCTCCACGAGCCCATGTACCTCTTCCTAGCAATGCTGGCACTCAGTGATGTCCTCCTCTGTACTGTCACAGTGCCCAAAATGCTTCTCATCTTCTGGCAGGGCCCTTCTCCATCAACGTTTTCTGCCTGCCTCACACAGATGTTCTTTGTCCATGCTCTTTTCCTCTCTGAATCTGCTGTTCTTCTGGCCATGGCTTTTGATCGCTATGTGGCCATCTGTGAACCACTCCAGTATGTGACCCTACTTACAGGCTCTCTCACTGGCAAGGTTGGCCTGGCTCTGATGGTCCGGAGTGTGGCTGTAGTCACTCCTGGTGTCCTCCTCATTCTCCGGCTGCACTTTTGCAGAACCAATATCATCCACCACACCTATTGTGAGAACATGGGCATTGCCAAGTTGGCCTGCAATAATATTTCCCTTAATAGCATTTATGGACTCACTGTTGCTCTCCTTACCACAGGGTTGGACTTTGTCCTCATCTCTCTCTCCTACTGGCTAATCCTGAGGACAGTGTTCCGACTGCCTTCAAGGGGAGCTCGGACAAAGGCGTTTGGAACCTGTGGAGCTCATATATGTGTCATCTTGATATTCTACACTCTGGCCTTCTTTTCCTTCTTTACTCATCGCTTTGGGCACCATGTGCCCAGGCATACTCTTATCCTCCTGGCAAATCTCTATTTACTGATGCCACCTACCATGAACCCCATTGTGTATGGGGTAAAAACCAAAGAGATAAGGATGCGAGTACTAGGGCTCTGTAGTCATTCAAAATGACCTTAGGTAAATGAATCAACAAGGTCCGGGAATGTTAAGGATACAATTCAGATTGTATCATATCTGAATCAATCCAGGCAGGCTTGTCCACAGAAGACCCAACTTCTGATTAGAGCTTAAAATATTCATGCTTCCAAATCCTATCTTCCTAATATGGGGTAAACAGGAAGTTAAAAGGGAATCATTAAGGTATCATCTAGGAATATTTCAACATACTAGAGTAATAGTCATTGAATTATGTAACAGAGTGGAAAATTCAAATACCCTTTTTGTAATCTGCTGTCTCTTTCAATTTTCTATGGACAGGCGAAAATATAAACTTTAGACAATTAGGAATTATTTCTAATTCCAGTCTTACCATTGCATGTATGAGGCATAGAACATACAAATAATATAATAAATAAATAATATATTATAATAAAAAGGCTGTTGCCATCAAGTCAATTCTGACCCTCTAGGACAGAGTACAGCTGCCCATAGCAACCCTCTGGGACAGAGTAGAACTGCCGCATAGAGTTTCCAAAGAGCAGCTTGTGAAATGGAGCTGCTGACCTTTTGGTAAGCAGCCAAACTCTTAACTACTGCACCCCCAGGGCTCAGGGAGTTTGTTGCATATATTTTGTATTACATATGTTATAGTATATATAGTATATTATAATATTATATATAATATTTTAATAGATTCCTTAATTAATTACTCAAATAATTAATGCAGATTTTCTCGTGTAACGAACTCCCTGATCTTGTCCTTATTATGTATATTACCTGTTAGTAAAATACTTGTTTTCCTTTCCTCTCAAAAACTATTCCCCTAGTTTCCAGAAAACATCTATTTCTCATCACCTTTAATGCCTTAGTGTAATATGTTTTTGGTTATAAAATATATATACCTATGTTTTTGGTTATACACAATGGAAATTGATTTTCTTAATATTACATAGACAAAAAAAGAAGGATATTACATGAAAACATTCTGAGTTATATCATTACATCCAAGGAGGAGCTGAATATCCAAGATTGGAAAGGACAAAATTCAAGCTTCTGTAGGACTTCAGCAACAGGCAAATGTGAACTTCTTCACAGGAGTTGATGGCACTAACCTGTTTTAGCTACAGTAACCCTGGGAAGATAAACATAATTGCTCTGGATTGGGTCAGATTACTAAAACTGGATCAATCCATTTTATCCAGGGAGTTGTTGCTGTTGTTGTTAGCTGCTATCCAGCAACTCCATATGACAGCTTAGAACTACCCATAGGATTTTCTGGGCTGTAACCTTTAGGAGCACATTGTTAGGTCTTTCTCCTGTGGAACTGCTGGTAGTATCCCTTTTTATTTTGATTTCACAGAAATGAACATGTGTCAGGGTAGTTCCTGAGAAGTGGAAATCACAGGAATAGGTCAGAACTATGTCCACCAAATTCACTGACTCATTTACATAAACACATGTATTTTTTCCTAATTTAGTTCCTCTGAAACAAACTCTTCTTTCCCTTTACAATCTATAGTAACTGGGTCATACTTTCTCACCTATAAATTTATCTGCTATATTCCTGTAATGTATAAATCCTTTTAATCTACTAGAAGACATTTACCTCCTCATTAATAAAAGAGATAAAACATTTTTGGGTGTTCCAGACAATAAAATATGTGTCATGAACATAGCACAACACTTACGTGGTCTGGGAGTTGAGTCAACTGCATTGAACATTGTGAAAAAAATTGTGTTGCTGCAATTCTCTTTATAAAATGCATGTGGTTGTTTCTAGAGTCTGTGTATAATCAGATGACTATCCATGACATTGTTTTGAAGACAATTATTTTACTATTTTTTAAGTTATTAGACTGAGTGGCTAAGTGAGATAGTGAAGTGTTTTGTAGCACTACTTGGAATAGAAGAAAATACCAAGCAGATGATGAAAGAGATAGTGGTCTTCCCTACTATTGTTTTTTCTTGCCATCATGTTTTATTACAGAGGGTCTTCTGCAGCACTAAGATTATTAGTGCATTACCCAAAGGATAGCATTTGTAGCAAAAATAATTAAATTGTCTTTGTCTAATGAAAAGGTCTTGACCATCCAAAAAAAAAAAGCAGATTACTTATTTAGGCCTCTGTACCTCTTACAGATTTGACAGGAAGGCAGGGAGGGTTTTCAGAAGACAAATAAATACTCATGATTTTCTCAAAGAACATAATATATGTAAGAGGGTCTCCTAATCTGTAAACCAACATGCAAATTAGATAGTGCTTCAACATATTATTGTCAGTGTAGGCAGAAACAAAAGACCTTTTTGTTTTATGAGCACTAGCTGCTTCCCAATGACTGAGCTCCAGCCTTCATTATTATTGTTTCAGCTGCTGTCAAGTTGGCCCCCTACCCATGGTGATCTCAGTGCACAATGGAAAAAAATCCTGCTCAGTCCTATTCCATTCCAGTTATGGATTGGAAATGGACTATTGCGCTCCATAGGGTTTTCATTGGCTGATTTTTAGAAGCAGATCTCCAGGCTTTTCTTCGTAGTGAGTCTTACTCTAGAAGCTCCACTGAAATCTATTCAGCATCTAAACAACACACCAACCTCCACTGACAGACGGGTGGTGGTTCCACATGGAGGGCATTGGCTAGGAACTGAATCTGGATCTCCCTCAGGGAAGGCAAGAATTCTACCACTTAGCCATCGATGCTTTCTTTATCCAGACCTTATTAGGGTTCCAAACAGAAATTAATGCTTCTGCTTTCAGCTCAACACAACGTTGCCATCCATGTATTTATTTAGCTGTATATCCAATCAGTCATCTCTTTACCAGCTGTATTTTACCTGGAAAGATTATCTTCATTATAAGAATATGTGTTTTATGAATATTTTTGTTAAAATAACTTTTATGAATATAAAGTAACTCTAACAATAAAATTTAAGAGCTAGTATAGTATTTTAATACTTTTTAAAGTCAAAAGTGTAGCAACCTATATAGGCATCCACTTAAACATGGAGCCTTTATGGTGCAGTACTTAAGCACTCAGCTGCTAACCAAAAGGTCAGTGGTTTGGGCCTACCAGCTCTGCAAGAGAAAAATGTGGTAGTCTGTTTCCATAAAATGTACAGCCTTGGAAACCAAATGGAGCAATTCTACTCTCTCCTATAGGGTCGTTATGTGTCACAATTGACTCAACGACAATGGTTTTGATTTTGAGGTTATCCACTTAAACATAGTTTTTTTGGTATGTTTAATTTAAAATCTAGAATCCAATAAACCCAATGCCAGTAGTCGATTCTGACTCACAGTGAGTCCATGATCCAGTACCTTAAATATATTTCTCTTAACAGAGGTGATTGAAAGTTTCATTTTCTGGAGTACAGACACTGAGAAAAATATATTCAACATTCACAGGTTAAAATTATACTAAGCATTTGAAGATCATATGTTAAAGGTGATTAAAACTAGTTAAAGGATACTTATATAACACACATCTGACAGTAATGTTATTTTGTCCTCAAAGTTGTAATTGTTTCTATTAATTTCATTTTATTTATCACAAGAAGAGGATTGTCTCATTTTGATGTGTATATATTCTCTATTATTTTTGATTGTTCTTTCCATTACCAAGGTGAATGTGCTGAAGGGACGAGGTAATAAGAAGTAGAATCAATAAATGGAATAAAGAGGAGTGGAGTCAGACACGATTGACTTAAAAGCAGGAAACAGATTTTTCTAGGTAAAGTTCATATGCCTGAAATTTGAAATGCTAACTATGAGTTAGTAAGATTTCTCTTATTGTACAATACTTGGGCTTATGGTAGGTCAAAACTTTGCTTCTAAGATTTTTTTTTCATATCCAAACAAATTGTTCTTTATTCATTAGTTGATTCATTTATTTTTCTTTGATGCATTCCATAATTATTATAAAGTATCTCTTTTTAAAAAAAAGCATAGCAGTAGTTCTTACATGCAGCAAACTGAGCCACAGTTTCTGCTTGATATTAGAATAAGTTAAGACATATGAAAACACATTCTATTATGTATTGTCATTGAGCTGATTTCAAGGGCCATAAAGCATTCTGAAAATCTTTTTACTCCCCAACTTTTTTCTTTGAGCAAACATAGACATGTGAAAAAAAAAATTAATTAAATTTGCAAATTACTTTTTTTTAACAACTCTACAGCTAGCCATGTGCTAGATAATTTCAGAGATAAAAGGAAAGATAGCTTTGTATATTGAAAAGAGTTCTGTGTATGAATTAAGAGGCCTTATTTTTCAGATCCTGCTGTCATAAACTTGTAAGTAGTTATGACTCTGTGAAATACATTTTGTTCATATTTAAGTAAATAATACATCCTAAATTATTATTAAGATACTTTTTTTAAACAAAAGGTTTGCCATCCCTGGGTGAACATGACAGGATCTGGGAGTTTTCAAAAACTACTATGTGCTGGCTTCTATAAGATTAACAGTATTTGAAATAAAAATCAAGTAAAAGAAAAACAAAATACTGATATTGCCTTTTTCTACTCCGGAAGAAACTAAACCTGCACCGACAAGGTATACATGTGTATAAAATTTTATAAGGTGATGCTGAGGCATCATGAGGGCTGAGAACCAACCTCCGCTTTGAGAACTAGTATAGTATTATACCAAGATGAGATTTTTTTTCTAACTTTAAGAAAGATAGAATAAGCATATTTATAAACACAAAATTTAGGTAACAAGACAGTACAAGATTCTGTGACTAATATAAAATATCAGAAATAAAAGAAATACCTATTTGGTATATTCACTAAAAAAATTCATGGATGAGATGACGTTAAATAAGGGTTGGGATTACAAATGGAAGAGTATGGACAGAAATGATTCAACATATTTCAAAAATATTCATAAAGAAAGCAGTTTTATAAAGCAGAATGTGGAGTCAACTGTATAGTCCCAGTGGACTTAAATTTTCTTCTTCATGCTCCTTCTATTTCTACTTTTTCAGTAGCCTTGTGTTGGAAACTCTGATGCCAACATACTAGATATATCACTACAGCAAACAAATCATTATGTGTTTACTCTACTAAAACTGATGGTCTTGAGGACATGTCCACATCACAGTACAACTAATGTTTTTTTGGGAAAAGAAAATGGAGGACTCCCTGGCAGATCTGCTTGGTCTTCACACTGTAGATGATTGGGTTGAGCACAAGTGGAACCAATAAATAGATGTTTGCCATGAAGATGTGGATGAGAGGAGAAGAGGGTTTGGTGAAACGATGGACAATAGACAGTCCAATCATGGGTACATATAGAATGAGTACAGCACAGATGTGAGATGCACATGTGTTGAGGGCTTTAAGCCTGCCCTTGCAGGATGCAATTCTCAATACCTAATGAAGGATGAAAACGTAAGACAGAAAAATTCCCCTAAGAGTCCATGCCCCATAGCACAGTGATCAGAACCAATCCATATATAAAATTAAACTTGGTGTCAGCACAGGCAAGGCGGATCATGTCCTGGTGTAGACAGTAGGAATGAGAAAGGACGTGGGAGTGGCAGAAAGGAAAGTAGGCCAACCGGGCCAGAAGTGGAATCACGGCAAAGGCACTCCTGAGCAGGGCTACAATTCCAATCTTGGTGATGAGTCTTGGCATAAGAATGGTGGCATATCACAGAGGGTAGCAGATGGCCACATACCGATCAAGGGTCATGGCCAAGAGCACAGATGATTCAGTGAAGGAGAAAGTGTGAATGAAAAACATTTGGACCACACAGATATTAAACTGTATCTCTCTGGAAATGGACCACAACACCCTGAAGACTGATACCATTGTGGGCATGGACATGCCCATGTCAGTAAGGGAAAGCATGGCAAGGAAGTAGTACATAGGCTCGTGGAGCCTGGGGTCTGTCCGGATAATGTGCAAAATGGTACAGTTGCCCATTATTCCAGCAAGGTAGAGTAGACAGAATGGGATGGAAATCCAGTTGTGAAATTCCTCATAGCCAGGGATGCCTGTGAGATAGAATGTGGATGGCAGGGCATTGCTGGAGTTGGAGGCTGCCATTGGATTGACTTGTTGAACCACAGTCCCATCACAAGATCATACTCCTATGGGGAGGATAATGGAAAAACAGGATCTGTGTCAGAATAAAACAAACACTTCAGTGCTCATCAGTAATCACCTCAAAACCCAACCTTACTTTATCAATAAGAGTTGCCAGTTAAGTAAACAGCAATTTTAGACCCACAAGGACCCTGCCTTTTGTCTCTTATATGCAGGCACATCCATACCTTTTCTAAACATGTGACAATCATATCTTAAAGACACTACGCAGGGACAATAGCACAAGACCTCTTCATTTTTATTTGTATAATACAATCTTTAGGAAGTTACTAGGACAGGGTTACTGGCCTTACTTTAGTCAGTCTTTTTTTTTTTTTTTTAAATGAGTCTGGCAGTGATTTACAGAAAATACCTTTCTCTGCCTGATCTTCATAGTTTCTTCAGTAATGCTAGAATACCATGCAATGCATCTTATCAGGATTAAGGCAAGTATTGGCCAGTATGGGTCTTGTTCTTACTAACCTATCCCCATCTATATAATGGATGTGCCAGGCCTGGTCTCTACAAAGAGTTAAATCTGGTATCAATTTGGTCTTGGCCTGGCACCCCCATTTAATTACTTTTGTGTGTGTGTGTGTGTGTGGCCGTCCAGATCTTCTAGTGAGCTTTTATTATTGAATAAAAATATCGAAATCCAGAGCTAAATACAAGTTATGATACAATTAACTAAAATAATCAGTGTCAAATTTTTGAAAGAATATCTTAAAATAATAAAATATGTATAGTTTGAGGAAAGCTCATTTGACTCTGGCTTTGATTTTAAAGATTCAGAATATAATTCTTGTTAATTTTCATAAAGAATTTCTACAGAAATGTAAAATAATGGATAGATTGGTATACTAGTAAGCTATGGCAGAAGCTCATGATTCAAAACAAAACAGAACAAAATAACATAAAAAAAAAACTTATGGACTAGAATAAGTCTATAGGCTTCATCTCATCTTGACACTAAGTGCTTTGTACTTGGACAAAATGAGAAAATAATTTTGTCCCCACTAGACTCCAGTATTTCTTCTGTGCTAAAGAAAAACGTCTCTGAAATAAGATGTGCTGCCTCTCAAAACTCCACTCATTCTCCACTTTCAAAGCACCCAAGTTCACGAAAATGCTGATAGGAGAATTACAATCCACGAGCAGATTACTTCTCACTGTAAATTAATTGGCATCTTCCTGTCTTGTAAAGTCTACTTTGGCCTTTGAGACACTCAAATCTTCTTCAATCTCCTCAAGTCCCATGTAGATAAACCCTTAAATATAGCAAATATTTGTTTGGAACTTTTAATAATGGCAATTTTATAGGAAATAAAAGATCTATAAACAAGCAAGTATATTCTAGAGACAACTCAATCTTTCTGTTTATATTA
Source organism: Loxodonta africana (assembly GCF_030014295.1). Classification (NCBI taxonomy): domain Eukaryota; kingdom Metazoa; phylum Chordata; class Mammalia; order Proboscidea; family Elephantidae; genus Loxodonta; species Loxodonta africana. The sequence goes on from NC_087348.1 coordinate 83,886,528, forward strand.
TAATTTAGGTCAACTCACATGTTATATAAACTGATATTTATGATCCTACTGTTTCCCTCTCTCTGCCTGCCTTATCATCACCCCAAATCCTTACTGCTCTGACCTTGGGCTGTTCCTCCATACCTTCCTTTCTATGCTTCTTTCATTATGCCCAAAGGCAGATATGTGAGGGAGAGTGTGTAGTTCATGTGATACTTCCAGAATTATGTCAGGATTGTTTTTCTCTTGGGTCACTGTATCAGTGCCAATTTTGGAAAAAAAAAAAAAAAAGACTCTTGTGTAAAATGTGAAGTGTCAAGAAAAAAGGAGAACCTTGAGACTTCATAGAGCTAGGATTCTGAGCAACCATGTTACTATGCTGAAGTTATCACAGTAGTGTTTCTTTATTCATTTAACATCTAGCCTGCCTATTATTCCACAATGTTTTTTTTCTTGTCGCACTGCTTCATTTTGATACTCTGACTCCTATTGCTCTTGACCCTAGCATTTCCAACTCATTCACATGACCATGTAACATTTTCACCCCTCCTCAGGGGAGGAGAATGGAGTTCTTTGGTACTAGCTTGTGAATTTGGAAGTCTTAAGATTTTATAAAGTAGGATTTAGAACACTGAGCTTTAATTACAGTCAAATTAAAATCATTGATACTTGGGACTGGAAGGAACCTTGAAGGTTATCTGGTGCAATTATACCATTATTTTGGAATTCATCCTCTATTATGCCTGAAAATGGTCCACACCTTCTCCATGGGCATAGAAGACATCACCTGCTGTGGAAATCTGGGAACCTTAGGCAATCCTGTCTATCTGAAAAGCCTCCCTTATATGAGTCCAACTTTGATAGTACTAGAGTGGGCATAAACAGTAAAGATATATATATATAGATATATACCAAAAAAAAAAAAAAAAACCTATTGCCATTGAGTTGATTCTACTCATAGAGACCCTATAGGTAGCTATAAAAAAAAAAAAAAATAGGGAACATTATATCTTGTGCTGAACTGAGAACCTCTTGCTTTCTGAACCAGCCGTTTTGTCCTTCACATACCCTGGATATCTGTCCTTTTCTCTTTTGAGTCACAAGATTCCCTTCTGTTTCTTCCTACTCTCTCCCACTTTTATTTCTCCCAGGTCTTACGCACTTGGTGGAATAGTTCTTCTTGCTTGTAGTAGTCATTCCAGTTCTCAAAGCACGGATGATGAGTTGATAAGTGTTCTTCCAATCCTTAGAGATATGAAGCCCCAGGACAGTCACATGACAGTGGCAGTAACCCTATCACTGCTAACTTTTCAGTTTGTCACACTTCCTAAGCTCCTCTCTCCACCACATCTGTACTGCAGCAGATGCGGCAGTTTGGGAACATGGGAACAAGGACCTTATAGAGATTACCAGATATTTATTGTCATAATGTCTGGGAAAAATGCTGTAACATTACATGAGATGAGATACTAGTTTAGAGACAGAATATGACATGACAGTAAATATACATATGTGTGTGTGTGTGTGTTATGTATTTATGTTGGAGGGGAACAGACATAAGCGCTGAAAGTAACTTGAGTTCAGACCCATTACTATATATAGGATAAAAATGAGACTTAGTTAAGTGACTTGCCCTGCTTAAAACATCATAAAACAAGCAGTAAAGCAAATATTATACCTAAAATGTGCCAGTTTCCTAGTGTGGTGTTTATTTTACTATGCTTTAGAAATTAGATAAATTTTGTCTAAGTATAGATAAGCTTTTGCTCTATTTAGCTTATATGTTTGTCAAAAATATTGATCTGCATATCTTTATTGGTTGACTGATACTTGAAACAAGGTTTGCATGTGACTGCTGAATGACAAAAAATTCCTAACCAAGGGTGAAAGTTCCAATCATAATGTCAGTCCTGCTTAATAGGAACTACTTAAAAAAAAAAAAAAAAAGCAAGCAACCATTAATCTTTCTAACTATGATTTTCACCTTGAAAAAAATGGTTTAATTATAAAACTTAATGAATGTGTCATTCAATCATTCAGAAATTATATATTCCATATATGCAATAAAGGTCACTGGGTGGTGCGATCATTTTACACTCATCTGCTAAATATCATCTGCAGCAAAAAAAAAAAAAAAAAAAAAAAAAAAACCTCTTAAAAGTATTAAAAAGTAAAGATGTCACTTAGATGTCACTTTGAGGACTAAGGTGCACCTGACCCAGACTGTGGTATTTTGAATCTCAAAAAGCTGGACAATGAATAAGGAAGACCAAGAAAGAATTGATGCATTTGAATTATGGTATTGGCAAAGAGTATTGAATATACCATGGACTCCTAGAAGAATGAAGAAATCAGTCTTGGAAAAAGTACAGCCAGAGTGATCCTTGTGAGTGAGGACGGCAAGACTTCATCTCAAGTACTTTGGACATGTTATCAGGAGGGATCAGTCCCTGGAATAGGACATCATGCTTGATAAGGTAGAGGGTCAGCAAAAAAAGAGGAAGACCCTCAATGAGATGGATTGGCACAGTGGCTGCAATAATGGGTTCAAACATAGTAACAATTGTGAGGATGGCAAAGGACCAGGCAGTGTTGTGTTCTGTACATATGGATTCTATGTGTCGAAACACACTAGATGGCACCTAAAAACAACAACGATAGTAACCAAAGAGGATCACCTGTGGCACAGTGGTTAAAATGCTAGATTGCTAGCAAAGTGTTCGAACCCAGCAGGAACTGCATGGGAGAAAGATGTAGCAATCTGATTCCTTAAAGAATACGGCATTGGAAAACTCTATGGGACAGTTCTACTCTATCTGATAGGGTCTCTTTGAGTCAGAATTGACTCAATGGCAACGGGTTTGGTTTTTGGTTTGGAACTAAGTGAAAGGTTTGTGGTTTGAACCCATCCAGCAGTGCCATGGGAGAAAGGTTTGGCAATCAGCTTCCATAAAGATTACAGCCAAGTAAATCCTATGGAACAGTTCTACTCTAGAACACATGGGGTCACCATGAGTCAAAATTAGCTCTATGGCAGCAGCTTGGTTTTTGGTTTGGTTTTACCTGCTGTATTTGTGTTTAAAGTTTTGAACATGAGGTATTTTGCCAAGTAGGTAGTGTATACTGGCCAAGGTGTTTTTGATATATTTTATTATAACTTTTCATGATGAATACACAGCTACCTTGATGTGAAGTATTGATTTGTCTTGTGAGTTTTCATCATGGGAGACCGTTAACCCTATGCATTTATTGTCCAAGCTTTTCTAACATTTATTCCCATAGGAGTAAAGGAAACAAAGAAATGCTGCATTTTTATTCATTCAGTTTCTAAGCTTGAAAAGCCATGTGACTATGGATTGACTCATGAGTTTGAAGAATGGGATTTACCTTATCTAAAATGAAAAGAAATCTACCTAGTTATCAATGCCAACTCTACTACACAATTATGCCTGTAACCTTTAACAGTTCACTTCTCTAAGTCTTAGTTATGGCATGCAAAACTGGAGTACTCTTTCATTCTGAATGAAGCAGCAGCTCCATAAACTATATGCATGAAATAAATTCCCCCTTATGCCTCCAAACACAAAGATTTTAAGATATTTTAAAGTGAAAAAGTAGTGACAGAAGCAACTGCAGTATTTTCCTTGAAGGACTATTTGGAGCATATGAATTTTCATGAAATGATTATGCACCAAGTATGTCCAAATTCTAAACAGGAAATCTTCAGGAAGAAGGAAATTTAAAAAGGAAACTGCAAAAGCCCAAATGGCAAGTAATCACATGCCCTCGAAGTGTGAGCAAGCCCAACCCTTTTGGGTGATAAAAATTTTAGGAAGCCTTGGCAAATCTGCTTTGTCTTGATGCTGTAAATAATTGGGTTGAGTACAGGTAGGACTAACAGGTAAATATTGACCATGTTAATGTGAATAATGGGGGAAGTATGTTTTGCAAATTGATGAACCAAAGGCAGGCCAATGATTTGCATACAGAGAATGAACACGACACAGATGTGGGAGGCATACATATTGAGGGCTTTCAACATCCCCTCCCAGGAGGCAATGCCTAGCACAGAGTGAAGGATGAAAGCATAAGACAAAAGGATTCCCAGAGAATCTAAAACTCAATAAAATACAACAAACCATACACAATGTTGAAAGAAATGTCAGCACAGGAAAGCCTGATGACATCTTGATGCAAGCAGTAGGAATGAGAGAGAAAATGAAAGAATAGCAGAGAGGACAATGGATCACAGCAGATTCCATCAGAGAAAAAGTATAAATAAAACATACCTGGACAACAAAATCATTGATCTTAATCTCCCAGGCATAAACCCAGAAGATCTTCAGTATGGTGGGTAAAGACAGACATGCCCATAACAGCAAGGGATATGGCCAGAAAGTAGTACATCAGCCCATGAAGACTCTTGTCAGTGTGGATAATGTGAAGAACGGTGTAGTTAGTTGCCCCCATTCCGGCCAGGTGGAGGACAAAAATGGGGATAGAGATAAAGCTACACATTTTCTCATAGTCATGAATTCCAGTGAGGTAGAATGACACAGATAACACAACACTAGAATTAGAATCTGCCATGAGGTTTTCCCAGGTAACTATTTTCTTATCTTAAAATGAGGTACTCCTAGAAGGGAGAAAACCATGCAACACAGAAGAAATAGAAACTCATATTTTTGTTTCTATTAGTTTTTTTTAAAACATTTATTGCTTTGTAGGGGCCCTATCTGTATAGTTTGGAAAATGATACTTTGTCACATATTTGGAAAAATTACCCCAAATCATTCCTCTTTTTAATATATTACTGTTTTATTCTTTATATAGTTTCTAATTATGATGTATTAAATCTGCCAATCTAGAGAGATGCTAATAAGGAGTGAGCTACTTGCATCAGGTGGGCACTTGAGACTATGTTGGCATCACCTGTCTAGAGGGGAGATGGGAGGGTAGAGGGGGTTAGAAACTGGTAAAATGGTCACTAAAGGAGAGACTGGAAGGAGGGAGTGGGCTGACTCATTAGGGGGAGAGTAAGTGGGAGTATGTAGTAAGGTGTATATAAGTTTATATGTGAGAGACTGACTTGATTTGTAAACTTTCACTTAAAGCACAATAAAAATTATTTAAAAAAAATCTGCCAATCTTTTTTTCTATTGCATCTAGATTTTTGAGCCCTTCCTAAGAATTTTTTCCCTCCTCTAAGTTTATATTTCCCTATGTTTTCTACTAATATCTTCATAGGTTTGGTTTTGTTTACTTTTGCGTATACTTTGTATATGCTGTTAATTAAGGGTATTTTCCCAGACCCTCACTTTTCTAAGTTAAGCATTCACTTTCTTCTGTCATGGACACTTAGTTTTGAACTAAGTAGGTAGTGTATACTGGCCAAAGTGTTTTTGATATATTTTATTATAACTTTTCATGATGAATACACAGCTACCTTGATGTGAAGTATTGATTTGTCTTGTGAGTTTTCATCATTGGAGACCATTAACCCTATGCATTTATTGTCCAAGCTTTTCTAACATTTATTCCCATAGGAGTAAAGGAAAAAACGAAATACATTTTGAAAATATTGTAATGGGAGATCAGTGAATACTTCAAGAAACATTGTATATGTAGCAAATATGGTTATCAACGAAAGAAATAGGGAAGTCATCCCTGCAACTGGAGATCCACAAGAGTCCAATGATAAATAATAGTTACCTTATTGATTCACTCTTGGCTAGTTGAGGTTTTGGTTTTCTCTCATATTTTATGCCAAGGCTCCTTTATGTGTACCTGCACTAGTCAGAATTGACAAGCATAGGTTTTGTGTTTTGTCTGTTTTTTTACACCACAAAAAGTCCAAAGTCTTACTTAGGGAAGGTCTTAATATTTGCTACATGGAGATTGTTGGCTTTTGAGCCACACCAGCCTTGTTTATCCTGGAGCCTCCCTTTGTCATCACTGGAATGTCACAGCCAACTTTCTAAGCCTCCCATCCAGGGACGTAGCCTTGAGCCATCTCTGACAAATGCAGAAAAAAATATCGGAAACCCCATCTTCACCAACCTATTGCTACTAGAACAAAGTTACTCACCTCTTCCTTCCCCCTACTGTGATCCAGTGGCCCATTATACTTGCAACATTATGCTGCCATCCTCTTGCTTTCCTTGTTCTAGTTCCTTTGTGCACTAGGTTTTAGTGCATGTCAATTCTAAAACCATGAGCCCCTATCTCACAATATTGTATAGAAAATTAAATTAAATGTGTATGAAAATGCTTACCATAGTCCATTTTTAATTTGAATTATTTACATTTTAATTATCATATTTGTACCATAAAAAACATCTCCAAGAAATCAATAGAAAGGCATGATATAGATAGGTCGGAAGAGTTTAGAGACTTGAATGGTTTGTCCAAGGACAGTTTTATGAATTGAACTATGTCCCCCTCCAAAAAAAAGATATATATATGTATGTATGAATTATAAAACCTAACATCTATGCTTGTGGTTATAATCCAATTTAGGAATGGATTGCCTTTGTTCCGTTAATGAAACAGGATAGTATAAGGTGTGTCTTGAGCCAATCTCTTACAAGATGTAATGGGAGGAATTTAAAGAAGCAGAAATAGGGGAGGAAAAATGCCAAGTCACATTAAGATCACTCAGGAGCAGAAACTCAAAAGAGCCAAGGACCTTCCTGCAGATCTAGTAGAGACGGAAAGCCTTCCCCTAGAGTCAGCACCCTGAATTCAGACTTCTAGCCTCCTAAAGTGTGAGAAAGTAAATTTCTGTTTGTTAAAGCCACTCATCTGAGCTATTTCTCTTACAGTAGCACTAGGTAACTAAGACAGAATTTGGTACTGAGAAGTGGGGGTGCTGCTCTAACAAACGCCCATAGTGTGGAAGTGGTTTTGGAATTGGGTAATGGGTGTAGGCAGGAAGAATTCTAAGGTGCTTAAAAGTAAAAACGTAGATTGCCTGGGAAAGACTGATGATAGAATTATGGAGGTCAAAGGCAACTCTGGTGAGGTCTCCGAAGGAAGTGAAGACAGCTATAGAGAAAGTCTCTATTGCCTTAGGGAATACTTATGGCACCAGCAACAGAATGTTGCTAGAAATGTGGGTGTTAAACGTGTTTCTGGTGAGTCTTTAAAGGAAAGTCATGAACATGTGATTGGACAATGGAGGAAAGGTGATGCTTTTTACGCAGTGGCAAAGAACTTGTCTGAATTATGTTCAACTGATTGGTGGAAGGTAGAACTTGTAAGTGATTAACTTGAATATTTGGCTGAGGAGATTTCTAAGCAAGATCTTAAAGGGACTGTGTGGTTTCTCCTTGCTGCTTATAGTAAAATGTGAGAGGAAAGAGGTGGACTTAAAAATGAAGTATGCACCCATTATGGTGAGAGGCATCTGGGGTCTTAAATGCTAGTAAGCGGCCATCTAATATGCATCGATTTGTCTCAACCCACCTGGAGGAAAGGAGAACAAAAAACACCAAAGACATATGGCAAAGATGAGCAGAAGAGACAGAAAGGGCCACATAAACCAGAGGTTACTTCGGCCTGGGACTGGAAGAACTAGATGGTGCCCAGCTACCACTAATCACTGCCCTGACAGGGAACACAACAGGGAATCCCTGACGGAGCAGGAAAACAGTGGGAAGAAGATCTCGAATTCTCATAAAAAGACCTGACTTAATGGTCTGACTGAGACTAGAGGGACCCTGGAGGTCATGGTCCCCAGACCCTTTGTTTGCCCAAGACTGGAAACATTCCCAAAGCCAACTCTTCAGGCAGGGATTGGACTAGACTATAAGCCAGATAATGATATTGGTGAGGAGTGACCTTCTTGGATTAAGTAAACACATAAGACTATGTGGACAACCCCTGTCTGGAGGCGAGATGAGAAGGAAGATGGGGACAGGAGCTGATTGAATGGATACGGGGAATACAAGTTGGAGAGGAGGAATGTGCTGTCTCTTTAGGGGGAGAGCAGCTAAGAGTATATAGCCAGGCATGTATAAACTTTTTGTATGAGCGACTGACTTGATTTGTGAACTTTCACTTAAATCACAATAAATAAATAATCTTTTTGTACACTCAAAAAAGAACTATGCAAAATGAAAACAAAATTTAAAAACTTGGAACAGTTGGTTGTACAAACTAAGGAGGATATGTGTCCTATAGTTTTCACTAACTACTTGGCTACACAATCTTTTTTTAAAGAGATTAAGCCAGTGACTGATGGATCTAACCAACTACCACACTAGAAATCCCATCAACTTAGACTGAAGGGAACAAAGAAGAAACCTGTCTGCCTCTTGCAACTCTACAGGCAGGAAACAGGCCAAAGAGGCTACATGTATTGTTCTCCAAGACAAGGAAAGGACCATCCCCGGAGCAGCTTAGAGATCAGAGGAACTGTTGGAAGAAACAGGAGAAGCAGGGCCTTCTTGGTTTCAAAGGGTGTTTTAAAAAGCCGAATCTTTGCCAGCTGGGTTCTGGAGTGTGGGGCTGCTGTTAAGGTGTGACAGAGGAATGAATCCAACACCCAAAGCTAAGGGGAAGGACCTGCTATGCCCAAGGGGTAGAAGGACATGGCCTGCTGGGACCAAGGTGGTTAGGTTGCCATTCAGAGGGACTAGGAGAATGGGGCAGACCAAATCTAAGGAAGTAAAGTTGTCACCCAGTGGGCCTGGAAGGCAGAGCTGAAGCTCAGGGCTGAGGAGCCTCCAACCAGAATCCAGAGGGCATGGCTAACACCCAGAGTCTGGAGGGAGCGGCGCTTACCCAGATGGTCTCATAAAACAGAGCATTATTTTTAAGTCTTGAAAGTTAATGTAAATTTTTCTCCTGGATTTTGTACTTGCCCTGGTGACACAATGGTTAGGCATTTGGCTCCAAACCAAAATGTCAGCAGTTTGTATCCACCAGCCACTTGGTAGAAACCCTATGGGTCAGTTCTACTCTGTCCTATAGGGTCGCCATGAATTGAACTCGATGGCAATGGGTTTGATTTTTAATTGATTTTGGGTGCCCATTATCCCTTCTTTCCCTACAATTCCTCCCTTTTGTAATGAAAATCTCTACCTTTTGCCTATTCTGCCACTGTTTCCAAATCATACTTTGGAAACAGAAAATTTGTAGTCTAAATTTTACAGATTCACAGATGAGGAGGAATTTTGACTCAAGATGAAAATATGCCTAAAGTCACACCTATATTTGATTTGAATGTTTCAGAAGATAAGAGTTTGGACTTGAAGTTGATTTAAGACTTTTGCAATGATGTGATGAGGTGAATGTGTTTTGCATTGGCAAGGACATGATTTTTTGGGGGGTATTGTAGAATATTATGGATTGAATCCTATAGCCAAAAATTATGTGTTGTAATTCATAACCTCTATGTCCTTTGTCATAATTCCTTTTGGGAATGCAATGCCTTTTCTATGTTAATGAGCCAGGATTAGTGTAGGGTGTTCTTTGAGTCAATCTCTTTGGAGATATAAAACTGATTAAACAAGCAATGGAGCAAGCAGAGATGGGAGAAGATTGACGCCAAACAACATAGAGGAAGGCTAATGCCAAACAACATTGGTTCTCCAAGGAACCAGGAAACAAGCAGAAGAGACAAGGACCTTCTTCCATAGCTGACATAGAGGGAAAGCTTTCCCCTGGAGCTGGCACTCTGAATTCAGATTTGTAGTCTCCTAAACTGCAAGAAAATAAATTTTGATTTGTTAAAACCATCTGCTTGTGGTATCACTGTTAAAGCAGCACTAGATAACTATTTGCTTTTTTTTTTTCTTGTTCTTTGAACTTTATATGTGTACTCTAACTGTTAGATGTCAAAATATTGGGACAGATACTTGGTAAAATAATAGGAAATAGTTTAAAAGTAATATTGATATGAGATAAAATTCTCACAAATGAAAGCTGAAAAACTAAATAGAAGGAGAGAAAAAAGTAATGGAAAAAGCATCTTTGAAGAATATTCATCAGAAGTGAAATTTTGGACTACATGGCATATTCCATGGTGGATGTCTTCTGTTCTGCATTATAAATCTTCAGTTATATCCACTGACGTCATGAGTCTTTGTGCCTTTCTGAATGCATAGATAAGTAAGAATTAACCCTTTAATTATACAGTTATTAGTCATCAATTTTAGTTGAGTTACTTGGGCAAAAGAAGGGTCACAATATATCATTGGTATGTTCATGAAATCCCAGAATAATGAGGGAGACAAATATGTGCACTGGAATTGTGAACATAGAATACTTCACAGTTTTATATATAAACCAAACCAAAAACCAAACCCAGTGCCATTGAGTCGATTCCGACTCATAGTGACCCTATAGGACAGAGTAGAACTGCCCCATAGAGTTTCCAAGGAGTGCCTGGTGGATTCAAACTGCCAACCCTTTGGTTAGTAGGCGTAGAACTTAACCACTACGCCACCAGGGTTTCTAAATCTTATATATACATATTTTCCCAAAGTAGAAGTTAATTTCATAAGAATTGCTCCAAAAATATTCAAATGACCATAAAGTTCTCTCTGCTATATTTTTAGTAGATTTCCCAGAATACGGGTACGTATCTCCCGAGTCTTAATGCAGTACACGACAGGGTTGAGAACAGGAGGGACTAATAAGTACACATAGCCCATGATAATGTGCACCACAGCTGGAACATGCTTCCCAAAGCGATGGATAATGGACACTCCCAGCATAGGAACATAGACCAGCAACACAGCACAGATGTGGGAGACACAAGTGTTGAGGGCCTTGAATTGTTCTTCCCGGGAGGCAATGCCTAGCACAGTGATCAGGATCTTCAAATAAGAGAGGAGGATGAACAAAGAGTCCAGTCCAAAGGTGATGAGAATGATAATGAGGCCATAGATGCTATTGATGCGGTGGTCAGAACAGGAAAGCTTGATTATATCAGGGTGAAGACAGTAAGAGTGGGACAACACATTGGCCTTACAAAACTTCAGTTTCTTAAGGAGAAAGGGTCCTGGGAAGATGACAGCCACAGCCCTTATCAAAAGCCCCACGCCTATCTTGACGATGGTGACTTTAGTCAAAATAGTAGTGTACCTGAGTGGGTTGGAGATGGCCACAAAGCGGTCAAAGGCCATGGCCAGTAGGATGCCTGATTCCATTAGGGAGAAAACGTGGATGAAGAACATCTGGGTAAGGCAGGCATCAAACTCTATTTCAGGGACATTGAACCAGAAAAGCTTGAGCAAAGTAGGTAGGGTGGAAGCACAGAGCCCCAGGTCACTAGCAGCCAGCATGGAGAGAAAAAGGTACATGGGTGCATGAAGTGACTCTTCCACCTGGATAACCACTAAAATTGTACAGTTACCCAGAAGGGCAATTAGGTACAGGGAACAAAACAAAATAGAGATCACTGGATGTGAGGCCTCCAGGCCAGGGAAACCAGTCAGAAGAAAGGGTTTGTAGGTACTGCTGTTGAAAAGGATCATGATATCTAATTTATAATACAAAGATCAGTAGTCACTTTTCTCCACAGTAAGAGAGTCAGGGTTAGCGTATCATCACCATTTTCACTTCCTAAGAAAAATTTGGAGTACAAAGGTCAATAGTTGCTTCTCCCTAAAGTGATAGAGTCTGGATTAACACATCATCACCATTATCCTTTGTAATGAATAAGTCTATATCATGAGCTTATGCTAGACACTACATAGAATCAGTTCACCTTCTTTTCAAAGCTAGAGTCAAAGAGAAGCTTGGAACCACTAGTAAACTTTGATACAACAAATCTTATAAAAACTCATATTAACTGTTTGATTTCCCCATATACAACTAATTTAAATAGGGCATGAAATATCCTGTATAAATAAAATATCTACATGGTTTTCAATATGAAATATGATTACATGTGCTGTGAGAGGACAACCTAATACTAATTTGGTAGATTAAAGTCTGAAGGAATTGGTAGGAAGTAGAAAAACACGCTCCTTTATTCTTGGCTTATATTATTTGTCTTCATAGGCATTAAGAAAATTGAGTGAGAGAAACAAAGGCAACATATATATGTCATCCATAAAGGATCCCTATCCAAGCAACACCCATGGTGGCAGCAGTCAAGAAATTAAACTACATATTGCATTGGATAAATCTGTAGTAAAAGATCTCTTTAAAGTGTTTAAAAGCAAAGATTTCATTTTGAAGACTAAAGTATGCCTGATCCAAGCCATGGTATTTTCAATCGCTTCATATGCATATGAAAACTGAAAACTGGGCAATGGATAAGGTAGATTGAAGAAGAATTGATTCCTCTGAATTCTGGTGTTGGCAAAGAATATTGAACACACCATGCACTCCCAGAAGAATGAACAAATCTGTCTCGGAAGAAGTACAGCCAGGGTGTTCTTTAGAAGCGAAGATGGTGAGACTTCATCTCACATTCTTTGGAGATATTTTCAGGAAGGCCCAGTGCCTGGAGGAGGACATCATGCTTGGTAAATTAGATGGTCAGAGAAAAAGAGGAAGACCCTCAACAAGGTGGATTGACACCGTGGCTGCAACTATGGGCTCAAATATAGCCACAATTGTGAGGATAACACAGGTCCAGGCAGCATTTTGTTCTATTGTACATAGAGTCACTATGAATCAGAACCAACTTGGCAGCACCTAACAACAACAACAACTACATTCTTGGCTTGTATTATCTGTAATTCATAGGCAGTAAGAAAATTAAGTGGGAGAAACAAAGGGAAGATATGAACGCCATCCATGAAGTTTCCCTATCCATGCAGAGAGGACTGCAACCTCTATCCCTGATTAAATTAAATAAGAATCTGTCTCTATACACAATTGCAGGGATGTGTTGCATTAAAATAGTCACTCCATGTGTGTCAGAGTAGAACTGTGCTCCACAGGATTTTCAATGGCTGATTTTTTAGGAAATATATTGCCAGGTCTTTCTTCCAAACAGCCTCTTGGTGAATTAGAACCTTTGACCTTTCAGTTAGCAGCTGTGTGTAAGTTAACCATTCGCATCACCCAGGGACTAAAACAAGACAATGGTTGAGGAAATCCATATAACATCCCTACCCCTGACATTAGCTATGTAATTTTGGTTAAATTGCTCTGCTATCTGAATTTTAGTTTAGCTCCTTTAAAAAAAAAAAAAATGTAAAGAATGTGGGATTAAATAAGTGACATTTTAAAGCACTTTCCCATGGGGAATTTTTAAGTAAAATTTTGTATCTATTTTTTTAACAAATATATATAGATGTAAACAGATATATATACATATATATGTGTATATATGGAAACTCTGGTGGCGTACTGGTTATGAGCTATGGCTGCTAACGAAATGGTCAGCAGTTCAAATTAACCAGGTGCTCCTTGGGAACCTTATGGGGCAGTTCTACTCTGTCCTACAGGGTTGCTATGAGTCAGAGATGACTCGATGGCAATGGATTTCTATATATGTGTATATATATATATATATATATATATATAATATATATATATATATATATAAAATTACAATGTTCCTACAAAGCAGCCTTCTGTGGACACTGTGTTTTCTATTTGAAATATAAACTGGAACGAATTATTATAAATTTCATTAATGCAATGGGAGCAAATATATTGTGTGTCAGGGAATGCTCCCTGGGAGGTAATATTAAGCCAATATCCAATTTAAGCTAATATACAAGGGTAAGTAGGAAATGCCCACAGGGCCGTGTGGTGGGAAAGGAGTACACTGGAAAGGGAGAAAAGTATGCATAAAGGCCATGCATCAAAAGAGAGGCTGTCACAATTTGGAATCTATAAATATTCGGAGAAGAGTTCTCACATGTGAAGAAAGGCTTGACTTGGAGAGTAACATGGAATAAGCTGGGGAAGTAAGCAACTTTAAGGAGTATTTGCATAATTTTCAAATAATGAAACAAATATTAGGGTGTTAACTTTAAGTGTGTATGTGTGTGAAAGTCCATGTATGTTTCGCTATGGTCAATGGGATTGTTACATTCATATTTTTAAGAGGTAATACTAAGTGCATTATGGAGAATTGATTGTAAGGGAGAATTTCATTGTTCACAAGGTTCTAACCCCGTCTCAGTGAAGCAGTAATTTACAATTACTGCTAAAATGTCTTTGGAGGTGTAGCACTTTACAAGAACGTTCCTTTAAAATTTACTAAAACTTTATGTGTTAAAAAAAAAATTAGTTTTCCCTTATTATGTAGGTGAGAAATAGAGCTTAGAGAAGTAAAGTGACTTACTCCAGAAATGCTACAAACTGGGAGGATTGGGACTTTAACTGGGTGGAGAAGACAAAGCATGGAATCCCTGAATTTTGCTACACAGGGTGTTGGTTCCTTACTTAGCTGTACTGTTGCATGAACACAAAAGCACAGACTCTCTTTTGTTCAGTAGTTGTGTGACCTTGAGCAATTTACTTAATCTTTTCAGGCCTAAGTTTATGCATATATATTGTGGTGATTAACAATAACTAATAATATCTAATGAATAGGGGTGCTGTAAGGAGTAGTAAGGCTAAGTGTGCTAATGAATTAAGTAGACAATATGCAAGAAACACTGTTGGCTTAGTGGTTAAGAGCTACATCTGCTACCCAAAAGATCAGCAGTTTGAATCCACCAGGCCCTCCTTGGAAATCTGATCAGGCATTTCTACTCTGTCCTATAGGGTTGCTGTGAACGGGAATAGACTCAACGGCAAGGAGATTTTTTTTTTTTAATGCAAAAAAAGATAGGTAATGTAAGCAGAGAGATGGAAACTCAAAGAAAGAATCAGAAGGAAATGCTAGAAATGAAAAAAAAAAAAAACTGAACAGCAATGAAGAGTGCCTTTTATAGGCTCATTAGCAGACTGAACATGGCTGAGGAAATAATGACTGAGTTTAAAGATATTTAGAAACTCACCAAACCATAAATTAAAGAGAGAAAAGACTGAGGAAAAAAAAAAAAAAAAAGGTAAAGCAATATTCAAGACCTGTGGGACAATTACAAAGGTAGTAACATACAGGTAAGGGAATTACCAGAATGAGAACAAATAAAGAAAGGAACAAAAGAAATATTTGAAGTGACTATGACTGAAAAATTTCCAGTATTTATAACAGACACGAAACTACAGATCCTAGAAACTCAGAGAATAGAAAGCAGGATAAATACTACAAAATTTAGATCCAGGTATACTGCATTCAAACTGCAGAAATTCAGAGACAAAGAAGCAATTTTGAAAAAAAAGCCAGGGAAGCACTTTATCTATACAGGTATTTTTGTTGTCACAGCACTAGATAACTATGACAGCCACATAACTATAATAAGAGATTTATGAATTACAGAAAACTTAATTAGAAATCTTGAGAAATAAAAGAGTGGAAATAAATATTCAGAGTGTTAAAGCAAAAAAAGAAAGCAACCAACCTAGAATATTGCGTCTGGTAAAATTATCCTTCAAAAGGAAAGGAAAAACAAGGACTTTCTCAGAGAAATAAAAATTGGTTGATGATTGGGCCAAAGGATGGAATGATATCGATTGAATCGCATCATCCAAAAATATGTCTTATAAATTCTGACCTCTAGGACTGTGGTTGAGGCCTGGTTGCACAGTGGTTAAAAGCTTGGTTGCTAACCAAAAGGTCGGCAGTTTGAATCCACCAGCCACTCCTTGGAAACCCTATGGGGTTCTGCTTTTATGTATAGGGTCTCTAAGAGTTGGAATCAACTCGATGACATGGGTAAGACTGTGATTATAATCCCATCTGAAAATGGGTTGTCTTTGTTACGTTAATAAGTCAGCATTACTGTAGGATGTGTTTTGACTCAATCCCTTACAAGATATTAAAGGAGAAGATTAAAGAATTAGAGATGAGGGGAGAGAGATGCCAAGCCGTAGAAACACCACCCAGGAACACATAATCTGAAGAGACAAGGACCTTTCTGCTAAGCCAACAGAGAAAGAAAGCCTTACCTACAGTCAGTACCCTGAATTGAGACTTCTAGTCTCCTAAACTGTGGGAAAATACATTTCTGTTTGTTAAAGCCAAATATCTGTGGTATTTTTGTTGTCACAGCACTAGATAACTACAACAGCCACATAACTATAATAAGAGACCTAATAATTATCAATTTTAGAACTCTGCTCATTGAGAAGATTTCCCAGAACAGTGACTGCCTCACCTATCCTGTTGCTGCAGCCATGTGACCAGGTTGCTCAGCTATTGAAGCTACAGCCGTATAACCACCACATGTCGTCCCTGATGATACAATATCATGGCCTTAATTGGAATCCTAGCCTTTATACCTGTGGATGTAACACCCTTTGGAAATAGTATTTTCTTTGTGATGTTAATAATGCAATATTAGTGTAAGGTTTTCCAAAACCTAATCACTTACGGGGTTAAAAGAACAGATTAGACACAGAGGCACAAATACACACAGGGGAGGTTGTGAGGATTATCTACAGGTCACGGAACCAAGGAATGCCCAGTTTTACCAATTAGGTGGACTCAATATGGTCAAGACCTTTATCTGCACTTTTAGCCTCCAGAACATTAAGAAAATAAATTTCTGCTCTTTAAAACCACAGACTTGCAGTTTTTGTGTTACAGGAGTACCAGGTAGCTAAGATAAACAGCAATGTAAAACTGACAAACATCAAAACTGGTTTCCACAGTCACTTAACTACATCACTATTTTACTAATCTATTTGTTTACTGCCACTCTTTCTTCCTGACACAAGAGGCATATAGTTTCTTAGGTCATTTATTAAAGCCCCCATTATTTAACAACCCATCCCCTATCTCTCATGCCTCAGTAATATTTCATAAAGTTTATTCAGCTTTTTTGTTGTTGTTGTTAGTTTTTTTAATACAGATGTCTACATGCTTCAAGGGAGAAAGGCCTGGCAATGTACTTCTGAAAATCAGCAAATGAAAACCATATGGATCACAACTGTCAGATCTGCAAGGGATCATGGGGATGCTGTGGGACAGAGCAGTGTTTCATTCCCTTATGGGGTTGCCAAAAGGTGGGGGCTGACTTGACAGCAGCTAACAAAACAAATATTTCAGCACATAGTTCAGGGCATCTATTATGAATTTCTTAAACTTTACCCATAATCCATAATGATATTCTAATATCTAAAAGTACTTTTAGACTTCTTAAAATTGTGTATAAATTTACCATATCTGAACTATATAATATTGATACAAGATCAACAGAGAGGCCATGTTCTAGACAATTAGTCAGAGATTTACAGATGTCCATCAGAAAGCTAAATGTAAACTATGATTATTATCTATGGCCTTGCTTCTAAGGAGTATGCATATTCCACTGAATCTTTTTAATTCTGTGGTCAGAAACTAGTCTCAATTTTGCACCCTGATGGCCCTCCAACATGTACAGGGAATTGGGGTAGGAGATGTCATCTTTAAAATGGCCCCATCCTGGCCAACTGCAGAATAACTTGCCAGGCTTCTCTGAGTCATTCTCTTGTCCTCTCTTGCAAATACCTACATTTTTTACTTGAGCCACTGTTTTCTCACTTTTACTTTGTGGTTTCCCAAAAATGCAGATCCAGAAGAAAACAAACAAAGGGAGACAGGTATTGAAAAGGAAGCCTATCACTGGGTACAGAAGGCAGTGAAGTGAAGAGAGTTGTGAAAATCTCTGCACCTAGAATGCTGCCTTAAGCAGCTGTTAGGGCCCAGAAAGAATTTGTCAGGAGAAAGAAGATGATCGGATGTATTGCGTTCCTTTATCTACCTCTCAGTGGCAGTTCTATAACCTTATGACAGTTATCCAATTGCATTAGCAGATTAGATTTTCCTGCCAACAGGAAGTGAGCCCCAAATGAAGAGGAAGTAGATAGCAGAAAGCTTCCATATTAGGTATTTAACCTGGACCTCATAACACAGTGAGATGCAAGTGGATCTTCCTTATGGTGAGAGGAGAAAACCTGGAATTTGGAATGTACATATTTCTAGTGAAAAAATCTGAAATAGTTGAATAAAAAAGATCACCCCGCAAGGACAATGGATCTATTGAAATTATCTAAAAAAAAAAAAAAAAGTGGAGAGGGATTGTGAGAACATCACACAGTTTATAATCTGTCTTTTCCCACTTCCTCTCCACTTAATCTGGCTTCTTCCCTACTTTCTGCTGATGCCATTTTAATTAAGTTAACTCATGATCTCTACTCACCAAACCCAATCTAACATCCCTGCCCTCATCCTACTAAAACTCTCAGCTGCATGTGAAAGTATTGGCCACTCTCTTCTCTGAAAACCCATATATCTACATGAGTTTTCGAAGATGAGAATGACTACCTTAATTACCTTCATATACCTTAAATTTCCTAGTTGCCTCCCTGACAGCTTTATTAGAATAAAAGCTCAAAGCATTATTGCCCCCTAGTTTTCCAAACTATAGGCATTCTGTTTTTCTTTCTATTTGTCCAAAAGTCTAAGCCTTTTTCTCACTACCCTGTTCAAATATTCCCTGTCCAGTTATCTGAAATAGCTAACTACATCTCATTACTGTATCACATCAGACATTTTTTTTCCTATAAAATTCACTCTTCTTCCTTACCAAAATCTGCTATCTCCAACTACCCAAAGTCAATCTCTCTTGCCTTTGGTTCACTTCTCCACCCTTCTTCCCTTTTAAGAATTAGATACCTCTTTTCCTTTCTACCCGTGGCTTCCTTTCCCATCTCAGACTTACTCAGGTCTGTAGGCCACTTGAGCTTCTCAGTCACTTCATTAACTTTCACTGCTTTGCTTTCTTCCTCTTGGCTAGAAAGCTCGAGATGGAACTAGTGTTTCTTGAGGGGATTAGATGATTACTAGCTCATATATCTGTGATAAAACAAGCTTTTTATTTGTCTTGTTTATGTAGAAGCCCAGGAAGTCTGAGGGGACCTGTGAGCCTAGGGAATACATGTTGCTCAGTTTGAGGCAGAGGGTATTTCCACAGAAACAGAGACTATCTCAGGGAATCTCAAGGAGGAGAAGATCAAAGAAGCCCTAAATCTATCTCAGATGACTGATTGGTTTAGATATACAATGAGGGGTAGGCAAATTCCAACTGAGTAAATCTTTAAATATAATAAAGGGTCTATGGATACTAAAAATGGAGTTCAGGGTACACCAAAATGAGCAGGCCCTAGAAAGTACCCGGAGTATGGGGTAGGATTCAACAGGGTTCTTCCCTAGATGCAAGGATAAACAAGAATTGGAAGTGTTCTTAGAATATTAATCAAATACTGATTCGAGTAACAGTTATGAGGAGAATATTTTAATTCAAAATTTGAGTGAATCAACAATATTACTTCAAAATATTGAAATCAAATTTGGCAGAATAAAAGATAAAATAAGATACTTAAAAGAATTAACATATTTTCTCCAAAACAAGGTGTACTAAGCATAAAAACATGTAAGTGCAAATATAGAATATTTGAAAACAATTGATCTCTCTGAAAATAACATTAAACCCATTGCTGTAGAATCAATTCTGACTCATACGATCCCATGTGTCAGAGTAGAGTAGTGCTCCATAGATGTATATTTCAGAAGAGGATTGACAGTCCTTTCTTCTGAGACACCTCTGGGTGGATTCATTCCACCAACCTTTTAGTTAGCAGCTAAGTGTTTAACCATTGCACAGTCAGGAACTCCAAAAATGAAATTAAAGAATACTTGTTTTTCTCAAGCAGAAACACATCAACAGCTGTCACAAAACACATCATAAAGTATGAAATTATCACTAAAGAGTAAATTGCAGAAAATGAAAAAAAAATTGGGTAATTAGAGGGTTAAAGTAGAATTTCAAAAAAGCATACTAAGAATTTTATAAGGAGGAAAATATTAAAAATATGACTGTAATTTTCCAAAATTAAGGAAATGTATAAAACTTCAAATTTATAGGGTACTTGGTATACTAAATAGAAAAAAAAAAAATTAAAGAAGCAAAGTGAATGTAACAGAGATAATTAACTACCACAAAGTCAAAGTAAAATATCTAAAATTTTCCTGGGAGTGTCAAAGTCCCTGGAAGGTGCAAAGTTTAACAAACTAAGCTGCTAACCAAATGATTAGAGGTTCAAGTCCACCAAAAGACATTTCAAAAGAGAGTCCTGGAGACCTACTTCACATAAACCAGCCACAGAAAACCCTATGGAGCACATTCCTATCCTGACACACATGGGGTTTCCATGACTCAGAATCAGCTTGAAGGCAACTGGTGCTGGTTAAAATCGTATCAGCTACAAAGTGATCGGAATCATATCGCTGTGGCACTAGCCCGGGAGAGCACTGAGGCAATGTTTGTCTCACTCGCTAAAAACGATTTCCCACCGCACATGGATTTTCTAAACGTATGCAGCTAGTGAACTGCCATCAAAAGGATTGTTCTTTTTTACATGTTTGTTACTCCTTCCTCACTCAGCTTGTCTCTAAAGCACTTGAAGAAAATTGAATACTCATTTTCTCTCTTTGTGCATTTGGAATCCTTAAATACCTAGTTATCATAGCTTGGGAGAAGAAAGTGAAAAGACATACAAATATATATTTTTTTAATTAACTTTTATTAAGCTTCAAGTGAACATTTACAAATCCAATCAGTCTGTCACATGTAAGTTTACATACATCTTACTCCCTTCTCCCACTTGCTCTCCCCCTATTGAGCCAGCCCTTTCAGTCTCTCCTTTCGTGCCATTTTTGCCAGCTTCCCTCTCTCTCTATCCCCCCATCCCCACTCCAGACCAGAGTTGCCAACACACTCTCAAGTGTCCACCTGATTTAATTAGCTCACTCTTCATCAGCATCTCTCTCCCACCTGCTGACCAGTCCCTTTCATGTCTGATGAGTTGTCTTCGGGGATGGTTCCTGTCCTGTGCCAACAGAAGGTCTGGGGAGCATGGCCACCGGGATTCCTCTAGTCGCAGTCAGACCATTAAGTTTGGTCTTTTTATGAGAATTTGGGGTCTGCATCCCACTGATCTCCTGCTCCCTCAGGAGTTCTCTGTTGTGCTCCCTGACAGGGCAGTCATCGATTGTGGCCGGGCACCAACTAGTTCTTCTGGTCTCAGGATGATGTAGGTCTCTGGTTCATGTGGTCCTTTCTGTCTCTTGGGCTCTTAGTTGTCGTGTGACCTTGGTGTTCTTCATTTTCCTTTGCTCCAGGTGGGTTGAGACCAATTGATGCATCTTAGATGGCCGCTTGTTAGCATTTAAGACCCCAGACGCCACATTTCAAAGTGGGATGCAGAATGTTTTCATAATAGAATTATTTTGCCAATTGACTTAGAAGTCTCCTCAAACCATGTTCCCCAGACCCCAGCCCCTGCTCCGCTGACCTTTGAAGCATTCATTTTATCCCGGAAACCTCTTTGCTTTTAGTCCAGTCCAATTGGGCTGACCTTCCTTGTATTGAGTGTTGTCTTTCCCTTCACCCAAAGCAGTTCTTATCTACTGATTGAGCAATAAAAAACCCTCTCCCTCCCTTCCTCCCTCCCCTCTTCGTAACCACAAAAGTATGTGTTCTTCTCAGTTTTTTCTATTTCTCAAGATCTTATAATAGCGGTCTTATACAATATTTGTCCTTTTGCCTCTGACTCATTTCTCTCAGCATAATGCCTTCCAGATTCCGCCATGTTATGAAATGTTTCAGAGATTCGTCACTGTTCTTTATCGACGCGTAGTATTCCATTGTGTGAATATACCACAATTTATTTACCCATTCTTCCGTTGACGGACACCTTGGTTGCTTCCAGCTTTTTGCTATTGTAAACAGAGCTGCAATAAACATGGGTGTGCATATATCTGTTTGTGTGAAGGCTCTTGTATCTCTAGGGTATATTCCGAGGAGTGGGATTTCTGGGTTGTATGGTAGTTCTATTTCTAACTGTGTAAGATAACGCCAGATGGATTTCCAAAGTGGTTGTACCATTTTACATTCCCACCAGCAGTGTATGAGAGTTCCAATCTCTCCGCAACCTCTCCAACATTTATTATTTTGTGTTTTTTGGATTAATGCCAGTCTAGCTGGTGTGAGATGGAATCTCATCGTAGTTTTAATTTGCATTTCTCTAATGGCTAATGATCGGGAGCATTTTCTCATGTATCTGTTGGCTGCCTGAATATCTTCTTTAGTGAAATGTGTGTTCATATCCTTTGCCCACTTTTTAATTGGGTTGTTTGTCTTTTTGTGGTTGAGTTTTGACAGAATCATGTAGATTTTAGAGATCAGGTGCTGGTCTGAGATGTCATAGCTGAAAATTCTTTCCCAGTCCGTAGGTGGTCTCTTTACTCTTTTGGTAAAGTCTTTAGATGAGCATAGGTGTATGATTTTTAGGAGCTCCCAGTTATCGGGTTTCTCTTCATCATTTTTGGTAATGTTTTGTATTCTGTTTATGCCCTGTATTAGGGCTTCTAGGGTTGTCCCTATTTTTTCTTCCATGATCTTTATCGTTTTAGTCTTTATGTTTAGGTCTTTGATCCACTTGGAGTTAGCTTTTGTGCATGGTGTGAGGTATGGGTCCTGTTTCATTTTTTTGCAAATGGATATCTAGTTATGCCAGCACCATTTGTTAAAAAGACTATCTTTTCCCCATTTAACTGACACTGGTCCTTTGTCAAATATCAGCTGCTCATACATGGATGGATTTATATCTGGATTCTCAATTCTGTTCCATTGGTCTACGTGCCTGTTGTTTTACCAGTACAAGGCTGTTTTGACTACTGTGGCTGTATAATAGGTTCTGAAATCAGGTAGAGTGAGGCCTCCCACTTTCTTCTTCTTTTTCAGTAATACTTTGCTTATCCGGGGGTTTTTTCCCTTCCATATGAAATTGGTGATTTGTTTCTCTATCACCTTAAAATATGACATTGGAATTTGGATCAGAAGTGGGTTATATGTATAGATGGCTTTTGGTAGAATAGACATTTTTACTATGTTAAGTCTTCCTATCCATGAGCAGGGTATGTTTTTCCACTTAACTATGTCCTTTTGAATTTCTTGTAGTAGAGCTTTGTAGTTTTCTTTGTATAGGTCTTTTACATCCTTGGTAAGATTTATTCCTCAGTATCTTATCTTCTTGGGGGCTACTGTGAATGGTATTGATTTGATTATTTCCTCTTCGGTGTTCTTTTTGTTGATGTAGAGGAATCCAAGTGATTTTTGTATGTTTATTTTATAACCTGAGACTCTGCCAAACTCTTTTATTAGTTTCAGTAGTTTTCTGGAGGATTCCTTAGGGTTTTCCGTGTATACGATCATGTCATCTGCAAATAGTGATAGCTGTACTTCCTCCTTGCCAATCCGGATACCCTTTATTTCTTTGTCTAGCCTAATTGCCCTGGCTAGGACTTCAAGTACGATGTTGAATAAGAGCGGTGATAAAGGGCATCCTTGTCTGCTTCCCGTTGTCAAGGGAAATGCTTTCAGGTTCTCTCCATTTAGAGTGATATTGGCTGTTGGCTTTGCATAGATGCCCTTTATTATGTTGAGGAATTTTCCTTCAATTCCTATTTTGGTAAGAGTTTTTATCATAAATGGGTGTTGGACTTTGTCAAATGCCTTTTCTGCATCTATTGATAAGATCATGTGGTTTTTATCTTTTGTTTTATTTATGGGATGGATTACATTAATGGTTTTTCTGATATTAAACCAGCCTTGCATACCTGGTATAAATCCCACTTGATCAGGGTGAATTATTTTTTTGATATGTTGTTGGATTCTATTGGCTAGAATTTTGTTGAGGATTTTTGCATCTATGTTCATGAGGGATATAGGTCTATAATTTCCTTTTTTTGTAATGTCTTTACCTGGTTTTGGTATCAGGGAGATGGTAGCTTCATAGAATGAGTTGGGTAGTATTCCGTCTTTTTCTATGCTTTGAAATACCTTCAGTATTAGTGGTGTTAAGTCTTCTCTGAAGGTTTGGTAGAACTCTGCAGTGAAGCCGTCCGGGCCAGGACTTTTTTTTTGTTGGAAGTTTTTTGATTACCGTTTCAATCTCTTTTTTTGTTATGGGTCTATTTAGTTGTTCTACTTCTGAATGTGTTAGGTTAGGTAGGTAGTGTTTTTCCAAGAATTTATCCATTTCTTCTAGGTTTTCAAATTTGTTAGAGTACAATTTTTTGTAGTAATCTGAAATGATTCTTTTAATTTCATTTGGTTCTGTTGTGATGTGGTCCTTCTCGTTTCTTATTCGGGTTATTTGTTTCCTTTCCTGTATTTCTTTAGTCAGTCTGGCCAATGGTTTATCAATTTTGTTAATTTTTTCAAAGAACCAGCTTTTGACTTTGTTAATTCTTTCAATTGTTTTTCTGTTCTCTAATTCATTTAGTTCAGCTCTAATTTTTATTATTTGTTTTCTTCTGGTGCCTGATGGGTTCTTTTGTTGCTCACTTTCTATTTATTCAAGTTGTCGGGACAGTTCTCTGATTTTGGCTCTTTCTTCTTTTTGTAAGTGTGCATTTATCGATATAAATTGGCCTCTGAGCACTGCTTTTGCTGTGTCCCAGAGGTTTTGATAGGAAGTATTTTCATTCTCGTTGCTTTCTAAGAATTTCCTTATTCCCTCCTTGATGTCTTCTATAACCCAGTCTTTTTTCAGGAGGGTATTGTTCATTTTCCAAGTATTTGATTTCTTTTCCCCAGTTTTTCTGTAATTGATTTCTAGTTTTTATTGCCTTGTGGTCTGAGAAGATGCTTTGTAATATTTCGATGTTTTGGACTCTGCAAAGGTTTGTTTTATGACCTAATATGTGGTCTATTCTAGAGAATGTTCCATGTGCACTAGAAAAGAAAGTATATTTTGCAGCAGTTGGGTGGAGAGTTCTGTGTAAGTCGATGAGGTCAAGTTGGTTGATTGTTGTAAGTAGGTCTTCCGTGTCTCTATTGAGCTTCTTACTGGATGTCCTGTCCTTCTCCGAATGTGGTGTGTTGAAGTCTCCTACTATAAATGTGGAGGTGTCTATCTCACTTTTCAATTCTGTTAAAATTTGATTTATGTATCTTGCAGCCCTGTCATTGGGTGCATATGTATTTAATATGGTTATGTCTTCCTGATCAATTGTCCCTTTTATCATTATATAGTGTTCTTCTTTATCCTTTGTGGTGGATTTAAGTCTAAAGTCTATTTTGTCAGAAATTAATATTGCTACTCCTCTTCTTTTTTGCTTATTGTTTGCTTGATATATTTTTTTTCCATCCTTTGAGTTTTAGTTTGTTTGTGTCTCTAAGTCTAAGGTGTGTCTCTTGTAGGCAGCATATAGATGGATCGTGTTTCTTTATCCAGTCTGTGACTCTCTGTCTCTTTACTGGTGCATTTAGTCCATTTACATTCAGCGTAATTATAGATAAATAAGTTTTTAGTGCTGTCATTTTCATGCCTTTTCATGTGTGTTGTTGGCCATTTCATTTTTCCACATGCTTTTTTGTGCTGAGATGTTTTTCTTAGTAGATTGTGAGATCCTCATTTTCATAATGTTTAACTTTATGTTCGTCGCGTGCCGCTCCCGAGAACCGGGTGGGCTCCCCCTCCCCGGGGTCAGCTCAGGAGAGCGGAGCAGCTCCCCGGGCCTGAGCTGCGACTGCGTGTCCCGGCTGGGACGCCGCTCTCCCCTCTCCAAGACCAGCCACTGCCTCCCGGGGACTTCTTCCACTGGCTGCGACACCACGCCGCCTGCACCAACCGGCTGGGCCCGCGCGAACCGGTTGGGACCGCCCCGGGGTCAATTCAGGCAGATGGAGCTGCACCCCGTGCCCACTCCCCACCCGTGCCCGCCAAAATCGCGGCAGGATGGCTCCCCAGCTGGGACGCTGCTCTCCCCACTCCAAGACCTGTCACTGCCTCCCGGGGACTTCTCCCTCCGGCGCGCCGCGCCACTTGCGTGAACCAGCTGGGCGCTGCCCACACGAACGGCAGGGCCCCCCCCGGGTCAATTCAGGGGAATATAGCTGGTCCCCACGCTCGCGCCAGACCGCTCCCCGCCAAAATCCTGGCGGGACGGCTCCCCTGCTGGGACACTGCTCTCCCCACTCCAAGACCAGTCACTGCCTCCCGGGGACTTCTCCCACCGGCTGCGCCGCCATGCCGCCTGCGCCAACCGGCTGGGCTTCCTCCCGGGATTAGTTCAGGGGCTAGGGCTGGGCCCCTTGTCTGTGCCATCTGCCCCCCTGGGCTCTGCCCCAAATCGGGCTCCGAAGGTCACCTGACTGATATGCTGGCTCCTGGCTCTGAAAACAATCGCTGTCTTCCCGTATTTGTTCATTCTCCGTCTCTAAATCTGTGTTTGTTGTTCAGAGTGCGTAGATTGTTATGTATGTGATCGATTCACTTGTTTTTCCGAGTCTTTGTTGCAAGAGGGATCCGCGGTAGCATCCACCTAGTCCGCCATCTTAGCCCTGCCATCCATACAAATATTTTTATGAAGCAAAATTGATTTTAAAAATTGCCGTAACTATCCATAAGCTGACAATGCATATGTTTCTTCTGTTGCCATATTTTGCTAAAAAAAAAAGAAAGCTTAAAAAAGGACAACCCATTTACATTGTATGATTGCTACTCATACTGATCCCATGTGTCACAGAGTAGAGCTATGCTTCACAGAATTTTCATGGCTGTAAGCTTGACTGAAGCAGATCTCCAGGCCTTCCTTTCACAGTGCTGCTGGATGCATTCAAACTGCCAATCTTCAGGATGGTAGATGAGCGCAAACTGTTTGCACAAACCCAGGATCTCAATGGGGAAAAAAAAAATTATACATACGTTGTTGCCGTTAGGTGCCATCAAGTTGATTCCAACTCATAGCGATCCTATGTACAACCGAATGAAACACTGCCCGGTCCTGTGCCATCTTCACAATCGTTGTGCTTAAGCACATTGTTATAGCCACTGTGTCAGTCCATCTCCTTGAGGATCTTCCTCTTTTTCCCTGACTCCCTACTTTATTAAGCATGATTTCCTTCTCCAGGGACTAATCCCTCCTGACAATATGTGCAAAGTATGTGATACTTATTCTCACTATTCTTGCTTCTAAGGATCATTCTGGTTGCACTTCTTCCAAGACAGATTTGTTCATTCTTTTGGCAGTTCTTTTGGCAGTCCATGGTATATTCAATATTCTTTACCACTATCACAATTTAAAGGAATCAATTCTTCTTCTGTCTTCTTTATTCATTGTCCTACTTTCACCACATAGGAGGCAATTTAAAACACAATCCTTGGGTCAGGCACAGATTAGTCTTCAAGGTGACATCTTTGCTTTTCAGCACTTTGAAGAGGTCTTTTGTAGCTGATTTGCTCAATGAAATATTTCTTTTGATTTCTTCACTGCTGCTTCCATGGGTGTTGATTGTGGATCCAAGTAAAATGAAATCTTTCACAACTTTAATCGTTTCCCTGTTTATCATGATGTTCCTTATTGGTCCAGTTATGAGGATTTTTGTTTTCTTTATGTTTAGGTGCAATCCATACTGAAGGTTGTGGTCTTTGATCTTCATCAGTAAGTGCTTCAAGTCCTCTTTACTTTCAGCAAGCAAGGTTGTGTCATCTGCATATCACAGGTTGTTAATGAGTCTTCCTCCAACCCTGTTGCCCTGTTCTTCTTCATGTAGTCCAGCTTCTCCAATTATTTGCTCAACATACAGATTCAATAGGTATGATGAAAGGATACAACTCTGACCCACACCTTTCCTGACTTTAAACCACACAGTATCCCCTTGTTCTGTTCGAACAACTGCCTCTTGATCTATGTGCAGGTTCTTCATGGGTGTGGTTAAGTGTTCTGTAATTCCTGTTCTTCTCAATGTTATCCATAATTTGTTATGATCCACACAGTCAAATGCCTTTGCATAGTCAATAAAACATAGGTAGACATCTTTCTGGTAGTGTCTGCTTTCAGTGAAGATCCATCTGACATCAGCAATGATGTCCCTGGTTCCACGTCCTCTTCTGAATCTGGCCTGAATTTCTGGCTGTTCCCTGTAGATATACTGCTATAGCCATTTTTGAATGATCGTCAGCAAAATTTTACTCACGTGTGATATTAATGATATTGTTTGATAGTTTCTGCAGTTGGTGGCATCACCTTTCCTTGGACTAGGCATGAATATAGATCTCTTCTAGTCAGTTTGCCAGGTAGCTGCCTTCCAAATTTTTTGGCATAGATGAGTGAGCACCTCCAACACTGCATCCATTTGTTAAAACATCTCAATTGATATTCCTTCAATCCCTGGAGCCTTGTTTTTCACTAATGCCTTCAGTGCAGTTTGGACTTCTTTCGGTACCATTGGTTCCTACTCATATGGTACTTCCTGAAATGGTTGAAAGTCTGGCAATTATTTTTGGTATAGTGACTCTGTGTATTCCTTCCATGTTCTTTTGATGCTTCTGGAGTTGTTTAATATTTTCCCCATAGAATCCTTCAATATTGCAACTCAAGACTTGAGTTTTTTCTTCAGTTCTTTCAACTTTAGAAATGCAAAACATGTTGTTCTTTTTTGATTTTCCATCTCTAGGTCTTTGCACATGTCGTTATAATACTTCACTTTTTCTTCTCGAGCTGCCCTTTGAACTCTTCTGTTCAACTTTCACTTCATCATTCCTTCCTTTCACTTTAGCTACTCGAAGTTTAAAAGCAAGTTACAGAGTCTCTTCTGACATCCATTTTGGTCTTTTCTTTTTTTCCTGTCTTTTTAATCACTTCTTGCTTTCTTCATGTATGATATCCTTGATGTCATTCCACAACTTGTCTGGTCTTCGGTCATTAGTGTTCAATGCCTCAAATCTATTCTTGAGATGTCTCTAAATTCAGGTGGGATATACTCAAGGTTGTAGACTTGTGCTAATTTTCTTCAGTTTCAACTTGAATTTGCATGTGAGTAATTTTAATTGATGGTCTGTTCCACCATCAGCACCTGGCCTTGTTCTAACTGATGATATTGAGCTTTTCCATCATCTCTTCCCACAGATGTAGTCAATTTGATTCCTGTCCATTCCATCTGGTGAGTCAACATGTATAAAAAAAAAAATTTTTTTTTTTTTTTTAACATGTATAGTCACCATTTATGTTGGTGAAAAAAAGTATTTGCAATCATGAAGTCGTTGGTCTTGCAAAATTCTATCATGCTATCTCAGGTAACATTTCTATCACTAAGGCCATATTTTCCAACTACCACCCCTTCTTCTTTGTTTCCAGCTTTCACATTCCAATCTCCAGTAATTACCAACTCATCCTGATTGCATGTTTGATCAATTTCAGACTGCAGATGTCAGTAAAAATCTTCAGTTTCTTCATCTTTGGCCTCAGTGGTTGGTGTGTAAATTCAAATAATAGTCGTGTTAACTGGTCTTCCTTGTAGGCGTATGGATATTATCCTATCACCGACAGCATTGTACTTCAGGATATATCTTGAAATGTTCTTTTTGACAATGAATGCAATGCCATTCTTCTTCAAGTTGCATAGTAGAACATAGAATTATTGCATTCAAAATGACCAATACCAGTCCATTTCAGCTCACTTATGCCTAGGATGTCAATGTTTATGATATTCATTTTTGATGACTTCCAATTTTCCTAGGTTTATACTGCTTGCATTCCAAGTTCTGATTATTAATGGATGTTTGCAGCTGTGTCTTCTCACTCTGAGTGGTGCCTATAGCAAATGAAGGTCTGGAAAGCTCGACTTCATCTATGTTATTAAGATTGACTCTACTTTGAGGAGTCAGCTCTTCCCCAGTCATCTTTTGAGTGCCTTCAAACCTGAGGGGCCCATCTTTGGGCATTATATCAAACAATGTTCCCCTGCTATTCATAACATTTTCACTGGCTAAATCTTTTCAGCAGTAGACTGCTGGGTCCTTCTTCCTAATCATCTTAGTCTGGAGGCTCAGCTGAACCCTATACGCCATGAGTGACCCTGCCGATATTTGAAAACTGGTGGCATAGCTTGAGCATCACAGAAACACATGAGCCCCCACGGTAGGACAAACTGAGGGATAATTTCTATTTCTATTTTTATATTTCTATTTATACATACCAAAGACCAAACCAAAACCATTTCCACTGAGTCAATTTTGACTCATAGTGACCCTGTGAGAGAGAACTGCCCCCATAGGGTTTCCAAGGAACAGATGGTGGATTAGAACAGCTGACATTTTGGTTAGTAGACAAATTCCGTAACCACTGTGCCACCAGGGCTCCGTGTGCATACATATATATACATAAAAAAAAAACCAGTGTCGTCGAGTCGATTCTGACTCATAGCGACCCTGTACATACATATGTATATATATTTACATATGCAGTTGAGTTTCTTTAAATATGGCTCCTGAACTGAATCAGCATCCATGGACTGGCCTGATTGCAAGCCACGATATGAAGATCTCTTTTGGGGCTTGTCCTGTTGGATCCTGACCCTCTGAAAGGTGAGCTTGTGAAAGTCTAAGGGTTCCCAATTTTGTCCACATTTTTGAAACTCTGATTTTGTGAAACTTGAATTTCCTATAACCACACCACGCAGTTCAGCTTTAGGCTGTTTACATTTGCTCTTTCCTTTGGCTGGAATGCCCTTCCCTCAGATTCCAAATATTCCTTCCTTTCCTTCAGACCTTTACTTAAATGTCACATTCTTAGATACAGCTTCCCTGACAACGTAGGTTAGAATTAAGGAATCTCACCATTACCCTCTCCTTATTGTCCTTTAATATACTGTGTATTTACCTTATTTATTCTGCTTCTTGTCCTTCTCTTACAAACAACAGACAAAACAGACATTTGGTCTGTTGTATGTTACTACTATATGAACAGCGCCTAAAACAATGCGTTATACACAGTAAATGGTCGTCGGTTTGTATTCACTGAATACATTAGTGAATGAGTCATGAAACTGATTTATATTCTGAATGTCTAAAACCAGTCTCTACTGCTCATGGAAAAGCCTTCTAAAACAGAAACCTGAAAACCTGGCTCTACAGTGTTCTGTGTCCACCTCTTCCCTTCTCTGTTTCTGTTTCATTATCCTTAAAGTGAAATAACAACCCAGTAAGATGTTAGGAATAAAAACAACTAAAATTCATTAGACAAACCCAAAGTTGAGACAAATAAGGCACTTTGTACATTTGTTTTAATATAAGTAGACAGTGGAAAAGCGATGACCAAACTATTAGTCTCTGCCCTCTAACTTTTCATCTTTGGTTTCCATTACTGACAGGAAACTCCCAATCCAATGAAATGACAGATTTCAGTGTGATGCAAAATTGGAATGCATTTCTTCACTTTGCTTTTGTTGTTTTTGAGTCCCATCAGGTTGACTCCAACACATAGTGACCCTGTAGGATGAGTGGAACTGCCCCATACGGTTTCCCAGACTGCAACATTTTGATAGTGAAATTATGTTAAATATTAAGTCATTATGATAAAATCATAATTCATTTATTTAAGTTTGAACACTGCAATTATGCAAAATATTGAGTTAATATGATAGTTATACAATGCTAAAAAAACAAATTTACTACAGGTATTTATTACGGGAGCCTGTACATGCCCCCACCCCACCCCCACCACACATGTTCATGATAAGGAACTTCAATCCAATCCCAGGAAACTTGATGGAAAATTGTTCAAATCTCCTGTAAGATAAAAAATTGTTTTTCCTTTGGAAATTTGCCAATCCAAGGAGTATTCTTCTAAATTTTGGAGTATGAGTTCAGAGTAAGGACATGGACTGTCTATAACTGGTGATATTCAATTTCACTGGAAAAGGAGTTCATTCAGAAATCAGAGTTTTGGCACCCCCAACTATCTCCAGGGAGTTCCAAGACATGCTTTTCACTGTGGAGGATGTGGCAACAGTAGAAAAAAACCTCCTGCATATGCAAATGAAGTTCAGAAGAATGCTCTGGAAGATTTATTAACCTCTAGGCCTGCCTGCTAGTAAGGTTTTAGGAGCATGGATTCTATCTGTAGCCAGC
Source organism: Loxodonta africana (assembly GCF_030014295.1). Taxonomy (NCBI): domain Eukaryota; kingdom Metazoa; phylum Chordata; class Mammalia; order Proboscidea; family Elephantidae; genus Loxodonta; species Loxodonta africana. Next base: position 83,918,496 of record NC_087348.1, read on the forward strand.
TGAGCACAAGGAAAAGAGTGTAGGTGATAGGAGAGGAGGAGGGGGGAGACTTCTGACTGAAGGGTTGGGACAACAGAATTGACTGTGAATTTCTGCCATAGTCTCTTGTATACACTTGAGCAGCTACTGCTGCCTGTCTTCATTCTTATACAGTTAAAACAGAAAACCTCTGTGTGCTGCTAATATTATCTTGTGATGTCTTTGCCTTTTTCTGTGGGTTCTAGAGCTTTTCGTTGACTTGGATAGTGTCTGTTCACGCGTTTGTTAAGGCTCTGTTGCTTCACATTTTCTGTCCTTCTAACACTATCTCTCTTTCAATGCAACAATCTTTTGAACATGATTTGAAGAGTGGATAAATCGTCCCTAGCCTGAGCCTATGTTTGACGTGGAGGCAGAACATACCTCAAAGGCAGAATTTACCTTTAACCATTCAGGAAGTATCCCTGAATCATTAGAGCCTAATAAAATATGGCTAAACCTTTTGTAATGTTCCCTCAATGAAAAGGTACCCCTAATTCTTTTGGAATTTTGCAGTACCCAAAGGTGCATGACAAAGTCTGTGAAAATGCCTAAGGATGATCCTTTCATCTGTACCTTGTTATAAACTCCTTATAATACACACTATCAAAAGTTTTATATGCAGATAAAGGGAGGCTCCATATTTATAGTGTGTAACCCTCTATTTTAAGGATTATACAGCAAGGTATGGCAGAACCAAGTTCACTACATCTCTTTATTTTATCATGTTCTCTAAGCAATAGGTCAACCAGTTGCTACAACTAAAAAATTACACTGTCTAATAATCCATCTTGGGCCAGGGATAAAAATATACCTTGCAACAATCATGCAATATAGACATTTTAGTCTCTTTTCGTAGGAGAGGAACTTTAGAATTAGGGAAGGGAAATAGTTTAGCCAAGATCACCTGGACAATGATCAACATAACTTGGTCTCAATTCCCAGTGTCTGTTTCTAAATACTGTGTCATTTCACACACACTAAGGAGTCCCTGGATGGTGCAAATGGCTACCACATTCATCTGCTAACTGAAAGGTTCAAGTTACCCAGAGGTTACTTGGAAGGAAAGGCTGGCAATTTACTTATGAAAAGTCAGTCACTGAATACCCTATGGAGCACAGTTCTATTCTGACACAATGGGGTTGTCACATGTCAGAGTTGACTCAACTGCAATTAGTTTTTTTCTTCATTTTTAATATCTGTAATTAGCCGACAGAAAGTCAAAGAGAAGAAATCCAGTTATAGGATTCTACCTCATCCCTCCTCCCAAATGCCCTCAATTCAAATACCATTCCTTGTGTATAGACATCTCTACTTTCATCAAGGATATTTTCTTCATAGTTCTTACCCCTTTCTGAAGAGCTTCTCTTCTATTCTCTCAACCTAGCTTTTTGTTTGCCTTTGACTAATAACAGTAACGACCTCACCTCAGCACCTTCTGAAAGCTTCTTGAAAATCCTTTCAGTTCTCTTATGGTACTAAGAAGACAGGCAATTAATTGTGTGGACTAGATTTCCTTCCCTGTTGGTAATTCTCCTAAAGTTGCTAATTCATATTTCTACTGAGCACATCGAAGTGTTGGAATCTCTGTTTGGTGTCTTAATAATATCTATCGTCTATCTGCCCATCTGTCTATCTGCCTACCAGTATGTCTGTCTACCTACCTACCTATGTATCTTTCTAACTTTCTATCTATCTATCTATCTATCTATCTATCTATCTATCTATCTATCTATCTATCTATCTATCTATCTATCTATCTATCTATCTATCTATCATCATCTATCTATCATCTATCTATCTATCTATCAAGTGCTCTTTATTGACGTATGTTTATAATTATTAAAGTGATAGATCATGGAGACTACTAAGTGTAGTAAGAGATAGGATAGATTGAGTGTCAAGGAGTGGCCTGTATAAATTCACAAACTTTATCTGACAATTTTGTGATGTTTTATAAACTTGGATGTTAACATTTGTGTGTGCTAATGTGTAACTTTCTGTTTCTTTCCTTACAGTCAACAGCAGAAGGACACTTTAAAATGACAAGTTTCTATTTCCCTATCATCAAGGCAGAAATAGAAAAGGAAGGGAACATTCCATTATAAGCAGAGCTGGAGTAAGAGGGTAATCCTGGGATGAAGCTCACTGTGGCTTCCTTAATAAAAGAGTAAGGCAGAGTAAATTTCTTGTATAGGGGGCTTAAACACTGGGGGGCCTGCACAAAACCAAAATTGTTTCAGCAAGTTCTGGCTTGCTGCATTTCTAGTTTCATTCAGCTTAGATAGGGGTACATGGAGAATTCATACTGACTGCCATCTTGTTTACACTGTTTTCCAAGTTCTTTGCCCATGAAGAATGTAATCATAAGTAATTTTCTGTACAAGAAAAATCAAATATTTTCAGGAGTATATTTTTTGTACCTAAAGTAGCCAAGGAATGACTTTATCTTAGAAAATGGCTTGAGTTTAAATCACTGATTTGTATAACTATTTCAATCACTGAACTTTAAGTTCTATTAAGTAAGGAATTTACTCTAAGTCATTTCTTACAATCAATTTCAGCCCAGAAAGTGTCACATATGTGCTAGATGATCAATGTTTGTTAACACGTTATATTTCATTTAATGAATCTGATGAGGTACATTGAAATCATGTGACTACGTTTTACCATTGTGTGTACTTTCAGTTCTCTAAAACACAATTAAATTTTATATGGGTAGAATATGAAAGAAGTTTCAGTGATTTCCTTCTCCCTTTTTCTTTTTATGCACTAAATGAGCCTGAGACCTCTCAATCAATGAGATACACTTGGTCTATGGTATATTTAGCTATAAAAAAGATCCCAGAAGGATGGCTCCACTCAATACCACTCTATTTCATGCCTATTCTTTCCTCCTTCTGGGGATCCCTGGGCTGGAAAATATAAATATCTGGAATGGTTTCCCTTTCTGTGCTGTGTACCTGATGGCTGTCCTTGGGAATATCTGCATAAGTTTTGTGATTCAGACTGAGAGTAGCCTCCGTCAGCCCATGTTCTACTTCTTGGCCATTTTGGCGTCTATTGATCTGGGACTATCCACATCCCCTATTCCCAAGGTTCTTAGCATCTCCTGGCACAAGCTGAGAGATATCTCCTTTGAGGGCTGTCTCATCCAGATGTTCTTCATCCACCTATGCACTGCCATGGAGTCAGCTGCGCTTGTGGCCACGGCATATGATCACTATGTAGCCATCTGTAACCCTCTTCGCTACACACTGGTGCTGACAAACAAGGTGGTGTTCATCATTGCATTGGTAATCCTACTAAGACCTTTGTCTTTTGCCATACCTTTTCTTCTACTCATCTTATGGTTACCATTGTGAGGACTCCAAATTATCCCTCATATTTACTGTGAGCACATGGGCATAGCCCGCCTGTCCTGTGCCAGCATCAAGGTCAACATCATCTATGGCTTATATGCCATTTCTATCCTGGTGTTTGACATCATAGCAATTGTCATATGTCCAGATCCTTTGTGCTGTCTTTCCACTCCCATCCTAAGATGACCAGCTTAAAGCACTCAGCACCTGCGGCTCTCTGGTGTGTGTCATGTTTGCTTTCTACACACCTGCATTTTTTTCATTCATGGCCTATAGGTTTGGACAGAATATACCATATTATATTCACATCCTTCTTGCTAATTTCTATGTGTTCATTCCACCTGCTCTCAATCCTGTAATTTTTGGTGTCAGAACTAAACAGATTAGAGAACGGGTGCTGAAAATGTTTTCTAAGAAATAAAATATTTCTCTTGTATTCATAAAGATTCAAATTTAATAAAACAATGTCACTGATTCTCTATGTTCAAAATGGGAGGCAAACATCTCAGACCGTCTTGGAGGAGGCCTGTCAATGGCAAATCGTTGGACTGTGAAGCCTCTTTCTCAAACCCAGAACTGGGAAGTCAAGCCCATACCAAATACATGAATAAAAGTGTTTTATATTTTCTCATTGCTTGGAAATAATAAAAATCCCCTGCCTGGATGGAAACCAAAACATTTTTCTGCTTTCATTATGACTAAACATATCAAATTCCACAGTCACGGTAGTTGAAACTGTAACCAAGTATCTTAGTTATCTAGTGCTGCTATAACAGAAATACGACAAGTAGATGGCTTCGACAAACAGAATTTTATTCTCAGAGTCTAGTAGGCTAGAAATCCAAATTCAGGGTATCAGCTCCAGGGGAATGTTTTCTTTCTCTATTGGCTCTGAAGGAAGGTCCTTCTTGTGGATCTTCCCTTGGACTAGGAGGTTATCTGTGCAGGATCCCCATGTCCAAAGGACGTACTCTGCTGTTGGTCCTGCTTTCTTGGTGGTATGAGGTCCCACCATCTCTCTGTTTGCTTCTCTCTTTTATATCTCAAAAGAGATTGGCTTAAAACACTATCTAATCTTGTAGATCCCATGAATATAACTGCCACTAATTTATCTCATTAACATCATAGTCATAGGATTTACAACACATAGGGAGATCACATCAGGTGACAGAACAAGAGACTATTATACAATACTAGCCAAGTTGACAGATATGTTGGTGGGGGGGACACAATTCAATCCATGGTACCAAGTGAAACAAACAAACAAAAACTATAAAATACTCCATATGCTGAGTTCAAACAAAAAGAGTGGGTTACCCTGACTAGTTCTGGTCCCTAAAATACTAAACACTAACCATTTCCCACATGTCTGTACTCCCTATCAATAAGAACTTATTCCTGACTTTGCCATGTTAATGTCAAAATATATGGCATGCCACTGCGAATATTATAATCATGTGAAAAAGGTGGTTTTCTTCCCCCAGGAACAGAATCATATAAACTCTGTAATCTTAGTGAATGTGTAGTATTTGTTACTTTAAAATTATGCCTACCTGTTTATTTGATGGGCTTGTTCTTATGGAGTCAAACTTATTGTAACCTTTTTGCAAACAAGCCATTCTTTTTCTAAATGGTTCTGTGTGTGTGTGTGTGTGTGTGTGTGTATGGTGTGTGTGTGTGTGTGCATGTTTGTTCACACCATGGAAGAGTTTCCCTGTTATGGAATTTCGGAATTACCAGTGATTCTCCAAGTTCAGCATTACCTAAGTGTTTTTGTTTGTTTGTTTTTTGAGAGGCCAATGAACCTCCAGTTCCATGTGATATCACTCAGTGTAGTGTTTTCTAGTTCTATGTGACATTATTGACTTTAGGTGCAGAAAACACTTAAAGGAAAAGTATGTTTGTGAAATCCTGGAGGGAAAAACACTGAATTTTTAGCTATGTATTTATTATAAGCCTTCTAGGAACTTTTAATAGCTACAACAATGGACTTGAATGATCGTGAAGATGGCACAGGATCAGCAACATTTCGTTCTGTTGTAATAAGGTTACCATGAGTTGAAGTTAACTCCATAGTAACTAGCAACAAGAGGAGGCCTTAATTAACAAATGTTTATGTGAACTTTAAGAGAGGCTTGGCTTCAGAATATACTCTTTTAGACTTTTCCATGCCAATCTTATACTGTATAATAACTTAAAAAATATTTATTGTTATTTAAATATAAAATTTGATGTCATAAATTTGTAGAGGAAATTTACACTAATTAATATCACAATCTGAGCTTCAAGTTCCTCCAAAAAACCATTCAATAGTTATAGGCATAAGTGACCTCTCCTGGGTCCCTACTGTGAGATTGTACTCATCCCTTGTCTATGCATTTACACTAGTTATGAAATGTCGCTTATTATATATTACCTCAATTGTGTCTTTGATGAGCTGGGAAGTATTTGCTCAGCTTCTATATTTTGGACAATTTGCGTAAGTATTATTTCTTCTTTAAATACTTAGTAGAATTCACCAGTATAGCTGTCTGAACCTGATGTTTTACTTTTTTGTATTCATTTACCCAAAGAAATTTACTATGAATTTATGAAGATAAAATTAGAACACAAGTCTAATTCCAATATCTATAATCATTACATTAACCACTAAGAGATGTGTACCTCACAAGGTTTTGTAACTATAAAATGAGATAATGCATTTAAGACTGCTTTGAGCAGCATGAAACTGTTCAAATATCAGAGATTTCTAAGGTTCACCTATAATATAGGGCTGATGCAAATACCCTCTTCATCAGTTTCCTTCATCTGCTTTACCCTGTTGTACTGAGCTGAGCAGAGAAACCTACGCACAAATTTTTTTCCCAAGAACTTGCAGCTCAGACTCAAACCATAACATAGTAGATATGCCTGCTGTCATAACAGAGAGGTAGTCCTTTCAGGGGCTACATACCAACATCTCACTCTCTTCTGAAACATTCAATAAACTTGTTTATTCTGAGCCTATCTGCTCCGAGGAGAGCCCTGAAACTTTTCTGCAAGACCAGTGTCCATCTAGCCCATGACACAAATGAGGGAGATGATGCATTGCCTGACCTCACCAGGGTGGGATCAGGATGAGCACTCACCTTCCTTGAGGGCAGCTGCAGCTCTCTCATGATTTACAGCTTCTCCAAATGAACTCAGTTATGGTCATGCTTCCAGATGCCTAGGTCTTCCATGGACATGGAGGGGAGATGGCTTCCTTATGGTGCCAGGGAAAAAAGCCATTGGGATTTGAAGATTTGAATTTAGAACTAAACTTCTGAATTCTTAGAACTGATTCCTTCATAAGAGGAGAAAATTCAGGAAGGGTGATGGGGAGAAGAAAGAGGGTTGAATTCTCTTCAGTTGTCTCAAGGGACTGCCCTCAGTAGGACTGCCTGAGTCTAAGGCCATTGGTTCTTAAAAATATTAAATATATTTATGAAAAAGAAAAATAAATATTTTCTACTCACTTGGTATTAAATGAAACAAAGATTGAAATTTCATTTAATTTTGTGATTTTCTTAATCATATGGTTTTGAATATTTACATATTAGGCTGTAATTTTTATACCCAGTGCCATTGAGTCAATTTTTATACATAATCCCTATTTAATCCTGTAATATATACTGTACTCCTTCTATAACTCATCAGAATAAGCCCCACAGGAAATTTATTTAATTATATAAGGAATATTAAGTGACTAAAAATGGGATTTTGATGAGAATTGCCTTATGTATAAATATTAATGCGAGAAATTTAACACCTTTAAACGTATAATCTTCTCAGTTATCTAGTTTCATTAACTGCTTTCTATGTATTTAAGCTCCTTTCAGACATTGGAAACAATTTTTTGAAGTACTTTTGTATCATCCCATTTTGGTAATAATAGAACTTGGAATTTTATAATTTTATTTTATACTTAACTACATTCTTTAGATATTTCCTAAATATGTATCTTGTATAAATTGCATCTGCATGTCTATTTTGATATACACATATTTATTTACTAGTTTTGCACTTAGCCCCTCTAATAGATGCTAGATAAGCCTTTCCATTTATATCTTCCTACTTTATTTTTATCAAACACATAGCAAATCTCTTTTATTTATCAAAGATTAATTCTTCTGACAACTCTGGAATATAAATTGGAAGCACCCTTAATTCTCCTGCTCTTCCACATACTCTTTTATCCATTCTATGTGTATTATTGAGTGATCACTTTTCTAAACAGTAAGATGTATGCTATCCACATTCCTGATTTCTTAGAGCAAGTAAAACTTATTGAATGGCAACTAGTGGTATGGTGGTAAATTTGGGATTACTTTGATGAATTTGAACAAATTAAGGTCAACTGTGAAATTTATGGTTGGTGAGATTCACATTTGCTTCATTGTTGCTATACAATTTCACAGAGGTAGAGTGGATATAAGAAACCCTGGACGTACAAGTTAGTTTGGTCTAGAGTAGATGTATTGGAGACTGTCGTATTATTTGCTTCGGAGGGGATATGAATACTTTCAGTTAAAAGAAAAAGCAAACAAACAAAAAGACAACTTTCTGTAGTGTAAGAGACGTAGATTTAAAGAGTGAAGGGAATACAGTCAGACTTATTGACAGCTAAGCGTCTATACAAAAAAATATATATATATATATATAGTGGCAGCCTGTTTCAACTGTGTTTGTAGATATCGGTTGCCATCAGGTAGACTCCAACTCATGGGGACCTCACGTGTGTTAGAATAGAACTGTGCTCCATAAGGTTTCCATGGCTAATTTTTTGGAAATTCAATTGCCATGTTTTGTTTCAAGACACCTCTTGGTGGACCCAAACTTACAACATATTTGATCTTTCCATTAAATTTCCTACTAACCAGCCTGGTGTCTGTACCTGAATGTCATCAGATCCTCTGGGATGCAGAAGATAAAATGATGGTGTTAGAGGTGCGAGGTGTTTATGAACCTTGGTGGCATAGTGATTAAGAACTTGGCTGCTAAACCAAATGGTTGGCTGGGGCAGTTCTATTGTGTCCTACAGGGTCCCTCTGAGTCGGAATCAACTTGACAGCAAACTGTTTGGTTTTGGTTTTGGTATGAAAGTAAAAGTGGAGAGAAATATCAGCAGCAGGATGCAAAAGCTTTCACACAATAATACAGGTCTAAGATCCATGAAAAGAGAACAGAAAAGATAAAAGGGTCGGGTGAGAAAAGTCTCAGACTTCTGTCCAGCTTTGATAACTTATTGGCTAGTCTAAATGGTAGTCATAGAACTAAGAATGCTCATTGTGGACCTCCATGCTGAGCAGAAACAGCAAACTAATATAAGCCCCTACACATTCCCCATACTCAATAATGAATAGGCAAAGCTTTGGAAAGCAGGTTTCCTTGACTTGAAAGCTGAAGCTGACTCAATTAAAGACAGCCTGAGCTAAAGACTGTTGGCTCAACTTCCAGCCAACATGGCACCATAGACAAAAGCACTGCAGCATCCCTCCAAAGCAAAAACTGGAAAAACTAAGTGAAACACAGACAAACATCATTCCTGGAACCTGAAATGCCAAATGAAGAGATAGCGAACTCAGCCAAGCACTGAATGCAATAAGAAACTGCAAGAGGAAGGAGAGCAAGGAGAGACGCGTAGGGCTCCATCAGCTAATGCGGCACAAATCGGCCATCTTGGATTCCTGTCAGGGATCAGCAGACAGCACGGGAAAGCAGCTTTGTGGAACTCCCAGGAGGAGATAGAGCACCCGATAACCAGTGATACACACTTTCTCACCCTCCATTCTCTCCCCACTGTTTTGCCTCAGAGCTTCCTTGCTGGCTGTGGTGGCTTGGCTGGCCACAAAGTACAGCATCTGTACCACTTGGATGTGCCCTACCCACACCAGAAATCAGCAGACAGGGAGTACAGGAAAGCAGCTTTGTGAAGTTCCCAGAAGAAGACAAAGCACCTGGTAACGAGCGGTATATGCTTTTCTAGCCCCCACCCTTCTTCCGCTCGCTTTGGCCTCCTTTTCTTCCTGCCAGCAGCAGTCTTTTGGCTAGGAGGCAACTGCTTTGGCCTCAAGCTGCTTGGATTCATCCTTCCCACACTGTTCAGGACCTGAGCTGATATTGCTTCTTTTCGTCTCTTTTGGTTTCTTCTGTGCCTCCTACAACCTCCCCCTCCTTTCTCTGGAACACCTGGAACCCTGTGCCTTCTTTGCTTCTTCTTGAAAGGCTGTGAAACTATGCTGAACTGGGGAACCACTCCTCCGGCCAATGACACCACACTGGTGGGATCCTGGGGCTTTTTTTTTCTCCTTGTTTTGCTTTGTTCTGTTTTTTGTTTGTTTGTTTTATTTTTCTTTTCACAGTTTGGGAGCCCCCTTTAGCCAGGCTGCACTGCACAGCGTAGGAGCCACTCCCCCAATCTGTACAGCCATGTAGGTGGGATCCCTGGGGCATTTCTTTTTTCATCTTTTTTTTTTTTTCACTCTCTCTTTTTATCTTTCTTTCTGTCTTCCTTTCTCAGTTATTGTCTCTCTACATTTATATTCTTTTCCTGTCTCCTCAATACCTAGTGTGTAACATCTATACTCTCTGTAGCCAGACTGTATAGCACAGCCTGGGATCCACATCCCCAGTCTTAGCAGCCCCAACTGGTGGGAATATGAGACTCCTTGGAGTCTTTTCTTTTCCCTTTTTATTTTCCAAATTGTTATGTGTTTTTTTTTTTTTTTTCTATCTTTTTCCTTTTCTTTTTTTTCATTTTTGCTTTTCTCCATTTCTTGGTTGGTCATCTCTCCATTCCAATGCCAAGCTTCTTTAGGCTCTTTTTTTTCTCTTCTTCTCTTTCTTTGCTTGTTTGTTTTCAGCTCCCTGTTTTTCTCTCTCCTCTTTCCCATGCCTCCATTAACATCACACATGACAACCTCCCCATTCTTTTCTGCCTATGACACTGAAGATTATGTCTCTGAGCAGCACAGGGAAGGCCTACTGGAACCTGCCCAGCACTGATTCTTGGCCCCCCTGTTAGCCCTAGTACGTACCATAAGCAACCCACCCAGCTTCTCCCCTTCAGCTGGACCTAACCTGCTGCACCATAGCTGAACAACTGTCCCTGCCATTGGACAAGTAGGTGAAAAGTTGTGACTACAGATGAGCAAACAACAAACAACACATGCCCACCTGCTCAGACATAACCAAATAAAACAATAAAGCAGGAAGAAACAAACAAATCTACAATCAAGGAATGAAGAAAATAACTACTGAATGTCCTGAAGACAGCAAACTATATCAAAATATATTTTAAAAAAATACAAAAAAAAAAAAAAAAAGGACAGGTTGGTTTCAGTAGGTGTCCAAAATAAAACATCAGATAACTATCCACTAGAAGAAAAGGCACTAGAGCTACCTGAAAGGGAACTCAAGCCTCTAATATTCAGAGAAATCCAAGAGTTGAAGCAAAAAGCAGACAAAAATGGGGAAAAATAGACAAATTTTTGGAAAAGGCAGAGAAATACATGGAAAATACAGACAAAAATGGAAGAATTCAGGAAAGTAATACAGGAAAAAAAAGTTAAAATAAACTCACAACTAGAAAACATACAAAAACAACAATTAGAAATCCAAAAGATAAACAAGATTTCCAAAATGCACAGTGTAGTAGAAGGGCTGAGGAGCAGGTTTGAAATAATGGAAGACAGAATCAGGAAAATTGAAGACAAACACTTGCATACAACACTGTTTGAGGAAAAAATCAGAAAAGGGAAAGAAGAAAAATGGAGAAACTCTGAGAATTATGTGGGATACAATCAAAAACAAAAATTTGTGAGGTATCAGAGTTCCAGAATAGGGAGAGAAAACAGAAAACAGAGAGAATCATTGAAGAATTGCTGACAGAAAACTTCCCTAATATCATGAATGATGAAAAGCTGATGAGCCAAGAAGCTCAATGAACCCCACATAGGATAGATCTCAAAAGAAAAACATCAAGGTATATCATAATCACACTCACTAAAATCAAAGACAAAGAAAAAATCCTGTGAGAAGCTCAAGAAAAAACAAAACGTTACATACAGAGGAGAAACAATAAAAAAAAAAAAGACTAAGCTCTGATAATTCAGCAGAAACCATGCAGGCAAGAAGGCAATGGTATGACATATATAAAACCTTGAAAGAAAAAAATTGCCAACCAAGATTAATATATCCTGCAAAACTTTCGTTCAAATATGATGGTGAAATTAGGCCATTTCCAGATAACCAGAAATTAAGGGAATATGTAGAAACCAAACCAAACCTACAAGAATTATTAAAGGGAGTCCTTCAGTCTGAGAATAAACAAAATCAGACCATAGCCTGAATCTAGGATGCAATATTGTACCAGCCATACACCAACCTAGGAAATGAACTCTCAAGGACTATCCAAAACCAAAAAAATTGCAACAGGGAACCAGAGAGGTTAATCTGTAAATGAAAGCAACGTCAAAAAATAAAAGAAGGCATAAATGGTATAGGTGTAGAACTTTTTAATGGAGAGGAAGGCAAGGCGATACCAAGTAATAATAGAAACGTATTACCTAGGTAGACAAGGGTAAATTTCAAGGTAACCACAAAGAAAGTTAACAAACCTACTCATCAAACTAAAGAAGACAAACGTAAAGTCTCAATAAAAACAAAATCTACAAACACAAAAGAAATGAAAAGGAAATCCACAAACAAAAGTAACTTAGCACAGGAGAGTAAGAGGAACAAAGAAAATGATAGTACCACAAAAAAAAAAAAAAAAAAAAACTACAAAATGACAGCAATAAAGTCAATGATAAAGAATAACAAAGGATCTGTGAAGCTTCTCATAACATGGATACATCTGGAGGACATTATGCTGAGTGAAATAAGCCAATCACAGAAGGACAAATATTTCATGAGACCACTACTGTAAAAACTCATGAAAAGGTTTACATACAAAAAGAAACAATATTTGATGGTTAAAAGGGATGGGAGGGGTGGGGATGGAAAAACAGTTAATAAAGAAAAGATAAGCAGTAACTTTGGTGAAAGGTAAGACAGTACACAATTCTGGTGAAGACAGCACAACTTGTACAAGGCAAGGCTACGGTAGCTCCACAGACTCATTCAAACTCTCTGAGGGACTGAATTGCTGGGCTGGGGGCTGTGGGGTCCACGGTCTCAGGGAAGAGCTAGCTCAATTGGCATAACAGAGTTTATAAAAAAAATGTTCTACATTTTACTTTGTTGAATAGTGTGTGGGGTCTTAAAAGCTTGTGAGTGGCCATCTAAGATTCTTCACTGGTCTCACCCCTTCAAGAGCAAGGAAGAATGAAGAAAACTAAAGACACAAAGGAAAGATTAATCCGAAGAACTAACGGACCACATCTACCACAGTCTCCACCAAAGTGAGTCCAGTACAAATAGATGGTGCCCAGCTACCACCACTGACTGCTCTGACAGGGATCAAAATAGAGGGTCTGAACAGAGCTGGAGAAAAATGTAGAATAAAAGTTTAACTCAAAAAGAAACACCAGGCTTTCTGGTCTGAGAGAGACTAGAGAAACAGTGAGAATATGGCCCCTGGACACGCTTTTAGCTTAGTAATGAGGCCACTCCTGAGGTTCACTCTTCAGCCAAAAATTAAACAGACCCATGGGACAAAATAAGACTAAAGGTGTGCACCAGCCCTGGAGCAGAGACTGGAAGGCAGGAGGGAACAGGAAAGCTGGTAATAGGGAACCCAGGGTTGAGAAGGGAGAGGGTTGACACATCACGGGGTTGTTAACCAGTGTCATACAACAATGTGTGTACTCTTTGATGAGAAACTAGTTTGTCCTGTAAATCTTCATCTAAAGTTCAGTAAAATAGAAATATATATTAAAAAAAACTGTTAGATCACCACACCCCTTGCTGCTTATGCTCTCTTGAAGGCAGAGCTGAGTATTGCACTACAGATGGTCCTCGTCACTATAAAATAGGTGTTGTTCAGGTTACATACAAACACACTACTGCAAATAAAATAATAATGTTCTTATTTTTCTCGAACTGTGTCTCCCAGATAATTTCCATAGAGATGACTTCATTGTTTTCAACAGATGTTACATGTGGCAAACCTATTAAAAACAAAAAACAAAAACCTGGTATAAATCACCACGATCAAGTGGGATTTATACCAGGTATGCAAGGCTGGTTTAATATCAGAAAAACCATTAATGTAATCCATCACATAAATAAAACAAAAGACAAAAACCACATGATCTTATCAATTGATGCAGAAAAGGCATTTGACAAAGTCCAACACCCATTTATGATAAAAACTGTCACCAAAATAGGAATTGAAGGAAAATTCCTCAATATAATAAAGGGCATCTATGCAAAGCCAACAGCCAATATCACTCTAAATGGAGAGAACCTGAAAGCATTTCCCTTGACAACGGGAAGCAGACAAGGATGCCCTTTATCACCACTCTTATTCAGCATCGTACTTGAAGTCCTAGCCAGGGCAATTAGGCTAGACAAAGAAATAAAGGGTATCCAGATTGGCAAGGAAGAAGTAAAATTATCTCTATTTGCAGATGACATGATCTTATACACAGAAAAACCTAAGGAATCCTCCAGAAAACTACTGAAACTAATAGAAGAGTTTGGCAGAGTCTCAGGTTATAAAATAAACATACAAAAATCACTTGCATTCCTCTACATCAACAAAAAGAACACCGAAGAGGAAATAACCAAATCAATACCATTCACAGTAGCCCCCAAGAAGATAAAATACTTAGGAATAAATCTTACCAAGGATGTAAAAGACCTATACAAAGAAAACTACAAAGCTCTACTACAAGACATTAAAAAGGACATACTTAAGTGGAAAAACATACCTTGCTCATGGATAGGAAGACTTAACATAGTAAAAATGTCTATTCTACCAAAAGCCATCTATATATACAATGCACTTCCGATCCAAATTCCAATGTCATATTTTAAGGTGATAGAGAAACAAATCACCAATTTCATATGGAAGGGAAAGAAGCCCCGGATAAGCAAAGCATTACTGAAAAAGAAGAAGAAAGTGGGAGGCCTCACTCTACCTGATTTCAGAACCTATTTTACAGCCACAGTAGTCAAAACAGCCTGGTACTGGTACATCAACAGGCACATAGACCAATGGAACAGAATTGAGAATCCAGATATAAATCCATCCATGTGTGAGCAGCTGATATTTGACAAAGGACCCGTGTCAGTTAATTGGGGAAAAGATAGTCTTTTTAACAAATGGTGCTGGCATAACTGGATATCCATTTGCAAAAAAATGAAACAGGACCCATACCTCACACCATGCACAAAAGCTAACTCCAAGTGGATCAAAGACCTAAACATAAAGACTAAAACGATAAAGATCATGGAAGAAAAAATAGGGACAACTCTAGGAGCCCTAATACAAGGCATAAACAGAATACAAAACATTACCAAAAATGACGAAGAGAAACCCGATAACTGGGAGCTCCTAAAAATCAAACACCTATGCTCATCTAAAGACTTCACCAAAAGAGTAAAAAGACCACCTACAGACTGGGAAAGAATTTTCAGCTATGACATCTCAGACCAGCGCCTGATCTCTAAAATCTACATGATTCTGTCAAAACTCAACCACAAAAAGACAAACAACCCAATCAAGAAGTGGGCAAAGGATATGAACACACACTTCACTAAAGAAGATATTCAGGCAGCTAACAGATACATGAGAAAATGCTCTTGATCATTAGCCATTAGAGAAATGCAAATTAAAACTAGGATGAGATTCCATCTCACTCCAACAAGGCTGGCATTAATCCAAAAAACACAAAACAATAAATGTTGGAGAGGCTGCGGAGAGACTGGAACTCTTATACACTGCTGGTGGGAATGTAAAATGGTACAACCACTTCGGAAATCTATCTGGCGTTATCTTAAACAGTTAGAAATAGAACTACCATACAACCCAGAAATCCCACTCCTCGGAATATACCCTGGAGAAACAAGAGCCTGCACACAAACAGATATATGCACACCCATGTTTATTGCAGCTCTGTTTACAATAGCAAAAAGCTGGAAGCAACCAAGGTGTCCATCAACGGATGAATGGGTAAATAAATTGTGGTATATTCACACAATAGAATACTACGTATCGATAAAGAACAGTGAGGAATCTGTGAAACATTTCATAACATGGAGGAAACTGGAAGGTATTCTGCTGAGCGAAATTAGTCAGAGGCAAAAGGACAAATATTGTATAAGACCACTATTATAAGATCTTGAGAAATAGTAAAAACTGAGAAGAACACATTCTTTTGTGGTTACGAGGGGGGGATGGAGGGAGGGAGGGAGAGGGTTTTTTTATTGATTAATTAGTAGATAAGAACTGCTTTAGGTGAAGGGAAAGACAACACTCAATACATGGAAGGTCAGCTCAATTGGACTGGACCAAAAGCAAAGACGTTTCTGGGATAAAATGAATGCTTCAAAGGTCAGCGGAGCAAGGGCGGGGGTTTGGGGACCATGGTTTAAGGGAACTTCTAAGTCAATTGGCAAAATAATTCTACTATGAAATCATTCTGCATCCCACTTTTAAATGTGGCGTCTGGGGTCTTAAATGCTAACAAGCGGCCATCTAAGATGCATCAATTGGTCTCAACCCACCTGGAGCAAAGGAAAATGAAGAACACCAAGGTCACATGACAACTAAGAACCCAAGAGACAGAAAGGGCCACATGAACTAGAGACCTACGTCATCCTGAGACCAGAAGAACTAGTTGGTGCCTGGCCACAATCAATGACTGCCCTGTCAGGGAGCACAAGAGAGAACCCCTGAGGGAGCAGGAGATCAGTGGGATGCAGACCCCAAATTCTCATAAAAAGACCAGACTTAATGGTCTGACTGAGACTAGAGAAATCCTGGTGGCCAGGGTCCCCAGACCTTCTGTTGGCCCAGGACAGGAACCATCCCCGAAGACAAGTCATTGGACATAAAAGGAACTGGACAGTGGGTAGGAGAGAGATGCTGATGAAGAGTGAGCTAATTATATCAGGTGGACACCTGAGATTGTGTTGGCATCTCATGTCTGGAGGGGGGATGGGAGGATAGAGAGAGTGGGAAGCTGGCAAAACTGTCAGGAAAGGAGAGACTGGAAGGGCTGACTCATTAGGGGGAGAGCAAGTGGGAGTACGGAGTAAGATGTATGTCAACTTATATGTGACAGACTGACTTGATTTGTAAACGTTCACTTGAAGCTCAATAAAAGTTAATAAAAAAAAAATAATAACAAAGTAGGAGGCCTCATACTACCTGATCTCAGAACCTACTATACAGCCACTGTAGTCAAAACAGCCTGATACTGGTATAATGACAGACATATAGACCAATGGAAGAGAATTGATAACCCAGATGTAAATCCATCCACCTGTGGTAAACTGATCTTTGACAAAGGACCAAATCCATTAAATGAAGAGACGACAGTCTCTTTTTTTAACAAATGGAGTCAGCAAAACTGGATGTCCATATGTATAGGAAAATGAAACAGGGTCCATATGTCACACAATACACAAAAACTAACACAAAATTGATCAAAGACTTAATATAAAACCTCAGATGATAAAGATCATGGAAGAAAAAAAATATAGATACTAAGGGCCTTAAAACATGGCATAAATAAAATGTAAACCATAATTAACAATGCACAAACACCAGAAGATAAACTAGATAGCTGGGAACTCCTAAAAATTGAACAAATAAGCTTATCAAAAGACTTGACCAAAAGAGTAAAAAGAGTACCTACAGTCTTGGAAAAAAAAAATTTGGATACACTATATCTGACAAATGTCTAATCCCTAAAGTCTATAAAATTCTTCAACACCTCAACAACAAAAAGGCAAATAATTAAATTAAAAAATGGACAAAGAATATGAACAGACACTATGCCAAAGAATATATTTAGATAGCTAGTAGATACATGAAGAAATGTTCATGATCATTAGCCATTAGATAAATGCAAATCAAAACTACACTAAGATACCATCTTGGCACAACATTACTGGCATTAATCAAAAAAAAAAAAAAAACCAAATATTGGAGAGGTTGAGGGGAGATTGGAACTCTTAAGTGCTGCTAGTGAGACTGGAAAATGGAATGACTATGGAAAATGTTATGCTACCACCGTGAAAGGCTAGAAATAGAACTATCATAAAAAACCAGTAATTCTACTTCAAGGAATATATTCTAGAGAAATAACAGCCATCACAGGAATAGACATGTGCACACCCATGGCCATTGCAGCATTATTCACAGTAGCAAAAAGATGGAAACAACCTAAATTCCCCGTCAATTAATGAATGAACAAGTTATGGTACAAACACAGGATGGAATACTATCCAACCATAAAGATGAATGATGTTCAGGTGAAACATCTTACAACAGGGATGAATGTGGAGGGCATTATACTGAGTGAAATAAGTCAATCATAAAAGGTCAAATATTGTATGAAACCACTATTATAAAAACTCAAGAAAAGTTTTATACTCTGAAAAAAAATATATATATATACATATACATATTTTATGGTTACAAGGGAGGGAGGAATGGGAAGAGGAAATCACTAACTAGATAGCACACAAGTGTTAACTTTGGTGAAGGGACAGACAATGCACATTATAGGGAACGTCAGCACTACTTGACCAAGGCAAAGCCATAGAAGCTTCCTAGACACATCCAAACACCTCGAGGGACTGTGTTACTGGGGCTGAAGCCTGGTGGCCATGGCGTTAGGGGACATCTAGATCAACTGGCATAACATAGATATCTCATCACAGGTTTACAGGAGCTTCTTAAGGCAGGGACTGTGCTTCTTTTATTTGGTTGTCTCCTAACCCTGCTGGGCTTTTGCTCTATGACAGCCACACAGGAAATGTGAGCATATTTAAATTGAAGACGTAGAAGCCTAGTTTAGCAGGACACAAGGAGGAAAAATAAGCAGCAAAAGCATCCATAATCATGGTTAAAATAGAAAACATTTGTGAACTGCTAATAATATGCCATATTTTTTTTCTCAAAAACAATTTTAGCACTTAAATGATTCTCCAATATAATCCTTAAAACTGTTAAAACACAGATTATATTATGCCAATAGTAGAAACTGTCTGAAGTTCATTTACTATATGATTTGCAAATTGGGGTAACATTTCAACTAGAGAGTAAAAAATGTTCCATGGATGAGAGAACCTGGAAACACTCTTAAACCAAATCTTATTGACATTGCTATGGAAGAAAGGGTGGGAACAGAACTGATAAATAAGTTTGTGGTCACGAAGGATTTTCATACACCATCGTTTTGAACAACAATTAAAATAATTACCAATTAACCCTAAACAGAGCTTCCATTCTGACCCTTAGAATCTGTTCACCAAAACTGACAGAATTCTTCAGAAGAGCACAATCCCCAAGGCAAAACAATCTTACTAGTTATCTAGAACATTGTTTGACTCAAAAGTGCTTTTAGTGACAGTTTTTTCAAGGTTCAAGATTCAAAAGGAAACCTAGGGGCAATGGTCTGTGTGAGTTACCCCAAATACCATAAAAGCCAGAAATTTGGATTCCAGGATAACTAAAATGTTTTCTCACAACCATCATGTGTGGTAGATATTTTTATAATGTATGCTTTCCATAAAAGGAAACTCAGCTAATGAAAGATGTTCTCTACTCTCTGGGCCTAAGAACTAGAGGGATTCGAATTGTTTGGTAAGGTGGACTGAATGTTAAAGGTAAAAAGAGGATTTTTCCCTTTATAACTCTGGGTGAAGACCCTCCACCCTAAGCAGAACAAAATGAGGCACCCTGACAGACACATTTCCTGACTTTAAACTACGCAGTATCCCTTTGTTCTGTCCAAATAACTGCCTTTTGGCCTATATACAGGTTCCTCTTAATAACAATTAATGTTCTGGAATTTCCACCCTTCTAAATGTTATCTATAATTTGTTATGATCCACATAATCGAAACCATTGCATAGTCAATAAAACGCACGTATAAATCTTTCTAGTATTCTCTGCTTTTAGCCAAGATTCATCTGACATCAGTGATGATAACCCTTGTTCCATGTCTTCTTCTGAATCTGCCTTTAACTTCTGGCAGTTCCCTGTTGATGTACTGCTGTAATTGCGTTTGAATGATCTTCAGCAAAATCTTTCTTGTGTGCGATATTAATGATATTGTTTGTAATTCCCAAATTCTGTTGGATTGCCTTTCTTTGGAATGGACACAGATATGGATCTCTTCCACTCGGTTAGCCAGGTAACTATCTTCCAAATTTCTTGGTATAGACAAGTGAGCACTTCCAGTGCTGCATCCATTTGTTGAACGTCTCCATTGGTATTCTGTCAGTTCCTGGAGTTTTTTAATTTTTTTATTTTGTCATTTCTTCAATGTAGCTTGGACTTCTTCTTTCAGTACCATCACTTTTTTTTGATCATATGCTACCTCATGGAATGGCTGAATGTTCACCAATTCCTTTCGGTACAGTGACTCTGTGTAGTCCTTCCATCTTCTTTTGATGCTCCCTCTGTTGTAGAATATTTGCCCCTTAGCATCCTTCACTATTGCAATGTGAGGCTGGAATTTTATATTCTGTTATTTTAGCTTGAGAAACAGTGAGCATGTTCTTCCTTTTTCGTTTTCTAACTCCAGGTCCTTGCATATTTTATTGTAATACTTGACATTTTCTTCTTGAACCACCCTTTGAAATCTTCTGTTCAATGCTTTTACTTCATCTTTTTTTCCATTTTCTTTCAGTTCTCTGCATTCAATACTAAGTTTCAGAGTCTCTATGGCATCCATTTTTGTCTTTTCTTTCTTTCTTTGTATATGATGTTCATGATGTCATTCCATAATTTGTCTCATCTTCAGTCATGAGTTTAATCTATTCTTGAGATGGTCTCTAAATTCATGTGCGATATACTCAAAGTTGTATTTTGCTTCTCATTGACTTGCTCTTATTTTCTTCATCTTCAACTTGGACTTGCATGTGAGTAATCGCTGTTTTCTTCCATAGTCGTCCCTAGCCTTGTTCTGACTGATGATATTGAGGCTTTTCATGGCTTCTTTCCACAGTTGTAGTTAATCTGATACCTGCGTAGTCCATCTGGCAAGGTCCATGTGTATAGTTGCCATTTATGTTGTTGAAAAAAGGTCTTTGCAAAGAAGTCATTGGGCTTGAAAATTCTATCATGCAATCTCCTGTGTAGTTTCTATCATCAATGCCATATTTTTCAACTACCAATCCTTCATCGTTTCTAACTTCCTCATTTCAATCCCAGGTAATTATCAATGTATCTTGATTGTATGTTTGATCAATTTCAGACTGCAGAACTTGGTAAAAATCTTCAATTTTCTCATCTTTGGTATTACTGTTTGGCATATAAATTTGAATAATAGTCATAAACTTTATTATTACTGTATTCTTTAATGATAGTAGTAAACTTTAGTATTTGGAACCCTGGTGGCATAGAGGTTAGAGTTACAGCTAGCTACGGCTGCTAACAAAAAGTTTGGCAGTACAAATCTACCATCGGTTCCTTGGAGACCTTATGGGGCCATTCTACTCTGTCCTATAAAATTAATATGAGTTGGAAGGAATCGACTCTATGGCAACAGGTTTGGTTTTTTTTTTTTTTTTTACTATTTTTTTTAGGGTATCAAAACACTGTAGAATTTTCTCTTATAGAGCTCCAGTCTAGCAGAGAATCATTTTTCCAGAATGACAGGAGTATTTTAATGCTCTTGGAATCCAGATTTCTGGATTCATAAAATTCATGGGATGACCCACCCAGGCCATTCACAAGTAGGTATTCTTTTGAACCTTGAGACTTTAAGGAACTGGTTCCTCGAAGTCACCTTCAAGTCAACAATAGCCTAGTAAGCAATTTAGCAGAGAAGTTTTGCTTTAGGTATTAGATTTTTTTGAGAGAACTATTCATGTGCAGCCAGGAGAAACAATCCTAGGATCTGACTGAAAAATGAATGGCTTGTCCTTGGTGGCTGTGTTTCTACAACCACTTGGAACTCAATCAAGTGTTTTGATGCTATCTGTAACAGAAATACAAAAATTCATGTCCTTGCCACATGCAAAACACATTCACCCCTCACATCACTGCAAAAGTCTTGAATAGATTCCCAGTTAAAAATCACATCTAGTGAAGCATCTAAATCAAATATGGGTGAGCATTTAGGCACATTCCATCCTGGGGCAAAATTCTTTTTTCTTCTGTGAACATGTGAAATCTAGACTACAAGTTATCTGTTTCCAAATTACAGTGGTAGAACAGGCACAGAGTAGATATTTCCATTACAAATGGGATAAATTGGAGAGACAGGAGACATAAAGGGCACCCAACAAGCCCAAAACCCAGCAGAGCAATTTACATTAATCTCAAGGCTTGGAAATAAATTTCTGTCCTCCGAGATCATTTGGGTAATGGCTCCACCCTCCAGATTCTAGATATCCGCCACACTCTGTGGATTCTGGGCAGAGGCTCCTTTGCCTTGGGCTTCAGCCCCAACTTCCAGGCCCATTAGACAGCAACTCTGCTATCCCTTCTGTGGGCGGCCCCATTCTATCCATCTGAGTGGTGATCCCATTCCCCTGGCCCTGGCAGGCCTCATCCTTCTCCCCCTTGGGCATGGCAACTCCACCCCCTCAGCTTTGGACAGCATCCCCATTACCCTGGCACAACTTAATGGAAATGCTACACTCCAGAACCAATTTGACCAAGATCCCACTCTTTGAAACCTGGAAGGCTGTGGCCCAGTTCTTTCAGATCTAGGAGACTGTGGTCCCACACTTTGAAACTGAGAAGGCCCTGCTTCCTTCGCTCCATCCAACAGTTTTGCTGATTTCTTAGCTCCTCCAGGAATGATGGGTTTTTTCTTTTTCTTTTTTTTAATTGTCTTCAGGACAACAGGTGTAGCTCCTTTGGTCTGTTTCCTACCTATAGAATTTCAAGCGGTAGTGTTCTCTCCTTTAATTCTTCCTCTGTCCCCTTTAGTGTAAACTAATGTGTTTTCTATGGGGCAGTTCTACTCTGTCCTATAGGGTTCACTATGAGTCGGAATCAACTCGATGGCACTGGGTTTACTGGGTTTTGGGTAATGTGTTTTCTGCTGTGGTAGTTGGTTGGATCCATCAGTCACAGGCTTAATTTAAAAAAGAAAAAAAAAGCAGTTGGCATAGCCAAGGCCTTGGTAAGACTTCTAGGACATGTGTCCTTAGTTTATAAACAGAATTTTCCAATTATTTGTTTTGTTTTCATTTTGCCCAGTTCATTCTTAAGTCCATCTCTTTCCTCTTGCATTTTACTGAAATCAGAAAGGAAAAACCATCCTTTAAGATCTTCCTTAGAAATTTCCTCAGCCAAATATCCAGGTTCTTCACTTACAAGTCTACCTTCCACCAAATGGTTGAACCTAATTGAGACAAGTTCTTTGCCACGGCATACAAAATACTGCCCTTCCTCCATTGTTCAATCACATGTTTATCATTTTCTTTTCTTTTTAATAATTTTTATTGTGCTTTAAGTGAAAGTTTACAAATCAAGTCAGTCTGTCACATATAAGCTTATATACACCTTACTCCATACTCCCACTTACTCTCCCCTAATGAGTCAGCCCACTCCCTCCTTCCAGTCTCTCCTTTCGTGATGGTTTTGCCACATTCTAACCCTTTCTACCCTCCCATCTCCCCTTCAGACAAGAGATGTCAACACAGTCTCAAGTGTCCACCTGATACAAGTAGCTCACTCTTCATCTGCATCTCTCTCCAACCCATTGTCCAGTCCCTTCCATGTCTGATGAGTTGTCTTCAGAAATGGTTCCTGTCCTGGGCCAGCAGAAGGTTTGGGGACCATGACCGCGAGGATTCCTCTAGTCTCAGTCAGACCATTAAGTCTGGTCTTTTTATGGGAATTTGTGGTCTGCATCCCACTGTTCTCCTGCTCCCTCAGGCGTTCTCTGCTGTACTCCCTGTCAGGGCAGTAATCAGTTGTGGCCGGGCACCATCTAGTCCTTCTGGTCTCAGGATGATGTAGGTCTCTGGTTCATGTGGCCCTTTCTGTCTCTTGGGCTCATAGTTATCGTGTGACCTTGGTGATTTTCATTCTCCTTTGATCCAGGTGAGTTGAGACCAATTGATGAATCTTAGATGGCCGCTTGTTAGCATTTAAGACCCCAGACGCCACATTTCAAAGTGGGATGCAGAAAGTTTTCATGATAGAATTATTTTGCCAATTGACTTAGAAGTCCCCTTAAGCCATAGTCCACAAACCCCCGCCCTTGCTCCACTAACCTTCGAAGCATTCAGTTTATCCTGGAAACATCTTTGCTTTTGGTCCAGTCCAGTTGAGCTGACCTTCCCTGTATTGAATATTGTCTTTCCCTTCACCTAAAGTAGATCTTATCTACTAACTAATCAGTAAATAGCCCCCTCCCACGCTCCCTCCTTTCCTCCCCTCATAACCACAAAAGTATGTGTTCTTCTCAGTTTATACGATTTATCAAGATCTTATAATAGTGGTCTTATACAATATTTGTCCTTTTGCCTCTGACTAATTTCACTCAGCATAATGCCTTCCAGTTTCCTCCATGTTATGAAATGTTTCACAGATTCGTCACTGTTCTTTACCGATGAGTAGTATTCCATTGTGTGAATATACCACAATTTATTTACCCATTCATCCGTTGGTGGACACCTTGGTTGCTTCTAGCTTTTTGCTATTGTAAGCAGAGCTGCAATAAACATGGGTGTGCACATATCTGTTCATGTAAAGGCTCTTATTTCTCTAGGTTATATTACGAGGAGTGGGATTTCTGGGTTCTACGGTAGTTCTATTTCTAACTTTTTAAGAAAACGCCAGATAGATTTCCAAAGTGGTTGTACCATTTTACATTCCCACCAGCAGTGCGTAAGAGTTCCAATCTCTCCGCAGCCTCTCCACCTTTTATTATTTTGTGTTTTTTGGATTAATGCCAGCCTTGTTGGAGTGAGATGGAATCTCATCATAGTTTTAATTTGCATTTCTCTAATGGCTAGTGATCGAGAGCATTTTCTCATGTGTCTGTTAGCTGCCTGAATATCTTCTTTAGTGAAGTGCATGTTTGTGTCCTTTGCCCACTTTTTGATTGGGTTGTTTGTCTTTTTGTGGTTGAGTTTTAACAGAATCATATAGGTTTTAGAGAGCAGATGCGGGTTGGAGATATCATAGCTGAAAATTCTTTCCCAATCTGCAGGTGGTCTTTTTACTCTTTTGGTGAAGTCTTTAGATGAGCATAGGTGTTTGATTTTCAGGAGCTCCCAGTTATCGGGTTTCTCTTCGTCATTTTTAGTAATGTTTTGTATTCTGTATATGCCTTGTATTAGGGCTCCTAAGGTTGTCCCTATTTTTTCTTCCATGATCTTTATCATTTTAGTCTTTATGTTTAGGTCTTTGATCCACTTGGAGTTAGCTTTTGTGCATGGTGTGAGGTGTGGATCCTGTTTCATTTATTTGCAAATGAATATCCAATTATGCCAGCACCATTTGTTAAAAAGACTATCTTTTCCCCAATTAACTGACAGACACTGGGCCTTTGTCAAATATCAGCTGCTCATATGCGGATGGATTTATATCTGGGTTCTCAATTCTGTTCCATTGGTCTATGTGCCTGTTGTTGTACCAGTACTAGGCTGTTTTGACTACTGTGGCTGTATGATAGGTTCTAAAATCAGGTAGAGTGAGGTCTCCCACTTTCTTCTTCTTTTTCAGTAATGCTTTACCTATCTGGGGGTTCTTTCCCTTCCATATGAAGTTGGTGATTTGTTTCTCCATCACATTAAAAAATGTCATTGGAATTTGGATTGGAAGTGCATTGTATGTATAGATGGCTTTTGGTAGAATAGACATTTTTACTACGTTAAGTCTTCCTATCCATGAGCAAGGTCTCTTTTTCCACTTATGTAGGTCCTCTTTAGTTTCTTGCACTAGTACTTTGTAGTTTTCTTTGTATAGGTCTTTTACATCTTTGGTAAGATTTATTCCTAAGTATTTTATCTTCTTGGGGGCTACTGTGAATGGTATTGATTTGGTGATTTCTTCTTCGATGTTCTTTTTGTTGATGTAGAGGAATCCAAGTGATTTTTTCTGTTTATCCTATAACCTGAGACTCTGCCAAACTCTTCTATTAGTTTCAGTAGTTTTCTGGAGGATTTCTTAGTGTTTTCCGTGTATAAGATCATGTCATCTGCAAATAGAGATAATTTTACTTCTTCCTTGCCAATCCAGATGCCCTTTATTTCTTTGTCTAGTCTAATTAATCTGGCTAGGACCGCTAGCACAATGCTGAATAAGAGCGGTGATAAAGGGCATCCTCGTTTGGTTCCCGTTGTCAAAGGAAATGCTTTCAGGCTCTCTCCATTTAGAGTGATATTGGCTGTTGGTTTTGTATAGATGCCCTTTACTATGTTGAGGAATTTTCCTTCAACTACTATTTTGCTGAGAGTTTTTATCACGAATGGGTGTTGGACTTCGTCAAATGCCTTTTCTGCATCAACTGATAAGATCTTGTGGTTTTTGTCTTTTGTTTTATTTATATGGTGGATTACATTAATGGTTTTTCTAATATTAAACCAACCTTGCATACCTGGTATAAATCCCACTTGGTCGTGGTGGATTATTTTTTTGATATGTTGTTGAATTCTTTTGGCTAGAATTTTGTTCAGGATTTTTGCATCTATGTTCATGAGGGATATAGGTCTGTAATTTTCTTTTTTTGTGGTGTCTTTACCTGGTTTTGGTGTCAGGGATATGGTGCTTTCATAGAATGAGTTAGGCAGTATTCCTTCATTTTCTATGCTTTGAAATACCTTTAGTAGTAGTGGTGTTAACTCTTCTCTGAAAGTTTGGCAGAACTCTGCAGTGAAGCCATCCGGGCCAGAGCTTTTTTTTGTTGGGAGTTTTTTTGATTACCGTTTCAATCTCTTTTTTTGTTATGGGTCTATTTAGTTGTTCTACATCTGATTGTGTTAGTTTAGGTAGGAACTGTTTTTGTAGGAATTCATCCATTTCTTCTAGGTTTGCAAATTTGTTAGAGTACAATTTTTCGTAATAATCTGATACAATTCTATTAATTTCAGTTGGGTCTGTTGTGATATGGCCCATCTTGTTTCTTATTCGGGTTATTTGTTTCCTTTCCTGTATTTCTTTAGTCTGGCCAATGGTTTATCAATTTTGTTAATTTTTTTCAACGAACCAGCTTTTGCCTTTGTTAATTCTTTCAATTGTTTTTCTGTTCTCTAAATCATTTAGTTCAGCTCTAATTTTTATTATTTGTTTTCTTCTGGTGTCTGATGGATTCTTTTGTTGCTCACTTTCTATTTATTCAAGTTGGAGAGTCAGTTCTCTGATTTTGGCTCTTTCTTCCTTATGTATGTGTTTATTGATATAAACTGACCTCTGAGCACTGCTGTTGTTGTTTCTCAGAGGTTTTGATAAGAAGTGTTTTCATTCTCATTGCATTCTATGACTTTCTTTATTCCCTCCTTAATGTCTTTTATAACCCAGTCTTTTTTGAGCAGCGTATTGTTCAGTTTCCAAGTACTTGATTTCTTTTCCCTAATTTTTCTGTTATTGATTTCCACTTTTATGGCCTTGTGGTCTGAGAAGATGCTTTGTAATATTTCAATGTTTTGGATTCTGCAAAGGTTTGTTTTATGACCTAATATGTGGTCTATTCCAGAGAATATTCCATGTGTGCTAGAAAAAAAAGTATACTTTGCAGCTGTTGGGTGGAGTATTCTGTGTAAGTCTATGAGGTCATGTTGGTTGATTGTAGTAATTAGGTCTTCCGTGCCTCTATTGATTTTCTTACTGGAAGTTCTGTCCTTCTCCAAAAGTGGTGTGTTGAAATCTCCTACTATAATTGTGGAGGTGTCTATCTCACTTTTCAGTTCTGTTAAAGTTTGTTTTATGTATCTTGCAGCCCTGTCATTGGGTGCATAAATATTTAATATGGTTATATCTTCCTGGTCAATTGTCTCTTTTATTTTTATGTAGTGTACTTCTTTATCTTTTGTGGTGGATTTAACTTTGAAGTCTATTTTGTCAGAAATTAATATTGCTACTCCTGCTCTTTTTTGATTGTTGTTTGCTTGATATATTTTTTCCACCCTTTGAGTTTTAGTTTGTTTGTGTCTCTAAGTCTAAGTTGTGTCTCTCGTAGGCAGCATATAGACGGTTCGTGTTTCTTTATCGAGTCTGGGACTCTCTGTCTCTTTATTGGTGCTTTTAGTCCATTTACATTCAGTGTAATTATAGATAAGAATGTGTTTAGTGTTGTCATTTTGATGCCTTTTTGTGTGTGTTGTTGACAATTTCATTTTTCCACTTACTTTTTTGTGCTGAGATGTTTTTCTTTGCAAATTGTGTGTTCCTCATTTTCATAGTTGTTAAATTTATGTTTGTTGAGTCATTATGTTTTTCTTGGTTTTTGATTTTGAGTTATGGAATTGTTAGACCTCTTTGTGGTTACCTTAATATTTGCCCCTATTTTTCTAAGTAAAAATCTAACTTGTATCATCCTATATTGCCTTGTTTTCATCTCCATATGGCAGTTCTATGCCTCCTGTATTTAGTCCCTCTTTTTGATTATTGTGATCTTTTACATATTGACTTCAATGATTCCCTGTTTTGAGCATCTTTTTTGTTTTTAAAATTAATCTTAATATATTTTTGTGATTTCCCTATTTGAGTTGATATCAGGATGTTCTGTTCTGTGACCTTGTGTTGTGCTGGTATCTGATTTTATTGATTTTCTGACCAAAAAATTTCCTTTAGTATTTCTTGTAGCTTTGGTTTGGTTTTTGCCAATTCTCTAAGCTTGTGTTTATCTGTAAATATTTTAATTTCACCTTCATATTTGAGAGAGAGTTTTGCTGGATATATGATCCTTGGCTGGCAGTTTTTCTCCTTCAGTGCTCTATATATGTCATCCCATTGCCTTCTTGACTGCATTGTTTCTGCTGAGTAGTCTGAACTTATTCTTATTGATTCTCCTTTGTAGGAGACCTTTCTTTTATCCCTGGCTGCTTTTAAAATTTTCTGTTTATCTTTGGTTTTGGCAAGTTTGATGATAATATGTCTTGGTGATTTTCTTTCTGGATGAATCTTATATGGGGTTCGATGACCATCTTGGATAGATATCCTTTCATCTTTCATCATGTCAAGAAGTTTTCTGCCAACAGATCTTCAACTATTCTCTCTGTATTCTCTGTTATCCTTCCCTGTTCTGGAACTCCAATCTCATACAAGTTATTCTTCTTGATAGAGGCCCACATGATTCTTAGTGTTTCTTCATTTTTTTTAATTCTTTTATCTGATTTTTTTTCAGCTATATTGGTGTCAATTCCCTTTCCTCCAGCTTCCGCACCCTGCATTCCAATTGCTCAATTCTGCTCCTCTGACTTCCTATTGAGTTGTCTAATTCTATAATTTTACTGTTAATCTTGTAGTTTTCTGAATGCTGTCTCTCTATGGATTCTTGCAGCTTATCAATTTTTCCACTATGTTCTTGAATAATCTTTTTGAGTTCTTCAACTGCTTTATCAGTGTGTTCCTTGACTTTTTCTGTAGATTGCCTTATTTCATTTCTGAGGTCATCCCTGATGTCTTGAAGCATTCTGTAAATTAGTTTTTTTATATTCTGCATCTGGCAATTCCAGGATTGTATCTTCATTTGGGAAAGATTTTGATTCTTTAGTTTGGGGAGTTGTAGAAGCAATCATGGTCTGCTTCTTTATGTGGTTTGATATCGACTGCTGTCTCCGAGCCATCTCTAAGACATTGTAATGATTTATTTTATATTTGCTCACTGAGTCTTATCTTTTTTTGTTTTCTTTGAATATACATAGATGGGGTACTAGATTGTGCTGTCTTGATTATTGTAGCCCTTGAATCACTTATGTTCTATTACCAGCTGGTTTGGGCTATTATCAGATATATAAGCCTAAGAGTCCATTCACTATTCTTGAGGAAAGAATCTATTTTCGGTCACCAAGTGTGTGGTGCAGACTGTCACCTATCCACCTGGAGGAGTAGTGGTGATAGTTATGTGCACCAGATTCTAGTACCAGCAGGGTTTCACACTCCGGCGGGGGGGGGGGGATTAGGATGCTGACAGGCTTCCCGCAAGTGTCAGTGAGGTAGGTGTGTCCCTATTCCTAAAGCACCTTGGTGGGTGGGCTCTGCAGCTGTACCTTTGGCACCCAATGCATGTACCTCTACAGATTGGTAGGTGTCACCATCCTCAAACCCCTAAGGCAGGAGGCTAGGTGGCATGGGGGGAGCTTCAGCCCTTAGTTCTCCATTGTGGGTCAGTGAGGGCTCTGTTGAATACTCAGAGATATCAGACCTGGGAAACTTGTCTTTCCAGTAATCTGCTAAAACAATTACAGTCAGATCCCTATCAGAAATGCCTTTGCATTATAATAGCCACCTTGTTCCCTGTAGGGATGAAAGCCCAAGACTGTGGATCTCATATGCTTGACTGTAGCTGGTTCTGTATTCTTAGACCAATTTCGGGAAGTCAGGGAAGGATTTTTGGTCCCTGGGTTTTTTGTAGCTGCTTCTCTCAGCCAGGAGAATGGGTTAGGAAAAGACCAAAAAAAAAAAAAAAAAAACCCACAAATAAACAAACAAAAAAAAAACCTCAGAGCACTTCACTTTCTGGCTCAGTAAATTCCAATGTTAATGAAGCTGCCTGGGAAGGGAAGGGGAGGCATCAGATAGATAGGAGAGAGTAGCACCTTTGATTATAGACAAAGTTACTTATCTTGCTTGTTGATGACTGTTTTATCTGAGATTCTCAAGGGGTGTGTAGCCTGTGCGCGTTGGCTGGGTGAAGATTGCCCCCAAAGGTCAGGCCTGTGTCCTGTGCTTGTGCTGTCTCAGAAGCGGTGGTCAGTTCCTCCACTCCCAGTCCAAAGCCCAGCACCAAGGTTCCCCGGCTGGGACGCTGCACTCTGGGCTCAAAAACCAGTCACTGCCTCCCAGTGACTTCTCCTGTCAGCCGCGTCACTACGCTGCCTGCGTGCACTGGCTGGGCTTCCCCAGAGGTCACTTCTGGGGGCTAGGGCTGCACCCCGTGTTTGCACCATCTCAGGATGCCATGCTCAGCTCCCCTGTGCCCAGTCCGAAGCCTGGCGCCAAGGTTTTCTGACTGGGATGCTGGCTCCAGGCTCTGAAAACAGTCGTTGCTTCCCTGTTGTTGCTCGTTCTCAGTCTCTGTCCCTCAGGTCAACTCTTTAGATCTGTGTCTGATGGTCACGGTTCGTAGATTGTCATGTATGTTTTCAATTCGCTCAGTTTTCCAAGTCTTTGTTGCAAGAGAGATCCGAGGTAGCTTCTACCTAGTCAGCCATCTTGGCTCCGCCTCTATCATCTTCTTTTAAAGCCTCACCGAAGCAGAGTTATTGTTCACATTTCTAGCAACATTCTCTTCCTGGCACCATATAGGTTCTCTAAGATTATAGAGGCTTTCTCTATATCTCTCTATTGCTTCCAACTAAGCCCTCATCAGAATCACCTTTGATGTCCATAATTCTAACAGTCTCTTCAAGTCAATCTAGGCTTTTACTATTAGGCACATTAAAACTCTTCCAGCCTTCACCCGTTACCCAGTTTCAAAACCACTTCCGCATTGTAGGTATTTGTTATGGCAATGTCCCCAACTCCAGGTACCAACTTCTGTCTTAGTTATCTAGTGCTGCTATAACAGAAATACCACAAGGGATAGCTTTAACAGACACAAATTTTCTCACAGTTCAAGAGACCAAAAGTCTGAATTCAGGGTGCTGGCTCTAGGGAAATGCTTTCTATGTGGTCTCTGGAGGAAAATATTTGTCTCTTCTGCTTGTTTCCTGGTTTCTTGGAAATCTCCATGTGGCTTGGCATCAATCTTCCCCTGTCTCTGCTTGTTTAATCTCTTTTATATCTGAAAAGAGATTAACTCAAGACACACCTTCAACTAATCCTGTTCATTTACATAGATAGGACCATCCATTTCCAAATGGGATTGTAACAGGCACACAGATTAGGAATTACAATGCATATTTTTTGGGGGAGGTTCAATTCAAACCATAACAGACAGTAAACACTTCTATTCTGTTCAATGAGTTATTCACAGTAACAAGGAATGCCCTAGAAATACTTCACAAAAACCAAACCCAAACCCACTGCCGTCGAGTCGATTCTGACTCGTAGCAACCCTACACATCACAGCTGCATTCAAATATCAATACAAACAATTTTAATCTAGAATGAAGTCATTGTGTTTCCAAAGACTCTCTTATATAAGAAACATGCTGGTTAATTTATAAATGATTAGCTATCCTTGTATAGTGAAAAATTCAGTACCACAAGTTACAAGGACCATTTTACTTCTTTTTAATGTTGGTTGGCTGTGCTTATGTTTCTGAGAAAATCAGACCTCATTATTACATTCATTGTAGAATATGGGATTATTTTCCTTTTTTGTCCAATATCTTATCTTCACTATTTCTAAGAAAGCTGTGATTTTCTAAATTTGATGTGGCAAAACAGTAGGTGGTTATCTGTTTATTTTAATTTTAACTCTTAGCTAATAAAAAAAAAAAGGTAAAGACCATAGATAACCTGAGCTCTCTATTATTCAGTTTAGTCATCTTGGGTTGATAAACAAGATGGCATGACATTCTAAAATTTATATTAGAGAAGAGTAGCCTCAAAGGTGATCCACGAACCTCGATCTAGGGTTTTGTACTCAACATACATTAGTAAGTTTATACTTCTTCCCTCAATACCGTTGCCACATATCTGAGGAAATATGATCAGGTTGAGAAGATCCATGGTGAGAATTTTTTTTCTCTCCCTCTGAAAAAAGAGATCACCATATAATGATTTTTTTCTTCATATGAGAAATTTAGGATCTAGAATCCAGATTGACCTTTGTTTGAATCCCAGTTGTCTATGTACTGACTGACTTTTGTCGAGTTAATTCATATCTCTGAAACTCAGTTTCCTTAAGGATAAAAGGAAGGTAATATTAATTTCCTGGGTTGATGTGATGGGTAAATGAAATATCACATATGATACAAAAGAGTATATATGTGTGTGTGTGTATGTTTTGGTCTATTTCCTCTTGAGGAGTTGCTAGATCCTTCCAATAACATTTAACCACTCCATAGAATGGCTCTGTAACCCAGGCCTTGTCCTTGTGTGTCTGGAAATCTCAAAGTTTCACGACTCATTACTTTTCTTATATCACATGACTCCAATGGCCCTGTGAACTATGTGTGCCTGTCTAATATGAATAAAGGAAAATGATGCCGTAGAATCAGGGATCATTTTTCATTTCAGAGTTCTTAGGTAATTCCATATACACCTAATCGTATTTTGAGTCTGCACAGCAAAATATTATACATAAGGGTAGGTAGTGTGGTGAGTCTCTGTTGCAAGCAAATTTTAGAATTCTAGAGATATATTCCAGAAAATATTATATGGTTGATTCCAAATTATAGGTAACTTATTTTACTACAACTTCTAATCTGAACTGAAATGCATACACAGTGTCTACTATGTGCAACACTGTAGGATAATTGATGTTATTACTAGAGCGTTCCTCTTGAGTAGTCAAGAGTTAATAGGAACCTCAAATAAAGCAAAGGAGGAAGGATTCCCAGAAGATTCCCCCCTCTGAGGTGGCAATGCATGAATAATAAAAGAGCACAGAGCATGCCTCAAAAGTTTTGAACTTTGTAGTTGCAAGAGAAAGGCTGTTCCTGCAAGGCTGTAGCAACCAAGCTGCCCAGAGATGTCAGGTGAGAAGAAACTCAGGATTTAGCTTAGGTTAGAAACTTAAGATAGAAAAATAGTTAAACTCTAACATGTAATACAAGAAACCACGGATGACTGTTTTATAACACTGTCCTGTGAGGACGTGTATGTTACCTTTCCAAAAGGCAAACCTGAGTAGTTTTAGAGAATGACGCTAACCTGGATAGAAGAATAGAAGGAATTTATGTAAAAATTCTAAGAATAGAGAAGAAGAGATTTCAAGTTCTGTAGTAACATTGATCAGTCTCATGCCTAAACACTAACACACACCAAGACCAGACAAAGTAGATTAAAAAAATGCTAAAAACCCATGTATGGGTAGTGGCAATAATATGACATCTAGTGGTGCCATGCCTGGAATAGTTAAAATACACTCTTATTGAATGAACAGAGAAGTGGGTCCCTTGAACACTCAGCCATCTTTATCTACAACAACGCAAACAGTAAAAATGCAGATTTAAAAAAACATTCTGATCATGCTTCTGAAGCGGATTCCATTGTCTTAGTTTTGGCCATGCAAACACTATGATTTTAATTAGGTATATAGAATTGAAAATG
This sequence comes from Loxodonta africana, assembly GCF_030014295.1. Lineage (NCBI taxonomy): Eukaryota > Metazoa > Chordata > Mammalia > Proboscidea > Elephantidae > Loxodonta > Loxodonta africana. The sequence goes on from NC_087348.1 coordinate 83,952,375, forward strand.
ATACCCCTGATTGGAATTTTTATACAGTGAGTGGAATAATAAATAAAGGCAGTGACTAGTAGACAGGATGCTTATATTTCTTGTCTTCATCACTGGAACAAGGAAAATGACATTTTGAGGAGGATGGAGTTTTTGATTCTCAAGAACACTTTCTTGGATCAAAGATTGAATTCAAGGAGCATTTGAAAATTTGGATAACCATCACAGTCAAAAGCCCATATTAAATTAAAAATAAATAAATAAATAAAATAAAAACCTCAAGTATGCCCAGAGCAAGTCTCCTTGGGATAAAGAAGTGGTAGCACTGACCATGGAAGCGCTCTCATTGCTAATACATGTTGTATTTAATTTGATTATTTGTTGTAAGACTGCTTTCCATGACCTACAGTGTAAGCAAAGGAAGTGTATCCATGTTGATAATTGCTGTATCACTATAATCTACTTCAGACAGAGGTTATTAGTATTCATTAAATAAATGATGGAATAAATATAAAAATAAGCAATTCATAATTCATATGAATAACTTGTTGCCTTTTTTGCTGATTATTAATGAACTACTCCTGTATAGAAAATAAATATTATTTTTGATTTTTTAAAAAAATACTTATTCTTGATACTAACAATTTTTCTTAAGCTCATAAGATTATTTGCTTTCTTAATTTCCCTCGTTTTGCAATTTAAGCAAAAACATGTGCTAACATGCTATAATGACTAATGTTTAATCTGTTTCAGGATGGAACAAAATAGTGAGCAACCCCTGGTATAATGAACAACTATAAACTCAAAGACAGACATAAATTTTGGGATTCCATTTAAACACAAATGCATTACTGAATTTTGCTTATTAAAAGCTGATTGTTTCAATTTTAATAAAGCTCTTTTCTGTGTTTCCTTTCTCTAAGCTAAGTCTTATTATCTGGGGTGATAAATAATGTAGAAGGGAAGATCCTTATAGACTTTGGTTATCAGATGTATTGGACATGCCATGTCATCTTTCATTAGCATAGTCAGGGTCTACTTAAAAATGCATTAATTCGGCTAGTAATCATTCAAGTTGTAGTGCAGATACTCTCAGTTTCTAAAGTTCAACAACTATGTCTCAGATAATGCATTTTATTCTAGAAAAGGCATGCAACTCTGGCATCATGGTTCCTGTCAATAGCACCAACTCCAAATTCTCCACGTTCCTGCTGACAGGCATCCCTGGACTGGAGGCTCTTCACATCTGGATCTCCATACCCTTCTGTGCCATGTTCTTCATTACCTTGGTGGGCAACATGACCATCATGACAGTTATCTGGAGGGAGCAGACCCTCCATGTGTCTATGTACCTCTCCCTAGCCATGCTGGCTGCCTCGGATCTAGGTCTGTCCGTCTTCACCTTCCCCACAATGTTGAGGATCTTCTGGTTGGATTCTCGAGAGATGACTTTCTCTTCTTGTTTCACCCAAATGTTCTTTATTCATACCTTCCAAAAATTTGAGTCTGCTGTTATTTTGGTGATGGCCTTTGACCGCTATGTGGCCATTTCTCATCCGTTGCACTATTCCTCCATCCTCACTAATAGAGTGATTGCTAGGATAGGTTTGGCCGTTTTTGTGCGAACTTTGGCTGTAGAGGTGCCTCTTCCCATCCTCTTGAGGAGGCTATGCTTCTGCCACTCCAATGTACTTTCCCATTCCTACGGCCTGCATCCTGACATCATAAAGCTTTCTTGTTCCAGCTCTAGGATCAATAGCAGCTTGGGATTGTTTGTGGTGCTCTCCACCATGGGACTTGACTTTTTACTTATTCTCCTTTCTTATGTGCTGATTCTGAAAACTGTACTGAGCATCGCTTCACATGGTGGCCGCCTGAAGGCCCTCAACACTTGCATTTCCCACCTCTCTGCTGTGGTCCTCTTCTTTACTCCCATAATCTGCTTGTCTATGTTGCACCGCTTTGGCCCACGGCTTCCCTCATACATCTATGTGCTTATGGCCAACATGCATTTCCTCATTCCTCCTGTGATGAATCCCATTGTCTATGTGGTGAAAACCAAGCAGATGTGGGAGAAAATACTTAGGTTTTTCATCAAAAGAAGACCTGGAGAATCAAAGTAACATTTTAAAAAATATTTGGTATATGAATAGTGTGGTTCGCATTCAATTGGCAGGTACCTTTTGATTCTAAGAAGACAGGGGCATCTCGATCTATTTTATTTTTTCAACCACACAATTTTCTTTTTCAGCTACAGCTCTCCTGCAGCCTAATTATGGAAGATGCTTTTGTGAGAATCATTAGTCACAGTCTGAAAACCATTTAGAAATATGTTATGGTGTTGGCCTTAGTGTTCTAAAAAAGAAATTTGGCATTCCAGTTTGTTTTATTTAGTGTTTATTATTCACTTCTACTCTTTATTAAATTACATATATATAAATATACACACACACATTATATATATATATAAAATATTATTTATTTATGTATTTTATTCTATGTCCCGAAGTCTCTCTGTAAGGCTGAAGTTTCATATCAGCCAACATAGATTAAACCAGTTAAGGAGAGTATGTGTTTTGAGAATTCATAATCAGCTGGAATAAAATATTGATAATGTGCTTAATTCTAGTGAGACAACTGTTAAGACATTAGTAAACTTTTTCTTTTTTTTTTTTTAATGATGTTGAGGCAAAGCCCAGGTCTTCAAGTAGAAAAAATAATAATGATAATAATAAAAACAATTAAAAATTTCTAAAACAACCCATGAAGCCAATTATTCATTTCGGTTTTAGCTAATCCGTAGATGAGGTAACTGTCATCTTGAACTTTTCATCACAAGACACTCTCAAAATTTTTCAATTACCATGTAAACTGCACCCATTTATAACTATATAAACTAACGGAAATTTGCCTGTTTCATGTCTACATCAGACATCCTTGCAGGATTGATTAGTGCTCTTTTCTAACTCAGATGGCACCCATGAAAAATTTAGAATGCTGGTCTGTTTGGCTAAGTTTATTAAAATGAACTCCTCTAGTGTTTGAAATCTCTTTCATAACAGTGTCTCTTAATTTTTTTCTCTCATTTTTTATATATTCACCTGTCATCCTTGATAACATCTGGGGACATATCAACTCTATGTTAACGCTTTCTTGTATTCATCATTTGCTGGTAGTTATCATACCCATCCTGTTTCATTACTCATTTAATACTAGACAACCCTGTGATGGCTACTGCTTAGGTTCTTTCTTCTTTGGAAATTTCCTGGTCAAGTCCAATTCCATTCCTTCAATCATGTCAACATTTATTATTCATTCTCTGTGGCTTCTTTGAGGATCCCTGATGGCACAGTCGTTAAGAGCTCGGCTGCTAACCACAAGGTCAGGAGTTCAAACCCCTCAGCTGCTCTGTGGGAGAAAGATGTGGCAGTCTGCTTCTGTAAGATTACAGCCTTGGAAACACTGTGGGGCAGTTCTACTCTGTCCTCTTGGGTTGCTATGAGCTGTAAATGACTCAATAGCAAGGGGTTTGGTTGGTTTTTGAATGTCTTCTTTGTTGCTTTTTTTTTTTAACTGCTTTATTGATATATAGTATACATCCCATGAGATTTACCCATTTAAGTGTATATTTCCATGGTTTTTAGTGTATTTACAAAATTGTTCAACTATCACATGATCTAATTTTAGTACATTTCTATCACCATCCAAAATAAATCTGACGTCCACTAACAGTTTCCATTCTCAAGCCCAGGCCTAGACAACCACTAACTACTTCTAATTGTCCTTACGGATTTGCATTTTCTGGAAATTTTGTATAAACAAAATGCATACATTATGTGGTGTTTTGCATCTGGCTTTATTTACTTGTTGCTGTGTGCCATTGAGTCAAATCTGACTCATAATGTTTTTGAGGTGCGTCCATGTTGTAATAGGTATCAATTCGCTGTGGTTGTTAGCTGCTGTCCAGTCAGCTTGGACTCACAGTGACCTTATGTATAACAGAATGAAACATTGCCTGTATCAATACTTTATTCTTTTTATTGCTAGTGTTTCTTTTTATGTATAGATGACATTGTGTTTATCCCTTCACCAGTTGATGGACCTTTGGGTTACTGTAGGTTTGGGGTTATTATGAATAATGCTGTTATGAACATTATCACAAAAGTCTATGTGAACATACGTTTTCATTTCTCTTGGTTAGATACATGGGGTGAAATTACTAGTTTATATGATCATACTCTTAAATATTTTGAAAAAGTGCCAAAGGTCTTTCAAAGTGGCTGCGCTCTTTTATGTTCAAAGCAGCAATAAATGAGTGTTTCAATTTCTCCAAATCCTTACAAATGGTTGAGATTGTCTTTTAGATTGTACCCAGTCTAATGGGTAGAAGTGGTATATCATTGTGGTTTTGATCTGCATTACCCTAATAACTAAAGACATTAAACATCTTTTCATGTGCTTATTGCACATTCATACATTTCTTGGAGAAATAGCTATTCTAGTTATTTATTGTTTTGTTTCTTAATTGTCTCATTTCTCTATTTATTATTGAGTTTAAGAGTTACTTATATATTCTGGATTCAAGTTGCTTATTGGACATATGATTTGCAAACATTTTCACCCAGTCTGTGAATTGTCTTTTTTTACTTTCTTGATGCTGCTTTGAAAGTGAAACGTTCTTAATTTTGACTAAGTCCATTTTTTTTTAACATTTATCTCTTGTGATTTTGGTCTCTGCCACTTGGGCCATATGACCCAGCTGATCCAATGTCACCTGAAGTATCAGTGGCAGATAGAGAGGCTGTTTGGAGTCTTTGGCATGCCCCTATTTTTGAATCTCAGTGCAGACCCTTACGATTTTGGAGCAAATCCCTGCCATTCTTTGTAGATAAATACTCTCCTTTTGAGAAACAGATTTTCACTAGTTACTGGGCCTTAGTAGAGACTTAATATTTAGCCATGGGCTACCATTAGCCTGAACAGCCCATCATGACCTGAATTTTGTTTAACCCACAGAGATAAAGTCAGACATGCACAGCATCACTCCATTATTAAGTTGAATTGGTATGTACGAGATCAGGCTCAAGCAGAACATGAAGACACTAGTAAGATGCATGAGGACGTGGCCGAAATAACCATAGTCTCCACTCCCGTCAGATTTTGTTTCTGTATCCCCATTTGTACCTATGGTCTCAAGTGGCATTCTATATCATCAGTTGACTGAGGAAGAGAAAACATGTGCCTGGTTTACTGATGGTTCTGCGTAATATGCAGGTATGACTCAAGTGGACAGCACCAGCAGTACAACCCCTTTATGGGACCTCCCTGAAGGACAGTGGGGAAAGGGAATCCTCCCAATGGGCAGAATTTTGAGCAGTGCCCCTGGTTGTTCACTTTGCTTGGAAGGAGAAATGGCCAGATATGTGATTGTATACTGATTCATTGGCTTTGGCCAATGGTTTGGCTGAATGGTCAGGGAATTGGAAAGAACATGATTAGAAAATGGGAGACACAGAGGTATGTGGAAGAGATATGTGGATAGACCTCTCTGAATTGCCAAAGAGGTGAAGATAGTTGTGTCACATGTGAACACTCACCAAGGGTATCCTCCACAGAGGAGGAGACCTGTGGAAGCCAGTAATCCTTTTTTCCCAGCCACTTTCATCATTGTCCAATAGGCTCATGAACAGAGTGATCAGCATTGGGGCAATGTTCTTCAGGAATATGTACGTGCTCTAAAGCAGCTCATGGTGCTGTTTCTACCATAATCAATCAAGGGTCAAGGGGTGGGAAGGGGAATGGCACTGCTCACTATTACCCCTAGTGTCCCACTTGGAAAATTTTTACTTTCTATCCCCATGACCCTCTGCTTTGAGAGTTTAGAGGTCTTCATTCCGAAGGTTGGAATGCTCCTCCTGGACACAACACACTAACTCTGTTGAACAGGAATTTAAGAATGTCACCCTGGCAAAGAAAGGAGTTACTGTGTTGGTTGTTGTGACTGATCCTGATAATCAAGGGGAAATTGGGTTGATGTTACACAGTAGAGGTAAATAAGAGTATGTCTGGAATGCAGGAGATCCCTTAGGACGTCTCTTATTATCACCACACATTGTCGTTAAAGCCAATGGAAAACTGCAGCAACACAATTCCAACATGATTACTAATGGCACAGACCCTTCAAAAATGAAGCTTTGAGTCACCCTGCTAGGCCAAGAAGCACAATCTGCTGAGATGCTTCTTGAGGGCAAAGGGAATACGGAATGGGTGGTGGAAGAAGGTAGTTCTAAATACGGGTTATGAGCTTGTGACCAGTTGCAGAAATGAGGGCTGTAATTATCATGAGTAATCCTTCCTTGCATCAAATATTTTTGTTTTCTTAACTTACAAAATATAGTAGCAAATGGGGCTAGTGCATTTTCGGTTGCATGTATGTTAGCTGTATCAGCTTTGGGGCAAATCCAAACCAAAGCAAACTCAGTGCCATCAAGTTGATTCCGACTCATAGGGGCCCTACAGGACAGAGTAGAACTGCCCCATAGAGTTTCCAAGGAGTGCCTGGCGGATTTGAACTGTAGACCCTTTGGTTAGTAGCTGTAGCACTTAACCACTACGCCACCAGGGTTTCCTAGGGGCAAATATGACTTTATAATTGTCTTCAGGGATTTTGTCTGGTTTAAAGAGGTGTTTTAGGTGTCACATTAACAAGCAGTGGATTGTAAGGGTTAAGGTTGTGTGTCAAATTGGGTGGGCCATGATTCTCAGTGGTTTGGCATTATGATGTAGTTTGTCAGTTAGGTAATGATATAATCACCTACATGATGAGATCTGGTATGAGCAGCCAATCTGTTGAAATGGAGTTGCCTGCATCCAGTAAGTACAGATTTTGTGGCAAAGCTCACTGGCTTTTGTTGCTCTGGATCCTGCATCCAGCTCGTCATCATCTGACATATGGTTCTTGGGACATGAGCCAGTAGCTTGATGTATGGCCTGCCAATCTTGGGATTCATTGGCTTCTACAACCTGGGAGCCAGCATGCTACTGTCTTACCTGCCTATCTTTTATTTGTCAGGCTCTGCAGCCTGTAACCCTGAAGCCTGACAGCTGACCTGTTGATCTTGGGTTTCTCAGCGTCTGCACTACATGAGTCAGGAGAAACCTCCAGCCTGATGATTGACCCATGAACTTGGGACTTTCAAGCCTCTACAACCATATGAGCCTTTTCACTGAGATAAATCTCAGTGACCAATGGACTAGAAGTGATAACCCAGATGTAAACCCAACCACCAAGGTTCATGTGATCTTTGACAAAGGCCCAAAATCCATGAAACGGGAAAAAGACAGTCTTTTTAACAAATAGTATTGGTAAAACTGGAAGTCCATTTGGAAGAAAATGAAACAAGACCCATACTTCACACCTTACACAAAAATTAATTCAATGGATCAAAGAACTAAATGCCAAAATCAAATACTGTAAAGACAATGGAAGAAAAAAAGGGGTCAGTTCTAGAGGCCCTAATACACAGCATTAACAGGATACAAAACATAACTAACAATACACAAACACCAGAAGACAAGCTAGATAACTGGGATCTTCTAAGAATTAAACACTTATATTCATCAAAATGCTTCACCAAAAGTTCAAAAGGAAAGCTACAGACGGGGGGAAAAAAATGGCTATGACATATCCATCAAAGGTCTAATCACTAAAAGCTATGAGAAAATCCAACACCTCTACAACAAAAAGACAAATAACTCAATTAAAAAATGAGCAAAGAATGTGAACAGTTTATCAAAGAAGATGTTCAGATGACTAACAGACACCTGTGGGAATGATCATGATGACTAGCCATTAGAGAAATGCCAACCAAAACTACAATGAGATACTATCTCACCCCAACATTACTGGAACTAATCAAGAAAACAGAAAGTAACAAATGTCGGAGAGGCTGCAGGGACGTTGGAACTCTTATGAACATCTAGTGGGAATGCAAAATGGTACAACCATTTTGGAAAATGATATTGTACTTTCTAGAAATAGAAATACCATATAATCAGAAATCCCACTTCTAGAAATACATCCTAGAGAAATAAGAGCAGTTCCATGAACAGGCATATACACACCTATGTTCATTGCAGCATTGTTTATAATAGCAAAAAGGTGGGAACAACCTAAGTGCCCATCAACAGATGAATGGATAAACAAACTATGCTACATATCCACAATGGAATACTATGCAAGGATAAAGAACAATGACAAATCTCTGAAACATCTCACAGCATGGATGAATCTGGAGGGCGTTAAGCTGGAGATTAAGTCAATCATAAAAGGACAAATAATGTATGAGACCACTATTATAAAAACTCATGAAAAGTTTTACACACAGAATGAAACAATCTTTGGTGCTACTTGGGGGGGGGTGGATGGGATGGTGAAGGAAACTAGACAATAAATAAGTAGTAACTTTCGTGAAGGGTAAGACAGTACATAATACTGGGGAAATCAGCACAACTTGACCAAGGCAAAGGCATAGAAGTTTCATAGACATATCCAAACTTCTTGAGGAACCAAGTTACTGGGTTGGCAGCTGAGGCTCATAGTCTAAGGGGACATCTAGTTCCATTGGCATAACATTGTTTATAAAGAAAATGCTCTACATTCAACTTTGATGAGTAGTGTCTGAGGTCTTAAAGGCTTATGAGCAGCCATCTGATATACATCTACTTATCCCATCCCATCTAGAGAAACAGAGAATGAAGAAAATCAGTAGGGGACAGGAAAGCTGGACAAATGGAAATGGAAATGGGGAACCTGAGGTGGACAAGGGGAGAGTGTTGATATTTTCTGGGATTGGCAACCAATATCACAAAACAATATGCATATTAGTTCTTTAATGAGTAACTAATACGCTGTGTAAAATTTCACCTAAAGCACAAAAAAGGAAAAGAACAAATAAAAATAAAATAAAAGGTGACAGCCTTGGAAACCATATGAGGCAGTTCTTCTTTGTGCTATAGGGTCACGATGAATTGGAATTGATGGCAATGGATTTATATTTATATGTATATATATATATTTATACATCTATAAATACATACATTTGCAGAACCATAAGTAGTGATACTTAGCTTCACATTCACCCTGTGACATGAGCTGAAGAGGTGCAGGTTCTGTTTTAATTATACATAATTAGTCTTTCTCCTTAAAACAGAAATAGTGTTGTATTTCACAGGGCTTCTGCCATGATTGCAGGGTTATTTCTTTGACGGAGAAAATGAACACCATTATAAGAGGAATTCTGGGATGTAAAGAGTTTGGTATGCATTATGAGAATCATGAAGTTGAAGTTCCTAAGTGGAAAACATGTGCAAGGCTAGCTATTAAAATTAAATATTCCTTGAGGGAAGAGTAAGCTAAGTCTTGTGTAGTAACTCATATAGTACTGTTAGCTGGAGTTAGGTGTAACAAAGATACCATCTTCTGTTCTGTTCCCTTATAGGAATTTGCTCATTTCTTTACTCATTCCAGTAATCACATATTGCAATCATAATCACAAATTCCTACTAAATTCTCTTGGTTCAAAGTGAAGTCCAGATTGGGCATGATGCATTTATAAGCCTTCTCCTCTACCTTACAGATACCCTGTGTCCCATGGGTATACCAGGAGCTGCTCATCATTTATGTTGAGGAGTGCTGCATGTGTTTTACAATGCCATCTAATTTGTCAGTTCAAAAACTGTGAGCACCTACACTATGCCATGAACTCTGAACGTGACAGAAGAAAGAGATGTTATGTTCTGTTTGAATATTGCTTTCCAAATGTAGGTCTTAAAGTCAGAAGCTAAGACAGAAATGTGGCGTGTCATGAACTGTAAGAGCCCATGGCAGAGAATAGGTAGGATAACTAGAATTTTCCTTACAAAAATAAAGAAGTATGTTGTTACAAAAAAGAAAAGAAAAAAAACATTACTGTTAGGACCAAGAAAACTAGATTCTGTTGTCCTGAGAATTGACTCTTGTTGGCCTGGAATATTTATCCTGTGATAGGGGCTTAACCACCTAAATCATATTACTAAAGGTTGTAATCATCGCCATTGACGACACCATTACCATCACCTTCATTGGCTGTGATCCCAGGATCAATAAAGAATATTAAAATTATTTAGTAAGTTTTGCTAAGCATTTACTTCAGGAAAATTGTTTTTTTTCTGGAAACCGAAGGTTTATATTTTGGTAGCCAAAAAAGTTGAGTTTCCCATTGCATACGACAAATTGGCATTTTGATCTGCAAGTGTAATACGAGAGTGGGTACGGAGCATGACTTCTTTTGAGTCATATTAATTTAGGGCTATAAATTAGTAGTTTCAAAATTCTGCTCATCTACCGAAGCAGACAGCAAATAATAGGCTGTATGCAGGGCCTGAAGTCTTTGAGATCATGATCTTAGATAGTTTGACCACTCCAAAAAATAAAAAAGACATATTTGAAAAACGGGAGTTCTTCAATCTCTAGTCACATTTTTGCCTCAGAAAGAAAATCTCAAAATATCACACTAAAGCATATCAAGCAATTTATTGCAATATATTTAAATAGCCTCAGTATATTTTGGTTTTGTCCTAAAACAGTTTCATGTTCCAGAGGAGCTATGCAATAGAAAACTTTGTTATTTTTTATAGTATTCTTTAATGATTAAACACTGAGCTTCCAAAAAAAAAAAAAAAAAAAGACAGATGTTGCTCAGAAACTTGCTCTGGTTGGGAAAATTATTGGGTGTAGTTCAAAACTGGAAAACACAATTTCACAAGTGTAATTACATGATTTAGTCGGCTAATCCAATTACCGACTGTGAAGTCTCAGATGTTAAAGAGGCCACTCAGCAGTTACAGTACCCAAGAGACCCTCAGATATTCCCTGTGTTGTTCTTTACAGATATTGAGGTACATACAGACATATGCTTATGTGTACACTTGTGCATGTATTCACGAGTGTGTGTGTGTGTGTGTGTATATATATACTTCTTCTCAGTTCTTATAAGCCAGTCATGATTTTTTAGCTAAGACCTAGGAATACACCCTTGGACATAAAAAGTGGGAATTCAAGATCTACCTTCTTATGTTTTCAATGTATTTGAAAAATCATGTATCTAAAAGATAAATTAAAATAGTTTAGTGGCTAAACTATATTTCTGGAATTAGAATGCCTTGTTTTAAAAACAGATTTTAAACACTCATTAATGATGCAATCGAGGGAAAGTTAATCCTTCAGCCTGACCGTAAAATAGCAATAATAAGAATTGCTTCCTTATGTAATAGTTGTGACCATTGAACTGGATAATCTATACAAAGTGCTTACAGCAGTTTTCAGGAAAATGTTTGGCACATTGTAAGCATTGAGAAATGTTTGTTATTATTATTTACTATTACTTCTATATTGCCTCTTTTCGAGGCACATGTTATGTGCTCTATTTAAATATGTTGATATTTTCTGTGTGACTGTTATAACAGCCAAGGCCAAGCATTGCTGAGAGATAAGAGAAACAAAATACTATTCTTAAGAGGCTCCTATAAAAGTGTAATCAAACCTTTTTTCAATATCGCTTCAAGAAATCTCTCTTGGAGCTTTGTTAAAGGCTGATTCACATATTTTATGTATTCATTTTTGCTTCTTCACCAATATTTTATGAGAGAGTGAGAGACAGAGAGGAAGAGAAGACTGTCAGATACCTGTTGCCATTGAGTTGATTCCGACACATAGTGATCCTATCAGTAATATAGACTAGGATAAATACGTGCTGGCAATGTGATAATGTGTACTACTTCCTTGTTAAGAGTTGGGATAATCTAGAAAAGAAAATTTCAAGTAACACAAAGACTGATTAATGTTGTTATTAAGCGCCATGGAGTCGATTCTGTCTCACAGCTAATCTATAGGGCAGAGTAGAACTGTCCCACAGAATTTCCAAGGAGCAGTTGGTGGATTTGAACTGCTGACCTTTTTGGTTAGCAGCCAAGCTTTTAACCACTGCCACTATCTTGAAATGCAAGACAGTTTTCTGTTTATTAGATGGTGTGACAGGCCTACTTGAAAACTAGAGACTACAGATTAAAGATTTTCGTGGCTTTTTTTAGATACACTATAATTTATTATACATAACTATTTTAAACTTCCTAAGAGTTTCGGTCCAAAAGCTTTGATGAACATGCCAGATAGCTTTTCCAAAGCTACTGCTTTGGATTGCAAACTTGGCCAAGCAAATTGATGTTGTTTTACTGTTCACAGAAAAATAGAGTATTAATTCTCCCCAGGCTTGTACTGAGGGTTATAGAAAGAAAAGAGAGAAATCACTTTTGTTGTTGTTTATAGTTAAGAATTTATTATTAAGCTGGAAAGACAACAATTATATACATTGTTACTTGTTGTTGTTGTTGTTGTGTTCTGTCAAGTCGATTTTGACTCATTGGTATCTCACAAGAGAGAAGAACTGCTCCTTAGGGTTTCATGGAGTGTAAACTTTACAGGAGCGGGTTGCCAGTTCTTCCTCCTGTGGAGCCATTGGCTGGGTTCGAATTGTAAACTTTTCAGCCAGCACTTAACTATTGAGTGACCAGTACTCCATATTATATACACAAAACAGTTAAAAGTTCGAAAGATATTGTGTGGTTAGAACAATTGATGATTACAAAGGAGAAAGGACTAAAATCTTGATCATCCTGATTCACACTTTTTTTTTTTTTTTTTAAAGAGAAAACAAGCATCTGGTGAAGGGAAGCGATTTGCCCACAGTCATTCAGTTATTAATAATTGATCTCGTATCATTTTATTAGTGATCTTCACTCCTTCTACTTCATCATGCCAAAAAAGAAAATAGCATTTGAATAGAATGAAGGAAAAAAAAAAAAAAACATTTTCTGCTATTGTTCACTCTACTTCTTTTCTCTCACACAACCAACTTTGGCCACCTCTCCCTAACATCCAACTCTACATCCACCCAACTTACTGCTTTTCTGTTGACTGGCATCCCAGGATTGAAAGGCTTCCACATCTGGATCTCCATCCTTTTCAGCTTCATGTACTTTCTGGCTCTGATAGGCAATGTCCTGGTTATGATAGTGGTGGCCTGGGACAGAAGCCTCCACAAGCCCATGTACCTCTTCCTAGCAATGCTGGCACTCAATGATGTCCTCCTTTGTACGGTCACAGTGCCCAAAATGCTTCTCATCTTCTGGAAGGACCTTTCTCCATCAACGTTTTCTGCCTGCCTCACACAGATGTTCTTTGTCCATGCTCTTTCCTCTCTGAATCTGCTGTTCTTCTGGCCATGGCTTTTGATTGCTATGTGGCCATCTGTGAACCACTCCACTATGTGACCCTACTTACAGGCTCTCTCACTGGCAAGGTCGGCATGGCTGTGATGGTCCAGAGTGTGGCTGTAGTCCCTCCTGGTGTCCTCTTCATTCTCCGGCTATCCTTTTGCAGAACCAATATCATCCACCACACCTACTGTGAGAACACAGGCATTGCCAAGTTGGCCTGCAATAACATTTCCCTTAATAGCATTTATGAACTCACTGCTGCTCTCCTTACCATGGGGCTGGACTTTGTCCTCATCTCTCTCTCCTACTGGCTAATCCTGAGGACAGTATTCCAACTGCCTTCAAGGGAAGCTTGGACAAAGGCCTTTGGAACCTGTGGAGCTCATATATGTGTCATCTTGATATTCTACACTCTGGCCTTCTTTTTCTTCTTTACTCATCTCTTTGGGCACCATGTGTGCAGGCATACTCTTATCCTCCTGGCAAATCTCTATTTACTGGTGCCACCTACCATGAACCCCATTGTATATGCAGTAAAAACCAAAGAGATAAGGATGTGAGTACTAGGACTCTGTAGCCATTCAAAATTACCCAAGGGAAATGAATCAACAAGGAACAGGGAATTTCAGGATTAAAAAAAAAAAAAAAAAAAGGCTTGTATATCATATCTGAATCAATCCAGGCAGACATATCCACAGAAGACCCAACTTCTGAATAGAGCTTAAAATATTCATATTTCCAAATCCTATCTTCCCAGTGTAGGGTAAACATGATGTTGAAAGGGAACTGTTCACATATCATCTAGGGATGCCTCAACATATTAAGGTAATAATCATTGAATTGTAACTGTGACAGAGTGGGAAATTCAAATACCCTTTTTGTAATCTGCTGTCTCTTCTTTTTCAATTTGTTAGGACAGGCGAAAATATAAATCTTAGAAGATTAGGGATAATATCTCATTCCAGTCTCACTATTGCATGCATGAGACGTAGAACATACAAATAATATAATAAAAAAGTAAGATACTATAATAAATATTATAATAAAAAGCCTGTTGTCATCAAGTTAATTCTGTAATTGTAACGACCTTAGTAGAATTGCCCCGTAGAGTTTCCAGAGAGCAGCTGTTGAATTGGAACTGCTGACCTTTTGGTTAGCAGCCAAACTCTTAACCACTGCACCACCCAGAGCTTGGGGAGTTTGTATTACATATAATATTATAATATATATAGTATATTATAATATTATATATAACATTATGTTTTTTATATATAATATTATAATAGATTCCTTAATTAATTACTCAATTAATGCAGATTTTTTCATGTAACAAACTCCCTGATTTGTCCTTATGTATATTACCTGTTAGTAAAATGCTGGTTTTCCTTTCCCCTCAAAAACTTTTCCTTTAGTTTCCAGAAAACATCTATTTCTTATCTCATTTAATGCCTAGTGTAACATGCGTTTGGTTATACACAATTAAAAGAGACTTTTTTTTCATTATATTACCTTGATAAATAAGAAAAATATTTCAAGAAGACATTCTGAATTATATCATGACATCCAAGGGTGAGCTGAATATTCAAGATCAGTAAGGACAAAATTCAGGCTTCTATGGGACCTCAACAATAGGCAAATGTGAACTTCTTTACAGGAGTTGATGGCACTAACCTGTCTTAGCTACAGTAACTCTGGGAAGATAAACAGAAGTGCTCCAGATTGGGTCAGATTGCTAAAACTGGATCAATCCATTTTATCCAGGATGGTGTTGTTGTTGTTAGGTTCCATCCAGTTGATTTTCAATTCACGGCAACCCCATGGGACAGATGAGAACTACCGATAGAATTTTCTAAGCTGTAACCTTTACAGGAGCACATTGCCAGGTCTTTCTCCTGTGAAGCTGCTTGTAGCATCCCTTATTATTTTGATTTAACGGGAATGAAAGTGTGTCAGGGTAATTCTTGAGAAGTGAAAATCACAGGAATAGGTCAGAACTAAGTTCACGAAATTCATGGACTCATTTATATACAGACATGTAATTTTCCTAATTTAGTTCCTCTGAAACCAACTCTTCTTTCCTGTATCTCTATAGTAACTGGGTCATACTTTCTCACCTATAAATTTATCTGCTATAATCCTGTAGTGTATAAATCCTTTTAATCTACTAGAAGACATTTACCTCTTGATTAATAAAAAAGAGAAAATATTTCGGGTCATCCAGACAATAAAATGTGTGTTATTAAAATCATGTAACAGATATATGGTCTCCGGGTTGAGCTGATTGGCATTGAGTATCTTGAAAAAACGGCCTTGCTATAATAATCTTTATAAATCTATGTGGTTGTTTCTAGAGTCTGTGTATAATCAGATGATCATCTATGACATTGTTTTTAAGACAATTATTTTTCCATTTTTTAAATTATTAGACTGAGTGGCTAAGTGAGACAATGAAGTGTTTTGTAGCAATACTTGGGATAGAAGAAAATACCAAAAACTGAGGTGACGAAGGAGACAGTGGTCTTCCCTACTGTTTTTTTCTTGCCATCAGGTTTTATTATAGAGGGTCTTCTGTAGCATTAAGATTATTAGCGCTTTACCCAAAGGATAGCATTTGACGTAAAAATAATTAAATTGTCTTTGTCTAATGACAAGGTCTTGACCAGCCAAAAAAAGAAAAATGCAGATTACTTATTTAGGCTTCTGCATCTCTTACAGATTTGACAGGAAGGGCTTTCAGAAGACAGACAGATACTCATGATTTTCTCAAACAAGGTAATATATGTAAGAGGGTCTCCTAATCTGTAAACCAACATGCAAATTAGATAGTGCTTCAATATATTACTGTCAGTGTAGGCAGAAACAAGAGATCTTTTTGTTTTAGGAGCACTAGATGCTTCCCAATGACTGAGCTCCAGCCTTTATTATTATTGTTTCAGCTGCTGTCAAGCTGGCCCCCTACCCATGGTGATCTCAATGTGCAATGGAACAAAATCCTGCTCAGTCCTATTCCATCCCAGTTATGGATTGGAAATTGGACTATTGTGCTCCACAGGGTTTTCATTGGCTGACTTTTGGAAGCAGATCTCCGGGCCTTTCTTCCTAACGAGTCTTACTCTAGAAGCTCCACTGAAATCTATTCAGCATCTAAACAACACACAAACCTCCACGGACAGGCGGGTGGTGGTTCCACATGGAGGGCATTGGCTAGGAATTGAATCTGGATCTCCCTCAGGGAAGGCAAGAATTCTACCACTTAGCCACCGATGCCTTATCCAGACTTTATTAGGGTTCCAAACAGAAATTAATGCTTCTGCTTTCAGCTCAACACAACCTTGTCATCCATGTATTTATTTAGCTATATATCCAATCAGTCATCTCTTCACTAGCTGTATTTTACTTGGAACAATTGTCTTAACTATAAGGATGTGTGTTTTATGCATATTTTTATTCAAATATCTTGTATGAATATAAAGTAACTCTAACAATAAAATTTAAGAGCTGGTATAGTATTTTAATACATTTTAAAGTCAATAGTGTAGCAGCCTATATAGGTGTCCACTTAAACATGAAGAAGGCTTGATGGTGCAGTTCTTAAGCACTCAAGCTGCCAACCAAAAGGTCAGTGGTTTGAACCTACCAGCTACTCTACAGGAGAAAAATGTGGCAGTCTGTTTCCATAAATTTTACAGCCTCGGAAACCCAATGAGGGTAATTCTACTCTGTCGTAAAGGGTCATTATAAGTCACAATTTGTACAATGGCAATGATTTTAGATTTTGGGTTACCCACTTAAACATATGTATACATTTTTGTGTGTGTGGCATGTTTAATTCAAAATGTAGAATCCAATAAACCTGTTGCCAACAAGTCGATTCTGACTTACAGTGAGCCCATGATTCAAGAGTTTATATTTCTGTTAATGGACAGGTGATTGAAAGTTTCATTTTATGGAGTACAGATACTGAGAAAAATGTATTCAACTTCCGCAGGTTAAAATTATACTACGCATTTGAAGGTCTTATGTTAGAAGTGATTAAACTAGTTAAACGTTACTTATACAATACACATCTAACAGTAACGTTATTTTGTCCTCAATGTTGTATTTGTTCTATCAATTTCATTTTATTTATTTATCGTAGGAAGGGGATTGTCTCATTTTGATGTGTATATGTTCTCCATTTTTTTTTAATTATTCTTTCCTTTATCAAGGTGAATGTGCTGAAGGGAAGAGGTAATGAGAAGTAGAATCAATAAATGGGATAAAGAGGAGTGGAGTCAGACACGATTAAATTAAAAACAGGGAACAGTTTTTTCTAAGTAAACCTCATATGCCTGAAATTTGAATTGTTAACTATGAGTTAGTAGGATTTCTCTTATTGTACAATACGTGGGCCCATGGTAGGTCAAAACTTTTCTTCTAAGATTTTTTTCTTTTTCATATCCAAAAGAATCATTCTTTATTCATTAATTGATTTATTTATTTTTTATGCCTTCCACAATTATTCTAAAGTATCTCTTTTAAACAAAGTATAGCAGTAGTTCTTACTGGTAGCAAACTGAGTCACAGTTTCTGTTTGACAATAAAAACCTAAAAACTGTTCTGTATATGAATTAAGAAGCCTTATTTTTTTGGATCCTGCTGTCATAAACTTGTAAGTAGTTACACCTCTGTGAATCACATTTTGTTCCTATTTAAATAAATAATATATCCTAAATTATTTTTAAGATACTTTTAAACCAAAGGTTTGCCATCCCTTGTTACACATGACAATTTCTGGGAATTTTCAAAAAACTACTCTGCACTGGCTTTCTATAAGATTAACATTATTAAAAAAAAAATTAAGTAAAAGAAAAACAAAATACTGATATTGCCTTTTTCTACTCCTGGAGAAACTAAACCTGCACCAATAAGGTAGACATGTATATAAACTTTATATACATGTCTACCTTTTATAAGGTGATACTGAGGCATCATGAGTGCTGAGAACCAACCTGTGCTTTGAGACTTACTATACTATCATGCCAAGATGAAATATTTTTTCTAACTTTGAGAAAGATAGAATAAGCATATTTACGAAAACAAAATTTAGGTAACAAAAAAGACAGTATGAAATTCAGTGACAAATATCATAAAACATCAGAAATTAAAGAAATACGGATTTGGTATATTCAATAAAAAAACTTCATGTATGAAGTGACATTAAATAAGGGTTAGGGTTACAAATGGAAGAGAATGAATGGAAATGATTCAACATACTTCAAAATATTCATGAAGAAAGTGGTTTTATAAAGCACAATGTGAAGTCTACTGTATAGTCCCTGTGAACTTAAATTTTCTTCTTCAAATCTCTTCATACTGCTTCTATTTCTACTCTTTCAGTAGCCTCATGCTGGAAACTCTCAGGTGAACATACTAGATATATCACTAGGGCAGACAAACCACTCAGTGTTTACATTACTAAAACTGATTGTCTTGAGGACATGTCTGCCTCACAGTACAACTAATGTTTTTTGGGGAAAAGAAAATGGAGGACTCCCTGGCGGATCTGCTTGGTCTTCACACTGTAGATGATTGGGTTGAGCACAGGTGGAATCAATAAATAGATGTGAGCCATGAAGATGTGGATGAGAGGAGAAGAGTGTTTGGCGAAACGATGGACAAGAGACAGTCCAATCATGGGTACATATAGAATGAGTACAGCAGAGATGTGAGATGCACATGTGTTGAGAGCCTTAAGTCTGCCTTCATGGGATGCAATTCTCAACACTGAATGAAGAATGAAAACATAAGACACAAAAATACCCAGAGAGTCCATGCCCCACAGCACAGTGATCAGAACCAAGCCATATACAACATTAAACTTGGTGTCAGCACAGGCAAGGCGGATCATGTCCTGGTGCAGACAATAGGAATGAGAAAGGACGTGGGAGCGGCAGAAAGGAAAGTAGGCCAACTGGGCCAGAAGTGGAATCATGGCAAAGGCACTCCTGAGCAGGGCTACAATTCCAATCTTGGTGATGAGTCTTGGCGTAAGAATGGTGGCATATCGCAGAGGGTGGCAGATGGCCACATACCGATCAAGGGCCATGGCCAAGAGCACAGATGATTCAGTGAAGGAGAAAGTGTGAATGAAAAACATTTGGACCACACAGATATTAAACTGTATCTCTCTGGAAATGGACCACAACACCCTGAAGACTGATACCATTGTGGGCATGGACATGCCCATGTCAGTAAGGGAAAGCATGGCAAGGAAGTAGTACATAGGCTCATGGAGCCTGGGGTCTGTCCGGATAATGTGCAAAATGGTACAGTTGCCCATTATTCCAGCAAGGTAGAGTAGACAGAATGGGATGGAAATCAAGTGGTGAAATTCCTCATAGCCAGGGATGCCTGTGAGATAGAATGTGGACTGCAGGGCATTGCTGGAGTTGGAGGCTGCCATTGGATTGACTTGTTGAACCACAGTCCCATCACAAGATCATACTCCTATGGGGAGGATGCTGGAAAGATAAGATCTGTGTCAGAATAAAACAAACACTTCAGTGATCATCAGTAATCACCTCAAAACCTATTCCTACATTATCAGTAAGAGTTGCCAGTTAAGTAAAACATCAATTTTAGGCCCACAAGGAACCTGCCTTTTGTCTCTCATATGCAGACACATCAACACCTTTGCTAAACATGTGGCAATCATATCTCAAAGACACTACTCAGGGAGAATAGCACACAAGCTCTTCATTTTTATTTGTATAATATAATCTTTAGGAACTTGACCAGAGTTACTGGTCTTTAGTCAGTCTTTTTTTTTTTTTTTTTAATTTTTCTGGCACTGATTTACGGAAAATTCCTTTCTTTGCCTGGTCTTCATAGTTTCTTCAGTAATGCTAGAACGCCGTGCAATGCACCTTAAGAGAATTAAGGCAAGTATTGGCCAGTATGGCTCTTGTTTTTACTAACCTATCCCCATCTATGTAGTGGATGCCCCAGACCTGGTCTCTACAAAGAGTTAAATCCGGCATCAATTTGGTCTTGGCCAAGCACCCCCACTTAATTGTTATTTTTATTATTACTATTATTATTTTGTGGCAGTCCAGATCGTCTAGTGAGCTTTTATTATTGAATTAAAAAAATCAAAATCAAGAGCTAAATACAGGTTATGATACAATTAACTAAAATAACCCGTGTCAAATTTTTGAAAGAATATCTTAAAATCATAAAATATGTAATTTGAGGGAAGCTTATTTTACTCTGGCTTTGATTTTAAAGATTCAGAATCTTATTCTTGTTAATTTGCATAATGAATTTCTATAGAAATGCAAAATGATGGCTAGGTTGGTGTACTAGTAAGCTATGGCAGAAGCTGGTAACTCAAAACAAGACAAAACAACATAAACTATTAAAAAAAGAAAAAAACCTGTGCACTAGAAGAAGTCTATAGACTTCACCTGATCTTGACACTAAGTGCCTTGTACTTGGACAAAATGAGAAAATAATTTTGTCCCCACTGGATTCCAATATTTCTTCTGTACTAAAGAAAAACGTCTCTGAAATAAGATGTGCTGCTTCTCAAAACTCCACTCATTCTCCACTTTCAAAGCACCCAGCTTCACCAAAATGCTGATCACCCACCGCCGTTGAGAGAATTCTGACTCATAGCGACCCTATATAGGAGAATTTATAATACACGAGCAGGTTAATTCTCACCGTAAATTAATTAATTGGTATCTTCCTGCCTTGTAAAGTCTACCTTGGCTTTTGAGACACTCAGATTTCCTTCAGAATCCTCAAGTGCCATGTGGATAAATCCTAAATGTAGCAAATATTTGTTTGGAACTTTTAATAAAGGTGGTTTTATAGGAAATCAAAAATCTGTCAACAAGCAAGTAAATTCTAGAGACAACTCAATCTTTCTCACTGTTCATATTATAACTTAGTTCAACCTACATATTACATAAACTGATATTTATGACCCTGCTGTTTCCCTCTCTCTGCCTGCCTTATCACCACCCCAAATCCTTACTTCTCTGACCTTGGGCTGTTCCTCCATACCTTCCTTTCTATGTTCCTTTCGTTATGCCCAAAGGCAGATATGTGAGGGAGAGTGTGGTTCATGTAGTATTTCCAGAATTATGCCAGAATTGTTTTTCTCTTGGGTCACTGTAGCAGGGCCAATTTGAAAGGAAAAAAACAAACAAAAAAAAAACAGACTCCTGTGTAAAATGTGAAATGTCAAGAAAAAAGGAGATTATTGGGACTTCAGAGATCTAGAAATGTGAGCAATCATGTTTGTATGCTGAAGTTATCACAGTAGTATTTTAGGTGTTCACTTAATATCTAGTCTGCCTATTATTCCACAATGCTTTTTTTTTGGGGGGGGGCACTACTTCGTTTTGATGCTGTGACTCCTAGTGCTCTTTGTCCTGTTATTTCCAATTCATTCACATGATCATGTAACATTTTTCACCACTTCCCAGGGGAGGAGAATGGACTTCTTTGGTGTTAGTTTGTGAACTTGAAAGTCTTAAGGTCTTATAAAGTAGAGTTTAGAACACTGAGCTTTAATTAAGGTCAAATTAAAATCACTGATACTTGGGATTGGAAGGAACCTTGAAGGTTACCTGGTGCGATCATAATCTTACTCTGGAATTCATCCTCTGTTACACCTGAAAATGGCCCTCTACCATCTCTATGGACATAGACGACATCAACTGCCATGGAAGCCCAGGGAATCTTAGGTGATCCTGTCTATCTGAAAAGTCTTCCTTGTATGAGTCCAACTTGGATGCTACTAGAGTAGACATAAAAAATAAAGGTTGTATAGGGAGCTTTATATCTTGTGCTGAATTGAGAACCTCTTCCTTTCTGCACCAGCCTTTCTGTCTTGCACATACCCTATGTATCTGTCTTTCTTCTCCTCTGCCTCAGAAGGATCCCTTCTGTTTCTTCCTACTCTGTCCCACTTTTATTTTTCCCAGGTCTTATGCACTTGGTAGAATAGTTCCTCTTACCTTGAGTAGTCATTTCAGTTCTCAAAGCACGAAGGATGAGTTAATAAGTCTTCTTCCAATCCTTAGAGATATGAGGCCCCAGGATAATCAGAGGACAGTGGCAGTAACCCTATCACTGCTAACTTTTCAGTGAAGCTCCTCTCTCCATCACAGCCATACTGCAGTAGAATGTGACAGTTTGGGAACACAGGGGCAAAGACCTTACAGAGATTACAAAATATTTATTGTCATAATGTCTAGGAAAAATGCTGTAACATGACATACGTTGAGATACTAGTTTGGAGACAGAATATGATAGGACACTAAGTATACATATGTATATATTTATGTTTTATATATATCCGTATATTTATGGTGTCAATGAAAGGGACTTATTCAGGACTTAAATTGCAGAGGGGTATAGATTCGATAACATAAGAGCTGAAAGAAAATTGAGTTCAGATCTATTACTGTATACAGGATAGAAATGAGACTTAGTTAAGTGACTGATCAAAAAATCATATAATAAGCAATAAAGCCAATATTATAGCTCAAATCTCCTGATTTTTCTAGTGCAGTGTTTATTTTACTATGTCTTAGAAATTAGGTAAATTTGGTCTGACTATAAATAGAAGCTTTTGCTCTATTTATCTTATATGTTTATCAAAAATATTGATCTCTTTATCCTTATTAGTTGACTGATACATGAAACAAGGTTTGCATGTGACTCCTGAGTGACAAAAAATCCCTGATCGAGGGTGAAAGTTCCAATCTTAATGTCAGTCCTGTTTAATGGGAACTATTAAAAAAAAAAAAGTAGTCAATTGTTAACCTTCCTGTTTTTCACCTTGAAAAAACTGGATTAATTATAACACTTAACAAACGTCTCATTCATTCACTCACAAATTATACTTTGATTTTATATTGCATATAAGTGATACAGGTCCCTGGGTGGTGCAAACATTTTACATTTATCTAGTAACCATTATCTGCTACCAAAAAAAAAACAAACAAACAACTCTTTAAAATATTAAAAAGCAAAGATGTCACTTGGAGGGCTGAGGTGCACCTGACCCAGGCCATGGTATTTTCAATCGCCAGAGGCTAGACAATGAGTAATGAATAAGGAAGAACTGATGCATTTGAATTATGGTGTTGGCAATGAATATTGAATATATCATGGACAGCCAGAAGAATAAACAAATCTATCTTAGAGAAAGTACAGACAGAGTGATCCTTGCAAGTGAGGATGGTGAGACTTCATCTTACATACTTCGGAGATGCTATCAGGAGAGACCAGTCCCCGGAGAAGGACATCAAGCTTGATAAGATAGAGGGTCAGCAAAAAAGAGGAAGACCCTCAAAGAGATGGACTGACTGACACAGCAGCTGCAACAATGGGCTCAAACATAGCAACGACGGCAAAGGACCAGGCAGTGCTTTGTTCTGTTGTGCATATGGTCACTAAGAGTCAGAACCCACTCAATGACACCTAACAACAATAGCAACCAAAGAGGAGCACTGGTGGTGCAGTGGTGAAAATGCTAGACTGCTAACCAAAGGGTTCTAACCCACCAGCCCTTCCATGGGAGACAGAGGTGGCGATCTGCTTCCTTAAAGAATACAGTGTTGGAAACCCTATCAGGCAGTTCTACTCTATCCTATAGGGTTGCTATCAGTTGGAATTGACTCAATGGCAACGGGTTTGGTTTTTGGTTTGGTATTAACTGAAAGGTTGGTGGTTTGAACCTGTCTAGCGGTGCCATGGGAGAAAGGCCTGGCAATCAGTTTCCATAAAGATTACAGTCAAGTAAGTCCCATGGAACAGTTCCACTCTGGAACACATGGGGTCACCACGAGTTGGAATCAGCTCTATGGCAGCAGGCTGGTTTTTGGGTTTGGTTTTACCTGCCGTATTTGTGTTTAAAGTTTTGAACATGAGGTATTTTGCCAAGGAAATAGTGTATACTGACCAAAGTGTTCCTAATATATTTTATTATACCTCTTCATGATGAAGATGCAGCCACTTCGATGTGAAGTATTGATTGGCCTTGTGAGTTTTCACCATTGGAGACCATTAACTCTACACGTTTATTGTCCAAGCTTTTCTAATATTTATTTCCATAGGAGTAAAGGAAACAAGGCAATGCTGTGTGTGGGTGTGTGTGTGTATATATATACACATTTTATTACACATTTTATGTACCATTACTTTATTTAAAACATTTGCTCCCTTAAAAAAGTCATGTCTACATTACTTATTTTTTTTACTTTTATTGTGCTTTAAGTGAAAGTTTACAAATCAAGTCAGCCTCTCATATAAAAACGTACATAAAAATACACCATGGTATATACTCCTAGTTGCTCTGCCCCTAATGAGACAACACACTCCTTCTCTCCACCCTGTATGTCCATTTCCATTTAGCCAGCTTCTGTCACCCTCGGCATTCACATCTCCCCTCCAGACAGGAGCTGTCCACATAGTCTTATGTGTCTACTTGATCCAAGAGGCTCACTCCTCACCGGTATCATTTTCTATTTTATAGTCCAGCCCAATCCCTGTCTGAAGAGTTGGCTTTGGAAATGGTTCCTGTCTTGGTCTCACAGAAGGTCTGGGGACCATGACTTCTGGGTTCCATTGAGTCTCAGTCAGGCCATTAAGTCTGGCCTTTTTAGGAGAATTTGAGGTCTGCATCCCACTCTTCTTCAGCTCCTTCAGGGATTCTCTGTTGTGTTCCCTGCCATGGCAGTCATTGGTTGTAGCCAGGTACCATCTAGTTCTTCTGGTCTCAGGCTGATGTAGTCTCTGGTTTGTGTGGTCCTTTCTGTCTCCTGGGCTCATAATTACCTGGTGTCTTTGGTGTTCTTCATTCTCCTTTGCTGATTGTGGGTTGAGACCAATTCATGCATCTTAGATGGCTGCTTGCTAGCATTTAAGACCCCAGGGACCCCTCTCCAAAATGGGATGTGGAATGTTTTCTTAATAGATTTTATTATGCCAGTTGACCTAGTTGTCCCCTGAAACCATGGTCCACAAACCCCTCCTCTGCTTCTGTTTCTTAAGGAAATTTCTTTGCTTTTAGTTTAGCCCAGTCGTGCTGACTTCTCCTGTATTGTGTGTTGTCTTTCCCTTCACCTAAATTAGTTCTTGTCTAATGTCTAATGAATCCCCCCTCCCCGGCCCTCCCTCCATCCCCTCTCTCTTAACCAGCAAAGAATATTTCTTCTCTGCTTAAACTATTTCTTGAGTTCTAATAACAGTGCTCTCATATAATTTTTTTCATATAATATTTGTCATTTTGCAACTAACACTCAGCATAATGCCTTCCAGATTCCTCAATGTTATGAAATGTTGCACAGATTGATCATTGTTGTTTATCAATGTATAGTATTCCATTGTGTGAATATACCATAATTTATCCATTCATCTGTCGATAGGCACCTCTGTTGCTTCCATCTTTTTGCTATTGAAAACAGTGCTGCAATGAACATGGGTGTACACATACCTGTTCCTGTGAAAGCTCATTTCCTTAGGGTATATTCCAAGGAGTGGAATCCCTGGGTCCTGGAGTAGCTCTTTTTCTAGCTTTTTAAGGTAGCACCAAATTGATTTCCAAAGTGGTTGTACCATTTTACATTCCCACCAACGGTGTATAAGTGTTCCAGTCTCTCCATAACCTCTCCAACATTTATTTGTGTTTTTTGGATTAATGCCAGCCTTGTTGGAGTGAGATAGAATCTCATTGCAGTTTTGATTTGCATTTCTCTAATGGCTAATGACCCTGATCATTTCCTCATGTATCTGTTAGCTACCTGAATGTTTTCTTTAGTGAAGTTCCTGTTCATGTACTTTGCCCATTTTTTAATTGGCTTATTTGTCTTTTTGTCGTTGATTTTTTGCAGTAATGTGTAGATTTTAGAGATCAGCAGCTCATTGGAAATGTCATAGCTAAAAACTTTTTCCCAATCTGTAGGTAATCTTTTTACTCTTTTAGTGGTCTTTGGATGAGCACAGGTGTTGGACTTTTAGGAGCTCCCAGTTATCTAATTTCTCTTCTGGTGTTTGTACATTTCTAGTAATGTTTTGTATACTGCTTATGCCATGTATTAGGGCTCCTACTGTTGTCCCTATTTTTATTTCCATGATCTTTTTATTGTTTTAGATTCTATATTTAGGTTTTTGATCCATTTTGAGTTGTTTTTTGTGCATGGTGTGAGGTATGGGTCTTCTTTCATTTTTTTTTTTTTCAGGTGGACATCCAGTTATGCCAGCACCATTTGTTAAAGACACTGTCTTTTTCCCATTTAACAGATTTTAGGTCTTTGTCAAATATCATATGTGGATGGATTTATGTCTGTATTCTCAGTTCTGTTCCATTGGCCTATGTATCTGTTGTAGTACCAGTATTAGGCTGTTTTGAGTACTGTGGCATTATAATTTGTTCTAAAATCAGGTAGTGCAAGGCCTCCCACTTTGTTCTTTTTCCGTAATGCTTTAAATATCCAGGGCCTCTATCCCTTCCATATGAAGTTGGTCATTTGTTTCTCCATCTCATTAAAAAATGTTACTGGTATTTGGATTGTTATTGCATTGTATCTATAGATCACTTTGGGCAGAATAGTCGTTTTTACAATGTTGAGTGTTCCTATCCATGAGCAAGGTATGTTCTTCCACTTAGGTAAGTCTCTCTTGATTTCTTGCAGTAGTATCTTTTAGTTTTCTTTGTATAGGACTTTCATTTCTCTGGTTAGATTTATTCCTAAGTATTTTATCTTCTTAGGGGCTATTGTAAATGGTGTTGATTTGGTGATTTCCTCTTCGATGCTCTCTTTGTTGGTGTAGAGGAATCCAACTGATTTATGTATGTTTATCTTCTCTCCTGATACTCTGCTAAACTCTTCTATTAGTTTTAGTAGTTTTCTTGAGAATTCTTTAGGTTTTTCTGTGTATAAGATCATGGTATCTGCAAACAGAGGTACTTTTACTTCTTCTTTGACAATTGGATGCCTTTTATTTCTTTGTCTAGCCTAATTGCTCTGGTTAGGACCTCCAGCACAATGCTGAATAAAAGTGGTGATAAAGGTGATAAAGTGTCTCGTTCCTCTTTTCAGGGTGCATGCTTTCAGTCTCTGTCCATTTAGGGTGATGTTGGTTGGTGGTTTTGTATAAATGCCCTTTATTATGTTGAGGAATTTTCCCTCTATTCCTATTTTGCTGAAAAATTTTATCACGAATGGGTGTTGGACTTTGTCAAATCCCTTTTCTGTATCAATTGATAAGATCATGTGTTTCTGGACTTTTATTTTATTTATGTGATGGATTATATTGTTTTTCTAATGTTGAACCATCCCTGCATACTTGGTATAAACCTCACTTGTTCCTGGTGAAATATTTTTTTTTTTATGTTGTTGAATTCTATTGGCTAAAATTTTGTTGAAGATTTTTGCATCTAAGTTCATGAGGGATATTGGTCTGTACTTTTTTGTGTGTGTGTGTGGCATCTTTACCTGGTTTTGGTATCAGGGTTATGCTGGCTTCACAGAATGAGTTTGGGAGTATTCCATCTTTTTCTATGCTCTGAAATACCTTCACTGGTAGTGGTGGTTACTCTTCTCTGAAAGTTTGGTAGAGTTCTCCAGTGAAGTCGTCAGGGACAGGGCTTTTTTTTGTTGGGAGTTTTTTAATTACTTTTTCAATCTCTTCTTTGGTGATGGGTTTATTTAGCTGTCCTGCCTCTGTTTGTGTTCATTTAGGTAGATAGTGTGTTTCTAGAAATATGTCCAATTCCTCTAGGTTTTCAAAGTTGTTAGAGTACAACTTTTCATAGTACTCTTATGAATCTTTTAATTTCAGTTGGGTCTGTTGTGATATCACCCATTTCATTTCTTATTCAGGATATTTGCTTCATCTCCTGTTTTTCTTTTTTTAGTCTGGCCAATGGTTTATCGATTTTGTTAATCTTTTCTAAGAACCAGATTTTGGTCTTCTGAACTCTTTCAATTGTTTTTTTGCTTTCTATTTCATTTAATTCTGCTCTAATTTTTATCATTTGCTTTCTTCTGGTGCCTGGCAGTTTCTATTGTTGCTCTCTATCTATTTGTTCAAGTTACAGGGATAATTCTTTGATTTTGGCTCTTTCTTCTTTTTGTATATGTGCACTTATTGGTATAAACTGACCTCTGAGCACTGCTTTTGCTGTGCCCCAAATGTTCTGATAGAAAGCATTTTCATTCTCATAGTGTTCTAAGAATTTCTTTATTCCATCCTTAATTTGTTCTATAATACAACTGTTTTTCAGCAAAGTGTTGCTCAGTTTCCATGTGTTTGATGTCTTGTCCCTGATTTTCCTGTTGACTTTTTTTCTAGTTTTATGACTTTACAGTGAGAGAAGATGCTGTGTAATATTTTGATGTTTTGAGCTCTGTTAAGGCTTCCTTTATGGCCTAATACGTGGTCTATTCTAGAGAATCTTCCATGCGTGTTGGAAAAGAAAGTATACTTGACTGCTGTTGGGTAGAATGTTCTGTATATGTGTATGAGGTCAAGTAGGTTAATTGTGGCATTTAACTCTCCTGTGTCTTTATTGAGCTTCTTTCTGGATATTCTGTCCTTCACTTAAAGTGGTGTGTTGAAGTCTCCTACTATTATTGTGGAGCTATTTATCTCACTTTTCAATGCTGTTGGAGTTTGTTTTATGAATCTTGAAGCCCTGTCATTTGGTGCATAAATATTTAATATGGTTATATCCTCCTGGTATATTGTTCCTTTAATCATTATATAGTGTCCTTCCTTATCCTTTGTGGTAGATTTAAGTTTGAAGTCTGTTTTGTCAGAAATTAGTATAGCCACTCCTGCTTTTTTTAATTGTTGTTTGCTTATTTTTTTTCCAAACTTTGAGTTTCAGTTTTTTTGTCTTTAAGTCTCAGGAGTGTCTCTCGTAGGCAGCATATAGACGGATCATGTTTTTTTTATCCATTCTGCAACTGTCTGTCTCTTTATTGGTGCATTTAGTCCATTTACATTCAGTGTGATTATAGAAAGACATGAGTTTAGTGCTGTCATTTTGATGGCTTTTTTTGTATGTTGTTGACAGTTTCATTTTTTCACTTATATTTATGTGCTTAGTAGTTTTTCTTTGTAAATTGTGTGTTCCTCTTTAATTG
This sequence comes from Loxodonta africana, assembly GCF_030014295.1. Lineage (NCBI taxonomy): Eukaryota > Metazoa > Chordata > Mammalia > Proboscidea > Elephantidae > Loxodonta > Loxodonta africana. The sequence goes on from NC_087348.1 coordinate 83,981,822, forward strand.
TAGTTGGTTTTGTTTTTGCTGAGCCTTTTTTTTTTTTGATGTGTAGGATTGTTAGTCTTCTTTGTGGTTAGTTTAATATTTACCCCCATTTTTCCAAGTTTAAAACTAACCTATCTCCCTATATTACCTTAACTTCTTCTCCATATGGAAGATCTATGTCTACTTTATTTAGTCTCTTTTTATTGATTTAATGTTTCATCCTTTATATAATGACATCACTGATTCCCTGTTTTCAGCACTTTTTTTTTTTATCTTGGTTTATTTTTGTGATTTCCCTATCTGGTTTGATATCTGGGTGCTCTGTCCTGTGTTCTACTGTTGTGTCGATATCTGATTTTGTTGATTTTCTAACCCAAGAAGTCCCTTTAATATTTCTTATAGTTATGGTCTGGTTTTGCAAATTCCCTAAGCTTCTGTTTACCTGGAAAAGTCTTAATTTTGCCTTCATATTTAAGAGACAGTTTTGCTGGATATGTCATTCTTGGCTTGGAATTTTTCTCCTTCAAACCTCTATATATATCATCCTATTGCCTTCTTACCTGCATGGTTCCTGCTGAGTAGTCCAAGCTTATTCTTATTGATTCTCCTTTGTAGGTGACTTTTCACTTATCCCTAGCTGCTTCTAAAATTTCCTCTTTATCTTTGGTTTGGCAAGTTTGATTATAATATGTCTTGGTGACTTTTTGGGGGGATCTACCTAACATGTTTTTTACCTAACGTGGGGTTCGATGAGCACCTTGGATAGATATCGTTTCATCTTTCACAATGTCAGGAAAGTTTTCTGCCAACAAATTTTCAACAATTTTGTCTGTAATATCTGTTATCCTTCCATGTTCTGATATTCCAATCACTCGTAAGTTATTATTCTTGATACGGTCCTACATGATTCTTAGGGTTTCTTCATTTTGTAAAATTATTTGATTTAAATTTTCTTCAAATATATTGTTGCCAAGTATTTTTATCTTCAGTCTCTCTAATTTTTCCTTCCACTTCCTTAATTCTGTCCCTCTGACTTTCTATGGAGTTGTCTAATTCTGTAATTTTATTGTCAATCTTCTGAATCTCTGATTGCTGCCTCTCTACGGATTCTTGTAGCTTATTAAATTTTTCATTATGCTCTTGAATAATCTTTTAATATCTTCAACTCCTTTATCTGTGTATTCCTTAGCTTTTTCTGTGTGTTGCCTAATCTCGTTCCTGATGTCCTGAAGAGTTCTGTAAACTAATCTTTTGTATTCTACATCTGGTAATTCCAGGATTCAACTTCATCCAGGACAGTCCTTGATTCTTTCTTTTGGGAGTTTGTTGAAGCAATCATGGTCTGCTTCTTTATGTGATTTGATATTGGCTGTTGTCTCCGAGCCATTTATAAGTTATTGTATTAATTTTTTTTTTATATTTGCTCACTTTGTCCTCATTTCTTGTTTTTATTGATATACCCAGATAAGCTGCTAGAAAGAGCTAACTTGATTATTGGAGCCTTTGAAGCACTAATGTCCTGTTACCAGATGGCTAGAGTTGTTACCATGTATATGAGCCTAAGAGTCCATTCACTATTCTTGTATAGATTCAGCTTAGGTGTCCTGATAGTCACCTAGTGTGTGGCGTATGCTCTCACCTACTATCTTAGAGGAGCCATGGTGCTTGGTGTATGCACAGGTTTCTGGAAGCCTCAGGGGGACACACGCTGAGGAAGGCAGGGGGTTGACAACCTTCCCCTGGCTGTCTGTGAGGAAGGCATGTCCCTGTTCTCTAGAGTACGCTGGTGGGTGGGCTCTGCAGCCATACGAGAAGCACCCAATGGTTTTAGCTGTAAGGACTGGTGGGCACAACTTATCCTTGGAGCTCTTTCTTGGGTGGCTAGGTGGTGTGGTTGGAGCCTCCAGTCCTCAGGTCCCTGCTGTGGGTAGGTGAAGGCCTTGTTTAATAGGCCGAGCACTAGCAAACATCTAAAACTTTCCTCTCCACCACACAGCCGAAAAAGTTACAGTCAGGCCTTAAACAGATTCACCCTTGCAATATAATAGCCAGATCCTACCTAGTGTAGTTGAGGCACCTGGTTCCATGCAGGGGTGAAAGACGAAGTCTGTGGATTGCTTGTGCCTGGACTAGAGCCACTTCTGCTCTGAGTTTCAAGTTTAGGGGAGCCAGCAGTGTATTTTTCCCCATTTGTTAGTTTGTTTCTTCTCCAAGACCAGGAGAATAGTTCAGGGAATGCAGCAGGACCTATCTCAGGTCCGGGGAAATCAACTGTTAATGAAGCCAGTTAGAGCAGAGGAAGGAGGGATCAGATAGATAGGAGAAAGTTCATTCAAAAGGAGGACCTCTTTGATCTGTGTGGTAAATTAGACAAAATCACTTACCTTGTGCTGAGGGTGCTGTTTTATCTCAGGTTCCAGAGGTGTGTGTAGCCTGTGCATGGTGGCTGGGTCCCCGCTGAGATTGCTCCAGGGGTTAGGGCTGCATCTCTCACTTGCCTTCTTTCACTGAAGCTGCTCCATCCTAAACTCCTTGGCCAAGCCCACCACCACCAAACAAGGGGGTCAGTGATGCTGGCACTTCAGCTGCCTTATATTGCTGAAGCTGCTGCTTCCTAAATCCCACGGCCTGCCCCAGTGCAGAGACACCATGGGGTCAGGGATGCTCTACTTTTCTTGCCTTCTTTCACTGAAGTGGCTGTGTCCCTGAAAACTACCATCAGCCCCACCGCAGTCATGCCCAGAAATTGGGCTTAGGCGCTGCCACAGGCTCAGCGACTCATTGCTGCTTCTGCACTATCTCTCCCTCCCCCATCAGTCAGGTTTCTTAACTTTGCCTTTGATGCTAAGGGTTCCTAGCTTGTCATTTATAAAATTGATTCACTTGTTTTTTCAGGTCTTTGTTATAAGAGGGATCAGTGGAAGCATCTGACTTCTCCACCAACTTGGCCCCACTTTGCTATACTTTTATCTATTCAGTTTCTAAGTTCAAACAGACATCTGACTAAAAATGAAAAGTTGCCTAGTTATCAATGCCAACTCTACTACCTAATTATGTCTGTTACCTTTTAAGAGTTAACTTCTCCAAGTCTCAGTTTTGGCATGCAAAATTGGAGTACTCTTCCATCCTGAATGAAAAAGTAGCTCCATAAATTATGTGAATGAAATAAATTCCTTTTTATACCTCCCAACACAAGGGCTCTAAGGTATTTAAAAGTGAAGAAGTAATAATAGAAGCAATTGTAGTATTTTCCTTGAAGAAATATGTGGAGCTAATGAACTTTCATGAAATGATTATGTACCACGTATGTCCAAATTCTGAACAGGAAACCTTCAGGAAGAAGGAATTAAAAAAAAAAAAAAAAAAAAAAAACTGCAAAAGCCCAAATAGGAAACAATCATATGCCTTCAAAATGTGAGCAAGCCCAACCCTTTTGGCTGATAATAACTTTAGGAAGTCTTGGCAAATCTGCTTTGTCTTGATGCTATAAATAATTGGATTGTTGGATTGAGTGCTGGTGGGATGAACAGGTAAATATTGACCATGTTTATGGGGGAAGTATGTTTTGCAAATTGATGAACCAAAGACAGACCAATGATTCTCATATAGAGAATGAGCACAGCCCAGATGTGAAAGGAACATATATTGAGGGATTTCAATGTCCCCTCCTGGGAGGCAATGCCTAGCACAGAGCAGAGGGTGAAGGCATGAGACAAAAGGACTCCTAGAGAATCTAAACTCCAACATAATACAACAAACAAACAGTACACAATGTTGAAAGAGATGTCAGCACAGGCCAGCCTAATGACATCTTGATGCAAGCAGTAGGAAGGAGAGAGAAAATGGAAGAACAACAGGAAGGGCATTGGGAAAAAGCTAACTTCATTAGAGAAAAAGTGTGAATAAAATACACCTGGACTACGCAAGCATTGATGTCTATCTCTCAGGCATAAACCCAGAACACCTTCAGTACCGTGGGTAGAGTAGAGACAGGCAGGCTTGTGTCAGTGAGGGACAGCATGGCCAGAAAGTAGTACCTCATTTTGGTCTCTTCTTTTTTACCTGTCTTTTTAATCACTTCTTGCTTTCTTCATATATGATATCCTTGATGTCATTCCACAACTTGTCTGGTCTTTGGGCATTAGCGTTCAATGCCTCAAATATATTCTTGAGATGGTCTCTAAATTCAAGGGAGGTACACTCAAGGTTGTACTTTGGCTCTCATAGACTTATTCTAATTTTCTTCAGTTTCAGCTTGAATTTGCATAGAAGCAATTGATGGTCTGTTCCACAGTTGGCCCTGACCTTGTTCTGACTGATGATATTGAGCTTTTTCATCATTTTTTCCCACAAGTATAGTCGATTTGATTCCTGTCCATTCTACCTGGTGAGGTCCATGTGTATAGTCATCATTTATGTTGGTGAAAAAATTTATTTGTCATGAAGAAGTCGTTGGTCTTGTAAAATTCTATCGTGTGATCTCAGACATCGTTTCTATCACTAAGGCCATATTTTCCAACTACTGATCCTTCTTCTTTGTTTCCAGCTTTCACATTCCAATCTTCAGTAATTATCAATTCATCCTCATTGCATGTTCAATCAATTTCAGACTGCAGACATTGGTAAAAATCTTCAGTTTCTTCATCTTTGGCCTTAGTGGCTAGTGTGTAAATTTAAGTAATAGTCATATTAGCTGGTCTTCCTTGTAGATATATGGATATTATCCTATCACTGACAGCGCTGTACTTCAGGATAGACCTGGGAATGTTCTTTTGGATGATGAATGCAATGCCATTCCTCTTCAAGTTGCATAGTAGAACATATGATTATTGGATTCAAAATGACCAATATCAGTCCATTTCAGCTCACTTATGCCTAGGATATCAATGTTTATGCATCCCATTTCATTTTTGATGACTTCCAATTTTCCTAGGCTTAAACTGCTTGCTTTCCGAGTCTGATTATTAATGGATGTTTGCAGCTGTTTCTTCACATTCTGAGTCTTGCCACATAGTAAATGCAGCTCCAGAAAGTTCAGCTCCAACTATGTCATTAAGATTGACTCTATTGTGAGGATGCAGCCCTTCCCCATTCGTCTTATGAGTGCCTTCCAACCTGAGGGGCCCATCTTCCAGCACTGTATCAAACAATGTTCCACTACTATTCTTAAGGTTTTCACTGGCTAAATCTTTTCAGAAGTAGTCTTTTGGGTCCTTCTTCCTAATCTGTCTTAGTCTAGAGGCTCAGCTGAAACCCGTTTGGCATGAGTGACCCTGCAGATATTTGAATACTGGTGGCATAGCTTCCAGCATCACAGAGAAAGGCAAGCCCCCAGAGTATGACAAAGTGATGTACTGGGGTGTGTGTATATATTTATTTATTTATATACAGACCAAACCAAACCAAAACCATTTCCATTTAGTCAATTTTGACTCATACTGACCCTATGGGACAGAACTGCACCCACAGGGTTTCCAAGGAACAGATGGTGGATTTCAACAGCTGACATATTGGTTAAAAGCCAATGTCTTAACCACTGTCCCACCAGGGCTCCATATACATACATACATATACGTATGTAAATATATACATATAGGTACATATGTAGTTGAGTTTATTTAAATATGACTTCTAAACTGAATCAGCATCCAGGACTGGCCTGTTTGAGAGCCATTACATGATGATCTCCTTTGGGGCTTATCCTGTTGGATCCTGACCCTCTGAAAGGTGAGCTTGTGAAAGCCTAAGGTTCCCCAGTTTTATCCACATTTTTGAAACTCTGATCCTCTGAAACTTGCATTTCCTGTAACTGCACCACCCAGTCTTCAGCTTTAGGCTCTTTACATTTGCTCTTTCCTTTGGCTGGAATGCCCTTCCCTCAGATTCCAAATATTCCTTCCTTTGTTCAGACCTTTACTTAAATGTCACATTCTTAGATACAGCTTCCCTGACAATGCAAGTTAGAATTAAGGAATCTCACCATTACCCCCTCCATATTGTCCTTTGATATACTGTGTATTTACCTTATTTATTCTGCTTCTTGTCCTTCTTCTCTTACATACAACAGACAAAACAGGCATTTGGTCTGCTGAATGTTACTACTGTATGAACAGCACCTAAAACAATGCATTCTACACAGTAAATGCTCAGTATGTATTCATAGTTAATGAACCATGACACAGATTTATGCTTCTGAGTGTCTAAAACCAGTCTCCACTGCTCATGGAAAAGCCTTCTAAAAGGGGAACCTGGCTTTACAGTGTTCTGTGGCCATCTTTTCCCTTCTCTATTTCTGTCTCATTAACTGTAAAATGTAATAACAACCCGGTATGATGTTAGGAATAAAAACAGCTAAAACTCATTTGACAAAACTAACTTTACAGGTTTCAAAGTTGGGACAATTAAGACAATTTGTACATGGCTTCATATAGGTAGTCAGTGGAAAAGTGATGACAAAACTACTAGTCTCTGACCTCTAGCTTTTCATCTTTGCTTTCCATTACCAACAGGAAACTTCCAATCTAACGAAATGACAGATTTCGGTGTGCTAAAAAAATTGGACTGCCTTTCTTCACTTTGCTTTTGTTGCTTTGTGTGCCATCAAGTTGACTCCAACACATGGTGACCCTATAGGATGAGTAGAACTTGCCCCATAGGGTTTCCCAGACTGTAATGTTTAGGGTAGTGCAATTATGTTAAATATTAAGCCATTATGATAAAATCAGAAACCCTGGTGGACTTGTGGTTAAGTGCTACAGCTGCTAACCAAAGGGTTGGCAGTTCGAATCCGCCAGGTGCTCTTTGGAAACTCTATGGGGCAGTTCTACTCTGTTCTATAGGGTCGCTGAGTCGGAATCGACTCGATGGCACTGGGTTTGTTTTATTTTTGGTTGATGATAAAATCATAATTCATTTATTTAAGTTTGAAGACTGCAATTATGCTAAATATTGAGCTAATATTATAGTTATACAACACTAAGAGAACAACTTTAATACAGATATTTACTATGGGAGCCTATACATGTCCCCACCCTCCCCACCGCACATGTTCATGATAAGGCACTTCAACCTAATCTCAGGAAGCTTGGTGGAAAATTGTTTAAAGCTCCTGAAAGATAAAATTGTTTTCCCCTTGGAAATTTGCCAATCCAAGGAGTATTCTTCTAAATTTTGGAGTATGAGTCCAGAGTAAAGACATAGATTATCTATATCTCATGATATTCTATTTCACTAGAAAAGGAGTTAATTCAGAAATCAGAGTTTTGTCACCTCCAACTATCTCCAGGGAGTTCCAAGACATGCAGTTTTCACTCTGGAGGCTGTGGATACGCTACAAAAAAACCTCCTGCCTGAGCAAATGGAGTTCAGAAGAATGCTGGGGAAGACATGCTAATCTCTAAGTGTGCCTACTGGTAAGGTTTTAGGAGCATGGATTCTATCTATCTGTAGCCAGCTGAGCACAAAGAAGACAGTAGTAAGTAATAGGAGAGGAGGAGGGGAGGGGAGACTGCTGACTGAAGAATGGGGACAAGAGAATTGACTGTAAAATTCTGCCATAGTCTCTTGTATACACTTGAGCAGCTACTACTGCCTGTCTTCCTTCTTACACAGTTAAAAGAGAAGAGAAAATCTCTATGTGCTGCTAATATTATCTTTTGATGTCTTTGCCATTTTCTCTGGGTTCTAGAGCTTTTCACTGACGTGGATAATGTCTGTTCCCGCATTTGCTAAGGCTCTGTTGCTTCACATTTTCTGTCCTTCTAACACTATCTCTCTTTCAATTCAGCTATGTTTTCAATATAATTTGAAGAGTGGGTAAATCATCCCCAGCCTGGCCCTGTGTCTGACATGGAGGCAGAACATACCTCAAAGGCAGAATTTACCTTAAACCATTCTGGAAATATCCCTGAATCCTTATAGCCTAATAAAACATGGCTAAAACTTTTGCCATGTTCCCTTAATGAAAAGGTACCCCTAATCCTTTTGGAATGGTGCGGTACCCAAAGGTGCATGCCAAGGTGTGTGAAAATGCCTAAGGATGAGCCTTTCATAAGTACCCTATTATAAAACCCCAAAATGTTATAAACTCCTTATAATACACCCTATCAAAAGCTTTCTATGCAGATAAAGGGAGGCTCAGTATTTGGAGTGTGTAACCCTCTGTTTTAAGGGTTATACAGTAAGGTATGGCAGAACCAAGTTCACTACATCTCTTTATTTTATCGTGTTCTCTAAGCAAGAGGTCAAGCAGTTGCTGTAACTACACTGTGTAATAATCCATCTTGGGCCAGGCATACCTTGCAACAACCTTGCAATGTAGACATTTTAGTCTCATTTTGTAGGAGATGAACTTTAGAATTATGGAAGGGAAACAGTTTAGCCAAGATCCCCCGGCCAATGAGCAACATGGTCTTAATTCCTAGTGTCTGTTTCTAAATACTGTGTCATCTCCCACACACTAAGGAGTCCCTGGATGGTGCAAATGGTTACCACATTCATCTGCTAACTGAAAGGTTCAAGTCACCCACAGGTTACTTGGAAGGAAAGACTGGCAATTTACTTATGAAAAGTCAGTCACTGAACACCCTATGGAGCACAGTTCTATTCTGACACAATGGGGTTTTCACATGTCAGAGTTGACTCAACTGCAATTAGGTTTTTTTCTTTGTTTTTAACATCTGTAAGTTAGCTGACAGAAAGTCAAAGAGAAGAAATCCAGTTATAGGATTCTACCTCATCCCTCCACCTAAATACCCTCAATTTAAGTACCACTCCTTGTATATAGGCATCTCTACTTACATCAAGGATATTTTCTTCGTAGTTCTTATGGCTTCTTGAAGAGTTACTCTTCTATTCTCTCAACCTAGTTCTTTGTTTGTCTTTCACTAATAACAGTAACAACTGTTATTAGTGTTACTCAGCACCTTCTTGTAAATCCTTTCAGTACTCTTCTGCTACTTAGAAGGCAGGCATTTAATTGTGTGAACTCGATTTCCTTCCCAGTTGGTAATTCTCCTAAAATTGATAATTCATATTTCTACTGAGCACATCTAAGTGCTGGAATCTCTGTTTGGTGTCTTAATAATATCTGTCGTCTATCTGCCCATCTGCCTATCTGCCTACCAGGATGTCTGTCTACCTACCTACCTACCTATCTTTCTAACTTTCTGTCTATAGAATGCCCTTGATGGAAGTATGTTTATAATTATTAAAGTGATAGATCATGGAGACAACTAAGTGTAGTAAGAGATTGGATAGATTGAGCGTTAGGAGTGGTCTGTATAAATTAACTACTTTATCTGACAATTATGTGATGTTTTATAAACTTGGATGTTAACATTTATGTGTGCTAATGTGTAACTTTCTGTTTCTTTCTTTACAGTCATCAGCAGAAGGACACTTTAAAATGAAAGTCTCTATTCCCCTATCATCAAGGCAGAAATAGAAAAGGAAGGGAACATTCCATTATAAGCAGAGCTGGAGTGAGAGAGTAATCCTGGGATGAAGCTCACTGTGGCTTCCTTAATAAAAGAGTAAGGCAGAGTAAATTTCTTGTATAGGGGGCTTAAACACTGGGGGGCCTGCACAAAACCAAAATTGTTTCAGCAAGTTCTGGCTTGCTGCATTTCTAGTTTCATTCAGCTTAGATAGGGGTACATGGAGAATTCATACTGACTGCCATCATGTTTACACTGTTTTCCAAGTTCTTTGCCCATGAAGAATGTAATCATAAATAATTTTCTGCACAAGAAAAATCAAACATTTTCAGGAGTATATTTTTTGTACCTAAAGTAGCCAAGGAATGACTTTATCTTAGAAAATGGCTTGAGTTTAAATCACTGATTTGTATAACTATTTCAATCACTGAACTTTAAGTTCTATTAAGTAAGGAATTTACTCAAAGTCATTTCTTACAATCAATTTTAGCCCAGAAAGTGTCACATATGTGCTAGATGATCAATCTTTGTTAAGATGTTATATTTCATTTAATGAATCTGATGAGGTATGTTGAAATCATGTGACTACATTTTACCATTGGTGTACTTTCAGTTCTCTAAAACACAATTATATGGGTAGAATATGAAAGAAGTTTCAGTGATTTCTTTCTCTCTTTTTCTTTTTATGCACTAAATGAGTCTGAGACCTCTTAATGAATGAGAGACACTTGGTCTGTGGTACCTTTAGCTATGAAAAAGATCCCAGAATGATGGCCTCACTCAATACCACTCTATGTCATCCCTATTCTTTCCTCCTTCTGGGGATCCCTGGGCTGGAAAATGTACATATCTGGATTGGTTTCCCTTTCTGTGCTGTGTACCTGATGGCTGTCCTTGGGAATATCTGCATCCTTTTTGTGATTCAGACTGAGAGTAGCCTCCATCAGCCCATGTTCTACTTCTTGGCCATTCTGGCATCTATTGATCTGGGGTTATCCACATCCACTATTCCCAAGATGCTTGGCATCTTCTGGCACAAGCTGAGAGATATCTCCTTTGAGGGCTGTCTCATCCAGATGTTCTTCATCCACCTATGCACTGGCATGGAGTCAGCTGTGCTTGTGGCCATGGCGTATGATCGCTATGTGGCCATCTGTAACCCTCTTCGCTACACACTGGTGCTGACCAACAAGGTGGTATTCTTCACTGCATTAGTAATCCTACTAAGAACTTTGTCTTTTGCAATACCTTTTGTTCTACTCATCTTACGGTTACCATTTTGTGGACACCAAATTATCCCTCATACTTATTGTGAGCACATGGGCATAGCCCGTCTGTCCTGTGCCAGCATCAAGGCCAACATCATCTATGGCTTATGTGCCATTTCTATCCTGGTGTTTGACATCATAGCCATTGTCATCTCCTATGTCCAGATCCTTCTTGCTGTCTTTCGACTCCCTTCCCAAGATGACCGGCTTAAAGCACTCAGCACCTGTGGCTCTCATGTGTGTGTCATGTTGGCTTTCTACACACCTGCATTTTTTTCATTCATGACCCATAGGTTTGGACAGAATATACCACATTATATTCACATCCTTCTTGCTAATTTCTATGTGGTCATTCCACCTGCTCTCAATCCAGTCATTTACAGTGTCAGAACTAAACAGATTAGAGAACGGGTGCTGAAAATGTTTTCTACAAAATAAAATATAACTCTTGTACTCATAAAAATAAAATTTAGTAAAACAGTGGCACTGATTCTTTATGTTCAAAATGAGAGGAAAACATCTCAGTCTATCTTGGAGGAGGCCTGTTAATGGTAAACCTTTGGACTGTGAAGGCTCTTTCCCAAATGCAGAACTGTGAAGCCAAGCCCATACCAAATACACAAATAATGGTGTTTTATATTTTCTCATTGTTTGGAAATAATAAAAATCCATTGCCTGGATGGAAATCAACACATTTTTCTGCTTTCATTATAATTAAACACATCAAATTCCACAGTCACAGCAGTTTAAACTTGAACAAAGCATCTTAGTTATCTAGTGGTGTTATAACAGAAATATCACAAGTAGATGGCTTCAACAAACAGAATTTTATTCTCTCAGAATCTAGTAGGCTAGAAATCCAAATTCAGGGCATCAGCTCCAGGGGATGCTTTCTCTGTCTGTTGGCTCTGGAGCAAGGTTCTTCTTGTCTATCTTCCCTTGGACTACGAGGTTCTCTGTGCAGGAACCCCATGCCCAAAGGATGTACTCTGCTGCTGGGGTTGCTTTCTTGGTGGTATGAGTTCCCACCATCTCTCTGTTTGCTTCTTTATTTTACATCTCAAAAGAGATTGGCTTAAAACACTATCTAATCTTGTAGATCCCATCTATATAACTCCCACTAATCTATCTCCTTAACATCGTAGTGATAGGGCTTACAACACATAAGGAAATCACATCAGGTGACAGAACAATAGACTATTATACAATACTGGGAATCATGACCTATCCAAGTTGACGGGTTTGTTGGCGGGGACACAGTTCAACCCATGACACTAAGTGAAACAACCAAGGAAAAAAAAAAAGCAACTATAAAACACTCCATATGCTGAGTTTAAACAAAAAGAGTGAGTTACCCTGACTAGTCTGGTCCCTAAGATACTAAACACTAACCATTTCCTACATGCCTGTACTCCCTATCAATAAGAACTTATTCTTGACTTTGCGATGTTAATGTCCAAATATATGGGATGCCACTGCGAATATTATAACAATCTGAGAAAGGTGGTTTTCTTCCCCCATGAATGGAATCATATAAACTCTGTAATCTTAGTGAATGTGTAGTATTTGTTACTTTAAAATCATGCTTAATTGTTTATTTGATGGGCTTGTTCTTATGGAGTTAAACTTATTGGAACCTTTTTGCAAACAAGCTATTCTTTTTCTAAATGGTTCTGTGTTTGTGTGTGTGTTTGTGTATGGGGTGTGTGTGTGTGTGTGTTTGTTCACAGCATGGAAGAGTTTCCCAGTTATGGAATGTTGGAATTACCAGTGATTCTCCAAGTTCAGCAATACCTAAGTGTTTTTGTTTGTTTGCTTTTTGGGAGGTGGGGAGGTCAATGAACCTCCAATTCCATGTGATATCACTCAGTGGGGCGTTTTCTAGTTCTATGTGATATCATTGACTTTAGGTGCAGAAAACACTTAAAGGAAAAGTATGTTTGTGAAATCCTACAGGGAAAAACACTGAATTTTTAGCTATGTATTTATTATAAGCCTTCTAGGAACTTTTAACAGCTACAACAATGGACTTGAACATACGGATGTTCGTGAAGATGGCACAGGACCAGGCAGCATTTCATTGTGTTATACATAATTTTACCATTAGTTGAAGTTAACTCCATGGTAACTAGCAACAACAGGAGATCTTAATTAACAAATATTTATGTGAACTTTAAGAGAGGCTTGGCTTCAGAATACACTTTTTTAGACCTTTCCATGACAATCTTATACCTTATAATAAACTTAAAAAATATTTATTGTATTTGAAATAGAAAATACGGTGTCATAAATTAGTAGAGGAAGTTTACACTAATTAACATCACAATTGGAACTTCGAATTGCTCCAAAAAAACATTCAATAATTATAAGCACAAGTGACTTCTCCTGGATCCCTACCATGAGATTGTACTCATCCCTCGTCTATCCATTCATACTATTTATGAAATGTCACTTATATATTACCCCAATTGTGTCTTTGATGAGTTGGGAAGTATTTGCTTGGCTTCTATATTTTGGATAATTTGTGTAAGTATTATTTCTTCTTTAAATGTTTAGTAGAGTTCACCAGTATAGCTGTCTGAACCTGATGTTTTACTTTTTTGTATTCATTTACCCAAAGAAATTTACTATGAATTTATGAAGATGAAATTAGAACACAAGCCTAATCCCAATATCTATAACCATTACATTAACCACTAAGAGATGTGTACCTCACAAAGTTTTGTAAATAGGAAATGAGAGATGGCATTTAAGACTGCTTTGACCAGCATGAAACTTTGCTCAAATATCAGAGATTTCTAAGATTCACCTATAATATAGGGCTGATGTAATTACCTTCTCATCATTTCCTTCATCAGCTTTCCTCTGCTGTGCTGAGCAGAGGAGCCCATGCACTAATTTTTCCTCAAGAAATTGCAGCTCAGACTCCAAACCATAACTCAGTAGATATGCCTGCTGTCATAACAGAGAGGTAGTCCTTTCAGGGGCTAAATACCAAGATCTCACTGTCTTCAGAAACTTTCAACAAACCTGTTTGTTCTGAGCCCTCTACTCTGAGGAGAGCCCTGAAACTTTCCTGCAAGACCACTGTCCATCTAGCCCTTGACACAAATGAGAGAGATGATGCATTGCCTGACCTCACCAGGGCTTCTTTGGGATCAAGATGAGCACCCACCTTCCCTGAGGGCAGCCACAGCTCTCTCATAACTTACAGCTTTTCCAAATGAACTTTATTCTGGTCATGCTTCCAGATGCCTAGGTCTTCCATGGGCATGGAGTGAAGATGGCTTCACTATGGTTTCAGGGAAAGAATCCATAGGGAGTTGAAGATTTGAGTTTAGAACAAAGCTTCTGTATTCTTAGAACTGACTCCTGCATAAGAGGAAAATTCAGGAAGAGTGATGGGGAGGAGAAAGAGAGTTGAGTTCTCCTCAGCTGTCTTAGGGGCCTGCCCTCAGCAGGACTGCCTGAGTCTCAAGCCATTACCCAAACCCATTAGTTCTTAAAAATATATGTTTTTATGAAAAAAGAAAAATAAATATTTTCTCTTCACTTGGTATTAAATGAAACAAAGAGAGAAATTTCATGATTTTCTTAATCATATGGTTTTGAATATTTAAATCCTATTAGAATGTAATTTTTATTCATAATCCCTACTTAAGTCTGTAATATATACTGTACTCCTCCTATAACTCATCAGAATAAACCTCATAGAAAAGGTATTTAATTATATAAGGAGTATTAAGTGAATAAAAATGGGATTTCAAAGAGAATTGCCTTACATCTAAATATTAATGTGGAAAATTTGACATCTTTAAACATGTAATCTCAGTTATCTAGTTGCATTGACTGCTTTCCATTTAGGTTCCTTTCAGACATCGGAAACAATCTTTTGAAGTTCTTTTGTGTAAATCCCACCATTTTTGGTAATAATAGAACTTGGAGCTTTATAATTTTATTTTATACTTAAGTACATTCTTTAGATATTTCCTAAATATGTATCTTGTATAAATTGTATCTGCATTTCTATTTTGATATACACATACGTATTTATTAATTTTGCACTTACCCACTCTGATACATGCTAGATAATCCTTTCCATTTATATCTTTCTACTGAATTTGTATCAAACACATAGCAAATCTTATTTATCAAAGATTAATTTTTCTGACAACCCTGGAATATAAATTTGAAGCTCCCTTAATTCTCCTGCGTTTCCACATACTCTTTTATCCATTCTACATGTATTACTGAGTGATTACTTTTCTAAGAAGTAAGATGTACGCTATCCACATCCCTGATTTCTTGGAGAAATGTATTATGGAGAGACAGCCAATAAGCAAGTAAAATTTATTAAATGGCAACTGGTGGTATGGCAATAAAATTGCGATTACTTTGATGAATTTGAACAAATTAAGTCCAATTCTGAAACGTATAGTTGGTGAGATTCACATTTGTTTCATTGTTGCTATACAATTTCATAGAGGTAGAGTGGATATAAGAAACCCTGGAGGTAAAAGTTAGTTTTTGGTCCAGAGTGGATGTATTGGAGACTGTCATATTATTTGTTTCAGAGGGGATATGAATACTTTCAGTTAAATGAACAAGCAAACAAACAAAAAGATAGCAATTTTCTACAGTGTAAAAGACCTAGATTTAAAGAGTAAAGGAAAATACAGTCAGAATTGTTGACGGCTAAGGGTCTATATAATAACATATATATATAATACATACATATATACACACACACAAATATATATATATATAGTGGAGGCCTCTTTCAACTATGGTTGTATATACCATCAGGTAGACTCCAACTCACGGGGGCCTCACATGTGTTAGAATAGAACTATGCTCCATAGGGTTTCAATGGTTAATTTTTTTGAAATTCGATTGCCACATTTTGTTTCAAGGCACCTCTTGGTGGACCCAAACTTACAACATTTTGGTTCTCTCTGTTATATTTCATACTAGCCAATCCGTTGTCTGTACCTGAATGTCCTCAGGTCCCCTGGGATGCAGAAGATAAAATGATGGTGTTACAGATGCAAGGTATTTATGAGCCCCGGCAGCACAGTGGTTAAGAACTTGGCTGCTAACCAAAATGGTTGTCTGCGGCACTTCTCCTGTGTCCTATAGGGTCCCTGTGAGTCAGAATCAACTTGACAGCAAACTGTTTGGTTTTGGTTTGAAAGTTAAAGTGGAGAGAAATATCAGCAGCAGGCTGGAAGAGCTTTCACACCATAATACAGGTCTAAGACCTACGAAAAGAAAGCAGAAAGATAAAAGGGTTGGGTGAGAAAAGTCTCAGACTTCTGTGCAGCTTTGATAACTTATTGGCTAGTTAAAATGGAAATCATAGAACTGAGAATGCTCATCGTGGACTTCCACGCTGAGCAGAAAGGGTAAGCTAATATAAGTCCCTACACATTCCCCATACTCAGGCAAAGCTTAGGAAAGCAGGTTTCCTTGGCTTGAAAACTGAAACCGAACCTATTAAAGACAGCCTGAGCTAAAGACTATTGGCTCTACTTCCGGCCAACATGGCACCGTAGACAGACGCACTACACCATCCCTCCACAGCAGAGACCTGAAAAACTAAGTAAAAAACTTACAGATGTCATTCCTGGAACCTGAAGTGCCAAATGAGGAGAGAGAGAACTCAGCCAAGTGCCAAATGGAATAAGAGACTGACAGAAGATGGAGAGTAAGGAGAGATACAAGTGGAGAGCCCCATCAGCTAATGCAGCACAGATCAGCCATCTTGGACTCCTATCGGGAATCAACAGAGAGAATGGGAAAGCAGCTTAGTGCAACTCCCAGCAGGAGACAGAGCACCCGGTAACCAGCGATACACACTTTCCCACACCCCATTTTCTCCCCACTGCTCTGCCTCAGAGCTTCCTGGGTAGCTGTGGTGGCTTGGCCAGCCGGGAATTGCAGCATCTGTACAACTTGGATTCACTCCACCCACACCAGAGATCAGCAGACAGGGAGTACAGGAAACTGGCTTCACAAAGTTCCCATCAATAGACAGAGCACCTGGTAATGAGCAAGGTGTGCTTACCTAGCCGCTACCCTTCTTCCCCCACCTTGTCGTCATTTGCTGCCTGCCAGCAGCAGTGCCTTGGCCTGGAGGCAACTGCTTTGGCCTCAAGCTGCTTGGATTCACCCTGCCCACACTGGCCGGGCCCTGAGCTGATACTGCTTCTTTCTGTCTCTTTTGTTATCATCTGTGCCTCCTACAACCTCCCCCTCCTTTATCTGGAACACATGGAACCCTGCCATCTTTGTTTCTTTCTGAAAGGCTGTGAAACCACGCTCTACTGGCGAACCTCTTCCCCGGCCACCACACCACACTGGTGGAATCCTGGGGCTTTTTTTTTCTTTGTTTTGCCTTGTTCTCTTTTGATTTTTTTTTTTTGTTTGTTCTATTTTTCTTTTCCCAGCTTGGAGGCTCCCTCTAACCAGGCTGCACTACACAGCTTAAGAGCCACTCCCCCAATCTGTGCAGCCACATAAGTGGGATCCCTGGAAGCATTTCTGTTTTTCATCTTTCATTCTTTCTTTTCTCTCTCTTTTTTCCTTTCTGTCTGTCTTCACTTCTCAGTTCTTGTCTCTCTACACTTATCTTCTTTTCCTGTCTTCTGAATACCTAGTGCTGTGTGACATCTATACCCCCTGTAGCTAAGCTATACTACACTGCCTGGGAGCCACTTCCCCAGTCTTAGCAGCCCCACCGATGGGACTCTGGGACTCCTGGGGGCTTTTCTTTTCTCTTTTTCTTTTCCAAATTTTTATCTAGTTTTTTTCTTTCTTTTTCCCTGCCTTTTTTTTTTTTTTGCTTTTCTCCATTTTTCGGTTTCTCATCTTTCCACTCCAATGGCAAACTCCTTTAGCACTCTTTTTTTTTTCTTTGTTTCCTTGTTTTTGGCTCCCATTTTTCTCTCCTCTCTCTCCTTTTTCCCATACCCCTATTAGCCCCACACATTACAACCTCCCCCTTCTTTTCTGCCTACTTGTACTGTACAAAATATCACACCTCTGAGCAGCACAGGCAAGGCCTACTAGACCCTGCCCAGCACTGATTCCTGGCCCGCCCTGTCAGCCCTAGTATGTGCCATAAACAACACATCTTGGCTCTTCCGCTTCAGCTGGACCTGCCCTGCTGCACCATAGCTGAGTAACTGACATTTTCATTGGACAAGAAGTAAAAAGTGTTGTGACTATAGAGGAGCAAAAAACAAAGAACACAGCCCACCTACTCAGACATAACCAAATAAAACAAAAAAGCAGGACAAAATAAAAAATCTACAATCAAGAAATGAAGAATGTAACTACTGAATGTCCTGAAGACAGCAAACTATATCAAACCGTATAAAATAAAGGACAGGATGCTTTCAGTAGGCATCCAAAATAAAATACCAGATGACTTTCCAGTAGAAGAAAAGGCACGAGAACTGACAGGGAATTCAAATCTCTAATATTAGAGTTGAAGGAAAAAGCAGACAAGAATGAGGAAAAAATGGACAAATTTTTGGAAAAGACAGACAGAAAAAAGGAAAAATTCAGGAAAGTAATACAAGAACAAAATGCCAAAATAATTTCACAACTAGAAATCATACAAAAACAACAGTTAGGAACCCAAAAGATAAACAAGATTTCCAAAATAGACAGTGTAATAGAAGGGCTGAGGAGCAGGTTTGAAATGAAGGAAGACAGAATCAGCAAAATTGAAGACAAACACTTGCATACAACACTGTTTGAAGAAAAATCAGAAAAAAAGAATGAAGAAAAATGAAGAAACCCTGAGAATTATTTGGAATAAAATCAAAAGCAAAAATTTGTGAGTGATCAGATTTCCACAACAGGGAGAGAAAACAGAAAACACACAGAGGATCATTGAAGAATTGCTGACAGAAAACTTCCCTAATTTCATGAATGATGAAAAGCTGACCAGTCAAGAAGCTCAATGAACCCCACATAGGATAGTTCCCAAAAGAAAAACACCAAGGTATATCATAATCACACTCGCTAAAACCAAAACAAAGAAAAAATCCTGTGAGCAGCTCAAGAAAAACAAAAAGTTACATTCAGAGGAAAAAAATAAGACTAAGCTCTGATAATTCAGCAGAAACCATGCAGGCAAGAAGGCAATGGGATGATGTATATAAAACGTTGAAAGAAAAAAATTGCCAACCAAGAATAATATATCATGCAAAACTTTCATTCAAATATGATGCTGAAATTAGGTCATTTCCAGATAAACAGAAATTAAGGGAATATGTAAAAACCAAACCAAACTTACAAGAGTTATTAAAGGCTGTCCTTCAGTCTGAGAGCAAACAACATCAGACCATAGCCTGAATCTAGGATGCAAGATTGTACCAGCCAGATACCAACTTAGAAAAGGAACTCTCAAGGACTATCCAAAACCAAAAAAATTGCAACAGGGAACCAGAGAGGTTAATCTGTAAATGAAAGCAACGTCAGAACAATAAAAGAGGGAATAAATGGTATAGGCATAGAACTTTTTAATGGAGAGGAAGGCAAGGTGATATCAAGTAATAACAGGAATGTAGTACCTAGGAAGAAAAGGGTAAATTTCAAGGTAACCACAAAGAAAGTTAACAAACCTACTCATCAAACTAAAGAACAGAAACATAAAGTCTCAATAAAAACAAAATCTACAAAAGAGGAACAAAGAAAATGTTAGCACCACAAAAAAAAAAAAGCCCTACAAAATGACAGCAATAAACTCAGCCATAAAGAATAACAATGGATCTGTGAAGCATCTCATAACACAGAGGCATCTGGAGGATATTATGCTGAGTGAAATAAGCCAATCACAAAAGGACAAATATTGCATGAGACCACTACTGTAAAAACTCATGAAAAGTTTACATACAAAAAGAAACAATATTTGATGGTTAAGAGGGATGGGAGGGGTGGGGATGTAAAAAAACTTAATAGACAAAAGATAAGCAGTAACTTTGGTGAAAGGTAAGACAGTACACAATACTGGGAAAGACAGCACAACTTGTACAAGGCAAGGCCACGGTAGCTTCATAGACTCATCCAAACTCCCTGAAGGACTGAATTGCTGGGCTGGGGGCTGTGGGGACCGTGGTCTCAGCGACCATGGTCTCTGTGGGGACCAAGAAAATGTTCTACATTCTACTTTGGTGAATAGAGTCTGGGTTCTTAAAAGCCTGTGAGTGGCCATCTAGGATACTCCACTTGCCTCACCCCTTCCGGAGCGAGGAAGAATGAAGGAAACTAAAGACACAAGGGAAAGAGTAGTCCAAAGAACTAACGGACCACATCTACCCCAGCCTCCACCAAACTGAGTCCAATACAACTAGATGGTGCCCAGGTAACACCACTGACTGCTCTGACAGGGATCAAAATAGAGGGTCTGAACAGAGCTGGAGAAAAATGTAGAACAAAATTCTAACTCAGAAAGTCCAGACTTGCTGGCCGGACAGAGACTGGAAAAACCCCAAGAGAATGGCCCCAGACACCCTTTCAGCTCAGTAATGAGGTCACTCCTGAAGTTCACCCTTCAGCCAAAGATTGAACCGACCCATGGAACAAAACAAGACTAAAAGGGTGCACCAGCCCTGGAGCAGAGACTGGAAGGCAGGAGGGAAATGGAAAGCTGGTAATAGGGAACCCAGGGTTGAGAAGGGAGAGTGTTGACACGTCACAGGGTTGTTAACCAATGTCATGCAACGAAGCGTGTACTCTTTGATGAGAAATTAGTTTGTTCTGCAAACCTTCATCTAAAGTTCAATAAAAGATAAATATACATAAAAAAATACTGTCGGCTCAGTGCACCTCTTGCTGCTTATGCTGTCTTGAAGACAGAGCTGAGTACTGCACCTCTACACCTGGTTGTCATCACTGTAAAACAGGTGTTGGTAAGGTTACATACAAACACACTACTGCAAATAAAGTAATAATGTTTTTATCTTCCTTGAACTGTGTCTCCAAGATAATTTCTATAAAGATGATGTCATTGTTTTCGAGAAATGTTACATGTGGCAAAACTATTAAAAAAAAAAAAAAAAACTACTGGATTACCTTCAGACATGGCTGAAATTTATATTCTTGTCTCGTGCATCTAGACATATTTTCATGCAGCTTATTGAGAAGAGGAAGCCTAGAGGAAGAACAGGACTGCGGAGACTAGAGTTTAAGAACTGCACCCAGTCCAAATGCAAGTTCTGTTGAATCTATCTGTAAACTAGCTCTAAAATCTCTCAGTTCATTTTATATCCACAACCATCAACTGAATCCAAACCAGTATTACTTTTTCCTCTGGCATATTCTAATAGTTGATGGCTCATTTTCTCTTGCCTCAATACTAGCAGTCATTCTTTGTTCTTAAAATCAGTTCACCACATTTAACTCCAAATTACATGCACTGTCCATTCATATTTCTTTATTTACACTTTCTTAAAAGCCATTGCCGTCGAATCGACTCCAGCTCAGAGGAACCTTTAAAATCTCAGCACCATCTTTATCCTGGTCTTTGAACAACTGACTTTGTTTCCAATTTAGATTTTCTACATGAATTCTCTACAAAGGAAATCAACTTAGAAACTACTGAAATCTGTTCAATGGTTTCCTGCTGCAATTAGATAGAAATTCAGCTTCTTCTCATTGGGCTATAAAAGCTCTCAATGACCTGGCTTGTGCCTTTCCATAATCTTCTCAGATGTGACTCTTCCCCTTTGCTTACCATGTTCCGACTACCACAGCCTCTTACTCTTCCTCAAAACTTAGCAAGAATTTTCTGTTTTCTCCTAGAACTTTTGTAATTCATGTTTCTGATATTTACTTCTTGCAGTACTCTTCCTCAATTCTTTGACTGGTTCATTCTGCTATTTCAGGTCTCAATTTAAATATTACCTTCAAGAGGTTTTCACTAACTAACATTTCTAAGTTCTTCTCACCTCTGGCCAGTCTCCTTCACATCAACTTCTTGGTTTTCATCAGAGCTGCTTTTCATTTCCTGAAACTTAGCGTTTCTATTTTATTTGCTCAATGTTGATTTCTTCCACTACAATGAACATTCCTAACATCAGGGACCTTGTCTGCTTCCTTGTTACATTCCCAATCCCTAGAATGTTACCTAGTAAATGAATAAATGCATGCATATAAAACAAATATTTCAAGTACTTTGTGATACAATAAGAAATCAACAAGCTTTTATCAGGGAAAGGTTCAGAGTAGTAGATTTCCTTAGTGTTTTTTTTTTCCTCCATGGCTATTATTTTCCTACAGCATTACATAATGAATCAATTTTCTTTTTTTTTAATCAGTGGAACAAAGAAAATAACATGTATATCCAGGATCTGGAGAATGGTTCTATAAATTATTTAGCATAAAATGTTTGAGGGATTGTGTGACCATTAAATATTACGATTACGAAAACTAACATAGAAGAAAGGTCCTTATTACCTTAAATTTTCTCATGGGGAAATAGAAATTATGTATACTGAACCAAACCAAAAAATATTATGCACTGCCAATGTTATTATAAATTTGAAATAATTTAGTGTAAGAAATGTGTTTGTGAACTAAATACTTAGTTTGTAAACTAAATACACTAGCTGGTGTATCCTTGGTGAAAACAATTTTATAGTAAAACAGATCCCATTAAAGACATTATAATTATATTTCTGTCCTCTCTTCTGGATCTTCCACAAAATAGCTCTGGGGGTTTGGTGGTTATCATCTGTTTAGAAGCCTCTACTCTGGCATCTGTTAGGTCTACAGGGAGACCATGGAACAACTGCACCACTTTATTAATCCCTGAGAGGCTGCAATTCTAAAACTATTAATAAATTGAGGTTGACGATAAAAAACAGTAGGTTATCATAGCAACTTTACTTTTTCTTGTCAAGATGCCCTTTGAAATTTGTTTAGCTCTTTTACTTTATCTTTCTTCCTTTTGCTTTAGCTGCTCGACGTTCAAGAGCAAGCTTCAGAGTCTCTTCTGACAGCCATTTTTGTCTCCGCTCCCCCCTTTCTATCTTTTTAATGATCTTTAGCTTTCTTCACGTATGCTGTTCTTTATGTTATCCCACAACTCTTCTGGTCTTCAGTCATTAGCGTTCAATGTATCACATCTATTCTTGAGGTGGTCTCTAAATTCAGGTGGGATATAATCAAGGTTGTACTTGGGCTGTTGTGGACTTGTTATAATTTTCTTCAACTTTGAACTGGCATATGAGCAATTTAACTGCGTGTTCTTCAGTCGGCCCCTGGCCTTGTTCTGACTGATGATATTGAGCTTCCCCATCATCCCTTTGCACAGATGTAGTCTATTTAATTCTGGTATATTCCATCCTGTGCGTCAGGGTTTATGTGATGAAAAAAGGTATTTACAATGAAGAAGTTGTTGGTCTTGCTAAATTCTATCATGCAATCTCCTGCATCATTTTTATCCCCAAGACTATTTCATTTCTAAATTTGCTTAAATTTTTCCTACAGCTTTTTCTGAAATTTGGTAAGATTTTGTCTGGTTATATCATATTTTAAATAGCATATTGTTATTTTCCATTGTCTGTGATTCCACTTTTTTTTTGTTGTTTATCCTTATTTTTGCCCTTCTTTTTTTTTGGCAGAGGAATTGTCATTTGCATTTTCTTTTTTTTTTTAACTTTTAAGTTCAAAGATAATTTACTTATTAATAATTGTTTTTTAGAAATCATATACTAAGATAAGGCAGCCTATGGAGTTACTTACATCAAAGGTCAGGGCTGTGATTATGCCACGCCCATGTCATAGTGTCCACATGTTTCATAACTCATAAAGGGTGTATTGCTTTGATTTGGTTAATTCTTTAATTCAAGAGTTGTTCTGAAGAATACTATTTGCACACTCATAGGTGTGCTGTACTTACTTTTTATATATTAATATATAGTTTCTAATTTTATATTTTTATTTTGCTGTATTAAAGCTATTTTTTGAATGAAATCTTGAACCCTACATATTAAGAGCCAATTTCCTATTTTATTACCCAATAATTTTAGATTTTATTTTTTGTCTTTTCTCTTAATCATTTTCAAGTGAAAAATGTCTTCTTAGCTCAGTGGTTACCACCTTTAAAATTGAGTGGTATGTTTATTTCTTCCTCAACAGCCTCTAGCCATTAGAACCAATAACCCTTTTAAACTTTCCAACTTACACCTGAAGAACACAACTCTTAGAAGTTGTATTTCTATTACATACTTCCTAACTGAGGTGGACTATTTTTTTCTCAGTCACCTTCTCTGGCTGTACTAGAATTATAGGGATAGAAACTGATTTTTATTTTTCCAAACCTCTGCATCCTGTATCTGCAGTTGTTTTTTTCCTGTTTTGATTTTGTGTCTCTGTAAGGATACACTGTCCCATCACTGTTACTGAATATTTGGTATATAAACTATCCTGAGAGTTCAGGGCAGAACTTCTGAGAATGTCAGGTCTTAACTACATATTGATAAATTTGGAAGTGTCTATCACAGCACCCAGAACACTGTAGCCTGAACTTGTTGGATGAAAAGGATGGAGAAGAGAGGAGCTATTTGGAGGGAGAATGAGCTTTTAACTGAGAGAGAATGACTATTGCCTGGGTAGAAAATATTAAAACCATACCTGTTGCTGTTGAGTCCATTCTGACTCATAGTGATCCTATAGCACAGAATAGAACTGCCCCATAGGGTTTCCAAGAGTGGCTGGTGGATTCAAACTGCCTAGCTTTTGGTTAGCAGCCAAGCTCTTAACCACTGTTCTCAAAAGGGTAACTCCTTTCTGTGTAATTTGTAGAGATAGATGTTGATAATACCTTGGTTTAGAATCTTTTGCTATCACTCTTACAACTCTCATTCCTTTGAAAAAGGAGTCTACAAGATGTGCAATTAAAATATACAAACACTAATTAGACATGACATGGTGAATATTCAAGTAAAATCCAGGTAATGATCTTCAGTCTCCTTCATCCTACAATGCCGATGCCATTTTAGTACATCCCATAAAGAGCTCTGGGCAAATTAATGCTAAACCATGGTGATACAGTTAACATAGAGTGCTGCTATAATACTTCAAATGCAATGACACTTCCCTTTGAAAGTCCCCCAAATATTTAAAAACTAATTCACTTCTAAGTAGCCCATAAATCAAAAGAGAAATAAAAAAGGACAATAGAAAGTATTTTGAAGTCAATGGAAATAAAAACACAACGTATTGGAATTTGTGGGAACCCACATAGCTTTCCCCACCCCCATGGGAAAGCAATGCATGTTTGTTATAAAAAATATTTTTTCCTAATAGAGATTTCTATAAATAAATGACATTTTAAATTTTAAATTTCTATTTTCCTTGATTTCTAAGTCCCAATCATTGCTCATAGATCAATGTGTGTTCCTTCCTTTCACAATGTAGAGGTATATATAAATGATTTTATTTTTTTTAGCAACTAAGCTATTTATAATACATATGAACTTTCTTTTTCAGTTAACAGTGTATCATGACAGCCTCATCAAAGTCATAAACAAAAGTCTAGCCTGTAAACACTCCAACCTCTCACTACATGCAAGCAGAAGTAATTCTTTTACCTTATCAGTAGAGGTACTTGAGTCTCCTGGTTATGAACTTTTTAATTTTCTTTTTATTTTAATGGTCCAGAATGCTTCAAAACCAAGATTAAGCACCTTGTCTATGACTCCTGTGACAAGTGGAATGGATCTCTCCACCTATTGGGTCATATAACAGCTTGTTCCTGTAACTTTTACTGCAATTACATGGGAATTTAATTGTCGCTTTGCACCAGTTTCTACTCTACTAAATGTTAATATCTAAAGTTAAGAATCAAGTACTATTCATCATCTTATGCTCTGGTAGAAACTGTTATCAAGTATTCTGAACAAATTAAGAAATAAAGAAGTCAGTAAATGAACTGACAGATCAATATGAAAGAATTTTCACCTTTTCATAGCTGAAGACAACCTGTAGCTTCCAGCATGGCATTGTCCAATAATACTAATTTCCACTCCAGTACCTTTTTTCTTCTTGGCATTCCAGGGATGGAGGCCATCCACATATGGATATCAGTGCCCTTCTGTCTTGTTTATCTGTGTGCTATCCTAGGAAATGTCTCTATTCTCTTTATTATCAGAATGGATTCCAATCTGCATGAGCCTATGTATTTCTTCCTCTGTATGCTCTCTGTGGCTGACCTGATCATCTCCACCACTGCCATGCCCAAAATCCTCAGCATATTTTGGTTCCATGACAGGGAGATCTATTTTGAAGCCTGCCTTGTGCAAGTCTTTCTCATTCATTCACTATGCAGTATGGCCTCGGGGTTTATCTTGGCCATGGCCTTTGACCGCTATGTAGCCATCTGCAAACCTCTGAGACATTCCACTATTCTGACACATAGAGTTATCAAGAACTTGGGGCTGGCTGTTGTCTTCCGTGGGATTTTGCTTTTCAGTCCTCAGCCCTTCATGCTTCGGTGGCTCCCCTACTGCAGAACTAATATCATCCCTCACACTTACTGTGAATTCATGGCCCTCATCAAGCTCGCTTGTGCAGAGACCAGGATCTGCAGAATGTACAGCCTGACTGCTGCCTTCCTTACTGGGGGTTTAGATTTCATTTTAATCATATGCTCCTACGTGGTCATCCTATACACCGTTTTCCATCTCCCATCCAAAGCTGCTCGGCTGAAGACCTTGGGCACTTGTGGATCCCATGTGTGTGTGATTTTAGTGGCCTACACTCCAGCCTTTTTCTCTTTCCTTACTCACAGGTTTGGGCGCCATGTGGCTCCTCATATTCATATCTTTGTGGCTAACATCCACCTCCTTGTCCCACCCATGGTGAATCCAATGATCTATGGCATAAGAACCAAGAGGATTAGAGACGGGTTCGTCCAAGTTTTGACTTCTCACAAATCCTGAAATAACCAATTCTTCTAACACATTTCCTTGCCTTATGGGGAAAAAAAAGATATAAATCCTTTTTCTAGAATCCTGGATCCCTCCATTTTCTATTTGTAATATGTGAAATAATTAAGATTGATTATATTTTGTTCTCTTCAGAAAACTGGTTTCACATATGGCTAACTTAGATGACTTATTCTGGCTATCTTCACTATCCTATGATCAGTTTGGCTGATTTATTTATTCTCGCAAGCCTATCTCCTTGTTCAAGCTCATGAGCTTTATCAGAGTTGGTACTATTGGCGCATTACCTCTGATCTTCAAGAAGATACCATACCTTACAGGGCTCAATTAACATGATTGTCTATATCTCTTGGACAATGAAACTGAAAGCTTTTTATATGTGTAACCCTGCAAATTGTGATGGCACTAGTACGATGTCTTTTGAGCAGTCAGATGAAAAAACTCTCATGATGTGCCATCCAGGGGTCTTCCTGGGATATTTTATGACATTTTATTATCTAGGTAGAATTCTTCCAAATTCTCCAATAATATTTATGCCCACAACACTCTCCCCAAGGACTTAATTATATCCAAAATTATGCCACATTTTTTTTTCTTTTCTATGTGATTCAAGTTGATTATTTTAAAATACCTATGTCTCCTCTCTCATTCTTTCATGATTTTGTATGTTTACCCCCAATCTATCTTATAAAATAGGAAAACATTTTTTTAGCCCCGCCTTACCATTCATCATTCTAGCTGTTGTTCCTTGTGATATTGCCCCTTCTCCTGCTTTTCTGAGCTCCAATGACAACAATTTGTACAGAATGTCATCTAGGATGAGGCATTAGGTATATATAATCTAAAAGTTATGTTTTCTTTAAGATCAACACTATTCCTGATGGTGTCCCCAAATTCTTTTTTTTATGTGGTCATAGAAGCATACTTTACCAAACTCTTTTTCTACTAGACAACCTCTTTTAATATGTGGAGTTATAGAACATCATGACATTTTTTTCTTTGACTTTTTTTTATTTCTTCTTTCTGGACAAGGTAAGACATATTTGGGTTGTCAGGTGTCAGGCAGTGCAAGACTTCTTTCTCCTGGGTGCCATATGATTTTATAACTTCTTCTTTGAGGAAAGTATGAACTATATTTCTGATTGAACTTACTTCAATTTGACATTGTCATGGTTGGAGGGAATATACTTGCACATCTGAAATTTAAATTAGAGTTAGTGTAAGATTAGTATTTGTAGCCGCTAGCTCTCAAGAAAGACTGCTCAGTTCTGAATCACTAAACCACCATTTAAAAGCTGCACTGATCTTCAAGTTACAGAACCTCTCTATGCCTCTGCTTCCTCAAATGGAAAGGGAGATATTAACTGTAACTATTTCAGGAAATAATTTTGATCTTTAAAAATAATTATGTTATATGTTTCCATCATGTTGGATTTATGAGAAGCTTGAAAAGCACAAGTCTAGAATTAATTTTTTTTTCTGACAGCAGTGTTTAAATTGGAATATAGAACAGAAATTGAAAGTAATTTTATCATTTAAAGTCCTATTTTCAATAAATATGATACAGGTGTTGATGATTTCCCAGAAATCAAAAAAACCAAACCCATTGCTGTCTAGTGGTTTCCAACTCATAGCAACACTATAGGACAGAGTATAACTGCCCCATAGAGTTTCCAAGGAGCACCTAGTGGACCCAAACTGCCAACCTTTCGGTTAGCAGCCATAGCTCTTAACCACTACACCACTCGGGCTTCCGATGATTTGCCAGGGTAGATAAAAAAGAGAAAAGCCCTTCAAGAAAAAGGAAATAGAAAAAGAGAACTGATAGATTTTCAGAATCATTTTCATAGCTTTATTCATACTCTGACTACATGATTCTTTAAGGGAAAAGAGATAGCTTTGGCTCATAGTCAAACTCTCATCAGTAATGTTTTCTGTGAACTTTAGTTAATATTGAGGAAGCATATTCAATTATTTCTGAATCAATAACAAAAGATGTTTTGGAGAAGTCAGGAATGTAACCTAATGGTACAGCCAGCTGCTTAATTGGAGAAGATTCATTCAATGGATGTTTACTGTGTACTGTTGTTTACCTGTTTCTAAAGTATATAATTAGAATGGATCTACATGGTAGTAGGATGAATTCTCACATTAATTTTTGGCCAGTGGAGTAAGAGCTATAGTAAAATAGAAAGCTAAGTAAAAGGCTTTCCAGCACTCTCTCCCCTCCAGATAGTAAATAAAAATAATACTGCTTTGGGGTGATGGAGCTAGGTGGCAGGAATGGCATAGCTAGGTGCAACTATTAAAGATCTAAATGTTGCAGAGGTTATTGCCCTTCTCACATCCTCGCTTAATTTACCAATCTGGGCCCTACAAAAGTCTAACATAGCTAAACATTTTGTCTCTTCTTAGACAGTCACTGAAGGTCGAGAATGCAACAAACTTAATCAATTAGTAGCCCCAATTTCACCTGCTGTGCCAGATGTATATTTTTTCTAAATTCCTCAGTTTCCTGGCATATGGCCATTGTTCTGGTAGATGCATTATTTCCCTTCTCTATCAGGCAGGAGGAACAAAAGCAGTGTGCATTCATATGGAATTAAAAAAAGTATATAAATACATTTATGCCCAGGATTTTGCAAATTTACTGCTGTCTTCACGTAGTTCAAAGAGTCTGGGTCATCAGGACCTTATGGAGAACATCTTATTGGTATGTTTTAAGGAGAGCAGTTGAGCAAATAGTGAAAAGTCTTTTGAAACCCTTGGTAAGATGCATATGCTAAAAAGAGTGGGAGATAAACCCTATGAATATTCAGTGACCTATCCTATCAGTGAATATTTAAGAGTCTATTGGTCTCAAGCATGTCTCAAAATAAAGGACAAACGAATGCATCTCACACTTCAAGTCACTAAAAATTAAGCACATAATTGTGGTATAATTTTTCAGGTACTGGAAAAAAAAAAAAAAAGAAACCCATTGCTGTTGAGTGGATTCCAAATTATCATGACCCTGTAGGACAAAGTAGGACTACTCTATAGGGCTTCCAAAGAACGGCTGGTGGATTCGAACTGCTGACCTTTTTCTTAGCTGGTGTAGCTCACTGTAACTCTTAACCGCTGCACCACCAGATACTAGAGACAGCATATTCCACACGTGGAATTACATATAGAAAATATTATCAGGCAACATAAAAAACTGGTGGCTTTGAGTTGGGTCTAAAGCAGGAAAAATACATGCTCAGAACTTCTCAACACTAACAAGTTGTTAAAAACAAGAAAAGTTTGGAAAAAAATTATACTCAAGAAGAGTCTAAGGAAACATGATGATTAAATATGGTAACCTAGATTGGATCCTGTAACAGAAAAAGGATGGTAGGTAAAAACTAAGGAAATCTGAATAAAGACAGGTTTTAAATAACAATTCCATGAAAGCCCTGCTTTACTAAAGGATAAATATTAAAATTAAACAGTAATAGCAAATTGCTCACATATGGAATTTTTGTTTCTTTAGCTTAGTTTTCTCCTGAGGGGTACATCATTGAATCATTAATGGAATACAATACCTACTCTTTTTATCAGGTGATGGAAAGGGCTCAAAATACATACAAATACCCTAAATTAAAGGAATATAATCAAGGGTTACACTTTTATTTGTTGGGATGTTATAATTTTTTTTAATTAAACCAACAAAAATGTAAACATCTTTTCATATCCCTTGAGTGGTGGCTGCACATACACATAGCTTCCAGAGAGTAGAGTGGCAAAGGGGCATTCAATACTAAATTTACATTGGGAAAACATGAAAGCCACTCTGTCAACCAGGTGATGAAGGTTAACATCATCAGGTATAAGTTATGTAGGTTGCATGAACACGGAAAAAAATCAGAGATCTAAATTGAGAGATGTTCTTTAAAAAAAGAAAAAAAAAAACATTGTCGTCAAGTAGATTCTGACTCAAAGCGACCCTACAGGACAGAGTAGAACTGCCCTGTAGGGTTTCCAAGGAGCCACAGGTGGATTCCTACAGGAGATTTTTTTTTTTTTTTTTTTGGTTAGCAGCTGTCTGTTATTTAGTGCTGCTATATCAGAAATAGTGTTTATTGGAGTGTGAATAATATTATGACTTTTGCAAAGCACTCTAAATTTCAGTGGTGTTTTAACCATGAACTTCAAGGTTTCTGATGAGGGGAAAAGGAGTGCAACTTTTTTCTTTATTGTAGAAGAAAATTAGGCTAAAGAGACATAACTCACACCCTCACGATAAAAGGAAAGAATCGGAATCTTCATGCTGCCTCCGGTTATCTATTAGCCTACTACCTGACTCATCTCCTTCTAATCAATTTTGCAAAGAAGAATGGAATATTTATTCTTTCCCACCTTTTATTCAGTGTTTCGGGGAAAAATGGATAAATCAAATTTTAAAATATTTTTTTAATAGACTAGTTTGAGATTTGTTTAAAAGTTGGGAACGAAGATGGTACACAGAGTTTCCCTATACTCCCTGTCCCAGTTCTCCTGTTGTTAATCTCTTACTTTATCACATTTGTCACAACTAAAGAACTGACATTGACATATTTATATCCATACTTTATTTAGATTTCACTTGTTTGTTTCCTAATGTCCCTATTCTGTTCTAGGATATACACTTGAGTACTACATTTTATTTAGTTTGCATGTCTCTGTAATATTCTGGCTTGTAACAGTTTCTGAAACATTTCTTGTTTTGATGACCTGGAGAGTTTTGAGGAATTCTAGTTAGGTATTTTTAAAAATTGAGCTCAGCTCCTGTCACGGATTGAATTGTGTCCCCCCAAAATATGTGTATTTGTTTGGCTAGCCCATGATTCCCAGTATTTTGTGATTGTTTATCATCTTCACACCTGATGTGATTTTACCAGGTGTTGCAAATCTTGTCTCTATGATGTTAATGAGGCATGATTAGTGGTAGTTATGTCAATGAGGCAGAGCACAATCTACAAGATTAGATAGTACCTTAAACCAATCTCTTTTGAGGTATAAAAGAGAAAAGTTAGCAGAGAGATATAGGAACTTCATACCACCAAGAAAGAAGCATGGGGAGCATAGTGCATCATTCTCAGAATCACATAATTGTCCCAATCAACATGGAAAAGACATTTGATAAAGTCCAACACCCAGTCCTAATAAAAACTGACAATAAAATAGGAATAGAAGGGAAATTTCTCAACATAATAAAGGGTATCTACACAAAACCAACTGCCAACATCATTCTCAATGGAGAGAGGTAAAAACATTCCCCCTGTGAACAGGAACAAGATAAGGATGCCCTTCATCACCACTCCTATTTAACATTATACTGGAAGTCCTAGCTAGAATAACAAGGCAAGGAAAAGAAAAAAAGGGCATCCAAACTGGTAAGAAAGAAGTAAAACTATCCCTATTAGCAGATGATAGGATTCTATACATAGAGAACCCCAAGATTCCACAAGAAAACTACAGGAATTAATGGAGAGATTCACCAGAATAGCAGGATGTAAGATTAGCATTAAAAAAACCAACTGGATTCCTACACACCAACACAGAGAACTTCAAAGGAAATCAGGAAAACAGTATCATTCATTTTTAAGAGCCCCTAAAAAGATAAAATACTTAGGGATAAATCTAACCAGGGACATCAAAGACCAATACAAGGAAAACTACAAAACACTACTGCAAGAAACCTACATAAACGGAAAATGTACCATGCTTATGGATAGGAAGACTCAACACTAAAAATTCAATTCTACCCAAAGAAATCTTCAGATATAATGCAATTCTGATCCAAATACCAACAACATTCTTTAGCAGGATAGAAAAGCTAATCGTCAAATTTATGTGGACAGGAAAGAAGCCCCAGATAAACAAAGTATTATTGAAAAAAAAAAGAACAAAGTAGGAGGCCTCATATTACCTGATCTCAGAACCTATTATACAGCCACAGTAGTCAATGCACTTATTCTCAGCAGATGAGCTTATACCTCACAGGAAAAATTAACATCACCAGGCAAAAATCTCTCTCAATGTTACCCTAATCTATGGTCATGTCTATGTATATATACTCATTGAGCTAAGATATTTTTACATACTTTTCCTTTTTTTTTGGTTTTAAAATCAACTCTTTTATCCTTTTATCTATAAACGTGGTCACATCAAAATTCTCATCTTTCCCTTGTGCTTTAACTTTGGCCCTTTCCATTATTTTATCCCTTTTCACAATAAACTTCATTATTCCCCAATTTAAATATGTTTACCCAGTAGAAAATAAATGTATAGATTATGTGAAGAGAAAATTCATAGAGAAGTGAATGCAACTGTACAAATAAAATAGATCTTGGCCTCCCTTGTAATCAGAATATTGAAAATTAAAACTAAAATAATGCAAAATGGATACTAAATGATTAGCCAACAGAATAACAAGATTGATGATAACAAGCGTTAATGAGGTTTAGAATAAATGCTGAGTCTTATGCACAAATGATAAGATTTCGAATTGGTCCAAATTTAGAGGAAGACTGTGCAGTAACTGATGTTATTAAAAATAGTATTTTTTGCAGAGGAGTTAACTACTTGCCACAGTAAAAATAGTTTTCACAAATACATATGGAAGTATGTACAGTGATTTTAATTGCAAAATTTCCTGTAATAGAGGAATAATTGAAGCACTCAAAATGTCCCTCAAAAAAGGAACACTTAAAAAAAATGGTATATTCTTATGTGGAGTACTCAGCAGCAATTAAAATAAATAAGGTAAATTTATATAAACTGATATATAAAACAGCCAAATTAAAAAAAGAGTATAGAAATAAATTTTACTATCAATATTAAAATATGTGCACAAAAATTATATCAATATTCAATATAAACACATTTATGTTGTGAATTCTATAAATACACACACATACACAAAATTGTAAAAAATTATGCAGCCACCTTAGATGAGTCTGAAATAGGTGATGGATAGGAAGGCATACAGACAGAGTTTTTTAGCTTTATCACTTTAGTTTGAATAATTTGAATAGTGTCAATGTATTCATTGCCTAGATAATTCATGTTAATAGCTAATGCAGAAGAATTTGTAATGGCATTCATCAGCAAAAATACAAACCAAGAAATAACTAATGAGATGTGGTGTTCTTTGTCTTATAAAATATTAAGGAATGGGTCTAACACTTTGAAATACCTCCTTCCATATTCTCTGCATGAAGAACTGTTAAACTACTTAATCTATGAAAGCAGTGATGTTGTCTTATTGTTTTTTATGGTATTTCATCACACATAAACATCCTCAGTGGCTGTTCGGGCAGAACTGAAGATTTTACCTGTATATCAGCTTCTCTCAAATTATTTTTCTAGCTGCCTGAAGCATCATTTACACCCCTCCTCAGTGTCCCTATGGTATGTGCGCTTACCTGTCCTCTGTCTTTTGTCATATTGTGTTGGTTGTTTTTGCATATTTCTCTTTTATTATATCGCAAATTTCTACTGGCAGATACCACATCTTATATATTTTCCTGTTGTTCCAATGATTGAATTAAGAAAGAGAAGGAAAAAAAAAGATAACAGGGTGTTATTATTTTTCTAGCAAATAACATGAATATAAATTTAAGACAATCAATGACATCGGTATATCTTAATTACTACCCAGAACCCAGTGCAGTCGAGTCGATTATAATCTTACTCACTCTAATCTCCAAAACTGTACTACATTAACGACTTCCTGATTATATTAAAATTTCCAGATATACCCAAGGATCAGTAGCCAAAACAGGTGAACTCTGTCAGCATTCTGGTCCTTATCTGACTCCAGGACGAAGAAAAAGAGGGAATGGGCAGGAAGAAACTTACATCTCCTTTTGGGGAAGAACAAAATAAATGGTATATAAAATTGTCTAGCTGCATCCTACATCCCCAATCTATCTGTTTAAAAATGAAATAAAATAAATCAACATAAATTAAGCAACCATTATGTACTTTATCAGTTGCATTGTAAGGATTATCTCACTTAATCCTTAAGGAAGTTTGGGGGTAGATAATCATCCCTTCAAATCAAATAAGAAAGCGAGATAAGGATGCTCAATTTTTTTCCCAAAGAACATTATTTTGAATTTATGGTGATTTTTAATTAGAACACAAGTCTAATTCTAACATCTGTGATCATCACTTACAGATGTGTACCTCACACGGTTTTGTAATTGTAAAATGAGATAATGCATTTAGGTCTGCTTTGAGCAGCATGAAACTTTGCTCAAATATCAGAGATTTCTAAGATTCACCTATAATATAGGGCTAATGCACCTACTCTCCCATCGTTTCCTTCATCAGCTTTCCTTTGCTATACTGAGCTGAACAGAGAAGCCCAAGCACAAATTTCTTCTCAAGAAATTGCAGCTCAGACCCAAACTGTAACATAGTAGATGCGCCTGCCGCCCTAACATAGAGGTAGTCCTTTCAGGGACTCCATACCAAGAATTCACTGTCTTCAGAAACTTTTGACAAACCTGTTTATTCTGAGCCTGTCTGCTCTGAGAAGAGCCCTAAAATTTTCCTGCCTGACCACTGCCCATCTAGCCCCTGACACAAATGAGAGAGATAATGCATTGCCTGACCTCACCGGGGCTTCTTTGGGATCAGGATGAGTACCACTTTCTCTGAGGGCAGCTGCAGCTCTCTCATGACTTACAGCTTCTCCAAATGAACTCATTTATGGTCATGCTTCCAGATGCCTAGGTCTTCCATGGACATGGAGCAGAGATGATTTCCCTATTTTGTCAGGGAAAGAGGTCATCGGGAGTTGAAGATCTGAGATTAGAACTAAATTTCTAAATCCTTAGAACTGACTCCTTCATAACAGGAAAACCCAGGAAGAGTGATGGAGAGGAGCAAGAGGGTTGAGTTCTTAAAAATATTGTATGTATTTATGTAAAAATAAAAATAAATGTTTTCTCTTCACTTGCTATTAAATGAAACAAATATTGAAATTTCTTTTTGTTTAGTTTCATGATTTTCTTAATCATATGGTTTTGAACATTTAAATTGTATTAGACTGTACATTTCTATACATAAAAAAATTTTTTTTTAATTCCTATTTAATCCTGTGATATATACTGTACTCCTATAACTCATTAGAATAATCCTCATAAAAATTATTTAATTGTATAAGGAGTATTAAGTGAATAAAAATGGGATTTTGATGACAACTGCATTACATCTAAATATTAATGTGGGAAATTTGACACTTTTGAACATGTAATCTTCTCAGTTATCTAGTTTCATTGATTGCTTTTACATGTATTTAGACTTCTTTCAGATGTCGGAAACAATCTTTTGAGGCACTTTTGTATCAGTCCCACCAATTCTGGTAATAGTACAGCTTGGAATTTTCTAATTTTATTTTATACTTAACTATTTTCTTTACATATTTACTAAATAAGTATCTTGTATAACTTGCTTCTGCATATCTATTTTGATATACACATATTCACTTATTAATTTTGCATTGAACAACTCTAATAGAGGCTAGATAATGCTTTCTATTTATATCTTTGTACTTTGTTTTTATCAAACACATAGCAAATCTCTTACTTATCAAAGATGAATTCTTCTAAGAACTCTTGAATATACGTTTGAAGCCCCCTTAATTTCCCTGCTCTTC
This sequence comes from Loxodonta africana, assembly GCF_030014295.1. Taxonomy (NCBI): domain Eukaryota; kingdom Metazoa; phylum Chordata; class Mammalia; order Proboscidea; family Elephantidae; genus Loxodonta; species Loxodonta africana. The sequence goes on from NC_087348.1 coordinate 84,018,144, forward strand.
CACATACTCTTTTATTTATTCTACACATATTATTGAGTGATGACTTTTCTAGCCCCACTTGTCTGTCAGTTTGTCCTATGGTGGGGACTTGAGTGTTGTGTTGCTGGAAGCTATGCCACCAGCATTCAGATGCCAGCAGGGTCACCCATGGTGGACAGGTTTAGCTGAGCTTCCAGATTAAGACAGGCTAGAAAGAAGGACCCAACAGTCTACTTCTGAAAAGAATTAGCCAGTGAAAACCTTATGAATAGCAGAGGAACATTGTCTAATATAGTGGCAGAAAATAAGCCTCCCAGGTTAGAAGACACTCAAAAAACAATTGGGGAAGAGCTGCCTCCTCAAAGTAGAATTAAACTTCATGACGTGGATGAAGCCAAGCTTTCAGGACCTTCATTTGCTTATGTGGCACGGCTCAAAATAAAAAGAAACAGCTGCAAACACCAATTAATAATCAGAATGTGGAGTGTACGAAGTATGAATCTAGGAAAATTGGAAATTGTCAAAAACGAAAGTGAATGCATAAACATCTATATCCTAGGCATTGGTGAGTTGAAATGGACTGATATTGGCCATTTTGAATCTGAAAATCATGTGGCCTACTATGCCGGGAGTGACAAGTTAAGGAGGAATGGCATTACATTCTTTCTCAAAAAGAACATTTCAAGATATATCCTGACGTACTACACTGTCAGTGATAGGATAATATCCATACACCTACAAGGAAGACCAGTTAATAAGACTATTATTCAAATTTCCATGGTCACTAAGGCCAAGGATGAAGAAATTGAATATATTTATCAACTTCTGCAGTCTGAAATTAATTGAATGTGCAATCAGGATGCACTGATAATTACTGGTGATTGGAATGTGATAGTTGGAAACAAAGAAGAAGGATCAATTGTTGGAAAATATGGCTTTGGTGATAGAAATGATGCCACGGATCGCATGATAGAATTTTGCAAGACTAGTGACTTCCTCGTTGCAAATACCTTTTTTCACCAACAAAAATGGCAAGAATACACTTGGCTTTTGCCAGATGGAGTACACAGGAATCAAATCCAGTACATCTGTGGAAAAAGACGATAGAAAAGCTCAATATCATCAGTCAGAACAAGGCCAGAGGCTGACTGCAAAACAGACGATCAATTGCTCATATGCAAGGTCAAGTTGAAACTGAAGAAAATTAGAGCAAGTCAATAACAGCCAAAGCACGACCTTGAGTATATTCCACCTGAATTTAGAGACCATCTCAAGAATAGATTTGACGAGTTGAACGTTAATGACCGAAGACCAGACAAGTTGTAGAATGACATCAAGGACATCATACATGAAGAAAGAAAGAGGTCATTAAAAAGAAAGGAAAGAAAGAAAAGACCAAAACGGGGGTCAGAAGAGACTCTGAAACTTGCTCTTGAATGCCAAGCAGCTAAAGCAAAAGGAAGAAATGATGAAGTAAAAGAACTGAACAGGTTTCAAAGGGAGGTTTGAGAAGACAAGGTTTTATGATGACGTGCAAAGAGCTGGAGATGGAAAACCAAAAGGGGAGAACATGCTCATCATTTCTCAAGTTGAAAGAACTGAAGAAAAATTTTGAGCCTCAAGTTGCAATAACGAAGGATTCCATGGAGAAAATATTAAATGGTGCAGGAAACATCAAAAGGAGATGGAAGGAATACACAGTCATTATACCAAAAAGAATTAGTTAATGTTTAACCATTTCAAGAGACAGCATATAATCATGAACTGATGGTACTGAAGGAAGAAGTTCAAGTTGCACTGAAGGCATTGGTGAAAAACAAGGCTCCAGAAGCTGACAGAATAGCAATTGAGATGTTTCAACAAACGAATGCAGCACAGGAAGTGCTCACTTGACTATGCCAAGAAATTTGGAAGATAGCTACCTGGACAACTGACTGAAGGAGATCCATATTATGCCTATTCCCAAGAAAGGTGATCCAACCAAATGTGGAAATTATTGAACAATATCATTAATATCACACCAAAGCAAAATTTTGCTAAAGGTCATTCAAAAGAGGCTGCAGCAGTTTATTGACAAGGAGCTGCCAGAAATTCAGATCAGATTCAGAAGAGGACATGGAACCAGGGATGTCATTGCTGATGTCAAATGGATCCTGGCTAGCAGTAGAGAATACCAGAAGGGTGTTTACCTATGTTTTATTGACTATGCAAAAGCATTTAACTATGTAGATCATAACAAATTATGGATAATGTTGCAAAAACTGGAAATTCCAGAACACTTAATTGAGCTCATGAGGAACCTGTACATATAGATCAAGAGGCAGTTGTTCCAACAGAACAAAGGGATACTGTGTGCTTTAAAGTCATGAAAGGTGTGTGTCAGGGTTTTACACTTCACCATACCTATTCAATCTGTATGCTGAGCAAATAATCCAAGAAGATGGACTATATGAAGAAGAATGGGGCATCAGGATTGGAGGAAGACTCATTAACAATCTGTGTTATGCAGATGAAACAACCTTGCTTGCTGAAAGTGAAGAGGACTTCAAGCACTTACTGATGAAGATCAAAGACCACAGCCTTCAGTATGGATTATACCTCAACATAAAGAAAACTAAAATCCTCACAACTGGACCAATGAACAACATCATGATAATCGGAGAAAAGACGCAAGTTGTCAAGGATTTCATTTTACGTGGATCCACAATAGACACACATGGAACCAGCAGGCAAGAAATCAAAAGACTCATTGCATTGGACAAATCTGCTGCAAAGGACCTCTTTAAAGTGTCGAAAAGCAAAGACGTCACCTTGAAGACTAAGGTGCACCTGACCCAAACCATGGTATTTTCAATGGCATCTTACGCCTGCGAAAGCTGGGCAATGAATAAGGAAGACCTAAGAATAATTGATGCCTTTGAATTGTGGTGTTGGAAAAGAATATTGTGTATATCATGGCCTGCCAAAAGAATGAACAGGTCTGTCGTGGAAGAAGTAAAACTAGAATGCTCCTTAGAAGCAAGAATGGCGAGACTGCATCTTACATACTTTGGACATATTGTCAGGAGGGAGCAGTCCCTGTAGAAGGACATCATGCTTGGCAATGTACAGCGTCATTGGAGAAAAGAAAGAGACTCAACAGAATGGGTAGTTACAGTGACTGGAACAATGAGTTCAAGCATAACAACGATTGTGAGCATGGTGCAGGGATGGGCAGGGTTTTGCTCTGTGGTTCATGGGGTCTCTATGAGTTGGAATTTACCCGACAGCTCCTAACAACAATAACACTTTTCTAAGCAGTAAGATGTGTGCTATCCACATCCCTGATTTCTTGGAGAAATGTATTATGTAGAGAGACAGGCAATAAGCAAGTAAAATTGATTGAATGGCAACTGGTGGTATGGCAAGGAAGTTGAGATTACTTTGATGAATTTGAACAAATTAAGACCAACTGCGAAACTTAGGGTTGGCCAAATTCACATTTGCTTCATAGTTGCTACACAATTTCATAGAGGTAGAGTGGATATAAGAAGCCTGGTGGCACAAATTAATTTTTGGTCTAGAGTGGATGGAGACCATCACATTATTTGCTTCAGAGGGGATATGGATACTTTCATTTAAAGAAACAAGCAAACAAGCAAAAAAACAAACAGCTATTTTCTATGGTGTAAAGCACCTGGATTTAAAGAGTAAAGGGAAATACAGTCAGAATCGTTGACAGTTAAGGGTGTGTATAATTAAAAATATATATGTATTGTGGACACCTCTTTCAACTATGTTTGTAGATACCAGTTGCCATCAGGTAGACTCCAACTCATGGCAACCCCATGTGTGTTAGAATAGAACTGTGTTCCATGGGGTTTTGAATGGCTAATTTTTTGGAAATGGATTGCCAGGCCTTCTTTCAAGGTACCTTTGAGTGGACTCAGTCTTACATTTTGGTTCTTTCCATTACATTTCATACTACCTAATCTGGTGTCTGTACCTGAATGTCGTCAGGTCTTCTGGGATGCAGAAGATAAAATGGCATTAGAGATGCAAGGTATTTGTGAATCCCTAGTGACATAGTGGAAACCCTGATGGCGTAGTAGGTAAGTGCTATAGTTGCTACCCAAAGGATCAGCTGTTAAAATCCACCAGGCGCTCCTTGGAAATTCTATGGGGCAGATCTACTCTGACCTATAGGATCACCATGAGTCAGAATCTACTTGATACCAATGGGTTTGGTTTTGGTTTGGAGTGGTGTAGTGGTTAAGAACTTGACTGTTAGCCAAAAAGCTTGGCTGGAGCAGTTCTACTCTTTCCTATAAGGTCGCTATTATTCAGAATCGACTGGATGGCAAAGCATTTGGTTTTGGTTTTTGTATGAAAATTACAGGGGAGAAAGAGATCAGCAGCAGGCTGGAAAAAAAATGTCACACAATAGCAGCTTTGAGCATTTATTGGCTAGTCTAAATGAAAATCATAGAACTAAGAATGCTTATTGTGCAGTTCCATGCTAATCAGAAATGGTAAACTAATACACTGTCCCTCCTTCCCAATATGTTCAGTAAAAAATGAGGAAGTTTTAGAAAGCAGGTTCCCTTGGCTTGAGAGCTGAAGCTGAACCTATAAAAGACAGCCTGAGCTAAAGACTGCTGGTTTACTCTACCCCTTGCTGCGTATGTTCTCTTGAAGACAGAGTTAAGTATTATACCTCTATGGCTGGTCTCCATCAGTATAAAACAGGTGTTGATAAGGTTACACACAAACACACTAATGCCAATAAAATAATATTGTTCTAATCTTCCCTGAACTGTGTCTTCCAGATAATTTCTGTAGAAATGACTTCATTGTTTTCAAAAAATGTTACATGTGGCAAATCTGTTAAAAAAAAAAAAAAAAAAAAAACCTTCTGGATTACCTTCAGACAGGGCAGAAATTTATATTCTTATGCATTTATACATATTTTCATGAAGCTAATTGAAGAGAAGTCCAGATGAAGAACAGGATTGTGGAGATTAGAGTTTAAGAGCTTGCACCCTGTCCAAATGCAAGTTCTGTTGAATCTACCTGTAAAATAGCTCTGAAATCTCTGTTTGTTTTATATCCACAACCATCAACTGAATCCAAACCAGTATTATATTTCCTCTAACATATTCCAGTAGTTGGTGTCTCATTTTCTTCTGCCTCAATGCTAGTAGTCATTCTTTGTTCTTCAAAATCAATTCATCAAATTTAACTTCAAACTACAGCCATAGTCCATTCATATTTCTTTATTAACACCTTAGCTCTCTTAAAAATCTCAACATCATCTTTATTCTGGTCTTTGAGCAATTGGTTTTGTTTCCAATTTAGATGCTCTATATCAGTTCTTTATAGAGGAGGCCAACTTACAAATTACTGAAAACTGTTCAATGGCTTCCCATTGCACTTAGAAATTCAGCTTCTTCTCATTGACTTATAAAGGCCTAAATGACCTGGCCTGTGCCTTTCTTTAACCTCCTCAGATGTGACTTTTCCCCTTTACTTACCATGTTCTGACTACCACAGCCTTTTATTCTTCCTCAAAACTTAACAAGAATTTTCTGTTTTCTCCTAGAACGTTTGTAACTCATGTTTCTGATACTTCTTGCAGTTCTTTTCCTCAATTTTTTGATTGGTTGGTTCTTTCAACTATTTCAGGTCTCCATTCAAATTGATGTCTTCCCTAATTAACATTTCTGAGTTCTTCTCACCTCTACCCATTCTCCTTCACATCAAACTCTTATTTTTCATCAAAGAGCTGCTTTTTGTTTCCTGAAACTTAATGTTTCCATTTTATTTGCTTAATATTGATTTCTTCCACTATAAAAACATTCCTAACATCAGGGACCTTGTCTACTTCCCTGTTACTTTCCCAATTCCTAGAATATTACCTCAAATATGAATAAATACATGAATGTAAAATAAAGATTTCAAGTAATTTGTGATAAAGTAAGAAATCAAGCTATTATGCAGAGAAATGTTCAGAGCAGTAGATTTCCAAACTTTTTTTTCCCCTTCTTTGAAATTAGTTTCCTATAGCATTACATAATGAATAAATTTTCATTTTTTTTTTCTATCAGTGGAACAATGAAAACAACACATATATCCAGGATCTAGAGGATGGTTAAAAATAAATAAATAAATAAATAAAAAATAAAAATAAATTTTTATTTTTTTTTTTAGAGAATGGTTATGTAAATTATTTAGCACAAAATTTTGAGATATTGTGTGACCATTAAAATTATAATTATGAAAACTGTAACATAGGATAAAGGTCATTATTACCTTGTCTTTTCTCATAGGGAAGTAGAAATTATGTATACTCAACCAGGTCAAAAAATGTTACATGAAGCCAATGTTATCATAAATTTGAAATAATTTAGTTTAAGAAATGCATTTGTAAACTATTTTTATGACAAGCCCGTATATCCTTGGTGAAAAGAATTTTATAGCAAAATAGATTCCATTGAAGACATTATGCTTCCATCCTCTCTTTTTGGCTCCTCCGCAAAATAGCTCTGGGAATTTGGGGGTTATCGTGTGTTCATAAGTCTCTACTCTGGTACCTGTTAGGTCTACAGGGAGACCATGCAACATCTGCACCACTTTATTAATCCCTGAGAGGCTGCAGTTCTAAAATTATTAATATAGCTGAGGTTGGCTACAAAAAAAAAAAAGTTATAATAGCAACTTTACTTTGTCTTCTCAAGCAGCCTTTTGAAATTTGTTCAACTCATTATCTTTCTTCCTTTCGCTTTAGCTACTCTATGTTCAAGAGTAACCTTCAGAGTCTCTTCTGACATCCATTTTTGTCTTTAACTCTTTTCTGTGTTTTTAATGACATTTTGCTTTCTTCCTATGTGATGTTATCCCACAACTCATCTGGTCTTTGGTCTTTAGTGTTCAATGCTTAAAATTTTCCTTGAGATGGTCTCTAAATTCAGGTGGGCTATACTCAAGGTCATACTTTGGCTCTTCTGGACTTGTCTTAATTTTCTTCGGCTTCAACATGAACTTACATATGAGCAATTGAATATCTGTTCCACGGTCAGCCCCTGTCTGTTCTGACTGATGATATTGAGATTCTCCATCATTTCTTTCTGCAGGTGATTGATTTGATTCCTGTGTATTCCATCAGAAGTCCACGTGTATAGTCGCCATTTATATTGTTGAAAAAGGTATTTTCAATGAAGAAGTCGTTGGGCTTGCAAAATACTGTCATGCGATCTTGTGCATCGTTTCTATCACCAAGGCCATTTCATTTTTAAATTTGCTTAATTTTTCTCTACGGTTTTTCTCAAACTTGGCAAGATTGTGTCTGATTATGTCATATATTAAATGACATATTGTTATTTACTGCTGTGCTTGATTCCACTTTTTTTTCTTATTTATCTTTATTTTTTCCCTTTCTTTTTTCACAAATTGTTTGCTTTTTTAAAAATTTTTAAGTTCAAAGATTCTTTACTTAATAATTCTTTTTTAGAAATCACATAATAAGACAATTCAGCCTATGGAGTTACCTACACCAAAGCTCAGGATTGTGATTATGCCATGCAGATATCATAGTGTTCTCATATTTAATAATTCAAAAGGGTGTGTTGTTTTGAATTTGATTTATTCTTTAATTCAAGAGTTGTTCTGAAGAATAATTTTAATTGCACACTAATGGGTGTGTTACGCTTACCTTTTACATACTAACATATAGTTTCTAAATTTATATTTTATTTTGCTGAACTAAGGCTATTTTTCAAAATAAACCTTGAACCCTATATATTAAAAGCCAACTTCCTATTTTATCATCCAATAATTTTAGATTTTATTTTTTTGTCTTTTTTCTTAATCATTTTCAAATGAAAAAGATCTTCTTATGCTCAGTGGTTACCATCTCTAAATTTGAGTGATATTTTTTTCTTCTTCTTCACCAGCCTCTAGCCATTAGAGCCTATAACTCTTTTAATCTTTCCAGTTTACACCTGAAGTAAGTGTGGAGGAACATGGCTCTTAGAAGCAATATATCTATTATATATTTCCTAACTGAGATGGACTGTTTTTTTCTCACTTACCTTCTCTGGCCATACTAGAATTATAGAGATTGAAACTGTAATTTTTATTTTTGCAAGCCTCTGCTTCCTGTATCTGCAGTTGTTTTTTCTTGTCTTGATTGTGTGTTTCTGTATGGATACAATGTGCTATCACTGTTACTGAATATCTGGTATATAAACTGTCCTGAAACTTGAGTGCAGAACTCCGGAGAATGGCAGATCTTAACTATATATTGATAAATTTGCAAGTGTCTATTACAGCACCCAGAACACTGCAATCTGAACTTGTTCAAGGAAAGGGATGGAGAAAAGAGGAGCTATCTGGAGGCAAAATGGGCTGTTAACTGAGAGAGAATGAATATTGTCTAGTTAGAAAATATTTAAACCATACTTGTTGCTGTCGTGTCCATTCTAACTCATAGTGATCCTATAGGTCAAGGTAGAACTGCCCCATAGGGTTTCCAGAGGCAGCTGGTGGATTTGAACTGTGGACCTTTTGGTTAGCAGCTGAGCTCTTAACTCCTACATTTTAAAAGGATGACTCTTTTCTGCTTAACTTGTGGAGATAGATGCCAATAATACCCTGTTTTAGAAACTTTTGGTGTCCCTGTTATAGCTCTCATTCCTTTGAAAGAAGTTTATGATATGTGCAACTATAATATACAAGTGCTACTGAGACACGACATGGTAGATATTCAAGAGAAATTTAGGTAGCAATCTTCTGCCTCCTTCATCCTACAACCCTGTTGCCATTTTAATATATTTTACAAACAGTTCTGGGCAAATTAATTCTAAATTCTACAGTAAATTGTGCTGCTATGATAATTCAAATGCAATGACAATATACTTTGAAAATCCCCAAAATATTTGAAAACTAATTCACTTCTAAATATCCCATAGATCAAAGAAGAAATAATAAAGGACACTTGAAAGTGTTTTGAAGTCAATGAAAACAAAAACACAACATATTGGAATTTGTGGGAAGCCACTGAAAAATTCCTTTTTTAAAAATGGGAACACAATGCATGTTTGTAATAAAACTTTTTTTTCCAGTAGAGATTGCTATAAATAGACATTTTAAATTCCTATTTCCCTTGATTTGTAAGTCCCAAGCTCTGCTAACAGATCAAGTTGTGTTCATACCTTTCACAATGTAGAGGTATATAAAAATGACTTTATTTTTTTAAGCAACAAAACTATTTATAATACAGAGGAACTTTCTTTTTCAATTAACAGTGTATCATGATGGCCTCACCACAGTCAGAAACAAAAGCCTAGCCTGTGAACACTCCAACCTCTCACTGCATGCAAGCAGAAATAATTCTTTCACCTTCTCAGTGGAGGCACTTGGGTCTCCTGGTTATGAACTTTTTAATTTAGAATTTTCTCTTTATTTTAAAGGTCCAGAATGCTTCAAAACAAGATGAAGCAGCTTCTCTATGAATCCTGTGACCAGTGGACTAGATCTCCATCTATTGGGTCATATAACAGCTTGTTCATGTAACTTTTACTGTAATAACTATAAGGGAATTTAATCATTTGTTTGCAGCAGTTTCTACTCTATGAAATGTTAATATCTAAAATTAAGGATTGAGTGTTATTCACCATTTTATGCCCAGTGGAAACTATTATCAAGTATTTTAAACAAATTAAGAAATAAAGAAGTCAGTAAATGAATGGATAGATGAATATGGAAGAATTTTCACCATTCCATAACTAAACACAACCTGTAGTTTTCATCATGCCATTGTCAAATAATACTAGTTTCCACCCCAGTGCCTTTTTTCTTCTTGGCATTCCAGGGATGGAGGCCATCCACATATGGATATCAGTGCCCTTCTGTCTCGTTTATCTGTGTGCTATCCTAGGAAATGTCTCTATTCTCTTTATTATCAGAATGGATTCCAATCTGCATGAGCCCATGTATTTCTTTCTCTGTATGCTCTCTGTGGCTGAGCTGATCATCTCCACCACTGCCATGCCCAAAATCCTCAGCATTTTTTGGTTCCATGACAGGGAGATCTACTTTGAAGCCTGCCTTGTACAAGTCTTTCTCATTCATTCACTATGCAGTATGGCCTCAGGGTTTATCTTGGCCATGGCCTTTGACCGCTATGTAGCTATCTGCAAACCTCTGAGACATTCCACTATTCTGACACATAGAGTTATCAAGAACTTGGGGCTGGCTGTTGTCTTCCGTGGGATTTTGCTTTTCAGTCCTCAGCCCTTCATGCTTCGGTGGCTCCCCTACTGCAGAACTAATATCATCCCTCACACTTACTGTGAATTCATGGCCCTCATCAAGCTCGCTTGTGCAGAGACCAGGATCTGCAGAATATACAGCCTGACTGCTGCCTTCCTTACTGGGGGTTTAGATTTCATTTTAATCATATGCTCCTATGTTGTCATCTTGTACACTGTTTTCCATCTCCCATCCAAAGCTGCTCGGCTGAAGACCTTGGGCACTTGTGGATCCCATGTGTGTGTGATTTTAGTGGCCTATACTCCTGCATTTTTCTCCTTCCTTACTCACAGGTTTGGGCACCACGTGGCTCCTCATATTCATATCTTTGTGGCTAACATCTACCTCCTTTTTCCACCCATGGTGAATCCAACGATCTATGGCATAAGAACCAAGAGGATTAGAGAACAGTTCCTTCAAGTTTTGACTTCTCACAAATCCTGATATAACCAATTCGTCTCCTAACACATTTCATTGCCTTATAGGGAAAAAAAAAAAAAGTGTAAGTCCTTTCTCCAGAATCGTGGTTTCATCTATTTTCTATTCATAATACTTGAAGTAATAATCAGGATTGATTATGTTTTCTTCTCCTCAGAAAACTGGTTTCAAGAATGACAAATTTAGGTGATTTATTCTTGGTATCTCCATATCATATGTACACATTGGCAACTGGTTTGCTCTCACAAACTTATCTTCTTGTTCAACTCATGACTTTTTATCAGTCTGACTTTTATTGTCTGACATTCCCTAAGATACCATACATGTATAGGTCTCAGTTAACAGGATTGTCCACATCTCCTGGACAATAAAACTGAAAGCTTTTTAAATCGGGAGTCTTAGAAATTGTGATGGCACTAATAAAATATGCTTTGAGCAGGCAGATGAAGAAACTCTCATGATATGCCTTCCAGACGTTATCCTTGGATATTTTATGACATAGTCTTATTTTATTATCTAGCGAGAATTCTCTGAAACTTCTTAAATAATATTTATGCTCACAAATACTCCCCCCAAAATCTTAATTATATCCAAATTTATTCTTTTCTATGTGATTCAAGTTGATTATTTTAAAATACCTACATCTCCTCTCTCATTCTTTCATGATCTTGTATGTTTACCCCTAATCTATCTTGTAAAATAGGAAAACACTTTGTTTTTAGCACCTCCTTACCATTCATCATTCTAGCTGTTCTTCCTTGTGATATTACCCCTTCTCCTGCTTTTCTGAGCTCCAATGGCCCCAGTTTGTACAAAATATCATATACGATGAGCCATTAGATATATATAATATAAAAATTATGTTTTCTTTAAGATCCACACTATTCCTGTTGGTGCCCCCAAACTCTTTTTTTATTTGGTCATAACTTATCACTAACTAACCTATTGCCACTGAGTTGATTCTGACTCATAGCAACCCTACAGGACAGAGTAGAACTGCCCCATAGAGTTTCCAAGGAGTGCCTGGCAGATTCGAACTGCCAACCTTTTGGCTAGCAGCCTTAGCACTTAACCACTATGCCACTAGGTTTCATAGTGCCACAGGGCTTCATAGAAGCACATTTTACCAAACTCTTCTTCTGCTAGACTGCCTCTTTTAATGTAGAGTTATAGAGTACCATGTCATTTTTCCTTTGATTTTTTTTTTTTTAATTTCTTATTTCTGGACAAATTAAGGCCTATTCAGTTGTCAGGTGTCAGGCAGTGCAAGATTTCTTTCTGTTGGCTCCCGTATGATTTTACAACTTCTCCCCTGAGGAATGTATTAACTGTATTTCCAAAGGTTTGAACTTACTTTTATTGTCCTTGATTTGACATTGTCATGGCTGGAGGGAATATACTTGCATATTTAAAATTAAATTAGAGTTAGTATAAGACTAGCATATAAAACTACTAGCTCACAAGAACAACTGCTCAATTTTGAATCACTGAACCGTTACTGACAAGCTGCATTGATCATCAAGTTACAGAACCTCTCTGTGCCTCAGTTTCCTTAACTGTAAAAGGAGATATTAATTGTAACTATTTCAGAAAATAATTTCAATACTTAAAATCATGGTATATGGTTCCACTGTGTTCAATTTATGAGAAGCTTGAAAAGCACAAGTCTGGAATTAAAAAATAATAATTTTCTAGCAGCAGTATTTAAAGTGAAATCCAGAGCAGAAATCGGAAATAATTTCATCCTCCAAAGTCCTATTTTCAATAAACCTGATACAGATAATGCTGATTGGCCAGAGCAGATAAAAAGAGAAAAGCCCTTCAAGAAAAAGGAAATAGAAAAATGGAACTGATAGATTTTCAGAACTATCTTCATGGTTGTATTCAAACCGAGACTACATGATTCTTTAAGTGAAAAGAGATGGCTGTGGCTCATAGTCCAACTCTCATTAGTAATGTTTTTGTAACTTAATATTGAAGAATTATATGCAATTATTTCTGAATCAATGATAAAACATGTTCTCGAGTAGTCAGGAATGTAGGATACCAATCAATCGCCTAATAATACAGCCAGTTGCTTAACTGAAGAAGATTTATTCGGTGAATGTTTACTGTGTCCTGTTTAGCTGTTTCTAAAATATGTAATTAGAATGGATCTACATGGTAGGAAGATGAATTTCCACATAGTTTTTTGGCCAGTGGAGTAAGAAAGCTAGAGTAAAAGAGAAAGTTTAGTAGAAGGCTTTCCAGCACTCTTTCCCCTCCAGATAGCTACGTCAGCCTTTTGCAGGGCCGAGGTTAGTAAATTAAGAAAGGATTTAGGAAGGGTAATAACCCCTACAACCTTGAGATTTTTAATAGTTGTATCTAGCTATGTGATTCCTGCCCCTGCCCCCTCACCCCAAAGCAATTTTATTTTTATTTACTATCTGGAGGGGAGAGAGTGCTGGAAAGCCTACAACTCTACTCTTTGGAAGCTGTACACATGTGCAGCCACCACTCAAGGGATATGAAAAGATGTTTATATTTTTTGGTTTAATTAAAAATTATGGTGTCCCAATACATTAAATTATAATCCTTGATTGTATTCCTTTAATTTAGGAGATTTGTATGTATTTTAAGACCTTTCCATTACTTGATAAGAAAAGTAGATGCTGTATCCCATGAATGATTCACGAGAAAACTAAGCTAAAGAAACAAAAATTCCATATGCAAGCATATTGTTATTACCATTTAATTTTAATATTTGCCCTTTCATAAAGCAGGACTTTCATAGAATTATTGTTATTTAAAACCTGTCTTTATTCAGATTTCCTTATTTTTTACCTAACATTCTTTTTCTGTTCCAGGATCCAGTCTAGGATATGATATTAGATCTAGTCATTGTGTTTTCTTAGGCTCTTCTTGACTATAATTTCTTTTTTTCAAATTTTTCTTGTTTTTGACAACCTTGTTAGTTTTGAAAAACTCTGGTCATATATTTTTTCTGCTGTTCTCCTTTAGACCCAACCCAAAGCCAGGACTTTTTCCTATTACCTAGTAAATGGTTTTTAGATATAATTCCAAGTGCTGAATATGCTGTGTCTAGTACCTGAAGAATTATACCAGAATTAAATTATGCGCTTAATTTTTAGTGGTTTGAAGTGTAAGGTACATTCATTTTTCCCTTATTTTGGGACATGCCTGAGACCAACAGACTGTTAAATATTCACTGATGGGATAGGCCACTAAATAATATAGGATTCATCTCCCACTCTTTTGAGCATATTCCTCTTACCAAGAGTCCAAAAGACTTTTCACTATATGTTCAACTAGTCTCCTTAAAATTAACCAAAAAGATGTTCTCCAGGAAATCCTGATGGCCCAGAGTCTTTGAACTACATGAAGACAGTAGTAAAATTTACAAAATCCTGGGCATAACTGAATTTATGTACTGTTTTTTGTTCCATATAAATACGTACTGTTTTTGATCTTTCTTCCTGATAGAGATAGGAAATAATGCATCTGCCAGAACAATGCCCACATGCCAGGAACCTAAAGAATTTAGAAAAAAATACATCTGGCACAGCAAGTGAAACTGGGCCACTAATTGATTATGTTTATTCCATTCTCTTCCTTCAGTGACTGTCTAAGAAGAAACAAATGTATTGGGACACTATAATTTTTAATTAAACCAAAAAATATAAACATCTTTTCATACCCCTTGAGTGGTGGCTGCACGTGTGTACAGCTTCCAAAGAGTAGAGTTGTAAAGCAACATTCAATACTAACTTCACATTGGAGTAACGTGAGAGCCACTATGTCAGCCAGGTGATGAAGGTTAACATCGTCAGGAAGGAGTGATGTAGAGTGCATGACCATGAAAAAAACCCACATCTCTAAATTGAGACATATTCTAATAAGCAAACAAACAAAAAACATTGCCTTCAAGTTGATTCTGACCCAAAGCAACCCTATAGGACAGAGTAGAACTGCCCCATAGGGTTCCCAAGGAATGGCTGCTAGATTCGAGCTGCAGACCTTATTGGTTAAAAGTTGAGCTTCATTTTCAAAAATACCTAACTAGAATTCCTCAAAACGCTCAAGGTCATCAAGACAAGGAATGTTTAGAAACTGTTACAAGCCAGATTATTACAGAAACAGGCAAACTAAATCAAAGGTAGTACTAGAGTAGAGATCCTAGAACAGAAATAGGGACATTAGGAAACAAAAAAGTGAAATCCAAATAAAGTGTGGAGTTTAGTTACCAGAGACATATCAAGTCAGTTCCTTTGTTGTGACAAATATGGTAAAGTAAGAGGTTAACAGTAGGAGAACCTGGGCAGGGAGAATAGGGAAACTCTTTGTACCATCTTTGCAACTTTTCAGCAAATCTAAAATTAGTCATTAAAAAATATTTTAAAATTTGATTTATCTCTATTTTTTCCCATGACACTGAATAAAGATGGGAAAGAATAAATATTCCTTTTTTCTTTGGAAAATTGATTAGAAGGAGATGGATCAAGTAGTAGACTGATAGATAACTGGAGGCTGCTTGAAGATTCCAACTTTTGCTTCTGACCTTAAGGGTGTAAGTTATGTTCTCTTAGCCTGTTTTTTTTTTTTTTTTTTTCCACAATAAATAAGATACTGCACTCATCTGCCTTTCACCAGAACCCTTAAAGATAATGGTTAAACTATCACTGAAATTTAAAGTGTAGTGCAAAAGTCATAATATTACTCATACTCTAATAAACATTGACTACAAGGACCATGAAATGGAGTCAAAGAAGAGCAAAATTCAAAGTCCAGAACATTCACAATCAGATCAAGGAAAAAAACTGAGAAATGTTCAGGCACGTAATTTTTCAGCAGCTATCATAGGTGTTGCATAAATTAGAATCACTGCCATTTTCAAGTACACTAACAAAAGAAAAAGTTCAAATTTTAGCAATTTGTTAAAACCGGTCCTTCCTATTTTAATCAATAAAAAACATTTTATGATAAAAGTAGCTTTTTTTCAGAATAACATGATCATCTCAATCGATGCAGAAAAGACATTTGATAAAGTCCAAAACCAAGTCCTGATAAAGTCCAAAACCAAGTCCTGATAGCTCTCAATAAAATAGAAATAAAAGGGAAACTTGTCAACACAATAGAGGGCATCTACACAAAAGCAACAACTAGCATCATTCTCAACGGAGAGAGGCTAAAAACATTACCCCTGAGAAATGCAACAAGATAGGGATGTCTTTTATTACCACTTCGATTTAACATTGTGCTGGAAGTCCTAGCTAGAACAATAAGGCAAAAAAAAAAAAAAAAAAAAATGCAAATTGGAAATGAAGGAGTAAAACTATCACTATTAGCAGATGATAGGATCCTATGCATAGAGAACCCTAAAGATTCCTGAAGAAAATCATGTGAATGAATAGAAAGATTCTGCAGAGTAGCAGAATACAACATCAACATAAAAAAATCAGTTGGATTTCTACACACACAGAGAACTTTGAAAATGAAATCGGGAAAACAACATCATTCATTTATAATAATCCATAAAAAGATAAAATACTTAGGAATAAATCTAACCGGGAACATAAAAGACCTATACAAGGAAAACTACAAAACACTACTGCAAGAAACCTACATAAATTAAAAAAAAAAAAAAAATGCTTATGGATAGAAAACTCCAACATTGTAAAAACGTCAATTCTACCCAAAGCAACCAAGAGATATAATGCAATCCTGATCCAAATACCAACCGCATTCTTTAATAAGATAGAAAAACTAACCAGCAAATTTATATGGACAGGAAAGAGGCCCCGCATAAGTGAGCATTACTGAAGAAAAAGAATAAAGTAGGAGGCTTCATACTAACTGAACTCGGAATCTACTACACAGCCATGGTAGTTAAAATACCCTGATACTGGTAAAATGAGAGACATACAGACCGATGGAACAAAATTGAGAACCCAGATATAAATCCATCACCTATGGTTAGCTGATCTTTGACAAAGCACCAAAGTCCTTTAAATATTTATATTTAATATAAAACCTAAATATATATAAAACCTAAAATGATAAGATTGTGGAAAAAAATACAGATGTTAGGGGCCTTAATACAGGGCATAAACAGAGTACAAACCATAACTAACATTACACAAACACCAGAAGATGAACTAGATAGGTGGGAGCTCCTAAAAATTGAACACATATGCTCATCAAAAGACTTGACCATAAGATTAAAAAGACAACCTACAGACTGGGAAAAAATTTTGGTTACGATGTATCTGACAAGGTTCTAACCTCTAAAATCTATAAAATACTTCAAAACCTGAACAACAAAAGACAATCCAATAAAAAAAAGACAAAGAATATGAACAGATGGTACAGCAAAAAACACATTTATATGGCTAATAGACATGTGAGGAAATGGTCACAATCATTAGCCACTAGAAAAATGTGAATCAAAACTGCAGTGAGTTACCATCTCACACCAACATTACTGGCACTAATAAAAAAACAAAAAAACAAAAAACAAAAAAAACAGAAAAAGAAGTAACAAATGCTGGAGAGGTTGTGGGCAGATTGGAACACTTTTTTTTATATATAATTTTTATTGTGCTTTAAGGGAAAGTTTACAAATCAGGTCAGACTCTCATATAAAAACTTACATACACCTTGCTACATACTCCCAATTACTCTCCCTAGTCTGCTCACTCCCTCCACTCTCTCTTTTCGTGTCCATTTTGCCAGCTTCTAACCCCCTCTACCTTCCCATCTCCCCTCCACTCAGGAAATGCCAACATAGTCTCAAGTGTCCACCTGATCCAAGAAGCTCACTCATCACCAGCATCCCTCTCCAACCCATTGTCCAGTCCATTCCATATCTGACAAATTGGTTTCAGGAATGGTTCCTGTCCTGGGCCAACAGAAGGTCTGGGGGCCATAATGAGCCGGGTCCTTCTAGTCTCAGTCAGACCATTAAGTCTGGTCTTTTTTTTTATGAGAATTTGGGGTTTGCATCCCACTGTTCTCCTGCTCCCTCAGGGGTTCTCTGTTGTGTTCTCTGTCAGAGCAGTCACTGGCTGTGGCTGGGCACCATCTAGTTCTGGTCTCAGGATGATGTAGTCTCTGGTTCATGTAGCCCTTTCTGTCTCTTGGGCTCGTAATTACCTTGTGTCCTTGGTGTTCTTCATTCTCCTTTGATCCAGGTAGGTTGAGGCTCAATAATGCATTTTAGATGGCCACTTGCTAGTGTTTAAGACCCCAGATGCCACTCTTCAAAGTGGGATGCAGAATGTGGAACTCTTAAGTGCTGCTGGTAAGACTGGAAAATGGTACAATCACTATGGAAAATGATATGGTACCTTCTCAAAAAACTAGAAATAGAAATACCATATGATGCAGTAATCCTACTCCAAGGAATATATTCTAGAAAAATAAGAGCCATCACAGGAATGGACATATGCACACCCATGTTCATTGCAGCATTATTCATGATAGCAAAAAGATGGAAACAACCTAAGTATCCATCAACAGATGAAGGAATAAACAAATTATGGTACATACACACAATGGAATACCATAAAATGAGTGATGTTCCATGTGAAACATCTCACAACTTGGATGAATCTGGAGGGCATTGTGCTGAGTAAAATAAGTCAATCACTAAAGGTCAAATATTGTATGAAACCGCTTTTATAAAAACAGAAGAAAAGGTTTAAAAAGGTTTACACACAGAAAAAAAAATCTTTGATGGTTATGAGGGAAGAAGGGATGGAAAGAGGAAATTACTAACTAGGTAGTACAGAAATGTTAACTTCAATGATGGAAAAAGCAACACACAATATAGGGAAGTTTGCACAACTTGACTAAGACAAAGCCATAGAAGCTTCTGAGAAACACTCAAACACCTTGAGGGACCAAATCACTGGGGCTGAAGACTGAGGTCCACAGCCTCAAGGGACAGCTAAGGCAATTGGCAGAACATAGTTCATAAAATGTTCTACGTCATCTTTGGTGAGTAGTGTCTGGGATCTTAAAAGCTTGTGAGCAGCCACCTAAGATACATCTATTGGTTCCATGAATCCCAAAGCAAAGGAGTATGGAAAACAAACAAACAAAGATACAAGGAAAATATTAGTTCAGAGGACTAATGGACCACATGAACAACAGCCTTTACCAGCCTGAGCTCAGAACTAGATGGTGCATGGCTACCACCACTGATGTATCTGACAGGGATCACAATAAAGGATCCCAGACAGAGTGGAAGAAAATGTAGAACAAAATTCAAATTCACAAAAAGAAAGAAAGAAAGAGAGATTTGGATTAGAGGCAGGGCCAAGTTGGCAGAGTAGTTAAAAGATTCCTGTGGTCCCTCTTACAACAAAGACCCAAAAAAACAAGTTAGCCAATAATATATGACAATCTAGAAGCCCTGAACATCAAAGTCAAAGTTGAGGAATCAGACTGAGTGGCGGGGGAGGGAGATATGGTTCAGAAGCAGTGATTTGACCTGCACTGGAATGGTTGGTCTGGATTGGCTGGTGTGCATGGTGAGGCAAGTAGTGGCACTTGGGACACATTTTCCAAAGCAGGAGACACCGAGCAGTAGAGAGTCTGCTCAAACCTCCAGGACTGGAGAGAAGAGATGCTCAATCAGCAAAAGGTAAGTACTTGTGTCTAACCTACCGCACAGATCCAAAAAAAAAAAAAAATCCCCTTTGGGAAGAATCTCCCATTTACTTGCCCCCACACCAATCTGCACTGGGTCCTGATCCAGCTTCAACAACTGCGATACCCCCTGGGCTAGAAGCAGGACCTGTTGTGGGTCCTGAGCCATTCTCCCAACTTTGGTGATGGAAACAAATAACAAACAGGAAAAAATAATCTGTCTGCTCCCTTAAGCTGGGAACTCAGAGAAGGCACAGGGCTTTTGCTTAGGCACAGACATAAAGGGTCCACAGACTTTGAATGCCTTTCACCCCTGCATAGTTCTGTAATAGCATAGGCCCTCATTAGCACAGTAAAATAGGGTATATACCTGAAGTGTATTCTCAACTTATCGGCTATAGGGAGAAGTGGTTGATTCATGACATTTGATACAACCCTGCCTGTTAAGCAGGGTCTTCACCTATCCATATCAGGGACATGAGGACTTGTGGCTCCATCCATGCAATCTAACCACCCACGACAGGGTCCAGGAGTAAGTGGTACCTCACAGTCCTTCCAGCCAACAGCATTGGGTGCCCATAGTCCGGCTACAAAACCCACTCACCAACACTTTCTAGGGAACAGAGACATGCTCTCCTCACAGACACTCAGGGGCAGCCATAAGCCCCCTGCCTTGCTCAGTGCATGGCCCCCTACTTCAGCCAGATACCTGTACCTGTCCTTCTAGGAATGTAGGTGAAAGCCTGCACCACACACTTGGTGACCAACTACCTGGTCACTTGAGCTGAATCCATATAAGAAAAGTAAATGAACTCCTGGGCTCACATACCTAGTAACACGTCTAACCACCTGGTGACAGGAGGTGAGAGCTTCAAAGATGCCAATAATCAAATGAGTTCACACCACCAGCCTATTTGGGCAGATCAAAACAAAACAAAGCAAGAAGGTAGGACACAATAAGAAAACGAAATAGATATAATAATGTATTGATGGCTCAGAGACAACAGTCAATGTCATATTACATAAAAATGAAGACCATAATGCCTTCAGCAAGCTCCCAAAACAAAGAATCAAGAAACCTTCCAAAGGAAGAAAATTTCTTGGAGTTACAATCCAAAAGATTAATATGCAGCGCTCTTCAAGAGATGAGGAGGAGATCAGGTAAAATTCAGAACAAGACAAGGAACACACAGACAAAGCAAGAGAGGAACTTAAGAAGGTTATACAAGAGCATAATGACAAATTGAACAGGCTGTAAGAATCCATAAAGAGACGGAAATTCAGAAGATTCACAGTAAAATTTCAGAATTAGACAACTCAATAAAAAATCATAACAGCAGAATTGAGGCAATGGAAGTCAGAATTAGTGAGACTAAAGGTAAAGCACTTGACACCAATTTATTTGAGAAAAAAATCAGATAAAATAATTAAAAAAATGAATAAACCCTAAGAATTGTGTGAGACTCTATCAAGAAGACTAACATACAAGTGATTGGAATATAAGGACAGGTGGACATAACAGAAAATATAGAAAGAATTGTCGAAAACTTATTGGCAGAAAACTTCCCTGATATCATGGAAGATGAGAAGATATCTATCTAAGAAGCTCATTGAATCCAACACAAGGTAGATCCCAAAAGAAAGTCACCAAGACATATTATAATTACACTTTCCAAAAGCAAAGATAAAGAGAGAATTTTAAGAGCAGCTAGGGATAAACAATAAGTCACCTACAAGGAGAATCAATTAAAATAAGCTTGGACTACTCAGCAGAAGCAATGCAGCAAAGAAGGCAATGGGATGACAAATATAAAGCCTTGAAGGAAAAAAAAAAAATGCCAGCGGAGATTATATATCCAGCAAAGTTGTCTCTCAAATATGATGGTAAAATTAGAGCACTTCCAAATAAACAGAAGTTCAGGGAATTTGCAAAAACAAAACTAATATTATAAGAAATACTAAAGGGAGTCATCCAGTTAGAAAATCAATAACATCAGATAACAACCCAAGACTAGAACAGAGAACTGAACAACCAGATATCAACACACATAGGGAAGTCACAAGAATGAACCAAAGCTAAAACACTGAAACTAGGGAAACAAAGACATCAGTATTTTGAAAGGTGACAAAATTAAAACAAAAAAAGAGGGACTAAACAAAGTAGCTATACATCTTTCATATGCAGTGGAAGTCAAGACGATATAAAGAAATAAAAAATTGGTTTGAACTTAGTAAAACAGAGATAAATATTAAGGTAACTACAAAGGAAACTAACAATCCTACACATCAAAATGAAAAACATAAAGGCTCAGCAAATACAAAATCAACAACAATGAAAAAGATGAAAAGAAAACAACTCAGCATGGAAAATTAAGTGGAACAAAGAAACTGTCAACAACAACAAAAAAATGCATTAAAATGACAGCACTGAATTCATACCTATCAATAAGTAAGTAAAATGTAAACGGACTTAATGCATCAATAAAGAGACAAAGAGTGGCAGAATGGATTAAAACATGATCTGTCTGTACGCTGCCTACAAGTGACACAATTTAGACTTAAAAACAAACTAAAACTCAAAGGTTAGAAAAAAATATATCAAGCAAAAAGCAATAAAAAAAAAGGCAGGAGTGGCAATATTAATCTCTGACAAAATAGACTTTAAAGCAAAATCCACCACAGAGGATAAGTAAGGACACTATGTAATGAGTAAAGACTCAATATACCGGAAGCACATAATCATAATAAATATGTATGCACCCAAAGACAATGCTCCAAAATACATTAAAAAAAAAAAAAAAAACTACAAGAGCATTGAAAAGAAAAACACACACCTCCACAACAATAGTAGGAAACTTTAGCACACTACTTTTGGTGAAGGACAGAACATCCAGAAAGAAGCTCAATAAAGACACAGAAGATCTAAGTGCCACAGTCAAGCAACTTGACCTCGTAGACATAGACAGGACTCTCCACTCAGTGACAGCTAAGTATACTTTCTTTTCCAATGCACAAGGTATATTCTCCAGAATAGACCACATATTAGGCCTCAAAGCAAGCCTTAATAGAATCCAAAGCATAGAAACATTGCAAAGCATCTTTTCTAACCATGAAGCCATAAAAGTAGAAATCAATAACAGAAAAAAGCAAGGGAAAAAAAAAAATCAGACGGAAACCGAATAAGACCTTACTCAAAAACTACTGAGTTATAGAAGAAATTAAGGATGGAATAAAGAAATTCACAGGACCAAATGAGAATGAAACACATCCTACCAGAACCTTTGGGGCACAGCAAAAACAGGGCTCAAAGGTCGATTTATACCAATTAATGCATGCATACAAAAAGAAAAAAGTTCAAAATTAAAATATTAAGCCTACAACTTGAATAAATAGAAATAGAGCAGCAAAAGGAGCCCTTGGGCAGCAAAAGAAGGTAAATAATAAAAATTAGAGCATAATTAAATGAAATAGAGAATAGAAAAACAATTGAAAGAGTTAACCAGATTGAAAGCTAGTTCTTTAGAAAGATCAACAAAATCAATAAACCACTGGCCAGACTGACAAAAGAAAAAAGGAGAGGAAGCAAATAACCCAGAGAAGAAAAACAGACCCAACTGAAATTAAAAGAACCATAACAAAATACTATGGATAATTGTTCTCCTACAAATTTGAAAACCTAGAAGTGGACAAATTTCTAGAAACACACTACCTGCCTAAATTAACACAAACAGAGATGGAACAAATAAATTAACCTATAACAAAAGAAGAGATTGAAAAGGTAATTTAAAAACTCCCATCCAAAAAAAGCCCTGGCCCTGATGGCGTCACTGGATAATTCTACCAAAGTTTCAGAGAAGAGTTAACACCACTACTACTAAAAGTATTTCAGAGGTTAGAAAAGGGTAAAATACCCACAAACTCGTTCTATGAAGACAGCGTAACCCTGATACCAAAACTAGGTAAAGAAACCACGCACAGAAAAAGAAAATTACAGACCAATATTGCTCATGAACTAAGACACAAAAATCTTCAACAAAATTCTAGCCAACAGAATCCAAGAACATATCAAAAAGATAAGTCACCATGACCAAGTGAAATTCAGACCAGGTGTGCAGGAATGATTCAACATTAGAAAATATTCAATGAAATCCATCACATAAATAAAACAAAAGGCAAGAACCACATGATCTTATGAATTGGTGCAGAAAAGACATTTGACAAAGTCCAACACAAGTTCACGATAAAAACCCTCAACAAAATACAAATAGAAAGAAAATTCCTCAACATAATAAAGGGCATTTATACAAAGCCAACAGCCAACATCATCCTAAATGGAGAGAGTCTGAAAGCACCCTGCCTTGAGAATGGAAACCAGACAAGGATGACCTTCATCACTACTCGTATTCAACATTGTGCTGGAGGTCCTAGCCGGAGTAATTAGGCTAGAAAAAGAAATAAAGGGCATCCAAATCAGTAAGGAAGGAGTAAAAATATCCCTATTTGCAGATGATATAATCTTATATGCAGAAAACTCCAAAGAATCCACAAGAAAGCTATTGGAACTATTAGAAGTTTTCAGCAAACTATCAGCATATAAGATAAACGTACAAAAATCAGTCCAATTCCTCTACACCAACAAAGAGAATATCAAAGGGGAAATCACCAAATCAATACCATTTAAAATAGCCCTCAAGAATATAAAATACTTAGGAATAAACCTAACCAGGAATATAAAAGACCTATACGAAGAAAACTACAAAACACTACTACAAGAAACCAAAAGAGACTTACAGAAATGGAAAAACATATCTTGCTCATGGATAGGAAGACTCAACATTGTGAAAATGTCAATCCTACCCAAAGTGATCTACAGATACGATGCAATCATTATCCAAATTCCAATGACATTTTTTAATGAGATGAAGAAACAAATCACCAACTTCATATGGAAATGGAAGAGACCCCAAATAAGTAAAACATTACTGAGAAGAACAAACTGGGAGGCCACATACTACCTGATTTTAGAACCTATTTTACTGCCACAGTAGTCAAAATAGCCTGGTACTGGTACAACAACAGATACGTAGACCAATAGAAGAGAATTCACAATCCAGACATAAATTCACCCACTTATGAGCAGCTGTTTAACAAAGCCCAAACTCCGTTAACTAGGGAGAAGACGATCTCTTTAACAAATGGTGCTGGCATAACTGGATAGCCATCTGCAAAAAAAGAAAAAAAAAAGAAAGAAGACCCATACCTTATACCATGCACAAAAACTAACTCAAAAGAGATCAAAGACCTAAATATAAAACTGAAAATGATAAAGATCATGGAAGAAAAAATATGGACAAAATGGGAGCCCTGATACATGGCATAAACAGAATGCAAACCATAATTAACAATGCACAAACACCAGAAGAGAAACTAGATAACCAGGAAAAAAAAAAAATTTTTTTTTTTCCAGGAGCTCCTAAAAATCAAACGCTTATGCTCATCAAAAGACTTTACCAAAAGAGTAAAAAGACACCCTACAGACTGCAAAAAAAAAAATAACAACAAAAAATCTGATCAGAGTCTAATCTCTAAAATCTACAAGGTACTACAAAATCTTAAAGACATATAGCCCAATTAAAAAATAGACAAAGGATACAAACAGGCACTTCAGCAAAGAAGGCATTCAGGCGGCTAACAGATACATGAGGAAATGCTCACAATCATCACCCATTAAAGAAATGTAAATCAAAACTACAATGAGATACCATCTCACCCCAACAAGGCTAGCATTAATCCAAAAAACACAAAATAATAAATGTTGGAGAGGTTGTGGAGAGACTGCAATACTTAAATACTGCTGATGGAAATGTAAAATGGTACAAACAATTTGGAAATCGATTTGGCATTTCCTTAAAAAGCTAGAAATAGAAAAAAAAAAAACTACCATAACATTCATCTATCTCATTCCTAGAATATATCCTAAAGAAATGAGCTGTCACACAACTAGATATATACACATCTATGTTCATTGCAGTACTGTTAACAATAGCAAAAAGATGGAAACAAGGTAGGTGTCCATTAATGGATGAATGGATAAACAAATTATGGTATATTCACACATTGGAATACTGTGCAACCATAAAGAACAATGATGAGTCCGTAAAACATCTTCCAAGGGATGAGTCTGGAAGGCATTACACTGAGTAAAATTAGTTGTAAAACTACAACTATTGTATGAGGTCACTATTATGAGAACTCATGTAAAAGTTTAAACAGAAGAAAACATTTTTTGATGGTTATGAGGCAGGTGAGAGAGGGAGAGGGCTATTCGCTAACTAGATAATAGACAAAAATTATTTTAGATGAAGGGAATGACAACACACAATGTAGGCGAAGTCAGCACAACTGGGCTAAACCAAAAGATAAGTTTCCTGAATATGACCAAACACTTTGAGGGACATAGTAGCAGGGGTGAGGGTCTGGGGACCACGGTTTTAGGTGACATCTAGATCAATTGGCATAACAAAGTTTATCAAGAAAATATTCTGCATCCCTCTTTTGTGAGCGGTGTCTGGGGTCTTAAAGCCAGCGAGCATCCATCTAAGATGCATCAATTGGCCCCAACCCTCCTGCAGCAAAGGAGAACGAAGAACAAAAAAGACAGAAGGAAAATATGAGCCTAGGAGACTAAAAGGGCCACACAAACCAGAGACTACATTAGCCCGAGACCAGAAGAACTAGACAGTCCTCAGCTACCACCAAAGACTGCCCTGACAGGCAACACAACAGGGAGTCCCTGATGGAGCAGGAGGAAAGTGGGGTGCAGAACTCAAATTCTAGTAAAAAGACCAGACTTAATGGTCTGACTGAGACTGGATGAACCCCAGAAGGCATGGCCCCTGGACTCTCTGTTAACACAGAATTAAAACCATTCCCGAAGCCAACTCTTTATACAAATATTAGGCTGTACTATTTTTTTTTTTTTTTTATAAGACATAAAATGACACTCATGAAGAGCGTGCTTCTAAGTTCAAGTATATACATGAGACTCAATGGGCAACTCCTGTCTGGAGATGAGATGAGAAGGCAGAAAAGGACAGGAACTAGTTGAACGGATATGGGAAATCCGGGGTGGAAAGGAGGACTGTGCTATCACATTACAGAGGGAGCAACTAGGGCCACATAACAATGTGTGTATAAATTTTAGGACGAGAAAGTGAAAAGCTGTAAACTTCACTTAAAGCACAATTAAAAAAAGAAAAATACTTGGATTAGGAAAAAAAAAAAAACAAACAGGTAAGAACCCCCAAGGCTATGGCTCCCAACATTTTGCTAACTCAGAACTTTTGAAGTGCACCTTCCAGGTAAAGATTAGACAGGCCTATAAAACAAACAATAACACATGTGAGGAACGTGCTTCTCAGTACGGTCAAGTATACTAGACCAACTGGGTGACACTTGCCCTAAAGCAAAGATGAGAAGGCAGGAAAGGACAGGAAAACTGGATGAATGGACACGGAAACCCGGTATGGAAAGGAGAAGAGTGCTGAAACATTGCAGAAATTGCAAAAAACGTTGCAAAATAATCTGAGAATAAATTTTGAATGAGGAACTAATTTGCACTGTAAACTTTCACCTAAAGCACAGTATAATCTAAAAAGAAATCATTTTCCTCCAGAAATGTCTCAAATACCAATTTATGCATTTTGTAGATCTCTAAGATGACATCAATTCAGTTAGCGAAATTTAAAATCAAAAGCAGTAATTTTGGCAAAACCATCATATATATTTATCAAAACTTTTGGACTACAACTCTTAGGAGTTTCGAACACTTACACATAATAAAAATAAAACAGCATTTTGAAGAAAGCTAACAAAGTGTAGAATTTGTACACACTTTATCATTTATGTGGGGCTGTCATATCAACAAATAAATGTAAAACCACATTTTGTTTCAAGATATTTATGTTATTCCTTGTGTTTGAAATCCTCCTTTTTAGATAATCACAACCCTTAAAAGGGAGAAGAGCACATTATCAACTTATTTATCTTGTTCTCTCACAATGTCTGTTTTCACTTCCTCTTCTTTCTCTCTCTCCCCTTCTTCTCTTCTGGTTCCCCTTCCCACAGCGAAATTCAGGTAAGGAAGCAAAGACAAATTCTAGTCAAAAAGCAAACACAAAGTAATTTAGTTAAAAACAAAAAAGATACCTCATCACAGGTTTACAGGAGCTTCTTAAGGCAGGAACAGTGCTTCATTTATTTGGTTGTTTCCTAACTGTGCTGGGCCTTTGCTCTATGACAGCCACACAGGAAATGTGAGCATATTTAAATTGAAAACATATAAGCCTAGTTTAGCAGGACACAGGGAGGAAAAATACAGCAGCAAAAGCAACCATAATAATGATTAAAATAGCAAACATTTGTAAAATGCTTATAATGTGCCACATTTTTTTTTCCTAAAAGCTATTTTAAGCTTTTAAATGGACTATCCAATATAATCCTTACAACTGTTAACAAACAAATTATATTCAGCCAATATTAGAAATTGACTGAAGTTTATTTAATACACTATTGCAAATTGGGATAACATTTCAACTAGAGAATCAAAATGTTCCAAAGATGAGAGAACCTGGAAATATTCTTAAACTAAATCTTAGTGCCATTGTTATGGAAAAAAGGGTGAGAACAGAACTAATGAACAAATTTGCGGTCAGGAAGATTTTCATACACCATTGTCTTGACAAACAATTAATTACCAATTTGCCCTAAACATAAATCCCAGTCTGACCCATGGAGTATGTTTCCCAAAACTGAATTCTTCAAAAGAGGACAATGAGCAACTCAAAACAATCTTACTAGTTATCTAGACCATTGTTTGACTCAAAAGAGCTTTCAGGGACCAGTTTTTTCAGGCTGGAGATTCAAAAGAACACTTTAGAGCCATGGCTTGTGTTATTGTTGTTGTTGTTAGGTGCCTTCAAGTTGATTCAGACTCATAGCGACCCTGTGCACAACGGAACAAAACACTGCATCCTGCACCATCCTCGCAATCGTCATACTTCAGTCCATTTTTGCAACCAATGCATCACCTATCTTGTTGAAGGCCTTCCTCTTTTTTGCTCACCCTCTACTTTACCAAGCATGATGTTCTTCTCCAGGGACTGACTCCTTCTGATAACATGTCCAAAATATGTGAGACGTAGTCTTGCCATCCTTTCTTCTCAGGAACATTCTGGTTGTACTTCATCCAAGGCAGATATGTTCATTTTTTTAACAGTCCAGGGTATATTCAACATTCTTTGCCATCACCACAATTTAAATGTATCAATTCTTCTGTCTTCCTTATTCATCGTCAAGCTTTTGTGTGAATATGAGGTGACTGAAAATACCATGTGTTGGGTCAGACGCACTTTAGTCTTCAAGGTGTCATCTTTGCTTTTCAACACTGTAAAGAGGTCTTTTCCAGAAGATTTGCCCAATGCAATGCATCTTTTGATTTCTTGACTGTTGCTTTCATGGGTGTTAATTATGGATCCAAGTAAAATTAAATCCTTGACAACTTAAATCCTCTCCTCATTTTTCATGATGTTGCTTATTGGTCCAGTTGTGAGAAATTTATTTTCTATACGTTGAGGTATAATCCATACTGAAGGCTGTGGTCTTTGATCTTCATCACTGAGTGCTTCAAGTCCTCTTCACTTTCAACGAACAAGGTTGTGTCGTCCGCATATCACAGATGGTTAATGAGTCTTCCTCCAATCCTGAAGCCACATTGTTCTTTACATAGTCCAGCTTCTCAGATTATTTGCTCATCATATAGATTGAATAAGCATAGTGAAAGGATACAACCCTGACACACACTATTCCTGCCTTTAAAAACTGAGTACCCCCTTGTTCTGTTCAAACATCTGACTCTTGGTCTATATACAGGTTCCTCATGAACTCAATTAAGTATTCTGGAATTCCCATTCTTCTCAATGTTATCCATAATTTGTTATGATCGACACAATTGAATGCCTTTGCATAGTCAGTAAACACCGGTAAACATCTTTGGTATTCTCTGTTTTCCACCAGGATCCATCTGACATCAGAAATGATATCCCTTGTTCCATGTCTTCTGAATCTGGCTTGAATTCCTGGCAGTTCCCTGTAGGTATGCTGCTGCAGCCTGTTTTGGACAATCGTCAGCAAAATTTTATTTGTATGCGATATTATTTATATTCAATAACTTCCACATTCTTTTGGATCACTTTTTTTGAGAATAGGCATAAATATAGATCTCTTCCAGTCAGTTAGCCAGGTAGCTGTCTTCCAAATTTCTTGACATAGAAGAGTAAGCACTTCCAGTGTTGCATCTTTTTGTTGAAACGTCTCAACTGGTATTCTGTCAATTCCTGGAGTCTTGTTTTTTGCCATTCCCTTCAATGCTTCTTGGACTTCCTTCAGTACCATTGCATGTTGATCATATGCTGCCTCCTGAAATGGTTGAACTCCCACCAATTCTATTTGTTACAGTGACTCTATATATTCCTTCCATCTTCTTTGATGCTTCTTGTGTTGTCAATATTTTCCCCTTAGCATCCTTCACTGTTGCAGCTCAAGGCTTGAATTTTATCTTCTGTTCTTTCAGCTTGAGAAATGCTGAGCATGTTCTTCCTTTTTAGTTTTCTAACTCCAGGTCTTTGGACATTTTATTATAATAACTTACTTTTTCTACTCGAACCACCCTTTGAAATCTTCTGTTCAGTTCTTTTATTTTATCATTTTTTTTTCCATTTGCTTTAGGTACTTTGAGTTCAATAGCAACTTTCAGAATCTCTTATAATATGCTTCTTTGTGTTTTCATTCTTTCCTATATCTTTAATGACCATTTTCTTTCTTTACGTGTGATGTCCTTGATGTCATTCCACAACTTGTCTCATCTTCAATTACATGTCAGATCTATTTTTGATGCTCTCTAAATTCAAGTGGGATATACTCAAAGTTGTATTTTGGTTCTCATTGACTTGCTCTAATTTTCTTCATCTTAAACTTGAACTACCACATGAGCAATTGGTCTCTTCCACAGTCAGCCCCTGACCTTGTCCTGACTGATGATATTGAGCTTCTTCATGGTCTCTTTCCACAATTGTAATCAATTTGATTCCTGTGTAGTCCATCTGGAAAGGTCCATGTGTATAGCCACCATTTATGTTGTTGAAAAAAGTTATTTGCAAAGAAGTCATTGGTCTTGCAAAATTCCATCATACAATCTCCTGCATCATTTCTATCATCAACACCATATTTTTCAACTACCAATGCTTCTTTGTTTCTAACTTTCTCATTCCAAGCTTGGATAATTATCAATACATCTTGACTGCATGTTTGATCACTTTTTTTGCAGATGGATATCCAGTTATGCCAACATCATTTGTTAAAGAGACTGTCTTTTTCCCATTTAACAGGCTTTGAAGCTTTGTCAAATATCAGCTGCTTATAGGTGAATGGGTTCCCAATCCTCTTCCATTGATCTATGTGTCTGTTGTTGTACCAGTACCAGGCTGTTTTGACTACTGTGGTGGTATAATAGGTTCTAAAATCAGGTAGCGTGAGGCCTCCCACTTTGTTCTTCAGTAATGCTTTACTTATCCAGGGCCTCTTCCCTTTCCATATAAAGTTGGTGATTTGTTCCTTCATCTCATTAAAAAATGCCATTGACAGAACATCAGAAAGAGGCTTAATAAAGACTCTGAAGACCTAAATGCCACAATCAACCAACTTGTCCTCATAGACATATACAAAACACTCCACCCAACGGCAGCCAAGTATACTTTCTTTTCCAACACACATGGAACATTTTCTAGAGTAGAGCACATATTAGGTCATAAAGGAAGTCTTAAAAAAAAAAAAACCAAACCCACTGCCGTCGAGTCGATTCCGACTCATAGAAACCCTGTAGGAAGCCTTAGCAGGATTTAAAATACTGAAATATTACAAAGCATCTTCTCTGACCATAAAGCCATAAAAGTAGAAATACGTAACATCAGATAACATTCCAAAACTAGAACACAGGACAGAGCAACCAGGTATCAAACCAGATAGGGAAATCACAACAATAAATCAAAGCTAAAAGGCTGAAAAACAGGGAAACAGAGATGTCATTATGTAAAAGATGACATTAAAACAAAAAAGGGGGACTAAAAAATGTAGTCATAGATCTTTTACATGGAGAGGGAATCAAGGCTATATAAAAAAATAAAAGATTGTTTTAAACTTAGGAAAATAGGGATAAATATTAAAGTAGCCACAAAGGAAACTAACAATCCTACATATTAAAAAAAAAAAGGGAAAGAAAAACATAAAGACTCACCAAACACAAAAGCAATAACAATGAAAAAGAGGAAAAGAAAATAGATAAACAAAAATGACTCACCACAGAAAATTAAGTGGAAAAAAATAAACTGTCAACAACACACAAAAAAAGACATCAAAATGACAGGACTAAACTCATACCTATCAATAATTATGCTGAAGGTAAATGGACTAAATACACCAAAAAACAGAGAGTTGCAGAATGAATATAAAAAACATGATTCCTCTATATGCTGCCTATAAGAGATACACCTTAGGCTTAAAGATACAAACAAACTAAAACTCAAAGGATGGAAAAAATATATCAAGCAAACAACAATCAAAAAAGAGCAGGAGTGACAATATTAATTTCTGAAAAAATAGATTTAAAGTAAGATCCACCACAAAGGATATGGAACGACACTATATAATGATTAAAGGGACAATATACCAAGAAGATATAACCATATTAAATATGTATGCACCCAACAACAGTACTCCAAAATACATAAGACAATCTCTAACAGCATTGAAAAGAGAGAGACAGCTCCACAATAATAGTAGGAGACTTCAACACACCACTTTTGGTGAAGGACAGAACATCCAGAAAGAAGCTCAATAAATGCCACAATCAGACAACTTGACCTCACAGACATATGAAGAACACTCCACCCAACAGCAGCTAAGTATAATTTCTTTTCCAACACACATGGAACATTCTCAAGAATAGACCACATATTAGGTCACAAAGTAAGCCTTAACAGAATCCAAAGCGTGGAAATATTACAAAGTATCTTTTCTGGCCATAAAGCCATAAAAGTAAAAATCAATAACAGAAAAAGAAAGGAAAAACAAAATGAACGCATGGAACCTGAACAACACCTTGCTTAAAAACTACTGGGTTATAGAAGAAATTAACGACGGAATAAAGAAATTCATAGAATCAAATGAGAACAAAAACACTTCCCACCAGAACTTTTGGGACACAGCAAAAGCAGTGCTCAGAGGTCATTTAGAGCAGTAAATGCACACATCCAAAAAGAACAAAGGGCCAAAATCAAAGAATTAACCCAAGAACTTTACCAAATAGAAAGGAACAGCAAAAGAAGCCTTTGAGCATCAAAAGAAACAAAATAATAAAAATTAAAGCAGAATTAAATGAAATAGAGAACAGAAAAACAATTCAAAGAGTTAACAAGACAAAAAGCTGGCTCTTTGAAATGACCAACAAAATCAATAAAACATTGGCCAAACTGACAAAAGAAAAAAATGGAGAGGAATCAAATAAACCTGAATAAGAAATGAGATGTGAGATATCACAACAGACCCAGATTAAATTAAAATAATCATAACAGAAAACTATGAAAAATTTTACTCTAACAAATTTGAAAACCTAGAGGAAATGGACAGATTTCTAGAAAAATACTGCCTGCCTAAACTAACACAAACAGAGGTAGAACAACTAAATAAATATATAACAAAAGAAGAGATTGAAACAATAAATAAAAACTCCCAAACAACAACAACAAAAAAACCTGGCCCTGATGTATTCCCTGGAGAATTCTACCAAACTTTCAGAGCAGAGTTAACACCACTACTACAAAAGGTATTTCAGAGCATAGAAAAGAATGGGATATTCCCAAACTCATTCTATGAAGCCAGCGTAACCCTGATGCCAAACCCAGGTAAAGATACCACAAAAAAGAGAAAATTACAAACCAATATTCCTCATGAACTTAGGTGCAAAAATCCTCAAGAAAATTCTAGCCAATAGAATTCAACAATATATCAAAAAACTAATCCACCATGACCAAGAGGGATTCAAAGCAGCTATGCAGAGACAGTTTAACATTAGAAAACCAGTCAATGTAATCCATCACATGAATAAAACAAAAGGACCACATGATCTTATCGACTGATGCAGAAAAGGCATTTTATAAAGTCCAACACCCATTCATGAAAAAAACTCTCAGCAAAATAGGAATAGAAGGAAAATTCCTCAACAAAATAAAGGGCATTTATACAAAGCCAATAGCCAACATCATCCTAAATGGAGAGAGTCTAAAAACATTCCACTTCAGAATGGGAGCCAGTCAAGGATGATATTTATTACCACTCTTCTTCAACATTGTGCTAGATGTCCTAGCCAAGGCAATTAGGCTTGAAAAAGAAATAAGGGACATCCAAATTGGTAAGGAAGAGGTAAAAGTATCTCTATTTGCAGGTAATAAGGTCTTATACACAGAAAACTCTAAAGAATCCATGAGGAAACTACTGGAACTAGTAGAAGAGGTTGCAGAGTATCAGGATACAAGATAAACATATGAAAATCAGTTGGATTTCTCTACACCAACAAAGAGAATGTCAAAGAGGAAATCACCAAATCAATGCCATTTACAATAGCCCCCAAGAAGATAAAATACTTAGGAATAAGTCTAACCAGAGACATAAACAACCTATACAAAGAAATCTACAAAATACTACTGCAAGAAACCAAAAGAGACCTACATAAGTGGAAAAACATACCTTGCTCATGGATAGCAAGACTCAACATTGTGAAAAGGTCTATTGTACCTAAAGAGATCTACAGATACAATGCAATTCTGATCCAAATCCCATTGACATTTTTTAATTAAATGAAGAAACAAATCACCAATTTCATAAGGAAAGGGAAGATGCCCTGGATAAGTAAAACATTACTGAAAAAGAACAGTGTGAGGCCTCACACTACCTGATTTTAGAACCTATTATACCACTACAGTAGTCAAAACAGCCAGATACTTGTACAGATACACAGACAGATGGAACAGAATTGAGAATTCAGAATAAATTCATCGACTTATAAGCAGCTGATATTTGACAAAGTCCCAAAATCTGTTATTTGGGGAAAAGACAGTCTGTTCAACAAATGGTGCTGGCATAACTGCATATCCATCCACAGAAAAATGAAACTAGATCCATACCTCATACCATGCACAAAAACTAACCCAAAATAGGTCAAAGATCTAAATATAAAATCTAAAACAATAAAGATTATGGAAGAAAAGATAGGGACAATGTTAGAAGCCCTAATACATGGCATAAATGGAATGCGAACCATAACAATGCACAAACACCAGGAGAGAAACTAGGTAACTGGGAGCTCCGAAAAATCAAACACTTATGCTCATCAAAAGACTTCACCAAAAGAGTAAAAATACAACCTATAGACTGGGAAAAAAATTTTGGCTATGACGAATCTGATCAGCGTCTAATCTTTAAAATTTACAATATACCGCAAAACCTCAACAACAAAAAGACACATAACCCAATTAAAAAAAAGGCAAAAGATATGAACAGGCAATTCACCAAAGAAGACATTCAGGTGACTAAGAGATCCATGAGGAAATGCTCATGATCATTAGTCATTAGAGACATGAGATTCAAAACTACAATGAGATGCCATCTCGCCCCAACAAGGCTAGCATTAATCCAAAAAAAAACACAAACTCATAAATGTTGGAGAAGTTGTGAAGATACTGGAACACTTAGTCACTGCTGGTGGGAATGTAAATTGGTATAACCACTTTGGAAATAGATTTGGAACTTTCTTAAAAAGATAGAAATAGAACTGCCATAGGACCCAGCAATCCCACTTCTTGGAATATATCCTAGAGAAATAAGAGCCATCACACGAATAGATTCATGTACACCCATGTTCATTGCAGGACGGTTTACAATAGCAAAAATATGGAAACAAGCAAGGTGCCCATCAATGGATGAATGGATAAACAAATTATGGTATATTCACATAATGGAATACTAAGAAAGAGTAAAGAACAATGATGAATCCAGGATACATCACAACATGGAGGATTCTGGAAGGCATTATGCTGAATGAAATTAGTTGCAAAAGGACAAATACTGTATGAGACTGCTATTATAAGAACTCAAGAAAAGGTTTAAACACAGAAGAAAACATTGTTTGATGGTTACGAGGGTGGGGAAGGAAGGAAAGAAGTATTCACTAACCTGATAGTAGACAAGAATTATTTTAGGTGAAGGGAAGGACAACACATAATATAGGGGAAGTCAGCACAACTGGACAAAATCAAAAGCTAAGAAGTTTACTAAATACAACTAAACCCTTTGAGGGACAAAGTGTCAGGGGCGGGGGTCTGGGGACCATGGTTTCAGGGACATCTGGGTCAACTGGCATAACAAAGTGTATTAAAATGTTCTGCATCCCACTTTGGTGAGTGGCATCTGGGGTCTTAAAAGCTAGCAAGTGGCTGTCTAAGATGCATCAATTGGTCTCAACTCACCTGGCGCAAAAGGGAATGAAGAACACCAAAGGCACAAGGAAGATATGAGCCCAAGGGACAGAAAGGGTCACATAAACCAGACACTCCATCAGCCTGAGACCGGAAGAGCTAGATGGTGCCTAGCTACCATCAATGACTGCCCTGACAGGGAACACAACAGAGCATCCCTGATGAAGCAGGAGAAAAGTGGGATGCAGAACTCAAATTCCAGTAAAAAGACCAGACTTAATTGTCTGACTGAGACTGGAGGACCCTGGACTCTCTGCTAGCCCAGAACTAAATCCATTACCAAAGCCAGCTCTTCGGACAAAGATTAGACTGGACTATAAGACATAAAATGATACTGGTGAGGAGCGTGCTTCTTAGCTCAAGTAGACGTACGAGACTATGTGGGCAGCTCTTGTCTGGAGGTGAGATGAGAAGGCAGAGGGGGACATGTGGAGCTGGTTGAATGGACACGGGAAATACAGAGTGGAGAGGAGGAGTGTGCTGTCACTTTATAGGGATAGCAACTAGGGTCACATAACAATGTGGGTATAAGTTTTTGTATTAGAAACTGACTTGAATTGTAAACTTCCACTTCAAGCACAATGAAAAAAGAAAAAAAAAGTTTAATTCTTAGTTTCAAATTGTTTTTATGTAAAGAGACTAAACTTTGGGAGGGAAGAAACAAGCACTGTAATCACAGCTTCTATGCTTAAGAATTGATAGTCCTCTGAGATTTCATTTCTTCTCTTCTAAATTGAGTATAATAAACCATACCCACTTTGGGACCATACTTAAGTAAGATGACAAATGCAAACATTTAGCAAAGTGTGCAGTAAAAATTTAATTTCTTATTCTCTTTATATCCTTGCTGCCGTGTTACTTTGCCTTGGATTTATTAATCATTGGAGCTAGTGGTTAAGCACTTTATTACTAGCAAAATGGTGGGTGGTTCAAACTCACCCAGACGCACCTTGGTAGACAGTCCTGAGGATTTTCTTTTGAAAAGTCACAGCCTTGATAACCCTATAGAACAGTTCCACTCTGCACATTTGGGGTCGCATGAGTCGGAGTCTACTTGACAGCAATTTACAACAACAACACAATGTAGGGTAGTCCTTTAATCTGTGAGGACAACAATAGTCTATCCAAAAGGGCAAGTGATAGTTCTATTATGAGAAGAGAAGTGGATGGAGAGTTTACGAGCCTTATCCTCTCCAAAATATCTGGAAGAACCCCTGTAGACACCTGGGAGCAATGCACAATTTGTCCTTGCCTACAAACAAACAGAAGAACTTGTTGCCTCTGGAGAAATTCTGAACAGCATGTTCAACCTGGGCAGTGACTCTAAGCAAACAGTTGAAATCGTGTGCTCTGATGACAGGGTAAAAGGTCAAGATGCCTTTGCTATTAACATTTAATTCCAAGATATTTTTCTAATTTAATTTAAAATGGCATTTATCAAAGAAGTGATACACATTTCTCTATCCCAGTGTGTTTTATCACCTGGTAGATAGTAAGAACTGAATAAATATTTCCAGAATGAAAGCTAATCACTTACTTAAAGTAAAATTTACTATATGATTTAGTTTCTCCTACTTTTGCATATCTTATAGTCAAGTTCAGAAAGAAAATTTCACATGTCATAAATGACATATGACAAGTAAGCTTAAACTCAATAAAATGGAGAAAATAATTGCAACCATTGTAATGGAGAATCATAGTAGAATTGTATCGGCTGTGGTGTTTTTGTTTAGAAATTGAATTGTTAACACAAGAAGAGTTCTGTTAGAACATTGGCTTTTTGAACTACTGAATCTACAGTGCAGAATACTTAGTTTTAGATGTTATCCTTTTTACCATATATATATAGCTTTACATTTTGTCATGTATTGAATAGTGTCCCCCCCAAAATATATGTCACCCTAGTTAGACCATGATTCCCAGTTTTGTGTGGTTGTCCTCCACTTTGTGATTGTGATTTTCCTATATGCTCTGAATCCTAATCTCTGCCTGTAGCTAACAAGGGAAGATTATATTATGTTAAAGAGGAATAGGGTGGGATTGTAACACCCTTACTGAGGTCACATCTCTGGGCCAATGTAAAGTGTGTTTCCTTCAGATATAGCCTTTTCTCTTACAAGAGATAAAAGGAAAGGGAAGCAAGCAGAGGGTAGGGAACCTCGTACCACCAAGAAAGTACCACCTAGAGCAGAGAGAGTCCTTTGGACCCAGGGTTCCTTCCCAGAGAAACTCCTAGACAAAGGGAAGACTGATGACAAGAATCTTCCTCCAGAGCCAATAGAGAAGGAAAGCATTCCCCTGGAGCTGGTACCCTGAATTTGGACTTCAAGCCCACTTAAAAAAAAAAAAAAACTAGACTGTGAGAAAATAAATTTCTCTTTGTTAAAGACATTCACTTCTGATATTTCTGTTATAGCAGCACTAGATGACTAAGACACAATTACAGGATTTTTGAATCATTCGAATACAGAATAAAAGTCAAATATACATTTCCTTGGCCTAAATACCTCTCTCTCTCTCTTTTTTTTTTTTTTTGGTTTAGTACAGATACTGGGTATAAGAGGCAGATATCAAAAGCAATATTTGCAAATCAAACTCTAGTTAGTTTATTGTTTGATATATTTTGGAAAATCCCCAGAACGTGGGTAAGTATCTCACAAGTCTTGATACAGTAGACAACTGGGTTGAGCACAGGAGGCACCAACAAGTAGACATAGCCCATGATGACATGAATTACAGGTGGAGCATACTTTCCAAAGCGGTGAATAATGGACACTCCCAACATAGGAATGTAGACCAGCAGTACAGCACA
Source organism: Loxodonta africana (assembly GCF_030014295.1). Lineage (NCBI taxonomy): Eukaryota > Metazoa > Chordata > Mammalia > Proboscidea > Elephantidae > Loxodonta > Loxodonta africana. The sequence goes on from NC_087348.1 coordinate 84,056,961, forward strand.
GATGTGGGAAACACAGGTGTTGAGGGCCTTGATTCATCCCTCCTGGGAGGCAATACCCAGCACAGTGGTCAGGATTTTCACATAGGAGAGCAGGATGAGCACAGAGTCAACCCCAAATGTGATGATAATTACAAATAGACCTAAGAAGCTGTTAATACGATGGTCAGAGCAGGACAGCCTAATAATATCTGGATGTAGACAGTAGGAATGGGAAAGTACATAGTCCTCACAAAATTTTAATTGCTTAATGAGGACAGGAGCTGGGATGAGCACAATCACCGCCCATAACACAACTCCCAGAGAAATTTTTACAATGTTAGCACCGTTCAGGATTGCAGTATATCTGAGAGGATTGGAAATAGCTACATAGCGGTCAAAAGCCATAGACAGTAGAATACCTGACTCCATCATGGAGAAAATGTGGATAAAGTACATTTGGGCAAGGCATGCATCAAAGTGTATTTCCTGGTAAGTGAACCAAAAAATCTTAAGCATTGTAGGTAAGGTGGTGGCACAGAGACCCAAGTCACTAATGGCCAACATGGACAGAAAGAAGTACATGGGTTCATGCAGTGATTGTTCCACCCAGATCACTATCAGTATGGTGCAGTTGCCCATAATGGCAACTAGGTATAAGGCACAGAAGAGGACAGAGATCTGAGGATGGTAAAACTCCAAGCCAGAAAAACCAGAAAGCAGCAAAGGATGGAAATTAGTGCTGTTGAAAAGTCTCATAATTGATATGCTCGAGTACTAAATCTTCATCCTTAAAATGACAAAGAACAGTTGTTACATTATTATCACAGTCATCATCAAAAAACATCAGTACCAATTTTTTTCTTTATTTGTCTGTCTACCTTATCCTGATTACTTGATCAGTTTATAATTACCCCTATTGAATCTATAGTCAAATAATAACTTACTGAGCCGGGTGTTGACTTTACAAACATTGAACACAATGTTGTGATTTTCAATTCTGGATGTTTGATATTTTATAATAAACTTGTCTTCTGGCATCATAGACATGTATTGTACTATGGATTTAAGGTACTGGCAAACAATCACTATTTGACTTAGTCTTCTCCACATTTCCATTGAGTCACACATAACGAAAAAAACTACTAATATAAAAGTTAAGTAGCACAAACTCAAAAATAATATCTGTGAAGCTCTTTAATAAAACAAATTACGGCCATACTTTCACATACACCTTTTTCAGATTATAAAATTAAAACATATTTTTATAGAAGATGGAAGAGTAACAAATGTAGAGAAATATTTTTAAAAGAGAAAATAGCTAAACCAAAATAGCATTTTGTTGAATATATTTTGCTTGTGTGTGTGTGTATTTTTATTCCTCTGACAATATGGGCACATTTCAAACTACCAAACATGTTTTAAATATTCTGCATTATTTAGCATATGTTTGTACTATGACTAAATAATTCAAAGAATTCAATATTTTTATTTATGGACAATAATATATAAGGAAAAAAATCACTAGAAATGACCATCTCTATTTTAGAACATAAAATTGTATTGAGAAAGATATATTTAAATTAATGGTGGAGGCCCAGAATTTTGGAATTTATAATTGAGAAATAATTTCCTTTCAAATAAAATTTTTATTTTGCTCGAGGGTTGTTTGTATGGTCTAAAGTCTCTCTTCTTATTTTTTTAAAATATTTTCTAAAGTCTAAAGTACCATGATGACATTTAAAAAAATTTATTTTAATGTTTTGTTTGCTTTTTTATTTATTTTCTGGAGTGTGTGTATTCTTGTCACAACTACCTGACAAGTCTTTACCTTGTGTGAATCCAAATATTATTCAACTTTTCCGTATATATCTACGTACTTGCATACTATGGCAGGAAAATCAAACGAACTGGCAAATTTGCCAAACTCAACTTTCACAGACACTTTTTTTTTTTTAATTTGGTATAGTTTTTGTGAAAAAACATATATTTTGTGAAATCACTGATGTAAAATCCTTAACTGTTCTCAAAGCCTTACCCCTCTTCCTCTTCTTAACTGTTGCTAACTGCCTTTTTTCAAACTTCAAAGATATAATATTGAAAAACCAAAAGAACTCCAACTTTGCTCCATCAATTCTACTAACAGCTTACCTCATTTTTCCCCCTCTCTGCAGGTAAATAGCTAAATGCCCAATTCTCAATCATAATTAAAAATTAATAGCATGAGAAGTTAAATATAAAATTCTTCTATAATTATAAAAAATAGGATCTAACTACATTATTTTGAAAATAAAGCAAAATGTATGGGAACTACCCTGTCAGTATTAAATTATGTTGTACACCCTAATTTATAAAAGCAATAGAATACTGAATCAAAAATGAACAAAGAGAACAATAGGATAGATTAGTTATGCCTGAATTCAACTACAGTTAGAAATTCAAATATAGTTGGAAATTGTAGAACCATTTTATGTATAATAAAAGGAAGATCCAAACCAAACGACATAGAGAATAAGTGATAGTAGAAAACTTACCTAATATTTGAAAAACAAAATTCTTTCAGATTCTCTGTATTATACAGTTGGCCAAATGAATTTGAAATTAAGAACTAAGTTAAATATCAAATCTAAAAAAGAAAATTTAGTATTTTTTTTAATATAACTGCAATGAGAAACCACAACAAATGACACATGTAGCTGACTATCAAAAAATAAAGTATCTACTGAGAGGAATCTTATAGAAGGTACTTCCAGACCAAGAAAAGAATTAGTCATGTCTTAATCAGCTTTAGCCATGTTATAATTTTAATACAATAAAAATAAAAAGGGAAACTCAAGTTTCCGCAGCAGAAGAAATTAAATGAACAATCTATCGGGACACATGAAAAATTTGCTTCATCACTAATAAAAAAAAAGAAGATAAAAGAGCTGTTTCAATTTTGACACTGATAATTATAAATACAACTTCAAGAACTACATGTCACCAACAGAAATTAGCATATATTCTGACATTATTTTTATTTTTTTTAAACTGTGGTTCCAGCCAGTTCAAAAGGGTTCTTATATTAAGCAGTGTAATATTTCATGTGTCTCTGCTGGGCACAAAAAGCCAAAAAAATTGCTTTCAGCACTGCTGGCATAGCAAAATCACTCCCACACCATCTTTTTAAATAATGCTTTAGTAACAGGGGTTTATGTGGTAATGAGTATATATGTGTGAGTAGTATGTATACAGATGCAAGTGCACATGAGCCTGTGTGTGTGTATATGTGTGTGAGAGAGAAAGAGTATAAGAATTATGCCAACAACGAAGTTCTAAACAAAACTAGCAGAATCTCTTAGGACCTGGGAGTCACGAATGAATCATGTCAAATGAGTCATGATTTGTATAATTAAGACTCAAATCCTATGCTTCAAATAACTATTTAAATACATTTCTCCACTGGGAAAATTTATACTAGTTCATCTGAAATGAGAGCTGCTTCTTTTCTGATTAACAAAGTTTATAAGCAATTAAATAGATGTATTTATTTTTTTATACATAACATTATTGATCTGAAAGCAAAATGCTTATAGAAGATACATAACAGATATCATTTTAATGTTAAAATGCAAGCATATGAAAAAAACTACACATTTCACAATGGATTAACAATAAAATTACAGAATTAGACAACGCAATAGGAAGTCAGAGGAGCAGACTCGAGCAATTAGAATGCAGACTGGGACATCTGGAGGACCAGGGAATCAACACCAACATAGGTGAAAAAAAAAATCAGATAAAAGAATTAAAAAAAAATGAAGAAACCCTAAGAATTATGTGGGACTCTATCAAGAAGGATAACCTGCGGGTGATTGGAGTCCCAGAACAGGGAGGGGGGACAGAAAACACAGAGAAAATAGTTGAAGAACTCCTGACAGAAAACTTCCCTGACATCATGAAGGACGAAAGGATATCTATCCAAGATGCTCATCGAACCCCATTTAAGATTGATACAAAAAGAAAAACACCAAGACGTATTATCATCAAACATACCAAAATCAAAGATAAACAGAAAATTTTAAAAGCAGCCAGGGAGAAAAGAAAGGTTTCCTTCAAGGGAGAATCAATAAGAATAAGTTCAGACTACTCAGCAGAAACCATGCAGGCAAGAAGGGAATGGGATGACATATACAGAGCACTGAAGGAGAAAAACTGCCAGCCAAGGATCATATATCCAGCAAAACTCTCTCTGAAATATGAAGGCGAAATTAAGATATTTACAGACAAACACAAGTTTAGAGAATTTGCAAAAACCAAACCAAAGCTACAAGAAATACTAAAGGATATTGTTTGGTCAGAGAACCAATAATATCAGATATCAGCACAACACAAGGTCACAAAACAGAACGTCCTGATATCAACTCAAATAGGGAAATCACAAAAACAAACAAATTAAGATTAATTAAAAAAAAAATACAATAACAGGGAATCATGGAAGTCAACAGGTAAAAGATCACAATAATCAAAAAGAGGGACTAAATACAGGAGGCATTGAACTGCCATATGGAGAGTGATACAAGGCGATATAGAAGAATACAAGTTAGGTTTTTACTTAGAAAAATAGGGGTAAATAATAAGGTAACCACAAAAAGGTATAACAACTCTATAACTCAACATAAAAACCAAGAAAAACGTAACGACTCAACTAACATAAAGTCAAACACTATGAAAATAAGGATCTCACAATTTACTAAGAAAAACGCCTCAGCACAAAAAAGTATGCGGAAAAATGAAATTGTCAACAACACACATAAAAAGGCATCAAAATGACAGCACTAAAAACTTATTTATCTATAATTACCCTGAATGTAAATGGACTAAATGCACCAATAAAGAGACAGAGAGTCACAGACTGGATAAAGAAACACGATCCATCTATATGCTGCCTACAAGAGACACACCTTAGACTTAGAGACACAAACAAACTAAAACTCAAAGGATGGAAAAAAGTATATCAAGCAAACAATAAGCAAAAAAGAAGAGGAGTAGCAATATTAATTTCTGACAAAATAGACTTTAGACTTAAATCCACCACAAAGGATAAAGAAGGACACTATATAATGATAAAAGGGACAATTGATCAGGAAGACATAACCATATTAAATATTTATGCACCCAATGACAGGGCTGCAAGATACATAAATCAAATTTTAACAGAATTGAAAAGTGAGATAGACACCTCCACAATTATAGTAGGAGACTTCAACACACCACTTTCGGAGAAGGACAGGACATCTAGTAAGAAGCTCAATAGAGACACGGAAGATCTAATTACAACAATCAACCAACTTGACCTCATTGACTTATACAGAACTCTCCACGAACGGCTGCAAAATATCCTTTTTTTTCTAGTGCACATGGAACATTCTCTAGAATAGACCACATATTAGGTCATAAAACAAACCTTTGCAGAGTCCAAAACATCGAAATATTACAAAGCATCTTCTCAGACCACAAGGCAATAAAACTAGAGATCAATAACAGAAAAACTAGGGAAAAGAAATCAAATACTTGGAAAATGAACAATACCCTCCTGAAAAAAGACTGGGTTATACAAGACATCAAGGAGGGAATAAGGAAATTCATAGAAAGCAACGAGAATGAAAATACTTCCTATCAAAACCTCTGGGACACAGCAAAAGCAGTGCTCAGAGGCCAATTTATATCAATAAATGCACACATACAAAAAGAAGAAAGAGCCACAATCAGAGAACTGTCCCTACAACTTGAACAAATAGAAACTGAGCAACAAAAGAATCCATCAGGCACCAGAAGAAAACAAATCATAAAAATTAGAGCTGAACTAAATGAATTAGAGAGCAGAAAAACAATTGAAAGAATTAACAAAGCCAAAAGCTGGTTCTTTGAAAAAATTCACAAAATTGATAAACCATTGGCTAGACTGACTAAAGAAATACAGGAAAGGAAACAAATAACCCGAATAAGAAAGGAGAAGGACCACATCACAACAGAACCAAATGAAATTAAAAGAATCATTTCAGATTATTATGAAAAATTGTACTCTAACAAATTTGAAAACCTAGAAGAAATGGACGAATTCTTGGAAAAACACTACCTACCTAAACTAACACATTCAGAAGTAGAACAACTAAATAGACCCATAACAAAAAAAGAGGTTGAAATGGTAATCAAAAAACTCCCAACAAAAAAAAGCCCTGGCCCGGACGGCTTCACTGCAGAGTTCTACCAAACTTTCAGAGAAGAGTTAACACCACTACTTCTGAAGGTATTCCAAAGCATAGAAAATGACGGAATACTACCCAACTCATTCTATGAAGCCACCATCTCCCTGATACCAAAACCAGGTAAAGACATCACAAAAAAAGAAAATTAGAGACCTATATCCCTCATGAACATTGATGAAAAAATCCTCAACAAAATTCTAGCCAATAGAATCCAACGACACATCAAAAAAATAATTCACCCTGATCAAGTGGGATTTATACCAGGTATGCAAGGCTGGTTTAATACCAGAAAAACCATTAATGTAATCCACCACATAAATAAAACAAAAGACAAAAACCACATGATCCTATCAATTGATGCAGAAAAGGCATTTGACAAAGTCCAACACCCATTTATGATAAAAACTCTTACCAAAATAGGAATTGAAGGAAAATTCCTCAACATAATAAAGGGCATCTATGCAAAGCCAACAGCCAATATCACTCTAAATGGAGAGAACCTGAAAGCATTTCCCTTGAGAAAGGGAACCAGACAAGGATGCCCTTTATCACCGCTCTTATTCAACATCGTGCTGGAAGTCCTAGCCAGGGCAATTAGGCTAGACAAAGAAATAAAAGGTATCCGGATTGGCAAGGAAGAAGTAAAGTTATCACTATTTGCAGATGACATGATTATATACACAGAAAACCCTAAGGAATCCTCCAGAAAACTACTGAAACTAATAGAAGAGTTTGGCAGAGTCTCAGGTTATAAAATAAACATACAAAAATCACTTGGATTCCTCTACATCAACAAAAAGAACACTGAAGAGGAAATAACCAAATCAATACCATTCACAGTAGCCCCCAAGAAGATAAAATACTTAGGAATAAATCTTACCAAGGATGTAAAAGACCTATACAAAGAAAACTACAAAGCTCTACTACAAGAAATTCAAAAGGACATACTTAAGTGGAAAAACATACCCTGCTCATGGATAGGAAGACTTAACATAGTAAAAATGTCTATTCTACCAAAAGCCATCTATACATTTAACGCACTTCCGATCCAAATTCCAATGTCATATTTTAAGGGGATAGAGAAACAAATCACCAATTTCATATGGAAGGGAAAGAAGCCCCGGATAAGCAAAGCACTACTGAAAAAGAAGAAGAAAGTGGGAGGCCTCACCTTACCTGACTTCAGAACCTATTACACAGCCACAGTAGTCAAAACAGCCTGGTACTGGTACAACAACAGGCACATAGACTAATGGAACAGAATTGAGAACCCAGACATAGATCCATCCACGTATGAGCAGCTGATATTTGACAAAGGACCAGTGTCAATTAATTGGGGAAAAGATAGCCTTTTTAACAAATGGTGCTGGCATAACTGAATATCCATTTGCAAAAAAATGAAAAAGGACCCATACCTCACACCATGCACAAAAACTAACTCCAAGTGGATCAAAGACCTAAACATAAAGAGTAAAACGATAAAGATCATGGAAGAAAAAATTGGGACAACCCTAGGGGCCCTAATACAAGGTATAAACAGAATACAAACTATTACCAAAAATGATGAAGAGAAACCCGATAACTGAGAGCTCCTAAAAATCAAACACCTATGCTCATCTAAAGACTTCTCCAAAAGAGTAAAAAGACCACCTACAGTCTGGGAAAGAATTTTCAGCTATGACATCTCCGACCAGCGCCTGATCTCTAAAATCTACATGATTCTGTCAAAACTCAACCACAAAAAGACAAACAACCCAATCAAGAAGTGGGCAAAGGATATGAACACACATTTCACTAAAGAAGATATTCAGGCAGCCAACAGATACATGAGAAAATGCTCTCAATCATTAGCCATTAGAGAAATGCAAATTAAAACTACGATGAGATTCCATCTCACACCAACAAGGCTGGCATTAATCCAAAAAACACAAAATAATAAATGTTGGAGAGGCTGCGGAGAGATTGGAACTCTCATTCACTGCTGGTGGGAATGTAAAATGGTACAACCACTTTGGAAATCTATCTGGCGTTATCTTAAACAGTTAGAAATAGAACTACCATACAACCCAGAAATCCCACTCCTGGGAATATACCCTAGAGATACAAGAGCCTTCATACAAACAGATATATGCACACCCATGTTTATTGCAGCTCTGTTTACAATAGCAAAAAGTTGGAAGCAACCAAGGTGTCCATCAATGGCTGAATGGTTAAATAAATTGTGGTATATTCACACAATGGAGTACTACGCATCGATAAAGAACAGTGACGAATCTCTGAAACATTTCATAACATGGAGGAAACTGGAAGGCATTATGCTGAGTGAAATTAGTCAGAGGCAAAAGGACAAATATTGTATAAGATCACTATTATAAGATCTTCAGAAATAGTAAACCTGAGAAGAACACATACTTTTGTGGTTACGAGGAGGGGAGGGAGGGAGGGTGGGAGAGGGTTTTTTTATTGATTAATCAGTAGATGAGAACTGCTTTAGGTGAAGGGAAAGACAACACTCAATACATGGAAGGTCAGCTCAATTGGACTGGACCAAAAGCAGAGAAGTTTCCGGGATAAAATGAATGCTTCAAAGGTCAGCGGAGCAAGCGCGGGGGTCTGGGGAACATGGTTTGAGGGGACTTTTAAGTCAATTGGCAAAACAATTCTATTATGAAATCATTCTGCATCCCACTTTGAAATGTGGCGTCTGGGGTCTTAAATGCTAACAAGCGGCCATCTAAGATGCATCAATTGGTCTCAACCCACCTGGAGCAAAGGAAAATGAAGAACACCAAGGCCACACGACAACTAAGAGCCCAAGAGACAGAAAGGGCCACATGAACCAGAGACCTACATCATCCTGAGACCAGAAGAACTAGTTGGTGCCTGGCCACAATCGATGAGTGCCCTGACAGGGAGCACAGCAGAGGACCCCTGAGGGAGCAGGAGATCAGTGGGATACAGACCCCAAATTCTCATAAAAAGACCGAACTTAATGGTCTGACTGAGACTAGAGGAATCCCGGCGGCCATGCTCCCCAGATCTTCTGTTGGCACAGGACAGGAACTATCCCTGAAGACAACTCATCAGACATGAAAGGGACTGGTCAGCGGGTGGGAGAGAGATGCTGATGAAGAGTGAGCTAATGATATCAGGTGGACACTCGAGATGGTGTTGGCAACTCTTGTCTGGAGGGGGGATGGGAGGATAGAGAGAGAGGGAAGCCGGCAAAATTGTCAAGAAAGGAGAGACTGAAAGGGTTGACTCAAGAGGGGGAGAGTAAGTGGGAGTAGGGAGTGAGATGTATGTAAACTTATATGTGACAGACTGATTGGATTTGTAAACGTTCACTTGAAGCTTAATAAAAGTTATTTAAAAAAAAAAAAGTGAACAGACTCCTGGGCTTACACACCTAGCAACTGCCCTGACCACCTGTAGACAGGACATGAGAGCTTTGAAGACATGAACAACCAAAGTACCTCACATGTCCAGTGTACTTCGGCATATCTAAACAAAATAAAAAGCGAGAATGCAGTAAACAAACATAAGTAAATAAATAAGTATAATAACTTATTGATGCCTCAGAGACAATGATTATTATCAAATCACAAAAAGAAGCCGGGCAAGATGGCTCCAGCAAGCAACCAAAATAAAGAACCAGGAAACCTTCCAGAAGAAGATAAGATAATGGAACTACCTGAGAAAGAATTTAGAAGACTATATACAGAGCTCTCCAATAGGTGAGGAAGGACATCAGGCAAAACTCAGACCAAGCCAAAGAACACACAGACAAAGCAATGTAAGAATTCAGGGAAACAATTCAAGAACAAAGTGACAGAATAAACAAGCTGCTCAAAACCATACAAAAACAGCAACAAAAAATCCAAAAGATTAAGCAGAAAAGTTCAGAATTAGAGAACTCAATAGGTCATAGGAGTAGAACTGAGACAATGGAAATCAGAATTAGTGAGATTGAAGATAAATCTCTTGATACTAATTTATTTGAGAAAAAATAAGAAAAAAAGAATTATAAAAAAAAAGAAGAAGAAAGCCTAAGAATTATGTGGGATACTATCAAGAGGAAAAACCTTCAAATGATCAGAATACCAGAACAGGGGTAGACAACAGAAAATACAGAGAGAATTGTTGAAGATTTGCTGTCAGAGAACTTCCCTAATATCATGAAACATGAGAAGATATCTATCCAAGAAGCTCAATGAATTCCATACAGGGTGGACCCCCGAAAAAAGTAACCAAGGCATATCATAATCAAACTTGCCAAAACCAAAAACAAAGATAGAATCTTGAGAGCAGTTAGGAGTAAACAAAAAGCCATCTACAAAGGCTTTTTGTATAAAACTAAACTCTAATTACCCAACAGTAACCATGCAGGCAAGAAGGCAATAAGATGACATATATAAAGCCTTGAAGGAAAAAAAAAGTTGGCAGCCAAAAATCACTTATGCAAAAAAAAAAAAAATTGTCTTGCTAATGTGATGGTGAAATTAGGTCATTTCCAGATAAAGAAAAGGTAAGGGAATTTGTAGAAACCAAACCAAAATTACAAGATATATTAAAGGGGAGTCCTCCAGTTATAGAACCAACATCATACAACAATATAAGACTAGGAGATAGGACAGGTCAATCCGTTATCAACCCAGATAGGGAATTACCAAAAACAAATCAAAGCTAAAAGACTGATAATAGGGAACTAGGGATGTCAATATGTAAATGATGACAATGTAAAAACAAAAAGAGGGAATAAACAGTGTAATCATAGAACTTCCATACAGAGTGGAAGTTAAGGCAATATCAAGAAATAAAAGATTGGCTTAAATTTAGAAAAATAAAGGTAAATTTAAAGATAACCACAAAGGAAGCTAACAAACCTACCCATCAAAATAAAAAAGAAGAAAAGTATAAAGACTTAGCAAACAAAAAATCAACAATAATGAAAAAGATGAAAAGAAAATGCATTAAAAAAAAAAACACACAGGAAATTAAGTGGTACAAAGAAACCGTCAATACTTCACACACAAAAAAAATTGAAACGACATTAGTAAACTCATACCTATCAATAATTACACCGAATGCAAATAGTGTAAAGGCACCAGTAAAGGGACAGAGAGTCATAGAATGGATTTAAAAAACACAACCTGTCTATATGCTACCTACAAGAGATACACCTTAGACACAAAGACATAAACAAACTAAAACTCAAAGTATGGAAAAAATATATCAAGCAAACAACAACCAAAAAAGAGCAGGAGTGGTGATATTAATCTTCAACAAAATAGATTTTAAAGCAAAATCCACCCTAAAGGATAAGGAAGGACATTATATAATGATTAAAGGGTAAACCAGGATTTTTTTTATACCCCGAGGACATAGTCATAATAAACATATACACAGTCAATGACACTGTTTCAAAATACACAAAACAAACTCTAACAGCATTGAAAACAGAAATAGGCAGCTCTGCAATAATAATAGTAGGAGACTTTAAACACCACTTTCTGTGAAGGACAGAACATCCAGAAAGAAACTCAATAAAGATATGGAAGATATAAAAGCCACAATCAATCAACTTGATCTCATATACAGAACACTCCACCCAACAGCAACAAAGTATACATTCTTATCCAATGCACATGGAACATTCTCCGTAATTGACCACATTGTAGGCCACAAAGCAAGTCTTAACAGAATCCAAAACATCGAAATAATGCAAAACATCTTTTCTGATCATAATGACATAGAAGTAGAAATCGATAACAGAAACAGCAAGGGGGAAAAAAATCAAATGCATGAAAACTGAACAATACCTTGCTTAAAAACTACTGGGTTATAGAAGAAATCAAGTATGGAATAGAAAAGAAAAATTAGTAGAATCAAATGAGAATGAAAACTCATCAAAACTTTTAGGACACAGCAAAGGCAGTGATTAGAAGTCAATTTATAACAATAAATGCACACATTAAAAAAGAAGAAAGGGCTAAAATCAAAACATTAACCCTACAACTCTAGCAAAAAGAAAGAGAGCAGCAAAAGAAGACCTCAGGCACCAGAAGAAAGGAAATAATAAAGATTAGAGCAGAAATAAATGAAAAAAAAAAAAAATTGAAAGAATCAACAAGACCAAAACTTAGTTCTTTGAAAAGATCAACAAAATTGACAAACCATTGACCAAACTGATAAAAGGAAAATAGGAGAGGAAGAATATAACCCGAATAAGAAATGAGTGATATCGCAACAGGCCCAAATGAAGTAAAATGGATATAACAGAATGCTATGAAAAATTGTACTCTGATAAATTTGAAAACCTAGAGGAAATGGGTAAATTTCGAGAAACATAATAATTACCTAAATTAACACAAACAAGGTAGAAGAACTACATAAACCCTTAACAAAAGAAGAGATTGAAAAGGTAGTTAAAAACAACAACAACAACAACAACAAAGCCATAGCCCAGTAGGTTTCACTGGAAAATTCTGCCGAACTTTCAAAGAAGAATTGACACCAGTACTACTAAAGATATTTTAGGGCATAGAAAAGGAAGGAATACTCTGAACTCATTCTATAAAGTCAGCATAACCCTGATATGAAAACCAGGTAAAGACACCACAATAAAAGAAAATTACAGACTAATACCTCTCATGAATATAGGCACAAAAATTCTCAACAAAATTCTAGCCAATAGAGTTAAACAGCATATTAAAAAAAAAAAAAAATGTGTCATGACCAAGTGGGATTCATACCAGGTATGCAAGGATGGTTCAACTTTAGAAAATCAATGAACATAATCCATCACATAAAACAAACAAGCAAACAGAACCACATAATCTTAGCAATTGATGCAGAAAATGCATTTGACAAAGTCTAAAACACATTCCAAAAATACTCACCAAAAGAGGAATAGACAGGAAATTTCTTGACATAATAAAGGGCATTTATACAAAGCCAAGGGCCAACATCATCTTAAACAGAGAGAGATTGAAAGCATTCCCCTTGAGAATGGGAACGAGACGAGGATGCCCTTTATCACCGCTCTTATTCAACATTGTGCGGAGGTACTACTCACAGCACTAAGGCAAGAAAAAGAAATAAAAGGCATCCAGAATGGTAAGGAAGAAGTAAAAACATCCCTATTCAAAGATGATATGACTGTATACACAGAAAACCCCAAAGAATACACAAGGAAGCTACTGGGACTAATAGAAGGTTTCAGCAAAGTATCAGAATACAAGAAAAACCTACAAAAATCAGTAGGATACCTCTAGGCCGACAAAGAGAACTTCGAAAAGAACTCACCAAATTAATACAATTTACAATAGCCTCCAAGAAGATAAAGTACTAAGGAATAATTTAACCAGGGAAATAAAAGACCTATACAGACAAAACTATAAAACACTATTGTAAGAAACCAAAAGAGACCTACATTAGTAGAAAAACATACCTTACTCATGGATAGGAAGACCCAACACTGTGAAAATGTCAGTTCTACCCAAAATGATCTACAGATAAAATTCAATCCTGATCCAAATTCCAATGGCATTTTTTTAACAAGATGGAGAAACAAATCACCAATTTTATATGGAAGCAGAAAAGGCCCCAGGTAAGTAAAGCATTACTGAAGAAGAAGAACAAACTGGGGGGCCTCTCACTACCTGATTTTAGAACCTATTATACCACCATGGTAGACAAAACAACCTGGTACTGGTACAACAACAGACACATAGGGCAATCACTTATTAGATAGTAGACAAGTGTTAAACCAGTGAAGGGAAGGACAACACACAACACAGGGGAGGTCAGGGCAACTGGACCAAACCAAAAGCAAAGAAGTTCCCTAGATAAAACCAAACAATTGAAGGACAGAGTAGATGGGGATGGCAACTGGGGTTCATAGTTTCAGGGCATATCTAGGTCAACTGGCATAAAATAGTTTATAAAGAAAATGTTCTGTGTCCCACTTTGGTGAGTAGCATCTGGGGGACTTAAATCTTGTGAGTGGCCATCTTAAGATACATCTATTGGTCCCATCTCTCTAGGACCAAAGGAAAATGAAGAAAACCAAAGACACAGGGAAAATACTATCCCAAAAACTAAAGGACCAAATGAACCAGATATTCTGCCAGCCTGAGACCAGAAGAATTAGACGGTGCCTGCCTACCATCGCTGACCACCTTGACAGAGAACACAATAGAGTCCTGGATAAAGCAGGAGAAAAATGTAGAATGGAATTCAAATTCATGTGGAAAGACCACATTTAATGGTCTGACAGAGCCTGGAGAAACCCCTGAAACTTTGGCCCCTGAACACACTGTTAACCCAGATCTGAAACCATTCCTGAAGCTCACTTTTCAGACAAAGATTAGACACACATATAAAACAAAAAATTATTCACATGAGGAATGTGAGGCTTAGTTTAATCAAATATACTGTCCAAAATCAGGATGAGAAAACAGGAAGGGACAGGAACTGGTTGAATGGACACAGGGAACCCGGGATGGAAAGGAGGGGTGTTCTGTCACATTGCGCGGATTGTAAGCAATGTCATAAAACAATATGTGTATACAGTTTTGAATGAGAAGAAAAAAAAGAACCAAAAAAAAGAAAACGGAAAAGAGAGTATAGCCTAGAAAACCGTATGAGGCAGTTCTATTCCGTCATAGACGGTCATTATGAGTCGGAAGGAGCCCTGGTGGCATAGTAGTTAAGAGCTATGTCTGCTAACCAAAAGGTTGCAGTTTGAATCCACCAGCCACTCCTTGGAAACTCAATAGGGTGTTTCTACTCTGTCCTACAGGATCGCTATGAGTCAGAATTAACTCAGTGACAATGGGTTTCATTTTTGTCTTTATTTATTTATTTTATGACTCAGAATTGACTCAAGGGCACACAACAAAAACAAGAACAGCTAAAATAAAAAAAGACAGATGATAACAAATATTGGTGAAGTTATGGAGAAATTGGAACCCTCATATGCTTCTGCTGAGAATATAAAATGATGCATCTACATCAGAAAACAGTGTGGCAGTTCCTCAAAATGTTAAACATGCATCCACACGTGAACTTTACCCTGACTGTTCATAGCACTATTATTCTCACTAGCCAAAAAAGGAAACAATGCAAATGCCCATCAACTGATAAATGGATGTGTAAAATGTGGTACAACCATACAAACGAACAATATTTGGCCATAAAAAGGAATGAAGTACTGATGCATGCTGTAACATGGATGGACCTTGAAATGTCATTCTAAGTGAAAGAAGCCAGGCACAAAGACTGCATATTCTATGATTCCATTTGAAAGGTCCAGAATACACAAATTTATAGAGACAGAAAATAGATTAGTGATGGCTTAGGGCTGTCAGGGCGGCGTGTTGGAAGGAATAGGGAGTGACAGCTAATGGGTACAGGGT
The DNA here is from genome assembly GCF_030014295.1 of Loxodonta africana. Taxonomy (NCBI): domain Eukaryota; kingdom Metazoa; phylum Chordata; class Mammalia; order Proboscidea; family Elephantidae; genus Loxodonta; species Loxodonta africana. Next base: position 84,072,607 of record NC_087348.1, read on the forward strand.
TTCTTGCTGGGTGATTAAATCTTCTAAAATTAAATTGTGATGGAGAAGAAAACCATAGACAAGTAAGCTCCAACATCTCTGTAACTTTCCTCCCCAAGTATTTGACTATTAACCCGTGCAAGTGCAGGCGATACCCAAGAAATCCAACAGAAAACAGGAGGTGAAAAGCTATAAACCTTAGCAGAGATTTCAGCAGCCAGTTGTCACTGGGAAAATAGAGCGAAGATTTCAAAACTTGATGACATAGAGTAGCCTTGATAAACACCCTGAGCTTTCTGCTGAGACCGTAGCAGAACCAGGCTCAGAATTAACAGCCTCAGAAATGCTCAGTCTCCCAGTTGGGATCACAAAGAAGGAAGAGCTACACCATAAGATTAAGGACAAAATTTGAAGATAAGATCTAACACATCCTAAAGCAGCCCTTGATATGATCAACGTTATCCCCTGATTTTCTACTTTCCCACCAAAGAAAATTTAAGCCTCTAGGGCAGTTCTACTCTGTCATATAGGGTTGCTATGAGTTGGAACCAACTTGACGGCAGCAGGCTTGGTTTGGTTTTGGATAGGAGAAAGATATCAACCAAAGAATCTATAATTTCTTACTAATACATTTTAAGCATCTAATAAAAAATTATAAAACTTACTGAAGATAAAAGACTAGAAAATAAAGGAAAAAGACTACAGAAAAACACTTGCAGAAGAATCATAATTTTAGATCAAACATAACAAGAGATACAATAATAAAGATTAAAATATTCAAGAAAATAAAGAGAATTTCAGCCAAGACCTTGAATGTACAAAATCTCGAGAGCCAGCAAAGAAATATGATCTTCAAGGGACTGATATCAACACTGGTAGCTAGCTTTTCAATGAGAAAATATTAAAGCTAGGGGACAACGGAATGGCATTTGTAAAAAGAGTACAGAATACCCTAAATTTTATACTCGTGAAAATATCTTTCAGAAATGAAGACAAAATAAAGGCATTTTCTGCCCTTCACCTGGGCATATTAACATATTTCAGTTGTTTATTTTGCCTCAGTGAACTACCTAAAATCTCAAATGCAATATGGAATAGGAGTCATACAAACAGGCATCCTTGGATTGTTTCTGATCTTAGGGGAAAGTGTTCAATATTTCACCATAATGAGAAGTCCACCTTAAATTTATACTAGAATCTGTCCTGAATTTCGTGTATTTTCCCTGAATATTTTGAGATTATATGATTTCCTCTATTCACTTATTCAATATAGTATTATACATAGTTAATTGTTAAAACAATTTTACGTGAGGGTATAAATAATACTGCATTATTATTTATTATCATTTTATTTATTTCTGCATTTTGTCTTTTTTTTGTTATTTCTGCATCTTATTTTCATGGCTAGTATTGCTCTTATAACATCCTCATCAGCTTTTGGAATCAGAGTTATACTGATGTCATAAGCTGAATTTGGGATTATTTTTTATCTCTGTGTTTTCTGAAAAAAGTTAATTTTGAGATTGGTTTTATTTACTGTTTAAATGTTTGATAAAACTCACAAGTGAAATCTGTGGAATGGAGAGTTTTGTTTTTGTTTTTTGTTTGCTTTTTGAGGATACCTCTTTTCCAATTTGTGTCTCTAAGAACTATGTTTATTTACATTATTGAAATCATTGGCAATAACATAATATTCCATTATGTTCTAATATTTGCAGTATTCGGTGAAAAATGACATGCCTTCTTTGTTTCCCTGTATCAGACATTTGTGGCTTCTTCCTTTTTTGTTTATTAACATTTTTGCTTCATCCTTAGATTTGTAGCTATTTTTCAATAATCACTTGTTTTATATTTCACTAATTTCTAGTAATATTTTTATTATTTTGCACTGATATTTTATTTAAATTGCTCTCCTTTTCCTCATTTCTCAAGGTAGGAATTTAGACTGTTGTTTTTTTTTTTTTTTTTGAAAATAAAAAACAATACAACCAGCCACTACATAATACATATCCATCCAGGACATAAAAAATAGACCTTATACTAGACTGTAAGATAATTTTTAACATATTTCAAAGTGTATATTCTCCTAAAACAATGTAATTAAAGTAGAATTCAATTATATAAGGTTATATAAAATTAGATATTAGCCAACATGCTTCTCAAAATCTCGTGAGTTAAGGAAAAAAATCACAATAGAAATTAAACATACTGTGAACAAAATAGGAGTAAAATACTTTGTGTAACAAAAGTGCTGTTTAAAAAGAAATACATAATTTAAATTCACATATTTCAGGAGAAGAATGCTTGAAATCAATGATAGAAGTGGCTTATTAAGAAGTTTAAAAAAAGAAAAACTGCAAAAAATTTAAAAAATGAAAGGAAGGAAATGATAAGGCTAAAAATAGGAAAAAAAAGGGAATGAATATATATAGAGATATCTGTCTCTACATAGATAGATATCTATCTGTCCATATAACTATAGATATTAGTCTTAATCTGAATACATTTTATATCATACTAGATAGAGTTGTGAAATAAATGCCTTTTGGATTGAGCATAGTGAAAGGGAGCCCCTGGTAATTAGCACAGAATTTAACAAATCTCCATCTTTAGGAAGTAAATATATCCTCTCCATGGCCATAAACATTTCAAAGATTAATGAGATTTATGATTCAGAAGAAAAATCTGTGGCACATGCTTGAAGATTATTTTTTACACCATAGAAAATTGGGTTGAGTGCAGGTGGCACAAGTAGGTAAATTATAGACAAAAGAATGTGGGTAGAGGGGGCAACATTTCCAAAATGTGGCTAAGAATGAGAAGAAAGCTAGACTATAAAACTCAAGGAAGACAAAAATATGAGCTGTGCATGTGTTAAAAGCTTTGAGTCATGACTCCTTTTGGTTTAGATGAAAAACAGCCTGGAAAATCAGGATGTAGGATATGAGAATAAAAATCATGTCAAATCCCAGAATTGTGAAACAAACAAAGAGACTGCATGTTTTATTGACTCAAATGTCTTCTGCAGCCAGCTTGGCCACAGCCATATGTTCACAATAAGAATGGGAAATAACAGTGCAGTGTAAAAGACTCAGAATGGGTAACAGCACAGTTGCCTGGATAGCCACTACCAACACCATCTAAACCAGGACAGAAGATCTAAGGGTAGATGTATCCCTCAACGGATCACAGGTGGCAATGTAGCAGTCAAAGTCCATGGCCAACAGGATACCAGACTCTGTGCCCTGCAAAGTGTGGATGAAGAATAGCTGGGCTAGGTGGGCATCAAAGGCCATGGAATGAGAGTGAAACTAGAAGATGGTCAACATCTTGGGAGCAATGGCTAAATAGAATGCTACATCAAAGGCAGCCAGCACTGCCAGGAAGATATACATGGGCTGATGCAGGCTGTGTTCTGCAGGAATGATGATCAGTAAAATGATGTTTCCCAGAAGAGCCACCAGGCACAATGAAAAGAAGGAAAACCCAATCCAAAACTGCACATGCTCTAGTCTAGGGGTACCAATCAGAGTCACTGGTCTGGGGTCCAGATATGACAAGTTGAAGAATGCCATGGAGATTAGTGATATCTCTTCTCACCAGTGATTCTTACACCTGCAAAAGGAGAATCTGAAAGGGAAGTAACCAGACCGTACCCCACACCATCATTCAGATATTTGGAGCATTGAATAAATAAACCCAGTGCTTTGGATGGTAATTTGGACAGGTGCTCCTGAGAGTCTACACTGCATGTCAGGGTAGTAGAAGAAAACACTTTTGAAAAACCTTCACTAGAGCCATTTATGAAGATGAAAAACAGAAGAAAGCCTGTAGATTTCTTACTTAGCTCTTGTGGAAATGAGAGCCATGACTCTAAAAGCACTGGTCATTTGTGTCTTCCATGAGTTCTAGGCTGGGCTGCCTGAAAAACCAATATTAGCCTTTTCTTTTTTATCTACCTTTTTTTTTTTTTTTACATGCCAGCCCAAATTCACTGCATTTGGAAATGACCCTGAGGCCCTGGAGGTCCTAGAAGAGATTCTGTTTCTGCAGGCCTGTGAGCATTAGTGCATAGTCCTGTGACAGCTTTCAATCTCAGACACATTGCTCCTGGTCCCAGGGCGCAGGTTATTTGTCCCTGTGTCATTCGAATTGGTAATTAAACAGGGTTTGGTAGGCGGAAGTTTAACTTTCTTATATTCACTCACTCTTTCATCAAAATAATCAAGTCTGTCAGGGCACTAAGTGTTGCCCTTAGAGAAGATCTGAAGAGGTGGTATGCTTTCGGAGCCAGTCAGGGGTTGTTGGTTCATTAAACACAGTAAGGCCCATTTATATTTAGGGTGAATAGTTGAGTGGAATAGGAAGGGTAAGGTGCACAGGATGTTTCTACAGGGATTTAGGAGATTTAAAAGAAATATGTGTGTGTGTGTGTGTGCGTACGTATGAATGAAAGAGAGAGAATACAAGGAAACAGATCTAGAGAAGAAGGGGCATAAAAACATGACAGAGAATAGTTACAAGTAAAATGTGGCTAGTTTAGACATGCCCTGCAACTAGATTAGCATGATTACGTTTTTATTGTTTTGTTTCCCCAGAGGTCAAAGGTTAGTGGATCACTAGACTCTAGCTCTAATTAAGTTTGAAATCTTTCTGCTTTGCACATTGTGAATCCTACTATTCCTTTTAGTGACTTTATTCTACACTATACCTCTACAATGTGGCTGTTATACGCTAAATGATACTATGATTAATTACCTGTAGTGTGAATCCAGATGTTCCTTTGAATATAATACCCAGCTGTGAATATTTCCTTTGTGCTTCAGTCTTTTCAGAATTCGAATCAAGTTCTCTTTCGGTGGATCAAAATGCCAAATTTAAGAAAATCTTATCTTGATTTAGCCTCTGTTCATTCATCACTCTTTAACATTGAACCATTTCACACATTTTCTATAATGTTTCCCTGTCCTAACTCATCCTAATCCCTACCTAAAGTAGGTTTCCTTTGGTCCGGTCACATCCATACATCCTGGGAAGAAAAGTACTGTAGGAATAGCAATGGAAGCTTCTACTTTTGTTTCTTTCTGGAGGGTAATATCTTGAAAAATATCAAAGAAGTCTATGTTTTGTAGATAATTTAAGAACCTGAATGGGGGTATAAATGGTTCTTCTAGTGCAATCATTCTTATATTAATAAAAAATGGTAGTGATAAACTGAGATCTCTTTGCTTGTGATTCTGTAGCAATAATAATGAGTAGCCTGTATGTGTCAGAGTCATTTCAAAGGAAACAGATGTGGGTTTTTTCGTTTGTTTGTTTCTTAGTTTCTTTGTTTATATTCAGAATAGTCGTAAGATATGGATTGAAACTATAATCACCATTGTGAAAAATAGTTTCCTTTGCTGTTTGTGTGTAATATTTCAGAATAGTTGGTGGGTGAGATGGTAAGTGTATGGTAACCTTTTGGTTAGCAGCCATAGCTCTTAAGCACTACTCCACCAGGTTTCCAAGCCAAACCTGTTGCCATAGAGTCAATTCCAACTCTTAGAGACCTGTAGGACAGGGTAGAACTCCCCCATAGAGGTTCCAAGGAGCACCTGGTGGATTTGAACTGCTGACCTTTTGGTTGGCAGCAATAGCTTTTAACCACTGCACCACTAGGGTTTTTTAAGTCTATGGAGGATGTTAATAGTTATGGATTTGAGTTGAAAAAGGAAAAAATCTGATAAGCTAAATGTATTAATATCTATTGAAGAATCAGTAAGCCATTGCTTGATAGTATAAATGCAATAAATAAATATTATACCTGGCTACATCCAACTGATGATATGGTGTCTTTGTCTTATTGTTTGCCTATTAATTAGCTAGTGGTTAAAAAAAAGGATTTGAAAATCAAAACAATTACTAGACTAGTAATCCTGGATCCCCTAGTTAACCGTAATGGAATTTTCCCAAAGTACCATACAAATTACCCAACGTTTAAAGAGCTGAAAAGCCAAACCCATGGCCATTGAGTCGATGGTGACTAGTAGTGACCACATAAAGTTTCCAAGACTGTGAATCTCTACTGAAGCACACTACCACGTCTTCCTCCAGTAGAACTGCTGGTAGTTTCAAACCACCAATCTTTCAGCTAGCAGTCTAGTTCTTTCACAACTTCACCACCAGGGCTCCTTACTCAGAGTTTACTCAACAGTAAATTAAGGATGATAACCTCACTCACCTCAATGTTAAATGAAATCACATATAAAACTGATTGGTGGCTGGAAAGTTCCAATATTCAATATGTGGTAGATTATAAAAAGACTTGTTATTTGGTCAAGACAGAGACAGACTATGAAACCCTGAGAGATATAAAACAAAACACTGAGAAATGAAAACTGTTTGATCATATCAATGAAGAAAACTCCATGAGATGAAAGTTTTGGAAAGGAAGAGCTTTCCTCCATATTCTAGTATGTTTGCAATTGTTGTTAGGTGTTGTTGAGTTGGTTCTGACTAATAAAGAACAGCAGAATGAAATACTGCACAGGCCTGCGTCATCCTCACAATCATTGCTATGTTTCACCCCATTGTTGCAACCAATGTGTCAATCTATCTCATCAAGATTTTTCCTCTTTGAACACCAAAAGAAACTCTCAGGCACCAGAAGAAAGCAGATAATAAAATTTAGAGCAGAATTAAATTAAAATGAAAATAGTAAAACAATCGAAAGAGTTAACAAGACCAAAATCTGGTTCTTTAAAAAGATTAATAAAATTGATAAACCTTTGGCCAAACTGACAAAAAAAAAAAAAAAAAAAACAGGAGAGGAAGCGAATAACTCAAATAAGAAATGAAATGGGCAATATCACAACAGACCCAAGTGAAATTAAAAGAATCATAACAGAATACTATGAAAAATTGTACTCTAACAAATTTGAAAACCTAGAGGAAAGGGACAAATTTCTAGAAACACACTACCTACCTAAATTAACACAAACAGAGGTAGAACCACTAAATAAACCTATAAAAAATAACAAGTCTTCAGAGAAGACTTTGCACCACTACTACTAAAGGTATTTCAGAGCATAGAAAAGGATGGAATACTCCCAAACTCAGTCTGTGAAGCCAGCATAACCCTGATACCAAAACCAGGTAAAGACACCACAAAAAAAGGAAAATTACAGAACAACATCCCTAATGAACTTAGACACAAAAGTCCTCAACAAAATTCTAGCTAATAGAATTCAACACATATAAATAAAAAATAATTCCCCATGACCAAATAATGTGCACCCATGTTCATTACAGAACTGTTACAATATCAAAAAGATGAAAACAACCAAGGTGACCATCAACGGATGAATGGATGAACAAAGTATGGTATATTCACACAACGGAATACTACGCAATGATAAGGAACAATGATGAATGTGTGAAACATCTCATAACATGGAGGAATATAGAAGGCATTATGCTGAGTAAAATTAGTTGCAAAAGGACAAATATTTAGGAGACCACTATTATAAGAACTCAAGAAATAGTTTAAACACAGAAGAAAACATTCTTTGAATGTTATGAGGGTGGTGAGGGAGGGAAATATTAATTAGTAGACAAGAATTATATTAGGTAAAGGGAAAGACAACACACAATACACGGGAAGTCAGCATAACTGGACTAATCTAAAACCTAAGAAGTTTCCTGAATACAACCAAACACTTTGAGAGACAGAGTAGCAGGAGTGGAGGTCTGGGGACCATGGTTTCAGGGAACATCCAGGTCAACTGGCATAACAAAGTGTATTAAGAAAATGTTCTGCATCCCACTTTGGTGAGTGGCGTCTGGGGTTTTTAAATCTAGCAAGCAGCCATCTAAGATGCATCAATTTGTCTCAACCTACCTGGAGCAAAGGAGAATGAAGAACACCAAAGACACAAAGAAAATATAAGCCCAAGAGAAAGAAAGGATCACATAAATCAGAGACCTGAGACCAGAAGAACTCGGAGATGCCCTGCTACCACCAATGACTGCCCTGACAGGGAACACAACAGAGAATCCATGTTGGAGCAGGAGAAAAGTGGGATGAAGACCTCAAATTCTAGTAAAAAAGACCAGACTTAATGGTCTGACTGAGACTGGAGAGACCCCTGGTCTGACTGAGACTGGAGAGACCCCTGGAGTCATGGTCCCTGAACTCTCAGTTAGCCCAAAACTAAAACCATTCTCGAAGCCAACTCTTCAGACAAAGATTAGACTGAACTATAAGACATAAAATGATACTGGGGAGGAGTGTGCTTCTTAGCTTAAGTAGACACTTAAGATTATGTGGGTAGCTCCTGTCTGGAGGCGAAATGAGAAGGTAGAGGGGGAAAGGAGCTGATTGAGTGAACATGGGAAATGCAGGGTAAAGAGAAGGGGTGTGCTGTCATATTGTAGGGAAAGTAACTAGGGTCACATAACAATGTGTATATCGTTTTTTATACGAGAAACTGACTTGAATTGTAAAGTTTCAATTAAAGCACAATATAAATAAACAAAAAGATTAGAAAAAAGATTCTTCCTCTTTCTGCTAACCCTCTACCTTACCAATCATGATGTCCTTCTCCAGGAACTGGTCCCACCTGATAACATGTTCAAAGTATGTGAAACGAAGTATCACCAACCTGGCTTCCAAGGAGCAGCCTGGCAGTAATTACTCTAAGACAGATTTGTTCTTTCTTCCATCAGTCCAGAGTTTTTTCAATATTCTTCATCAATACAATAATTCAAAGACATCAGTTCTTCAGTATTCATTATCCAGCTTTCACATACATATGAAGTGATTGAAAATGTCATGGCTTGGGTCAGGACCCCTTAGTCCTCAAAGAGATATCTCTGCTTTTCAACACTTTAAAGACTTTTTATATAGTCTTCTGCAGCAAATTTGCCCAATGAAATATGTTCTTTGATTTCTTGATAACGCTGCTTCCATGGGCTTTGATTGTCAATCCAACTGAAATTAAATTCTTGACAGCCTCAAAACTTTCTCGTTTATCATGATGTTACTTGTTGGTCCAGTTGTGAGGATTTTTGTTTTCTTTATGTAGGGTCGTAATCCATACTGAAGGTAGTAGTCTTTGATTTTCATCAGTAAGTGCTTCAAATTTTCTTTACTTCCAGCATGCAAGGTTATGCCATCTCCATATTACATTGCTAATTAGTCTTCCTTTATCCGGATGCTGCATTCTTTTTATATAGTCCAGATTCCTGGATTATTTGCTTAGCATACAGATTAAGTATGGTGCAAGTATACAACACTGATGCACATCGTTCTTGACTTTCAACCACACAGTGTACTTTTATTCTGTCCTAATGACTGCCTCTTGTTCTATGCACAAATTCTGCATGAGCACAACTAATTGTTCTGGAATTCCCATTCTTTACCATGTAATCCATAATTCGTTATGCTCCACGCTGTCAAATGCCTTTGTGTAATCAATAAAACATAGATAAATACCTTTCTGGTATTCTCTGCATTCAGCCAGGATCCATCTGACATCAGCAATGATATCCCTCTTTCCATGTCCCCTTCTGAACCCAGCTTGAATTTCTGGCAATTCCTTGTGGGTGTACTATTGCAACAATTTTTGAATTATCTGTGCAAAATTTTACTTGTATGTGTGATATTAATGATTTTGTTTGACAATTTCTGCATTCTGTTGGATCACCTTTCTTTCAATTGGGCACAAATATTGATCTCTTCCAGTTAGTTGGCCAGGTATCTGTCTTCCAAATTTCTTGGCATAGATGAGCGAGTAAGCACTTCTAAGCCACATTCGTTTGTTGAAACATTTCAATTGGTATTCCGTCAATTCCTGGAGACCTGTTTTTTGCCAACACCTTCATTGTGGCTTGGGTTTCTTCCTGCAATACCATCAGTTCTTGATTTTATGCTAACTCCTAAAGTGATTGAACATCCATCAATTCTTTTTGATGCAGTGTTTTCCTTCCATCTTCTTTTGAAGCTTCCTATGTTGTTCAATTTTTTGCCCATAGAGTCCTTCAATATCGCAACTCAAAGATCGATTTTTTTCTTCTCTTCTTTCAGCTTGAGAAAGTCCGAGCATGTTCTTTCCTTTTGGTTTTCTAACTCCAAGCCTTTGCATATTTCTTTGTAACATTTTACTTTGTCTTCTCAAGCTGCCCTTTAAAATCTTCTGTTCAGCTGTCTTGTCATAATTTCTTTCATTCACTTTAGCTACTCAACCTTCAAGAGCAAGTTCCAGAGTCTTTTCTGACACCTATTTTGTTTTTCTCTTTCTTTCCAGTCTTTTTAATGACTTTTGTTTTCTTCATGTATGATGTTCTTGATATCATCCCACAACTTGTCTGATCTTTGGTCATTAGTGTTCAACGCATCAAATCTATTCTTAACATGGACTCCAAATTGAGTTGGGATATGCTCCAAAAATATATATATGTATGTATATATGTATACATATATATTTTTTTTTACTGTAAGAAAGTCTGAAAACTAGTGTCATGAACTGAATTTAGCCTCCAAAAATATGTGTCAATTTGGTTAGGCAATGATTTTCAGTATTTTGTGGTTGTCCTCCATTTTGTGATTGTAATTTTAGGTTAAAGAGGATTAGGGTGGGGTTGTAACACTCTTAACCAGGTCACATCCCTGCTCCAATATAAAGAGAGTTTCCCTGGGGTGTGATCTGCACCACCTTTTATCTCTCAAGAGATAAAAAGGAAAGAAAAGAGAACAGAGAAGGGGAACCTCATACCACCAAGAAAGCTGTGCCAGGAGCAGAGCACATCCTTTGGACCCAGGTTCCCTGTGCGGAGTAGGTCCTAGTCCAGGGGCATATTGATGAGTAGGCTGACTGAAAGATAAAGCCTTCACCTGGAGCTAATGTCCTGAATTTGGGCTTTTAGCTTACTTTACTGTGAAGAAAAATTTCTCTTTTTTAAAGCCACCCACTTGTGGTATTTCTGTTGCAGCAGCACTAGATGACTAATAAAACTAGTTAGGATATCACGTTCTAATTTTCACTGTGTTCATTTGAAGCTTAGTTGGAGGAATAGACAATTATATATATATATATATATGCATACATATATTTATATTTATGCATTGAACACTAATGACTGAAGACCATACTAGTTGTGGGATGACGTCAAGAACATCATATATAAAGAAAACAAAACCAAACCTGTTGACATCGAGTTGATTCCGACTCATAGAAACCCTTACAGAACAGAGTAGAACTGCCCCATAGGGTTTCCAAGAAGTGCCTGATGGATTCAAACGGTTGGCTTTTTGTTTAGCAGCCATAACTCTTAACTACTATGCCACCAGGGTTTCCAAAGAAAACAAAAGGTCATATTTCTTCCATTCACTTTAGCTACTGTACATTCAAAAGTAAGTTTTAGAGACTGTTCTGACGTCCATTTTGGTCTTTTCTTTCCTTCCTGTGTTTTTAAAGAAAGCAAAAGATCTTTAAAAAAGACAGGAAAGAAGGAAAAGATCAAAATGGATGTCAGAAGAGTGTCTGAAACTTGCTCTTGAGTGTAGACTAGCTAAAGTGAATGGAAGAAATGATGAAGTAAAAGAGTTGAACAAAAGACAAAGTAAAGTTATAACGAAATGGGCAAGTGAGATGTTTCAAGAAAAGGATGAAGAACTGGAGACACACACTCATCTATGTCAAGAAATTTGGAAGACAGCAACCTGACCAATGGAGAGCAAGAGATCTATATTTGGGCCCATTCCAAAGAAAGGTGATGCAATGGAATGTGGAAATTATTCCACAGTGCCACTGATATCACACAGAAGCAAAATTTTGCTGAAGATAATTAAAAAATGGTTACAGCAGTACATTGACAGGGAACAGTCAGAAATTCAAGCCAGATTCAAAAAAGGACATGAAATGAGGGATAACAGTGCTGATGTCAGATAGATCCTTGCTTAAAGCAGAGAATACCAGAAAGATGTTTACTTGTGTTTTATTAACTATGCAAATGCATTCAATTCCGTGGATCGTAACAAATTATGGATAACATTGCAGAGAACGGGAATTCCAGAACAATTGTGCTCATGAGGAACCTGTAAATAGATCAAGAGGCATTCATTTGAATAGAACAAATGTATACTATGTTGTTTAAAATCAGGAAAGGTGTGCTCAGGGTTGTATCTTTTCACCATATTTTTTCAATATGTGTGCTCAGCAAATAATCTGAGAAGAGGACTATATGAAGAAGAAGGAGGCATCAGTATTGGAGGAGGACTCACTAACAACCTGCATTATGCGAAAGACACAACCTTTCTTGCTGAAAATGAACAGGATTTGAAGCACTTACTGACAAAGATTAAAGGCCACAGCTTTCAATATGGATTACACCTCAACATAAGAAAACAAAAATCCTTACAACTAGACCATTAAGAAACACCGTGATAAAGGAAGACAATTTTTAATTTGTCAAGGTTTTCATTTTACTAGGATTAACAATTAATGTCCATGAAAGCAGCAATGAAGACGTACTACAAATGGTGTGTTACATTATGCAAATCTGTTGCAAAAGACTCGTAAAAGTGTTGAAAAATAAAGATGTCACTTTGAAGGCTAAGGTGCACCTGACTCCAGCCATGGTATTTAAAATTACCTCATAAGCATGAGGAAGCTGGACAATGAATAAGGAAGACCAAAGAATAATTCATGCGTTTGAATTATGGTGTTGTCAAAGAGGATAGAATATATCATGGACTGCCAGAAGAATGAACATGTCTGTCTTGGAAGAAGTACAGAGTGCTCCTTGGAAGGGACTTTGTCTCATATACTTTGGACATGCTATCTGGAGGGGCTAGTCCCTGGAGAAGGACATCATGCTTGGCGAAGTACAAAGTCAGTGAAAAAGAGGAGGACCCTCAATGAGATATATTGACTCACTGGCTGAAACAATGTGTTCAAATATAACAATGATTGTGATGATGGCTATGCACTGGTCAGTGTTTCTTTCTGTTATACATAGGGTCACTGTGAGTTAGAGCCAACTGTAGGGCATCCAACACCAACAACAATAACAATGCAATTCTCATCCAAATTCCCGTTTTTATTTACTTCATATTTCTTATATAATTAAATGAATTTCCTGTGAAAATTTATTCTGATGGGTTGTGGAAGAAATACAACATATCACAGAATTAAACAAAGATTATGATATAAATATGTATAGTCTAATATGATTTAAATATTCAAAACCATATGATTAAGAAAATCATGAACTAAAAGAATACAAAATTTTAATTTTTCTTTATTTAAAACCAAGTGAATATAAGATATTTATTTTCCTTTTTCCATAATTCCCTGCATTATTTTTAAGAAGCAAAGGTCTTAGACTCAAGCAGGCCTCTAAGATAATTGAGGAATACTCAACCCTCTTTCTCCTCCCCAGCATACTTCCTGGATATTCCTGTTATTGAGGAGTCAGCTCTAAGGATTAGAAGCTTAGTTCTGAACTCAAATCTGCAACTCCCAGTACCTTCTTTCCCTGACATCATGGAGAAGCCATCTCCCCTTCATACCCAGGGGAGACTTGAACATCTGGAAGCATGACTATAACTGAGCTCCTCTGGAAAAGCTATAAGTCATAAGAGATCTGAAGTTGTCCTCAGGCAATGTGTATGCTCATCTTGGCTCCCATAAAAATCCTGGTGAGGTGAGGCAATGCATGGTCTCTCATTTGTGTCATGGTATAGATGGACAATGGTCAAGCAGGAAAGTTCCAGGGCTCTAGTCAGAGCAGAGAGGCTCAGGAAATAACAAGTTCGTGGAAGGTTTCTGAAGACAGTGAGATCTTGGTATGTAGCCCCTGAAAGGCCTATTTCTATGTTACAGCAGCAGACATATCTATTATGTCAAGGGTTGGGACTGAGCTGCAATTTCCTTGAGAAGAAATTTGTGTGTGGGTTTCTCTGTTCAGCTCAGTGCAGCAGAGGAAAGCTGATGAAGGAAATGATGAGAGGGTAAATGCATCAGAAATCTCTGATATTTGAGCAAAGTTTCATGCTCCTCATAAATGCATTATCTCATTTTATGTTTACAAAACCCTTTGGGTTACCCATGGTTAATGGTTAATGTAATGATTATAGATACTGGAATTGGACTTGTATTCTAATTCCATCTCCGTAGATTCACAGTAAAGTTCTTTAGGAAAATGAATTGAGCATTCTTACCTTGCTTTCTTACCTGTTTTAAAGGAATGATCACCTACACCAAAACTCCTTTAAAGATTAAGTGAGATAATGCCTGCTATGCAACTAATAAAGTACATTAAAAAAAAAAAATGGGTGCTTAATTTATGTGGATTTATTTTATTTTTGTAAACAGATAGATTGGGGATGTATGATGCAGCTAAATAACTTAAAAATAAATAGATAAATAACTTACACTCTATTTATTCTGTTTTTCTCCAAAAGGAGGTAGAATTTTCTTCCTCCCCATTACCTTTTTTTCTTCATCATGTAGTCCAATTAGGAACACAATGCTGACTGAGTTCACCTGTGTTGGCCACTGATCCTTGGGTATATCTATAAATTTTAACATAGTAATGAAATTTAATGTACTAACATTTTAGAGATTAGAGTGGGTTGTAATTAAGTTACAGTGATATCAGTGATTTTCTTAAATGTATATTCATGTTATTTACTAGGAAAATAATAACACTCCCTTATCTTCTTTTTCTTCTCTTTCTAAATTCATTCAATGGGACAACAGGCAAAACTGTGAAAAGACATGGTATCTGCCCAGTAGGATTTGCAATATAATAAAGGAGAAAGATATGGAAAAACATGCAACACAATATGACAAAAGACATTGGACGGGTAAGTGCACATACCATAGGGACACTGAGGAGGAGTGTCAATGATGCGTCAGGTAGCTAGAAAAATAATTTGAGAGAAGCTGATACGTGAGTAGAATCTTCAATTCTAACCAAAATATTCCCGAGGATTTCTATATGTGACGAAGTACCATGAGGAACTATAAGACAAAAATACTGCTTTCATAGATTAAGAAGCTTAACCGTTCTTGCCGAGAATATGGGAGGGGATATTTCAAGGAGTTAGACCCATTCCTTAGTATTTGAAGAGACATGGAAGACCACAACTCATTAGTTATTTCTTGGTTTGCCTTTTCGCTGATGAATGCCATTACAATTCTTCCACATTAATTACATACTTACCATGAACTATCTAGGTAATGACTACATTGAATACATTGGCACTGTTCAAAAAATTCAAACCAAAGTGATAAAGCTAAATCACAGTTGGTCTATATGCCTTCCTATTCGTCGCCTTTTTGACTTTTCCAAGGTGGCTGTGTAACATTTTAAATTATTTTTTATGTTTATAGAATTCACAAAATAAACATGTTTATACTGCATATTTACATAATTTTTGTGTACATGCTTTAATATTGATAGTAAAATTTCTTTCTCTTTTATTGTGCTTTGAGTGAAAGTTTACAAGTCAGTCTTTCATACAAAAAGTTATGCACATCTTGCTATCCACTCCTAGATGCTCTCCTCCTAATGAGACAGCACATTCCTCCTCCCCACCCTGTATTCCCTGTGTCCCCCTCTTCCTTCTCATCTCAGCAACAGAAAGGAGTTGCCCGCATAGACTCAAGTGTCCACTTGAGCAAGAAACTCTCTCATCACCAGTAGCATTGCCTATCTCACAATCCAGTCTGTAGAGTTGGCTTTGGGAATGGTTCCAATCTTGGGCTAACAAAGGGCCGGGGACCATGACCATCAGGGTCCCTCCAGGCTCAGTCAGACCATTAAGCCTGGTCTTTTTTCGAGAATTTGAGATCTGGATCCCACTGTCTTCTGCTCCATCAGGGATTCTCTGTTGTGTTCCCTGTCAGAGTGGATCAGTGGTAACGGGGCACCATCTAGTTCTTCTGGCCTCGGGCTGATGGAGTCTCTGGTTTATGCAGCCCTTTCTGTCTCTTCTGCTCATCTTTATCATATGTCCTCGGTGTTCTTTTTTCTTTTGCATCTTAGATGGTTGCTTGCTAGCATTTAAGGCCTCTGACACCTCTCACTCTTCTGCTCATCTTTATCATATGTCCTCGGTGTTCTTTTTTCTTTTGCATCTTAGATGGTTGCTTGCTAGCATTTAAGGCCTCTGACACCTCTCACTAAAGCAGGATGCAGAATGTTTTCTTAATACATTTTATTATGCCATTTGACCTAAATGTCCCTTGAAACCATGGTCCCCAGAACCCCGTCCCTGCTATTGCGGCCATTGAAGTGTTTTGCTGTATTCAGGAAACATCTTTGCTTTTGGTTTAGACCAGTTGTACTGAGTTCCCTTGTGTTATGTGTTGCCCTTCCCTTCACCTAAAATAATTTTTGTCTATTATCTAGTCAGTGAATATCCCTCTCCTTCACTCCCCACCCTTGTAACCATCAAAGAATATTTTCTTCTGTATTTAAACTTTATCTAGAGTTCTTATGATAGTGGTCTTATACAATATTTTTCCTTTTGCAACTGACTAATTTCACTCAAAATAATGTCTTCCAGATTCTTCCATGTTATGAAATGTTTCACAGGTTCATTGTTGTTCTTAATCATTGTCTAGTATTCCATTGTGTGAATATACAAAAATTTATTTATCCATTCATCCATTGATGGGCACCTTGGTTGGTTCCATCTTTTTGCTATTGTAAACAGTGTTGCAATGAACATGAGCATACATATATCTGTTCCTGTGAAGGCTCTTATTTCCTTAGGGTATATTCCAAGAATTGGAATTCCTGGGTCCTATGGTAGCTCTAGTTTTTTTTTTTTTTTTTTTTTTTTTTTTTATGGTAGCTCTAGTTCTAGCTTTTTAAGGAAGCACCAAATTGATTTCCAATGTGGTTGTACCATTCTACATTCCCACCAGCAGCGTTTAAGTGTTCCAGTCTCTCCAAAACCTCCCCCAAATTTATTATTTTGTGTTTTTAGATGAATTTCAGTCTTGTTTGCTTTAGGTGGAATCTCATTGTAGTTTTGATTTGCATTTCCTTAATGCCTAATGATCCTCTTGTATCTGTTAGCAGCCTGAATGTCTTCTTTAGTAAAGTGTCTGTTCATATCCTTTGCCCATTTTTTAATTGGGTTATTTATCTTTTTGTTATTGAGTTTTTGCACTATCATCTAGATTTTAGAGATCAGAGGCTGATCAGAAATGTCATAGCTAAAAACTTTTTCCCAGTCTGTAGGTAATCTTTTTATTCTTTTGGTGAAGTCTTTGGGTGAGTATAGGTGTTTCACTTTTAGGAGCTCCCAGTTCTCTCTCCTCTGGTGTTTGTATGTTGTTAGTAATGTTTTGTATACTGTTTATACCATGTATTAGGGCTCCTACCATTGCCCCTGTTTTTTCTTCCATGATCTTTATTGTTTTAGATTTTATATTTAGGTCTTTGATCCATTTTGAGTTCATTTTTGTGCATGGTGTGAAGTATGGGTCTTGTTTCCTTTTTTTTTTTTTTTTTTTGCAGATGGATATCCAGTTATGCCAGCACCATTTGTTAAACAGAGTGTCTTTTCCCCATTTAACTGTCTTTGAGCCTTAGTCAAATATCAGCTGCTCATATGTGGATGGATTTATGTCTGGATTCTCAATTCCGTTCCACTGGTCTATATATTTCTTGTTGTACCTGTACTAGGCTGTTTGACGACTGTGTCTGTATACTATGTTCTAAAATCAGTATGAGGCCTCCCACTTTGTTCTCCTTTATCAGTAATGCTTTACTTACCTGTGGCCTGGCCATCTCATTAAAAAAAAAATGTCACCAGTATTTGAATCAGGATTGCATTGTGTTTATAGATCACTTTGGGTAGAATAGACATTTTTACAATGTTGAGTCTTCCTACCCATGAGCAAGGTATGTTTTTCCACTTACGTAGGTCTCTTTTGGGTTTTTTTTTTTTTTAGGTCTCTTTTGGTTTCTTACAGAAGTGTCTTATAGTTTTCTTTGTATAGGTCTTTTACATCTCTGATTAGATTTATTCCTAAGTATTTTATCTTCTTGGGTGCTATTGTAAACGGTATTGACGTGGTGATTTCCTCTTCAGCATTCTCTTTGTTGCTGTGGAGTGACCCAACTGATTTTTGTATGTTTATCTTGTAGCCTGATATTCTGCTGAGCTCTTCTATTAGTTTCAGTAGTTTTCTAGAGGATTCCTTAGGGTTTTCTGTGTATAAGATCCTATCATCTGCAAATAGAGATACTTTTACTCCTTCTTTTCCGGTTTGGTTGCCCTTTATTTCTTTATCTAGCTTAATAGCTCTGTCTAGGACCTCCAGCACAATGTTGAATAAGAGCGATCATAAAGGGCATCCTTATCTAGTTCTCTTTCTCAAGGGGAATGCTTTCATTCTCTCTCCATTTAGGATGATGTTGGCAGTTCGCTTTGTGTAAATGCCATTTATTTTGCTTCTATTCCTGTTTTATTGAGTTTTTGTTGTGAATGAATGTTGGGCTTTGTCAAATGCCTTTTCTGTATCAATTGATAAGATCAGATGATTCTTCTCTTTTGTTTTATTTATGTGATGGATTACACTGATTGTTTTTCTAATGTTGAACCATCCCTGCATGCCTGGTATGAATCCCACTTGGTTGTGGTGAATTATTTTTTTGATGTCATTATATTCTATTGGTTTGAATTTTGCTGAAGATCTTTGTGTCTAAGTTCATGAGGGATATTGTTCTGTAATTTTCTTTTTTGTGGTGTCTTTACCTGATTTTTTTTTTTTTTTCCTTTTATCAGGGTTATGCTGCCTTGATAAAATGAGTTTGGGAGTATTCAATGCTTTTGTATGCTCTGAAATACCTTTAGTAGTAGTGGTGTTAACTCTTCTCTGAAAGTTTGGTAGACTTCTCCAGCGAAGCTGTCAAGGCCAGCGCTTTTTTGTTGTTGTTGTTGAGAGTTTTTTTTAATTACCTTTTCAATCTCTTCTTTTGTTATGGGTTTATTTAATCGTTCTGCCTGTATTTGTGCTGGTTTATGTAGGTAGTGTATTTCTAGAAAATTGTCCATTTCCTCTGGGTTTTCAGTTTGTTAGAGTACAATTTTTCATTGTATTCTGTTATGACTCTTTTAATCTCAGTTGAGTCTGTTGTGATATCACCCAACTCATTTCTTACTCAGGTAATTTGCTTCGTCTCTTGGTTTTCTTTTGTCATTTTGGCCAATGTCTTATCGATTTTGTTTATCTTGTCAAAGAAACAGCCTTGGTCTTGTTAATTCTTTCAATTGTTTTTCTATTTTCTATTTCATTTAATTCTGCTCTAATTTTTATTATTTGCTTTTTTCTGGTGCCTGAGGGTTTCTTTTGGTGCTCTCTTTCTATTTGTTCAAGTTGTAGGGATAATTCTTTGATTTTGGCCCTTTCTTCTTTTTGGATGTGTGCATTAATTGCTATAAATTGTCTTCTGAGCAGTGCTTTAGCTGTGTCCCAAAGTTTCTGATAGGAAGTGTTTTCATTCTCGTTTGATTCGATGAATTTCTTTATTCTGTCCTTAATTTCTTCTATAATCCATTCATTTTGAGCAGGATATTGTTCAGTTTCCATGTGTTTGATTACTTTTCCCTTTTTTTTCTGTTATGAATTTCTAGTTTTATGGCTTTGTGGTCAGAAAAGATGCTTTGTAATATTTCAATGTTTTGGATTCTGTTAAGACTTGCTTTATGGCTTAATATGTGGTCTATTGTAGAGAACGTTCCATGCACATTGAAAAAGAAAGTATACTTGGATGCTGTTGGGTGGCGTGTTCTGTATATGTCTATGAGGTCAAGTTGATTAATTGTGGCATTTAGCTCTTCTGTGTCTTCATTGAGCTTCTTTCTGGATGTTCTGTCCTTCACTGAAAGTGGTGTGTTGAAGTCTCCTACTATTATTGTGGAGCTGTCTATCTCACTTTTCAATGCTGTTAGAGTTTGTTTTATGTTTCTTGAAGCCCACTTGTTGGGTGCATAGTTATTTAATAAGGTAATATCCTCCTGATATATTGTGTCTTTAATCATTATATAGCATCCTTCCTTATCCTTTGTGGTAGATTTAACTTTGAAGTCTGTTACGTCAGGAATTAGTTTTGCCACTCCTGTTTTTTTTTTTTTTTTTTGATTGTTGTTTGCTTGATATACTTTTTTCTATACTTTGAGTTTCAGTTTGTGTCTCTTAATCTAAGGTGTGTCTCTTGTAGGCAGCATATAGACTGATTGTGTTTTTTTATCCACTCTGCCACTCTATGTCTCTTTATTGGTGCATTTACTCTATTTACATTCAACATGATTATGGATAGGTATGAGTTTAGTGCTGTCATTTTGATGTCTCTTTTTGTGTGTTGTTGACAGTTTCTTTTTTTCCTTTAGTTTTTTGCTCTGAGTAGTTTTTCTTTGTAAATTGTGTATTCATCTTTTCATTGTTGTTGATTTTGTTTTTGCTGAGTCTTCATATTTTTCTTGTATTTTATTTTGATGTGTTGGATTGTTAGTATCCTTTGTGATTTCCTTAATATTTACCCTTATTTTTCTAAGTTTAAACTTAACTTTTATCTCCCTATATCACCTTGATTTCCCCTCCCCTATGAAAGACCTAAGTCTACTGCATTTAGTCCCTCTTTATTGATTTAATGTTGTCATCTTTTACACAATGACATCACTATTTCCCTGTTTTGGGCATTATTTATTTATCTTGATTTATTTTTGTGATTTTCCTTTCCAGGTTGTTGCCTGGTTGCTCTGTCCTGTATTCTAGTGTTGAGCTGATATCTGATATTATGGGTTTCTAACCAGAGAATTCCCTTTAGTTTTCCTTGTAGTTTTGGTTTGGTTTTTGAAAATTCCCTAAACTCTTGTTTATCTGGAAATGTCCTAATTTTACCTTCATATTTGAGAGACAGTTTTGCTGGATATATGATTCTTGGCTGGCAATTTTTCCCTTGCAATGCTTTATATATGTCATCCCATTGCCTTCTTGCCTGCATGGTTTCTGCCGAGTAGTCCTAGCTTATTTTTCTTGACTCTCCTTTGTAGGTGACTTTTTGTTTATTCCTGGCCTCTCTTAAAATTTTCTCTTTGTCTTTAGTTCTGGCCAGTTTGATTATAATATGTCTTGGTGACTTTATTTTGAGATCTACCTTGTGTGGAGTTCAACAAGCATCTTGGGTAGATACCTTCTCATTTTTCATGATATCAGGTAATTTTTCTGCCAACAAATCTTTCTGTATTTTTTGTCCCCCCCCCCCCCGCCTGTTCTGGTACTCCAATCACTCATAGGTTATTTCTCTTGATAGAGTCCCACATGATTCTTAGAGTTTTTTCATTTTTTTTTTAATTATTTTATCTGATTCTCTTCGAATATATTGTTGCTAAGTGTTTTATCTTTAATCTTGGTAATTCTGACTTCCATTTCCTCAATTCTGCTCATCTGACTTTCTACTGAGTTGTCTAATTCTGTAATTTTATTGTTAATCTTCTGAATTTCTGATTGCTGTCTCACTATGGATTCTTGCAATCTATTAGATTTTTCATTATGTTCTTGAATAACCTTCTTAATTTCCTTGACTACTTTATTTGTGTGCTCCTTGGTTTGTTCTGCATTTTGCCTGATCTCCTTCCTGATGGTTTGAAGGGTTCTGTATATTAATCTTTTTGTATTCTACACCTAATAATTCCAGGAATACATCTTCATCTGGAAGATTCTTTGATTCTTTGTTTTGGGAGTTTGTTAAAGCGTTCACGGTCTGCTTCTTTATGTGATTTGATATTGACTATTGTCTCTGAGCCATCTCTAAATTATACTGTATTAATTTATTTTATGTTGCCCACTCTGTCCTAGGTTCTTGCTTTGTTTTGTCTTGATATACCTGAATAGGCTACTAGAGTGAGCTAACTTGATTATTGGAGCCTTTTAAACACTAATGTCCTGTCACCAGATGGCTAGAACTGTTACCAGGCATAAGAGCCTAGGAGTCCATTCACTATTCTTGTATAGATTCGGTGCAGGTGTCCAGGTAGTTGGTCACCTAGTGTGTTTTGCAGACTCTCACCTATGACATTGGAGGAGCAGTGGTGATTGGTGTATGCACAAGTTTCTGGTTGCAGCAGGGGGTCACACTCTGAGGAAGGCAGGGGCTGACAACTTTCCCCCAGGTATCTGTGAGGAAGGCGTGTTTCTGTTCTTTAGGGTGCACTGGTGGGTGGGCTCTGCAGCTGTGCCATAGACACTCAATGCTTTTAATTGTAAGGACTGGGAAGCACCACTTATCCTTGGACCCCTGTCGTGGGTGGCTAGGTGGCATGGGTGGAGCTACCAGCCCTCAGGTCCTTGCTGTGGGTAGGTGAGGACCCTGTTTAATAGGCAGAGTGTTATCAAACATCAAAAGCCCTCCTCTCCACTGCACAGCTGAAACAGTCACAGTCAGAGCTCAAGGACATTCACCTTTGCAGTATAACAGCCAGATCCTATCTGAGGTACTGGGGCCACTGTTGAGTTGATTACTACTGATAGTGAACCTATAGTGCAGAGTATAACTTCCCCATAGGACTTCCAAGGAGCACCTGGTGGATTGGAACTGTCGACCTTTTGGTTAGTAGCCATAGCTCTTAATCACTACGCCACCAGGGTTTCCTATAAACGGAGTGTCTCAGAAATGGTGTCCATTGTGTTTTTAAAAAGAAGAAAAAAAATTGTCTTGAAAGATCAGTAGAATTTTCAAAGTGTCACTCTAATAGTTTTAAGTGTCATTCTAATAGTTTTAAGAAATAAAATAAGTTTAGTAAGCATACTGCTGTATGAGTGTGGCCAAGGATAAGTCAAAGTAGGGAGAACATGCTGAGCAAATAAAAGTCACGAATCAAAGTTTGGATACAATAAACTGCTTACTGTTGATTTGATTGAGACCCATAGTAACCCTATAAGACAGAGTAGAACAGCCCCATAGGGTTTCCTAGGCTTTTTTTTTTTTTTTATCTTTATGAGAGCAGATCACCAAGGCTTTTCCCCCTAGGAGTCGCTGATGAGTTTTAACTACTGAGCTTTTAGTTAGCACCCAAGTCTTAAACATGTGCCACCAGGAATCCCTAAATTGCATATTGTTGTTGTTAGTTGCCATCAAGTTGGTTCCACCTTATAGTGACCCCGTGTAAAACATAAGGAAAAACTGCTGGATTGTGTGCCACCCTCATAATCATTGCTACCTTTAAGCCTGTTCTTGAAGATTTCGGGTTAATCCATCTCATTAAAAGTCTTTTTCTTTTTCACTGATTCTCTACCTTACCAAATATCATGTCCTTCTCCAGGGACTGGTCCCTCCTGATAACATGCCCAAAATACATGAGACAAAGTCTCTCCAACTTTACTTGTAAGGATCGTTCCAGCTGTAGTTATTCCAAGACAGCTTTGTTCATCCTTCTACCAGTCTGTGATTGCCAACGCCATAATCAAAGGCACCAGTTCTTCTTTTGTCTTCCTTATTCATTGCCCAGCTTTTGCATGAATAATATGAGGTGCTTGAAAATACCATAGTTTGGGTCTGGTGCACCTTAATCCTCAAAATGACGTCTTTGCTTTCTAACTCATTAAAGAGGTCTGTTGCAGGAAATTGGCCCAATGCAATATGTCATTTAATATCTTAACTGCTGCTTCAATGGACTTTGATTGTAGATTTCAAGTAAAAAGAAATTCTTGACAAATCAATATCATGATATTGCTTATTGGTCCAGTTGTGAGGATTTTTGTTTTCTTAATGTTGCAGTGTAATCCATCCAAAGGCTACAGTCTTTGAACTTCATCAGTAAGCGCTTCAAGTCCTCTTCACTTTTAGCAAGCAAAGTGGTGTCATCTGCATATCACAAGTTGTTAATGAGTCTTACTCCAATCCTTATGCTTTGTTCTACTTCATTTAATCCAGCATCTCAGGGTCTTTGCTCAATATACAGACCGAATAAGTATGATGAAAGATACAACACTGACACACACCTTTCCTGATTTAAACCATACAGTATCCCCTTATTCTATTTGAATGACTGCTCTCGGTCCATGTACAGGTCCAGCATGAGCACAATTAAGGGTTATGGAATTCCCAGTCTTCACAATATTATCCAGAATTTGTTATGATCCACTTAGTCAAATGCCTTTGCATAGTCAAATACAGGCAAGCATCCTTCTCATATTCTTTGCTTTCAGACAAGACCTGACATCAGCAATAATATACCTCATTCCATTTCCTCTTCTGAATCCCCCTTGCATTTTCAGCAGTACCCTGTTGATGTACTGCAGCATCCGTTTTTTAATAATCTTCAGCAAAATTTTACTTGTGTGTGTGATAACAATGATATTGTTCTACAATTTCTACATCCTGTTGGATCTGCTTTCTTTGGAATAGGTACAAATATGAACCTCTTGCAGTCAGTTGGCTGTCTTCCAAATTTCTTGGCATAGATGAGAGAGCACTTCTAGTGTTGCATGTGTTTGTTGAAAAAACTCAGTTGGTATTCTGTCAGTTCCTGGGTCCTTGTAGTTTTGCAAATGTCTTAAGTGCAGCTTGGATTTTTTCCCTTAATACAATCAGTTCTTAATCATATGCTACCTTTCAAAATGGCTGAACTTCCACCAATTCTTTTTGGTACAGTGACTGTGTATTTCTTCCATCCTTTTTTGATACTTCAAGTGTTGTTCAATTTTTTGCCCATAGAATCTTCAATATTGCAACACAAAGATTGAAATTTTTCTTCAGTTCTTTCTTCTTAAGAAATTTTGAAAGTATCTCTCTCTTTTGATTTTCTGACTCCAGGTCTTTGCACATTTAATTATAATACTTTGTTTTCTCAAGCCACCCTTTGCAGTCTTCTGTTCAACAATTTTATGTCATAATTTTTTCAATTCACTTTAGCTACTCCATGCTCAAAAACATCTTTTAGAGTCTCTTCTGACATCCATTTTGGTCTTTTCTTTCTTTCCTGTCTTTTTAATGACCACTTGTTTTCTTCATGTATGATGCCCTTGATGTCATTCCACAACTTGTCTGGTCTTTGGATATTAGTATTAAATTCATCAAATCTTTTCCTTTGACAGTCTCTAAATTCATGTGGAATATTTTCAAGAGCATACATTTATTCTCATGGACTTGTTTTGATTTTCTTCAGCTTCAACTTGAGCAATTGATAGTCTCTTCCCTAGTCAGCCCTTTGGCTTGCCTGACTAATGATATTGAGATTCTACATCAACACTTTCCATAGATTTAGTTAATGTGATTCCTGTACATTTCGTCTAGTGTGGTCCATGTGTATAGTCACAGTTTATGTTGTTGAATGAAGGCATTTTCATTGAAAAAGCTGTTGGTCTTAATCAAGAGGAAATCACAGGTTGCTTGATTACCTAAATATATATATATGGTCTACTATGCCAGGAATGACAAATTGAAAAGGAATGATGTCACATTCATCCTCAAAAAGAACATTCAAGATCTAGCCTGAAGTACAATGCTGTCAGAGATATATTAATATCCATACATTTACAAGGAAAACCAGCTAATACCACCGTTATTCAAATTTATGCAGCAACCACTAAGGCCAAAGATGAAGAAATTGAAGATTTTTACCACTTTCTGCAGTCTGAAGTTGGCCAAACATGCAATCAGGATGCATTGATATATACTGGCGATTGGAATGCAAAAGTCGTAAACAAAGGACAAGGATTGGTAGTTTTAAAATATGACCTTGTAAGAGAAATGATACTGCAAATCATATGATAGAATTTTGCATGACCAACAATTTCTTCATTGCAAATACCTTTTTTCAACAACAAAAAACAGTGACTATACACGTGAACCTCAATGGTTGGAATACTCAAGAGTCAAATTGACTACATTTGTGGAAAATGACAATGGAAAAGCTCAATATCATCAGTGAGAACAAGGCCAAGGCCTGACTGTGGAACTAGCCATCAATTGCTCATATGCCAGTTCAAGTTGAAGTTGAAGAAAATTAGAACAAGTGCACGAGAGCCAAAGTACAGCCTTGAGTATATCCCACCTAAATTTAGAGATCACCTTCACAATAGATTTGATGCATTGAACAGTAGTAAGCAAAGACCAGATGAGTTGTGGAATAATATCAAGGATATCTATAATACATAAAGAAAGCAAGAGGTCATTAAAAAGACAGGAAAGAAAGAAGAGACCAAAATGGATGTCAGAAGAGACTCTGCAAGTTGCTCTTGAGAGTCGAGTAGCTAAAGCAAATGGAATAAATAAGAAAGTCAAAGAGCTGAACACAAAATTTCAAAGGGAGGCTCAAGAAGACAAAGTAAAGTATTACAAGGAAATGTACAAAGACCTGGAGTCAGAAAATCAAAAGGAAAGAACATGCTTGGCATTTCTCAAGCTGAAAGAACAGAAAAAAAAAAAAAAAAAGTTCAAGCCTTGAGTTGCAATACTGAAGGATTCTATGGGAAAATATTAAATGACGCAGTAAGCATCAAAAGAAGATGGAAGAAATACACAGAGTCACTGTACCAAAAGGAATTGTTCGATGTCCAACCATTTCATGGGGTAGCATATATCAAGCATCAATGGTACTGAAAGAAGAGGTCCAAGGTGCACTGGAGGCATTGGAAAAATAAGGCTGCAGGAACTGATGAAATACAATTGAGATGTTTCAACAAACAGATGCAGTGCTAGTATGCCAAGAAATCTGGAAGAGATCCATGTATGCAGTCACCCCAAAGAAAGGAAATCTAACAGAATGTGGAAATTATTAAACAATGTTATTAATATCACACACAAGTAAAATTGTGATGAAGATCATTTAAAAGTGACTGCAACAGCATATCAACAAGGAACAGCCAGAAATTCAGGCCAAATTCAGAAGAGGACGTGCAACAAGGAGTACAATTGCTGATGTCAGATGGATTCTGGCTGAAAGTAGAACATTCCAGAATGATGTTTACCTGTGGTTTATTGACTGTATGAACCATAACAAATTATGGATAACATTGCAAAGAATTGAAATTCCAGAACATTTAATTGTGTTCATGAGGAACCCGTAGATAAATCAAGAGGAAATCGTTCGAATGGAACAAGGGGATACTGCGTGGTTTAAAGTCAGGAAAGGTGTGGGTCAGGGTGGTATCCATCACAATATTTATTTAATCTGTATGCTGAGCAAATAATCTGAGAAACTGAGCTATAAGAAGAACAGTGCCTCAGGACTGGTGGAACATGCGTTAACAACCTGCAATATGCAGATGTCACAAACTTGTTTGCTAAAAGCAAAGAGGACTTGAAGCCCTTACTGATGAAGATCAAAGACCAGGGCTTTCAATATGGATTACTCCTCAACATAAAGAAAACAAAAGTCCTCACAAGTGGAGCAACAGAGGCTAAAGTTGTCAAAGACTTCATTTTGCTTGGATACACAATCAACACTCATGAAGGCAGCAGTAAAAAAATCAGATGATGCATTCCATTGGGCAAATCTGCTGCAAGAGATCTCTCTAAAGTGTTAAAAAGCCAAATTGTCACTTTAAAAACTAAGGTGCCCCTGACCAAAACCATGGTGTTTTTGATAGCGTCGTATGCGTGTGAAAGCTGGGCCAAAGAAGAATTGATGCCTTTGAATTACGTTGTTGGGGAAGATTATGTAATATACCATGAACTGCCAGAAAACTGAACAAATTTGTCTTGGAAGAAGTACAGACAGAAGTCTCCTTAGAAGGAAGGACGGCAACACTTTGTTTCACATACCTTGGACTTGTTATCAGGAAGGACCAGTCCCTGGAGAAGGACATCATGCTTGGTAAAATAGAGGACCAGGAAAAAACAGGAAGACCCTCAAGGAGATGAATTGACACAGTGGCTGAAACAAAGGGCTCAAATATAGCGATGATTGTGAGGATAGTGCAGAACTGGGCAGTGTTTTGTTCTGTTGTATATAGAGTTGCTATAACTCAGATTTGACTCGATGGCTCTGAGCAACAACAACTCCAAACCCATCACTCTTACACAATCTTAAACATGCAAATGTCATCACTTCTTCACAGGAGATTTTAAGATTTCTGGTTATTTTATTCTGTATTTTGTCCTTAGACATTTCCCCTGTTTAAGTTTTATAGATCAATCCCACAGCAAATTATAAATATAAACAAATAAAAAAAAATCTATGGAAATAGATCAGTAAAAGTTACTAAACCTGCTCTCTTCACGGATTAGGAAATTCACAGAGATCAGCGGATCTACCTAAAATGAACAAAATACTTCTTGTAGTTCTCACTGAAGACGCCCTCAACACATTGATTTAGCTGGTGCCCTATTGGAGGCAGAGTAACACTGAAATAATAGCTGGCACCCTTTCACACAATGATAATTTTCAGCTAAATTTTTGTATGCATTGTAATTATTCACTTGCTTGCAATCCCCTGCGTTTTTGATTATTTAACTGATCAGAGATTTAAAAAATTAGAAATGATTATTTTATTCATTTTACAGGAAAATAAATGAAGAGAAAGCAAAAAGACACCTGTTATGTCAGCATATAATAAGACCCATGTCCATCCATCAACCTTCATTCTCATTGGCATTCCTGGGTTGGAGGCTGCCCACATCTGGATCTCCATCCCTATCTTTATGGTCTACCTTTTGGCCCTGCTGGGGAACTTCTCTATTTTGTTCATCATTAAAACAGACCTCGGCCTTCATGAGCCAATGTATCTCTTCCTCTGCATAGTGGCTGTGGCTGACCTTATTGTGTGTACTACAGCTGTGCCAAAACTTCTCAGCCTCTTCTGGTTTGATGATGGAGAGATTCATTTTGAGGCCTGTCTCACTCAAGTGTTTCTGATTCACTCTTGCTCCACCATGGAATCTGGGTTCTTTGTGGCCATGGCTTTTGACCGCTATGTAGCCATTTGTCACCCATTAAGACATTCAATGATTCTGACACACGCTGTTGTAGGGAAGATAGGTCTAGCCATTGTGCTCCGGGGCACAGTGCTTCTCATTCCTCACCCTTTCCTGCTGCGGTGGCTTCCCTATTGTGAAACCAATATCATTTCTCACACCTACTGTGAGTTCATGGCCCTCATCAAAATTGCCTGTGCTGAGACAAGAATCCGAAGAGCCTACAGTCTAATTGTTGCCTTCCTTACTGGCGGGGTGGACTTGATACTGATCATTTGTTCTTATATACTCATACTCCACACCATCTTCCACCTCCCATCCAAGGATGCCCGACTCAAGACCCTGGGCACCTGTGGCTCCCACGTCCTTGTCATCTTGGTGTCCTATACTCCAGCCTTCTTCTCTTTTCTCACCCACAGGTTTGGGCACCATGTGGCTCCCCATGTGCACATATTCGTAGCCAACATCTATCTTCTGGTCCCACCCATGGTGAATCCCATTATCTATGGGGTGAGGACCAAGAGGATGCGGGACAGGTTCCTTAAATTTTTCAGTTTTTCAAAGCCTCTGAACTAAATCCTCTTTTTGGCAATTAATATTTAAAGAAAAACTTTTTATTATCTATCTCAGAGTGTGGTTTTTCACCAACCCCCTCCTTTAACAGTCAGATAACTAAAGTTTTTCTATGAGAAGTAATTTATAGAAAGACATATTATATATGTAAATAGGTATAACAGTAGATTATCTATGTGCAGCCAAAATATTTCCCAATAAATAGTGAAATTAGTTTTTTAAACTGCTCCAAAACAATCATTTGAACCTAAATATTATGACTCTCATGCAATATATTTAAAAATTCTAATTCACCTAAATACTTGAGTCTATCATTACAGCAAACATCAGCCTGAACATATCCTGCTTGGACATCAGGGTTATAGAAGAGCAGGAAGCTTAAAGAAATTATACCTTCATCTTCTTTTCCTGGACCATTTTGATGACACTCCAGAGTTCTTCTTAGTTTCCTTTCGTGCATTACTGCCCCCTCTTTTTTTTGAAGAAATTCTACTTTATCAGCCATGCATTCTTTTATGTAGTATGGGATGTAGTTAACTAGTGTCATATTTATTTTTCATGCTTCAAGAAAAATGTCTTAGTTTTTTAGCTTCACAATAAAAGTACCTACCCCTTTCTAGGCTCCTCTATTTTAAGAACATTTGGATTCTGTGCTGTCTTCTTAATTAAGAGTGTTTAGTCTGTTCTTGTGTAGCATTTTCTATGACATTTGGCGATTTGAATTCACTTGACTGTATATTTCTATTCTCATTGCAATTTTTCAATACCTAAAATAAAAACATATTCAGTATTATTGATATGGACATGGAAAATGGATACACAAACACATGTATTTTGATTTATTTCATATTATCTTCTGGATAAATGTTTTGAATGTCATTTCTCAATTCTATTCCGGCAGCCGCTTCAGCTAAAGTATATATAAAAAAAAAAAAAAAAAGTATATAAGGGCATGAAAATCACTACTTTGAGTCCACAGGATTACCAAGTAAAATTATACATCACGTATATGATTTGGAAAAAAAAAAAAAAAAACTATGGTGGGGGTGATTGGGAATCCTCTTAGGATAAAAATAGGAAAAATTAATAACCAGCTTAATATATAATCAAAGACCTTTTGTTGACACTTCAAGATTTATCAGAAGATTAAAAAATTTCCTTCTCCTGGACCCAGTTATTCCTTTTTAAATAAATATTCTTCTTTCTCAAGTACATATTTCAGCTATTTCTTTACTGAGAGTGTCCTGGAGGTAAAACCTCTGCCATGTGTTCATTTAAAAGTTTTTTTTTTTCTTTTTTTTTTCACCCTCATTCTTTACAAACAATTTTCTTGCTACACAAATCCATTCTCAGGTTATTAGGCTTTCTTAGCCTATAGTTCTCTGGACTCTATTATCGGTTTAAAGAAGTCTATCATTGATCAAATTCATGTTAATTTGTAGGTAACACTTTTTATCTGTCTTTAAAATCTGCTATTTTTGTTTCATGTTATGCAGTTTCACATGGATAAATTCCAAAGGTGTTATGCTAAAAGTTAAAAGTCAGACAAGGAAGACATTGCTTTAAAGTACCCTAGGTGATAGTTATATGCAGAAATAAGAAATAGGTAACCCAAATAGTCCTTTACCTATTAAAAAAATTTAATCTGTGGTTAACATCTCTACCCAAAAGAAAAAGCAAACAAATAAATACAATTTCAGGGTCAGATAGATACATTGGTAAATTGTACTAAATGGTTAAGGATGAAATAATACCCACTCAAATTATCCAAAATATAGAAGCGGAGTGAACACTTCCCAACTCATCGAAGACACAATTGGGGCAATATAAAATAAGTGACATTTCATAAGTAGTATAAACGGATAGTTAAAGGATGAGCATAATCTCACAATAGGAGTCCAGGAGAAGGCATTTGTGCCCATAATTACTGAATAATTTTTATGGAAGAACTTCAAGTTTGGGATGTGATGTTAATTAGTGTAAACTTCCTCTACAAATTTATGACATCATATTTTCTATTTCAATAACAGTAAGTATTTTGAGTATAACCTACATCATATGAATGTCTTGGGAAGGTCTATAGAGTATTCTCAGTCAAGCCTCTCTTAAAGTTCTTGTGAATATTTGTTAATTAAGAGTTCCTGTTATTGTTACTCTTGATTCAGCTCCAATTCATGATAACCTTATGTATCATAGAATGAAACATTGCATGGTCCTGTACCACCTTCATGATCATTGGTATGGTTGAGTCCATTATTGTGACTATTAAAAGTTCCTAAAAGTACTGTAATAAATACATAGCTAATTTTTTTTTCCCTTCCAGGATTTTGTGAACGTATTTTTTTATTTAGTCCATTCTACACTTAATGTCAGTAATGTTACACAGAAACAGAAAACAGTGAATGATATGACGTGGAACTAGTGGCCCATTGACCTCCTCCCCACCCTACCTCCCACACAACAAAAACAAAAAAACAAGCAAAATCCCTTGAATAATGCTGGAATTGGAACATCACTGGTAATTCCAACATTTTACAACAGTGAAGGAAACCCTGGTGGAGTTGTGGTTAAGAGATAAGGCTGCTAACCAAAAGTTCAGCAGTTCGAATCCACCAGGAACTAGAGTCATCTAGAGTCGCTGTGAGTTGGAAGCAACTCGATGGCAGTGGGTATAACACTGAAACTCTTCCATGGGGTGGCAAAAAAAAAAAAAAAAAACAGAGAGAAAACCACTTAGAAAAAGAATAATTTGTTTGCAAAGAGATTACAGCAAGTCAGACTTCATAAGAACAGTCCCATCAAATAAACAACCAAACACATCTTTCAAGTAACAAAGACTATACATTTATTTACTAGGATTACAAAGTTTATATGATTCTGTTCAGGAGAAAAATCCCAACTTTTTCACACAATTATCATACTCACAGTGGCACACCGTATCTTTAGATATTAGTATGGCAAAATCAAGAATAAAGTTCTTTTTGATAAAGAGCCCAGGAGTCTGAGAAATGATCTAATGTCTATTATATTCAGGACTAGCAGTAGTCAGGGTGACCCACTATTTTTCTTTGAATTTGGCATATGGAGTGCTTTAGAGTTTTTTTGTTTGTTTCACTTGGTTATGGTTTAAACCAACTGTGACTCTGGAATGTAATTGGCTTAGTCATAATGGAAGCACAAAAAAGTGTTGTTTTTCTTGCACTCAGTAGATTAGTATTATTTCCAAACAATGAGAAAACATAAAATGCTTTTATTTGTGTATTTGGTATGGACTTATTTCACACTTCTGAGTTTGAGTCGTATGCTTCAGAGATCAAAGATTTGGCATTGACACGCCTGCTCCAAATAAACTGTGATGTCTTCCAAATGTTTTCCTCCCATTTTGAACATAGAAAATCAGTGCCACTCTTTTATTAAATTTGGTTCTTAATGAATACAAGAGCTATGTTTTATTCCTTAGAAAATATTTTCAGCACCTGCTCTCTAATCTGTTTAGTTCTGATACCATAAATTACAGGATTGAGAGCAGGTGGAATGACCACATAGAAATTAGCAAGAAGGATATGAATGTACCGTGGTATATTCTGGCCAAACCTATGGGTCATGAATGAAAAAAATGCAGGTGTGTAGAAAGCCAACATGACACACACATGAGAGCCACAAGTGCTGAGTGCTTTGAACCGGGCATCATGGGAAGGGAGTCGAAAGACAGCATGAAGGATCTGGGCATAGGATATGACAATGGCTATGATGTCAAACACCAGGTTAGAAATGGCACATAAGCCGTAGATAATGTTGACCTTGATGCTGGCACAAGACAGGCGGGCTATGCCCATGTGCTCACAGTAGGTGTGGGGGATAATATGGTGTCCACAGAAGGGCAGTCTGAGGATGAGGAGAACAAAGGGAATTGCAATGGCTAAGGGTCTCAAGAGGATGATCAGTGTTATAATTGATACCACCTTGTTTGTCAGCACCAGTGTGTAGCGAAGAGGGTTAAAGATGGCCACATAGCGATCATACGCCATGGCCACAAGCACAGCTGACTCCATGCCAGTGCATAGGTGGATGAAGAACATCTGGATGAGGCATCCCTCAAAGGAGATATCTCTCAGGTTGATCCAGAAGATGCCAAGCATTTTGGGGATGGTGGATGTGGATAGTCCCAGATCAATAGATGCCAGAATGGCCAAGAAGTAGAACATGGGCTGATGGAGGCTACTCTCAGTCTGAATCACAAAAAGTATGCAGATATTCCCAAGAACAGCAGTCAGGTACACAGCACAGAAAGGGAAACCAATCCAGATATGTACATTTTCCAGCCCAGGGATCCCCAGTAGGAAGAAAGAATAGGGATGAAATAGAGTGGCATTGAGTGTGGCCATCCTTCTGGGATATTTTTTACAGCAAAATATACCATAGATCAAGTATGTCTCATTCATTGAGAGGTCTCAGGCTTGCTCAGTGCACAAAAAAAGAAAGAAAAAAAGAAATTACTGAAACTTCTATCATATTTTATCTGTATCATTGTATTTTAGAGGCCTGAAAGTATACCAAATTTAATGGTAAAATATAGTCATATGATTTCAATATACTTTATTGGATTCATTAAATTAAATTCAACATTTTAATTCAATAAACACTGATTATCTACCACATATGTGTCAGCTTCTGTGCTAAGATTGGTTATAAAAGATGACAGAGTACATTCCTTTCCTCATGGAATTTAAAGTTCAGTGGTTGAAATACTAATACAAATCAGCGATTTAAATTAAAGCAATAATTTCTAAGATAAAGTCATTCCATGGTTACTTTAGGTATGAAAAACATATTCCTGAAAATATTTTATTATTATTGTACAGAAAATTGTTTATGATTGTATTCTTTATAGGCAAAGAACTAGGAACACAGTGTAAACATGATGGCTGTCAATGTGATTCTACCAATACCACATACCTGAGCTGAATGTATGTAATTCAATCTTCAAAGAAACTAGATATGCAGCAAACCAGAACTTTCTGAAACAATTTTGGATTCATGCAGGCCTCCCACCGTTTAAGCCCCAAGACAATTTCTTATCCCACAGTCATTTTCCTATCTCTCCTTTCTTGCTGATGCTGATATCAGAGTTTTATTCTCCCTTACTGTTTTATTAAGGAAGCCACAGTGAGCTTTATCTCAGGATGATTCTCTTACTCCAGCCCTGCTTATAATGGAATGTGCCCTTCTTTTTTCATTTCTGCCTTGGTGATAGGCAAATAGAGCCTTGTCATTTAAAAGTGTCCTTCTGCTGATGACTGTAAGGAAAGAAACAAAGTTAACACATTAACACGAACAAATGCTAGTGTTCAAGTTTATAAAACATCACAAAACTGTCAGATAAAGTGAGTTAATTTATACTTGCCAGTCTTTGAGACTTATCCTATCCCTAGTGTACTTAGTTTACTCTATGATCTATCACTTTAATAATAATCAACATACTTTGAACAAGAGACTAGATGATAGATAGATGATAGATAGATAGATATAGGTAGATAGATATAGATAGATAGATGATAGATATAGATAGATAGACAGATGATAGATAGATAATAGATAGATGATAGATAGATTAGATAGATAGATAGATGATAGATAGATAGATAGATTAGATAGATAGATAGATAGATAGATAGATAGATAGATAGATAGATAGATAGATAGATAGATGATAGATAGGTGATAGACTGACAAAAGACAGAAGTGCTCAGTAGAAATATGAATTTCACAATTTAGTAGAATTACCAACAGGGAAGGAAGTCTAATCCGTACAACTATCTACCTATCTTCTAAGTAGCGTAAGAGAAATGGAAAGATTCATAAGAGGGAGCTGAGGTGAGATCATTACTGTTATCAGTCAAAAACAAATAACTAGGTTGAGAGAATAGAAGAATAACTCTTAGAAAGAGATAAGAACTATGAAGAAAACATCCTTGTGAATAGAGATCCCTATACACAAGGAGTGGTATTTGAATTGGGGGAATATGGGGGAAGAGATGAAGTAGAATCCTATAATTGGGTTTCTCTATGACTTGGGTTCAGCTAACTTAACAGACCTTAAAAACAAAGAAAAAACTAGTCACTGTTGAGTCAACACTGACTCATGCTGACCCAATTTTGTCAAAGTAGAACTGTGCTCCATAGAGTTTTCAATGACTGACTTTCATAAGTAAACCAACAGTCCTGAAAATGTTTAAGGATGAGATTTTCAGATGTTCCCTGTTATAAACTCCTTTTAATACACTCTGCCAAAAGCTTTATATGCAGATAAAGGGAGGCTTAATATTTAAAGTGTGTAACTCTCTGTTTTAAGGATTATACAGCAAGGTATGTCAGAACCAAGTTCACTACGGCTCTTTATTTTATTATGTTATCTAAGCAATAGATTAACAAGTTACTGTTAATCATTTGCACCATCTAGGGACTCCTTAAAAAAAGAAAAAAAGCAAAGGAAGCCCATTGCCTTTCAGTTGATTCCGACTCATAGTGACCCTATAGAACAGAGTAGAACTCCCCTATAGGATCCCCAAGGAGCACCTGGAGGATTTGAGCTGCCTACCACTGGTTTGCACCCATGGCTTTTAATCACTATGCCACCAGGACTTCTTAGTGTGTGTGAAATGACACAGTATTTAGAAACAGACAATAGGAATTCAGGCCAAGTTATTTTGCTCATTGGCCATGTGATCTTGGTTAAACTATTTCCCTTCCGTAAGTCTAAAGTTAGTCACCTAGGAAATGAGACTGAAATGTCTACATTACAAGGTTGTCAAAGGCATGCGTGGCCCAAGATGGATTAATAGACAGTGTAGTTACAGTAACTGGTTAATCTATTGCTTAGAGAACATAATAAAGAGCTGTAGTGAACTTGGTTTTTACATACCTTGCTGTAAAATAGAGAGTTACACCCTTTAAGTATTAAGCCTCCTTTTTTTTTTTTTATCTGCATATAAAGCTTTTGGCAGAGTGTATTAAAAGGAGTTTATAACAGGGAACATCTGAAAATCTCATCCTTAAACATTTTCATGGACCTTGGCATGCACCTTTCAGTAATGCCCCATTCCAGAATGATTAGGAGTACCTTCTGGTTGAGGGAACAATAGCAAATAGTTTAGCCATACTTTATTAGGCTGTAATGATTCAGGGATACTTCTGAATGGTTTAAGCTAAACTCTGCCCTTGAGGCATGTTCTGCCTCCATGTCAGTCATAGGCTCAGGCTGGGGACCATTTATCCACTCTTCAAATTATATTAAAAAGAGAGTTGAATTGAATGATAGTATTAGAAGGACAGAACTTCTAACAGATGAGTGAACATATTGTCCAGGTCAATGAAGAGCTCTAGTACCCAGAGAAAATGGCAAAGTTGTCAAAAGATATATTAGCAGCACACAGAGATTTTGTTTTCTCTTTTAGCTGTAAGAATGAAGACAGGCAGTAGTAGCTGCTCAAGTGTATACAAGAGACTATGTCCGAAATTTACAGTCAATTCTCTTGTCCTCATTCTTCAATCAAGTCTCCCCCCGTCCTCCTCTCCTATCACCTACCACTCTCTTTCTTGTCCTCAGCTGGCTACAGATAGACTCCATGCTCCTAAAACCTTACCAGCAGGCACACCTAGAGGTTAGCAAGTCTTCTAGAGCATTCTTCTGAACTCCATTTGCTTAGGCAGGAGGCTTTTTTTTGTACTGTAGCCACAGCCTCCAGAGTGAAAACTGCATGTCTTGGAACTCCCTGGAGATAGTTGGAGGCAAAAAAGCTCTGAGATCTGAATTAACTCCTTTTAGAGTGAACTTGAATGTCACCAGATATAGATAGCCCACGTCCTGGTTATGGACACAGACATCAAAATTTAGAATAATGTCTTTTGGATTAGCACATTTCCAAGCGGAAAACATTTTTTATCTTGCAGAAGCTTTAAAAATTTTTCCTTCGAGTTTCCTGGGATTGGGTATAAGCTCCATACAATGAATACCTGGGAGTGGGGGAGTGGGAGTGTGGCTGGTCCGGGTCCCATAATAAATAATATCTGGATTAAATTTGGGTACATCTTCTTAGCACTGTACAACTATCATATTAACTTACTATTCAGCATAATTGCAGTGTTCAAATGCAAAGGAATGGATTATGATTTTATGGTGACTTAATATTTATTTATTTTTTTTAACACAGAAGAGGACTTGGAACCAGGGATATCATTGCTGATGTCAGATGGATCCTGGCTGAAAACACAGAATACCAGAAGGATGTTTTCCTGTGTTTTATTCACTATGCAAAGGCATTCAACTGTGTAGATCATAACAAATTATGTACAACATTGCAAAAAATGGGAACTCCAGAACACTTAATTGTGTTCATGAGGAACCTTTACATAGATCAAGAGGCAGTTGTTCGGACAGAACAAGGTGATACTAATTGGTTTAATGTCAGGAAAGGTGTGCGTCAGGGTTGTATTCTTTCACCATACCTGTTTAATCTGTATGCTGAACAAATAATCCAAGAAGCTGGACTATATGAAGAACAGGGCATCAGGATTGGAGGAAGACTCATTAACAACCTGTGTTATGCAGAAGACACAACCTTGCTTGCTGAAAGAGAAGAGGACAGGAAGCACTTACTAATGAACTTCAAAGACCACAGCCTTCAGTATGGATTGCACCTCAACATAAAGAAAACAAAAATCCTCACAACTGGACCAATGAGCAACATCATGATAAAGGGAGAAAAGATTGAAGTTGTCATGCATTTCATTTTACCTGGATCCACAATCAACAGCCATGGAAGCAGCAGTCAAGAAATCAAAAGACGCATTGCATTGGGTAAACCTGCTGCAAAGGACCTCTTTAAAGTGTTGAAAAGCAAAGATGTCACCTTGAAGACTAAGGTGCGCCTGACCAAAGAGATGGTATTTTCAATTGCATCATATGTGTGTGAAAGCTGAACAATGAGTAAAGAAGACCGAAGAAAGAATCGATGCCTTTGAATTGTGGCGTTGGCAAAGAATATTGAATATACCATGGGCTGC
Source organism: Loxodonta africana (assembly GCF_030014295.1). Lineage (NCBI taxonomy): Eukaryota > Metazoa > Chordata > Mammalia > Proboscidea > Elephantidae > Loxodonta > Loxodonta africana. The sequence goes on from NC_087348.1 coordinate 84,111,151, forward strand.
CAAAAAGAATGAACAAATCTGTCTTAGAAGTACAATGAGAATGCTCCTTAGAGGCAAGGATGGTGAGACTGCATCTTACATACGTTGGACATGTTGTCAGGAGGGATCAGTCCCTGGAGTAGGACATCATGCTTGGCACAGTACAGGGTCAGCAGAAAAGAGCTAGACCCTCAACTAGGCGGATTGACACAGTGGCTGCAACAATGAACTCAAGCATAACAATGATTGTAAGGATGGCGCAGGACCAGGCAGTGTTTCGTTCTGTCGTGCATAGGGTCACTGTGAGTCAGAACCGACTTGATGGCACCTAACAACAGCATAACAATATTTAACATATTGCACTATCTAAGGATTACAGGCTAGTAAACCTTATGGAGCAGATCTGCACTGTCCCATAGGGTAACTATGTGTTGGAATCAATTCGATGGCACAAAGCAACAGCAAAAGCAAGGTGAATAAATGCTTTACAATTTTTCATTTCACACTGAAATCTATCATTTAATTAGACTGAAAGTTTCCTGCCAGTAATGGAAAGCAAAGATGAAAATTTGGAGGGCAGAGACTAACAGTCTTGTCATCATTTTTCCACTGACTACTTACATGAAACCATGTACTAATTGCCTTATTTGTCTCTACTTTAAAACCTGTAAAATTAGTTTTGTCAAATGAGTTTTTTTTTTTTAATTCTAACATCATATGGGTTATTATTTCATTTTACTGATGAGGAGACAGAAATAGAAGGTAAGATACTTTCAAAGAGTGCTGTCAAGCCAGGTTTTCAGTTTCCATTTTAGAAGGCTTTTCCATGAGTGATGGAGACTGACCTTGGACACTCAGAATAAATCAGTTTCATTGTTCATTCACTGACGTATTCAGTGAGCACATACTGACCATCTACTATGTATCATGCATTATTTTAGGTGCTGTCCATGTAGTAGTAACACGCAGCAGACAAAATGCCTATTGTCTAGTAAGAGAAGAAGGATAAGAAACAGAATAAACCAGGTGAATGGACAGTGTATGAAAGGACACTGTGGAGAGGGTGAAGGTAAGATTCCTTAGTTCTAATGTGCATTGTCAGGGAAGCTGTATCTAAGAATGTGACGTTTAAATAAAGATCTGAAGGAGAGGAAGGAACAAGTCATGTAGAATCTGAGGGAAGGGCATTCCAGTCAAAAGAAAGAGCAAATCAAAGAACCTGAAGCTGAAGAAAGTGTGGTGTGCTTACAGGACATATATGTTTTGCAGAAGCAGAGTCTCAAAAATGTTGACAAAATTGGAAACCCTTAGACATTCACAAATTCACATTTCAGAGGGTCAGGATCCAACAGGATAAGCTCTGAAGGAGACCCTCACATAGTGGCCAGCAATCAGGCCAGTCCATGGATGCTGATGTGGTTAAGAAGCCATACTTAAAGAAACCCAACTACACACACACATAGCAACACACACACACACACATATATATATATATATATTTTTCATTTCAGTCCCTGGCTGGTGCAAACAGTTTGAGCTCATCTACTGCCCTTAAGATTGGGAGTTTGAACCCACCCAGTGGCTTTGCAGAAGAAAGGCCTGGCAATCTACTTCATTAACGATTACAGCCAAGAAAAATCTTTGGAGCATAATTCTACTCTGTAACACATGGGATCACTACGAGTGGGAATCAACTTAATGGCAATGGGTTATATTTTTTTAGGTTTTCTTCTTTTTTTTAAACTGTAGTAAAACATGGCAACAGAAGAAACATTGCGTTGCCAGATTATCAATAGTTACTACAATTTTTAAAAATGACTTTAAGTCATAAACTATTTATATGTCTTTTCATTCCTTCTTCTAACAAGCTATGATAAGGATCCCACATGCACAAAGAGAGAAAATGACTATAGGTTATAATTATATTGTTACAGTTCTTGCCTGCTCAGCTCAGAGCAACATGCAGTCTCTGTCCAGTGGAGAGACATTAACAGTGCACTGAGCCACTTGTGTCTTGCCACAATGTTATCAGACCTCTCTTATCCTTTGCCACCTTCCTGAATAAGTTCCATGTTCATGTGAATTCACCTCCTTCTTGTCATTATTCCCTCAAATTTTGGCATTACAACCTCAAGTCATACTCTATAATTTGACATGACCCAAAACTTCTATGACTAAAATCTGAAAACATTAGAATTCTTGTCTCTATACTCCCTAGAAGCAAGAATAGTGAGACTTCATCTCACATATTTTGGAAATGTTATCAGGAGGGATCAGTCCCAGGAGAAAGACATCATGCTTGGTAAAGTAGCAGGTCAGTGAAAAAGAGGAAAACCCTCAGTGGCTGCAACAATGGGCTCAAACATAATAACAATAGTGAGCATGGTGAAGGACTGGACAGTGTTTCGTTCTCTTGTACATAGGGGTCGCTATGAGTCAGAACTAACTCAACTGCACCTAACAATAGCCATAACATTTAACTCTATTCATTTTATTACAATTGCACTATTTCTCACTAAGTACTCCAAACCCTAGTAAGAAAGACCTTACAGTCTACATCTGAAAAAATGGGCTTCTGATAACCTTATGAGTAACAGTGAAACATTGTCTGATATAGGGCTGGAAGATGAGCCTCTCAAGTTGGAAAACACTCAAAAGACAACTGGGGAAGAGCTGCCTGCTCAAAGTAGAGTCAACCTTAATGATGTAAATGGAGTGGATCTTTTGGAACCTTCATTTCCTGATGTGGCACGATTCAAAATGAGAAGAAACAGCTGCAAACATCCATTAATAGTAGGAACATGAAATATACAAAGTATCAATCATGGAAAACTGGAAATCATCAAAAATGGAATGCATAAACACTGATATCCTAGGCATTAGTGAGCTGATGGACTGGTATCGACCACTTCAAATCAGACAATCATATAGTCTAATATACAAGGAATTACAAATTGAAAAGGAATAACGACATGTTCATGGCCAAAAAGAACATTTCTAGATCTATCCTGAAGTACAAAGCTGTCAAAGATATATTAATATCCATACAGCTACAAGGAAGGCCAGTTAGTACAACTATTATTCAAGTTTACCCACCAACCACTAAGGCCAAAGATGAAGAAATTGAAGACTTTTACCACCTTCTGAAATTGACTGAACATGCAATCAGGATGCATTGATAATTACTGTCAGTTGAAATGAAAAAGTTGGGAACAAAGAAGGATTGGTAGTCGGAAAATATGGCCTTGGTGATAGAAATTATGCCGGAGACCATATGATAGAATTGTGCAAGACCAACGACTTCTTCGTTCCAAATGCCTTTTGTCAAGAACAAAAAATGGTGTCTATACACGTGGACCTCGATGGTTGAAATACGCAAGAATCAAATTGACTACATGTGTGGAAAACGACAATGGAAGAGCTCAATATTATCAGTGAGAACAAGGCCAGGGGCTGACTGTGGAAAAGACCATCAACTGCTTGTATGCCAGTTCAAGTTGAAGTTGAAGAAAATTAGAACAAGTCTACAAGAGCCAAAGTACAGACTTGATTATATTCTACTTAAATTTAGAGACCATCTCAAGAATAGATTTGATGCATTGAACACCATTAAGCAAAGACCAGATGAGTTGTGGAATAACATCAAGGATATCATACATGAAGAAAGCAAGAGGTCATTAAAAAGACAGGAAAGAAAGAAAGACCAAAATGGATGTCAGAAAAGACTCCTCAAGTTGCTCTTGAATGTTGAGTAGGTAAAACAAACGACAGAAATGTAATAAAAAATTGAACAGAAGATTTTAAAAGATATCTTGAGAAGACAAAGTAAAGTATTATAATGAAATGTGCAATGACCTGGAGTTAGAAAATCAAAAGGAAGGAACATGCTTGGCATTTCTCAAGCTGAAAGAACTGAAGAAAAAATTCAAGAAGAGTTGCAATAGTGAAGGATTCTACAGGAAAATATTAAATGACATAGTTAGCATAAAAAGAAGATGAAAGAAATAGTCACTGCAGCAAAAAGCATTGTTCGACCTCAAACCATTTCAGAAGGTAGCGTATGATCAAACACCCATAATACTGAAGGAAGAGATCCAAGCAGCACTGGAGGCATTGGCAAAAAACAAGTCTCCAGGAATTGATGGAATACCAGTTGAGATATTTCAACAAATCCTGGAAGGTTTCACTCATCTATGCCAAGAAATTTAGAAGACAGCTACCTGGACGAATGACTGGAAGAGATCTATGTGTGTACCCATTCCAAAGAAAGGAGATATAACAGAATGTGTAAATTATCCATCAGTATCATTAATATCACACACAAGTAAAATTTTGCTGAAGATCATTCAAATGTGGCTACAGCAGCATATCAACAGGAACTGCCAGAAGTTCAGGCCGGATGCAGAAGACGACATGGAACAGGTAATATCATTGCTGATGTCAAATGAATTCTTGCTGAAAGCCAAGAATTCCAGAAAGATATTTATCTGTGTTTTGTTGACTATGCAAATGCATTTGACTGTGTGGATCATAACAAATTACGGATAACATTGCGAAGAATGGGAATTCCAGAATGCTTAATTGTGCTCATGAGGAATCTGTATATAGATCAAGAGGCAATCATTTGAACAGAACAAGGGGATAAAGTGTGGTTTTAAGTGAAGAAAGATATGTCAAGGTTGTATCCTTTCATCATACCTCTTCAACCTGTATGCCGAACAAACAACCCAAGATTCTGGACTATAGGAAGAAGAATGGGGAATCAGGATTGAAGGAAGACTCATTAACAACCTGTGTTATGCAGACAACACATCTTTGCTTGCTGAAAGTGAAGAGGACATGAAGAACTTACTGCTGAAGATCAAAGTTCACAGACTTCATTATGGGTTACACCTCAATATAAAGAAAACAAAAATCCTCACAACTGGACCAACAAGCAACATCATGATAAACGGGGAAAAGATTGAAGTTGTCAAGGGTTTCATTTTACTTGGATCCACAATCAACACCCATGGAAGCAGCGGTCAAAAAGCAAAAGACACATTGTATTGGGCCAATCTGCTCAAAAAGACCTCTTTAAAGTGCTGAAAAACAAGGATATCACCTTGAAGACTAAGGTACGCCTGACCCAAGCCATTGTGTTTTCCATAACCTCATATGCATGTGAAGTCTGGGCAATGAATAAGGAAGTCTGAAGAAGAATTGATGCCTTTAAGTTACCTTGCTGGCGAAGATTATTTAATATACCATGGGCTGCCAGAAAAATGAACAAATCTGTCTTGGAAGAAGTACAGCCAGAATGTTCCTTAGAAGCAAAGATGGTGAGACTTCGTCTCGAATATTTTGGACATGTTATCAGGAGGGACCAGTCCCTGGAGAAGGACACCATGCTTGGTAAAATAGAGGGTCAGGAAAAAGGAGGAAGACCCTCAAGGATATAAATTGACACAGTGTCTGCAACAATGAGCTCAAACATAGCAATGGTTGTGAGGATGGGGCAGGATGGGGCAGTATTTTGTTCAGAATGGACTCCTAGCAACACCTCCAATCCCATACCCTTATACAATCTTAAACTTGCAAATGACAGCTCTTCTTTCTAGGGGAATTTAAGATTTTCAGTTATTTAATTCTGAGATTTGGTACTTAGATATTTCCCCTGTTTAACTTCTATAGATCAATCACGTTGCAAATTACAAATATAGATTAATGAGAAAATATCTATGGAAATAGATCAGTAAACCTTAATAAAGCTTCTCTGTTCATGTATTAGGAAGTTCACAAGCCCAGTGGATCTACCTAAAGAGAACAAAATACTTCTTGTAGTTCTCACTGAAGATGCCCTCAACATATTGATTTAGCTGGTGCCCTATTGGAGGCAGAGTAACACTAAAATAATAGCCGGCACCCTGTCAGATAATGACATAATCTTCACCTAAATTTTTGCAAGCATCGTAATTTCTCAATGGCCTTCAATTTTGGATTATTTAACTGATCGGAGATTTAAAAAATTAGAAATGATTATGAAATGAAATGAAAATAAATGAAGAGAAAGCTAAAACTGACACCTGTTATGTCATCTTATAACAAGACCTACATCCATCCGTCAACCTTCATTCTCACTAGCATTTGTGGGTTGGAGGATGCCCACATCTGGATCTCCACTCCTTTTTGTGTGGTCTACCTTTAGGCCCTCCTGGGAAACTTCTTCATTTTGTTCATCATTAAAACAGACCCAAAACTTCATAAGCCAATGTACCTCTTCCTCTCTATGCTGGCTGTGGCTGACCTTATTGTGTGCACTACAGCTGTGCCAAAACTTCTCAGCCTCTTCTGGTTCAGTGATGGAGAGGTTCATTTTGAAGCCTGTCTCACTCAAGTGTTCCTGATTCACTCTTGTCCCACCATGGCATCTGGATTCTTCCTGGCCACTGCTCTTCACTGCTAGGTAGCCATCTGTCACCCATTAAGACATTCAATGATTCTGACACACACAATTATAGAGAAGATAAGTCTAGCCATTGTACTCCGGGGCACAGTGCCTTTCAGTCCTGACCTTTTCCTGCTGCAGTAGCTTCCCTATTGTAAAACCAATATCATTTCCCACACTTACTGTGAGTTCGTGGCCCTCATCAAAATTGCCTGTGCTGAGACAAGAATCTGTGAAGCCTACAGCTTAACTGTTGCCTTCCTTACTGGGCGGCGGGGGGGGGGGGGACTTTATACTGATCATTTGTTCTTATGTATTCATACTTCACACCATCTTCCACCTCCCATCCAAGGATTCCTGACTCAAGACCTTGGGCATCTGTGGCTCCCACGTCCTTGTCATCTTGGTGTCCTATACTCCAGCTTTCTTCTCTTTTCTCAACCGCGGGTTTGGGCACCATGTGGCTCCCCACATGCACATAATTGTAACCAACATCTATCTTCTGGTCCCACCCATGGTGAATCCCATTATCTATGGGGTGAGGACCAAGAGGATATGGGACAGGTTCCTTAAATTTTTCAGTTTTTCAAAGCCTCTGAACTAAATCCTCTTTTTGGCAATTAATATTTAAAGAAAAACTTTTTATTATCTATCTCAGAGTGTGGTTTTTCACCAACCCCGTCCTTTAATAGTTTTAAAAATTTTTCTATGGGAAGAAACTTATACAAAGACATATTATATACGTAAATAGTTATAACTATAGATTATGTGCAGCAGAAATATTTCCCAATAAACAGTGAAATTAGTCTTTTAAACTGCTCAGAAACAGCCACTTGAATCCCACTGCTATGACTATCGTGCACTATATTTAAAAATTTTAATTTACCTAAATACCAAAAACTATCATTACAGTGAACATTAGCCTGAACATATCCTACTTGGACATCAGGAAGCTTAAAGAAATTATATCTTCATCTTTCCTTTCCTGGGCCATTTTAATGACACTCCAGAGTTCTTCTTAGTTTCCATTTTTGCATACATTACTTTCCTCTCTTTTTTTGAGGAAATCCTACTTTATCACCCATCCATTCTATTATGTAATGTGGGGCCTGGTTAACTGTGTCATACTTATTTTTCACGCTTCAAGAAAATGTCTTAGTTTCTTAGCTTCACAATAAAATTTCCTTATCCCTTTCTAGGCTCCTCAGCTTTAAGTGCATTTAGATTCTGCACTCTTTCCTTAATTAAGAGTGTTTAGTCTGCTCTTATATAGCATTTTCTATGATGTTTGACCATTTGAACTGGTCTGACTGTATATTTCTATTCTTATTGCATTTTTTGATATCTAAAATAAAAAATATATTCACTGTTATTGATAAAGACATTGCAAAGGATACACAAATGTAATTTGATTTATTTCATATTATCCTTCTGGATAAATGTTCTGAGTGTCGTTTCTCAATTCTATTCCAGCAGCCTCTTCAGCTAAATCATATAATGGCATATGAATCACTACTTTGAGGGGATTATCAGGAAGAATTATACGATTGGAAAAAAAAGTGGGGGAGGGGAGTGAATGGGAATCCTCTTAGGATAAGAAGAGGAAAAATTAAAAACCAATGTAATACATAATCAAAGAACTTTGGTTGGCACTTCAAGATTGATCAGCAGATTTAAAAATTTCCTACTTTTGGACTCAGTTATTCCTTCTTAAATAAATACTCTTCTTTCTTGAGTGTATATTTCAGCAACTTCTTTAGTGAGAATCTCCTGGTGCTAAAATCTCCACAATCTGCTCATTTTAAAGTTTTCTTTATTTCACCCTTACTCTTTACAAATAATTTTCTTGCTATACAAATCCATTCTCAGGTTATCAGTTTTTCTTAACCTACAGTTTTCTGGAGTCTGTTATTGGTTTGAAGAAGTATATCATTGATCCAACTATCATTAATTTGTAGGTCACACCTTTTTTCTGATTGCTGTTTTTCTTACATGTTATGCAGTTTCACACGGATAAATTTCAAAGGTGTTACGCTATTAAAGTCAGACAGGACAGACAATGCTTTAATGTACCATAGGTGATTCTTATATTCAGAATTAAGAAATAGGTGACCTGAGTAGCCCTTTACCTATTAAAGAAATTTAATCTGTAGTTAGCCTCTGTATTCAAAAGCAAACAAAAAAAGTTCAAGAAAACAAATAAACAAAAAAATACAACAACAGGTTCAGATAGCTGCCCTGGTGAATTCTAAAAATGGTTAAAGACTAAATAATACCTACCCAAATTATCCATGATGTAGAAGCAGAATGAACACTTCTGAACTCATCAAAGACAAAATTGGGGTAGTATAAAATAGGAGCCATTTCGTAAGTAGTATAAATGGATAGATAAGGGATGATCATAATGTCATAATGGGAGTCCAGGAGAAGGCACTTTGTGCCCATAATTACTGAATGATTTTTGTGGCAGAATTTCAAACTCAGGATGTGATGTTAATTTTTGTAAACTTCCTTTACAAATTTATGACATCATATTTTATATTTCAATGACCATAAGTCTTTCTTAAGTATATTCTACCCAAAAACCCAGTGCCGTCGAGTTGATTCTGACTCATAGCGACCCTACAGGACAGAGTAGAACCGCCCCACAGAGTTTCCAAGGAGCGCCTGGCAGATTCGAACTGCCGACCCTTTGGTTAGCAGTGGTAGCACTTAACCACTACGCCACCAGGGTTTCCAAGTATATTCTACAGCATATGAATGCCATGGGAAGGTCTAAAGAGTATTTTGAAGCCAAGCCTTTCTTAAAATTCACATGAATATTTGTTAATTAAGAATTCCTGTTATTGTTACCATTGAGTCAACTCTAACTCACGGTAACCTTATGTATAACAGAATGAAATATTGCCTGGCCTGTGCCACCTTCATAATTGTTGGTATGGCTCAGTCCATTGTAGTGACTATTAAAAGTTCCTGGAAGTCCTGTAATAAATACATAGCTAAAAATTTAGATTTTTTTTCTCCCAATATTTCGCGAACATATTTTTTTTATTCAGTCTTTTCTAGACGTAATATCAATAATGTTACACAGAACTAGGAAATGGTGAGTGATATCACATGGAGCTAGAAGCCCATTGACATCCTCCCCACCCCACCCCACACGGAACAAAAACAAAAAACAATCAAAAACACTTGAGTAATTCTGGAATTGGAACATCACTGTTAATTCTAACATTCCATAACAGTGAAACTCCTCCATGGGGTGGCAAAAATCAAATCAAATCAAATCAAAGACACAGAGGCAAAACCTTTCAGAAGAAGAATAATTGAAAAGACCCATCAAATAAACAACCGAACACATCTTTCAAGTAACAAAGACTACACAATTACTAAGATTACAGTTTATAAGATTCTGTTCAGGGGAAAAAACCCAACTTTTCTCATAATTATCATATTCACAGTGGCACACCATATCTTTAGACTTTAGCATGGCAAAGTCAGGAATAAAGTTCTTTTTCAAAGGGAGTCTAGGAGTATGAGAAATGGTCCAGAGTCTATTATATTTGGGACTAGCACTAGTCAGGAAGACCCACTAGTTTTCTTTAAACTAAGCATATGGGGTACTTTACATTTTGTTTGTTTGTTTGTTTCACTTGCTTATGGTTTAAACTGAGTGTGACTTTGGAATGTGATGGACTTAGTCATGATGGAAGCACAAAAATATGTTGATTTTCTTTCACTGAAGGAATTTGTATTATTTCCCTACAATGAGAAAATATAAAACACTTTTATTCATGTATTTGGTATGGGCTTACTTTATATTTATGGGTTTGAGACATATGCTTCAATGACCAAAGACTTGCCATTGACAGGCCTCCTCCAAATATTCTGTGATGTCTTCTAAACGTTTTCCTCCTGTTTTGAACATAGAGAATCAGGGCCACTCTTTTATCAGATTTGATTTTTTTTACAAAAACAAGAGTTATGTTTTATATCTTAGAAAATGTTTTTCAACAGCTGATCTATAACCAGTTTAGTTCTGACACCATAAATTACAGGATTGAGAGCAGGTGGAATGGCCACATAGAAATTATCAAGAACGGTATGAATGTAACATGTTATATTCTAACCAAACCTATGGGTCATGAATGAAAAAAAATGCAGGTGTGTAAAAAGCCAACATGACAGCCACAGGTGTGAATGCTTTGACACGGTCATCAGGGGAAGGGAGTCATCATGAAGGATCTGGACATAGGCGATGACAATGGCTTTGATGTCAAACACCAGAATAGAAGTGGTGCACAAGCCATAGATAATATTGACCTCACAGCTGCCAAAGGACAGGCGGGCCATGCCCATATGCTCATAGTAGGTATGGGGGATGATATGGCATCCACAGAAGGGCAGTCTTAGGATGAGAACAAAGGAAATTGTAATGGCTAAGGGTCTCCAGAGAATGATCAATGCTATAATTTATACCACTTTGTCACCACCTATATGTAGCAAAGAGTATTACAGATTGCCACATAATGATCGTAGGCCACAGCCACGAACACAGCTGACTCCATGCCAGTGCATAGGTGGATGAAGAATATCTGGGTGGGGCAGCACTCGACGGAGGTTTCTCTTGGGTTGATCCAGAAGATGCCAAGCATCTTGGAGATTGTGGATATGGATAGTCCCAGATCGATAGATGACAGAATGGCCAAGAAGTAGAACATGAGCTGATAGAGAATACACTGCCTGAATTACAAAAATTATGCAGATAGTCCCAAGGACAGCTGCTAGGTGCACAGCACAGATATGTACATTTTCCAGCCCTGGGATCTCCAGAAGGAGGAAAGAATAGGGATGAAATAAAGTGGTATTTAGTTAGGCCATCCTTCGGGGATATTTTTTATAGCAAAATACACCATAGATCAAGTGTGTCTCTCATTCATTGAAAGGTCTCAGCTCAGCCTTCCTCAATGCACAAAAAATAAAGAAAGAAAGAAAGGAAGGAAGGAAGGGAGAGAAGGAGGGAGGGAGGGAGGGAAGAAAGAAAGAGAGAAAGAAAGAGAGAGAAAGAAGAGAGAAAGAAAGAAAAAGAAATCACTGAAATGTCAGCTATATTTTTTATCATTGTATTTTAGAGACTTGAAAGCAGTTGGTAAAACGTAGTCATGTGATTTCAATGTACTTCATCAGATCCATTAAATTAAATTCAACAGTTCAATTCAACAAACACTGACTGAATATCTACCACGTATGTGCCAGTTTCTTTGTTAAGATTGATTACAAAAGATGACTCAGAATAAATTCCTTTCCTCATGGAACTTAAAGTTTGGTGGTTGAAATAGTAATGCAAATCAGTGATTAAAACAATAATTTCTAAGATAAAGTCATTCCCTGGCTACTTTGGGTAAAAAAAAAATATTCCTGAAAATATTTCATTATTATTGTACAGAAAATTGTTTATGATTATATTCTTTATGGACGAAGAACTAGGAAAACAGTGTAAACGTGATGGCAGTCAATATGATTCTACCCATACCACATATCTGCCCTGAATGTATGTAATGCAATCTTCAAAGAAACTAGGCATGCAGCAATCCAGAACTTTCTGAAACAATTTTTGATTCACGCAGGCCTCCCACTGTTTAAGCACCAAGACTATTTTTCTCTCATCCAATAGTCGTTTTTCTATCTCTCCTTTCTTGCTGATGCTGATATCAGAGATTTAGTCTGCCTTACTATTTTCTACGGAAGCCACAGTGAGCTTCATCTCAGGATGATCCTCCTACTCCAGCCCTGCTTATAATGGAATGTGCCCATCCTTTTTCACTTCCACTTTGATGATAGGCAAATAGAGCCTTGTCATTTTAAAGTGTCCTCCTGCTGATGACTATAAGGAAAGAAACAAAGTTACACAAACAAACATTAATGTTCAAGTTTATAAAACATCATAAAATTGTCAGATAAAGTGAGTTAGTTTATACACACCACTCTTTGACACTTATCCTATCTCTTATTACACTTAGTTGTCTCCATGATCTACCACCTTAATAATTATCTACAAACTTTAACAAAAGCACTAGATAGATAGATAGACAGACAGATAGATGACAGATGATAGATAGATGATGATAGATAGATGATAGATAGATAGCTGATGATAGATAGATAGATGACAGATAGATAGCTGATGATAGATAGATAGATGATAGATAGATAGATGATAGATAGATGATAGATAGATAGATAGATAGATAGATAGATAGAGAGAGAGAGAGAGAGAGAGAGAGAGAGAGAGAGAGATAGTTACCAAATTTAGGGTAAATACCAACAAGGAAGGAAGTCTGATAATTCACACAACTATTTGCCCATCTTCTAATTAGCCTAAGAGAAATGGAAGGATTCATAAGAAGGGGCTGAGGTGAGATTGTTGCTGTTATTAGTCAAAGACAAACAACTATGTTGAGAGAATAGAAAAGCAACTCTGAAGAAAATATCCTCAATGTGAGCAGATACCTATACACAAGGAGTAGTATTTGAATTGCAGGGATATGGGGGGAGGGATGAAGTAGAATCCTATAATTGGTTTTCTGTATGACTTGGGTTGAACTAATTTAACAGATCTTAAAAACAAAGAAAAAAACTAGTCGCTGTTGAGTCAACACTGACTCTTGACAACCCCATTGTGTCAAAGAAGACCTGTGCTCCATAGGGTCTTCAACGACTGACTTTTTTCAGTAAATTGCCAATCCTTTCTCCCAAGTCACCTCTGGGTGACTTGAACCTTTCAGTTAGTAGCTGAACCATTTGCACCATCCAGGGACTCCTTAAAAAACAAACAAAAAAACAAAGCAAACCCGTTGCCGTTGAGTCAATTCCTACTCATAGCAACCCTATAGGACAGAGTAGAATTGACCCATAGAGTTTCCAAGGACCGCCTGGTGGATTCAAACAGCCAATTTTTGGTTAAGATCCATAGCACTTAGCCATTACATCACCAGGGCTTCCGTGCAAGGAGCAATGAGGTATATACCGCAAATCGACCTCCCAAACTAAGGAAGGCAGAAACTTTTATATTGTCTCTCACAAGGACGTACACACAAACATTATGGACTACATAGGTTATTGTGGCACACAGGTGCAGTAAGACAAATTGCAGTTTTTTCCTTTGGCATGTAGGCTAGTGAACTGGTTTTGGCTGGCTTGAGCTATACCCAGTGCTTTGGGGAAAATGGACTGGAGGGGGCAAGTGTTGCTTGGTCTGAGCAGCTAGCTCCCAATTAAGCCACACTCATCTCCAACACCTAAGGTTTTGATTGGGAATAACTAAGCAGCTCCTAGCTGCTTTGGCCATCAGTTGTACAATATGATTAATGTAGCTAATATCACTAAACTGTACATGTGAAAAATGTTGAATTGGCAAATGTGTTATATGTATTTAACAAAAATGAAGAAAATTTTTGCTCTTAGTTTCAACCTGTTTCTATGTAAAGAGAATAAACTTTGGAAGAAACAAGTATTTTAATTATATCTTCTATGCTTAAGAGCTTAAGCATAAACTTAAGAATTGGTAGTCCTCAGAGAATTAATTTCTTCTTTTCTAAACTGAGTATAAGAAACCATATCTACGTTGGGACCATGCTTAAACAAAATGAAAAATGCAAACATTTTGCCAAGTGTGCAGATTCATAGTAAAAATTTCCAAACACTTCATTTTTTTCTTAATTCTCCTGTATATCATGCTGTTATGTTCCTTTGCAATGGGTTTATTAATCATTGGAACTAGTTGTTGAGCACTTTATTACTAGCCAAATGGTTGGCAGTTCAAATGCACCTAGAGGCTCCGTGGTAGACAAGCCTGATGATCTTTTGAAAGGTCACAGCCTTGACAACCTCATGGAGCAGTTCTACTCTGCATGTAGGACGTCGCCATGAGTCTGAGTCTACTTAACAACAACTAACAATACCATAATGTAGGGCAGTACTTTAATCTGTGAGGACAGCAATAGGCTATGCAAAAGGGCAAAGTGATAGTTCCACTATAGGAAGAAAAATGGCTGGATAATTGATGAGCCTGATCCACTTCAAGATGTCTGGAAGAACCCCAGATATTACAGACACCTTGGAACAATGCACAATTTGTCCTTGCCTACAAACCAACAGAAGTACTTGTTGCTTCTGAAGTAACCCCGATTACCATGTTCATCCTGGGCAGTGACTCTAAGCGAGCAATTGGAATTGTGTGTGTTGACGGCGAGGTAAAAGGTCAAGATGCCTTTGGTATAAATGCTTAATTCCAAGATGTTTTTCTAATTTAATTTAATGTGTCATTAATCAAAGCAGTGATACACATTTCTCTATCTCAATGTGTTTGATGCATCTGGTAGATAATATGAGCTGAATAAATATTTGCAGAATGAATGCTAATCATTTATGAAATATAAAATTTACTATAGTTTCTCACACCTTTGGATATCTTATAGTCAAGTTCAGAAATAAATTTCACATGTGATAAAAGGCATATGACAAGCAAGCTTAAACTTAATAAAATGAAGAAAATAGTTACAACCATTGAAATGGAATCAGACTAGAGTCGTATCAGTTGTATTTTTGTTTAGAAAACTGAATTGTTAACACAAGAAGAGTTCTATTAGCAAACTGGCTTTTTGAACTATTGATCCTATACCAAAGAGCACATGGTTTTAGATGTTATCCTTTTTACCATTTTTTTTGTTTTTACCTTTTACAGGATTTTTGAATCATTTGTATGCAGAATAACAGATAAATACACATTTCCTTGGCCTCAATCTCTCTCTTTTTTTGTTAGTACAGATATTGGGTATTAGAGGCAAGTATCAAAATTAATATCTGCAATTCAAACTTCTAGTTAATGTTTATTGTTCTCTAGTTTCTGGAAAATCCCCACAACACTGGTGCATATCTCACACGTCTTGCAGTAGACAACTGGATTGAGCACAGGAGACATCAAGAAGCAGTAGACATAGGCCATGATGACATGAATTATAGGTGGAGCATACTTTCCAAAGTGGTGAATAAGAGACACTCCTAACATAGGAATGTAGATCAGTAGTACAGCACAGATGTGGGAAGCACAAGCGTTGAGGGCCTTGACTCATTCTTCCTGGGAGGCAATACCCAGCACAGTGGTCAGGATTTTCACATAGGAGAGTAGAACGAGCCAGAGTCTACTGCAAATGTGATGATAATGACCAGACCTAAGAAGCTGTTAATACAGTGATCAGAGCAGGAGGGCTTAATAATATCTGGGTGTAGCCAGTAGGAAATTGGAAAGTATATTGTCCTCACAAAATTTTAGTTGCTTAATGAGGACAGGGGCTGGGATGAGGACAATGACTACCCATAACACAACCCTCAGAGAAATGTTTACAATGTTAGCACTATTCAGGACTGCGGTGTTATCTGAGAGGATTGGAGATGGCTACATAGCAGTTAAAAGCCATAGACAGTAGGATATTTGACTTCATCATGGGGAAAATGTGGATAAAGTACATCTGGGCAAGGCATGCATCACAATCATTGAACCAGAAAATCTTAAGCATTGTAGGTAAGGTGGTGGCACAGAGGCCCAAGTCACTGGTGGCCAGCATGAAAAGAAAGAAATGTATGGGTTCGTGCACCCAGGTCACTTGCAATATGGTGCTGTTGCCCATAATGACAATTGGATATAAGGCACAGAAGAGGACAGAGATCTGAGGATGATAATAAACTTGTCTTCTGGCATAACAGGTATATATTGTACTATGGATTTAAGGTATTGGCTAACAATCACTATTTGACTTAATCTTCTCCACATTTCCATTGAGTCATACATAATAAAAAAAACTAATATATATAAAAGTAAATTAGCAAAAGCTCAAAAGGAGTATCTGTGAAGTTCATTAATAAAAAAACTACAATCATACTTTCAAACACATTTTCTGATTATAAATTTAAAACAATTTTTATAGAAGATGGAAGAGTAACAAGTGTAGAGAAATATTTTTAAAAGAGAAAATAGGTAAATAAAAACAGCATTTTGTTGAATATATTTTGCTTGTGTGTGTTTGTGTGTATGTGTATTCTTAACCCTCTGATAACATGGGCACATTTCAACCTACCAAGTATATTTTGAGTATTCTATACCTTTAGCATATGTTTGTACCATGACTAAATAATTCAAAGAATTCAATATTTTTATTTATGGGCAAAAATACATAAAGAAAAATATTATAAATGACGTCCCTGTGGGGGGAAAATATTTTATTTAGAAAGATATATTTAAATTAATTGAGGAGGGCCACAATTTTAAAAATTAAAATTGAGAAACAATTTATTTTCAAAAACATTTTTATTTTGCTTGAGGGTTGTTTGCATGAACTAAATTCTCTCTCTTTTTATTTTTTAAAATATCTTCTGAAGTCTAAAGTACCATAGTGAGCTTTTTTGAAATCTATTTTAATGTTTTATTTCTTTTCTGGAGTGTGTGTGTTTTTGTCACACCCACGTGACAAATCTTTACCTTGTGTGAATCCAAATATTTATATAATTTTTCCGTTTATATCTACATACTTATGTACTATGGCAGGAAAATCACAAGACCTGGCAGATTTGCCAAACTCAACTTTCATAGCCAACACAGTATTTTTTTTTAATATGATATAGTTTTATATTTCATAAAATCACTGGTATAAAATTGTTAACTATTCTTCAAATATTATACCTTGTCCTCTTCTTAACTGTTGTTGATTGCCTTTTGACAAACTTCAGAGATATAACAGAGAAAAGCAAAGGAGCTCTAACTTGGCCCCATCAATTCTGCTAACAGCTTACCTCATTCCCCCCCGCCCCACACACAGGTCATTAAACAGCTAAATGAGCAATTCCCGATCACAATTGAAAAGTAATAGTTTGACAAGTTAAATATAAAATTTGTTTATAATTTTAAAAAGTATAACTACATTATTTTGAAAATAAAGCATAATGTATGGGAGCTTCCCTGCCAGTATTAAATTATATTATGTACCTTAATTTGTAAAAGCAATAGAATTCTGAACCAAAAATGAACAGAGTGACCAATAGAGTAGTTATTCCTAAATTTAACTATATTTGGAAATTGTAAGGTTATTCAAATATAGTTGGAATTACTAGAACAATTTTATATGTACTAAAAGAAAGATCAAGACCAAATGATATGGAGAAGTAGTAGTAACGGAAACTTACCTAACATATGAAGAAAATAAGTTCTTTCAGATTCTCAGTTTATACAGTTTGTCAAATGAATTTTAAATTAAGAAATAAGTTAAATGTCAAATCTAAAAATTTTTTAAGTAATTTTATTAATATAACAGTAATGAAAAACCACAACAAATGATACAGATATAGTTGACTATCAAAAAATAAAGAACCTGCTGAAAGAAATTTTGTAGAAGGTGCTTCCAGACTAAGGGAAGAAGAAATTAGTCATGTCTTAATCAGCTTTAACCATTTTATCATTTTAATATAGTAACAATAAGGAGGGAACCCAAAGTTCCTGCAACAGAGGAAGCTAAATGAACAATCAGGACACATGAACAATTTGCTTCATCACTAATAAAAAAAGAAGATACAAAGCTGTTTCAATTTTGACACTGATGATTATAAATATAACTTTTAGAAGTATAAGTCACCAACAGAAATTAACATATAATCTGATATTACATTTTTTAAATTCTGTGGTCCCAGCCAGTTTAAGAGAGTTCTTATCTTAAATAGTATAATATTTCCTGTCTGCCTGAGGGTCACAAAAAGCTGGGAAAATTCCTTTCAGCACTGACAGCATAACAAGTTCACTCTCAAACCATCTTTTTTTAATAATAATGCTTCAGTGATGGGTTTATGTGGTAATGGGTATATATGTGTGAGTAGTGTACATACAGATGCAAGTGCACATGAGCCTATGTGTGTGTGTACATGTGTGTGTGAGAGAGTTTATGGATTATGCCACCAACAAAGTTTCTAAACACACCTACCAGAATCTTTTAGGACCTTGGAGTCACAAAGGAATCATGCTAAATGGGTCATGATTTGTGTAATTAAGATCTCCAATCCTATGCTTCAAATAACTATTTAGATACATTTCTCCAGTAGGAAAATTTATACTTTTTCATCTTAAATGAGAGCTGCTCTTTTTCTGATTAACAAAATTTATAAGCAATTAAATAGATGTACTATAGTATCTTTGATTATAATACAGAGTGCTTATATAAGATATATAACATAATATCATGTTTGTGTTAAAATACAAACACATGAAAAAACTACACATTTCACAAAACACATATGGACAAAATATAATTAAATGCATTACAGTCATTTCCTTTTAAGTATGTGCCACATAATTTATCTTCCAAACCAGTACACACTATTGATAATGAAAGGACACAATAGATATTAACCAGTAAAGACTCAGACAGCCCGGAGATGTAAGGTTTATCTACAGGGAAAAAGAAGGGAGTGGGACATAGAGATACAAGGAAATACATGAATAAACAATGTACAAGAGGCACCTTGCACAGATCAATGCTAGTATGCCAAGTACTGAGATGTATGAATAAATCAACCTTTCTATCAGAGGTTAAAACAGTACTGTTCTCTGTATGTAATGAAATCTATAATTAGAGTCAAAACGTTCCAAAAAACTTATCTTCTCCATGTATGGACCATGAAATGGGCCCACCCATAAACCAGACATATCTGAGCTGATGTGAATGATAATGCCAGGGGTCAGCTCACGGTTACAGGTCAAGCTAAATCATGATACCTGACTGACTAGGGGGTTATGCCTGTAAGTCCACAGACCAGAAGACCAACAGGTTTTGGGTCCCATCCATCTGGGCAATTACATAAGAGTCCCCTCCATGACATAGGGAAAATCAGATATATAGCTAAATGCCAACACAAAGGGGTAAACAGGGCTGTAGAAAATGAAGCAGAACATTGAGTCCATAGACACTGTGTTTGTAATGGTTCAGGGTGCTGGAGCAGCTGGGTTGACTCTTATCACACTAGAGCTCCAACTTAGGAGAATCACCTAGGAAGTGAGTACCCACCTGAAGGCTTAGAGTTTCTGTAGGACAGCTAAACTTCAAGGTCAGATATAATGGTGATGGTAGAAGTTTGGCCTGCATAATGTCCTATGGGCAACAGGGGTGGTGCCAGTGGTAGCAACAGAAACAATATGGTAACATCTGTGCTCCTGCACATAAAACTTCTTTTGATGAGACTATTGCACTACACTATACCAGAATCTAGCCAACTCCCTCTGCTCTCACCAAGTGAGAGACATTTGAGAGTTTTGTAGGCTTAAAAACTCCCCAAAATATGGGACTTTAATTTGGTGTTTTTAAAGTTCAAGGCAGAAAAATGTGAATAAAAATTGATTATTTTGTGAGTAGAAATGTGACTGTGCTTTAAAACGCAAGGAAACCGCAACTTTAATAATGATGTCGGTATATTTGTCGTTTTGATAAAAGTTACAAAATTTATAAAAATGATATTATACTAGTGTTTGATGCATTAATTCTTTTGTAAATGCTATTTATTGTAACTTTATTGGTGATGCCCAGCGTAAGCAATTAGTGTCACTGAATTGTACATGTAAAAAAATGTTGAAATAGAACATGTTTTGCTACATACATACATACATACATATATATATGCCACTGTTAAAGAATGAGATAATCTCAAAAAACAAAAACAAAAAATGCACACACACAAAGGTATTGCAGACCTAGACAAAGTAAACGGTCAAAGCAATAAACTGACTGTTTAGGTTATAGAGAGGATAACAATGACCTCTGTGGAAGTGCTCACTGCAACTGAGGCACTTGACATAACTAAATGGCTGACACAGGTCTGAATCAGACTCCATTTTGTCCTAGACCTTTGCATCTGCCTTTTAGAGTATGTGAACAAAATAGTCTGATTCAGACCTGTGTCAGCCTTTTTTGATAACCGAGTCTTAAAAAAGCATGTTGAATGTCAGCCAATCAAAAGTACCCCATACTCTTTCCCAGCTCTGTACAAAATCTGCAAAATTGTGTATAAAAGATGTCCTTCCAGATTTGCAAATATTTTAATCTGAATAAAAGTCTTATTTTACAGAAATTCTGTCTCATTTTTAACACCTGTTAGATAATGCAAATGCTTATGGTCCTAGACAAATTTATTTAGGCATTCCTTTTGTTTGCTTTTAATTTAAGGTGTTATTCAAAGGTAACTCAGTGGGAGGAATAAAAATAAAGGTTAACCAATACCTTTTTTGTTTGTTTCTAAGGGCAAATTTGACCTTAGCTGAACTTTCTTGCTTTATTCTTGTGGAAACTTAACCCTTTCAAAATCCAATTATTTTCTCCTTTGAATTTTTTGTTGACACTATGTGGTTTTACTAATGGAAGGCAAACTGATTAAAGGACCAGTTCGGAATTTTGTAATGAGCCATGGGTTTTGATACCCATTATGTGGGATCAAATATATCCCAGTGGACCTTGGATGTAGTAAACACTGCTGATGTGAGTCAAGAATAAAATCTTTTATTTATTTTAATTTTATGTCTTGAAAATTTACGAAGTGTGGTAAAACATGAAGGCGCTCCACAATGACTGCGCGTAGGTTTTATTCTAGTCTCCTTCTTAGTTTTTTATCATTTTTCACAAAAATTTTCAAAACATGCTACAATGCATTTTTCCTTGCTGCAAAAGCAGTACTTACAGCCCCCAAAATAAAGCCAAGGGATTTTTTTTTTAATTCAGGAAAATTACCACAACAATGCAGTCTTCTTTACTGCAAAAGCAGTATTTACAGGCCATATAAATAAAACCAAAGGAATTTGAATCTCAGGAAAATTACCACTACTATGGTGGCACAGTGGTTGAGAGTGTAGGCTACTAACCAAAAGGACAGCAGTTGGGATCCACCAGCTGCTCTTTGGAAACTCTATGGGGCAGTTCTACTCTGTTCTACAGGATTGCTATGAGTCAGAGTTGATTTGGCAGCAACAGGTTTGGTTTTTCTTTTTGTATGCATTCTACATTATAACAAAGCAACGCTAACAGCTAAGAAGCAGAAACAGCTGCCCTGGAATATTGCAGAACTTCTCACGGCAGTGCTTTCCACATACAACACACGGGAGCCTTGATTGGGCCTAAGATTGACTGTGGGGTAAGAATAACTTCTAGGCGTTTAAGTCTCTTGAAAAGTACCACTCTGTTGTATTATGCTTATTGCAAAGGCATTGTTTACTGTACAGAAGCTAGGAAAGTGGGAGCCAGTAACATCTGGAAACAATAAATGATGCCAAAAAAAAATAGTCACTATGACTGAATGAAGACTGAGTTGCTCATTCTCTTGATAAATATATCCTCTTGAGAACATAGTAACTGGGAAACATAGTGAGGAGGCTTCTTTCACAGAAATAAAGGTAAACCTGTCAAAAGTTTAGAAAATTCACACATCCAGAAGGCATCTCCTAAGACAACGCCCAAGCTACACAAAATGAGGCCCCAACTCAGAGTTCTTGAGTTACATACATTTCAAAGGACACTGACCTTGAGGCTCAAAAAAAAAAAAAAAAAAACCAATCCATTGCCGTAGAGTAGATTCTGACTTATAGTGATCCTATTGAACAGAGTAGAACCGCCTCTTAAGTTTCCAAGGAGCTGCAGGTGGATTCACAATGCTGACCTTTTGGTTAGCAGCTGAACTCCTAACCACTGTGCTACCAGGATTCCACCTAACTGTGTTAAAATTGAGCTACCTCTTTCCCAAAGAACTACATAGGCTTAAAAATTTGTTGGGACATGCTATGTCCCATGGCTCACAAAATTGACCCATAACTGTGTTACCAAGCAACATCGCTTACATTTAAAATAATGACTCTTGACTGGTAAATTGGATCTGGAGTAAAATTCCTGTAAGGGAATTATGGTTATTTTTTGGTAAGCCATGACTTTTTTTTCCCCTGAGTTGACTAACTTTAGTCATTGACCCTATTCCTCCTTTTGGGGTCCTGAAAGTTATACTCATGGGATCTGCCAAGAGATATTGGCTCTTGTGGACTACTGAGGGTCAAAACCAGGTAATTTCACATCTGCCATGTCTTGCTCTTTTGTACCTGAGATGTCACCTGGAACACTAGAAAGAGTAGCTTTCTGTTATTTATGTAGGACGAGGACTGCCATGAATACTACTTTCACTGAAGGTAGATGCCTGACACTGCCCTGCTTCCATGCTATGCTTCTGATACATATACCAAATAATTTATCATTTGCTATGTATACTTCACTGTTAACAATCGATTGTCTCTCAGCTTCAAATTCACTTTTTTTGCCTGCTCTGTAAAAATGGACCTTTAAGTATTTTTTCTTTGAGCACTGACACAACGCTAAACTTGTCAGTAGAGAGTGGTAGAGAGCTATTGCAGGAGGAAAGGGTTTTGCCTCCAATTCCAATATACTCATTCTACAGACTCCAGCCTATTCTGTGCTTTTCTCCAGGCTCCAACACTAGTCTCCTGCCATGCTTGGAACTTTTCCAGTGCTCATGTTCTGCAGTGCATGGGAATAGCATCACCCAGCAGCCAGCAGTTTCCCCCAGAAATCCTCCTTTTAAGCAGTTTTGTAATGGAGCAACTCCAGTGAGACATTTTCCCCATGCAAAGCTTTTTGTGGCACCCTATAGGGAAGATTTCTGATGAATTCCAGGGAATAGATTCCCTGCAATTTCCTCTAGAGCAGCACCACAGTGACTTCTTTTTCAGTGAACCCAGGCTGTGACTTCTCCAATGAAGCTTGGATTTGGGTCCTGGAGGGAGTGGAGAGACTTTTTCTATGGGCTCTCTATCTCAGTTCTAGGTGCAGTGGCTATTCCTTATACATGTCATTCCTATATTCTATAGAGTTCTCTTTACTTTTTACTAGTCAATCCCTCACTACATCAATTCCCTTTATAGTTATTAATTCCTGACACTGTTTACTCTGTTTAAATTACTGTGTGGTTTTTCTCTCTCCTAATTCAAAGCAGACTGATACACAGACAAATCGTTTTGTGGCAAGAGAGGGTATCAGATATGTGAGTGAATCGTCAGTAGATATTTTGGAATCTTTACATAATAATGTTAAACTGTGTCAGCAAATAAATTCGGATCAGGTTACTGCTACTCAGCGTTTGCTAAAGAAGGAAACCCTTCAAACTTGTAAAGTACTCTTGTTGAACTATCACAGCAATCTGTATTTAACAGAGATGACCAGGACTAGTGCAGTGTGATTTTTTTTTTTTTTACTACAATGACCTCTAGTATGTTTAATTGTCTGTAATGTAATGTTAAGTATACTTTGTGCTTATTATTGGTACCATTAACTTATACTTCTTATACTATTGCATTGCTTAATTAAAATTTAAAAGATACACAGCTGTGGATGACTTCTTAGAATTGGACCACTTTTCAAGGTTCACATATATGTTTCCCTTAGAAACTCACTGATAATTTATTCACTATGGACAAGGAGTTGTGTATTGAATTATTTGTGAAGCTCAAAAATGGCTTCCGTAAGCTTTTTTGGAAACTTGACAATCATTAATTGCTATAATAATATACTTTTGGTACTAACTCATAGAGGTTTTTATTTGTTATGCCACTGGACATTCTTGATGAACATTCTGAAAGAAAAATTCATAAAAGAATGGTATAAAAGGCAGAATCCTGGGGTGCAGTGGCATAACAATGAGGTCCACTAGGAGTAGAGAAAAAAAAAAAACATTGCTGTCTAGTTGATTCCGACTCAGTGATCCTATGACAGAGTAGAACTGCCCCACAGAGTTTCCAAGGAGCACCTGGTGGATTCGAACTGCCGACCTTTTGGTTAGCAGCTGTAGCACTTAAACGCTATGCCACCAGGGTTTCCAGGAGTAGGGAAGCCTGGTTCAATCAGTCATCTGAAGGCAAAGAGCTATGGTAAAGCTCAGGTATGCAGGCAAGCAATGATAAAATTATTATATAGTGAGAATATGCAGAGCTTATTCAGACTGAATCATTGGTAGATTAAAAAAAAAATCTCATAGTAATGTATAATAGCATGCACTTGAATGTTGATAATAAGGCTGGGACATTTGGGGTGTACCCTACCCACAATTTCTGCCTCAGAATAGAACATAACTATGGGGAGAAAAGTAAAATGTCCATTAAGGAAACAGTTCACATTATAAGGTTTGAAGTCCAACTCAACTCTATGCCCTTCAAACAAATAAACTACACTATAATTCACAGAGCTCTTTGGAATAAATATGATTATTTGTCTTATAATAAGTTTTGATGTTCAGTAGTGCAAGTTCTACAGCTTTGTTTTTCTTCGTGAAATTTTTCCTGGCTACAAAGTTAAGACATTGGGTCCCAGCCAAGATTTGGAATTAATATTATACTAGATGTCCTATTGAAAACAATGACATTTGGAATAATTACTGAGAATGGAAGGTCAGAATCAGGAAAACAATGAAGGTCAAAGTTCTGGAGAGAAGAAAACCACAGAGAAGTGAACTCTAACATCTCTGTCACCAACTTCACCAAGTATTTGGCTAACTCTTAAACTGTACAAGTGCAAGTGATAGCCAAGAGATTCGGCAGAAAACAGGAGTTGAAAGGCTAAAAACCTCAGCAGAGATGTCAGCAGCCAGTTGTTACTGGGCAGATAAAGCACAGATCTCAAACCTTGACAGTCTAGAGTAGCCTTGATAAACACCCTGAGCTTTTTGCTGAGATGTTAGTAGAACCAGGCTCAGAATTAAGAGCCTCAGAAATGCTCACTCTCCCAGTGGGGATCACAAAGAAGGAAGAGCTATGTCATAACATTAAGGGCAAAATTTAGACAAAATCTAACATACCCTAAAGCAGCTCTTGATATGATCGACATGATCCCCTGATTCTATATCTTCCCACCAAAGAAAATGTAACCCTCTTAGGAGAAAGACATGACCTAAAGAATCTACAATTTCTTATTAATATATTTTAAGTATCTAATAAAAGATTATAAAACCTACTAAATATAAGACCAGAAAGTACAGGAAACTATTAGACTACAGAAATATACTTGCAGGTGAATAATTTAAGATTAAACATAATAAGAGACAAAATAGTCAAGATTAAAATATTCAAGAAAATGAGAATTTCTGCCAAGGTCTTGAATGCATAAAACCTGAGAACAGGCAAAAAAATGTATTAATTATCTTCAAAGGAGCAATATCAACACTGGTAGCTAGCTTTACAAGAAGAAAATATGAAAGCTGGGGGGCAATGGATGGCATCTGAAAAAACAGGGGTGGGGGACTTTGAATTTTAGACTCATGAAAGTGTCTTTCAAAAATGAACACAAAATAAAGGCATTTTCTGACACTCACCTGAGCATATTTATGTGTTTTACCTTAGTGCACTAGCTAAAATCTCAAATTCAATATGAAATAAGCAAAAAAAAAAAAAAAAAAAATTGCTGTCAAGTCGATTCTGACTCAGTGACACAGGGTCGCTATGAATATGGAAGAGGAGTAGCGAAAATAGATGTCCTTGACTTGTTTTTGATCTTAGAGAAAATTTCGCTGAAGCTGTCATGAATTTCATGTATTTTTTCTGAATATTTTGAGGTCAATTATATGATTTCTTCAGTTCATTTATTTAATGTAGTTTTGTACATAGTCAATTGTTAAAACAATTTTACATTAGGGAATAAACTGTACTTGATTATTTCATATTATCATTTTATTTATTGCTGTATTTGATTTGTCATTCTTTTGTTATTTTCATGGCTGTTATTGGTCGTATAATACCCTCATCATCTTTGGAATCAGTTATACTGACTTCATAAACTGAACTTGGAATTATTTTTTAGCTCAATGTTTTCCGAAAAAGTTTATTTTGAGATTGGTTTTATTTGTTTAAAAGTTTGAAAAAACTTCAATAGCAGTACCTATGGCATGGAGAGTTTTGTTTTTACTTATTTATTTATTTTTGAGGGTGCCTGTTTTGCAATTTGTGACTTGAAAGAAACATTTTTATTTTATTTTATTTTGTTTACATTATTGAAATCACTGGCAAGAATTTATTTATAATATTCCATTATTGTGTTAATATTTCTACTATTCAGTGATATGCTTTTTTCTTTCCTTGTATCATCCATTTGTGGTTACTTTCTTTTTTATTTATTATTAATATTATTGCTTTGTCAGTTTTTAGCTATTTTTCAACCATCACTTGTTTATATTTCATTAATTTTTGGTTCTGTTGCTATTATTTGTATCATCCTACTTACTTTTGTTTAATTCGCTCCCTTTTTCCTTGTTTTTCAAGGTAGAAATTTAGACCATTGATTTATTTTATGTAAATAAACAGTAATACAATCAGCCACTACATAAGTGCTAAAAGTATTAACAAAACACTGCAACAGAAGTGCTGTTTAAAGAGAAATCCATAGTTTAAATCCACATATTTCAAAGAATAATACTTATAATGACTTAAGTGTCTTATTAAGAAGTATAAAGAATAGAAGGATTGAGTGTATGGAGAGATAGTATCCAACTTAATCTAAATACAGTTTATATCATCCTAAATAAAGTTGTGAAATAAATGCCTCTTGGATTGAGTATAGTGATTGGGAGCCCCCAGTAATAAGCATAGAGTCTAATCAATCTCCATCCTTAGGAAGTAAGCTATCTTCCCCATGACCGCAAACGTTTGATAGATTACTGGAACTTACAATTCAGAAGAAAAATCTGTGCCACCCGCTCGAAGATTACTTTATTTTTTACACCATAGACAATAGGGTTGAGTGCAGGTGGTACAAGCAGGTAGATGGTAGACAAAAAAATGTGGGTAGAGGGGGCAACATGTCCAAAACGGTGGCTGAAAAACGAGAAGAAAGCAAGAATATAAAACTCAAGGAAGACAAAAATATGAGCTGTGCATGTGTTAAAAGCTTTGAGTTGTGCTTCCTTTTGGTTTAGATGAAAAACAGCCTGGAAAATCAGGATGTAGGATATGAGAATAAAAATCATGTCAAATCCCAGAATTGTAAAACCAACAAAGAGGCCACATATTTTATTCACACGAATGTCTTCTGCAGCCAGCTTGACCACAGCCATGTGCTCACAGTAAGTATGGGCAATAACAGTGGATTGGAAAAGATGAAATCTTTTGATTAGAATGGGTAATAGGCCGACAAGCACTATTGCTCGAGTGGCCACCACCAACAACATCCAAACCAGGATGGAAGGTGTAAGGATAGATGTGTGCCTCAGCGGGTCACAGATGGCAACATAGCGGTCAAAGGCCATGGCCAACAGGATACCAGATTCCATGCCCTGCAAGGCGTGGATGAAGAAGAGCTGGGCTAGACAGGCATCAAAGGCCATGGAACGAGAGCCAAACCAGAAGATGGCCAACATCTTGGGCGCAATGGCTAAACAGAGCCCTACATCAGTGGCAGCCAGCACTGCCAGGAAGACGTACATAGGCTGATGCAGGCTGTGTTCTGCGGGAATGATGACCAGTAAAATGATGTTTCCCAGAAAAGCCACCAGGCACACTGCAAAGAAGGAAAGCCCAATCCAAAACTGCACATGCTCTAGGCCAGGGATGCCAATCAGGGTCACTGTTCCGGGGTCCAGATATGATAAGTTGAAGGATGCCATGGAGGTTAGTGGTATCTCTTCTCACCAGTGATTCTGATACCTGCAGAAGAAGAACTTGAATGGGAAGTAAAAAGACCATAGCCCTCACTATTATCCAGATGTCTGGAACATTGAACAAATAAGCCCAGCGCTTTGGGTGGTAATTTGGTCAGGTGATCCTGAGAATCAACACTGCATGTCAGGGGAGTATAGGAAAACACTTTTGCAAAACCTTAGCTAGAGCTATTTATGAAGGTGAAAATCAGGAGAAAGTTTGAGGATTTTTTACTTAGCTCTTGTGGAAATGAGAACCATGAGTCTGAAAGCACTGGTCTTTTATGTCTTCTGTGAGCTCTAGGTTAGGTTGATGGAAGAACAACCATTTTCTTCTTTATCTACGTCTCGATGCCAGCCCAGTTTCATTACATTTGGAAATGACCCTGGGGCCTTTGAGGTCCCAAAAGAGATTCTGTTTCTGTAGGCCCGGGAACATTAGTGCATGGTCCTATGAGAGCTTTCACTCTCAGACACACTGCTCTTGTTCCCAGGGAGCAGGTTATTTGTCCCTGCCTCTTTGGAATTGGTGTTTAAACAGGGTTTGGTGAGGGCAAGTTTAACTTTCTTATACTCACTCACTCTCTGATCAAGGTAGTCAAGTCTCTGTTTGGCAGGGCACTAAATATTGCTCTTAGAGAAGTTTTGAAGAGGATGGTTTGCTTTCAGAGGCTGCCTGGGGTGGTTGGTTCACTAAACAAATTGAGGCCCATTTATATTTAGGGTGAATATGTTGAGTGGAATCCGGGAGGTAGGATATGCAGGATGTTTCTACAGAGATGTAGAAGATTTAAAAGAAAAAAAAAGAACTATATATCTCTCTCTATATATATATAAAAAAAAATGGAAACCCTGATGGCGTAGTGGTTAAGTGCTATGGCTGCTAACCAAAGGGTCAGCAGTTCGAATCCACAAGGCGCTCCTTGGAAACTCTATGGGGCAGTTCTACCCTGTCCTATAGGGCTGCCATGAGTGGGAATTGACTTGATGGCACTGGGTTTGGTTTCTATATATATATATACATATGTATATGAAGAGAGAATACGAAGACACAGATTTCAAGAAGGGCCATAAAAACATGACAGAGCATAGTTAAAAGTACAATGTATCTAGTTTAGACATACCCTGCAACTAGATTAGCATGATTACGTTCTGTTTTGTTTCCCCAGAGGTGAAAGAACAGTGGCTCACTAGACTCTTGAGGTTTAAGTTTGCATACCCTTCCGCTTTGCACATTGTGAATCTCACCGTTCTTTTTAATAACTTTATACTAACACCATACCTCTATATGGTGACTATTATACACTAAATTATACTGTGATTAATTACCTGTAGTTTGAATTCAAATGTTCCTTTTAATATAATACCCAACTCTGAATATTTTCCCAGTGCTTCAATCTTTTCAGAATTTGAATCAAGTTCTCTTTTGGGGGATCAAAATCTCGAATTTAAGAAAAAAACATCTTTATCTTCATTCACACTCTTTAACATTTGAACCATTTCACATGTTTTCTATAATGTGCCCCAGTCCTAACACTCATCTTAATCCTCCCGCAAAGAGGTTTCCTTTGTTCTGGTCACATCCATACTCTCTGGGAAGAAAATTTCTGTATGAATAGCAAGGGAAGTCTATTTCTCTCTGGAGGGTAATCTCTTGAAAAATGTCAAAGAAGTATCTGATTCAAGGATACTTTAATTACTTGCAGGATGGTATAAATGGAATTTTTAGTGCAATAATTCTTACATGAATAAAGACATGATAGGGTAAACTGAGATCCCTTTGCTTGTGATTCTCTAACAATAATGAGTGGCCTGTGTGTGTCAGAATCAACTCAAAGGAAACACGTGTGGGTGTTTGTTGTTGAGGTTGTTTTCTCCGTTTATATCCAGAGTAGTCTTAAGATATGGATTGAAACTATAAACATTGTTGCAAAAAATAGTTTCTTTCAATGTTTTATGTAGTATTTCAGAGTATTTGGTGGTGAGATGGTAAGTGTATGGAATATGTTGCTAACAGTTATGAATTTGAGTTGCCAGAAATGGCTGAATTTGAAAAACAAAGAAATCTCATAAGCTAACTATGTTAGTATGTATTAAAGAATCAATAAGTCACTGCTTGATAGTGTGAAAGCAAAAATAAATATTATACAGAGCTACATCCAGCTGATGATATGATATCTTTGTCTTATTGTTTGCCTATTAATTAGCTAGTGGTTAAAATAAGGGTTTAAAAATCAAAAGGATTACTTGACTAGTAATCCCAGATCAACTAGTTAACATTAATGGAATTTTCCCAAAGTACTGTACATATGGAAAGCCTAGTGGCATAGTGATTAAGCACCATGGCTGCTAAGCAAAGGGCCGGCAGTTTGAATCAGCCAGGCGCCCCTTGGAAACTCTATGGGGTAGTTCTACTCTGTCCTATAGGGTCAGTATGAAATGGAATCGACTCGACGGCACTGGCTTTGTTTTTTTTTTTTTTTTGGTTTACCATACATATTAACCAAAGTTTAAAAAAAAACAGATCCTCTGCCATTGAGTAGATGGCAACTCATGGCGACCCCACAGGGTCTGCAAGGCTGTGAATCTCTGGATGCAAACCTCCACAGTGGAACTGCTGGTGGTTTGAAACCGTCGACCTTTTGTTAGCAGTCTAGCTCTTTCAACACCGAGCCATCAGGGCTCCTTATCCAAAGTTTACTTAAATTAAGGACGATAACCTCACTCACCTCACTGTTAAGTGAGATCACATACAAAACATATCCATGGGTGGAAAAGTTCCAATATTCGATATGTAGTAGATTATAAAAAGCCCAATTATTTGGTCAAGACAGAGACAGACTGAAATATTGGTAGACAAAACACTGAGAGATGAAAACTTCATGATCAATGAAGAAAACTTCATGAGAAGATGAAAGTTTTGGAAACAAAGAACTTACTTCCACATTCTAGCGTATTTGTTGTTGTCATTAAGTGGTATAGAGTTTGCTCTAAAAGAGGCCCTTAGTACTACAGAAGGAAAGACTGTCCAGTCCTGCGTCATGCTCAAAACAATTGCTATGTTTTAGTCCATTGTTTCAGCCACTGTGTCAATCCATCTCGTCAAGGGTCTTCCTCATTTTGCTAACCCTCTACCTTACTAAGCGTGATGTCTTTCTCCAGGGACTGGTCACTCCTAGCTACATGTCCAAAATATGTGAGATGAAGTCTCTTCATTCTCACTTCCAAGGAGCACTCTGGCCATACTTCTTCTGAGAAAGACTTGTTCATTCTTCTGACAGCCCAGAGTATATTTAATATTCTCTGCCAACACCATAATTCAAAGGCATCAATTCTTCTTCCGTATTCATTGTACAGCTTTCATATACACATGCGGTGATTGAAAATATCATGACTTAGGTCAGGGCACCTTAGTCCTCCGAATGATATCTCTGCTTTCCCACACTTTAATGAGGTTTTTTGCAGCAGATTTGCCGAATGAAATACCCTGTTTGATTTTTTGACTGCTGCTTCCGTGGGCATTGATTATGGATCCAAGTAAATTAAATTCTTGACAACCTCAAATTTTTTTCCATATCACAATGCTGTTTATTGGTCCATTTGTGAGAATTTTTGTTTTCTTTATGTTGAGGTGTAATCCATACTAAAGGCTGTGGTCTTTGATCTTCATCAGTAAGTGCTTCAAGTCCTTTACTCTTTCAGCAAGCAAGGTTGTA
This sequence comes from Loxodonta africana, assembly GCF_030014295.1. Lineage (NCBI taxonomy): Eukaryota > Metazoa > Chordata > Mammalia > Proboscidea > Elephantidae > Loxodonta > Loxodonta africana. The sequence continues at coordinate 84,143,029 of NC_087348.1, forward strand.
TCATCTGCACATCACGGGTCATTAATGAGTCTTCCTCTAATCCAGTGCAGCATTCTTTTCATATAGTCTGAATTCTCCAATTATTCGTTCAGCATACAGAATGAATAAACGTCATGAAAGTTTAAAACACTGATGCACACCATTCCTAATTTTAAACCACACAGTATGTGTTTGTTCTGTCCAAATGACTGCCTCTTGATCTATGTATAGGTTCTACATGAGCACAATTAATTGTTCTGGAAATCCCATTCTTTGCAATGTTATCCATAATTTGTTATGATCCATGCAGTCCAATGCCTTTGTATAATCGATGAAACATAGGTAAACATCGTTCTGGTATTCTCTGCATTCAGCCATGTTATACCTGACATCAGCAATGATATCCCTCTTTCCAAATCCTCTTCTGAATCCAGCTTGAATTTCTGGCAGTTCCCTGTAGATATACTGTCGCAACCATTTTAAAATTATCTTCAGCAACATTTTACCATTAATTAATGATATTGTTTGATAATTTCTGCATTCTTTGGAATGAGCACAAATATTGATCTCTTCCAGGTGGTTGGCCAGGTAGCTGTCTCCCAAATTTCTTGGCATAGACATGTGAATGAGAGCTTCCAGAGCCAAATTTGTTTGTTGTTAACATCTCAGTAGACATCCTGTCAATTCCTAGAGACCTGTTTATTGCCAATATTTTCATTGCAGCTTGGACTTCTTCTTTCCATACCATCAGTTCTTGATCAAATGCTGACTCCTGATAATACCTGGAGTGGTTGAACATCTACAAATCCTTTTTGATGGAAGCACTCTGTGTATTAATTTCTTCCTTCTTCTTTCAAGCTTCCTGTGTTGTTCTCTTTTTTTCTTTTGTCAATAGAGTCCTTCAATATTGCAACGCGAAGACTGAATTTTTTCTTCTCTTCTTTCAGATTGAGAAATCCCAAGTGTTTTCTTCCCTTTTGGTTTTCTAACTCTAGGGCTTTCATATCTCATTATAATATTTACTTTGTCTTCTTTGAGCCACCCTTTGAAATTTTCTGTTCATCTCTTTAACCTCATAATTTCTTCAATTCACTTTATCTACGTTTAAAAGCAAGTTTCAGAGCCTCTTACATGCATTTTGGTCTTTCTTTCCTGTCTTTTTAATGACCTTTGTTTTCTTCACGCATGATGTGTTTGATGTCATCCCAGAACTTGTCTGATCTTTGGTCATTAGTGCTTGATGCATCAAGTCTGTTCTTGAGATACTTTCCAAATTCGGGTGGGAGATATTCCAGGTCATTTTTTTTTTTTTACTGTAAGTCTGAAAGCTAGTTAGGGTATCAGCTTCTTACTTTGAGCTTGTTCATTTGATGCTTAGTTCGAGGAATAGACAATTATATATGATATATATATTTATATATTTCTGTTTATTTATGTATATATATATAGGAGGGGGAGAGAAAAAGAGAGAGCTCTGGTCATGCAGTGGTTAAGAGCTATGGCTGCTAACCAAAATGTTGGCAGTTACAATCCACCAGCTGCTACTTGGGAACTCTATTTGGCAGTTCTATTCTCTCCTATGAGTCAGAATCGACTTGATGGCACTGGGTTTGGTTTTGGTTTTATTCTCTCCCATAGGGTTGCTATGAGTCAGAATCAACTCAACAGCAACGAGTTTTTTTTTTCTTTTATATTTGTGTGTGTGTGTGTGTGTATATATATATATATATATATATACACACAAATATATAGAGTCTGGTGTATAAGGCTGCTTATTCCTCCAAGTAGGCATCAATCTTGTATACTAGAATATCTACTCATATATTTGTGTATGTACATATATATATGTATAAAAATGTATGTGCATATATATTTATATTTCATATATATATAACCAAACCAAAAAAAACCAAAGTCGTTGCCTCAGAGTTGATTCCAACTCATTGTGACCCTGTTGGACAGAGTAGAACTGCCCCATAGAGTTTCCAAGAAGCAGCTAATCTTTTCCTTGTATCTTTAGTTTTCTTACTCTTCCTTGCTCCTGAAAGGGTGAGACCAGTGGAGTATTCTAGACGGCTGCTCACAGACTTTTAAGACCTCAGATGCCACTCACCAAGGTAGAATGTAAAACATATTCTTTAAAAACTGTGTTATGCCATTTGAGCTAGATATTCCCCAAGATCATGGTCCACACAGCCCTCAGCTCAGCAATTTGGTCCCTCAGGGAGTTCAGATGTGTCTACGGAGCTACCATGACTTTGCCTTGTTCAGGCTGTTCTGGCTTCCCCAGTATTGTATACTGTCTTACCCCTCACCAAAGTTCCCACTTATCTATTTTCTATTGTTTTTCCATCCCCACCCCTCCGCTCCCTCATAACCACCATCAAAGATTGTTTCTTTTTGTGTGTAAACCTTTTCAATAGTGTTTAAGGTAGTTGTCTCATACAATATTTGCCCTTTTGTGATTGACTTCTTTCACTCAGCATAGTGCCCTCCAGATTCATCCATGTTATGACATGATGCTTCACAGATTCACCATTGTTCTTTATCGTTGCCTAATACTCCACTGTGAGTATGTGCCACAGTTTGATTATCCATTCATCTGTTGGTGGGCATCTAGGTTGTTTCCATCTTTTTGTTATTGTGAACAATGCCGCAATGAACATGGGTGTTCATATACCCATTCACGTGATGACTTATTTCTCTAGGGTATATTTCTAGGAGTGGGAATTCTGGTTCATATGGTATTTCCCTTTCTAGCTTTCTAAGGAAGCACCATATCATTTTCCGAAATGGTTGCATCATTTTGCATTCCCACCAGCAATGCATAAGAGTTCCATACCCCCTACAGCCTCTCCAAAGTTTGTTATTTTCTGATTCTGGCCAGTAATGCTGGGGTGAGATGATAAATCGTTGTGGTTTTAATTTACATTTCTCTAATGTCTAGAGATAATGAGCCCTTCCTCATGTGTATGTTAGCCGCTTGAATGTCTTCTTTGGTGAAGTGTCTGTTCATTTCCTTTACTCTTTTTTAAATTGGATTATTTGTCTTTTTGTTGTAGAGGTGTTGGTTTTTCTTGTAGATTTTAGAGATTAGACCTCTGTCTGATTTGTAATAGCCAAATTTTTTTCCCAGTCTGTAGGCTCTCTTTTTTCCTCTTTTGGTGAAGTCTTTTGATGAGCATTTAAGTGTTTAATTTTTAGAAGATCCCAGTTATCTAGTTTATCTTCTGAAGTTTGTGTGTTGTTAGCTGTGGTGTGTATACTGTTACTGCTGTGTATTAGGGTCTCTAGTGTCGATCTTATCTTTTTCTTCTATGAACTATGAAGTTTTTGGCTTTATATTTAGGTCTTTGATCCATTTTGAATTAGTTTTTGTATAAGAGGTGAGGTATGGATCCTGTTTCATTTTTTGCAGGTGGACATCCAGCTTTGCCTGCAGCATTTGTTAAAAAGGCAGTCTTTTCCCCAGTTGATGGACTTTAGGGCCTTATCGAAGATCAGGTGACCATAAGTAGTTGGATTTACATCTGGGTTCTCAATTCTCAATTCTGTTTCATTGGTCAGTGTATCTCTCCTTTTACCAGTAGCAGGCTGTTTTGACTACTGCAGCTATATACTAGGCTCTGAGGTCAGGTAGGAAACCCCGGTGGCATAGATGTTAAGAGTCACATCTGCTAACCAAAAAGTCAGCATTTCGAATCCACCAGGTACTCCTTGAAATCTCTATGGGACAGTTCTACTCTGTCCTATACGGTTGCTTTGAGTCAGAATAGACTTGACGACAAAGGGTATGGGAGGTCAGGTATTGTGAGTCCTCCTACTTTATTCTTCATCTTCAATAGTGCTTTACTTATCCAGGGCCCCTTCCTTTCCATATGAAGTCAATGATAAGGTTTTCCATCTCTTTAAAGACTGTTGCTGGTATTTTGATCAGGGTTACTTTATATTTGTAAATCACTTTGGGTAAAATTGTCATTTTCACAATGTTTAATCTACCTAACCATGAGCATAGTATGTTTTTTCCATCTATTTATATCTCTTTTGGTTTCTTGCCATAGTGTTTTGTAATTTTTTTTGCATAGGTCTTTAACATCCCTGGTTAGATTTATTCCTAAGTATTTTATTTTTTTTTAGGGGGTATTATAAATGGTATTGTTTTCTTGATATCCGTTTCATTGTTCTCTTTATTGGTGTAAAGGAGTCTAACTGATTTTTGTATTTTTTTACTTGTATCCTGCTAAACTGCTGAATCTTTCTATTATTTCCAGTTGTTTTCTTGCGGAGTTGTTTGGGTTTTCTATGTATAGTACCATATCATCCACAAATAGGGACAGTTTAACTTCTTCATTACCAGTTTGGATGCTTTTTATTTCTTTTGCTCACTTATTGCTCTAGCTAGGACTTCCAGCACAATGTTAAATAGGACTGGTGATAAAGGGCATCATTGTCTTGCTCCTGTTCTCAAGAGAAATGTTTTCAGCCTTTCTCTGTTAAGAATGATGTTGGCTGTTGGTTTTGCATATATTTCCTTCATTATGTTGAGACATTTCCCTTCTACACCTTTTTTATTGAGTTTTTATTGGGAATCTCTTTTGGACTTAGTTGACTGCCTTTTCTGCATCAATTGAGATGGTCCTGTGACTCCTTCCTTTCTTTTTATTTATGTGGTGGATTACATTGATTGATTTTCTAATGTTGAACCATCCTTGCATACCTGGTATGAATCCTACTTGACTGTGCTTTTTTTTTTTTTTTTATATGATCCTTAATTCTTTTTTTTTTTTTTTAATTCTATTGGCTAGAATTTTGTTGAGAATTTTTGCATCTTTATTCATGAGAAATACTGGCCTGTAAGTTCTTTTTTGGGGGCGGGGGCGGGGGAGATGTCTTTGCCTGGTCTTGATATCAGCATTATCCTTGCTTCATAGAATGAATTTGGAAGTATTGCTTCCTTTTTTATGTTCTGAAATAGCTGGAGTAGTACTGGTGTAGTAAGCTCTTCTCTAAATATTTGGTAGAATTCTCCAGTAAAGCCATCTGGGTCAGAGCTTTTGTTGTTGCTATTTTTGGGAGCTTTTTTTTTATTACCTTTTCAGTGTTTTGTTATGGGTCTGTTCAGATTTTCAACATCATTTTATGTTAGTTTGGGTAGGTAGTGTGTTTCTAGAAATTAGTCCATTTTCTGTAGGTTTTCAAATTTGGTGGAGTATAGTTATTCATAATACTCTCTTATGATCCTTTTTATTTCAGTTGGGCCTGTTGTAATGTCCCCCATTTCATTTCTTGTTTGGGTTATTTGTGTCCTCACCTGTTTTCCTTTTGTCAATTTGGCCAGCGTTTTGTCGATTTGGTTGATCGTTTCAGGCAACCAACTTTTGGTTTTGTTTTTTCTTTCTACTGTTTTTTTTCTATTTTCTATTTCATTTATTCCTGCTCTGATCTTTCTTATTTCCTTTCTTCTGATGGCTGTGGGCTTCTTTTGCTATTCTCTTTCTATTAGTTTAAGTTGTGGAACTAATGTTTTGATTTTGTCCCTTTCTTCTTTTTTGATGTATGCATCTATTGCTATAAATTGACCTCTGATCAAAGCCTTTGCTGTGTCCCAAAAGTTTTGGTGTGATGTGTTTTCAGTCTTGTTTAATTCTAGGAACTTTTTGATTCCATCTCTGATTTCTTTTATTACCCAGTGGTTTTTATTCAGTTTCCATGTAACCGATTTTCTTTCCTTGCTTTTCCAGTTGTTAATTTCTACTTGATACCATTGTGGTCAGAGAAGATAATTTGCATTATTTCAATGTTTTGGATTTTGTTGAGGGTTGCTCTGTGGCCTAAGATGTGGTCTATTCTGGAGAACATTCCATGTGCTTTGGAAAAGAATGTGTACTTTGCAAGTGTTGGGTGGAGTACTCTATACGTGTCTATGAGGTCAAGTTGGCTGATATTGCCCTTTAGCTCTTGTGTGTCTTTGTTGAGTTTCTTTCTAGCTATTCTGTCCTTTACCAAGAGTGATGTGTTAAAGTCTCCTACTATTATTGTGGAACCGTCAATTTCTCTTTTCAATGATGTTAGAGTTTGTTTTATGTACTTTGGAGCCCTATTGTTGGGTGCATAGGTATTCATTATGGTTAAGTCTTCATGATGGATCACCCCTTTAATCATTATATAGTGTCCTTCTTTGTCTTTTATGGTGGATTTTGTTTTAAAGTCTATTTTATCTGAGATTAGTACTGCCACTCCTGCTCTTTTTTGGTAGTTATTTGCTTGATATATTTTTTTTCCATCCTTTGATTTTTAATAAATTTATGTCTTTGTTTCTAGGTTGTATCTCTTGTATATAACTTCTTGGTGGACCCTGTTTTTTATCCATTCTGTCACTCTCTGTCTCTTTATGGGTGCTTTATGCCATTTGCATTTAGTGTAATTATTGATAGGTGTGAGTTTATTGCTGTCATTTTTTAGTGCTTTTTTTATCATTGTGCTGATGTTTTATTTGTTCCTCTTACTCTCCTTTGCTGAGTTCTTATTGTTCGTGAATTTCTTTTTCATTACTTTTGTTTTTGTATATTTTGCTTTATTGAGACTTTATATTTTTCTTCTTTATTCAATGAGTAGATTTGTGAACATTTTCGTGGTTACCTTGAACCAGTCTATTACTATTTGGTATCGCCTTGCCTTCCTGTCCGTTGTGGGTGGGGCAAATACAAGCAGCACAAATGGTGCACTTTCTGGCCAGCCAAGCTGCTGCTGACAGCCAGAAAGCAAGGAGGTATAGCAGCAGGGAGAGGATAAGAGATGGGAAAGCATGCGTTGCATATTACTCTGTGCTCTACCTCCTCCTGGGAGCTCCATAAGACTGCTTTCTTGTCCTCCCTGTCTGCCGATCTCCAACTGGAGTTCAAGATGGCAAATCCATGCTGCATTAGCCAGTAGGGAACCTCTACATGTATCTTTCCTCGCTGCCTGTTCTCTGTCAGTTCTTATTTCATTCATTGTGTGATTAAGTTCTTTATCTCTTGGTTTGACACTTCAGGTTCCAGGATTGGTGTTTGTCTCTGTTTTGCTTAGTGTTTTGAGTCTTTGCTGTGGAGAGATGACGTGGTGCTTCTGTCTATGATGCCATATTGGGCAAAAGTTTTTTTCTGTTTTATTTAAAACCAAGTGAGTATAAAGAATTTTTTCCATAGATACATATAATATTTTTAAGAACCAGTGGTCTAAGACTCAAGCTGTCCTGCTGAGGGAAGGCCCCTGAGACAATTGAGGAAGACTCGGCCCCCTTTCTCCTCCCCATAACCCTTCCTGGATATTCTAAATTCTCTAAGGATTTAGAAGGTTAGTTCTGAACTCAAATTTGTAACTCCCAATAGTTTCTTTCCCTGACATCATGGGGAAGCAATCTCTGCTCCATGCCCAGGGGAGACTTGAGCATCTGGAAGCATGACTATACCTGAGCTCATTTGGAAAAGCTGTACATGATAAGAAAGCTGTATAGCTGCCCTCAGGCAATGTGGGTGCTCATCCTGACTCCCATAGAAACCCTGGCAAGGTAAGGCAATACATGATCTCTCTCATTTGTGTTACGGTCACGATGAAAAATGGTCAGGCAGGAAAGTTCCAGTGCTGTAGTCAGAGTAGACAGAGTCAGAAAATAAAAAGTGAAGTTTCCTGAAGATCTTTATATGTATATCTTGAAAGGACTACCCCTATGTTAATAGCAGGAGGCATAAGGAGCAGAACGGTGACAGAGTTCACCTGTGTTGGCCACTGATCCTTGAGTATATATAGAAATTTAAATATAATAAAGAAATTTTTAATGTACTACAGTTTGGGGGGATTAGAGTGTAATTAAGTTACAGTGACTTTATTGGTTGTCTTAAATTTATATTCATGTTGTTTACTAGAAAACTAATAGCACTTCCTTATCTTCTTTTTCTTTCTTCTCTTTTTTAATTTATTCATTGGAACAACAGGCAAATGTATGAAAAGACATGGTCTCTGCCCAGTAGGATTTGCAATACAATAAAGGAGGAAGATATGCAAAAACATATAATACAATATGAAAAAAAGATAGAGAATAGGTAAGTCCCTTTGCACATACCGTAGGGACACTGTGGAGGGGTGTTACTGATGTTTCAGTTTGCTAGAAAAATAATTTCAGAGAAGCTGATATGTGAGTAGAATCTTCAGTTCTTATCAAAAATCTACTGAGGATATTTATGTGTGAAAAAGTACCATTAAGAACGATAAGACAAGATCACTGCTTTCATAGATTAAGTAGTTTAATGCAGAGAATATGGAAGAAGGTATTTCAAGGAGTTAGACCTATTCCTTCATATTTTATAAGACATGGAAGAACACATCTCATTAGTTATTTCTTGGTTTATATTTTTGTTGATGAATGCCATTACAATTCTTCTGCATTAGTTATATACTTATCATGAACTAAAAAAACTATCTAGGTAATAAATACATTGAATACATCTGCAGTATTCAAAAAATTCATACAAAAGCAATAAAGCTAAATCACACCCTGTCTATATGACTTTCTATCCATTACCTATTTTAGACTCCTCCAAGGTGGCCGTGCAACTTTTTAGATTACTTTTTGTGTTTATAGGATTCATAACATAAATGTGTTTTTACTGGATATTTATATAATTTTATATACAGTATTGATAGGAAAATTTATCGAATATATATAATTTTTTAATTTGGATGTTTTAAATATCAGTTTATATGTGTTCACCTTTATTTATCTTAACTGTTGCTGAGTAGTCCACATAAGAACTTACCACAGATTTTTTTTTTTTTAACTCTTTCTTTTTTGAGGGACATTTTGAATGCTTCAATTTTTCTTGTACTACCAGCAATTTTGCAGTTAAAATCACTGTACATACTTCCATATGTATTTGTGAAAATTATTTTTAGGGTAGCAATTAGTTAATTGTTCTGCAAAAATATTTTTTAATAACATTGGTTACTACACAATCTTCCTCTAGAAATTGGGCCATTTCATAATCCTATCATTTGTGCTTAAGACTTGGCATTTATTCTAAACCTCGCTAACATTTGTTATCATTGATCTTGATATTTTGTTGGCTAAACAGTTAATATACATTTTGTATTACTTACATTAAATTTTCAATTTTCTGATTACCAATGAGGATAAAATCAATTTTAATCTAACTGTACAGTTGCATTCACTTCTCTGTGTATTTTCTTTCTACATACATTCATGTGTCACTTAATGTCCAGGATACATTCAGTGAAATAGGAAATTTTGTGATTTGGATGTTGTGTGAACACTATATTGCAGCCGGTCCCTGGGTTATGAAGTCCAATGTATGTACAGACCATAGTTACTAACCAACCCCCATTAAAGCCTATTATATTGAAAATTCAAGATATAGTGGTTCATGATAACCAAGGGGCACTACTTTTCAACTTCATCAAAATGCCATTATCATTAAAAAAAAAAATTAGTACTATATTATTAAGTTAAAGATATTTTAGTGTTTCTGAAAGAGTTTCTTTAATGAGTTTTATGCATAAAAATGCATCCATTAATAAACCAGACCCATTGCCTTGGAGTCAATTCCGACTCATAGCAACCCTATAGGGTAGAGTAGAACTGCTACATATGGCTTCTATGCAGTGGTTGTTGATTCGAACTGTTGACCTTTTTGTTAGCAGCCAAGCTCTTAACCACTCTATCACCAGGGCTCCATAGAAAGGTGCAGCATATACTATATACTAAGACCAACTTTTGGCTGATCCCAGATATGAAACTTACATAAGTTTCCAACTCACATACAAATTCAACTTAAAGACAGATTTAGGGGCATAACTCATTCATAATCTGAGGACTGCTGGAGCACTTGTTGCTGAGGGAACCTGTTGCATTATCTGCATCTGATTACATCTGCTACATCCCATTCTCCATTGGGATTTCTGCACTCTATCATAAACTTCTTGGACCACCGACATATATGTGGTTGGACATTGTCCGAACAAACATTACGTGGTGCGTGACTGTAATCCACACACTTACATTCTGTTAGGTAAACATATTTAAATTGTCTAGGGCATAATGAAACTTATTAAGTTAAGGGATATAACAAAAGGAAAGGGTGAATGTTAAAGCATGAAAGAAAGATGAGAATTTTGATGGAACCACATATACGGATAAAAGGCTTAATTTTGAGATCAAAGCAAGTAAAGTATGTAAAGCCTAGCTCAATGAGTATATACATAATCATGACAGTAGAGTAGGATCAGATTGAGAAAGAGATTTTTGTCTGGTGATGTTAATATTTTCTGTGAGTTATAAACTCGTCTGTTGATTATAGAAAGGGTTAATTAGGAATAGACAGATTTGGACCAGTTCCTGCATAGAATGCTAAAATAGAGTGTGTGGGGGTGCAGGTTCCTTTTTAGCCAGCATTTATTATCAAAGTAATGCTGATGGAGTATTCTAATGTTATATACAGTTCGATCCCCAAGCTCTCCCTCCCAAGTACAAATGGCCTGCCACACCACTAGGGCACTTTATCCCCTCACCTACACAAAAGTGAGCAGACTGACACACCATTAGGGCAGTTTGTCCTAACAGTTAAGGATGAGGGCTATGAAATCAGAGTGTCTGAGCTAGAACCCAAGTCTACCACTTACCATTTACCTTACACAAGTTACTTAAACTCTTCTCATCTTAAGATAGGGATAAAACTTAAATAACTCAATAGACTAAGCACTCTCAGAAAAGCAACAGACTTACAAGAAGTGCTTAGAAATGCTAGCTATTACACTGTTACATAACTTCTCAATAGTCTGAGTTCACTGTATTCTCGTTTAGTCTCAATTTTTACCACGATTCAGAATTGCCATTCCCTAGACTTCCCAAAGCTTCCTTGGCCAGTATATCCAGCTATTTTCATTCTCAAAATAGAATATCCTTTCCTAACATAAAAATCAAACCCATTGCCACCAAGTCGATTTTGACTCATAGTGACTCCATAGGACAGAGTAAAACTGCCCCATAGAGTTTCCAAGGAGCTCCTGGTGGGTTCGAACTGCCAATTCTTTGATTAGCAGCTGTAGCACTTAACCACTATGCTGAAAAAAAAAAAAAAATTTTTTTTTTTTTTTTAGCTGAAATTCAAATAGCCAAATTAAGCTGAAACTTTGGGTATGAAACTTTAAAGACAGGTTAAGAGGCAAAAAATGCCTTTTTTTTTTTTAAAATGTAATCCAATATCAATGTCCAGCTGGCTACACATATTTCAATGGACACTGATTTAAAGGTCATTTTCCTTGGTCACTTGGAACCCTGGCTTGTCTGCTAATCAAAAGGTAGGTGGTTCAAGCACCTCTGCAGTTCCGTTGGAGAAAGATGGAGAAGTATGCTTCTATAGAGATTTACAGCCTTGGCAGCTGTATGAGGGAGTTCTTCTCTGTCCCACATGGTCAGCATGAGTCAGAATGGAATCCACCATGATGGGCTTGGTTTTCTGGTTTGGGGTTTTTCTTTGATCACAAAGAATTCATATTTTACACTTAGCTGTAAAAGACAATAAATAGAGTGTTTCGGAAATAGTGTTCATTGTGTTTCTAAAATAAAGAAAAAATTGTTTTGAGGTATCAGTAGAATTTTCGAAGTGTCATTCTAATAGTTTTTAAAAATAAGTTTAATCAGCACACTGCTGTATGGGAGTGGTGGGAGATAAGTCAATGTAGGGAGCGCATGCTGAGCAAAGAAAAAATCATGAATCAAAGTTGGCATACAATAAATTGCCTACTGCTGAGTTGATTTAGACTCATAGCTATCCTACAGGTGAGAGTAGAACAGCCCCTAGGGTTTCCTAGGCTGTAATCTCTATGGGAGCAAATTGCCAAGTCTTTTCTCCCTGGGAGCCACTGGTGAGTTTTAACTACCATCCCTTTAGTTAGCAGTCAAGTGCTTAACCATTGTGCAACCAGGGATCCCTAAATTGCCTATTGTTGTTGTTGTTGTTAGGTGTCATCTAGTTGTTTCCACCCTATAGTGACCCCATGTAAAACATAAGGGAAAACTTCCCGGTCCTGCAACATCCTCATAGTCAAAGTTAACTTTGAGCCCATTGTTGAAGCCTCTGTGTCAATACATCTCATTGAGGGTCTTCCTCTTTTTCACTGATGCTCTACTTTACCAAACAAGATGTCCTTCTCCAGGGATTGGTCCCTCCTGATAACATGTCCAAAGCACATGAGACCAAGTCTCACCATCCTTGCTTCTAAGGGCCATTCTGGCTGGACTTACTCTGAGACAACTTCGTTCCTTCTTCTGACAGTCCATGGTATATGCAATAATCTTTACCAACAATGTAATTCAAAGCCTTCAATTCTTTGGTCTTTATTCATTGTTCAGCTTTTGCATGGACAAGTATGAGGCAACTGAAAATACCATGGCTTGGATCTGGTGCACCTTAGTCTTCAAGGTGACACCTTTGCTTTTGAACATTCTGAACACGTTAAAGAGGTCTAGTGCAGCAGATTTGCCCAATGCAATAGGTCATTTAATTTCTTGACTGCTGTTTCCATGCATGAAGATTCTGGATCCAAGTAAAAAGAAATCCTTGGTAACTTCAATCGTTTCTCTGTTTATCATGATATTGCTTACTGGTTCAGTTGTGAGGATATTTGTTTTCTTTATGTTGTGGTGTAATTCGTATAAAAGGTTGTGGACTTTGAACTTCATCAGTAAGTGCTTCAAGTCCGCTTTGTTTTCAGCAAGCAAGTTTGTATAATGTGCATATCTCAGGTTGTTAATGAATATTCCTCTAATCCTTATGTCCTGTTCTTTTTCACATAGTCTGGCTTCTTGGGTTCTTTGCTTAGCATACAGGTTGAATAAGTATGGTGAAAGGATACAACCCTGAGTCACAACTTACCTGATTAAAATCATGCAGTATTCCCTTATTGACACAGTATCCCCAGAATGACTGCTCTTGGTCTATATATAGGTCCCGCAATTATGTGTTCTGGAATTTCCATTCTTCGCAACGTTATCCATAATTTGTTATGATCCACAAAGTCAAATTCCTTTGCATAGTCAGTGAAACACGGGTAAACATCTTTCTCATATTCTTTGCTTTCAGGCAAGATTCACCCGACATTAGCAATAATATAACTCCTTTCACATACTTTTCTGAATCTGGCTTGAATTTCTGACAGTTTTCTGTTGATGTACTGCTGCAACCGGTTTTATAATCTTCACCAAAATTTTATTGTATATTAACGATATTGTTTGATCATTTCTGCATTCTGTTGGATCACCTTTCTTTAGAATGGGCACAAATATGGATCTCTCCCTGTCAGTTGGTTGTCTTCCAAATTTCTTGAAATATACAAGCAAGCACTTCTAGCCTTGCATCTGTTTGTTGAAACACCTCAAGTGGTTTTTTGTCAATTTCTGGAACCTTGTTTTCTTGCCAATGCCTTCAGTACAGCTTGAACTTTTTCCTTCAATAACATCAGTTCTTGACCATATGCCACCTCTCGAAATGGTTGAACATCAACCAATTCTTTTGGTACAATGACTGTATATTTCTCCCACCTTCTTTGCTTTGCTTTGTTTTAATTTCTGCCTTTCTTTTATTTATTTTTTTTTTTTTGACTTACGTGTTCTCTCTCTCTCTCTAACTATACTTTAAATGAAAGTTTGCAGAGAAAACTAAGCTTCTTATTAAAGAATTATTACACATACTGTTTTGTGGTATCAGTTACCAACCCCATGACATGTCAACACCCCCCTTCTTGACTTGGGATCCCTAATACCAGCTTTCCTGTCCTCTCCTGCTTTCTAGTCCTTGCCCTTGGGCAGATGTGCCCCTTTAGTTTTGTTTTTTTTTTTTTCTTTGTGGGCCTGTCTAACCTTGGCTGAAGGGTAAACCTTGGGATTGAGTTCTTTACTGAGACAAAAGGGTGTCACACTTTTGAGGTTTCTCTAGTCTCTGTCAGGCCAGTAATTCCAATAGTTTTTTGTGAGTTATAATTTTGTTCTACATTTTTCTTCAGGCCTGTCCAGGACCCTCTATAGTGATCCCTATCAGAGCAGTCAATGGTGGTAGCTGGGCACAATCTAGTTCTCCTGGACTTAGTCTGGTGGTGGCTGTGATAGTTATGGTCCATTAGTCCTCTGAATTAATCTTTCCCAAGTATCTTTGGTTTTGTTCATACTCCCTTGCTCCCAACAGGGTTAGATCAGTGGAATATCTTAGATGGACACTCACAAGCTTTTAAGACCCAGATGCTACTCACCAAAGTAGGATGTAGAACATTTTTTTTATAAACAATGCTATGCAAAATTGAGCTAGATGTTCTCCAAGACCGTGGTCCCCACAGCTCTCAGCCCAGTAATTCTGACCCTCAGAGGGTTTGGATGTCTATGGTACTTCTATGACCTTGCCTTGGACAAGTTGTGCTGGATTCCCCAGTATTTTGTACTGTCTTACCGTTCACCAAAGCTATCACTTATCTATTGTCTATGTACTGTTTTTCCATCCCCACACCTCCCCACCCTTGAAACCATCAAAGATTGTCTCTTTTTGTGTTTAAACCTTTTCATGAGCTTTTATAGTAGTGGTCTCATACAATATTTGTCCTGTTGTGATTTACTTATTTCACTCAGCATACTGCCCTCCTGATTATTCCGTGTTGTGAGATGTTTCAAGGATTCATCATTGTTCTTTATCTGTGCTTAGTACTCCACTGTGTGTATGTACCATAGTTCGTTTATCCATTCACCTGTTGATGGGCATCTAGGTTGTTTCTATTTTTTTGCTATTGTGAACAATTGAACACGGGTGTGCATATGTATAGTCATATGACAGCTCTTATTTCTCTAGGATATATTCCTAGGAGTGGGATTACTGGGTCATATGGTATTTCTATTTCTAGCTTTCTAACAAAGTGCCACATCATTTTCCAAAATGGTTGTACCATTTTGCATTCCCACCAGCAATGCATGAGAATTTCAATCTCTCCACAGCCTTTCCAACATTTGTTATTTTATGTTTTCTTGATTCATGCCAGTAACGCCAGGGTGAGATGGAATTTCATTGTGGTCTGAATTTGCCTTTCCCTAATTTTTTTTTTTTTTTAACCTTTTACTGGGTTGGTTTTCTAATGGCTAGTGATCCAGAGCCTTTCCTCACATGTCTGCTAGCCACTTGAATATCTTCTTTGGTGAAGGATCTGTTCATTTCCTTTGCCTATATTTTATTTGGATTATTTGCTTTTTTGTTGTAGAGATGTTCGATTTTCCTATAGATTTCAGAGATTTACTTGGATCCACAATCAACAACCATGGAAGCAGCAGTCAAGAAATCAAAAGACACATTGCATTGGGTAAATCTGCTGCAAAGGACCTCTTTAAAGCATTGAAAAGCAAAGATGTCACCTTGAAGACTAAGGTGCACCTGACTAAAGCCATGGTATTTTCAATCACATCATATGCATGTGAAAGCTGGAAAATGAATAAGGAAAACCAAAGAAGAATTGATGCCTTCGAATTGTGGTGTTGGTGAAGAATACTGAATATACTGTGGACTGCCAAAAGAATGAACAAATCTGTCTTAGAAGAAGTACAACCAGAATGCTCCTTAGAAGCAAGGATGGCGAGACTGTGTCTTACATACTTTGGAGATGTTGTCAGGAGGGATCAGTCCCTGGAGAAGGACATCATGCTTGGCAAAGTACAGGGTCAGCGGAAAAGAGGAAGACCCTCAACAAGGTGGGTTGACACAGTGGCTGCCACAGTGGCTGCAACAATGAACTCAAGCATAGCAACAATTGTAAGGATGGCTCAGAACCAGGCAGTGTTTCGTTCTGTTGTGGGTTGGGTCACTATAAGTCAGAACTGACTTGACAGCACCTAACAACAACAACAACCTTTGTTGGATTTGTCATAGCCAAAATTTTTTCCCAGTCTGTAGGTTCTCTTTTTACTCTTTTGTTGAAGTCTTTTGATGAGCACTTGTTTAATTTTTAGAAGATCACCATTGTCTAGCTTATCTTCTGGAGTTTGTGTGTTGTTACTTATGGTTTGTATCCTGTTAATGTGTTTTAGGACCTCTAGTATTGATCATATGTTTTCTTCTGTGATCTTTGTAATTTTTGGTTTTATATTTAGGTCTTTGTTCCATTTTGAATTAGTTTTTGTGTATGGTGTGAAGTATGGGTCTTGTTTCTTTCCTTTTTTTTTTTTTTTGCAGTTTTGTCAGCACCATATGTTAAAAAGATTGTCTTTTCCCCATTTTATGGACTTTGGCCCCTTGTTGAAGATCAGGTCGCCATAGGTGGATGAATTTACATCTGGGTTCTCAATTCTGTTCTACTGTTAATGTACCTGCTGTTGCACCACTACCAGGCTGTTTTCAGTACCGTAGGTATATAGTACGTTCAAGATCAGGTAGTGCATGTTCTCCTACTTTTTTCTTCTTCTTCAATGATACTTTACTTATCTGAGGCCTCTTCCCTTTCCATATAAAGTTAATGGTTAGTTTTCCCATCTCTTTAAAGAATGTTATTGGTATTTGGATTGGGATTGCATTATATTTGTAGATTGCTTTGTGTAGAATTGATATTTTCACAATGTTGAGCATACCTATCCATAAGCATGGTATGTTTTTCATTTATGTAGATCACTTTTGGTTTCTTGTGGCAGTGTTGTATAGTTTTCTTTGTATAGATCTTTGTCCTCCCTGGTTAGATTTATTCCAAAGTATTTTATTTTTTAGGGGATAATATAAAAGATATTGTTTTCCTGATTTCCTTTTTGTCATTTCCTTAATTGATGTATAGGAATACAACTGATTTTTGTATGTTTATCTTGCATCTTGCTACTCTGTTGAATCTTCCTGTTAATCCAAGTAGTTTTTCCATGGAGTCTTTTGGGTTTTCTACCTATAATATCATACCATCTGCAAATAGGGACTGTTTCACTTCTTCATTACCAATATGGGTGTCTTATGTTATTATTATTATTATTATTTTGGCTTGTTGTTCTAGCTAGGACTTCCAATCTTCCAACTTCTTACGATGATTTCTGTGTTGTTTTCCCATAGAATCCCTCAATATTGCAACTCAAAGATTGATTTTTTCCAGTTATTTCATCTTGAGATCCCTTTTGATTTTTTGACTCCAAGTCTTTGCACATTTTATTAAAATAGTTTTATTTGTCTTCTTGAGCCACTCTTTGTAATCTTCCGTTCAGCTGTTTTATGGCATAATTTCCTAAATTCACTTTAGCTGTTCTGACTTCAAAAGCAACTTTCAGAGTCTATTCTTGTCATTTATTTTGGTATTTTCTTTCTTTTCTGTCTTTTTAATGACTTTTGTTTTCATCATGTATGATGTCCTTCCACCACTCATCTGGTCCTCATGCGTTAGTGTTAAATACATCAAATCTATGCTTGTGGTTGTCTCTAAATTTATGTAGGGTATTCTCAAGAGCATACTTTGACTCTCGTAGACTCCTTTTCATTTTTTTCAGCTTAAACTTGAGCAACAGATTGTCTGTTCTGTAGTTAGCCCCTGGGTTTGTCTGACTGAAAATATTGATGTATATACAGGAGTAAAAGAAATTAAGACTATAGGTTATAATTGTATTGTTATACTTCTTGCCTGCTAAGCTTAGAGCAGCACACAGTCTATGGCCAAGGGAGAGTCATTAACTGCACTGAGGTGTTCCTGTCTTGCCACAGAGGTATCCCACTCCTCTTATCTGTTGCCATCTTCCTCAGTTCATCTCCTTCTGAAAATTCCACACAATCTGCTTATCTCACAAATTTCGATATAATGATATTATGCCATATCTTTAATTTGCCATAACCCAAAAGTATTATGACTAAAATCTTTAAAAAATAGAATTCTAGTCTCTATATTCCTTAGAAGTGAGTGGTGAGACTTTGGACATGTTATCAGGAGGGATGGGTCCCAGGAGAAGGACATCATGCTTGGTAAAATAGAGGGTCAATGGAAAAGAGGAAGATCCTCAATGAGGTGGACTGACAATGTCTGCAACAAGGGGCTCAAGTAAAACAATGATTCTGAGAATGGCACAGGGCTGGGCAGTGATTCATTCTGTTGTATATAGGATCCCTATGAGTTGGAATTAACTCAACAACACCTAACAATATCTAACTCTATTCACTTTGTTATGATTTTACTATTTCTTACTTAGTACTCCAAATCCTAGGAAGAAGAACCTTGCAGTTTATTTCTGAAAAAATTGGCTAGTGGAAGCCTTATTAATAAAATATATATATATATATTTATTTATTTATTTATTTATTTAAATAGCAGCAGAATATTGTCTGATATAATGCTAGAAGATGAGCCCTTCAGGTTGGAAGGCACTCAAAATACAACTGGGGAAGAGCTCCCTCCTCTAAGTAGAACCGACCTTAATGATGTAAATGGGGTGAAGCTTACAGGACCTACATTTGCAGATGTGACAAGACTCAAAATAAGAAAAAACAGCTGCAAACATACATTAATAATCAGAACGTGGAATATACAAAGTATGAACTCAGAAAAATTGGAAGTCATCGAAAATGAAAAAGAACATACAAACTTCCATATCCTAGGCACTAGTAAGCTGAAATGGACTGGTATTGGCCATTTTGATTCAGAAACTACTATTGTCTACTATGCCAAGAATTTCCAATTGAAAAGGAATGGAGTTGTGTTCATTGTCAAAAAGAACATTTCAAGACCTATCCTGAAGTAAAGCCCTATCAGAGATTGGATAATATCCTTTCACCTACAAGGATGACCAATTAATATAGCTGTTATTCAAATTTACTCACCAAACTCTAAGGTTAAAAATGAAGAAATTGAAGATTTTTATCAACTTCTGCAGTCTGAAATTGATCAAACATGCAATCAAGATGCATGATAATTACTGACCATTGAAATGTAAAAGTTGGAAACAAAGAAGGACTGGTAGTTGAAAAACATGGCTTTGGTGATAGAAATGATGCCGGAGACTGAATGATAGAATTTTTCAAGACCAATGACTTCTTCATTGCAAATATCTTTTTTTTCAACAACATAAATGGTGTGTATATGGGGACCTAGCCAGTTGGAATACGCAAGAATCAGATCAACTATATCTCTGGGAAAAGATTATGGAAAAGCTCAATATCATCAGTCAGAAAATGGTAAGGGGCTGACTGTGGAAAATACCCTCAATTGCACTTATGAAAGTTGAAGTGGAAGAAAATTAGAACGAGTCCACAAGATCCAAAGCACAGCCTTTAGTATATCCCAACTGAATTTAGAGACCATCTCAAGAATGGACTTGATGTATTGAACACTAAATGATTAAAGACCAGTTGAGTCATGGAATGATATCAAAGATATCACACAGAGAGAACAAGAGGTCATTAAAAGAGAGGAAAGAAAACAATGGCCAAAACTGATGTGCCAAGAGACTCTGTGAGTTACTCTTGAACATCCAGTAGCTAAAGCGAAAGGAAGAAATGATGAAGTAAAAGAGTTGAACAGAAGATTTCAAAGGATTTCTTAAGAAGAAAACTAAAATGTTATAATGAAATGTGCAAAGACCTGGAGTTAGAAAACCGAAAGGGAAGAATATGTTCGGCATTTTTCAAGCTGAAAGAACTTAAAAAATTCATACCTCGAGTTGCATTAGTGAATGATTCTATGGGAAAATATTAAATGACGCAGAAAACATCAAAAGATGATGGAAAGAATGCACAGAATCACTGTATGAAAAAGAATTGATCAATGTTCAACCATTTCAGGAGGTAGTATTATGAAGAACTGAAGGATGAGCTCTTTGGTAAAAAACAAGGCTTGGTCAAAAACAAGGCTCCAGGAATTGACAGGCTACCAATTGAGGTGTTTCAACAAAAGGATGCAGCCCTGGAAACATTCACTCATCTATGCCAGGAAATTTGGAAGAGAGCAACCCGGACACCTGACTGGAAGACATCCATATTTGTACCCATTCCAAAGCTAAGAGATCCAAAAGAACACGGAAATTATCAAACAATATTATTAACATCACACACAAATAAAATTTTGCTGAAGACCATTCAAAAGTGGTTACAATAGTGTATCAGCAGTTAACTGTCAGAATTTCAGGCTGGGTTCAGAAGAGGACATCAAAAAAGTGATATCATTACTGATGTCAGATGGATATTAGCTTAAAGCAGAAAATACCAGAAATATGTTTACCTATGTTTTATTGACCTATGTTTTATTACCTATGTTTTGTTGTTACTGGGTTTATGTTTTATTGACTATGCAAAGGCTTTCAACTGTGTGAATTATAAAAATTATGGATAATATTGGGAAGATAGAAAATTCAAAACACTTAATTTTGCTCATGAGGAACCTGTACGTGGACCAAGAAGCAGTTGTTCATACAGAACAAGGGGAAACTATGTGGTTTAAAATCAGGAAAGATGTGCTTCAGGGTTGTACCAATTCACCATATTTATTCAATCTGTCTGCTGAACAAATAATACCAGAAGCTGGAATATATGAAGAACAGGACATCAGGATTAGAGGGAGACTCATTAACACCCTGCTTTATGCCAATGTTACAACCTTACTTGATAAAAGTGAAAAGGAATTGAAACACTTACTGAGAAAAATCAAAGACCACAGCTTTCAGTATGGATTACATATCAACATAAAGAAAACAAAAATCCTTCACAACTGGACCAATAAGCAACATCAAGATAAATGGAGAGGAGACTGTAGTTGTCAAGGATTTCATTTTGCTTGGATACATGAAAGCAGCAGTCAAGAAATCAAAGGACACATTGCATTGGGAAAATCTCCTGCAATAAAACCTCTTTAATGTGTTAAAAAGGCAAGATGTCACTTTAAGGACTAAGGTGCACCTGACTTAAGCCATGGTGTTTTCGATCATTCATATACATGTGAAAGCTGGGCAATGATACAGAAGACCAAAGAAGAATTATTTCGTTTGAAGTATTGTGTTGGCGAAGAATACTGAATATACCATGGGACTGCCAGAAAACAAACAAATCTGTCTTGGGAGCAGTACAGCCAGAATGCTCCTTAGAAGCAAGAATGGCGAGACTTCGTCTCCCATACTTTGGACATGTTATCAGGAGAGATCAGTTCCAGGAGAAGGACATCATGTTTGCTAAAATAGAGGGTCATCGAAAAAGAGGAGGAGCCTCAACAAGGATTAACATAGTGGCTGCAACAA
This sequence comes from Loxodonta africana, assembly GCF_030014295.1. Classification (NCBI taxonomy): domain Eukaryota; kingdom Metazoa; phylum Chordata; class Mammalia; order Proboscidea; family Elephantidae; genus Loxodonta; species Loxodonta africana. The sequence continues at coordinate 84,164,264 of NC_087348.1, forward strand.
TGGGTTCAGACACAATAACGATTATGAGGATGGTGTAGGACGGTACAGTGTTTTGTTCTGTTGTACACAGGATTGATATGAGCCGGAATCAACTGGATCGCACCTAGCAACAACTCCAAACCCATCACTCTTACAAAATCTTAAACTTCCAACTGATATAACTTCTTTCAAGGAGATTTTAAGATTTTCAGTTATTTAATTCTTAGTTTTGGTACTTAGATATTTCCCGTTTATTTACTATAGATCAATTGCATTGCAAATTACAAATATAAATGAAAAAAATCTGTGAAAATAGATCAGTAAAATTTACTAAACCTGCTCTATTCACGAATTAGAAAATTCACAGAGTTCAGTGGATCTACCTAAAGAGAAGAAAATACTTCTTGTAGTTCTCACTGAAGATGCCCTCAACATATTGATTTAGCTGGTGCCCTATTGGAGGCAGAGTAACACTGAAATAATAGATGGCACCCTGTCAGATAATGACATAATTTTCATCTAAATTTTTGAAAGCATTGTCCTTATTCACTTGCCTGCAATTCCTTGCATTTTGGCTTATTTAACTGATCAGAGATTTCAAAAATTAGAAATGATTATTATTATTATTATGTTTTACAGGAAAACAAATGAAGAGAAAGCTAACACTGGCACTTGTTATGTCAGCATATAATAAGACTGATGTCCATCCATCAACTTTCATTCTCATTGGCATTCCTGGATTCGAGGCTGCCCACATCTGGATCTCCATTCCCTTCTGTGTGATCTACTTCTTGACCCTACTGGGAAACTTCTCCATTTTGTTCATCATTAAGACAGACCACAGACTTTATGAGCCAATGTATCTCTTTCTCTGCATGTTGGCTGTGGCTGACCTTATTGTGTGCACTACAGCTGTGCCAAAACTTCTCAGCCTCTTCTGGTTCAATGATGGAGAGATTCGTTTTGCAGCCTGTCTCACTCAAGTTTTCCTGATTCACTCTTCCTCTACAATGGAATCTGGATTCTTTCTGGCCATGGCTTTTGACCGCTACGTAGCCATCTGTTACCTATTAACACATTCAATGATTCTGACACACGCTGTTATAGGGAAGATAGGTCTAGCCATTGTACTCCGGGGCACAGTGCTTCTCAGTCCTCACCCTTTCCTGCTGCGGTGGCTTCCCTATTGTAAAACCAATATCATTTCTCACACCTACTGTGAGTTCATGGCCCTCATCAAAATTGCCTGTGCTGAGACAAGAATCCGAAGAGCCTACAGCCTAATTGTTGCCTTCCTTACTGGGGGAGTGGACTTCATACTGATCATTTGTTCTTATATATTTATACTCCACACCATCTTCCACCTCCCATCCAAGGATGCCCGGCTCAAGACCTTGGGCACCTGTGGTTCCCATGTCCTTGTCATCTTGGTGTCCTATACTCCAGCCTTCTTCTCTTTTCTCACCCACAGGTTTGGTCATCATGTGGCTCCCCATGTGCACATATTTGTAGCCAACATCTATCTTCTGATCCCACCCATGGTGAATCCCATTATCTACGGGGTGAGGACCAAGAGGATACGGGACAGGTTCCTTAAAGTTTTCAGTTTTTCAAAGCCTCTGAACTAAATTCTCTTTGTTGGTAAATAATATCTGAAGAAAAACTTTATGATCTATGTTAGAGTTTGTGATTTTTCACCAAACCTCTTCTTTAATATCTGAATGACTAAGGTTTTTCTATGGGAAGTAACTTATAGAAAGACGTATTATATATGAAAATAGATATAAATGTAGATTACCCATGTGCAGCAGAAATATTCCCCAATACATAGTGAAATTACTCTTTTAGACTGCTCAGAAATAATCATTTGAAGCTAATTACTAAGACTATCATGAAGTATATTTAAAAATTCTAATTTACCTAAATAATAGAATCTATCGTTACACTTTTTATTGTTACAGCAAATTAGCCTGAACATATCCTACTTGGACATCAGGGTTATAGAAGAGCAGGAAACTTTAAGAATTTGTATCTTCACCTTTCTTTTCCTGGGCCATTTTGAGGATACCGCAGACTTCTTAGTTTCCTTTTTATTCATGCATTATTACCACTCTGTTTTTGAGGAAATTCTACTTTATCATCCACCCATTCTATTGGGTAATGTGGGATGTAGTTAACTGGTGTCATTTTTATTTTTTATGCATCAAGAAAAATGTCTTAGTTTTTTAGCTTGACAATAACATTTCAGTGTCCCTTTCTAGACTCCTCAGCTTTAAGAACATTCAGATTCCATACTCTCTCCTTAATTAAGAGTGTTTAGTCTCCTCTCCTGTAGCATTTTCTATGACATGTGGCTCTTTGAATTGGCCTGACTGTATTTTTTTATTATTATTGCATTTTTTCAATATCTAAAATTAAAAAAAAAAAATGTACTCAATATTGTAAATAGAGACATGTCAGAAGGACACAAACAAATGTATTTTTATCTGTTTCATATTATCCTTCTGGATGAATATTCTGGGCATCATTGCTTAATTAAATTCTATCAGCCTCTTCAAGTAAGGTATACAATGGGGTGACAATCACTACTTTGAGGCAATGTGATTTACCAAGGAGAATTACACATCAAGTAGATGAATTGAAAAAAAGAAAGGGGAGGGGCGTGGTGAGTGGGAGTCATCTTAGGTTAAAAAAAAAAAAAGGAAAAATTAAAAAAACAACATCATGTATAATCAAAGACCTTTGGTACACTTTAAGATTTATGAGCAGGTTTAGAAATTTCCTTCTTTGGGATTCAGTTATTCTTTCTTAGATATCTTTCTTTCTCAAGTACATATTTCAGCAATTTCTTTAGCAAGAGTCTCCTAGTGCTAAAATCTCTGAAATCAGTTCATTTAGAATTTTTCTTTATTTTGCCTCCATTATCTATAATTTTCTTGCTACACAATTCAATTCTCAGGTCATTAGGTTTTCTTAGCTTACAGACTTCTGCAATCTATTATTGGTTTCAAGGAGTATATTGTTGATCAAATATCATTAATTTGTAGGTAACACCTTTTCCCTGATTGCCTTTAAAATCTGCTATTTTTGTTTCATCTTATGCAGTTTCACATGGATAAATTTCAAAAGTATTAATGCTAAATGTTAGAAGTCAGACAGGATGTCTCGTTAGGGAGAGAGCAGCTAGGAGTATATATAGCAAGGTAGATATAAATTTTTGTATGAGAGACTGACTTGTAAACTTTCATTTAAAGCAAAGTAAAAATTAAAAAAAGAAAAGAAAGGAGTACCTCGTGTGTAATAGCAGGCAGCTAGGAAGCCAATTGGTGCAGGCAGAGTGCATGTTTTAGAAAGCAGCTCCATACCATTCAATGTTTTAGAGAGCAGCTCTTTACCATTCAAAAAGTAAGTGGTAATTGGGAACAGAAACAAAAACTGTCAAACTAAATATATATTTATTTATATGTCCTATAGGGTTGCTATGAGTCGGAATCAACTCGACTGCACTGGGTATCTATCTATCTGTCTGTCTATCTTTCTATCTATCTATCTATCTATCTATCTATCTATCTATCTATCTATCTATCTATCTATCTATCTATCTATCTATCTATCTATCATCTATCTATCATCTATCTAACTATTTATAAAATAAACATCAGGCAGTCCTTTGTTCCTTTTTGTAACAGATTTATCTTACCACGAGTATCAAAAAGATATTCTGATCTTAGTAAGATATTGTCAACTAAAGTTAATGTAAGAACTTTAATATAATAGTTCTTGAACTTGACACCTGGCAGATCAGAAAAGTAATTATCTGATTGTATTTTCTCAGTTTCAAACTGCAGAAAATTTCTGTTAAGATTGTAGGAACAAGAAGCTGGCTGAATGGACAAGGAAACAGGGTGGAGGGAGGGAATGTGGTGTCTCATGGGGGGAAGCAACTAGAAGTATATACAAGGTGTATATAAGGTTTTATATGAGAGGCTGACTTGATTTGGAAACGTACACTTAAAGCACAATAAAAGTTAAGAAAAAAAAGATTATAAGAACATCAGATAATTATATCAATGTTCTCTTTTATTCCAAAATGTTCTGGTACTAAGACTCTCAAAAGTATTGGAAAATAAAGCTTATGACTGGGGATATGTTGCATTTGCACACATTTTGCTACCTTTTTATTAATAATATATTGGATATTCTTCTAATGACTAAAATATGGCCAATGTTGAAGTTTCTATTGTAAGATAATTTATTTTTCATATTTAAGAGTATAAGTAGAGATGTTAAAATAATTTTATAATTTGGTTAAATTATCATACAAATTTTGACTTCAGTAAAAGAGTTTTCAGACTGAAGTTTGTTTTAGAAACATTAAGGATGTTCATAGCAACAATAAGAAATAGGTGACCTGGACAGTCCTTTACCTATTAAAGAAACTAAATCTGTAGTTTACAACTTTCTATCCAGAAGAAAAAAGTACAAAACCAAACACAAACAAATAATCAAAAAAATAAAACTTCAGGTTCAGATAGCTGTACGGGTGTATTCTATGGGCAACAGGGGCGACGCAGGTGGCAGCAGCAGAAACAATATGGTAACATCTGTGCCCCTGCACATTAAAGCTTCTGTTGATGAGACTATTGCACGAATGTGCCATATACCACAATCTAAGGAACTCCGTCTGCTATCACCTAGTAAGAGACATTGGAGAGTTTTGCAGACTTAAAAGTTCCCTAAAATGTGGGACCCTGAACTGGTGTTTTTTAAAGCTCAAGGCAGAAAAAATATGAATAAAGATTGGTTATTCTGTGACTTGAAATATGACTATACTTTAAAACTTCATGACACCTCAACTTTAACAACGATGTAGGTACATTTGTCATTTTGATAAAAATTATACAAATGAGATTATACTGATGTTTGATGCATGAATTATTTTGTAAATGCTATGTATTTGTTGTAAGCTTATTTGTGATACTATGCATAAGTAGTGTCACTGAATTGTACGCATAAAAAACATGTTGAAATGGAAAATATTTTGCTATATATATGTATATACATATGTGTATATATATATACATATATATATTTACCACAATAAAAAAAAAAGAAAAAATCTACAAAAAGTGCAAACAAATGCACACACCCAAAGATACTGCAGATCTAAACAAATTAAATGACTAAAGCAATAATCTCACTGGTTATGTTGTAGAGAGGACATCAATGACCTTTACGAAAGTGCACTCTAAAACTGAGGCGCTTGACCGAACTAAAATGGCTGAGAGAGGTCTGAATTGGACTCCATTTTGCCCTAGACTCCTACTTCTGCTTTTTAGAGTATGTGACCCGTGACCACACTTTGACTGAGATAACTTGTTCTGCAACATTGTGAGGTGGCCCACCCAGAATGTTACAGGAGACAGAAAGAACCAGAAAGGAACCAGCTCCAGAATGTAGGAAACTGGCTAAGGCTGAGTGCTCCCACCAGTAAAAATCCTTGGTAAATGACTCTTACGAGAGCATGTTAAATGTCAACGAATCAAATGTATCCCCCTACACTTTCCCGACTCTATGCAAAATTCTACAAAACTATGTATAAAAGTTGTGCTTGCTGATTTGAAAATCTTTGAATTTGAATAAAATTCTTATTTTAAAGAAACTCTGCTCCATTTTTAACACCTGTTACATAATATGAATGCTTGTGATCATAGATATAGATTTATTTAGGCTTTTATTATTATTATTATTTAAAGTGTTAATCAAATGTCACTCAGTGGAAGGAATAAAAATAAAGGTTGATAAAAATTTTTGTTTGTTTGCTTCCAGGGACAAATTTGACCTTAGTAGAACTTTCTTGCTCTACTCAGCTGGACACTTAACTCTTTCAAGACAGAATTATTTTCTCCTTTGATTTTTCTGTTTATACTACATATTTTTACTAACAGAAGGCATGCCGATTGAAAGACCAAGTCAGAATTTTTGCTGTGAGTTATGGATTTTCAGGCCCATTATGTGGAATCACGTATTTGCCAGTGGACCCTGGAAGTAGTAAATACCGGAGATATGAGTCGAGGATAAAGTCGTTCTTTTTTAATTTTCTTAAATGTTATTTCTTGAAAATTAGCAAAACATGAAGGCATCTGGCAATGGCCACACATACATTTTATTCCAGTCTCCTTAGCTTTCATATTGTTTTTCATGAAATTTTTCAAAACATAGTACTATGCTTTCTCCCTTAACCAAAACAGTATTTACAGGCCAAAGAAATAAACCCAAGGAATTTTTTCTTTTTTTAATCTCAGGAAAATTACCACTACAATGCATTCTTCATTGCTGCAAAAGCTGTACTTACAAGCCAAATAAATAAAAGTGAAGGAATTTGAATCTAATGAAAATTACCTTAGGTCTTCTCTCTCCTGATTAAAAGCAAACTAATATAGAGACAAATTTTGTGGCAAGAGACGGTAGTAGATACATGAGTGAATCATTAACAGATATTTTGGAATCTTTACATGATGATGTTAACTGTGTCCGCAAGTATAATACAGGCCAAGTTAATGCTACTTGGTATTTGCTAATGAAGGAAACCCTTCAAACTTGTGAATTATTCTTGTTTTAACTGTCGTAGCAATCTGTATTTAACAGAGATGACTAGACTAGCTTAGTGTGATTTTTTTATTATTATTTTTTTACTAAATTGACTTCGGGGATGTTTAATTGTTTGTAATGTCCAGTATAATTTGTGCTTATTATTGGTACCCTTTACTCATAGCTTCTCATAGCACCACACAGCTTAACTAATATATAAAAGACATTATAAACAAACCATGGCTCACTCCTTAGAAATGATGCTTCCTTGACTACTAAGGAGGGGAGATCAGTTTCAAGGGATGAAAAGTAGTGAAAACAATGAAGATGGACGTTCTAGAGAGAAGAAAACAGCAGAGAAGTGAGCCCCAACATCTCCATAACCTCCCTCCCCGAGTATCTGGCTAACTCCTAATAGTGCAAGTGCAGGTACACGCCGAAGAAATTCAGCAGGAAACAGTTGAGGGATCAGAAACCCAAGCAGAGATTCTAGCAGCCAGTTGTTGCTGAGAAGATAGAGTGTAGGTGTCAAATCTGATGACATAAAGTAGCCTTGATAAACACCCTGAGCTTTCTGCTGAGGCTCTAGCAGGACCAGGCTCAGAATTAAAAGCCTCAGACACACTCACTCTCCCAGTTAGGATCACAAGATTGGAAGAGCTACATAAGACTAAGGGTAAAATTTAAAGACAAGATCTAACACATTCTAAAGCAGCTGTTGCCATGATCAACATGATCCCCTGATTCTCTGTCTTTCCATTAAAGAAAATTTAACCCTCTTGGGAGAACGATATCATCTAAAGAATTGATAATTTTTTCATGAATGCTTTTGAAGTGCCTAATAAAAAATTATAAAATCTACTAAAGGTAAAAGACTGGAAAGTACAAGAAACTAATACACTAATACTTGCAGAAGAATCATAATTTTATATTGATGACAATAAGAGATAAAATAGCCAATATTAAAATGTTCAAGAAAATAAATAAAAATAAAGAGAATTTCAGCCAATACCTAGAATGCATAAAAACATTGCAAACAGGCAAAGAAATATATTAATTTTCTTCAATGGAGCAAAGTCAACACTGGCAGCTAGTTTTTCAACAAGAAAACATGAAAGCTAGGGGACAATGGAATGACATTGGTAAAAAGGGGAGGCTTAAATTTTATATTCATGAAAATATCTCTCCAAAATGAAGACAAAATAAAAGCATTTTCTGACACTTATTTGAGCATTTATATATTTTAGTTATTTATTTTGCCTCAGTGCACTAGCTAAAGTCTCAAATGCCATATGGACTAGGAGTGGTGCAGACACCCTTGAATTGTTTTTGACCATAAAGTAAAGTGTTCAATATTTTCCCATAAATATGAAGTCAGCCACAGATTCATACTAGAATCTGTCCTGAATTTCATTGATCCTGTCAGGAATTTCACGTATTTTTTATGAATATTTTGAGATTATATGATTTCCCCAGTTCACTTATGTAATATAGTTTTATACATAAAATTAATTCTCAAAACAATTTTACAATAGAGTATAAACTGTACCGGATTATTATTTATTACCATTTTGTTTATTTCTATGTTTAATTTGCCAATAGTTATTTCTGCATCTATTTTCATGGATGGAATTGGTCTTATAATATTCTCATCAGCTTTTGGAATCAGAGTTATACTGACCTCATAAACTGGAGTTTGAACTACTTTTTCCTTCTGTGCATTGCAAAACATTTGTTTTGAGATTGGTTTTATTTGTTATTTAAATGTTTGATAAAACTTACAAGGGAAACCTGTGACATGGAGAATTTTGTATTTGTTTTAATTTTTATTTTTTTGAGGGTACCTGTTTTATAAATCTGTGACTCTCAAGAAATGTGTTTATTTAATTTACATTATTGAAATTATTGGCAAGAATTTATTTATAATATTTCATTATTGTTTTAATGTTTGTAGTGTTCAGTGGTTTCCTTTCTTTTTTTCCTTTATCAGTCATTTGTGATTTCTTTCTTTTTTATTTATTAATATTTTTATTTTAGTCTTAGTTTTGTGGTCACTTGTTTTACATTTCATTATTTTCTGGCCTATCTTTATTATTTGCATCGTTCAGCTTATTTTTATTTCACTTGCTCTCTGTTTGCTTATTTCTCATGGTAGAAATTTAGACCACTGATTTATTTTATTTAAGTAGAAAGCAATACAACCAGCCACTACATAATACACATTTTTCAAGAACACAGAAAACAGACCTTATACTTCACCATAAGACAATTCTTAACATATTTTAAAGAATATGCTCTACCACAATGTAATTAAACTAGAATTCAATTATAAAAGTTTATATAAAAATCCTCAACAATTTGAATATCGAACATTCCACATCTCATAATCCCAAGAGTTACTGAAAATATCACAATGAAAATTAAACATGTTGCAAAAAAAATAGGAGTAAATTACTTTTTCCAACAAAAGTGATATTTAAAGAGAAACCCATAATTTAAATTCACATATTTCAAAAAAAGAATGCTTGAAATCAATGACATAAGTATATTATAAAGAAGTTCAACTGCAAAAAATTTTTAAAAATAAAAGGAAAGAAATGATAAAGATAAAATTAGAAAAACAAACGGAGTGACTATATATAGATATAGTATCCAACTTAACCTGAATACATTTTATATCATACTAGATAGAGTTGTGAAAAAAAATTGCCCTTTCGATTGAGCATAGTGATTGGGAGTCCCCAGTAATAAGCACAGAGTCTAACTAATCTCCATCTTTAGGAAGTAAATATATCCTCTCCACGGCCATAAACATTTCATAGATTACTGGGACTTATGATTCAAAAGAAAAATCTGGGCCACCCACTTGAAGATTACTTTATTTTTTACACCGTAGACAATAGGGTTGAGTGCATGTGGCACAAGCAGGTAGATGGTAGACAGAAGAATGTGGGTAGAGGGGGCAACATGTCCAAAACGGTGGCTGAAAAATGAGAAGAAAGCAAGAATATAAAACTCAAGGAAGACAAAAATATGAGCTGTGCATGTGTTAAAAGCTCTGAGTCGTGCCTTCTTTTGGTTTAGATGAAAAACAGCCTGGAAAATCAGGATGTAGGATATGAGAATGAAAATCATGTCAAACCCCAGAATTGTAAAACCAACAAAGAGACCACATATTTTATTGACTCGAATGTCTTCTGCAGCCAGCTTGACCACAGCCATGTGCTCACAGTAAGTATGAGCAATAACAGTGGATTGGAAAAGATGCAGTCTATTGATTAGAATAGGTAATAGGCCAACAAGCACTGTTGCCCTGATGGCCACCACCAACAACATCCAAACCAGGATGGAAGGTGTAAGGATAGATGTGTATCTCAGCGGGTCACAGATGGCAACATAGCGGTCAAAGGCCATGGCCAACAGGATACCAGATTCCATGCACTGCAAGGCGTGGATGAAGAAGAGCTGGGCTAGACAGGCATCAAAGGCCATGGAACGAGAGCCAAACCAGAAGATGGCCAACATCTTGGGAGTAATGGCTAAACAGAGCCCCACATCAGTGGCAGCCAGCACTGCCAGCAGGATGTATATAGGCTGATGCAGGCTGTGTTCTTCAGGAATGATGACCAGCAAAATGATGTTTCCCAGAAGAGCCACCAGGCACACTGCAAAGAAGGAAAACCCAATCCAAAACTGCACATGCTCTAGTCCAGGGATGCCAGTTAGAGTCACTGTTCTGGGGTCCAGATATGACAAGTTGAAGGTTGCCATGGAGGGTTAGGGATATCTCATCTCACCAGTGATTTTGAAACCTGCAAAAGGAAACCTTGAATGGGAAATAAAAAGACCATAGCCCTCACTATCATTCAAATATATTGAACATTCAACAAATAAGCTCAATGCTTTGGATGGTAACTTGGACAGGTGATCCTGAGGGCCTACACTACACGTCAGGGTAGTACATGGAAACAGTTTTGCAAAACCTTTATTAGAGCCATTTTTGAAGGTGAAAATCAGGAGAACATTTGAGAATTCCTTACTTAGCTCTTGCAGAAATGAGAACCATGACTCCTAAAAACTGGTCCTTTGTGTCTTCCATGAGCTCTGGGTTGGGCTGCCTGAAGAGTCACCATTATCCTTTTCTTTTTTGTCTACCTCTAGATGCCAGCCCAATTTCATTGCATTTGGAAACTTCCCTGGGGCCTTTGAGGTCCCAAAAGAGATTCTATTTCTGTAAACCTGTGAGCATTAGTGCATGGTCCTATGAGAGCTTTCACTCTCAGACACACCGCTCTTGTTCCCAGGGAGCAAGTTATTTGCCCCTGCCTCTTTGGAATTGGTGTTGAGCAATAGGTTTTGGCAGGGGAGAGTTTAACTTTATTATATTCACTCACTCTTTCATCAAAATTATCAAGTCAATAAAAAGAACAAAACAATGCCCGGTCTTGGGTACATCCTCACAATCATCGCTATGTTTGAGTCCATTGTTGCAGCCGCTGTATCAATTTATCTCATTGATTATCCTCCACTTTTTTGCTGACCTTCTACCTTACAAACATGATGTCATCCTCCAGGGACTGGTCCCTCCTGATAAGAAGCTCAAAGTATATGAGACGAAATCTTGCTACCCTTGCTTCTAAGGAGAATTCTGGCTGTACTTCTTCCAAGACTGATTTGTTCATTCTTTTGGTAGCCCATGGTTTATTCAATACTCTTCATTAACACCATAAATCAAACACATCAATACTTCTTTGGTCTTCCTTATTCATTGCCCAGCTTTTACATGCATATAAGACCATTGTAAATATAACGGGTTGGGTCAGGCATACTTTAGTCCTCAAAGTGATATCTTTGCTTTTCAACACTTTGTTGTTATTAGGTACCATAGAGTTGGTTTTGACTCAGTGACCCTATGTACAACAGAAGGAAACACTGACCAGTCCTTTGCCATTCTCATAGTCGTTGTTATGCTTGAACCCATTGCTGTAGCCACTGTGTCAATCCATCTTGTTGAGGGTCTTCCTCTTTTCACTGACCTTCTACCTTACCAAGCACGATATTCTCCAGATACTGGTCCCTCCTGATAACTTGCCAAAAGTATATGAGACAAAGTACATGAGTCTCTCCAACCTTGCTTCTAAGATGCATTCTGGCTGTACTTCTTCCAAGACAGATCTGTTTGTTCTTTTGGCAGTCCAAGGTCTATTCAATACTCTTCACCAACATCATAATTCAAATGCATCAACTCTTCTTTGGTCTTCCTTATTCGTTTCCCAGCTTTCACATGTACAGGAGGCAATTGAAAACACCCTGGCTTGGGCCAGTCACAGCTTAGTGACATCTTTACTTTTTAGCACTTTAAGATCTTTTGCAGCAGATTTGCTCAATGAAATGGATCTTTAGATTTTTTGACTGATGTTTCCACGGGTGTCGATTGTAGATCCAAGTAAAATGAAATCCTTGACAACTTCAATATTTTCTTCTTTTATCATGATGTTGATTATTGGTCCAGTTGTGAGGATTTTTGCTTATGTTATGTAGAGGTACAATCCATACTGAAGGCTGTGGTCTTTGATCTTTATCAATAAGTGCATCAAGTCCTCTCCACTGTCAGCAAACAAGGTTATGTCATCTGTGTATCACAGGTTGTTAATGAGGCTTCCACCAGTCCTGGTGCCACATTCTTCTTATATAGTCCAGTTTCTCAGTTTATTTGCTCAGGATACAGGTTGAATAAGTATGGTGAAAGAATACAACCTAAAGCATACATTTCCTGATTAAAACCACCCAATGTATGCTTATTCTGTCCTAGTGACTCCCCTTGGTTTATGTACAGGTTTTACATGATCAGAATTAAGTGTTCTGGGATTCTCAATATTCAGTTATCCAGAATTTGTTATGATCCTCACAGTCAAATGCCTTTGCATAGTCAATATATACAGATATATATGTGTATATGTGCACATATATATACATATATACACTAGTATATAAGATTGTCTATTCTGCCAAGTAGTTATCAAATGACCACAGTCAAAAGAAGATGGTGATATTCTAACTAGTTTTCAGACTTTTTTGCAGTAAAAAAACTGTCATGTTAATTTAAAAAATATTTGTAATAATTATTCTTCCTTTAATGGTTTTGTGAGTAGTAGGAATAACAAGGAGAACACAATGTGTCCAAATTACACTGAATACAGTTCCTGTGAGACAGAACAAGGACATGAGCTTGATGTTCCTTAACTTTTTAAAATAATCTACCTTCTATCATGTAAAGGATTGTGTTATCCCTAGTTACTGAGTAAGAGAGGAAGAAGTGGTGATAATAAGTGATTTTGAACAGAGGTAATGGGGCAAAAACGGGATTTGGTGTTCCTTTTTCAACCTGTAGAGGAATGAGCTGTTGGGTTAAATGGAAGAGATACTAAAGCTTTTCAGGACATATGACATATCTATCTTTCTCCTACTTTCCACACCACTCAAATACTTCCACATCCTCCTGGGCACATTTCTAAGTTATCTAGTTTCTTTTTCAGTAAATCAGAAAACAGAGTTAATGGACATCCAGATGACTAGAACACAGAGAGCCTGGGAACCACCTTTCATATGTTATTAATTATGCAATGCCCAGAAATATAAGAAGGACCAAATTACTTATAAAATCTTTGCAAGCCTAAATTACATTAACCTATCTACTCTCTCTTTTGTTGGTGAAAAAGTTTAAACATAGAGAAAAGAGATGGCATAAAAATAGAAAAATAAATTAATAAAATAATATTTAAAATTCATCCTATTCATTTTCTCCAAAATAACATCCACTTCTGCCTCTTATCCACTCCAAATTCTTAAACCAGGCAAAGCCTTCATAAGAAAGGAAAACTAAAGACCAATATCTATTATGAACATCAATACAAAAATCTTCAACAAAATGGTAGCAAACCAAATCCATAGCATATAAAAGGGATTGTACAGTATGACCAATTGAAATTTATCTCAGTAAGGGAAGATTGTTTTAACATATAAAAATCAATGTAATACTACACATTAATAGAATAAAATACAAAAAAATACACAGTAATCTCAATAGAAACAGAAAAGCATTTGCCATAGCACAACATTCTTTCATGATTAAAAACAAAAACAAAACCAAAAACTCAACAAACAGGAATAGAAGGAACTTCAGTGATCTGACAAAGGGAATGCATGAACAGCCAAGAGCTTTTATAATAAGACTTAATGGTAAAAGACAGAAAACTTCCCCTCTAAGATGAGGAAGAAGACAAAGAAGCTGTTTCCCAGCTATTCAATATTGCACTGGTAGTTCTAGCCAGGCCAATTAGGCAAGAAAAAGGAATAAAAGGCATCCAGATCGGAGAGAAGAAGTAAAGCTGCATTCACAGATCAAATACATAGAGAATACAAAATATTCCACACACACACACACACACACACACTCACACACACACAAAATCTACCTGACTGACTTCTGGAATGATGGCAGCATGCATGACCTAAAATTCTGACCATCTTTACAAGAACAATAAAAGTAACTAGAATCCTGTGTTCAGCCCTGTAAGAAGTCTGAAATGATCGGCAATGAACAGCAGCAAGAAACATAAAATTGAATAAAAACAAGGACAAACCACATGGTAAGAAAAGCCAGTGGCACCACTAGGGTTGTTGTAACCCAGTGCGGTAACTCATGGTGTCACCCCTCCCCACACTGTGAGCAAGCCCGGCCCCACCTTGCTCCCAGTGCAGAGCCAAGCACTGACTCAATAGACTTGCTGTAGCTCCTCTCCTCCCCCATTGGCCAAGGTGGAGACCCGCCTCTCCACCCAAGGGTAGGAGGCATGGTCCACACATCAGCACTCTGACTCGTGGCAGGGGAGGATGGAAGTGATGAGTGACACAAACCCTAGTGAAGCTACTGCCTTAGCAGCCCCTTCCCCTGTAGCACCAGCCTACCTGCCACCACCTCCACTGCAGACCCTGGGATCATTTTGGTGTCATCCCCTCTGACAGTGTCATGGAGTGTGCTCCACATCCCCTGTAACCCACCCCTAGTGATGCCACTGGGAAAAGCAGCTCTTCCACTGTCCCCACACTTTGGCCCTCCTGGCACAACAGAGGGACCCCAGGTAGTTGCCCACCAAATGCCCCCATACCAGTAGAGGACACATGATCTTGGCAGCACAGGAAAGGACCTCATAATCTCCAGCTGTAAAACCACAAGCACATCTCCTAGGAGACAGTTTTTGGGTGCCCCTACCCCTCTCACTCCCAGTGTGGCAGAGGGAAGTTCAAGACCCACCCAGCAGTAGCCCAGGCGCTGCCCTAAGCCACATGTCAGTGCATGGCCACTAACCTCTGGCTCTGAAACCATAACAGGCAGCTGGTCAGGCAACTCCCTGTCTCACACCTCCCACTGTGACAGAGGGACATCCTGGAGCCACCGCATGCCACTGGCCAGTGCATGGAGCTCTGGCACACAGGAAATGGCCTCCTAATCACTGACACTAAAACCAAAAGCTCAGATCTCCTGGGAAGACTGTTCAGGATAGTCTTGCTTCTCCCCTACCCAATACAACGGAGGGATGCCTAAAAGCCACCTTGCAGCACTGGCTGGCACACTGATCTCTGGTGCACAGGGGATGACCCCTGAACTCTTGCTCCAATACTAAAAGCACAGTTTTCTGTGATGGACTGTTCAGGGTGGCCCTCTCCCAGCACAACAAATGGACAGCCCCAGTGGTCTGGTGGCACCGCAACACCATCAACCAGAGCAAGGATGACTTACACACTGGGAAGGACTTCAGAGTTTCGGCTTCAAAATTAAAAGTACAGCAAACCTGGACAAATTTTTCAGGGTCCCCATTATTCCCCCTCCCAATTACACCCTCACAGAGCAGGAGAGGGAATGGCAACCTAAAGATTAAAGGCAACACTCTCTTGATGGCAGACTGATGAAAGCGTGTTATCATATCTGTTTGTTCCAACCCCCCAAACAGAAACAAAAACCTGAAGCCTTGGTTTGACTTGAACTGGAGATACCTCAGGGAAGGAGAGGAAGTGACAATCAAAGGCAATCAAATTCTTGAAGGAATCTGTACAGTTAAAAGCACTATATAATCGGTGACATTAAGAAAGCAATAGTTTGTTGATGGGAAAACAGCATTGATTAAGGGTAGGGTTGCAAAGCCGGCTATTGTAAATGCTGTCAATAACTTGTACATCTGTAAAAAGTTGAATTTTTAAAAGTTGTGTGATAGATATAACAACGACTGAAAAAAAAAAAAAGAGTAGCTTCTGAGGTTGCTTGTGTCAACCAAAAACCTCATGGGATTTGGTTCCTTGGTTAGGAGATTTAGGGTCATGTTTTCATGGGATTTCCCAGTTAATTGGCCTAATAATATGTTTAGTGCATCCGCTCTACCTCCTGGTTTGTTTCATAGTGCCTAGGGTCTTGCATGCTTGCAAGACATTATCCAAGGCACAGCAATCGGTCTCTATTTGCCTGGAGCCAGAAAGGAGGACACAGATTTTGTGGCTAATTGCCTCCATGAACAACTGCCTCCTTTGCCATGAAACCAGGAGAACTTGATGGTACCTGACTACTATTACTGAAGTTTTTGATCAAAGATTCTATAGAAGAATACTGATCAAAAGGGGGAAAATGTAATACAATTTTAGATTCTCATGGACTTCAGACTTTCTGGAGCCATGGAGGCTAGATAAACAAACACCTGAAAATATTGTCCTGAGATAATCTTGAAACCTTAAATCAAAAATATCCCCTGAAGTCTTCTTAAAACCAAAAAATAGTTTATCTTTACTGTAAAAAATGTCTGTTTTGAGCGTTGTTCTCTTTCAAGATCTACCTATATGGGATCAAACTGACAACAGCAACTCCAAATATTAGATAGGAAACTTAGGGGGCAGTGTGTTTTTGTTAAAGGTGGAGGAACAACTCAGAAAAGGAAGGGAAGGATGGTTGCACAACCCAAAGAATGTAATTGATGTCACTGAATTATACGTGTAGAAACCATTGAATTGGTATATGTTTTGCTGTGTATATTGTCAGCAACAATAAGAAAATAAACAAAATAATGAAGGAAGGAAGGAAGGAAGGAAGGAAGGAAGGAAGGAAGGAAGGAAGGAAGGAAGGAAGGAAGGAAGGAAGGAAGGAAGGAAGGAAGGAAGGAAGAAAAAATCCTGGCTTCAACAACAACAACAAAAAGGCACAAAAATAAACTGGAAATGATGACCCATTGACGTGAACACGAAGAAGGGAGACAACTTATAACAGGAATCCTTGAACTGACAGATAAAACAACTGGAATAAAAAACTTACTGAAAGGACTTAAAAACTTATTTGAGCGGGCAGAAGAATCAGTGATTTAGAGGACAAGGATTATGGAGGCAAAGCAGCAGAATGATGGAAGGCTCAAAATAGTGAGCATAGATAATGGAATTATGAGATAACACAAAGGGAATGAGAAAGAGATGGTCAGAAAGAATATCTGAAGAAGTAATGACAGCAAGTAAATACAGAATGGTCTGACATGGAATCCAGTTGTTATAAATGCAATTTCTTTAAAAGATATTATACGCTGTCAAATAACTCATTAGGGTAACAGTGGATGGATTAATACTAAGTGAGTGAAGGTAACTTCTTCCATTATAACACGAAGGATGGGGGAATGAAAGAATAGTGGTTGAAGATAGAGCCCACATGTGAATTTGGTGAGAAGAGATTAGGATTATGATCTATTGAATTTTTTTTTTCTGTATGGTAGAAAACCACGCCATATGATGAGAAGGAGGGATTAGATGGCATGTCTGGAAATGTGGTAACTGTTGGAAATGAGCAATGACTGCTAAATTAAATGGGATGAAGTTAATTTCTGTAGTGATGAAAATTTTCTGAAATTAAATTTTGATGATGGTTGCAATACTCTGTAAAAAGCATCAGATTGTATACTTAAAAACAGATGAATTTTACAGTATGCGAGTCATATCTCGGTAAGGATTTTTAAGAGATGTTTTAGAAGCTATGTTTATCTTTACACCTGAATCTAGTACAGAGCAGATACTCTGCAAATATTTATTGAATGAGCAAATGAAACCATCTTCACATAGCTGACATCCTTTTGCCTCAATTGTATTTCACTCATCTGTCCCTGAATCTACAGCCCAGCTTTATGTTGTTAGCAGACATCTATTTCTTTCAGATTGAATTAATTTAATCAAATGAATAAATTGTTTTCTGCTTTTTCACTCTTCTTCATGACTAGCTTGGTTAAACCGAAACCCGTTGCTGTTGAGTCGATTCCAACTCATAGCAACCCTATAGGACAGAATAGAGCTGCCCCATAAAGTTTCCAGGGAGCACCTGGTGGATTTGAACTGCTGACCTTTTGGTTAGCAGCTGTAGCACTTAACCACTATGCCACCAGGGACTTGTTAAGTGGCTGACAAAGTAAATTATATCAAAGCGCTGAAGAATAGCTACATCTGCAGCTACAAACCTGAGGAAAAATACAGGCAAGTTATTAACCCTGAAGTTACAAAGATTATCAATCATTACCAAGTATGCAAAACACTCTCCCTTCTGCCAGTGATTCCACAGGGACTCGTTCGTGTCAGATGTTATTCTTGTTTATCCCCTGAGACTATCACGTTGAAGCTGATACATAAAACAGTACATAGTTGAGTTGCTTCTTGGCTCTCAATCAATTTCTTATATGAGGTAATTAGGGGTGTTATGACAGTAGTGAGTGATAGAGTGAAAAAGACTAGCCTGAGTGATCCAAGTAAAACTTAAAAAACATGAGGCAAATTGGCTTCTCCAAATGTCACCTTCTTACTTTCCAAATTACCTGGATTCAATGTAGGAGATAAAAACTTTTGAGAAGAGGGAATAAAAATTCCTCAATCTTCATGGATGGAATGATGAAAAAACTAGATTTTAGGAGGCAAAAATATTTTTTAAGGATATCATAGAAGTGAGGGTTATCTCTTTTTGTGACCATATTTCATATTGTATTAATTTATTGAAGAAATGGAAAAATATGGATACCTCATGACCTCCAGGCCCAATTACAGGTTAGTATTTTTGAGAGGATGATATCACAGAGATTCTGTCATGTATGTTTGTTCAAACATACAATGTTTGGGAAACAAGTATATGCACATCGTTCAATTCTGTCCCTGCAACACTCTGCATTGCATTTATGTGCCAACATATATTTATCGAGCACCTAATTTGTGGCATCCGTGGGTCTAGACACTGAGTTATAAAAATCTCTTGGATTCTGTGATTACTTCTGTAATTGTGAGAACCCTTGTTTAATCGCATGAATTCATCTTATATGACTCTGTTTTGTATACTTTGAATCCCAGTCACACTAGATTTTTGTTCATTACTTCATGATTGTGCTTCCTGATGAAACTTGGTTTATGTAATTTTCCTTTGGTGGTGGTGGTGGTAGCTGCTGTCAAGCCAATTCCACTTCTGTGGGCAGAGCAGAATTGTTCCATAAGATTTTCAAGGATGTGAATTTTCAGAAGCAGATAGCCAGGCCTGTCTTCCAAAGTGGCTCTGGGTGGGTTCAGACTGTCAAATTTTTGGCTGAGTTGGAATGTTCCATAGGATTTTCAAGGCTGTGGCTTTTTGGAAGCAGATCACCAGGCCTGTCTTCCACGGTGACGTTTTGGGTGGGTTGGAACTGCCAAACTTTTGGCTAGTAGTCCAGCACTTAACTGTGCCATCCAGAGACTCCACTGTATGTTTATTTAATGGAATATATTCTTCACATACCAGTAAAAATGCCCTTCACTGATATATTCTTCACATACCAGTAAAAGTGCCCTTTACTGAAGGAGGCTTACCCTGATTCATTAAACATAATTTGGTCTCCTACTATCGTTTCTATAGGACCCACTCCCCCAATGCAGGGTAATTTATTGCCTTATAAATTACTCTTTTAATGTCTGTTTTATAAGCAAAATCATGGGAAACACCACATCTGTATTTCTCAAGGTTTTTTTCCCCTGAAATTCAAGGTCTAGAAAATGTAATAGCCTAGATAATATTTTCGCAGTTAATGATGTTTGGAGAGCATAGTATGTTTATATGATTCTGGCTAGCATGTGTACGGACAACTCTGTGTAAGTTTTTATAAATGCATATTATAATGATAAAGGATATGTTTGACATATGGAAAGCAGATTCTCTTCGAAAACTATTGACAGCATTACCCAATGCCACTGCCTAAATGAGAGATGGACGAAAAGAGATATCTAGCAGCCAAAGGTTTCTCTACAGCCTAAGAATTTGTAGTGACTTAACTAAGGCCTGGTAATCTGCTTCTGAAAGGTCACGGCCTTGAAAACCCTATGATGCAGTTCTATTCTGCACACATGGGGTTCCCATGAGTCTGAATCAATTCCATGGCAACTAACAACAACAACAAAGAGTCTTTTCTTTTTTAAGCCTTCCCCTCCCTTCCTCCGCATTCATCCACTTTATCCCAGGGCATCTCTGCCATGGAGGCTCAGCTCTCCATTGAACTGTGGAATAAGTATAAAGAAATCTCCATTTGTAACTGACATTACGGACATCGCTAGTCAATTTTACAAGTCCAGTACATGAGCTGCTCTGCAAGTGTTAATGTGGGTTTCTGGATGCGCAAATGAAGGAGAACTGTAAGGATCCATCTCCACGGTGAAATGATCTCAATCTGCAATTTTGAGGATGGAAATGTAGTGAGTGGTTAAGTTTAAGGAATGCATTATCCTTAACGTTATGTGTCTGTTGGTTTAAAGGACAGATGTTGATGTTGTTATCTTTTCCAGTCCAGGTAATTCCAAGTCATGGCAACCTCATGTGTTACAGAGTAGAGCTGCTCCATAAAGTTTTCTTTTCTTTCTTTTTTTTTTTTCAGTGGAAGCAGATTACCAGGCTTTTTCTTTGACAGTGTTGCTGGTGGGTTCGAACCTCAACTCTTTCATTACCAGCAGAGCACAAACCATTTGCACCACCCAGAGACCTAAAAGAAACATAGTATGTGCCTATTTAAAAGTACATGATAGAAAGAAATGAAGAGTAGGAAAAAAAGTGACTTCGTAAATACTTTGTCAGATTAGTCACATATGCAGAGTGGTTAATGAGAACTGGAAGGTATGAAAAAGAGGTATAGCATACATTAATCCCATTTCACAAACCACTTCAAAGACCTCAACATCATCCACATGCAAAGCCTTTCCAATATATATCACTCTTTAACTGCTTGCAAACAGATAAAATATTAGTTGTTCAAATTTCGTATGCGACTCCTAAGGCTTGCTTGCCTAGATTTTATCCTTCTTCCTTTTAAGTTAGGAAACAGAAACCATTTATTTCTAAGTCATTTAGAATGTAGACTATGCAATCTTCTATCTAAAGTCTGGGTCCTTTCTAAATGCCCTGAAAGATTCACAAGGATTCTGCTCGATCACTTCCAGTAATGCAAAACTCACTCAAATACTGAAACACTAACTGAGAGTTCAAAGGAGAAGCACTCCAAAAGCCTCGTTCCATACAAAGTAGTGTCTGGTTGTCACTGATGTGAAAGCAACTCATAAAGAGAAGTTCAGACCTTTGCAGGGGACTTCTTTGCTTTGTGGAGTGATTTTCTGCATCACTAATCTTGGAGAACCTGAAGGACATGTTCTCTTTAAGCTACGATTTATCAGAAGTCATAAAACCATGGTGTCAGTATTTACTATGCATGTATCATACTCAACATCCAATCAGGTAGTTGTGATAAAACAGAGAATATGTTTGCTATACAACTAACCTTTGGAAGGAGAAAAAAGGGGGGAAAAAATACTGTGCAATAAATGACAGTATGGAGGACTTAATATATAATGCATAGGACAAACATAGAAAATTATGAGATTATTGTCTGTAACAAATTTAATACCCTTATAATTGATGAAAATGAGGTGTTTGTCAGAAAATCCTAACAGAAAAAAATGTATTAGAGAAGTTTGTGAAATCCTCCAGAAAATTGTTGATGTAATGGACATTTCTGTAAACTGGGCAGAGGACAAAGCGAAGACGTGAAGAAATTGATAATGTGGAAAAATTGACCTCATATCCTACCAGTCTCTCGCTTAATAATTTCCAGAAACACTCACATTCTGGTCTGTTGGTTACTGGTTGATAGCAATTCTTCTTGCTTTTTTTTTTTTTTTTTTCATTCCTGGGAACTATATCCCAGACTTCTAATATTTTAAGTTCTATCATTAAGGTATCGGTTAAAATGTGACATTCTTATCACCCAATCTGATGTGCACAACTCCAATCACTATTAATCATATTATGATATTTTACTTTTTCTTGTTGAGGGCAAACTGCATGAGAAGAATATCTAATCTGTTCATTTATTTCTAACCAGTACCTAGACCACTGGTATACATTAACTGCTCAGTAAATATTAATTTAAAAAGTAAGACCATTGAAAAGATCCTTTTATTGGCAATGAATGAGCAAGGTGACTGATATGGCCCCCATAATACTATGAAATAATACATACATTATCATTTTGTACTTCTGTACACAATAATTTGATATGCTACTAATTTTAATAACTTGATTTTAATGAATTTAAATACCCATATTATGAATTTGAATTTTTTTTTAAGAGACAGAACATTAAGGATCCTCCTGAACAAGATTTCTGTTTTTCAGAACCTGAATTCGATCATCTTGTCATAGTAACTTTACCTTTAGAAGTACAAATATAAAACAAGAAGAAAAAACATAATGCTACCTCTAAACACTTCTCTTCCCTCTCCTATGAGTTTTTTCCTGTTGGGCATCCCAGGACTAGAGCACATCCATGTCTGGATTGGAATTCCCTTCTGCTCCATGTATGCA
Source organism: Loxodonta africana (assembly GCF_030014295.1). Lineage (NCBI taxonomy): Eukaryota > Metazoa > Chordata > Mammalia > Proboscidea > Elephantidae > Loxodonta > Loxodonta africana. The sequence goes on from NC_087348.1 coordinate 84,186,762, forward strand.
GTGGCTGTGGTGGGGAATGTGACCATCTTGGCTGTGGTGAGGGCAGAGCGAAGCCTGCATGAGCCAATGTTCCTCTTTCTGTGCATGCTGTCCGTCACTGACCTGGTCCTCTCCACCTCTACACTGCCCCGCATGCTCTGTCTCTTCTGGCTCAGAGCTCATGACATCGCCTTTGATGCTTGTCTGACCCAAATGTTCTTCATCCATAGTTTTACTGCCATGGAATCGGGCTTCTTCTTGGCCATGGCCATTGACCGTTATGTGGCCATCTGTGACCCACTGCGTCATGCCACCATTCTCACTCATACTCGCATTGCCAAAATGGGAGCTGCTGTGGTCCTCCGCGGGGTGGCCTTCTTTTCTCCACACCCCATCCTGCTCAGACAGTTGCCCTATTGCAGAACTCGAATCATTGCCCACACTTACTGTGAGTTCATGGCTGTAGTGAAGCTGGCATGTGTGGACACAGGACCTACCAAGCGTTACAGCCTCAGTGTAGCCTCCATCATTGGTTCCTCTGATGGCTTTTTCATTGCTGTCTCTTATGCCCTAATCCTCCATGCAGTCTTTCGTCTTCCATCACGGGAAGCCAGCCTTAAAGCCCTGCGCACATGTGGCTCTCATGTCTGTGTCATCCTCGTTTTCTACTCCACAGCTGTTTTTACCTTCCTCACCCACCGCTTTGGCCACAATGTGGCTCCCCAAATTCATATCTTCATTGCCAATATGTACCTTTTGGTACCCCCTTTTCTAAATCCCATTGTTTATGGGATTAGGACTAAGAAAATTCGAGATCATGTACTTAGTTCTCTAAGGGTAAAGGTTGCCTGGTTATAGTGAAATTGTTTGCAGAGGTAATATCAGAATAGCTAGTAATCTAGGAGGGAAAGAGTGCAAATAATTGGTCCTTTACTCATAATCTATGCTAATACTTCTCCCTTTGAAATCAGATATTTTGTCGTATTTTAATGAGAGTAGAAAGACCCCAAGTAATAGAAATTGTAATGAAACTAGCAGGTGTAGTATTTTTTGTGTATCATCTGTATAAATAATTTTACCATAATCAGGCAACCTTTTACACTTAGGTTTAGGGAACTTAGTATTTGCTGCATAGAAAAGGGATTCCCTTCTACCCCTTCTAGTTAGTGATCTACTGTGGTGTATCTTAGGGGTAGAAGTGCATTTTCACCTAACAAGTCATCTGAAAAGGGAACAAGCCCATAAGAACCTCTAAAAATTTTCCCATGTAGTATCTGCAACTGAAAAATTAATAATTACTGCCAGTATGCTACAGAAGAGGCAATACAACATGATTAATGGCTCAGTGCTCAGCTGATAACTTAAAGGTCAGCGGTTCAAACCTACCAGCCACTCTGTGAAAGAAAAGACATGGTGATCTGTTCCTGTAAAGATTATAGCCTTGGAAACCCTATTAGGCAGTTCTCCTCTGTCCTATAGGGTTACTATAAGTTGGAATCAACTCGATGGCACATAACAACAACAACAATGTCCTCTGAAGACATCATCTAAGTATGTGTTGCATTCACAAGACATGAGATGCAGGATGAATGTCAAACAGAGTATGGAAAACTTCAACATTGTAATAATAAAAAAGACAATTTCTTAAACACTGTATTGTCCATAAAACATTTTATCTCCACAAAGAAGAACTTGTACTTGCTATTAATCTTCTCCCTAAACTAGCATAGGGCCTTTTTAAACCACCATTACTGAGTTTCCTGAAAACAAATTTAACTTTATGTTGGCGGCTACTTACTTGGGAGATTGATTCAAATGTACTGGACCTCAGTTTTTAAATGCCCTTGTTAAAGGTAGAAACCTATCATTAACTCAATTTAAATTATTTGTTAACGATGGTATTTGTAATATTGAGAATGAAATCATGCAGTTTAAACTCCTTTGCCATCTCAGAAATATTTGATTATTTCCATGATTCATACTAACAAAAGCACTTCCCCAGCTTTACTGCAAAAAGAGATATGTAATATTGTAATTAACTACTGACAGTTCACTTTTTGCAATTAAATTTAGTATAGTTAAAGACAAATGTGCCAATTCCACAGTCAGAGTGCCTGGATTCATTATTCCTACCTGTTCTTTACTATCTGTGTTAATGTGAGGAGGTGTCTGAAATTCTCTGGGCTTTGTTTTCAACATCAATAAAATCTGGATACTAGAATTTCTTACCCCATAGAGTTATAATAATTAAAGAGTGAAAGCATACAATCCCGTAAGTCACTTAGAATAGAGCTTGCCATACAGTGTGTCCTCAATAAACCTTAGTTAACATTATGAATTATAACAAGGACTAATTTTTTATTATATGCCAGGTTCTATATAATTTGAATTATATAATTGTCATAATAATCACTGGAGTAGGTGTTATTCTGATTTTATGATGAAGTACTTTGCCTCAGAGAGGTTAAATATTGATGAAGGGATATAGTCTACACTCAAACCATCACCAATGTACAGAATACATGTTTAAGGACTCTCTTTCCTCTGCTTTTATCCATAGCATCTCTCAGAGCACCATCTGCATATATGTTTTAATGAATGCTTTCTAAAGGAATTAACAGAGCCATAGATGGTTTGGTTCACTTGTCATATATAACCAAAAGGTCAGCAGTTCTAATACACCAGCTGCTCCTTGGAAACCCTGTGGAGCATTTCTATTCTGTCCTATACGGTTGCTATGAGTTAGAATAAATTCAACTGCAACAAGTTTGATTTTTTTTTTTTTAATTCAGATGATGGATACAATCAAAGATTTTGAATTAAAATCATAAGTATACTTTAAGGATCTTTGTTTAAGATAAAAGGAAAAAAGGACAACAACAGTAAGGAGAGACCTCTCAGACTGAACAGAAGGGAATCCCTTAGGGAAAAGTATAACTTTGAAACTACGGGCAATATGTTGGATTTTTATGATTCTAGACCCTGAGAGGTTTGGCTTGTTTGGTTTACTTATTTGAAGCTACCATGAGGCATGGTGTTTAATTATAATACATTTTCTGACAAGTATCGGTTATTTATATGTCAAGAAATAAGGTCTAAGGAGTTAGAACTTATGAGTGATCTACCAATGGATCTCAATTTTTCAGCAACAACACTTGAACAAAATCCTCAGAAACACTGCATTGAATTCTAGCTGAGAAAGAAAAGATATGCAGGTTATTAGATACAGTCTTTTATGCAAATAACTCACAGCTTCAAAATTTGTTTGCCAACCACTCCCTTCCCTGACCCCCAACAAGGTATTTACATAAAAGAACTATGCAATTTTCTTTTTATACCAATATGTAAAAAAAAAAAAATTGACATAACAGTACTTCTGAAAATACCTCACAGAAGGAGGGAGTGGTTGGCAAACAAACTTAGAAGGCACATGTTATTTGGGTAAAAGTGTTGTATTTATGCACAGATGTTTATTAAGTGACTAAAATATGCCAGACGGTTAGATTCTGAGAACAGGTGAACAAAAGAGACACAATCCTTGCTTCAGGGAGCTTATATTGTAGTGGAGGTGACAGAACTTAAGTCATACTCAAATCCACAATTACACCTGATATTAAGTGAAGGAGAAGCATAGGTTTTTGTAAAGGCATGCGGAGGGGGTTTTGATCTGGTCTAGGGGAATCAAGGAAATTTCCTTACAAATGATATTTATTTGAGAGATGAATGAGAGTGAACTAGCTGAGGAAAGAAACAGTGGTCAGGAAATGAATATGGTGATATTACAGGGAAAGAGAGCAGAGTACATGAACATATGAAAGCCTTAAGACATGACAGGGTGTAATACATTGAAAGAACTGCAGAAAGTTCACACCATGGGCTGCAGCACAGAGAGTGAAGGTGGGAGCAGTTTGAGGTAAGCGTGGAAAAGTAGGCATGTAGAGGTGGGTGGGTTCTGTTAAGGAGTCTCAATTTTATCCTAAGAGCAAGAAGAAGACTTTGAAAATTTTAATGAGAGCTCCAACAAACTTGAAAACCTAGAGGAAATTAACAAATTACTGGAAACACATTACCTATCCAAACTAACACAAAACAATGTTGAAAATCTGAACAGACCCACAAGAGAAGAAATTGAAAAGGTAACAAACTCCCAACAACAACAAAAAAGTCCTTGCTCGGATGGGTTCACTGAAGAAGTCTACCAAACATTCAAAGAAGAGCTTACACGAGTACTACTCAAACTATTTCAGAACATAGAAAAGACAGGGATACTTCTGAATTAATTCTGTGAAACCAGCATAACCCTGATACCAAAACCAGGCAAAGACACCACAAAAGAAAATTAAAGACCAATATCTGTCATGAATATAGATGAAAAAAGTCTCAACATTCTAGCCAATAGAATTCAGCATCATATCAAAAAAAAAAATAATACACCACTACCAAGTAGCATTCATGCCAGATATGCAAGGATGGTTCAATATCAGAAAATCAATCAATGTAATCCACTACATAAATTAAAGAATCATATGATCATTTCAATCAACTCAGAAAAGGCATTCAACAAATTCCAACATCCATTCCTAAAAAAAACTCTCAGTAAAATAGGTATAGAAGGGAAGTTCTTCAACATAATAAAGAGCATCTATACAAAACCAACAGCCAACATCATCCCTAATGGAGAGAGGCTGAAAACATTTCCCTTGAGGACAGGAACAAGACAAGGATGCCCTTTATCAGCACTCCTATTTCACATTGTGCTGGAAGTCCTAGCTAGAGCAATAAGACAAGAAAAAGAAATAAAAGCCGTCTCAATTGGTAAGGAAGAAGTAAAACCGTCCCTATTTGTGGATGTTATGATACTATACATAGGAAATCCAAAAGACTCCATGAGAAAACTACTGGAACTAAGAGAAAGATTCAACAGAGTAGCACAATAAAAGATAAACACACAAAAATCAGTAGGATTCCTATGCACCAATAAAGAAAATGATGAAAAGGAAATCAGGAAAACAATACTGTTTATAATAACCCCTAAAAAAATAAAATACCTAGGAATAAATCTAACAAGGGGTGTAAAAGACCTATACCAAGAAAACTACAAAACACTACTAAAAGAAATCTACCTGAATGGAAAAACAGATCATGCTCATGGGTAGGTAGATTCAACATTGTGAAAATGACAATTCTAACCAAACTAATCTACAAATACAATGCAATCCCGATCCAAATAACAACAACATTCTTTAAAGAGATGGAAAAAACTCATCATTAACTTTATATGGAAAGAGAAGAGGCCCCGGATAAGTAAAGCACTATTGAAGAAGAATAAAGTAGAAGGACTCACAGTACCTGACCTCAGGGCCTACTATACAGCTATAGTAGTCAAAACAGCCTGATACTGGTACAACGACAGATACATTGACCAATGGAGCAGAATTGAGAACACAGATGTAAATCAATTCACATGATATTCAACAAGGGCCCAAAGTACATTAAAGTGGGGAAAAGGCAGTTTTGTTTGGTTTTGTTTTTTAAACAAATGGTGCTGGCAAAGATGATGTCTATCTACAAAAAAATTAAACAGAACACATGCCTCACGCCATGCACAAAAACTAATTCAAAATAGATCAAAGACACAAATACAAAACAAAAACTATAAAGATCATAAAAGAAAAAGATAAGATCAAACCTAGAGGCTCTAATACACAGCATTACAGGATACAAACTATAACAACACGAAGACTCCACAAGATAAGCTAGATAATTGAGATCTTCTGAAAATTAAACACTTACACTCATCAAAAGACTTCAACAAAAGAGTAAAACGAGAACCTACAGATTAGGAAAATATTTTTGGCTATTACAAATCTGACAAGGTTCAAATCTACAAAATCTACGGGAAAATCCAACAACTCTACAAGGAAAAGACAAATAATCCAATTAAGAAATGGCCAGTGGAAATGAAAAAAAAAAACACTTCACAAAAGAAGACCTTCAAGCGGCTAATATACACATGAAAAAGTGCTTTTGATCACTGGTCATTCGAGAAATGCAAATCAAAGCCACAGTGAGATACTATCTCACCCCTGCATTACTGGTACAAATCAAAAAAACATAAAATAACAAATGTTCAGAGACTGCAGAGAGATTGGAAAACTTATGCTCCGCTGATGGGAATGCAAAATGATAAAACTATTTTGTAAAACAATATGATGCTTCCTTACAAAGCTAGAAATAGAAATACCATATGATCCAACAATTCCACTCCTAGGAATATATCCTAGAGAAATGAGTTATCACATGAATAGACACGTGCATACCCATCGTTTTACTGCCATGGAATCAGGCTGCAGTAAAACTATGGATGAAGAACATTTGGGTCAGACAAGCATCAAAGGCGATGTCATGAGCTCTGAGCCAGAAGAGACAGAGCATGCGGGGCAGTGTAGAGGTGGAGAGGACCAGGTCAGTGACGGACAGCATGCACAGAAAGAGGAACATTGGCTCATGCAGGCTTCGCTCTGCCCTCACCGCAGCCAAGATGGTCACATTCCCCACCACAGCCACCGCATACATGGAGCAGAAGGGAATTCCAATCCAGACATGGACGCACTCTGGTCCTGGGATGCCCAATAGGAAAAAACTCGTAGGAGAGGGAAGAGAAGTGTTTAAAGGTAGCATTATGCTTTTTTTTTTTTTTTTCTTGTTTTATATTTGTACTTCTAAAGGTAAAGTTACTATGACAAGATGATCGAATTCAGGTTCTGAAAAACAGAAATCTTGTTCAGGAGAATCCTTAATGTTCCGTTTCTTAAAAAAAAAAAAAAAATTCGTAATATGGGTATTTAAATTCATTAAAATCAAGTTATTAAAATTAGTAGCATATCAAATTATTATGTACAGAAGTACAAAATGATAATGTATGTATTATTTCATATTATTATGGGGGCCATATCATTCACCTTGGTCATTCATTGCCAATAAAAGGATCTTTTGGAGAAGGTTAAGGCAGTACACAATACTGAGAAAGCTAAGACAACTTGTGCAGAGCAAGGTCATGGAAGCTCCATAGAGATATTGAAACGCCCTGAGCTACAGAATTGTTGGGCTGAGGGCTGAGGGGATCATGGTCTCAGGGAACATCTAGCTCAATTGGCATAACAGTTTACAAAGAAAATGTTCTACATTTTACTTTGGTGAGTAGTGTCTGGGACCTTAAAAGCCTGTGACTGCCCATCTAAGATACTCCACTGGTCTCACCCCTTCGAGAGCAAGGGAGAATGAAGAAAGCTGAAGAAACAAGGAAAAGATTAATCCAAAGGGCCAATGGACAACTCCCACAGCCTCCACCAGACTGATTCTAGTACAACTAGGTGGTACCCAGCTACCACCACTGACTGCTCTGCCACGATCACTCTAGAGGGTCCTGGACAGAGCTGGAGAAAATGTAAAACAAAATTCTAACACAAAAAAAGACCAGATTTACTGGCCTGACAGAGACTGGAGAAACCCAAGAGTATGGCCCCCAGACACTCTTTCAGCTCAGTAATGAAGTAACTCCTGAGTTTCACCCTTCAGCCAAAGATTAGACAGGCCCATAAAACAAAAGGAGACTAAAGCAGCACACCAGCCCAGGGGCAAGGGCTAGAAGGCAGGAGGGTACAGGAAGGCTGGTAAAAGGGAACTCAAGTTTGAGAAGGAAGAGTGTTGATATGTTGTGGGGTTGTTAACCAAAGTCATAAAACAATATGTGCACTAATTGTTTCATGAAAACTAGTTTGTCCTGTAAACCTTCCTTTAAAGTGCAAAAAAAGAAGAAGAAGAAAAAATATAATTTTAAACCAAGGAGTACCTGATCAAGTTTGTGTTGTTTAAAAAAATACATACAACTGTGTGTGTGTGTGTGTTTATACATATGTATATATATATATATATGTATATATATATATATATATATATATATACACCAAACAAACCAAACCCACTGCCATCAAGTCAATTCTGACTCATAGGAGCACATAGGGTTTCCAAGGTTGTAAATCTTTACGGAAGCAGACTGCCACATCTTTCTCCCAGAAACCCTACATGTTTCAAAGAGTCAGCCTTTTGGCTAGCAGTCGATTCTTTTACCCACTGTGCAACCAGGACTCCTATATATATGGAGCCCTGGTGGTGCAGTGGTTATGAACTTGTCTGCTAATCAAAAAGGTAGGCAGTTTTAAATCCACCAGCTTCTTGGAAACCCTATGGAGCAGTTCCACTCTGTACTATAGGGTTGCTACATATATATGCATACATATATACACACATACTCCTTGATGGCAACAGGTTTCGTTTGGTTTATACCTGTTGCATTCGCATGGATTCCAAATCACAGCGACCCTATGGGACAGAGTAGAATTGCTCCACAGGGTTTCCAAGGAGAGTGGCTGGGGCTGGTGAACTGGAACTGCTGACCTTTTGGTTAGCAGCTGAAGCTCACCATAGGTACATATATGTATATATATATATATAGTATCTTTAATGGGAAAATGAGGCAAAGAATGAAGGGAAAGAATAGAACAGGCCTATTAAGAGGCTATAAAAGTTTTCTAGGAACATCTGATAATCATTTTGCTCAGAATGACAGCGATCATAATGAAAAGTAGATAGATTTGAGCATCTTAAATATACTTTTGGTTGTGAGACACATCTTAATGCAAACTAACAGAGTCACAGGTTGAATAGCTGTTATTATCCTTGGCTATATTATTCTAGGCCTTAGAGTCTTAGAGTGGAGCCCTGGTGGTGCAGTGGTTAAGAGCTACATCGAGCTATACCTCTTAACCATAAAGTTGACAGTTCGAATACATCAGCTGCTCCTTGGAAACTCTATGGGGCAGTTCTACTCTGTTTCCTATAGGGTTGCCATGAGCTGGAATTGACTTTATGGCAAAGAGTTTGATTTGTTTTCTTGATAGAGTCTAGAGTGGAAGATGGATGAAAACTGCATGTGTGTGTGTGTGTGTGTGTGTGTGTGTGCATTTAGTTATATAAAAAAGAATTGAGGGCTTACAATTTGCCAGTTACTTAGAAAATAATAGTGAATAAACTGAGACTCAACCACTGTCTTTGGAATGTATACATTCTACTCCTTTCTCTAACAATATAGTTCCCAACATTTCTTCTCTTTCTTTGAAATTTATTTGTAAGCTGGGCATCTGACATTCTGAAGCTCAGTTTCTACTGGATCTAAGCCTATTACTGTATAATAAAATCTCCCTTCCCCCCAGTTTCTCCCTTGGTCTTATTTTAATTTTCCCTCTCTTTGTTCCTTTCTCTACAACTTCTTTACCAAACAATGTTTTTCATTTAGTCAGTTAATTTGTGGATTCTAATCTCATTTAGGAAATCAAGAATCCCAATCTCAATTTTTGTTTTGCTCATGGAAGCTCTAAGGTCACTGGAATTGATGTTGAAGCAAGATATAGCAATTTTTATGCTATTATAGATAAAAAAAAAAAGGCAAGAATATTCAGAAATTCAGCCCCCACAATTTGTCCAGGGTCCAAGGTCCCACTTTATACCTCATGTTCCTTTGTCACCACTACCATCCAGCTTCCTTACCATTATGCACAAATATTGATCATTTATATCAATGTTTCTCTTCTTAAATGGTTTTATAGGACCTTGCTCTTCCTTCCTCAGTGCCTCACCAAGTTCCCTCCAGTAAAAACCTTCCATTGTGCCAGCCCTTCTTTAATTTCCATTGTAAATGAGTTATCTAGTGTTTCCACACCATGCCTTCTCTCCTCTCATAATGTACCAAAGATTATTTTACAATATCCCTAAACATCTGGTCTCACTCAAGTATGCTAACCTCAATGATTGGCTCTAGAATTCTTCTCTAAAATATCCAAGCTATGAAAAGCACTTAGCCTAATTAGGGCCCCAGGAGGGCAGGATTTACCAGCATAAATCTACCTCAAGCTCAGACTCTCCATCTTATTCTGCACATTAACAGATCTCCCTGTATCTCAAGTGGACAGTTGTTTTGCTGGCCCTAGTCTCATTGTGACAGGATGAAAATCCATCTGCAGGCACTACTCCAGGAAAAAGGTAAAAAGGAATGGTAGAGATTAAAAAAAAAAAAAATCCTGGAAAGTGAAGAGACATGTAAGATAAAGAGGTTCTCAAATATTTTCATCCAAATACAACAATCACTAACTCTTCTTAAGGCCATAGTTGGGATCTGTAATTTTTGAATTCTCAGTGACATTCTTTAAAAAATGATGAATACCTCTCTACATTTTATTCCTGGTTGGGTGGTATCTTTACTTATAGTTAATGTTGTTGGAATTGTTCCTGATCTCTCAGACAAAATCCTGTCATGGTGCTTTAAAGCTCCTGTAACAAAACAAACAAACAAACCAAACCCATTGCCATGGAGGTAATTCCAACTCACAGCAACCCTATAGGACAGAGTAGAACTGCCCCATAGGGTTTCCAAGCTGCAATCTTTATGGAAGCAGACTGCCACATCTTTCTCCCCTGTAGCAGCTGGTGGTTTCTACCCACTGACCTTTCAGTTAGCAGCCAAGTGCTTAAACACTGAACCACCAAGGTTCCTATGACATCCCTCTAATGCTACCACCACGTGAAAGATTTTCAACTACAGTGTTCCTGATAGATGGTCATTTAGCTTGCACCTGAAAAATCTCCACTGACAGTGAGCTTCTGGTTTCATAGGACTGTCTTTTTCTTTGGGGACAGTTTTGTGTGATAGGAGTCTTTCCTATACTGAACTAAAAGATACCTTCAAAATTTTTAACATTTTCTGTTTGGTCAGGTAGCTACCTCTGATGATACTAAATGAATCTTTTTTTTCCCCCCTCATCAGTGCATAATTAATCTAAAAATATTTGAAGACAAAATTATCAGGTCATCAAGTATTATTTCTATGGTATGAATTGAAGACTATTCATTGTCCACCACAGTCCTTTGCAAACAAACAAAAATCCAGAAGAACATTGTGTTTTACATGCCTCACTTGAATTTTGATATTTATTAATAGAAAATTTGCACTCCAGAACACTAACGCATTCAAAGAAAGATGATAGAAACATTGTATGCATTGTACAACGTTGGAATTTAATGGCACATTCAATCATCACTACAAGTCTTGCAAGGTATGTCTTCTCTCACTTTGTCAGGTGGGGAAACTGAAGATCAAAGCTTTAAATGACTTGCTCAAGTAACATATCACAAGTGTCAGGGCTGAGACTCTATCTCAGATATACCGTACCTAAAAGCGCTTGTTATTTTCCCTACACCAAGTTACCTGGTGAACCGCCATCATTCAGCTGCTACAAGCCTTGTACCTAATGCAGTTGAAATATGAAATATCTAGATCAGAATAACTCCATTCATGACACATAGATGCTACAACAGTTTTTTTAGCAGATAAGTCACTGTCTTTTGGGAACTTAAATATTTATAGAAAATTAATTAGCAAAATCTCCTTTTCATAGTTTGTATTTCATTTTACATTTTTGTTTTTAGAGGCTGGGGTTATGGGTTGAAATTTTAAAAAATAATAATTTCTTAGAAGAAACTTAAAAACAATGCATTGCATTAAAAACAAATTGCAAGTATATTAGACTGGAATATGGGATTAATACTTACATAAGTAAAAAGACTAATAATCCAAATACATCAACAAGTAAAGCAAAAGGTGGTTGTTGTTGCTGTTTTTGTTGTATGCCATTGAGTCTATTCCGACTCATAGCAACTGTAAGACAGAGTAGAACTGCCCTATAGGGTTTCCTAGGATGGAATCTTTTTTTTTTTTTTAATTTTTCTTACGCTTTAAACGAAAGTTTACAAATCAATTCAGTCCCTCACTTAGAAGCTTATACACAACTTACTACATACTCCCACTTACTCTCCCCCCAATGAGTCAGCCTGCTCCCTCCTTCCAGTCTCCCCTTTCATGACCATTTTGCCAGTTTCTAACCCCATCTACCCTCCCCTCCAGTCAGGAGATGCCAACATAGTCTCAAGTGCCCACCCGGTGCAAGTAGCTCACTCCTCATCAGCATCTCTCTCCTACCCATTGTCCAGTCCAATCCATGTCTGATGAGTTGGCTTCAGGAATGGTTCTTGTCCTGGGCCAACAGAAGGTTTGGGGACCATGGCCACCAGGGTCTTTCTAGTCAGAGTCAGACCGTTAAGTCTGGTCTTTCTATGAGAATTTGGGGTCTGCACCCCACTGTTCTCCTGCTCCCTCAGGGGTTCTCTGTTGTGTTCCCTGTCAGAGCACTCGTCGGTTGTGGCCAGGCACCATCTAGTTCTTCTGGTCTCAGGATGATGTAGTCTGTAGTTCATGTGGCCCTTTCAGTCTCTTGGGCTCATAATTACCTTGCGACCTTGGTGATCTTCATTCTTCTTCGATCCAGGTGTGTTGAGACCAATTGATGCATCTAAGATGGCCACTTGTCAGTGTTTAAGGCTCCAGACGCCACACTTCAAAGTAGGATGGAATCTTTATGAAAGTACTCCTAGTGGTACAGTGGGTAATGCTTGACTGCTAACAGAAAGGTTGGAAGTTTGAACCCACCAGCTACTTTGCAGGAGAAAGATGTGGCAGTCTGTTTCTATAAAGATTACAGCCTTGGAAACTATGGGGAAGTTCTACTCTGTCCTATAGGGTTTCTACAAGTTAAAGAATTGACTTGATTCTTGATGGCAATGGGTTGTATTGGTTTTAATCTTTACGGGAACAGATTGCCAGGTCTTTTCTCCCTCAGGGTCGCTGGTGGGCTCCAACTGCTGAGCTTTTTGTTGGCAGCCTAGCGCTTAACCATTTTGCCGCCAGGGCTCCTTAAAAGAATATTATACAATATAAATATTATTATATTGTACTTTTATTTTCTAAAACAACTTTATGGTATATTTTCCATCCCTTTATTTCCACCTTCTATTGAAATTTCTTTTTTTGTATGTGATTGCCTCTATTGGGTATTATTGCATTCCAATTCTGCCAACTGATACATCTGTTATTGTTTTTTTTGTTTTATTTTTACTGTCATACTTTCCTGTTATAAGATCAACAGATATTTTCTAGGTCCTTTGTTTAGATTATTAATACATAACAGCTAAGTATCTCTGGGAAGAATCCAAAGGACCAAGGCCAATCCCAGTATCTGAGGACCTTGGGGTGATTAAATTCAGTTTCTTTGTCTTGAGTGAAAGCCATGCTTTCTAGCTTGTTCATGCTGGCCCTGTAATGCTGAGAATATTAGAGTTCCTACCAGGTCCTGCTGTCTAGGAAAAAAAAAGAAAAACCTACATAATTGCCATAATTGCATATATTGACTATTAACCAGAATCACTGCCACAAGAGATTCTAAATTATAAAGTTGATATATCTCTAGTGATAATTTATCTATGAGACACTTTCTCCCTTTTGCAAAGGTAGTAGTGCAGGGATATCTCCCTCCGCACCCCAAGTTACTGAAACATTTACTTAGTCATTAGTTTATGTAATATAATCATGATTATCACCATAAATTACTGTAGCTGAACTTTTTGTAGATGAAAATGACACAGTGATTTCAAAGTGTTCCCTGTTTGTTTCTCCCTAGGAATCAGGCTTTGAGGAGCTCAGGTTAGAGATGTCCTCTTGCAACAACTCCATTCCTCAGCCTTTGGTATTTATCCTTGATGGAATCCCTGGTCTGGAATCTTCCTATGGTTGGTTCTCTGTGCCTTTTTTCTTGGTGTTTATTATTACAGTCATTGGTAATGTCACCATTTTATATATCATCCGGAGGGAGAAGAGTCTTCACGAGCCCATGTTTCTCCTCCTGGCCATGCTGTCAGTGGTTGACCTATCCCTGGTCGGTGTCACTGTGCCCCGCACGCTGGCTATCTTCTGGTTGAATGCCAAGGAAATCAGCTTCAATACTTGCCTCACGCAGATGTTTTTCATTCCTTCCTTTTATGTCATGGAGTCTGGGATCCTCCTGGCCATGGCTGTTGACAGATTTGTGGCTATCTGGAACCCTCTGAGATATACAACCATCCTTGATAACAACATTCTTGTGAAGATGGCACTGGCTGTCGTGGCAAGGGCAGTGGCAGTGCTGACCCCAGCACCCATCCTTGCAAAAAGCCTGGGAAGCTTCCGAACTCATGTTATTGCTTACTCCTACTGTGCCTACATGGCTGTGGTAAAAGTAGCCTGTGGAGATGTTTCTAATCACATTGTCTATGGCCTCATGGTTGTTGTAGCATCTGTGGGATTTGATCTGTTTTTTATCATTCTGTCCTATGGAATGATCCTTCATGCTGTCTTTCAGATACAGTCTTGGGAGGCACGGAGCAAAGCTCTCAGCACATGTGGCTCTCATCTCTGTATCATTGCTCTCTTTTATTCCCCTGTTGTCTTTTCAGTCCTGGCCCAGATTTTAGGCTACTATATGGCTCCCCACCTACAGATCATCATTGACAACCTATACTTCCTGGTGCCTCCCATGGTCAACCCCTTGATTTATGGGGCCCGAACCAAGCAAATACAGGAACGGGTACTGCGGATCCTCCACTGTCATAGAGACCAAGGTTGATACCTTAGGTGGACAGGAGATCTGAGGATGTGGATCTAGAAATCATGTCAGGTTGGAGATAGAGATGATTTTTGCCAGGTTTGTGGATTCATGGGAAAAGGAATAACTAAGGCAATATTATGATTTAACTAGCCAGTGTGGGACTGAAACTGGGAAATGCCCTTTCCATCAAGATGTAGTTTTTACGAAACCCTCAAAATAAAACCTGCCCCCAACCAAATATTTATACAAGTAGCAAAATAATAGTGAATCTTATTGTTAATTGATACAATAATGGTCTAATTGCAGCACATCAGTTAATTTAGAAACACATTTTTAAATGACATGAGGTAAAATGCAATTCAGTTATATACACTCGAGACTTACAAGAAAAATAATTATTCAATGATTCTTGTTTATTTATTATTTTTCTTTCTTATTAAATACAGTTCTGTTATTTCACCAACAGAAAATTTTGTATCATGGAAAAAGGTACTAATGGAAATAAAGACATAAATATCCATGAGTATATCAATAATTAATGAACTCTCTTTTGCTGTCTGAAGGGTTTTAATAGGAAAGGATCATCTTAGGGAGTTACTATTAGTGCCATAATGTGGCACCAGCTATATAATAGACTGGAGCTGAGACGTAGGTATTTTACAAATGAAAAAACTGGAGATCTAAAAAAACTATATTTTCTGTAGCTTTACTTTTCTCTTCATCTACCTGACATCATCTATTTACACAAATTCAAGACACCCAAATCTATGTCTTAAACCATTAATTATGCCTGTGCTTCAGGGGAAAAAAAAATATATATATATATATATTTTTTTACTGTTCATATGCCCCCTACTCTTAAAGTGCTCCAAACTAAACTTGTAATCTCCTTGCCAACTTAATTGACCCTTGGAATTCCTCATCTTGGTTCATTTGACTTGAGTTACCAAATTTGATGCAAAATCTTGAAATGCCCTAATTATTTTTATTTTTTTCCATCCATTCAACTGATCACCAAGATTTACCTGCAATGTCACCTTAATGAATTTACTTCTCTGCCTTTCTGTTATCTTTGCCCTACCAAAGACTATCATCATCTTTAATTTATGTACTGTAAAACCATCCTAACTATCCTTCCTATCTCCAATCTGTCCCCTATTCAAAGAATATTCAAAGATATTCTTAACACTGCGTTAGGGTTTTCTTCCCCAAACAGAGATAATATCTCATCCACATAAAATCTTCAACAGCCTGTTACTAAGAGTAAAGTTCTAACTCTATAGAACAACATGAATGTCATTTCATTACTTGACTCCAATTGCCTTGGCAGGTTTTTCATTCTCACTAAACCACAGTAGAGACATCGATTAAGCCCAGCCTGACTATTTTTCTCAACACATTCCTTGCAACATTGGCTTACTCTCCTAAGCAAATTTTCCCTCAATATTTTGCAATCAAAATCCATCCCCACTCAGTAGACACTTTCTTCAATTTCTCCTTCTTTTTTTTCTTCCTGCTTACCCTTTTAGCAGTGTCAATCATCCCTTCTCTGTACTCCCAGAGCATTTTAGTTTTCCTTGAGTCAGTTGTCTATGTTTTGTCCTGCACCTTAGTTTTTTGAATACATGCATTGTCATTGCTCTTACATTGCCATTTCCTTAAGGGCAAGGTCATGGTTAGATGTTAGATTTTGCACTGAACATAAGCAGGCTCTAAACCCATATCTTAATTAAGAAAAAAAAAAAAAACCTGTAAAACATCAACATGCCTACCATGGGAAAAAAAAATGGGAGCTAGGTGTATAATTTATACCCATCCTTCCATCCCTTAATACTCACAGTCTAGATATCCCCCGGTCTATCTGGCACAAACATACACACACACATAGATTATATTTATCGACAAACATTCTTTCCCACATGTATATACATTCACACACATCACCTGAGATCTGCACGCATTCACAAGAATGTGTATATGAGCATATACCTGATGGACATATACAATTACATCAATACATCTGTAAAACGACTCTTAACCTCCTCATGGTTTGCCTGCACCATTTTTCAGTGGCATATGTTTGCTTAAGTGAATTAATGACCTATCTGCCACTCAACGGCAACGGGTTTAACAGGTATCCATGATCTCTGACCCTATGTGCTCTTATGTGACTTTTACAGTGCGCCTTAAGCAATATTTTCTCTGTAAGCCTTTCTGACCTCACCAGTCTCCTATTTCTCCACTCAATAGTGAATTTCTTTTCAGTGGTCTCCCATGTCACCCATTTTTTCCTTAATTATTACATGTATCACCCAATATTTGCCTCCTTACTTGATCTTTTTCTACACTAAGCTGAATGTTTTCCTCACTTTTGTTTTCATGCAATTTAGTATTTTCATGGCAAATAATACAAGTTTATTAAATATTTGCTTTTAGGTAAGGCACATTTTATGCTCTGGTGAAAAAAATTATAAAACAATGCATAGACTTACAATTCAGCCCATTAGACTAAAATTAATTAATGAATCACTTAACTAATTAAAAGAAGGGAAGAAAAAAGGGAAAGAGGAGTAGAGGAGGAAAACATCTGAGCATTTTGTTTTCCCAGCTAACATTCCCCTTCATCTCGGATCCTGTCATAGTGATAGCTCTTCTACTCTATTCCTGAATATTATTTAGGCCTAATTCTTTCACCTTCTGTAGACCAATATGTTCCTTCAACTATAAAGCCTCTTTTGACTTTCTTTTTTTAATCGTGGTAAGTGGATACATAACAAAACATTTGTCAACCTTTTTTACATGTACGATTAAGTGACATTGATTATGTTCATCACGTTGTGCAACCATTACCACTATCTGTTTCCAAAATTTTCCAACATACTTAGGAGAAGCTTAGTGGCCCCTAATCAATGAATTCCTCTTTCTCCCTCCCTCTCCTAAACTTTCATAAACTAAAATCTTGTGAACATTTTTTGCCCTGTAACAATCCCAAAATTTAAGAATTAAAAAAAAAAAGCTATTATCTCTCACAGTCCTGTGGGTGGACTAGCTCAGCTTACAATTTCTAACTTGAGGTCCCTCATGTGGCTGCACAAGAAAAATCAGCGTGGGGTGGAGTCATCTGAAGACTCAACAGGAGAGACATCCATCATGGTTTCTTCGCTGACAATCCTGGTGCCTCAGTGCTGTATCCATCAGATTAGCCAAAGTTTCTCATGAGGTGTTCACGTCTTCAGAGGTACGAGGCAGAAGCTACTGAGCCAGACTACCCAAAATTGGCACAGCATCATCTTCATAGTATTCTATTTATCAAACCAGTCAGAGGATCTTCTAAATCAAGGGATTGGGAAATAGACTTCACCTTCTGATAATCACATTGAAGAAGAACATGTAGCATAAAAGGTATGGCCATCTTTAAAAATCCAATCTACCATAATTCCTCTTATGGCTACAACAATTCATCTGTAACATACATTCACGCCTTCCCCAAACTTCTATAGTTTCTTCTCATTACAGCATTGGTCCTGAAGTTCATCATTTAAATCATATCAAGATATAGATAAGGCTTATTTGGTGTGGCTCCTTGCATACTGTTCCTAGAATATGGTTCATCTGTTAACTAAATAGATAAGTTATTGCCCCCCCACACACACACTGCTAACATACAATGGTAATACAGTGATAGGAAAACTTCAAAAGTGTTCCCACTCCAGGAGAGAGATAAAGAAGGAATATGGCGGTCATTGGTGTTTAGCATTTTGAAATCTACTTAAGCACATGTTGTTAACTTTGAATTAGATGCTGTCCTGATCAGTGAGGATGATGTTATGTTTCTCTGTGGTTCTTTGCTTTACCTTCTGGACTCTTGTCTCTGTACTCTGAGACATCCTTCTTTTCCTATATGAAGTGGTCAAATTTTTCAGCTCACATTTCACATCCCACAGAAGGTCAGTGACAGCAAGAATCAGTGACCCTAAGTGGCAGAAGATTGGAGTATTAACACATATTCCCTTATTACAGAATGAATTATATATTTTGATGACTGATGAAGGTACAGATGAGTCTTATTTTTATGAACTGAGTGTTCAATGAAGTCGATTCATACACACATGACCTGCACAGATGAAACATCTGTGAAACCCTGAAAACAATGTGGAATACTTCTATTGCGTCCGTGGGCTACAAGTAAACAATTTCAAAGCAGATTTTTAGCCTTAGGAACAGAAAGCTCCTGGTATTCAACAGCCTTTAGTTTTGGTTTTCAGGGACTTTTCTTCTCTCCAGAATTTGCATAAAACATTTGTTGCTATTATTTTCTAGTTATAGAGAGTTGTCTGAGAAAGATCATCTCCCTGAAGAAAAAGAAAGTTGACGCTGGGATGTCAGCTTAAGCATCTCTCCACATGTGTGTAAGTTCTGATCCTAGTTAGTATTTTATAAACACAAATTGAAATTAAGATGAATAACATTTTATTCTCTGAAGTCAAATAAACCATTCAAATTTCATTTTATCATAACTTCCTCTTAAAAGTATTTCACTGTCTTTTTTCAAATCTAGATTAGTGTACCCCTTGTTTCTACTTTACCATAGTCTAAATTACATTAAATTACATCTGCCCACTATTTTGATGTCATCATTATACTGTGAGCCTTTCGAGATCACGGAATGTGTCTATTTCATGTTTGCAAATCCAAAGCATAAACTTCCTCTTGGCAATGTGGAAAGACACAATAGATATGTGAACAAGAAGGCTGCAAAGAAAATAGGAAGATAAAAAATAAGACAAAAAGACTAAGGAAGAATGAAAGGAATGCAGGGATGGAGGCAGGATGGAAATTTATGAAATACATATATAATTCTTGTCCAAGTGTATTTCTTCTTCGGAATGCTCTAGTTTTAAGAACATAAAGTCTTTATGAGATATCCTTATCAAGTGAAAATTCAACAAAATGATCACACATTCATACATAGTCCAAGGAATCTCCATTGTAAACAAACCTATTTTTTCCTATGACATATTAAATATTAGATCAGTGCTGGGTGTTAGGCTTCAGAATAAATATCTGAGCTACCCACCTGCGGATCGCTTTGGCCTTTGCACCATAGACAATGGGGTTAAGGGCAGGGGGCACAAGCAGATAGATGGTAGACAAGAGAATGTGAACATAGGCTGATACACGACCATAACGGTGGCTAAAGAAGGAAAAAAAGACAAGGATATAAACCTCAAGAAACACAACAAGATGAGCAGTACAAGTGTTGAGTGCTTTGAGTCATGCTTTCTCCTGGAGAAGAAGAAAAACAGCTTGAAAAATCAAGATGTAGGAGATGAAGACAAACATCATATCAAAACCTGGAATTGCAAATGCCACAAATAGCCCATATGATTTGTTGACACGGACAGCTTCTGCAGCCAGCTTGACTACCGCCATGTGTTCACAGTAAGAATGAAAAATAACCACAGAGTGGAAAATTTTCAGTCTTTTGTGTAGAATGGGTAAAATGCCAACAAGTGCTGTTGTTCAGATTGCCACCACCAGCACCATCTTAACCAGAATGAAAGGTGTGAAAATGGATGTGCGCGTCAATGGATCACAGATGGCAACATAGCAGTCAAAGGCCAAGGCCAACAAGATGCCAGATTCCATGCCCTGAAAGGCATGCATGAAGAAGAGCTGGGTGAGACAGGCATCAAAAGCCAAGGAATAAGCGCCAAACCAGAAGATGGCCAACATCTTTGGAGCAATGGCTATACAGAGGCCTAGATCAGTGGCTGAAAATACAGCCAGGAAAATGTACATGGGTTGATGTAGGCTGCGTTCTGCAGGGATGATGATTAGCAAGATTATGTTCCCCATCAGAGCCAACAAGCACACACCGAAGAAGGGAAACCCAATCCAAAACTGTACATGCTCTAGTCCAGGGATGCCAATCAGGGTCATTTTTCTGGGGTTTGAATATGACATGTTGGAGAATCCCATGGAGGCTGGTAAATTCTTTCCTCACCACTGATTCTGATACCTAATCAGAGAAAGATCATGGATGGGAAAGGAGAAGGGTAAGTTCCTCATCATTTCTCAAAGAACATGAACAACAGGAATGAACGTGACCATGTGACCTTGAATATTTGGGCATTATTTCAGGGAAATATGGGAATAGTCTCTTGTAATATATTTTTCCAAAGCCAATACAGTTGTTTGTGGAAGAGGAAGATGGTTAAGTGTTCATCACCTAGAAATTCTAGAAATGGAAACCTTGACTCTAAGAGCACTGATTCTGCTGTTTTTCAAGTGTCCTCGGGTGGTGTCGTAGATGGCAGCATTAGCTTTTCTGTTCATCTCCATTTTCATAGTCCAGACCCATTGCAGATTAAGTTGCATTTTTTGTGACACTTGAGACTATGATAGAGATCCTGGCTCCCTTACCAAAACAAACCAGACTCATTGCTGTCAAATTGATTTTGACTCATAGCAACTCTATAGGAGAGAGTATAACTTTCCCAGGGGGGTTCCAAGTCTGTAATCTTTACAAAAGCATACCACCACACCTTTCTCCTGTGGAACACCTAGCGGGTTTGAATGGCTGACCTTTTGGTTAGCAACCTAGCACTTTTAACCACTGCCCACTTATCTATCTTCTCAACTTTCTGTCTCCTGCAAGATTTGTGAGTACTTGCATCACCTACCACTTCATTCTACTTGCACATCCTCTTTGAAAGATCATCCCAGAATTAATATAATGTGTTAAACACTCTCAGCTTCTACGGATAAAAGAATAGCTCCTCCTTATCTACTCTAAGGATCTGAATAACTGGTTTGTACATGGGTAATTCAGAACATATTTGTGAAAAACTGGGTCTCTTCACTATTATCTGAGAGTTAATTCCTAAATTTGAAGGGAGGTATTTTACTTCTGAATCTAAAGAGGATGGGAAGCCTAGGAGAGCTGTTACCATCTGAAGATCCTGAGCTTTGATTGTGCAGGGCTGCACTCACCCCAAACTTCTGATCCGTGTATAATTTGTCTATGCTCTGCCTTTTCGCAAACCAATCACAAAACTTAACACAATCATATATATATATATAATTTTATCAAGAATTTTACAAGCTTAAAATCATCTAAAAGTATATCCCTTTTTTTCCCCATTAGTTCATTATGATTTTGGCCCAGAAAGACACATTGAACACTCCAGGTGTGATTTTACCTATTTTTATTTCCATTTGAAAGGAAACTACAGAGTTCTACTTCCTTAGAAATACAGAAAAATAGACTGGGGCACAGTTACCAGGAATATATATGTAGGTGTAACTAGAAAGCCTCCAATTTAGTGCAATTTTAAATGTTTTAATGATTGATGGATATAGGAGATCTTATTACATGATCTTCTGTAACCACAAACACTAGTAGGCTGTTGCTGAAACAATAAAATGATATTGATTAAATCATTTAGATATTTTGTGAGAATAAATTTATATATGTAATTACGTTAGATAAGGGAAGTAGTGGATTCTGGAGAAATGGTTGTTGATAAATATGAATATGTGATGTTAAAGATGGCACGAGCCGACCAAGCCAGAGCCTAAACGAGGTGTAACAGTTAATATATCCTAAGTAAGTTTATAAGAAGCCCAAATGCCTAAGGATAAAAGTAAAATTTAGCTCCAGTTCCTCTATAATAGCTAATGATTTATATATCAGGTTTATTTTTTCTATATACCATACTAGGTAAAATCATGAATTTGAATTTAGAAATGCAAGGTATAATCTAAAGCTGACTCTATTATTTACCTCATGTGAAATCTTGCCCAAGTTCCTTAAATTTACTCACCTATAAACTGGGGAGAGTAATACCATTTTCCTCATTGGATTAGTGGGAGAACGAAATAATTTTATACCTGATGGACTTGCCACAAAGTATGGAATAGAGTGAGCACCCGATATATGGTAGCTAATATTTGCCAGAGCCTGTGGAGTATCTCTGCGAAGACAGAGGCACGCTCCTGCCTTTTGAGAAGATGCAAGACAAAAGTATAGAAATCAGGAAACTGCCTGAAGAAAGAATTGATAAAACGACTCTCTAAAGCTGCATGATGTTCGGCTTTCTGATCCATATAATAGAGCATCCATGTAAGCAGAAACAAATCTACCATGATAGAAGCGACCTCCCAATCGTGGGCACACCTTGTTGGATTCAGCAAGTATCACTTATTTAAATTAATTTTGCCACTTTAACTAATAAATAATTATACCTGGTTTTAAAAGCTTACTGAGTACATGGGAAAAGCATTAATGGAGATAGCAATTTTTTAAAAAAGTTTAAGTTAAAAATAACTTCTGTGAGAACAATAGCACACATTTTGTGCAACTTTGCTTTGCATGGTACTCAGATAAGAAACTGTTCATTCCCAGTCTCTAAGTGGAAAAGAAGAAGGAAATAGGAGTTTTTTAATGTACAGAGAGTAAAATATAGAGCATGGAGACCAAAATAAAAGATTTACTGTTCCTGAAACAGAGAAGACTATATTTCAGGGGATGGAATACGAACTGTGGCCTTGTGTCTATGGATCATATGTCAAAGCTATTCAAGGCAGTAGGATGGTCCTATCTTGGATCTGCTCTCCACACCTTACAAGCTCACGTGGTTAAGCTATACTTATGTGTACACATGCGCACACACACACACAGAAAGAACGTTACAAGCTGCAGACTATCTCTTCTTATTTTTACAAACCAAGCAATGCTAGAATCACTTTGTGGGTAAAAATGGCAAAAGGAGCCTGAATATTTTATTCTCATTTTGTCCTTGCCACTAATTAATTGACGTGTTTTCTACTCAGTTTTCTTCACATGCAATTAAGTAGATGGTACTAGGTTACCCAGGCATCTCCAAATGACATGAATCTAGTCCATCTCTCATTTTGTTGATAAAGAAACCTGGGCCCAGAGAATGTACGTGGCAAGCCAAAGGACAGGCCGTTACTGGGAGATGCAGGATTAAGATCTGATTCTGTTACACTTCGGCTTCCTCTTAAACTTTGCAACAAGAAGAGACCCAGAATCATAAACAGGTTCCAATCCATGAGGAAGAAACTCTCCCAGATAGACAGATGGCTAGCTGGAATATAAGGACAATAAACGGAACAGCTCTTTTCTGCCAGGTTTGGGGTTTGAGGAAGGTATTAATAGCTAAATTTCTGACATCATCCATCTCTAGCTATTCCTTTTCTTGGCTTTTATTAGAATCTGAGCCAATCCCAGGGCAATGCTATAGACCTGACCCCTAGAAAAGTCCTTACACCTCTGAGACTCAACCTCCTTGCAGGAGAAAGGTAAACTCTGATCACTGACACACAGCCAGAGGCACTCAGTTACCTATTGAGAAGTTGTCTCCAAGGAATGAGACAAGGGGGGCCTGAGGAAAGAGCCAGGAAATCTCAAATTATGGTTCACTTTTGGAGATTATTAGGAGTGTGGGGAAAGAAAAAAGAGCCCTGGTGGCATAGTGGTTCAAGTGTTCAACTGCTAACTGAAAAGTTGGTGGTACAAAACCACCAGCTGCTCCATGGGAGAAAGCTGTGGCAGTGTGCTTCCATAAAGATTTACAGCTTTGGATACCCTGTGAGGCAGTTCTACTACATTCTATAGCATCACTGTGAGTTAGAATCGACTCAACAGTAGTGGGTTTTTTTGTTTAGTTTTATTTTTGATTTGGGAAAGAAAATCTGAGAAATGGAGAATTCTTAGAGTAGAAAGATGGAATATGGAATAAAGTAATTTGGTCAACTTTCTTGTATATGGCTAGGCTTATAGTTTAAGGCAAAAAATATTTGGAACTATATCTCTTCATAAATGTAATGTTACTACTGCTACAACTTCTGGACCTACAATGATTACTATTATTACTACTACCATTATTAAACTATTACAACTACTATAATGCAACCATTAAGCTCTTTTAAGAGTAAAAAAAAAAAGTTAACATTTTTTACCTCCATAAGGGAAAGTCACTTCAGAATTTCCGTGTTGCCTAGACCAATTTTGAGGATTCATAATTCTCTTCCTTATTCACTGATACAACTTGGCTGAATTTTATAGCAACTGCTGAATATTTCTAATATTATAGTAATTTACCCAAGATCTCTGGGTGATGAGCATCATAGAATATTAGGGCATATTTCAAATGTAAGGTTGATATTCTGACCACACATTCATCTTCATATATTTCATTGTAATAGGACACCATTAATTGTGTGCTATATTAAACTGGATAACCTGCTTACTTCTTTACTCCCAGAAAAAGGGCCTGGTGTGCCGGTTCGAGTTTCTTTGTTTGTTTGTTTGTTTAATTTGGTGGGAGCCTACTCTCTAGCTCTAACCCTCAGATGATATCTCATCATAGTTGGGGCTATGATCAGACTTCCGGGATTGCATTAGTAGTTCATGACTGTCTATTCCAGGAAAGTTTCTACCTTACACACTCACTATTCACAAGACCTAAAAGACGTTAATAATATATTTGCACGTATTTTCTCTTCATTTTATATATAAATATATATATTTTCCCCACCAGACCTGTGTGGTCAAATAAATTACTGCAGGAATTTCCTCTAGATTTTATCACATCTTTTTTCTGACTTTTTTTTTTTTTTCCTGCAACTATCCCATCTCCTTCATTTCATTCGTATGTGATATCTCAAGATATCTAGACTTCATATTTTTTACATCGGTCATTTTATCATTTTATCAAGACTGCTGCATCATAGTTAATACAACATTATGTGTGAGACATAACAAAGCCTACTAGGAATAGAGAAGCTTGGTTTGATCAGTTGTCTGAGGACTTACAGCTACATTATAGATGTGCAGCTACAAATTGTCTAGTTACCAGATGTCAAATTGGTAAATTAGAATAATGAGCCAAACTGAAAGTTGGCAGCAAGCTTTTATTCACTTGCTGTGACAGTGCAGACAAGAGACCAAAGGACATGCCTACTCCCCAGTGTTCAATTTTTCGCCGTGAAACACCACTGGAAAGGGTCAGCTGAATGTAGCACAGATGACAGAATTGTCTCACTCATGAGGAGCCTATAACAAAAGGACTTGTGGACTTTTAGCCTTGGGGAAGGGAGGAGGGAAGAGCTAGGAGTGGAAAGGTCCTGAAACAAAGTAGAGAAAAGTGCCTCAGCAATGACCACAGATAAAGTCTCTGAGTAAGTCTCTGGGCTAGGAATGCAGAGATATGTATGAGCATGGCTGGCCTTCAGTGGCTGAGCCCTGCAACTCTCTCCAGAAAACTTCAACACACCGGCTGCTCATCAAGGCTGCTTAGGGGCAAGTGCTCTCCCCCATTAGGCCTGCTGGAGGAAGCGTTGTAATTGCTTATTGTCAGGCCTGAAAGGTCACACAGAAGATTTCTCCCTGGCTCTGGACTCCTCACATATGATGCAAATATTCTGTGGTGAGAATGTATAATACCCGCTTATATAAAAATATCATAAGAGCATGACATAATTTGTAATCATGTGTTTGTTCCTATTAGTTTATCTAACTCCCCTGAAATTTTCACTGGCTTTTTTTAGGTTTTTTTTCTCTGTGCAACCTCCATTTGAGAAATTTAGAGAAGATATTATTTATAGACAGGATCATGAGATAAACATTTATTTGAGGTGAACTTGTCCCCCCAGCATTCTAGATATTCTCATTCTATTCAGTCTTCTTACACCGTTTAATGTCAAATAAGTGGTGTTTTACAGAGATATTTGTTGTTGTTGTTGTTGTTAGCTGTCATCTAGTCATTTCCAACTCATAGCGACCCTATGCACGACAAAACGAAACACTGCCTGGTCCTGCGCCATCCTTACAGTCGTTGTTATGCTTGAGATCATTGTTAAAGCCACTGAGTCAATCCACCTCAGTCAGGGTCTTCCTCTTTTCCCCTGACCCTCTACTTTGCCAAGCATGAAGTTCTTCTCCAGGGACTGATCCTTCCTGTCAACATGTCCAAAGTGTGTAAGACGCAGTCTCACCATCCTTGCCTCTAAGGAGCATTCTGGTTGTACTTCATCCAAGACAGATTTGTTCGTTCTTTTGGCAGTCCATGGTATATTCAATATTCTTCACCAGCACCACAGTACAAAGGCGTCAATTCTTCTTCAATCTTCCTTATTCATTGTCCAGCTTTTACATACATATGAAGCGATTGAAAATACCATGGCTTGGGTCAGGCACACCTTAGTCTTCAAGGTGACATTCTTGCTTTTCAACACTTTAAAGAGGCCCTTTGCAGCAGATTTGCCCAATGCAATGCGTCTTTTGATTTCTTGACTGCTGCTTCCATGGCTGTTGATTGTGGATCCAAGTAAAATGAAATCCTTGACAACCCCAGTCTTTTCTCCATTTGTCATGATGTTGCTCATTGGTCCAGTTGTGAGGATTTTTGGTTTCTTTATGTTGAGGTGCAATCCATACTGAAGACTGTGGCCTTGGATCTTCATTAATAAGTGCTTCAAGTCCTCTTCACTTTCAGCAAGCAAGGTTGTGTCATCTGCATAACTCAGGTTGTTAATGAGTCTTCCTCTAATCCTGATGCCCCATTCTTCTTCATACAGTACAGCTTCTCGGATTATTTGCTCAGCATACAGATTGAATAGGTATGGTGGAAGAATACAACCCTGATGCACACCTTTCCTGACTTTAAACCGATCAGTGTCCCCTTGTTCTGTCCGAACAACTGCCTCTTGATCTATGTACAGATTCCTCATGAGCACTATTAAGTGTTCTGGAATTCTCAGTCTTCACAATGTTATCCATAATTTGTTATGATCCACACAGTTAAATACTTTTGCATAGTGAATGAAACACAGGTAAACACCCTTCTGGTATTCTCTGCTTTCAGCCAGGATCCATCTGACATCAGCAACGATATCCCTGGTTCCATGTCCTCTTCTGAAACCAGCCTGAATTTCTGGCAGTTCCCTTTTGATATACTGCTGCAGCCATTTTTGAATGATCTTCAGCAAAATTTTTCTTGTGTGTGATATTAATGATATGGTTTTATTTAGAAATGTGATAATGTTCTACAACACTTTGAGAACTGACTGGAGTTACAGACTGATTAACAATGTGAGTGGTTTAGTAGAAGTTATCAGGTGAACAAGCTGAGGATAAGGTGACTAGGAAAATAAAGCACCCATCCTCTGGAACTTGTAACAGAACAAGGAAAAGATATAATTAATATGTTTGAGAAAGCTATTGAGTGCTATAGTAAAGGCAACATTTTTGTTCATGAATCAAGAACTTTGCCTTACTGGTAGAGAATAGGACACTCTACCATGACATAGACATAACTTCACATATGCAGCCACAACAATTGACTGAGTAAACTGGGAAACATGATTCCCCTCACCATGACTTGGATATTGCTGTTGTTGTTGTTAAGTGCTGTCAAGTCAATTCTGACTCCTAGAAACACTATGTGACAGAGGGGAACTGTCTCATAGGGTTTTCTTAGCTGTAACCTTTAAGGAAACGTATCACCAGGTCTTTCTCCTTCAGAGCAGCTAGATGGATGTCAAGTCCACAGGAAGAATTTATGA
Source organism: Loxodonta africana (assembly GCF_030014295.1). Lineage (NCBI taxonomy): Eukaryota > Metazoa > Chordata > Mammalia > Proboscidea > Elephantidae > Loxodonta > Loxodonta africana. The sequence goes on from NC_087348.1 coordinate 84,214,925, forward strand.
AGGTTGGAATGGACCTAAATATGCCCTGAGAGAAAGATATAACTTCTCTACTTGTGGACCATGAAATGGGCCTGCCCCAAAACCCAGACATATAAGTGAATGATAATATTACTGAGTCAGTTAATGTTTATAGGCCGAACCAAGTCATGAAACCTGAGTAAAGGGAAAAAGGTTGTCTTAGGCTAGATTCTCTAGAGAAGCAAAACAAGTAAACTGTATAAATATATAAGGAGAGGTTTATATTAAGGAAATGGCTCATGCTATTATAGAGCCTGGATTGTCCCAAGTCTGTGGAGCAGGATAGAGGCTTCTCCTGATTCATGTAGCAGCAGGGCTGGCAAAACCAAGATTGGCAGGTTGGAGAGCAGGGCTCTTGCACACAGGCTGTGAAGATAGATGAATTCCAAGATCCATGGGCAAGACCACAGGTAAGCTGATAGCGCAAGTCCCAAGAACCAGAGGTCAGATGAACAGGACCCTGCAGCAGGATCCAGAGCAGGCAAAAGCCGGAGTGTCCGCTTATATTCAGATGCAGGCCACATGCCCAAGGAAACTCCCTTTCAGCTGATTGGCTACTCACAACCCATCCCATCATGGGGTTGATCACATACAAACACTGAGAATCATGGCCCAGCCAATTTGACACACAGTCTTAACCATCACAGAGGTGTGCCTGCAAGCCCAAAGAACAACAGACAAACAAGTTTGGGCTCCCATCCACACTACCAAGAACATAAAATTTCCCTCCATGAGATGGAACAAAGCAAATGTAGTATTAAATCACTCCCACGGGGCTAAGTAGGGCTGAAGCTGATGAAGCCTAGCATTTCAACTAACCGCTGCTGTCAAGTCTATTCCAACTCAATGTAACCCCAAGGCTGTAAATCTCTATGGAAGCAGACTGCCACATCTTTCTCCCGTGGGGTCGCTGGTGATTTCAAACCTCCAACTTTTCAGTTAGTAGTTGATCGCTTTAACAACTGTGCCATATAATCTCCGTTTTCTTATTGTATAGTAAGAAATATGAGAAATGCAGACTCACAAAACTGCCCACTAGTTTAAGTTCATACCTTTAGAAAATATATGTATTTTATTTACATTGTTGATTTTATTTGCAATAATTTTATCGTTGTATAAATGCATGCAATAGCTTCCTTTCTTGTTTTATAACAATGAATTGTATTTTCTTCCTAGTTTTTTGCACTGTCTTTGCATTTTTTTTTATCTAGAAATTGTTTTGCATTTCATTAATCTTTTTCCTATCTTTATAAGTTGTATCTTTTTACTAGAGCCCTGGTGGTGAAGTGGTTAAGAGCTCAGCTGCTAACCAAAAGGTTATTTTTGTTCAATTTTTTTCTCATTTTTCTCAGTTCTCAAGGTATAAAATTACACCATTGAGACATACATTTATATGTATTGTATGTATATGTAAAACAATACAAACAACTGCTACATAATACAGATTTATGTCAAAGACAAGACAAAAAAAATAGAACTTATCCTGAGCCATATAGCAAGTTTTAACATATTTCGAATATTTGAAATTATAAAAAGTAGATTCTCTGACAAGACTGGAATTAGAATTAAACTAGAATTGGATAACAAACAGTTATATAAATATTCTCAACTATTTGGAATTTAATCAACACATATCCATTAAAATACCAATTAAAATTAAACATATTTTGAATTTAATAAGAATGAAAATGCATAATGTCAAATAAGGTGGAATGCAACAAAAGTAATTGTTAAAGAGAAAACCCTAATTTAAAATGTACTATTTATTGCTAAAGAAGGAAGTTTTAAAAATCAATAGCATAAACTTCCTTACCAAGAAGTAAAAATACTGCCAATTAACACAAAAGAATTAAAAGAAAGGAAATGGTAAAGTTAAGATGGAAAAAAACAAACAATTTAGTTCAGAAGACCCTAGAAGTTGAACAGAGAGATAATGACTATCTTAATCTGAATAAACTTTAAGTCATCCTAGCTGTAGTTTTTTTTCGTAGAGCACTATAGTTTAGGATACCCTGGTGGTGTAGTAGTTAAGTGCTAGAACTGCTAACCAAAGAGTCAGCAGTTCAAATCCACCATGTGCTCCTTGAAAACTCTATGGGACAGTTCTACTCTGTCCTACAGGGTTGCTATGAGTCAGGATCAACTGGATGACAATTTTTTTTTAGCTGTAGTTTATGAAATAAATGCCGTTCAGATTGAGCATGATGATGTGAAGCACTCAAAAATGAGTACATGAATGTACAAACCATTTCCATCTCTAGAAGGCAAGTGGGAATATTTCCTAATTAATACTATGAAATTAGTTTTACTTTGCTGCAAAACCTAGACAGACATCACGAGGGGGATGGAACTAGAGACTAATATCCATTACAAGTATCCTGATAGTTAATTTCATGTTAACTGCCTAGGCTACGGTGCCCAGCTGTTTGGTCAAAAGTAGTCTAGATGTTGTTATGGCATATTTACATGTGGTTAGCTTTTAAATCAGTTGGCCTTAAATAAAGCAGATGGTGTTTCAAAATGTAGGGCCCTCATCCAATCAGTTGAAGGTTTTAAGAGCAGAACTGGTTTCAGACTATAAATACACATTATGCCAGAATTCCTTTTCCTCCTCCACCACCAAAATAAGACTGCCAAAATTTCCATCCTATCACCTGACCTACCAATATTGGACTTACTAGCTTCCTTAATACATGAGACAACTCCTCAAAAATAAATCAATAATTTCTCTCTCTCTATATATATACATATATGCATGAAAATCTGTTTATAACTCAACAACAAAAAGAAAAATAATTAAAAAGTTGTAAAAGGATTTGAATAAGTATTCTTCTAAACATGCATAAATGCCCAATAAACTCATGAAAAGATAGTCAACATCATTGGTCATTACATAACATTACATTGAACAATTTTACATTCAACAAATCTGGAAAACAATTGACAATTCCTCAAACTGTTAAAGATAATGTTAACATGTAACCTAACGATTCAAGTCCTAGTTATACACACAAAATAATTGAAAACACATGTCCCCACAAAACTTGTACACAAGTGTTCATAGCATCATTACATAATAGCCAAAAAAAAAACAGAGACAATCTAAAGGTCTATGAACTGGTGAGTCAAGGCAAGTTCCTTGCCCTGAAATTGTGTAGATTATCAATCATCACCAAGTATACAAAATATTCGCCCTTCTGCCAATGATTCCATAGGGACCTACTTGTGTCAGATGTTATTCTGGCTTATCCCATGGGATTATCTTGTGGAAGCTTCTACATATAGAATCTACATATTTGGTTTACTTCTTGGCTCTGAATTGGTTCTTGTTTGAGCTAGTTAGGGTTGTTTTGAAAGATGGAAAGAAAAAGGCTAATCTGAGCAGCCTAGTAAGCTTGGAAAGATATGAGACAATTGGTTCCTCCAAACACCACCTTCTTAATTTCTAAATTACCTAAATTCAAGGGGGGAGGTAACAACATTTATACAGAGGGAATCAACACTTCTCATTCTCCATGGATGAAGTAAAGAAAGAACTAGATTTTAAAAGGCAATGATCTTTTTTAAGGTTATCATAGAAGCGAGGCTTAATTCTCCTTTTGCTCATACTTCATATTCTACATACATATCAGAGGAACAAAAATATGGATGTCTCATGACCTCTGGACTTAATTACAGGTTGGCATTTTCAGGCGGATGGCAACAAGGAGATTTTATCATGTGTGGTTTTATAAGAAAAGTGTTTTGGAAACCAGTGTGTCTTTTTGTTGAATGTATGCATTTCTCAATTCCACTCTTGTGATGTTCTGTGTTATATTTATGTATTCAATATATTATTGAGAACCTAGTGTGTAATAGTTACTGGTCTAGACACCAGGTTATAACAATATCTGTGGGATTACTTGTGTGTATGTGTGTGTGTGTGAGGACCCTTATTTACCTATAGAATCTCAACTCACATGAATATCTTTTGTGCTCTTTGAGTACCAAATACATTATTCATCTCCCTCCCCCCATTTTCAATCCTTGCTATATAAATTACTTGTTTGCAGTGTTTTTATTTTTTTAATAAGCTAAATCATGTAAAAAGCCACCTCTGCATTGTTCAAGAGTTTCTCACTGTAGTAAATTACAGGGTCTAGTAAAGAAGTCTAGAAAATATATCTTTAGTTAATGACATTTGGAGAGCATAAATAGGTTTACGAGATTCTGGCAAGAGCATGTAAGTATAGCTCTGTATAGGTTCTTATGAGTGCAGATTATAAGGATTTGTTTGACATATGAAGATACTCTCCTCAAGAGCTGGTGGCAGCCAAGGTCACTTATTTGACATGGAATGGGGAAAACAGAAGGCTAGTAACCAAGGTATTCTTTCCAAGAAAGAATTAGTCCTGAGTTAAATTTCTCCCTCTTCTTTGACCTTTCCACCCCTTACCTTGTACTTATCCACTTTATCTCAGGCCTTCTCTGACTTGGAGATTAGACTCTATACTGGAAGTCTGGGAAACAGTATAAAGGAACCTGCTTTACCCAGTAACTGATATCTTGGACATGCTTAGGTCAATTTACCAATCCAGAAAAGGAACCACTCTGGATGTGCTAGAATGTGGGTTTCTGGATGCACAGGAAAGGTCTACCTGCGCAGTGAAAAGATCTAGGTTTGAAACATTGATAATGGGAAGGTGGCAAAGGGGTTAAGGTCAAAAAATGCATTACCCTTAACAATATCTTTGAAAAATATTGATTCAAGACAACACATAGCATGTACCTGTTAAAGGGTACATGATAGAAAGGACCGAAAAAAGAAAAGAAAAAAATCAATATCGTAATATTTTATTTGTCAGATTAAACATATAAACATAGTGGCAAATGAGAGAAGGGATAGAATACATTTCACAAGTCACTCCACGAACCTCAATACCATGTCCAACTGTACAAATATCCCAACAGATCTCACACTGTTAATTACTGCAGACCAACAAAAACACTAGTTATCCAAATATCATATGTGACACCTGAGGCTTAGTTACCCGGGTTTTAGCTTCCTTACTCTTCAATCAGGAGACAGAGACCATTTATTTCTATTTCCAAAATGATTTTTTTTTTTTTTTTATGCAACCTTTCAGTTTCGGTTGTTTATGCAACCTTCTACTTAAACTGGGGTCCTTTCTCTAACTCCCTGAGAGTTTCACAAGGCCTTTGCTTGAGCACTTCCAATAATGGAAAATTCACTCACTTAAGAGAAATACTGACTCATAGCTCCAACAGTAGGCACCGCAAAATCGTGTTCCATCTAAAATAGTTTTTGATTGTCACTGACAGGAAAACAACCCATGGAGAGAAGTTTAAACCCAAGGTGCCTTTGGATGGGACTTCTGTGCTCTGAGGAGTAATTTTCTGCATCATCCACCTTAGGGAATCTTAAGGATATTCTCTTCAGCTTCAGTTTATCAGAAATTTTAAATCTGTGGTGTTAATAATTTACTGTGCACCCATCATTTTCATCAGCGGATTAGGGATTGTGGTAAAACAGTTGATGTTTCAGAAACAGAGCTTTCAAAAAAACTACCATATGGGAGAAGACAGAAAGGAAAAAGATAGACAACAGTATGTACAAATGTAATAATGTAATAAACATACAATTATATATATATATATATATACACACACACACATGTATCAACTCGACGGCACTGGGGTTGGGTATGTATACATACATATAGAAAACACTGGTAGCATAGTGGTTAAGTGCTATGGCTGCTAACCAAAAGGTCAGCAGCTTGAATCCACCAGGTACTCCTTGGAAACCCTGTGGGGCAGTTCTGTGCTCTCCTGTAGGGTCGCTATGAGTCAGAATTGTCTTGACAGCAGTGAGTTTTTTTTTTTTTTTTTTTTTTTGGTATAAATATATACAAAAAATATGGCAAGCCATGGGATTATTATTTATAACAGATATGAAACCCATATAGTTGATGCTAAATTAGATGTTTGTCAGGATGTCCTGATAAAAGAAAGTAAAGCAGAGATGTCTAGGGTATTAGACAGATAATTGTTGTTGTAATGTACATTTCTCCATATCAGGCAGATGAAAAAGTTATGACATAGAGAAACTTAATGTGTAGAAATTGGTATCATCTCATGCCACTTTCTCTCTTCCTTACTTTTATGGATTAAATTGTATATCAAAGACATTTCTGAAGAGGACTCAGAAGGAAGTGAGGAGAGCTGTAACACTGGAGACAGCACAGATGGTGAGAAGCAGAAGCAGAGAAACAGCAGCAGCAGACCCAGGAAATCAGCAGGAGATGGCACGGGTGCTGACTCACAAAGGAAGAGAGCTGAGTGCCTTTGGGTAGGATGCTTCCTAACACAGTGTAGTGTTTCTGTGCTCTTATCAATGGAACTAGGCTTGCTGACCCATGGAGCAGAGTGAGAGCTGAGTTCCTTCTGGCTGAGGATTAATGGCAGAGTAGGGTACCTTCTGGCACATATTGGTAGAGCTAAAGAGCTTTGTAACAACTGCCTGAGCATGTCAGAGGCTGGACCTGCCCAAGAGGTCCAAGAGGCCAAGGGCCTGAGGGGCAGAGGAGCCAAGGAACCAGGAAGCTGAAGCTGAAGTAGCACAGAAAGCAGAGCTACCTCAGTCTCAAAGGGGAGGAATACAACCTCTGTTGTCTCAAAGAGTGGAATCATGGCCTGATGGGTCTCAAAGGATGGGGCCAAGGCCTCTTAGGTTTCAAAGAGTCAGATCTTCACCAACTCAGTTCTGGAGCGTGGGGCTGCCATTCATGAGTAGCAGGGGGATGGGGTCAGATTTGCTGCCCAAAGCTGAAGGGTCAGGGCTGCTGTGGCCAAGGGGCAGAGAATGGATCCTGCTGGGGCTAAGAGTGTGGGGTTGCCACTCAGATGGACTAGGGAAATGGGGCTGCCCAAATCTGAGGGAGCAGAATCACTGTCCCAGTGGGTTGGAAGACAGAGCTGAAGCCCAGGACTGAGGGGCCTCTACCAAAAGTCTAGGGAGCATGAGCAACAGCCAGAATCTGGAGGGCAGGCCACTGCCTAGATGGTCTCAGGGAACCGAGGATTATTTTCAAGATTTTATAGCTGACGTAAATTGTTCTGCTGGGTTTTTGGCTTGCTTAATGCCCATTATTCCTTTTTTTTTTTCCCTTTAAATTTCTCCCATTTGGAAATGTCCACCTTGGGCCTGTTCCACCATTGTATTTTGGAAGTCGATAACTTGCATTCTAGATTTCACAGATGAAGAGGAATTTTGCAGAAGATGAGATTTGGGACTTGCACTTGATTTAAGGTTTTTGGGATGATATGATGGGGTGACTGTTTTACATGTGACAAGGATGTGAATTTTGGAGGGGGCATAGGGTGGAATGTTATAGATTGAATTGTGTCCCCCCAAAATGTGTGTCTATTTAGGTAGACCATGATTCATACTATTCTGTGGTTATCCTCCATTTTGTGATTTGTTGTAATTATTCTTTGTTTTTTAAACCCTGAGCTCTATGATGTTAATGTGGCAATATTAGAGGCAGTTCTGTTAATAAGACAGAACACAATCTACAAGATTAGGTTGTATTTCGAGTCAACCCTTTTAAGATATAAAAGACAGAAGCAAACAGTAAAGAGGGGGACCTCCTACCACCAAGAAAGAAAAATCAGGAGAGAAGCATATCCTTTGGCATGGGGTCCCTGCACTGAGAACCTCCTATTTCCAGGGGAAGATTGATGCTAAGACACATGGAGATCTCTAAGGAATGCAGGGCCCACTGATGTTGAAAGGAGCCAAGGACTTTCCCTAGGGACAACAGAGAAAGAAACCCTTTCCCTAGAGCTGGCACCTTGAATTCAGATTTCTGCCTTCTAAACTGGGAGAATAAATTTCTGTTTGATAATGTCATATGCTTGTGGTATTTCTGTTGTAGCAGCTCTAGATACCTAAGACACTTACAAAATTCCAGAAATACTGGTTTTCTTGTCTGTTCATTTTGTCCCTTCCACATAGCAATTTTATTTTGTTGTTGTTGTTCTTACTTCCAGGTGCCTATATCACAGAGTGTAAACTGTTTAAACTCCATCATACAAGAACAAGCCTAAATGTGAAATTCTTATCACCCAACCTAATGCTCTCACACACTACTCACTATTTATCATTTTATGCTATATTAATGTTATGGAGATTGTAAAATTCTTGAGAAGAATATTTCATCTATTTCTAAATTGCTAGTGTTTACAACATTGTTTATTACACATTAACTGCCCAATAGCTATTTTTAAATTAAGTACAAGTATGACAAAAAAAATTTTTTTTTTCTTTTTTTTTTTTGACAATAGAGGGAATTCTTTTATTGGCATTGGATGGACATGGTGAACGATATGGTCCCTATGACAACATAAAATGATACATGCATTATCTTTCTGTATTTCTGAACACAATAATGAAGTATGTTCTTGCTGATTTTATTAATCTGGTCTTTTTTTCATATATACTGCAGATTATGAATTTGTTTTTAACAACAGAAAATTAAGGGTCCACCTGAACAAGATTTCCGTGTTTTTCAGCATCTGTTTGTGATCATCTTCACATAGCAACTTTACCTTCAGGACTTGCAGCAGTACCTAAAGGAAGCAAAGGAAGAAAAAAAAAAAAAATCATGCCACCCCTCAACACTTCTCGTCCCTCTCCTATGACTTTTTTCCTATTGGGCATCCCAGGACTAGAGCACCTTCATGCCTGGATTGGAATTCCCTTTTGCTCAATGTATGTGGTGGCTGTGGTGGGGAATGTGACCATCTTGGCTGTGGTGAGGGCAGAGCGAAGCCTCCACGAGCCGATGTTTCTCTTTCTGTGCATGCTGTCTTTCACTGACCTGGTCCTCTCCACCTCTACACTGCCCCGCATGCTCTGTCTCTTCTGGCTCAGAGCTCATGACATCGCCTTTGATGCTTGTCTGACCCAAATGTTCTTCATCCACAGCTTTACTGCCATGGAATCAGGCTTCTTCTTGGCCATGGCCATTGACCGTTATGTGGCCATCTGTGACCCACTGCGCCATACCACCATCCTCACCCACACTCGCATTGCCATAATGGGTATAATTGTAGTGATTCGTGGTGTAGCCTTCTTTTCCCCACATCCCATTCTGCTCAAGCAGCTACCCTACTGTAGAACACGAATCATTGCTCACACCTACTGTGAGTTCATGGCTGTAGTGAAGCTAGCGTGCATGGACACAGGGGTAACCAAGCATTATAGCCTCAGTGTGGCTTCCATCATTGGGTCGTGTGATGCCATTCTTATTGCTGTATCCTATGCCTTCATCCTCTGCTCTGTATTCCACCTGCCATCCAGAGAAGCCAGCTTTAAGGCTTTGGGTACGTGTGGTTCCCATGTCTGTGTCATTCTTGTCTTCTATTCCACAGCTGGTTTTTCCATTTTTACTCACCGTTTTGGAAAAAATGTGCCTGCACGCATTCATATTTTTATTGCCAATATGTACCTTTTGGTGCCCCCTTTCCTCAACCCCATTGTATATGGAGTAAGGACCAAGAAAATACGGGAAAATGTTCTTAGAGTCCTAAGGGTCAAAGTTGCCTGATTCTGTTGGATAAGTAACAGAGATGGTTCAAGGATATTTTGAAATAAAAAAGAGAAACGACTAACTGTTCTCACTTCCCCAACCTGAATTGCAATTAGTACCTGAAATTTCTGTTATTTACCAGATGTCTGTAATTCCTAGAATTTTAAATGAACAAAAGCTTCAGGTATTTCGTTTAGTAAATATTAGAGCAAAGATTGTTAACCTCCCTCTCACTAAGTATATTTTGGAAGATAATTTCAAAGAAGGAGTGAACAAAAGGGAAGGATGAGAATGCTAACATAGTAGAAAAACACGTAGAGTTCTCTAGAGAATTATATGCTTGGTGATATAGAGTATGCAGTGGAAAGGATTTTGATCCATGTTTTTATGTAGCTGTGATTCTACTTCTTCTCAAACAGAAACAAATCGAAGCCTTGTTATTTATCCAGATAAATGTCTCATCTTTGTTTTGGAATGTTATCTATAATCCGTGGGCTCTTTCTTTTCTTGACAGCCATCTGTAAATGGAGATTTTGATATTTGTACTCTAAAACTTCCCCATTCTTTACATATTTGTCCAAGAAGCTCACATCCATAGTTAACACACAAAGACTGGCATCTCTTCACTCACCTATTAGTCCATAATTCAACTACGAAGAGAGTGTGAAGTATTCTGCTTTGGAGAACTAGATATATGACATCATTCCCTTAACATAAGGAACTCAGGATCAGGAGCAATCTTGAGGAGTATATTAGTAGGTTTCTTTTGCTCATAGTAGGTTTGAGATTCATGTAAGGTATTAAATTGTGTGCCCTATAGGAAAGGAAGAAACCCTGGTGGTGTAGTGGTTAAGAGCTGCAGCTGCTAACCAAAAGTCGGCAGTTCAAATCTACCAGGTGGTCATTAGAAACTCTATGGGGCAGTTCTACTCTGTCCTACAGGGTCACTATGAATCAGAATCAACTCAATGGCAATGGTTTAGGGGAAAGAGAGCTCTAATGGTGTAGTGGTTAAGAGCTTGGCATCTATCAAAAAGTTGGCAGTTCAAATCCACGAGCCACTCCTTGGAAAAACTATGGGGCTGCACTGTAGGGTCTCTATGAGTCAGCATTGATTTGACAGCACTGGATTTGGTTTTTTTGGTTTTATAGGAGAAAGGGCTCAGCTAAGGTTCATATTTACATGTCTTCAACACTTGGGGAATGGGTATTACTAGTGAACTCACTCAGGGTCACCATTTGATTTTCTTTTTCCAGTACTCTCTGAAAAATGTGACATGTCTTATTAACCCTGAAATAATTTCTCTTTCTTCACTCTCTCCTTCCACTTTCACTTTCTCACCCTCTTTCCCTCTGTTTTTCTTTCACTCATTTTCTTTTTCATATTCTCATTCTCCCTCACCTCTCTGTCTTCATATTTTCTATTTTTGCCAATAAACAACATTCTTTAATTGGAAGGTTTGTATTCTATTGTGTTTAATAAGAAAAGTCTCTTCCTGATAGATGCCCAAACTGAAAACTTATTCTTACATTTTGTAGGATTTGGAACTCCAAAACATTTTTCTGGGTAGTCCTATAACTTATTGGCTTTGGAGTTACACTAACTGTCTGGGTTAAAACCCCAGAATCTTTCCCCTGCCTAGTTATATGGCTATTTAATTTCTGCTGTGTAAAAATAAATAAAGCCTACCTCATACGATTGCTTCAGGATTGCGTAAGATATGTAAAGATATGTATTAGGTAAAGCTATGAAAAAAAAGGGGGGCTCAAATAAGAATGCATATTTTAAAGACAACAAGCTATATTATGTGTGATGATACTTCTATATTGTCATGCATTCTAGTCCAAAAATAACTTTTACTGTCATATACCGTTATCATGTCCTTCCCATTTCTATTCAACTTTAATGCAAAGCTCAGTGCCACCTGAAAGGAGTGCCACCCTGACTGTTTGACAAGAGTTAAATGTTTCTCTTTGTTGATGTATATTGATATGTTAATAATAAAGAAAAGTCCATGAAGTAATATTTTTTATATATACAGTTTCCAGAGTAATTTGAAAAATTGTTTTTGAGGTTTTAGGCAATGAATTATTTATATAACGACTGGTGTTTTTAGGATTAGGATGTAACATTATTAAAGGTATCTTTCGTTGTTGTCTTTTGATGGTTCCCTTTCAAACCTCGAAAATGAGGTAATTAGGGAAAGTACTCTTCGCCAGGAGTTCCTGGGTGGTGTAAACTGTTAATGCACTCAGCTGCTAACTCAAAGGTTGGAGGTTTGAGACCACTCAGAGGTGGCTCAGAGGAAGCGCCTAGACATCTACTTTGGAAGAATCAGCCATTGGAAATCCTATGAGCACAGTCCTACTGTGACACACAAGGGGTCGCCATGAGTCAGAGTCAACTGACAGGAGCCTGGTACTCTTTGCCATCCTTTTGAACAACAAACTGCAAAAAACTCTAACCTTATGTTATAGTGAAAGGCGGCGGAATTACTTAGAAAGTATTTTGGAAACAAGAAGCCAAACATATGACAGTAAAGCTGCTTGAGAAACAGAGAAATTCACTAATAGTTTTACCAGATCACAGGGGTGTGAGCCACCCAGTGGAAGCTGAGACCATGGCAGTTGTGTCTGGAAGCCTTTGGAACAGGGAGAAAATACAGAAGAACAGGGAGGGGGGAGGGGCAGGAAACATCCTGGCTTTCCCCATATACTCCCCAATTTATTTCTGCTAGTGTCTCCCATTTTTTTTACCAAGCCCAGCAGGCATCCAGATTATCTGTGATCACAGGAAACAAAATCTGGAAAGTTCAATTCTCCTGTAATACAAAGTAAAGGAGGAGAATGAGGTAGAGCAGATCTGAAGAAAACAGATCCAAGCTTGGCATAGCATCCCACCCAAAACACAATGATGCTCCTCTACATGGGAAAGTGCCCTGGTGATACAACTGTTAAGTCCTCAGCTGCTGACCTAAAAGTTGGTTGTTCAAACCCACCAGCCACTCTTCAGGAGAAAGATGTGGCAGTCTGCTTACGTAAAGATTGCAGCCTTGGAAACCCTATGGGGCAGTTTAAGGCTGTTCTATAAGGTCGTTATGCTTGGGAATCACCTTGACAGCAACAGATTTGGGTTTGGTTGGTACATGGGGATAATGCAAATTCCCTACGTCATTAAACAAGGAATGCTCATGGATATTCAGGAATAGGAACATGGCTAGAAAATTCCCTGAACCTTTAAGTGGTTTTTAGAATTAAGTCTGGTTCAGTGTAAGTCACTTAAGACTATGTGGAGGCGTGAGGATACATTAATGTTTTCACCCCAGTTACTGCATAGACTCATCCCACCACAATGCCCTCCACTTCTTCCACCTCTAATCACACCCATTGTAATGAAACAAGTGTCTCAACTCCATCTTCTATTTGTTTTTGAGCCCAGAGCTCAGGTGTGTAGGCACCACAAAGACTGAGTACCTTCAAGAGACCAAAGGGTGCCTAGAGAGACTTGGAAATATTAGTGTAATTGCCTGCACTCAGACAGCATCCTCATGAGGAGACGTATGCAGGTTTTTCCTTGTAGGTCTGTGGTCCCCCAGGATCAGAAGCGCAAGGGGACTTTTTGCAGTTATAGCTAATGTTCAGCTGAACTCACGCTGGGTGGTAAGGCAATCCATTTCCAGAGGTAGGATAACCAGGTTACAGTTAGGTGGGTTGTGGTTGAGGTGGGAGAGAATAACTCAGAACTTCCATAAGAAGGAGTGGGACGGAATGAGGCTCTAGGTCAAACCTTGGGAAGCGAAGACTGAGCCCTTGCCATCTAAAAGGTGGTTCTATCTCTTGACTTTATAAAAGGAGATATCAAAAAAAAAAAAAAAAAAGGAGACTGAGTGTGCAAGCTGTGATTTGCATGTTTTTTGTTATCTTTGTAGTATAAGCAAGCTCGAAGGTTAAATCCTGAACTGTGAAGGTCAAAGCCTTTTTTTCTTTCTGTTTTTTGGTTTTTGGTTGGGGGTTGGGGAAATTTTATATTTATTTTGTACACACTTTTTTATTGTAATTTAGATGAATTTTTACAGAACAGGCTAGTTCCTCGTTAAACACTTAGTACACTTTTCTTTTTTTTTTATGACATTGGTTAATAACCCCATGACATGTCAACACTCTCACTTGTGGACCTTGGGCTCCCTACTACCTGCTTTCCAGTTCCCTCCTGCCTTCTAGTCTTTGCCCAGGAGCTGTTGTGTTTTGTTTTATGGGCCTGTCTAATCTTTGACTAAAGGGTGAACCTTGGGGGTGATTTCCTTACTGAGCTAAAAGGGTGTCTGGGGACTATACTCTCAGGATTTCTCCAGTATCTGTCATGCCAACAAGTTTGGTCTTTCTTTCTGAGTTAGAATTTTGTTCTATATTTTTCTCCAGTTCTGTCCAGCAGCACCCTGTATTGTGATCCCTGTAGGAGCAGTCAGTGGTGGTAGCCAGGACCATCTAGTTTTACTGGACTCAGTCTGGTGGAGGCTGTACTAGACGTGGTCCATTAATCCTCTGGACTAATCTTTCCCTTGTATCTTTAGTTTTCTTCACTCTCCCTTGCTCCTGAAAGGATGAGACCAGTGGAGTATCTTAGGTGGTCGCTTACAGGATTTTAAGACCCCAGACGCTACTCACCCTTATTTTTCTTAAAGTACCTAGTTCTATTCAGGCTAAAAGATACCCCATATTACGTAAGCTCATTATATACTGACATTGGAATCAAAATAATGATCAATTTAAAATTCAGTGTTGTTAAGTTTCCAGAATACCTGTTCACACATTTCAAGGTAAACTTTCTGATAACCTGATATCTGTGCAGAAAGAATTGCACAGAAGTGTCTTCCTAGAAAGCAAACATCAGTGTTAAGTGTATTGTGTAACTCTGAAGAACATATTATGCACCTTCATGAAGAACCTGACTGATCATTTACAAAAGAGCAGAAACCTTTAGGAACCTGAATACCCATGTTTCCCATAGGCGTTCCTCTCCTTATCGGATTGTTCCTTATAAGAATGGTCATTTCTTAGCATTCAGTTTCACCGGTTTCATGAAAATAAAAGTCTTCCTTTATTAAATTAGCTCAATGACTGACCTTCTAATATATTACCAGCTATGTCCATACCTCTCTTCACTCTGCTCTCTCAACTAATTGACTCTAATGTTCTTTGATATTTCCAAGTCTCTTCGTCCTGTTATTCACAAGCCTATTATTGAAAAAGGGTGAAATTGGTTAATACACACATGACTAGTATCATTCATAATACTTAGGCTTTTATTTTACCCACTCTTTCACATGTTAGAAAGTTATATCTCCATATTTAGTAATACATCAACTACTACCTCTTTTACGCTACTAAAATGTACCTAGCCTGCTGAGCAACACTTTCTGAAAAAAGTCAAGGGCATCACTTAAACAAGTGAAAGTGTGTTGCAATTACAGCTTTCTTCCTTTATAGCCCCTGTGTCATCTGTGAGAAAGCACTTGAAGCACTGAAAGAAGACACTGCAGAGGAAATCATTCAAAAGCGAATGGTACGTTGTCAGAATGTCAACATCTCTCAAAGACCATAAGAATGAAGAAACTTTTTTATTCACATATTTACTGTTTTCATTATTTTAATTTGGAACATTTATTGAGCATCCATTGTTTGCATAATGGTAGCACTTAACAGGACCGATCCTCAACCTACCATCTTCCTACTGCTTGGGATTCCAGGGCTGGAGACTGCCCACATCTGGATCTCCATCCCTTTCTGCCTGGTCTATCTGCTGGCACTGATGGGAAATGCTGCCCTTTTATTAATTGTCAAGTCAGACCCCAAGCTGCATGAGCCTATGTACCTCTTTCTATGCATGCTCTCTGGGACTGACTTGATGCTCACTTCTTCTACACTTCCCAAGATACTCAGCCTCTTTTGGTTCAATGACAGAGAGATCTATTTTGAAGCCTGCCTCACTCAAATGTACTTTATCCATTCTCTGACTACCATGGAATCTGGATTTATCTTGGCCATGGCTTTTGACCGTTATGTGGCCATTTGCCACCCACTGAGACATTCTACCATGCTGACACCTGCAGTCATTGTAGGCTTGGGTTTGGCCATTGTCCTTAGAGGAGCTGTACTCCTCAGTCCACACCCCTTCCTTCTAAGGTGGCTCTCCTACTGCAAAACTAATCTCATTTCTCATACTTACTGTGAGTTCATGGCCCTAATAAAGCTGGTTTGTGATAAAACCGAGATTCACCGAGCCTACAGCCTAATTGTGGCCTTCCTGACAGCGGGGCTAGACTTCATCTTGATCTTTTGCTCCTATGTTCTTATCCTGCTCACTGTCTTCCAACTCCCATCCAAGGCAGCCCGCCTCAGGACCTTAAGCACCTGTGTCTCCCATATATCGGTCATTTTGATGTTTTATACACCAGCCTTTTTCTCCTTTCTTACCCACAGGTTTGGCCACCACATTGCTCCACATATCCACATTTTCGTAGCTAATGTATACCTCCTTATTCCACCTATGATGGACCCCATTATTTATGGTGTTAAAACCAAGAGGATCAGGGAGGGATTCTTTAAAATCTTAACAATTAAAAGTGTTTGACTTTGCAAAGTTTTGTGATTCCCCAGGTCATCAAAAAACGGAAGGATGTTTAAGCAATTAAAAAATTCAAAATAAAGCAGGATTATCTTAGAGTGGAATTATTTTCATTAAACTTGAGATTCATATTGAGCTAGGAAATTATGTTAAGCGTATTGATTCCAGTGAGCAATAGAATGTATAGAAGACAGATCGTAAAGAGAAAAAACATTTGGGGAACCCTTTTAGTTTTTAGGATTTGCCTGTCTAAATCTAGTAATTAGTATATAGATTTTGGGATTTATTAAATCATTACTAATTTTATATTGAAAGGATATTTAGAGTTAGTCCTTGTTGCTTATGTAGACTATGATCCCTGAACTCATTATTTGCAGAGTGGGAATTATAATTCATACATATTTTCTTCACCAAAGACTCACTTATAAGATGTGCTATAGTCTTCTCAAATAGATAGCAGTTATGAAAATATTAAATTAGAGAATAATACTTGTACCATGGTATATTTTGGAGTTAAAACATAATTATCTATTTTTTAAAGAAAATATTACATGCACAGAGTGAACTAATTTACAATTATAGCAACAGATTTAATGTTAAAACTAAATTCTCTCTTTCCCCACCACCTGCTACTGTTGTTTTCATAGCTGCAGTAGTTGCAAGATGACCATGCACGGAGGAGGGAGAAATAGGATGAGGACAATGAAAATGCCGAAAGCTCAGTCTTCTTACTGAAATTAAATATTTTTCTAGGATTATAAATTCCTCAGATTTTTGCCAGAACAATTTCCCTGAGTTCTGAAGAAGTTGATTTTGACAGTTTTTACCAATGTTTTGAATTGCTTTTGTTTGGTGTGCCTTTGTGTTGTTTTGGCCCCAGGGTGGCACAAATGGTTTGCACACAAATAAAAGTTGGCCTTTTGGCCCCACTCAGTGGCACTATGGAAGAAAAGGCCTGGTGATCTTCTTCCCTAAAGATTACAACCAAAAAACCCTATGGAGCGGTAGTACTCTGTAACCCATGGGGTTGCCGTGAGTTGGAATCGATTCTACAGCAAGGGGCTTGTTTGTTTTTCTTTTTTTGGTTTTGTGTTGTTTACTTCAAATTTCTTGTAGTTGAGGTGTGATTAACTTCCTGGATATGTAGATTTATAATATTTATTAAATAAGAAAAAAACTCAACCTCCTTTTTCTTTTCTTCATCAAGGATTCCAACAACATTTTTAATTTGACTCCTTGAATTTGTTCTACAGTTCATTCTGTTTATTTTTTTAGTCATTTTGTCTGTGTTTCATCTTGGATAGTGCCGTTTAATATATCTTCAAGTTCACCAATCTACTATTCTGCAATACGTGATCTACTAGAAAATCTACCCAGCATATATTTCATTTCAAACACTGTAATTTTAATCTTAGGAAATTTGTTTTGGATCGTTTCATGTCTTCCATATTTCTACTTATGTTTAATCTTTCCTGTAACTTTTTGACACATAAAATACATTTATAATAACTCTTTAAATGTCCTTGTCTATTAATTCTAATATGGGTGCCATTTCTGGGTCACTTTTAATTGATTAATTTTTCTCCTCAATGTAAGATGCGTCTTCATACTTCTTTTCATAACAGGTACATTACAATAGATGCCAGACTATGAATTTTGCCTTTTTGGGTGCTGAATATTTTTTCCATTCCTATAAATATTTTTGAGTTTGTTCTCAGACGTCGTTAAGTTGTTTGGACACCAGTTGATCTTTCCAGTTCTTGATTTTAAGCTTTGCTATTTGGAGCTCTGGTGGCACAATGCATAAGCACTTGACTGCTAATGTAAAGATGGGCAGTGCAGCTCTGTGGTAGAAAAGACCTAATGATCTGCTT
Organism: Loxodonta africana; assembly: GCF_030014295.1. NCBI lineage: Eukaryota > Metazoa > Chordata > Mammalia > Proboscidea > Elephantidae > Loxodonta > Loxodonta africana. Next base: position 84,233,038 of record NC_087348.1, read on the forward strand.
TCACAAGATTACAGCCTTGGGAACCCTATGTGACAGCTCTGCTCTGCCTGTAGGGTTGCTACGAGTTAGACTCAATGGCAAAAGATTGGCTTTGGTTTTGTTTTTACGTTAAATGGTAAGGAATTTTTGTGGAAACAGAGTAGAATTTTATTTAGGGTTCATTTTGCTCCACTATTGTGATAACTAGTGCCCTTATTACTCTAAAATTTAACTAATGGCCATCAAGTTGATTCTGACTCATGCTAACTTCATGTGTTGCAGAGTAGAACTGTGCTCCATAGGGTTTTCAAGGCTGTGATCTTTTGGAAATGGATCACCAGGCCTTTCTACTGAGGTACCTCTGGGTAGGCTTGAAGTACCAGTCTTTCAGTTAGTAGTCAAGCACTTAGCCATTCACGCCATCTAGGGACTTCTCTTGGTAGTCTATATCACCATAAATTATGAAAAATTCCAGTATAGATTTTTGGAAGAAGCTCTATGCCTGGCCTCATGGGACCCTCAAGTACTCGTTCCCTTGAGACTTTTTGGGTGGTTCTTTCTCCAGTTTTGAGTAGTTTCCTTACACATAGACTCACTGGTGCTGAAGACGATACTCAAAGTGGAGCTTTTGAATGTCACTGGAGTCCCCTCTCTGTGCAGATCTCTTTCCTTTGGCACTCTGCTCTACTGATTCTAACAGTATCTACCCATAATCCATGCTCTAGCTCTTCAACTAAGAAAAATAAGCTCAGTTCTACTTGGGTTTCACCCTTTTGCACCCTAGGTGTCTTAGTGATCCAGTGCTGCTATAACAGAAATACCACAAGTGGATGGTTTTAATGAAGAGAATTTTATTCTCTCACTGTCTAGTAGGCTACAAATCAAAATTCAGGGTGTCAGCTCCAGGTGAAGGCTTTCTCTTTCTGTTGGCTCTGGAGGGAGATCCTTGTCATCAATCTTCTCTTGGTCTGGGGCATCTCAGTGCAGGAACCTCAGGTCCAAAGGACTCACTCTGTTCCCAGCATTGCTTTCTTGGTGGTATGAGGTCCTCATGTCTCTGCTTGCTTCTCTCTTTTATATCTCAAAGAGATTGGCTTAGAACACTAATCTTGTATATCTCAGCAATATAACTGCTGCTAATCCATCTCATTTCATCTTAGTGATAGGATTTACAACACGTAGGGAAATCACTCAGGGCCCAGCTAAGTTGATAGATATTTTGGGGAGGCATAATTCAATCCATGACACCAGGCAATCACTTTCTCCAGGCAGTAAGCTTGGACAATTGTAGGCTTCAACTCCTTTGCTCCCCATCTCTCAAAATGCTCAATACATTGAAAGTCTTTGCTTCGTAAATTTTTATGGTTTTTTAGTTGTTTCAGGAGAGTCCCTGTTATTATAACTTGACCAGAATTGGATGTCCCTGAATCACCTTTTAATTTCCAACTTTAGAAATCCTTAAGTATTGGCAGTCTTATCATTTGAATCTTCACTATAGAAATCTATAGAAACTTGAAAATATTTCCCCAAATATTCACAAGCTGATTAAAAAAAAAAAAACACAAATGTTTCTGTATAAACTAGCACAAAAAAATTTAGCATGAGGTTAATTCTGTCCAAACAGATGCAGAGGAGGCTTTAGCCTTCTCTCTTTAAGGTTTTACCTCTTCCTCATGTTCTTAAAATGAATTTTATTTTATCATGATTTTGGCTGTCGCATTATTAAGTGAAAATATCTTCCAAAGAAGTTGAAAAGCCTATAAAGACTGTATATGAACCTAAGAGACCTAGAAAGGCCCACACATTAGAAGTTCATTCTCATTTCCCTTAGCCACATCTGAACAACAATGGTAACCAGAGCCCCCATTTCCCTCCTTTTGCCACCAAAACTTACTTGAGTAACATCTTAATAGGTAATGAACTGAACCAGTTTAATATTTCCCTATTATTCCATTTTAATTTGGTAATGAAATGAACATAAATCCACTGTAAATCTCTTTATTGTTTATTATAACACAGTTTAAGTCTTTTGCAGTACAGAAGAGTAAAAGATCTATAATCATGAAAATAAAGATAATTCATATTTGACTCTGGCTATAATTCTTTCATACCCATACAAGCAAACGAGTAATTAGGCAAGTGTAAAACTTAGGTAGTTAGTGGGTTAATGGCAACATTATATGAAAAAATCAAGTGGTACATTTAATGGTGCCGGGAGAGTCTGCACCTGGAAATGGTTAGAAGAAATGGTGGAAAAGGGAGCAAAGAATTCACTATATTATCTATGGTGATTTATCTCTCTGCTTTGAATCATCTTTTTCTTTGGTTATTAGTGATTATCACTGCTAATTCTGCAGTTCTTTTCAAGGTTATCAATTAAAAAGTAACAGGGGACTTAAAAACACTGATTAACACTATTTTTTATTCTTCATGTTCACTTGGAACTAAAGATTCCAGGCTTATATTTGAAAGGTAATATTAACACAGAAATAACAGTAATAATAAATGTGACTTTTCATTTGCCACATGGTACTGGGACAATTTATTTTATATACTTTCCATTTTAATACTCATAAAATTATGAAAAGCATATTATTGTATTTTTTAAGATAATAACATAGCATCAGATAAGCTGATATATCATATCTAATATATGAGGGAAATATAAAATTTTAACCAGAAACTTCATGGATGATATCTTATTAACATTACCACGAGTTCTATTGACTCATCACGCTGCCGTCAAAAAAAAGTAAGGCTATGAAAAGTTTAATAGACCTCAGAGTGTACAGCCCATTATTTTCCCTGAGTAGCCTATATGTGCTTTGTCCCAAAACACTGCAATGAAAGAGTTAACGATCATGACCCCAAAACCCACAGGTTACTTAATCGTTGATCCCTAAGATTAGTGCTCTAGTGAGCACAAAACTCTCCAAGGATGTGTTCTGCCACCTCAATGAAAATTCTCTTGAGGAGCTGAGGGAGGTACCCTTATCCATGATCATTGACCATGAGCCATTATTTTTGCAGAGCCTCCTGACAGACCTTTGCCATTAGGGTAAGAAGTGGGAGGGAAACAATTTGTCTTATAACCTCTGAGAGATAAGTGCAATCCAAGCAAGAGGACCAGCCAGAAGAACCTGTAGAACAATGTGAGACAATGGCATTGCTATTGGGGAGGGATACCTGAGAGGAATTAAAAATATTCAACAAACTATGCAGCATGGATATTGAACAACAAATGGCCTTCTGTCATTAGGTTAAAGTAGAGTCTGGAAAGTCACCTACTTTGCCAGTCTTGAGTACTTTAGTGGTTGAATTGAAGAGAGGTCTAGAGTTCCCCAAAGCAGGTTGTGATGGCTAAAATAGAGGCAGCATTTGGGAAATTCAAAATGGAGGTTATTTATCAATAAGAATAGACGTAATTAAGCATGATAATGATTTTTATGCCTTACTGGTGCCTACCAGATTTAAAAAAAAAAAAAAAAAAAGAGCTTCAGGGAATTTAAATATATTTAAAACAAAGAATAATAATGAAAGAAATAAGTTAGACACTGAAATAGCACAAGCCTGGTCATCAGTAAGGAGATGGATCTCAGACAGTTGGTGAGATGCCTGAGCTTTAAAAACTGATCACCACCCAACTAATAGCAAAATTTTAATAGTGTAAAACTGAAAATAAAGTGCTATATTAACAGTCCAAACTTTTGGCTTTGTCTTTGTACATAAAGTCATCACATTCCCATAAATTGACTTATACCAGGTATGATAAGGGAAACCCTGGTGGCGTAGCGGTTGAGTGCTACAGCTGCGAACCAAAACGTCAGCAGTTGGAATCCACTAGGCGCTCTTTGGAAACAGGATGGGTCAGTTCTACTTTGTCCTATAGGGTCGCAATGGTTCAGAATGAACTTGATGGCAGTGGTTTTTTTTTTTAAGGTATGATAAACATATTTAATCCAAAATATCAATTTGTCTTTTGTGATGGGTTTATGTATTAAAAAAAAATCAACAAAAACCAGTCTTTGTTGAGTCAACTCCAACCCACGGAGTCCTCGTGTGTATTAAACAGAACTGTGCTCCACAGGGTTTTCAATGCTGATTTTTCAGAAGCAGGTTTGCAAGTCTTTATTTCATCATGCCTCTGGGTGGACTAGAACCACCCATCTTTTGGTTAGCAGCCAAGCACTTAAATATTTCAGCCACCAAGAGACTAATAGACAATTTTCCTATGATAAGGATAAAATGAGCCTTATAGGGGGGAAGATGGTTTAGAGACAGAATCAGAGAGATAATTTTCTGATTTTGATTTTGTTTACTTATTTAATGAAATAAAAGCAAAATAAGAATATGCAATATTTTTTAACACATGCTAGGTAATGTTTATACAGTGGAGCATGAAGGAGATATGAAGCGATAAATCCCAAATTTAGATTCTTTTTTCTCTTTTTCTAGAGAAGAATACACTGTCTTTTTCTTCTTTTGAATTTTGAGATTAAAGAAAGTTTTACTGGCAATTGTACATCCTCTCCACAGTCTCTGAGTGTGGTAACAACTTTCCTGCTAGCTGATGTACCATTGGACTGTCACTAAATATTTTAGGTATAAACAAAAATATTGCCTATGTTTGATATGTTTAAAATGGTATCGACAACACCCAAAATAGAGCAGGTCCAGTGACTCTAAAAATGTTAATGCAAAATAGAACTAATTTCCACCCAACCACCTTGATCCTCCTTGGAATCCTGGACTTGAAACTGCCCACATCTGGATTTCCATCCCCTTCTGCCTGGTCTATCTTCTTGCTCTGATGGGAAATTGTGCTCTCATGTTCATCATCAAGACAGACCCCGCTCTGCATGAACCCATGTATCTCTTCCTGTGCATGCTTTCGGTGAATGATCTGATGCTTAGCACTACTACCATTCCTAAAATCCTCAGCCTCTTCTGGTTCAATGACAGAGAAATAAACTTTAAAGCTTGCCTCACCCAGATATTCTTTATCCATTCTCTGTCCACCATGGAGTCAGGATTCCTGTTGGCAATGGCCTTTGACCGTTATGTGGCCATCTGCAACCCTCTGAGGCATTCTAGCATCCTGACACCTAGAGTGATCGTGAGTTTGAGTCTGGCCATTGTCTTACGTGGAGCTATCCTGCTGACTCCTCATCCTTTTTTACTCCTGAGGCTTCCGTACTGCAAAACTATCATCTCCCACACCTACTGTGAATTCATGTCCCTTATCAAACTGGTTTGTGTGAATAGTAGGCCCCAGAGAATCTATGGCTTAGTTCTGGCCTTCCTTACTCTTGGATTAGATTTCATATTGATAATCTGCTCTTATATTTTCATTCTTCATGCTGTGTTTCAGCTCCCATCAAAGAAGGCTAGACTCAAGACCTTGAGCACGTGTGGCGCTCATGTTTGGGCCCTCTTAGTGTTTTTCATACCTGCCTTTTTTTCTTTTATCACCCACAGATTTGGACATAGCATTACTCCACATATCCATATCTTCATAGTGAACATTTATCTTCTTATCCCTCCCATGTTGAACCCCATCATATATGGTGTCAAAACCAAAAATATTCGAGAGAGGTTTCTTAAAATATTCACAAATACAGATAATTGAATCTTTTTCCATGAAACTACGTGATTCTTTACATCCAAGTAAATTAGCCTTTTTTAAGAAGACGGAGATTTTTCCGAAGAACATTGGATGCATATTCACTCAGACTATATGGCTAATACACAGAATAGAGTAAAAATATATATATACAGAATAGAGTAGGTTCTAGCAAATAGAAGATATAGAACATTTTGTGAGAGACATTGCAATTTTCCATTACAGGGTTATTTCTTAATTTTGAGTGTCAAGCACATAGAATTAGGTTCAAGGCACATCTGTCACCTAGTAAATATTTGTGGAAGAAAAGTTCACTAATTCTGTCATTTCTTGGCACAGTCACAAACAGGTTGAACTGCAGTGACTGATTCACAGTTGTCAACATGAATTGACAGACATGCAAGGTTTGTTCTCTTGTTTGTAGCTGTTAATGATCTAGCAATGGAAAGTAGAATACTCAGGGGCAAAATTTGTACCTGAAAATTATGGTTGTTCTTCTGTTATAAAGAATCCTGGGCCACGATTGAAACTTGGCTAATCACACAGTCTTTGTTTTTACTTTTTTTAAAAAAGAGAACTGACTAGGTGTATCTAATGTAGATGCTTTATATATGTCAGTATGTGTCATAGCTACAAAATAGGAAATGTTTTGCCTAAGGAAAAATTTATCCCTTAGAAATTCTTGGTTTGGCAAAAAAAAAAAAAAAATCACAATGAAGGAGAAGGAACAGAAAAATAAAATCATGGTAGTCAATTGAAAATCTGCATACAGATTTTCCACTGTATAAGAATGTTCTTCTACAAAGGAGCTATTTAAAACTAAGGTCTTTAAAGGAAAATGCTACATTTGTTATTATATTGGCTTATGTGATATAAAAAAATAAAAAATTATTATATTGGCTTATGTGATATATAAAAAAGGTGATCTTAATTTCTTCACAGTGGCATGACAATATTTTTCTGATTATACAATTGAAATCTTTCCTTTTTTGACATATTAACACAGAAAAAGTCAAAGTAAGAAAGTAAAAATACACTAACCAAAAAATGGGTATTTTGTTAGCCTTCCTTCCTTTCATGAAACTCTTTATAATCCAAGATTACATATTTACCATATTTTCATAAATTATATAATTTTTCATAAATGTGAGCATTTATATCTACTTCTCTTTTATACTAGACATTTACTTTATTTTATTTCTCTATTCCTTGTGTATTCTCAAAAGTCTCGCTCAGGTTTAACAGTGTGAACCACATATACATTCTTTCATACCGTTCACCATATCCGTATATTGGAGTTGGCATACTATGTTAGGATCAAGCTTGGGTAACTGATTTCAAATGTTACTTAAAATGGAATATATTTTAGTGGGATGATACAGTGCCCACTTACTGAAATTTTACTTTTTTTGTTGATAGTTAATTGATATGGACAACTCTGTTATCAATATCTAATTAACCCTCTTTGAATGCTACTAAAAATACTGTGGAATGCATATATGGCAACTTATTCAACTAATTCTCTGTTGCTACCTAATTTGTTTTTTAGCTATTTTTTAATATTTTTAAATTTTTTAAATATTACTACTTTATTATTGCATATATTTTCTGCTTCTGTTTACATGGAGAAATTCTAAATTATTGGATCACCCAGTTGAAAGGTGTATGTATTTTTATTTTTTTAAATAGTGGGCACTTTCAAATCACTTCTGAAAATATTAAAAATACATTTCCACAACATAAAAGAACACAATGTATCTCAACCAACAACACATCATGTTTCATAAGAATTCCTCTCTATAACATAGTTAGTTTTTATTTACATTGTCCTGAAAAGTACTGATAGGAACAAATGTTTGTATTTATAGGCCAGTTAGAAATGTTCTTTACGGAGTCACTTGCAGATACACTTTCACAAACTTTTCTCTTTGACTGTTTGAATTATTTTTGGCTCAATGTTTCAAAGTCTTTTTTTATTGGAGGTTTACCCATCTAGGTACTGTGTCCTCTATAAGATGTTTGTTCTTCTCCAAATCTTATTTTTAAAAATATAATTATGTTATCCTTTTCTACAAATTTTTGAGAATTTATTAGAGCCAAGTATCTCTATATTTTCCTATGGATATTCAATATAGTACCACCAGTTACCACCAAGTCCATTCTGATTCACGGAGAACCCATGTGTGTAGACTAGAACTGTGCTGCATAAGATTTTCAATGGCTGATTTTTCAGAAGTGGATAGACAGTCCGTTATTCCAAAGTGCCTCTGGGTGGACTCAGACCTCCAATCTTAGGTTAACAACCAAGCCCAAGCCCGTTAACCACTTGCACTACCCAGGGATATATACAAATTATACATATACGTTTACATATATGCATACATATTATAGAATATAGAAGCATTATATAATATTAAATTCTATATTTAACAATATAGAATATTGTCTACTGAAATATTTGTACACATAAAATACACATATATAAATCAATATACAAAACATACGCATATATATTCCTAAATGACAAAAATAGGTCTATACAGGCTATGGCTACACACACACACACACATACACTTATGTGCATATATAATGTATGTATATATATGTGTGTGTGGTGTTGTTGTTAGGTGCCATCGAGTTGGTTCTGACTCATAGGGACCCTATGTACAACGGAACAGAACACTGCCCTGTCCTGCACCATTCTCACAATCCTTGTTATGCTTAAGCCCATTGTTGCACCCATTGTGTCAATCTATCTCATTGAGCATCTTTCTCTTTTTCCCTGACCCTCTACTTTACCAGACATGATGTCCTTCTCCAGGAACTGACCCCTCCTGACAACATGTCCAAAGTATTGAGACATAGTCTTGACATCTTTGCTTCTCAGGAGCATTCTCTTTGTGCTTCTTTCAAAACAGGTTTGTTCATTTTTTGGCAGTCCATGGTATATTCAATATTCTTCTCCAACACCACAATTCAAAAGTGATTTCATATATTTATGCAGTATGAAATATATATTCATATATTTCTATGAATTATATACCTCTGAGTGCTAATAGAAGCTAAAAAAAAAAATAGAAGCTAGGTAATATACATTACACACAAAATACAGATATACACACCCATATATGTGTGCCTTTCTGTGTGTGAATATAACAATTTCATACGCAATATGTATTTATTGAAAGCCTATTTTGTGTCAGAGCCTGTTCTAGATGCTTTGAAAAACAACATTGAAAGAAAAGCCAAATATAATCTTTCCCCTCTAGAAGTTTATTCTTTATGAAGAGATTCAGATAATTAACACTTAATATGATATGCATGGATAAAATTAAATAAAATAACATTTAAGAGAATGACTAGAGCAACTACCTTAAATTGGTTGGCCAATGACAGCTCTTATGAGGAGGTGACTTTTGATTGAGACCTAAATGATGAGAAGTAGCAGTCATGTAAAGATATTGTCAAGATTCTCCAGAGAAACACAACAAGAGGACAGACTAGTTTAGTTTAAAAAAAGAAAAAAAAATTTAAAGAGATTTATTTTAAGGAATTGGCTCATACGATTTTGGGGCCGGGCAAGCCTGCAATTTGTATGACAGGTAGGCAGATGCTGCAGTCTGGAGAATTCCTTGCTGTCTGGGAAAATTCAGCTTTTGCTGCAAAGAGTTTTCAAATGGTGGATTAGGTCCACCCTCATTATCGAGGGTAATCTCTTGATTTAAGGTCAACTGATTGTAGAAGTTGACCACATCTATAAAATACCTTCATAGAAACACTTAAAGTTTGATTAAATAAGTGGGAACCACAGCCTAGTCAAGGTGACACCTAATATTAGCCATCAACACATATACAAAAAAGAGCCCAAAGCATAAGGAAAAGTACATGCAAATGAGCTTAACAGTTTCAAGGAACAGAAAGAAGAGATGTCTAGCTGGCCTCTTCCAAACAAATAAGAATAGTGAGGATATTTTAGATCAGAAAGTTATCCAGAGTACAGAAGTTTAGAATCTCATTTTATTTAAAATAAATAAAATTATTCAGCATGGGAAGCTGAAGGATGATTTAAAGAAGATTCAGCCAATTTAAAAGAAATTTTAGATATATGGTAGGGTAAGTTATTGTTGTTAGGTACCATCCAGTTGGTTAAGACTCATAGCAACCCTATGTACAATGTAATGTAACAATGTCCAGTCCTGCACCATCCTTATAATCACTGTTACGCTTGAGCCCATTGTTGCAGCCACCCTACCAATCCATCTCATTGAGGGTCTTCCTAGTTTTCGCTGACCCTCTATAGGGTCACTATGAGTCGCAATCGACTCGACAGCAGTGGGTTTTGAGTTTTACTTTACCAAGCATGATGTCCTTCTCCAGGGACTGGTCCCTCCTGATAACATGTCCAAGTATGTGAGATGAAGTCTCACCATCCTTGTTTCTAAGGAGCACTCTGGTTGTACTTCACCCAAGACATTTTTTTTTTCATTCTTTTGGCAGTCCATGGTATATTCAATGTTCTTTGCCAATATCATAATTCAATGGCATCAATTTTTCTTGGTTTTCCTTATTTTTCACATGCATATGAGGTGATTGAAAATACCGTGGCTTGGGTTGCTATGAGTTGGAATCAAATTGATGGCAACAGTGGATCAAAAACACCTTAGTCTTCAAAGTGACATCTTTGCTTTTTAAGACTTTAAAGAGATCTTTTACAGCAGATTTGCACAATGCAATATGTCATTTTATTTCCTGATTGATGCTTCCGTGAGTGTTGACTATGGATCCAAGTAAAACGAAATCCTTGACAACCTCAGTATTTTCTTCATTTATCATGATGTTGCTTATTGGTCCAGTTGTGAGGGGTTTTGTACCTTTATGTTGAGGTGTATCCTTGTACTGAAGGCTGTGGTTTTTGATCTTCACCAGTAAGTGCTTCAAATTCAATTCACTTTCTGAAAGGTTGTGTCATTTGCATATCGCAGGTTGTTAAGGAGTCTTAGTCCAATCCTGATGCCATATTCTTTTTCGTATAGTGCAGCTTCTTGATAATTTGCTGAGCATATGTTTTGAATAAGCATGGTTAAAGGATACAACCCTGACGCACACCTTTCCTGACCTAAAACCATGCAGCATCCCCTTGCTTTTTTCAAACAACTGCCTCTTGGCCTGTGTACACGTTCTTCATGAGTGCCACTAAGTGTTCTGAAATTCCCATTTTTCTTAATGTTATCCATAATTTGTTATGATCCATACAGTAGCATGCCTTTGCATTGTCAATAAAACACAGGTAAACATCTTGCTGGTATTCTCTGCTTTCAGCCAAGATATATCTGACATCAGGAATGGTATCCTTCGTTGTTCCACATCCTTTTCTGAATCCAGCTTGAACTTCTGCTAGTTCACTGTGGGTGTGCTGCTGCAACCGCTTTTGAATGATCTTCAGCAAAATTTTACTTGTGTGTGATGTTAATAATACTGGTCAATAGTTTCTGCACTCTGTTAGAACACCTTTCTTTGGATTGGGCACAAATATGGATCTCTTCCTGCCAGTTGGCCAGGTAGCTGTTGTCCAAATTTCTTGGCATAGACACGTGAGCACCTCCAGTGCTGCATTAGTTTGTTGAAACATCTCAGCTGGCATTTCTTCAATTCCGGGAACCTTGTTTTTCTCTAATGCCTTCAGTACAGCTTGGACTTCTTCCTTCAGTACCATCAGTTCTTGATCACATGATATCTCCTGAAATGGTTGAACATCGACCAATTATGTTTGGTTCAGTGACTAAGTATTCCTTCCATCTTCTTTTGATGCTTCCTATGTCATTCAATATTTTCCCCTAGAATCCTTCAATACTACAACTCAGAGCTTGCATTTTTTCTTCAATTCTTTCAACTTGAGAAACGTGGAGTGTGTTCTTCCTCTTTGGTTTTCTAACTCCAGCTCTTTGTACTTTTCATTATAATATTTTACTTTGTCTTCTTGAACCACCCTTTGAAATCTTCCGTTCCACCCTTTTGTCTCATCATTTCTTCAATTCACTTAGCTACTCTATGTTCAAAAGCAAGTTTCGGAGTCTCTTCTGACATCCATTTTGGTCTGTCTTTCTTGTCTTTTCAATTACCTCTTGCTTTCTTCATATATGATGCACTTGATGTCACTCCACAACCTGTCAGGTCTTTGGTCATTAGTGTTCATATGTGTTAAATCTGTCCTGGAGATGTTCTCTAAATTCAGGTGGGATATACTCAAGGAAGTATTTTGGCTCTTGTGGACTTAATTTTCTTCAATTTCAACTTGAACTTGCATATAAACAACTATGGTCAGTCCAGCAGTCAGCCCCTGGCCTTGTCCTGACTGATGATACTGAGCTTTTCCATCATCTCTTTCTACAGATGTAGTCGATTTAATTCCTGTTTACTTCACCTGGTAAGATCCACATTTAAAGTTACCATTTATGCTGTTGAAAAAAAAGTATTTGCAATGAATAAGTCCTTGGTCTTGCAAAATTCTATCATGAAATCGCCAGTGTCATTTCTATTGCCAAGACCACATTTTTCAACTACCGATTCTTCTTTTCTGTTTCCAACTTTTGTGTTCCAATCCCGGGTAATTATCAATGCATCTTTATTGCATGTTTGATCAATTTCAGACTAATGATTTTGGTAAAAATCTTCAATTTCTTCATCTTTGGCATTGGTAATTGTTCCACAAATTTAAATAATTGTTGCATTAACTGGTCTTTCTTGTAGTAGTATAGATATTATCATATCACTGACAGCATTGCACTTCAGAATAGATCTTGAAATGTTCTTTCTGACAATGAATGCAATGATATTCCTCTTTAACTTATCATTCGCAGTGTAGTAGCCCATATGATTATCTGATTCAAAATGGCCAATACCACTCCATTTCAGCTCACTAATGCCTAGGATTTTGATCTTTATTCTGTCCATTACATTTTTCATGACTTCTAATTTTTCCAGAAATGTACATCATGCGTTCCATGTTCTGATTATTAATGGGTGTTTGCAGCTGTTTCTGGTAGGGTGCAGAAAGGTTATTTTGCATGGCCACACAATTCTGGCTAAATCATCAGAGCTGAGGACAATACATTTTTTTAAAGTTTTTATTGTGCTTTAAGTTCAAGTTTACAAATCAAGTCATTCTTTCACACAAAACCTTATATACACCTTGCTACATACTCCCAATTGCTCTCCCCCTAATGAGAAACCCACTCTCTCCCTCCACTCTCTCTTTTTGTGCTCATTTCAACAGCTTCTAACCCACTCTACCCTCTCATCTCCCCTCCAGGCAGGAGATACCAACATAGTCTCAAGTGTCCACCTGATCCAAGAAGCTCACTCCTCACCAGCATCCCTCTCTAACCCATTGTCCAGTCCAATCCCATCTGAAGAGTTGGCTTTGGGAATGGTTCCTGTCCTGGGCCAACAGAAGGTCTGGGGTCCATGGCCACTGGGGTCCTTCTAGTCTCAGTCAGACCATTAAGTCTGGTCTTTTTATGAAAATTTGGGGTCTGCATCCCACCGCTGTCCTGCTCCCTCAGGGGTTCTCGCGATCCCTGTCAGGGCAGTCGTCGGTTGTAGCTGGGCAATATCTAGCTCTTCTGGTCTCAGGCTGATGTAGCCTCTGGTTTATGTGGCCCTTTCTGTCTCTTGGGCTCCTAATTATCTTGTGTCTTTGGTGTTCTTCATTCTCCTTTGATCCGGGTGGGTTGAGACTAATTGATGCATCTTAGATGGCCTCTTGCTAACGTTTAAGACCCCAGATGCCTCTCTGCAAGGTGGGTTGCAGAATGGTTTCTTAATAGATTTTATTATGCCAATTGACTTAGATGTCCCCTGAAACCATGGTCCCCAAACCCCCGCCCCTGCTACGCTGGCCTTCAAAACATTAAGTTTATTCCGGAAACTTCTTTGCTTTTCATTTAGTCCAGTTGTGCTCACCTCGCCTGTGTTGTGTGTTGTCTTTCTTGTCACCAAAAGTAGTTCTTTTCTACTATCTAATTACTGAATACCCCTCTCCCACCTACCCCCACCTCCGGTACCATCAAAGAATACTTTCTTCTCTGTTTAAGCTATTTCTTGAGTTTTATAATAGTGGTCTTATACAGTATTTGTCCTTTTGCAACTGACTAATTGCACTCAGCATAATGCCTTCCAGATTCCTCCATGTTATGAAATGTTTCACAGATTCCTCACTGTTCTTTATTGATGCGTAGTATTCCATTGTGTGAATACACCGTAATTTATTTATCCATTCATCCGTTGATGAGCACCTTGGTTGCTTCCATCTTTTTGCTATTGTAAACAGTGCTGCAGTGAACATGGGCGTGCATATATCTGTTGGTACAAAAGCTCTTATATCTCTAGGATATATTCCAAGGAGTGGGATTCCTGGATCGTATGGTAGTTCTATTTCTAGCTTTTTAGCTTTTTAAGGAAGCGCCAAATCAACTTGCAAAGTGGTTGTACCATTTTACATTCCCACCAGCAGTGTATAAGTGTTCCAATCTCTCCACAGCCTCTCCAACATTTATTGTTTTTTGTTTTTTGGATTAATGCCAGCCTTGTTGGAGTGAGATGGGATCTCATTGTAGTTTTGGTTTGCATTTCTTTAATGTCTAATGATCGTGAGCATTTCCTCATGTATCTGTTAGCTACCTGAATGTCTTCTTTAGTGAAGTGTCTGTTCATATGTTTGGCCCATTTTTTAATTGGGTTATTTGTCTTTTTGCGGTATCATATAGATTTTAGCTATCAGGCTGTTGAGAAATGTCATAGCTCAAAACTTTTTCCCGGACTGTAGGTAATCTTTTTACTCTTTTGGTGAAGTCTTTGGATGAGCATAGAAGTTTGATTTTTAGGAGCTCCCAGTTATCAAGTTTTTCTTCTGCCTTGTTAGTAATGTTTTGTAGGCTGTTTATGCCATGTATTAGGGCTCCTAATGTTATCCCAATTTTTTCTTCCATCATCTTTATCATTTTAGATTTTATGTTTAGGTCTTTGATCCATTTTGAGCTTGTTTTTGTGCATGGAGTGAGGTATGGGTCTTGTTTCATTTTTTTTTTTTTTTTTTTTGCAGATGGCTATCCACTTATGCCAGCACCATTTGTTAAAAAGACTGTCTTTTCCCCAGTTAACTGTTTTGGGGTCTTTGTCAAATATCAACTGCTCATATGCACATGGATTTATGTCTGGATTCTCAATTCTGTTCCATTTGTCTATGTATCTGTTTTTGTACCTGTACCAGGCTGTTTTGAATACTGTGGCAGTATAATAGGTTCTAAAATCAGGTAGAATAAGGCCTCCCACTTTGTTGTTCTTTTTCAGTAATGGTTTACTTATCCAGGGCCTCTTTTCCTTCCATATGAAGTTGGTGATTTGTTTCTCCATCTCATTAAAGAATGTCCTTGAGATTTGGATCGGAATCACATTAAATGTATAGATCGCTTTTGGTAGAACAGACATTTTCATAATATTAAGTCTTCCTGTTCATGAGCAAGGTATGTTTTTCCACTTATGTAGGTCTCTTTTGGTTTTTTGCAGAAGTGTATTGTAATTTTCTTTGTATAAGTCTTTTACATCTCTGGTAAGATTTATTCCTAAGTATTTTATCCTCTTGGGGGCTACTGGGAATGGTATTGATTTGATGATTTCCTCTTCGATGTTCTTTTTGCTGGTGTAGAGGAATCCAGCTGATTTTTGGATGTTTACCTTGTATCCCGATACTCTGTTGAACTCTTCTATTAGTTTCAGTAGTTTTCTGGAGGATTCCTTAGGGTTTTCTGTGCATAAAGTCATGTTGCTGAGGACAATATTTGAAAATCGTCACATTTTGAAAAGAACAAGTGGTATCTTTTGATACCTGCATGACCAATTTGGGACATGTGGAATTTTATGCATATTTTTTTATATATATATGAAATGTGCTTAACATGCATGTTAAGTCTGTCAGCACTACAAGGATCCAATTTTCTACTTCTTTGTTATGTTGCTCCCTCAGGTAAGTCTCCTACTTGATTGGTCACTTAATTTTAACTAAATTTGCTTGTTGGTCAGTGGCATGAAATTCAGGAAAATAGTGTTTCTTTAAAAAGAACCTTCAATCTCCCTCAGACCAAATCAGCAGCATGTAATATAGAAAATGCCTGTTCCCTCAGGTTTTACTCACACTTTCCAGAGGCAAAGGAATAATTGTGTCAGGATTTAAGCCCCTGGGACTGCTCCAAGTGGGGCTATAAAACCTATAATGAATTTTCCATGTGGAGAATGTTTAAAATTTGTGACTTCTTGGCTTCAATTCAGCAGAACACAATTAATCTGGAAGAATGAACAGCTCATCTGTGTGTGCCCAAGCCTAAGAACTCAGGGAGGCCATGATGAGGGGACTGTAGTTGTTTGGGGTGAAGGGGAGTTTCCTAAAGCTGAGGAATAACTACTGAGAATTACTTTGTATTCCTAATACATAGCTGTGCTAAAAATAGACTGAGAGAATGAAGCAAAGGCAGAAAATATAGTCCTTCTGAAGGTAAGTTAGGGACTTCACTATGCTGTATCATGTATGACACGTAAAAACAGTGTGCTCCTACCACATGGACCAAACTACTTGTGAAGTTATCTCTGTCTGGCCTGAGGTTTTCCTCACAATTCCTTTATGTTTTTAGTTCAACAGACAATTAACACTACTGTTGGAAAAAGAAGTGGTTGCAGGTATACAGTCTGTGTTGTCACGTCACTAACACTAATTTCACAATGAGTATCTCAGCATCACCTAGATACTGGAACAGAAAGAGTCAAGAATTATTTTTATGAATTTGCTATAAGCCATCATAATTAATCTGTAAAACCTCATTTATAAAACATAATTAAAAATAGCACCTGTCCTTATTGCCTCTGGGTGCTATTGTGAGAATCAGTCATGATAACCTTTGATATGTGAAAAACCTTTGACATAACATCTCCCTTAATTTGGATTGCTTGTTGTCATGGAACAAGGATGGAGTTTTGGAGGAAAAAGGGGTCTGTATTCTCCTCTGGCACATGCTGGTTGTGTAGCTTTCGATAAACATTTAGCCTATGTAAAGAAAAAGTATCTTCTTTTATAAATTGAGGAAAATAAATGTCACCTCATTAGAATTTATACAAATCAGCAACTGAGCACTTGTTGATGCCCCTCTATATTTTTTCTGGCACATATTAGTAACTACTGTTACTATTTTGAAATATTGATTCTTGATCAATTGATTGATCGATTGATTGATTTAGAGCTCACCAGTCCTCCCTCTATAAAGTGTCATTTAAATTCTTAGGTGTAGTAAGAAGCCCCATGTGCCCTAGCTAGCATCTCCATTTCAAATACATAAAAAGACCAATTTAATGGTTACTTCTTTTGAAAGAACATATATATATATATATTCATACACACACACACACTCATACTTGAATATATACTACTTTAGAAACTTGGCCAAACCTGATTTTTATGGACTTAAGTGATTGAGTACTGTTTTTTGAATATCTGAAAATTTAACAGGGAAACAATGTTCTAGAGGTATTACCATTCAAAGAGCATATGCACCTGGAAAGATTATGATTCCCTCATGTGTTCTTTCAACAAATGAATACTGAGGTTTTACCTCATGCAATAAGCCTTGAAGACCATGAATTATTTGTAGGGATACATTTCAAGGAAAACAACATTGTAGAATTTTGCCCATTGCCTTGTTAGGCTGTGAATAACCAATGTAACTTATTAGGAACTTTTTCCATCCTATCTATCAGGGGTGGGGTAAGATCACCTAGTTTCAGGCAGAATACTCTACAGGTTCTGAGCCTAACACAGGCTTATTATCAGAGAAGATCTCCTCCTCAACAACCAGTCCTTAATAAGATGAATAGATGGCAGTGAGTGACACAGTACTTTTAAATTATAGAAGCTCGAAAATGGGGGACTTAAAAGATGAACAAACATGCTTGGTTGTGTTTTTATGCTGAGCTAGTCTATTGCAGATTTGTCAGAGCACATGCACTTTTGACTACATTCTGATCTGTCCTAAGGACAAATGAGGGAAACAGAGTAAGACTACATGTCGTCAGAATCACCATGGTTGACTTTAATTCCAGTGCATTCACCAATCCCAGTACTTTCATCCTGATGGGCATTCCTGGTCTGGAAGACTTTCACATTTGGATATCCATCCCTTTCTGCTCAATGCATGTTATTGCCCTAATTGGAAACATAGTCATCCTTTTCATCATCAAAACAGTGACTGTTCTCCATGAACCCATGTTCTATTTTCTTTCCATGTTGGTCATCACAGACCTCATCTTGTCAACCTCTACCCTTCCCACGATGTTGAGTATCTTCTGGTTCAATTATCATGAGATCAGCTTCCATGCCTGCCTTACTCAGATGTTTTTCATCCATGCTTTCTCTGGGGTGGAGTCAGGGCTTCTTGTGGCCATGGCACTGGACCGGTATGTGGCAATCTGTAACCCTCTGAGACACTCTTCTATTCTTACAAATGTAGTGGTAGCCCAAATTGGCATAGTGGCACTTCTACGGGAGTTAGTTCTGATGACACCACATCCCTTCTTACTAAGGAGGTGGCCATATTGCCAGACCAATGTGGTCCCACACACATACTGTGAGCATATGGCTGTGGTGAAATTGGCTTGTGCTGATATTTCTGTCAATAGTCTTTACAGTTTGGCAGTCATTGTCTTGATTCTTGGGACTGATGTGACATGCATCTCTCTGTCTTATATACATATACTCCATACTGTATTGAGCCACCCTTCTAAAGATGCCAGGTTGAAGACTCTCAGCACTTGTGGATCCCATGTTTGTGTCATCCTCACTTTCTACATCCCTGCTCTTTTCTCATTCCTCACCCACCGTTTTAGTAGGCATATCCCATTGCACACCCACATTTTGGTGGCCAACACATATTTGCTAGTGCCTCCTGCATTGAACCCTATCATTTATGGAATGAGGACTAAGCAGATCCGAGAATGTGTTATACAATTATTCATGACTAAAATCAGCTGAGGATTATGGACCCTACTTTCCTTTGAACCTCCTGCCTCCTAGAATGCTTTAATGAAAATTTCTGAGATTATAGAATCAGCAAAAGCAGGAATTAGAATAAAAGTTATATACACTGTGTTTAAACTATATAAGTGTCTGTGTGTAATTACACCTGTCTGTTTCTAGCACACTTAAGCACTTAATGAAATTTATTAGGTTGTTTTAATCTCATTCCTTGCCTGCACATGTGTTTGTTTAGTGCCTTCACAAATCAAGTTTATTATTTTTTCTTATAAGCTTTCACCAAAAAAAGAGTATTCTTCTGAGTATTTTTTTGGTGTTGTTGTTAAAGGAATTTGGAAGTATATGAGCCTGACATTATTCAGAGTCATTCTATGATGGATTTGTAGCTTCATCATAACCAGAGTGAAAAGCTTTGGAAGTGGTGATAAAAGGTTAGAAGAGAGGAAGTATGACAAGTCAAATAATTTTAACTTTGTAACTGATGAAACACAATTCAATCTATGACATTCTAACCCTTTGGCCCCCCAAAATTCATGCCCTTGCCACATGTAAAACATACTCACTCCATCATATCATAGCAAAATCTTACATCAACTCCAAAACCCAAAAATTCCTCTTCATCTGTGAAATCTAGAATACAGATTATCTGCTTCCAAAGTACAATGATGAAACAGGCACAAGCTAGACATTTGAGGAGGGTGCAATTTGGGGATTATTTTGAGAATGAATATGGACTCTAAAATGAGTTTTACACTGCTGGTATGGACATCGTGTATCTTTCCAACTTGTGGAAAATTCCAAATAATCAGAAATTATTCTCCCTGAAGTAGAGCAAGTAAATGAGGTAAAATTAGGACATTAAGTTGTGCATTCACTCCTTCATTTGATAAATATTTACTGAGCATCTATTACATGCCATGCACTTACCTGGCCATAAAAGATAAAACCACAAACAAGACAAGCAAAATCACTTTGTTTGGTGGAGTTAACAACTAAGTAAGGAAAGATGGCTAATAAAAATAATGTACACTTATGATATAGGGCCGCCATGAATGGCAATCAACTCCACGGCAAAGGGTTTGGTTTTTTGGTTTATTATGATAAGCCTTTCTTAACAGTACGTAATGCTATTCATTTCTCTCTGGTCAATCCTTTGATTGTATCTCACAGATTTTGATTCCTGATTTTTTCTTCCCTTTTTCTATTGGATACAGAGAGAACAATCTTGAAGTGTTGGTTATATTTCATTTCAATTCTAAAAGTTTTTGCCTCATGCTTTTTGAAGTTCCTGTGTTAAGTGCATATACGTTTACTATGGCTATGTCTTCTTGACGAATTAAGTTTTTTATGATTATATATATATTTCTTTATGCTTGTCAGTATTCCTTGTTCTGAACTATATTGTCTTATATGAGTATAGCCACTTCAGCTTTCTTTTAAATACTGTTTACCTGGTATATTTTTTCCATCATTTTACATTTAACCAATGTTTCTATATTTAAAGCAGGCTGTTGTAGAAAACATATAGTTAGACCTTACTTTTTAATTGAGTTTCACTGTCTATCTTCAGGTGGTGTATTCAGACCCTTTCCATTTAAAGTAATTAATAAGGTCAAATTTATGTCAACCATTTAAAAAAATTGTATAAGCCTCATTTTTTTTGTTTGCTTTTTTTATTTTATTTCTACTTCCTCCTTACTGTCCAATTTTAAATTGAAATATTTTTAGCTTTTATTTTCATTTATCTTTTGGTTTTTGCCCATGTTTCTTTTTTATTTTTCCAGTGATTGTTAATCCTTGCCACTATTGCCATTTATAGCCATAGATAATACTTAGTTGTGGGGGCTGCCCTGTGTGCTATAGAATATTTAGCAACATCTCCGGTTTCTCCTTGCTAGATACCAATAGCAACCAAAAATGTCTCCAGAAGTGACTAAATTCCCTGGGGAGGGGGCAACATCTCTCCGGGCTGAAATCTCCTGCTCTCGGGATTACAATATACACGGCTGACACTTCACAATCTACTTAAAGTTAACATTTTACCACTTTGAGTGAAATGTAAAAAACTTACAATTTTAGGGATCTTTATCGCTGTATTTTACTTTGTAGTTGCCATATGTATTGTACGAAAAATCCACCAATGTTATAGTGTTTGTTTTCAACAGTGATGCATATTTTAAATAATTTAACTGTGAAATTAGTCTCTTATATGATCCATAAATTTATAATTATTATTACTCTTCCTTCTCTTCTGACCTGCCAAATATCCCACTGGTATAATCACTGTTCAATCTGAAGAATCAATCAATCACTTCTGAGTTATATAAAAAAACAGCATAGACACAGACACACGTACACACAAGCGTATGTGTGTATATGTGTATGTATATGTGTGTAAAGGGAGACAGATGGTATATGAGGATCATCTACTAGCAAGGAACCAAGGAGAGAAGAGACTACTCTCAGGGAAGGATTCAAAATGGCCAAGGCTCTGCTTTGAGCTTGTAGCTTCCAGAACCAAGAAAAAATGAATTTCTGTCTTTAAAGACCTCCCACTTGTGGTATTTCTGCTTCATCACTACTAGGTAACTAAGGCACTGGGACTTACTGGGCAGAACCAGTAGAAAAGCATAGAACAAATAGGGAATTCCCCTTTTGCTCTCCAACTGAAAGGATCCTTTCTCCTGTTCCTGTGGTCAGAAAAGATGGGGTTAATCTTGCAGTTTTTTGTTTTTGCACAACATGGTGCATATGTCTTAGAAGGAAAGAAAATAGAGGAAAACAATTAGAATCTCAACTGTACAAGTTGATTATTTAAATTTTGACACCCTGTTTCAACCTGCCTGATTAGCTTACTTTATAATAAAATAAAGTGCCTCAAATAGCTAGATTTTTGTTTGATTATGTAGTTTGTCTTTTTCTTTTTTTTTTTTTAACCTTGTATTTTGAAATGTTTGGTATGGTTGGAAGTCTGCCCATATATGCATATTTATTATTTCTTTTTTGGCTTCCATTTCTCTCCATGAAATACTTTTTTTGTGTATCTGCAATCCCAGTATAACTCTGAGTTACAATACAAAGAAATTGAAATGTATACAGTGCTCAGTTTTTATCAGGAAATTCTACTGTAAGATATTTTTTAATGGCCGAGTAGGAAGATTCAAAACAGCTTCCAATTTGAAATAGTTCCCAAACCACGAGTTTAGAATAAAAATGCACTATACCAAAATATTTAAAATGAAGTGAAATCAACAATAATACCCTGTACGTATCATTGCATCATTTCTGTATGTCAAAAAATGTCTGCTTTTGAATTTCTAATTGATTTTGACTTTTTCTTGTTTGTGTCTACTCATGCTACCTTTCCCATATTTGGAGTCTGGATAGTATTAGTACGTATACCTGTCTCAGCTTTGAATTGTTAAACTCTATATCGTGTCAAGGAAACCCTGGTGGCGTAGTGGTTAAGTGCTATGGCTGCTAACCAAAATGTTAGCAGTTCAAGTCCACTCGACGCTCCTTGGGGCAGTTCTACTCTGACGTATAGGGTCTCTATGAGTCAGAATCGACTGGATGGCAACAGGTTTATATCTTGTCAGACTGCACCACACATATTTCCAGTCCCCTCAAGGCTTTGTTCTCTCACATATGTCTCTGGCTCAAGGTCTGTAGCCCCAGCTCATCCTTTTTCTTCCATATTATGTACTCCATAAGTGCTTCGCTTCAGCTATCCATTGGATCCCATTCCATCACTTCATTTTCTTTCCATTGACTCTACTGCCTCTTCATTGATTTCTGTCAGACCTGTGTGCCTAAATCTTAGCCCTTAAATCTGCAACTTTTCTTCCAACAATCACAGCTGGAAGAAATTCACTGAATTATTACAATTGAAGCCACCTTAACTGGGCCATCTAAAGCTACATGTAAATCTTTCTTTTGTCCTTTAGTTTCCTTGATCATTTCTTCAGCATCCATTTTAAACCTGGACGTAGTAGCATATGTACACACATTCATTAAAGCTAATAACTTTCTCTAGTCTCCCTAGAGAATTGTTATCTTCACAATCATTGTTATGCTTGAGTGTGTTGTTGCAGCCACTCTGTCAGTCCATCTCTTGAGGGTCTTCCTCCTTTTCAATGATCTCTACTTTACCAAACATGATGCCTTTCTCCAGGGACTGATCCCTCCTGATAACATGTCCAAAGTATGTGGGATGTAGTCTCACCATCCTAGCTTTTAAGGAGCATTTTGGCTATAATATAGACATTTAGAAGTATAAATTTTCTTCTGAGAACTGCTTTTGCTTCATACAATACATTTTGGTATGATGTGTTTTCATTTCTATTGATTGTAAGTATTTTCTAATTTCCTTGTGATTTCTTCTTTGATCCATTGGTTATTTCGGAGTGTGCTATTTAATTTCCACATACTTGTAAATTCCCCAGGTCTACTTTCACTGTTTATTTCTGATCTGCAAACTAAAGTAGGGCTGATTCAAATAACTGTATTGTGTATAAACTCAAGAAGTTTTGCCTAATTCTTTTCCTTAAATATAAAATATTTTCTCTATCTACTCTTTAGCTGATGATAATAGTAAAGAAGACATGTTCATATAGCTATATCAAATTTCCTCAGAATAAAGAACATTTCTTATATTGGCTGAAATCTCATGCTTTTATACACTTATATTCCAAATTTCAAGTTCAGGTTTTAGAGTCATACCACTGTGGATGTGCTAGCCCAGGACATTCCTGTTACCTTTGCATACTATGTTGACTCAGAGTTACTGTGCTTTTTACTTACTTCACTGGATATGATAACATCAGAGTTAGAAATAGCTGCATGTTACAACTCTGGCCTCATTACCTCAGAGCCTGAACTAGGCTATTTAGGCATGTGGAATCCAAAGGGACTTCCAAATACAATTCTCCCGCTCATGCAACTCACCAGTTTGTGTTTATATTTGCATATAGACAGACTTCAATAGAGACAACATAAATGGAAATAGAAGGGGGAGAAGTAAATGACAGAGAATAAAATCAAATGAACAAAAGAGAGCACTCATTACTGATGACTCAGAGATTCCTAACAGCTTCAGAGCCCTAGTTCTCCAAAAGCAATATTTCTTCTTCTATCTATGACATTTTCTCCAAGACATGTGATATTCTGGTGGTGCTTACTAAACTCTCCTGTTGTGTTGTTTTTTTGTTCCTCCTGATTTTCTTTTCCTCCATTCCTTTGTTTACCTGCGTGGTTTCCTTCCTTCTCAAGTCAACATGAAATTGCACAGAAAATAGCATGCAGATTGCAATTATCACCTAGGTAAAATTAGAAATTATGGCTTAGAGAAAATTAAAAATGGTAGACTAATCATTGGTTGAAGGACAGCATCCTAAATCATGATGCACAGGACAAGGTCAGTCTGCAGAATTGTATGACTAACTTCTTGCCATTGAGTCAATTCCAACTCATAGCAACCTTGAAGGAACAGTAGACCTGCTCCATAGGTTTTCCAAGGCTAAAATCTTTAGGTAAACAGACTGCTATAACTTTCTTCCCCTGAATGGCAGGTGGATTGGAACAGCCAACGTTTAGCAGCCAAGCTCTTAAACACTGTACCACCAGACCTCAACAATGGAACCTGCCTTTTTATCAAACCTGTATATCATATTTTACTAGTGATATGGAAGCATCATATTCCTCATATACTCAGGAAAAATAATGAGTATTTTACTGATGCCCACAATATTCTCTCATTCTCAAAGAGAAAAACAATGTCAATTATGTAGTGAAAGTGGAAATTACATACCAGAAACACTTGATGTGAGTTTAGAAAGTCTTAAGAATGACTGAAGTAATGCCTGAGGGACCATTAAAAAAAAATTGTCCTTGAGTTGATTTGACTCTTTACTACCATATGGGATAGAGTAGAACTGCTGCATAGGGTTTCTGAGGCTGTAATATGAAGAGAAGCAGACTGTCACATCTTTTGCCCTTGGAGCACCTGGTGAGTTCAAACTGCTGACCTTTTTGGTTTACAGCTGAGTTTTTAACAACTCTGCCACCAGGGCTCCTTGAAGGACATTTACCTAGTCTCAATAAAAAAAAAAAAAAAAGAAATACACATGCTGCAGATAGCATGAAAGAATTTATCAACATCTGAATATGTTTAAGTCACTCTTTGTTTACAAATATTTTCACAATCCGGTCCTGAATTTGCTTTGTCCTGACTCCATAAATGACTGGGTTTAAACAAGGAGGAATGACCACATACAGATTGGCCAAGAGGATGTGAATGTAGCGAGGAATATTTTTACCAAACCGATGAGTCATAAAGGAGAAAAATGCTGGTGTGTAAAAGGCCAAGATGACACAGACATGTGAACCACATGTGCTAAGTGCTTTGAGCCTGGCATCCCTGGAAGGAAGGTGGAAAACAGCACAGAGAATCTGAACATAAGAGAGGGCAATAAGGATCAAGTCAAAGATCAGGGCAGCAATGGTAAACAAGCCATAGATAATGTTGACTCTTATGCTAGCGCAGGCAAGACGAGCAATTCCCATGTGTTCACAGTAGGTATGAGGGATAATGCAGTGTCCACAAAAGGGCAATCGCTTGAGAAGAGGGCAGAAAGGGATGACGAGGAAGACTGGCCTACCCACTACAATGGAGGCCATGAATGCTACTGCCTTGTTGGTGAGGATGGTGGTGTATCTCAAGGGGTAGCAGATGGCCACAAAACGGTCAATCGCCATGGCCAGGAGCACAACAGATTCCATACCAGTGCAGGTGTGGATGAAGAACATTTGGATGAGACAGGCTTCAAAGCTTATCTCCCTGAGATTGAACCAGAAAATGGCTAGCACCTTGGGGATGGTCGAAGTGGAGAGGCCTAGATCAATAAAGGAGAGAAGAGCTAAAAAATAGAACATGGGTTGGTGAAGGCTTTGCTCAGTCTTAATCGCAAACAGGATGGTGACATTCCCCACAAGTGCTATGAGATAAACAACAAAGAAAGGGAAGGCAATCCAGGCATGGAAAGCTTCCAGACCTGGGACTCCCAGAAGAAGGAAGGTGGAGGGATATGAGGCAGTGCCATTGGCAGAGGACATCTTCTTGAGGAACCTTGGGGAATACTTTCTTCTTCAATATTTCTGGGAAAACAGAAGGAAATACATGATTGAATAAAACTAGCTATACTAGCATGCCAATAAAACTGTTAAAACATAATGGAAGGGACTAGAAGAATAATAAACTATCAGAGACATTCAACTTACCTCTCACATTTAACATTACCATGAGTATTGTGAAGGATTGAAACAGTCTTTTCTGGCCTTATGAAGTAGTGATTCATTATGGTATTGAGCTTATTCTTTTGTGAAGCACTCATCTCTATATAATCACCGATATCAGCTGAAACCCCTTCTGTGGCCAGGACTTTTCCAGATTACTTCAAGTTACTTTGTTATTAGTTGCAAGATACTTAAAACTCCCCCAAATGCTATGAAATGAGGAGGGATTGAAATAGGAAGAAACTTGGGATACGAAGGTGAAGAAGATGTCAACCTATGACATTCATCTGCCTTTCATAGTTTCCTCTCTTTAGCCATTCCTGTACTATTTATTTGCTTTTCTAAGACTGTGTTGATATTCACCTGGGAATTAAACCATACTTTTATATTCCTTGATTAATTATCTCCTCATGAGTAAAAAATATTGTAATTAACCACAGAAACAAAGAATAGAAAAGCCACACAATCATCTTCATAAAGGTAGAAAAAGAAAAAAAGCATTTAATGAAATTCAATATTCATATATGATGTTAAAAAAAAACTCCAAAAATTAGGAAAAGGAAACCTTGCTCAGTTTGATGAGACCTATAGCTAGCATCACACTAAGTGGTAAAATACTGAGTGATTTGTATCCTGGGATTAGGAGAAGGCAAGAATTTTGACTAGGGTCAATTTATTTAATATTTTTATTGGAGGTTCTGGCAAGTTCAATATGATAAGAAAAAAGACATAAAAATCAGAATGAGAGTACACTTCCCCTGTTCATAAATGACACTACCATTTATATTAAAAAATTAAGAGTTCTAGAGCTAACCATGTAGCTTATTTATTACTTACATATGTCAGAATCAATTTGTATATATTACTAGGAAACAATTAGAAATTTATTTTTTAATTTTAAAATAATATGTACAATGGCATAAAAAGTGGAGTATTTAGGCATAATTACTGAAAACTGTAAAAATAAATTAATTAATTAATTAAAGAAGAACTAAACATATTTTGAAATATATCAATGGATCAAAATTCAAATTGTTACAATGTTAATTTTCTCAAAATTGGTCAATAAACTTAAAACAGTTTCAATCAATACCAATAAATGTATGCTTATTATAAAATAATTATGGGAATACCCAAAACACATTGGAAAAGGAATAACACAACTGGGGGACTTATATTGAAGATCTTCAAACTTATTATAAAGGTACAGTTATCAAATCAGTGTAATAATTGCACAATAATATTTAAAAAGATAAATAGAACAGGACAGAAATAGACCAACTTTTTTATGCTCAATTAGTTTTTGTAAATGTTTCAAGGTAGTAATTCCATGAGGATAGAAAAGTCCTTCCAACAGTACTAGTACAACTGAATATCCACATGAAAACAACATGAACTTGATCTTACCCTCACAACACATATAAAGTATTAATTACATTCTTACCATTGACTTAGATAAACAAATCAAACTCTAGTAATTAACATAGCGCATAACAGAATGTATTTGCAACCCAGTGGAAAGCAATGGTTTCTTAAGACGTAAAAAGCCATGACTGAACAAAAACTAATCAAGTAGATGTCATAAAACTTAAAAATTTCCATTGAGAAAATGAATTTAGAAGGCACATACTGAGAGAAAATATTTACAATCACTATTTCTGACAATGGACTTGTGTCAAAATGATATTAAACATGTTGACAACTAAACGAGTCCAGGTGGCACAGTGGTTAAGAGCTCTGCTGCTAACCAAAAGGTTGGCCGCTAGCCAAAAGGTTGGCAGTTTGAATCTACCAGCCGACCCTTGGAAACCCTATGAGGTTTTTCCACTCTGTCCTATAAGGTCACTAGGTGTCGGAAACAACTCGACTGCAATGGATTTATTTTTTGTTGCTGTTGTACAGCTAAAAAAATAAGGACAATAAATCATAGAAAAGAAGCCAAAAAGACCTAAACTGACACTTCACAAAAGAAAGCATACAAATGGCATTATGTTGTCAAAGTTATTACTTATCAGGAAATGTACAGCAAAACTGAAATGAAATATCACTAAAATTAGAAAGAACAATAGCACCAAATTCTGGTGAGGATGTGGAGCAATGGAATCTCTTATATTGAAAGCATAAATTGAATACAAAGCAATGATTATGAGGAAAAAAAGATAGTTTCTTATAAATTTAGTCATAAACCCACACAAAATCATTGTCCACAATTTAATTCCAAGGTGTTTACCCGAGATAAACTAAAACCTCTGTTCAAACTAATTGCACACAATTGTTCATAATAGCTTCATTCATAATTATTCCAAAGTGGGAAAAACCCAAAAGTGCATCAACAGATGGATAGCCATACACATTTTGGAATATTTACCCAAAGAAACTCTATTCGGCAATAAAAATGGATCAGCTGCTGATAACAGCAGATCGACAGCAGAGATGAATCTCAAAATAATTATGCTAAGCTAATAATGTGATTTTTTTTAATAGTGGTTGCTAGTTACAAAAGAGTACATGCTACATAATTTAATTTATATTAAGTTCTAGAATATGCAAAAAAAAACATGAAAAATATCTGGTCAGTGTTTGTCTCTGTTATAAAAGGGAAAAATGTCGACTAGAAAGAACACAAGATAATTTTTTTAAGGTGATGGAAAAACTCTAAATCTTGATAGAGTATAGGATAAATGCGTATTTCCATTGATTAAACATTTTCTGTTAAGATATGTGTATATGTATAAATTTTACCTAAAAAAATAAAATCCAAGCCTAATGAGAATGAGGGAATATTTATGGCTGTTGAAATTAAGTGATGGGTCCGTTATAATACTCTTTTTAGTTTGTGTTTGTTTGAAATCCATCATAATGAAATACTATAAAGAAATCAAGTTAAAAAAAGTTATTTTTAACATGTTTTAAGCAAAAGGCAAAACTATTTAATTTAATGAAATAACTCAATTTGGGTCTTATTTTAGTAATAACGTTTAAATTGAATGAGATGATAATTATCTTACTAGCTTAATACAAAATCCCCAAAGCCTAAAACCTGAGTATCATATTTCACAATCACATTCAAAGAGCATAAGGTAAAAGTAAACCTTTGTGAATATTAAATATTATGTTAGGAGCACTATTTTTAATGTGATTTAGCCTTTATTCTTGATATTTTCCTTCTTATACACACTCATCAGCTTCTCAGTGAAATGTTAACCATGGTATATTAATTATGACTGTTTGCAACAAATTCGTTGATAATCACCATTCCTCTGAAAGATCATAAACTAGGTGAAATTACAAAGCCAGATAAAATACCAGGGTAGTGTCTTGGGATGTGCCCTACAATTCCTTCCAAGATTTCTTTACAGTTTATCCTTTATTTTACAAGTATCACATTATTTTTTAGGTCAAATTAAATAAAATTCTCTATTGCTTTTAGTAAAATTCAAATCTAATGTCAGGAAGCCAAAGTTTATCAACTGGAAATGTCTCATATGTATGGCCTCCCGGGTGCATTTTTGTTCCTCTACTTGAGATATAAATACTCTTATTGTTCTGCTTGATTTATCTAGAAAAAGAGTACATCAAAGAAAGCAATATTTCCCAAGCACTCTTCTAAATGCTTTATACAAATATTCTTCCTCAAATTTCATAACAACCCTATGAGGTAGATGTTATTATGATACCAGCTTTACAGAAAAAATCTTAAGATTAAGGGAATCTAAACAATTTGTCTAAGGTAACTCATAAAAGTCATTTGTATAGGTGGGATTCAAACGTTGGTGTCTCCTTGTTATTAAATCTCATAACCTTTGTTCAACATTTCTTTTGCTTAAGAAGGCATAGAAGGATGGAGTAATTCTAAGTTAAAAAGGAAAAAAAAAAGAGCTGTTTATTTTCCATTGCATAGTTATTCAAAGCTTATAGATCTAGATGAATTATGGAAATATTTTTCTTATGTATTAACATTTATTTTTATTTTTCCTCTTTATTCCCTATAGTGATCAGCAGTGAAAACCTAAAATTAAACATTTGGAAAAGGATAGTACTCGTGAAGAAAGTGGAAATGTCAAGTGTTTTATATATATGGAAACCCTGATGGCATAGTGATTAAGAGCTATGGCTGCTAACCAAAAGGTTGACAGTTCGAATCCACCAGGTTTTCCTTGGAAACCCTGTAGGGCAGCTCCACTCTGTGCTATAGTGTCACTATGAGTTGGAATGGGCTCGAGGGCAATGGTTTTTTTTTTTTTGGTTTATTTTTCATGGGTATGACTCTTGGTGCTAATGTTTGGTTCTGTAAATTAAAGACAATACCTTGCTAACAATACATACATGAAAGTCATTAACTTAGAAGAAAACAAGGGACCTGAGCCCCCACCATTCAGTTCTAAGGTGAGTGTGGCTGCCCTGATTTGAGTCAGGATAGAGACCTGTGTTTTACAGCATCTTCATAATATACCAGGAATACATTGCACATGTAGTTAAAGAATGAATGATAAAAATTTCTGAATTCAGAGAATGATTAAATCATTCATAAATATTCATTTATGAAGATGTTTAACCTGGGATGAATGTATAAATTACTGGGAAATACCCCTGATACATGGACTCTGTAGATGGGAACAAAAAACAGAACAAAACAGGACTCTATAACTCAAAGTGATTTGTATTTTGTATCACTTTACCTGTGACACACACATTTACAAAATCTGATCCACAAACACACCTGTGACTCAGGTGGAATAGGCATTGCCATTCTTGGTTTGCAGCTTAGAGTATGAACGTCTCCAAAGTTGTACAGCTAATAAGATACATAAACTATGTCAAAGATGTCACTCTACTGACCAGCACATTGTTCTCCCTGACACAGTCTACATGTCTGGATTCTGGTCATTCATCAGGCTCATTTCTGCACTGAAGGTATATCCATCTGTTGTGTATGTGTGTGGGGGGGTGCTCCCAGTCTATAGTGTTAGCTGCCATAAAGGGATCCTGGCACTTGTATCTGCAATATATCTTAAGTGATACTACCTGATGTGACTTCGAGGCACTCTCCCCAGTGTCCACAGTGCTGGTTTGCCCCACACGTCAGAACCTTTCTGTGGGGAGATACCCACAAGCGTAAACTATGACCTGGACTCCTTTTTCAGGGACAATATTCTGCCTGTCCCTGCAGTGCCAGGCTGGCTTTTCTGCTTAGGATTCTTCAAGAGGAACACTTTATACAGAGGCTGTAACTCCTTTGGGAAGCATGCCCTTTGCTAGTCTCTCTTGGGGCTGAGAACATCTGAGAGCTTATGCTAAGCATTATGAAGCTTCTCATCTCATCTCGGTTCAAACCTTCTTCCTGCACTCTCCTATGATCATGCCTACTATCCCTACTGGTCATTGTAGCAGCCTATCTGGGCATAAACTTAGCTATGAGGAAGCGGAATACTAGAACTGGATATAGAATTAAATTACTAAATGATACTGTTTCATCCTTGTATTTCAGTAAATTTACTAAACTATGTATGAAAGGAAACCCTGGTGGCGTAGTGGTTGAGTGCTATGGCTGCTAACCAAAGGGCTGGCAGTTCAAATCCACCAGGCGCTCCTTGGAAACTCTATAGGGTAGTTCTACTCTGTCCTATAGGGTCTCTACGAGTCGGAATCGACTTAACGGCACTGTGTTTGGTTTTGGTGTTTTTTTGATGCATGAAAGCTTTTCCACAATTTATGTATTTTCAATTATCCAAAATTTCTCTTTCATATGTTGATCCAGGAAAGGGGAAATTATCAACCAATATTATTAATATCACATGCAAGTAACATTACTCCGAAGATAATTCAAAAACAGTTGCAGCAGTACACTGACAGGGAACTGCCAGAAATTCAAGCCAGATTCAGAAGAGGACTTGGAACAAGGGTTATCAATGCTGATGTCAGACGGATCCTGGCTGAAACCAGAGACTACCAGAAAGATGTGTACCAGTGTTTTACTGACAATGCAAAGGCAATCAACTGTGTCAATCATAACAAATTATGGATAACATTGTGAAGAATTGGAATCCAGAACATTAAATTGTACTCACGTGGAACATGGACATAGACCAAGAGGCAGTCATTTAAAGGAACAAGGGAATACTGTGTGATTTAAAATGAGGAAACATGTGCATCAGGGTTGTATGCTTTTATTATACTTATTAAATACAAAGGTTGAGCAAATAATCTGAGGAGCTGGACTATATGAAGAACAGGACATCGGGATTGGAAGAAGACTCACTATCAACCTGCGATGTGTAGATGACACAACCTTGCTTGCTGAAAGCAAAGAGGACTTGAAGTAATTACTGATGAAGATCAAAAACTACAGTCTTCAGTATGGATTATAACTCAACATAAAGAAAACAAAAATCCTCACAACAGGGCCAATAAGCAACTCACGAAAAACAGGGAAAATATAGAAGTTATCAAGGATTGCATTTTACTTGTATCCCATGGAAGCAACAGTCAAAAAATCAGGTTCAAAAAACTGCTTTAATGTGTTGAAAAGCCAAAATGTCACCTTGAGGACTAAGGTGTGCCTGACCCAAGCCATGGTATTTTCAATCACCTCATATGCATGTGAAAGCTGGACAATGAATAAGCAAAATCAAAGAAGAACCGATCCCTTTAAATAATGGTGTTGTCAAAGGATATTGAATATACCATGGACTGCCAGAAGAATGAACAAATCTGTCTCGGAAGAAGTACAGCCAGAATGTTCCTTAGAAGCTAAGATGGTGAGACTGTCTCATCTACTTTGAATATGTTTTCAGGAGTGACCAATCCTGGAAGAAGAATATCATGTTTGGACAAGTAGAGTGTCAGCCAAAAAGAGGAAGACCCTCGATGTTATGGATTGACACTGTGGCAGCCAACAATGGGTTCAAACAGTGCAATAATTGTGGGAATAGCAGAGCACCTGGCAATGTTTTGTTCTGTCCTACATTGGATCACTATGAGCTGGAATCAACTTGACGGCACTTAACAACATGTTGATTCTGCTTATTCTATCAGAATTTTTTTTTCCCCAAAACTTTATGTTTAATGTATATTCTGTCCCACTTTAGTGTATTTTGTCTCCTAGGCAAACCGATTTTCTATGTGGTTTATCATCATTTCCTAGATTTCATAATCATTATTACATATTTTGGTAATTATTTTATTTATGGTCTTTGGGTTAATGTTCTCATCTGTCATTCATATTTCTGCATTAATGGCTACGGTTTCTGCTATGTGTAATTAGTTATCTAGTGCCACTATAACAGAAATAGCACAAGTGGATGGCTTGAGGGAAGTTTATTCCCTCACAGTCTAGTAGGTTACAAGTCCAAATTCAGGGTGTCATCTCCAGGGGAAGGCTTTCTCTGTTGGCTCTGGAGGAAGATTCCTTGTCATCAATCTTCCCCTGGACAAGGAGCTTCTCAGGCGCAGGGACCCCAGGTTAACGGACATGCTGTGCTCCCGGTGCTGTTCTCGTGGTGGTATGAGGTCCCCAACTCTCTTCTTGCTTCCCTTTCCTTTTATTTCTTGAGAGATAAAAGGTGGTGCAGGCCACACCCCAGAGAAACTCCCTTTACATTGGATCAGGGAGGGGACCTGAGTAAGGGTGGTGTTACAGTCCCACCCTAATCTTCTTAACATAAAATTACAATCACAAAATGGAGAAAAACCACACATGACCTAACCAAGTTGATAGATTTTGGGGGGGACATAATTCAACCCATGACAGTAATTCAATTTTTACTTTTATAATAACATGTGGACTTATAAATGTGTTCTTAACATTTGATTGGCTATTTTATAGTCTGTTTCTGGATTAGCTCCTAGTAGATAAATTACAGCAGTGGCTCCAGGAGTTAAATAACTCATTTTAACTATCTAACTCTCACTTAATAGTTATGTTGTTGTTGTTAGATGCCCTTGAGTCAGTTCCGACTCATAGCAACCCTATGCACAACAGAATGAAACACTGCCCTGTCATGCGCCATCCTTACAATCGTTGTTACGCTTGAGCCCATTGTTGCAAGCCACTGTGTCAATCCACCTCATTGAGGGTCTTCCTCTTTTCCGCTGACCCTGTACTCTGCCAATCATGATGTCCTTCTCCAGGGACTGATCCCTCCTGACAACATGTCCAAAGTATGTAAGATGCAGTCTCGACATCCTTGCCTCTAAGGAGCATTCTGGTTGTACTTCCTCCAAGACAGATTTGTTTGTTCTTTTGGCAGTCCATGGTATATTCAATATTCTTTGCCAATGCCACAATTCAAAGGCGTCAACTCTTCTCCGGTCTTCCTTATTCATTGTCCAGCTTTCACGTGCATAGGATGTGACTGAAAATACCATGGCTTGGGTCAGGAGCACCTTAGTCTTTGGGGTGACATCGTTGCTCTTCAACACTTTGAAGAGGTCCTTGGCAG
Source organism: Loxodonta africana (assembly GCF_030014295.1). Classification (NCBI taxonomy): domain Eukaryota; kingdom Metazoa; phylum Chordata; class Mammalia; order Proboscidea; family Elephantidae; genus Loxodonta; species Loxodonta africana. The sequence goes on from NC_087348.1 coordinate 84,267,446, forward strand.
CAGATTTACCCAATGCAATGCGTCTTTTGATTTCTTGACTGCTGCTTCCATGACTGTTGATTGTGGATCCAAGTATAATGAAATCCTTGACAACTTCAATCTTTTCTCCGTTTATCATGATATTGCTCATTGGTCCAGTTGTGAGGATTTTTGGTTTCTTTATGTTGAGGTGCAATTCCTACTGAAGGCTGTGGTCTTTGATCTTCATTAGTAAGTGGTTCAAGTCCTTTTCACTTTCAGTAAGCAAGGTTGTGTCATCTGCATAACGCAGGTTGTTAATGAGTCTTCCTCCAATCCTGATGCCCCGTTCTTCTTCATATAGTCCAGCTTCTGGTATTATTTGTTCAGCATACAGATTAAATAGGTATGGTGAAAGAATACAACCCTAATGCACACCTTTCCTGACATTAAACCAATCAGTATCCCCTTGTTCTGTCCAAACAGCTGCCTCTTGATCTATATAAAGGTTCCTCATGAGCACAAATAAGTGTTCTGGAATTCCCATTCTTCTCAATATTTTCCATAGTTTGTTATGATCCACACAGTCGAATGCCTTTGCATAGTCAATAAAACACAGGTATTCTCTGCTTTCAGCCAGGATCCATCTGACATCAGCAATGATATCCCTGGTTCCACGTCCTCTTCTGAAACCAGCCTGAATTTCTGGCAGTTCCCTTTTGATATACTGCTGCAGCCGTTTTTGAATGATCTTCAGCAAAATTTTGCTTGCGTGTGATATTAATGATATTGTTCTATAATTTCCACATTTGGTTGGATCACCTGTCTTGGGAATAGGCATAAATATAGATCTCTTCCAGTCAGTTGGCCGGGAAGCTGTCTTCCATATTTCTTGGCATAGACGAGTGAGCACCTCCAGTGCTGCATCTGTTTGTTGAAACATCTCAATTGATATTCCATCAATTCCTGGAGCCTTGTTTTTCACCAATGCCTTCCGAGCAGCTAGGATTTCTTCCTTCAGTACCATCGGTTCCTGATCATATGCCACCTCTTGAAATGGTTGAGTATCGACTAATTCTTTTTGGTATAATGACTGTATATTCCTTCCATCTTCTTTTGATGCTTCCTGCATCGTTTAATATAATAATTATATGTTATGTAATTTCAGAACCTAAACTGTCTAAGTTATAAAATGAAAATTACTGAAAGAACTAAATGTACTGCCTAGAGCATTTTAAGTAATCAGGAATGATGCATATTATTAGTAATAATAAAATCTTGTGTTTCATAGTGTTTATATGTTTCTTAAAATGTATGAAAATGTGAAGTGATTCTTCCCCCCTCGACGCTATTTAGGAAGCTATTATTTTCTTACTGGTTGTGTTGTGTACCCGTCTTTTACATACAACACATGTGTACTAATTTTTGTTCCAGAGTTTTACCAGAGTTTTAAATAGATTGATGTAGTTTATTTTATTTACTCAGTTGATTAAAAAAGGCAGTTTCTATTGTTGACTTTCAGTATGTTACACTCCGCAATATAATATCCACAGGTATTTTTATATCTTCGTGTGTTCCTTCTCTGGATATTTGTTGAAACGCTTTTCTGGAGGCCAGTTCTACAAATAGGGATGTATCCTATTGTAGGTTTATTTTCCCATTTACAGATCAGTGGGATATTTTAATGAAAATATTGATAAAGACAAATCTGAGTTCATATATACTTTTTGTTAGATGAGTCTGTGCATATTTTATGTAATATAGTTATCTTGCTGTTATTGCTCATAAGCTGTGAAAATAAATTTCATGCATTTATTCCTCTTCCACAATAGCAAATGGAGGTCTTAAAAGTTTGACTCCATCCATGTCATTAAGGTTGACTGTGCATTGAGGAGGCAGCTCTTCCTCAGTTATATTTTGACTGCCTTCCAACCTAAAGGGCTTATCTTCAGGCACCATATAGACAATGTTCCATTGCTATTCATAATGCTTTCACTGGTTACTTTTTTTTCTGGCCCTTACTGATAATATGTCGATAGTATGTGAGATGAAGCCTTGCCATCCTTGCTTCTCAGGAGCATTCTGGCTGTATTTCTTCCAAAACAGGTTTGTTTGTTCTTTTGGCATTCCATGGTATATTTGATACTCTTCACCAATACCATAATTCAAAGGTGTGGATTCTTTGGCCTTCCTTATTCGTTGTCCAGCTTTCACATTAATATGAGGTGATTGAAAGCATCGTGGCTTGGGTCATGCACACCTTAGGCTTCAAGGGACATCTTTGCTTTTTTACATTTTAAAGAGGTCTTTTACAGCAGACTTGCCCTATGCAAAGAGTTGTTTGTTTTCTTGACTACTGCTTCAATGGGCATTGATTGTGTATCCAAATAAAATGAAAGCCTTAATAATTTCAACTTTTTATCCATTTATCATGATGTTGCTTATTGGTCCAGTTGTGAGGATTTTTGTTTTCTTTATGTTGAGGTGTAATCCATACTTAAGGCTGCATCACAACAACACGCAAGCCACCACAGCATGGCAAACTGACAGAAGTGTGAGATTATATATTTTGGCAACAAATTATTAAAACTAAATTTAAAAAATCAGGTAACAATAGAAAATAAGACATGGAATACTAGGGAAACAGTTGTGCTGGCTTCCCCAGTATTGTGTATTGTCTTACCCTTCAACAAAGTTACAGCTTATCTAACGTCTATTTAGTATTTTTCCATCCTGAACACTCCCCTCCCTGGTAACCGCCAAAGATTGTTTCTTTTTGTTTGTAAAACTATTCATGAGTTTTTATAGAAGTAGTCTCATACAGTTTTTGTTCTTTTGTGATTGACTTATTTCACTCAGCATAATGCCCTTCAGATTCATCCGTGTTGTGAGATGCTTGGCAGATTCGTTATTGTTCTTTATTGTTGCATAGTATTTCATTGTGTGTATGTACCATAGTTTGTTTATCCATTCATCTGTTGATGGGCATTTAGGTTGTTTCCATCTTTTTGCTGTTGTGAACAATGCTGCAATGAACATGGGTATGCATTCATGTGACAGGTCTTACTTCTCTAGGATATATTCCTAGGAATGGAGTTGCTGGATACTATGATATTTCTATTTCTGGCTTTTTAAGGAAGTGCACATTCGTTTTCAAAATGATTGTAGCATTTTGCATTCCCACCAGCATTTCCTAAAAGTTCCAATCTCCCCACAGCCTCTCCAGCATTTGTTTTTTTTTCGATTCTTGCCAGCAATGCCTGGATAAGATGGTATCTCATTGTGGTTTTGAATTGCATTTCTCTGAAATCCTGGTGGTGTAGTGGTTAAGAGCTACAGCTGCTAACCAAAAGGTCAGCAGTTCAAATCCACCAGGTGCTCTTTGGAAACCATATGGGACAGTTCTACTCTGTCCTATAGGATTGCTATGAGTCAGAATCGACTTAACAGCAACGGGTTTGGTTTTTATGGTTTAAAGGCTAGAAATCTCAACAATTTCTTCATGTGCCTGTTAGCCACTTGAATATCTTCCTTGGTGAACTGTCTGTTCACATCCTTTGCCCATTTTTTAATTGAATTGTCTTTTTGTTGTAGAGGTGTTAGGTTTTCCTATAGGTTTTAGAGATTAGACCATTGTCAGATTTGCCATAGCAAAATTTTTTTTTCCCTGTCTGTTGTTTCTCTTTTTACACTTCTGGTGAAGTCTTTTGATGAGCATAAATGTTTAATTTTTAGAAGATTCCCGTTATTTAGCTTATCTTCTGGAGTTTGTGTGTTGTTTATGGTTGGTATCCTGTTAATGCCATGCATTTATCCTCTTTTTTCTTCTATAATCTTTATAGTTTTTGGTTATATACCTCAGTCTTCGATCCATTTTGGATTAGTTTTTATATGTGGTGTGAGGTATGGGTCCTGTTTCATTTTTTGGCACACTGACATCCAGTTTACTAGCACCATTTTTTAAAAAGACTGTCTTTTCTCCATTTGATGGACTTTGGGCACTTGTCGAAGATCAAGTGACTGTAGGTGGATGAATTTACATTCGGGTTCTCAATTCTATTCCATTGGTCAATGTTTCTGCCATTTTACCAGCACCAGGCTGTATTGAGTACCATAGCTGTACAGTAGGTTCTGAGGTGAGGTAGTGAGAGTCCTTCTATTTTATTCTTCTTCTTCAATTATGCTTTGCTTATCCAGAGTCTCTTCCCTTTCCATATAAATTTAATGATTAGTTTTTCCATCACTTTAAAGAATACTGTTGGTATTTGGATCGGAATTCCATTTTATCTGTAGTCAGCTTTGGGTAGAATTGACATTTTCACAAGGTTGATTCTACCTCTGCGTGAGCATTCTATGTTTTTACATTTATGTAGTTCTTTTGGTTTCTTGCAGTAGTGGTTTGTGGTTTTCTTTGAATCGGCCTTTTAAATCCCTGATTAGATTTATTCCTAAGTATTTTATTTTTTAGGGGCTATTATAAATTGTGCTTTTCCCTGATTTCCTTTTTATCGTTCTCTTTATTGGTGTATAGGAATCCAACTGATTTTTGTGTGTTCATTTTATATCCTGCTACTCTGCTGAATCTTTGTATGAGAGTCCAGCAGTTTTCTTGTAGAGTCTTTTAGGTTTTCTACAGAGAGTATCATATCATCCACAAACAGGGACAGTTTTATTTCTTCATTACCAATATGTATATCCTTTATTTCTTTTTCTTGCCTTATTGTTCTAGCTAGGACTTCCGGCACAATGTAAAGTACAAATTATAATAAAGGGCATTCTTGTCTTGTTCCCTGTTTTTGAGGGGAATGTTTTCAGCCTCTTTCCGTTGAGAATTATGTTGGCTATTGGTTTTGTATATATATAAAAAAAAAAAACCCAGTGCCATCGAGTCAATTCCAACCCATAGCGACCCAATATACATTGGTTTTGTATAGACGTCCTTTATTATGTTTAGGAATTTTTCTTCTATACCTATTTTATTAGAGATTTTTTTAATCAGAAATGGGTGTTTGACTTTGTCATATGCTTTTTCTGCATCGATTGAGATGATCATGTGATTCTGTTATTTAATTTATGTGGTGGATTAAGTTGTTTGATTTTCTAATGTTGTGCTGTCCTCGCATACCTGGTATGAATCCCAGTTATATTTTTGATATGATGCTGAATTCCATTGGCTAGAATTTGTTCAGAATTTTTGCATCTATATCCATGAGAGATAATGATCTGTAATTTTCTTTTTTTATTATGCCTTTGACTGGTTTTGATATCAGGGTTATGCTGGCTTCATAGAATGAATTCAGAAGTATCGCTTCATTTTCTATGTTCTGAAATAGTTTGAGTAGTACTGGTGTAAGCTCTTCTCCGAATGCTTGATAGAATTCTCCAGTGAAGTCACCTGGGCCAGGGTTTTTTGTTTGGGAGTTTTTTTTACTACATTTTCAATCTCTTCTCTTGTTATGGGTCTGTTCAGATTTTCAGCTTCAGTTCATATTAGTTTGGGTAGGTAGTGTGTTTCTAGAAATTTCTCCATTTCCTCTAGGTTTTCAAATTTGTGGAGTATAGTTTTTCATGGTACTCTGTTATAGTCCTTTTTATTTCAGCTGGGTCTATTAAAATGTCCCCCATTTCATTTCATATCTGGGTTATTTGTGTCTTCCCCTGTTTTTCTTTTGTCATTTTGGCCAGTTGTCTATTTTGGTGATCCTCTCAAAGAACAAACCTTCGGTTTTGTTGATGCTTTGTATCGATTTTCTATTCTCTATTTCAGTTATTTCTGCTCTGGTTATTATTTCCTTTCTTTTGGTGACTGTGGGCACCGTTTGCTGTTCTCTTTCTATTTGTTTGAGTTATGTAGCTAATGTTTTGATTTTGTCCCTTTCTTCTTTTTTGATGTGTGCATCTATTGCTATAAATTGACCTCTGAGTGCTGCCTTTGCTGTGTCCCAAAGACTTTGGTATGATGTGTTTTCAATCTCGTTTGAGTCTAGGAATTTTTTATTCCACCTTTGATTTCTTCTACTACCCAATGGTTATTATTCAGGGTGTTATTTAGTTTCTATGTACTTGATCTTTTTCCTTGCTCTTCCTGTTGTTAATTTCTACTTTGATGGCCTTGTGGTCAGAGAAGATACTTTGTACTATTTCAATGTTTTGGATTTTGTTGAGGGTTGCTTTGTAGCTTAAGATGTGGTCTATTCTGGAGAACATTCCATTTGTTTTGGAAAAGAATATGTGTTTTTGCAGCTGTTGGATGGAGTGTTCTATATATATATCAGGTCAAGTTGGCTGATTGTGGTCTTTAGATCTCCTGTATCTTTGTTCAGTTTCTTTCTAGATGTTCTGTCCTTTACCATAAGTGGTGTGTTTAAGTCTCCTACTGCTATTGTGAAGCCATCATTTTCTCTTTTCAATGCTGTTAGAGTTTGTTTTATGTATTTTGGAGCTATGTCATTGTATGTGTAGATATTTATTGTAGTTATGTCTTCATGGTGGATTGCCCCTTTAATCATTACATAATGCACTTCTTTGTCTTTTATGGTGGATTTTATTTTAAAGTCTATTTTACCTGAGATTAGTATTGCCACTCCTGCTCTTCTTTGGCATCTGTTTGCTGGGTGTATTTTTTTTCATCCTTTGATTTTTAATAAATTTATGTTTTTGTTTCTAAGGCGTATGTCTTGTAGACAGCATATTGTTGGGTCCTTTTAAAAAAAATTCGTTCTGTACCTCTCTGTCTCTTTATGGGTACATTTAAACCATTTACGTTCAGTGTAATTATTGATAGGTATGAGTTTATTGCTGTCATTTTCTAGTGCGTTTTCTGGTGGTGCTGACATTTTCTTTGCTCCTCTTACTCTCATGTGCTGAATTCCTTTTGTTTGTGGAATTTTTTTGTTTGTTAGTTTGTTTCATTTTTGTAGATTTTGTGTTTACCACAACTTTATATTTTTCTTCTTTATTTTGATGTGTAGGTTTGTTAACTCTCTTTGTGGTTACCTTAAAATTTATCATAATCTTCCTAAGTTTGAACGAGTTTTTTATTGCTTGATATCCCCTTGCCTTCCTCTCCATTTGAAAGTTCTATACCTATACTGTTTATTTCCTCTTAATGTTCTAATGTTGTTGCCATTTCCAGATTAACCTCTCTGGGTCCCTGTTGTAAATCTTTTAGTTTGGTTTTATCCTTGAGTTTTCATTACCTAGGTTGGTATCTGGCTGATGCAGCCTTGTGTCCTAGATTCAGGCTGTCATCTGATGTTGCAGATAGGCAGAAGGGAGAAGGAGATACATGATTTGTGGAGCTAAGTGGGTGTGAGAAAGAAATGAAAGAGGAGAGAGAAAAAGAAGCTGAAAAATAAAGTGCTGAGGGAGCCTACTATTGGAGTGGTGGTGACCCAAGGTAGCTGTATGCTGGTGGTTTTCTAGCCAAGTGAAGTGGCACAGCCTGTCAAGACGTGACAGATATGACAAATGCAGCTAGGTGGGTGGGAGAAAGGAAAGGAGGAAGGGAGAGAAAAATAAGACAGTACATTAAAAAAAAATAAAATAAAGATGGACAAAGGTAAAAGCACACACAGACAGGTGGTCAGAAGAAAGGAAAGGAAAGAAAGTAGAGAGAGACAAGAAACCAAGAAAAGAAAAGAAAAAAAAAGACGGTAGGTGGTTGGGAGGAAGGACAAGAAGGAAGGTAGAGACAGACAGAAAATGGAGGGGAAAAAAACAAATGCCCCAAAGAACCCACCAGAAGTGGGTCCTCAGCCTAGCACAGCCTGTCAAGAAGGAGCTGAGATGACACACAGTGCCATGTGTTCAGGAGAAGTGTAAGGACGAAAGGTAGAGAAAGACAAGAAACAGGTAAAAATAGAGTAAAAAAATGCCCAGAGGGACCCCACTGGCATGGTGGCATGGACCAGGTAAGGGGCTCCCTAGCTGAGCAATGCTGCACAGCTCAGCAGGAAGGAGTGGAAAGAGGCAGAGGCTGAAAAGGGGCAAAAATGTTGTGGGGTGGTAAAGCATGTATCATTGGTTACCAGGTGCTCTGTCTGCCACTAGAAACTCTGTGACTCTGCCTTCCCATACTCCCCGTCCACCATTTTTGGTGGCTGAGTGATCCAAGATGGTGACTATATTTTGCATTAGCTGATAAGGTACCTCCACTCCATAGCTTTCCTCGTTCTCTGTTCTTTGTCAGTTTCTTATTCCATTTGGTGTTTAGTTGAGTTCTTTATCCTTTAATTTGACACTTAGGGTTCCAGGATTGATGTTTATCTCAATTTTACTTAGTTTTTCATGTCTTTGCTGTGGAGGGATGGTGTGGTGTTTCTGTCTATGGGGCCATATTGGCTCCGCCCCCCCACATCTATATTTTTATTGCAAATGTGTACCTTTTGGTGCTCCCTTTCCTCAACCCCAAGTGTATGAAGTAAGGACTAAGAAAATATGGGACAACGTTCATAGAGCCTTAAGGTTCAAACCTGCCTGATTTTAGGCATATGAGTAGTAAAGATGGTTCAAAAATACTTTGAAATAAAAAGATGTTGTAGGAGAAATAAATAACTGTTCTCACCAACCCAATGTGAATTGCAATTTGCACCTGAATATTCTGTTATTTACTGGATGTCTGTAATTACTAGAATTCTAAATCAACCAAATATTTCAGGTATTTTATTTAGTAAATGTTGGAGAGAAATTGTTAATTTCCCTCTCACTATCTTTTGGAGGATAATTACAAATAAGGAGTGAACAAAAGGGAAGGATGAAAACTCTAAGATAGTAGAAAGACATGTAGAGTTCTCTAGAGAGTTATATGTCTGGCGATGTAGATTATGTGGTGGAAAGAATTTTGATCCGTTTATGTGGTTGTGATTCTACTACTCAAATAGAAACATATTTAAATCTTATTTTTAGTCCAGATAAACGTCTCATCTTATTTTTGAATGTTATCTATAATCCATGGGCTCTTTCTTTTCCTGACAGCCATCTGCAGATGGAGGTTTTGATACTTGTACTCTAAAACTTCCCCATTCCTTGCATATTTGTCCTAGAAACTCACACCCAGAGTTAACACACAAAGTCTGGTACCTCTACACTCACCAGTTGCTCAGTCCATAGTTCAACTATGGAGAAAGGTATAAAGTATTCTGCTTTGGAGAACTAGACATATATGGCATCATTCCCTTAACAAAAGGGACTCAGGATCAGGTGCAATCTTGAGAGGTGTATGAATAGGTTTCTTTTGCTCACGGTAAGTTTGAGATTCACATAGGATATTAAATTGTCTGCCCTATAGAAAAAGGAGCCCTAATGGTCCAGTGGTTAAGAACTTGGTTGCTAATCAAAAGATTGGCAGTTTAAATCCACCAGGCACTCCTTGGAAACCCTATGAGGCAGGATTTTATAGGAGAAAGGGCTCAGCTAAGGTGCATATTTCCATGTCTTCAACACTTGAGGAAGGGGTACTACTAGTGACCTCACTCAGGGAGAACCACTTGATTTCTTCCCCCAGTACTCTTTGAAAAAATATGACGTCTTATTAACCCTTAAATAATTTATCTTTCTTCATCCTCTCCTTCCACTTTCACTTTCTCATCCTCTTTCCCTCTGTTTTTACTTGTTCCCCTTCTTTTCTTTTTCATATTCTCATTCTCCCCCATCTCTCTGTCTTAATATTTTGAATCTTTACCAATGAACAGCATTATTTAATTGGAAGATTTGTATTCTGTTGTGTTTAATAAGAAAAATCTCTTCCTGATAGGTGCTGAAAAGGAAAACAGACTCTTACATTTTGAAGGATTTGGGACTAAAAAACATTTTTCTGGGTAGTTCCATAACTTATTGGCTTTGTAGTAGGACTGTCTGGGTTAAAATGCTAGAATCTTCCTCCGCCTAGTTCTATAACTATTTAATTTCTGATATGCAAAAAGAAAAAGAAGAGAAAAATAAAGCCCACCTCATATAGTTGTGTGAGGATTAAGATACATAAAGGTATGTATCATGTGAGCTATGAAGCTCAAATAAGAATGTCAATTTTAAAGGCAACAATCTATATTATGTGTAATGACACTTCTATACTGTCATGCATTCCAGTACAGAAATACATTTCACTGCCATGTACCATTATCATGCCCTTCCCATTTCTATTTAACTTTTATGCAATCCTCGGTGCATCTGAAAGAGCCTCCTCTGACTGTTTGACAAGGGATAAATATTTCTCTTTGTTGATATATATTGATATGTTAATAATAAAGAAAAGCCCATGAAATAATATTTCATATACACACTGTCCCTAGAGTAATTTGAAAAAGAAATTTTTTTTTTTTTTTTTTTTTTTTTGGTTTTAGGCAATTAATTGGCCTAGAATATAATCACAGGTGTTTTTAGGATTAGGATGCAATATTATTAAAGGCAATTTGGTTGTTGTCTTTTGATTATTTCCTTTTAAGCCTTGAAACTGAGGTAATTAAAGGGAAAGTACTCTTTGCCAGGAGTTCCTGGGTGGTATAAATTAATGCACTCAGCTGTTAACCAGTGTAGTTCACCCAGAGGTGCCTCAAAACAAAGGCCTAGAGATCCTCCACTTCAGAAAAATCAACCACTGAAAACCTTATGAGCACAGTTCTTCTATGACCCACAAGGGGTCACCATGAGTCAAAGTCATCTGGATGGCAACTGGCACTCTTGGCCATCGTTTTGAAAAATAAACTACAAAAGATACTAACCCAGTTTTATAATGAAAGGCATCTACATTACTTAGAAAGTATCTAGGAAATAAGAAGCCAAACATTTGAAGGTGAAGCTGCCTGAGATAGAAACAGGAGAGAACCATGCCAACTCTGGGTCAGAGAATCAGAGAAAGCCACTAGTAATTTTATCAGTCCTTAAGGGCGTGAGTCACCCATCCTCTCTGACAGGATTTGGAACAAAGAGAAGATATAGATGAATAGAGAGAGAGAGCAAAAATACCCTGGCTTTCCCCTTCTTTTCTCCAATTTACTGCTGCTAGTGCCTCTCATTAACAAAATCCAGCAAGTATACAGATTATCTGTGATCATAGGAAAAAAATTATTGCAAATTTCAATTTTCCTGTAACACAAAGTAAAAGAGGAAAATGAGGTGGAGTAGATCTGAAGAAAATGGATCCAAGTTTGGCATAACATTCCAACCAAAACAAAATGATGCTCCTTTACATGAGGAAAGAGTCCTGGTAGTTCAAACTTCAAGTGCTCAGCTCCTAACCCAAAGTTGATTGTTCAAACCCTCCAGTCACTCTGTAGGAGAAAGATGTGGCCGTCTAATTCCATAAAAATTACAACCTTGGAAGGCAGAGCCAAGATGACAGAGAAGTAAAATGCTTCTGGTGATGCCTCTTACAACAAAGACCCACCAAAAAAACAAACAAGTTAAATGATTATATTTATGACAACCTAGGAGCTCTGAACATCAAAGGCAAAGTTAGAAAATGGACTGAGTGGCAGGGGGAGGGACTGATGGTTCAGAAGCGGAGAGAAGTTGCTGAACCTGAATCGCCAAGAATCCTCAGATACTCTTCCCAGGAGTGACTGCGGTGGGCTGGTAGTAGTGTTTGGCCACAGTATCCTCAGGGAGAATCAGCCAGCTGCACAGCCTACTCAAACCTCTGGAACCAGAGAATGTCACTCTTGTCAAAACCTAAGTACTTATGTATATTTTACCGCACCCCCAGCCCCCAAGCCAGCTTCAGTGTCTGTCGATTTCCCTGGGCCTGAGATAAGCCCTTCCTAGTGCCCTGAGCCATTCTCCTGACCTTGGAGAAGGAATAAATTCACAATTTGGGGAAAACATAATCTGCCATCTCCACTAACCGAGGGTGCTCAGGACAGAAGTGGCTCCTGCACAGGCATAAACAGTCTGTGGACTTAAAGTACCTCCCCCCCTGCATAGACCTCTGCGGGCCTATTTCAGAAGAATAGGCCCTTGTTGGCAGACTGCAAGTGTTTCAGCTGTGCAGTGGAGAGGTGGATGTTTGATGTTTGACACCGCTTTGCCTATTAAGCAGGGTTCTCACCTACCCATATTAGGGGCCTAAGGACTGATAGCTCCACTCAAGTCACCCAGCCACCAGAGACAGGTGTCCAAGGGTAAGTGGTACCTCCCAGTCCTTACAACCAAAAGCATAGGGTGTCCATGGTCCATCTGCAAAACCCACCCACCTGTGTGCTCTAGGTAATAGGGATGTGATTTCATCACAGACACTTGGGGGATGGATGTCAGCCCCAGGCCTTGTTCAAAGTGTGACCCCCTGCTGCAACCAGATACCTGTACCTACACCAATAACCCCTGCCCCTCTAATTTTGTAGCATAGAGCCTGTACCACACACTTGATGACCAACTGCCTAGACACCTGAGCTGAATCCACACAAGAAAAGTGAATGGATTCCTAAGCTCATATATCTGATAACAGCTCTAGCCATCTGATGACACGATTTTAGAGATTAAAAAGCAAAAATAATCAAACTAGCTCACTCAAGCAACCTATTTGGGCATATCAAAAGAAAACAAAGCAAGAAGCTAGGATACAGTAAGAAAACATAAAACAAACTAATGCAATAAGTTACAGATGGCTTGGAGACAACAGTCAATACAAAATCACATAAAGAAGCAGACCATGATCGCTTCAACAAGCTCTCAAAACAAAGAATCAAGGGATCTTCTGGATGAAGGTGCGTTCCTGGAATTGCCAGAAGCAGAATATGGATGATTAATATACAAAACTCTCCAAGACATCAGGAAGGAGATCAGGCAATACAGAGAACAAGCCAAGGAACATACAGATAAAGCAGTTGAAGAAATTAAAAACGTTATTCTAGAACATAATGAAAAATTCAATAAGCTGCGAGAACCCATAGAAAGACAGAAATCAGAAATTCAGAAGATTAACAATAAAATTACAGAATTAGACAACTTGATAGAAAGTCAGAGGAGCAGGATTGTGCAAGTGGAAGGCAGAATTAGTGAGACTGAAGATAAAACACTGGGCACCAATATATTTGGAGAAAAATCAGATAAAAGAACTTTAAAAAATGAAGAAACACTAAGAATCATGTGAGACTCTATCAAGAGGAATAACCTACGAGTGATTAAAATACCAGAGCAGGGAGGGATAACAGAAAATACAGAGAGAATTGTTGAAGATTTGTTGGCAGAAAACTTCCCTGATATCGTGAAAGATGAGAAGATATCTATCCAAGATGCTCATCAAACTCCACAAAAGGCAGATTTTAAAAGAAAGTCATCAAGACATATTAAAATCAAACTTGCAAAAACCAAAGATAAAGAGGGAATTTTAAGAGCAGCTAGGGATATATGAAAAGTCCTCTACACAGGAGAGTCAATAAGAAAAATTGGACTATCCAGCAGAAACCATGCAGGGTAGAAGGCAGTGGAATGACTCATATAAAGCACTGAAGGAAAAAAAAGTTGCCAGCCAAGAATCATATATCCAGCAAAACTGCCTCTCAAATATGTAGGTGAAATTAGAACATTTCTTGATAAACAGAAGTTTAGGGAATTGGTAAAAAACCAAACCAAAACTACAAGAAATATTAAAGGGAGTTCTCTAGTTAGAAAATCAATAATATCAGATCTCAACCCAAGGCTAAAATACAAGACGGAGCAACCAGATGTCAACCCAGATAGGGAAATCACAAAAATAAATCAAGATAAAAAAATGCTGAAAACAGGGAAACAGCAGTGTCATTATGCAAAAGAAGACAACAGTAAAATAAAGAGGTGCTAAGAAATGTAGTCATAGATCTTTCATATGAAGAGGAAGACAAGGCAATATAAAGAAATAAAAGTTAGGTTTAAACTTAGAAAAATAGGAGTAAATATTAAGGTAACCACAAAGGAGACTAACAATCCTACTCATCAAAATAAAATACAAGAAAAAAATAGAGACTCAGTGGAAACGAAATTAACAAAAACTTGTAAAAGGAAAAGACAATATATAAAGATAAACAACTCAGCACAAAAAATTAAGTGGGAAAAAGAAACTGACAACAACACACAAAAAAAGACATCAAAATGACAACACTAAACTCATACCTGTCCATAATTACGCTGAATGTAAATGGACTCAATGCACCAATAAAGAGGGGGAGCATGGCAGAATGGATAAAAAAAAAAAAAAATGATCTGTCTATACGCTGCCTACAAGAGACACATCTTAGATTTAGAGACACAAACAAACTAAAACTCAAAGGATGGAAAAAATATATATCAAGCAAACAACAATCAAAAAAGAGCAGCAGTGGCAATATTAATTTCTGACAAAATAGACTTAAATCCACCACAAAGGATAAGGAAGGGCATTATATAATGATTAAAGGGACAATACACCAGGAGGATATAACCATATTAAATATTTATGTACCCAATGACAGGGCTGCAAGATACATAAAACAAACTTTAACAGCATTGAAATGTGAGATAGACAGCTCTACAATTATAGCAGGAAACTTCAATGTACCACTTTTGGTGAAGGACAGGACATCCAGAAAGAAGCTCAAGAAAGATACAGAAGATCTAAATGCCACAATCGACCAAATTGACCTCATAGACATACATAGAACACTCCACCCAACAGCAGCCAAGTATACTTTCTTTTCTAGTACTCATGGAACATTCTTGAGAATAGACCATGTATTAGGTCATAAAGCAAGTTTTAGCAGATCCCAAACATCGAAATATTACAAAGCATCTTCTCTGACCATGAGGCCATAAAAGTAGAAATCAATAACAGAAAAAGCAGGGAAAAGAAATTAAACACTTGGAACCTGAACAATGCCCTGCTCAAAAATGACTGCGTTACAGAAGACATTAAGGATGGAATAAAGAAATTCATAGAATTCAATGAGCATGAAAACATTTCCTATCAGAACCTTTGGTACACAGTGAAAGCAGTGCTCAGAGGTCAATTTATATCAATAAATGCACACATACAAAAAGAAGAAAGGGCCAAAATCAAAGAATTATCCCTACAACTTGAACAAATAGAAAGACAGCAACAAAAGACACCCTCAGGCACCAGAAGAAAGGAAATAATAAAAACTGGAACAGAATTAAATGAAATAGAGAACAGAAAAACAATTTAAAGAATTAACGAGACCAAAAGCTGGTTCTTTGAAAAATTTAACTACATTGATAAACCATTGGCAAAATTGATAAAAGAAAAACCGGAGAGGAAGCAAATAACCGAAATAAGAAATGAGATGGGTGATATTACAACAGACCCAACTGAAATTAAAGAATCATATCAGATTACTACAAAAATTTGTACTCTAACAAATTTTAAAATCTAGAAGAAATGGATGAATTTCTACAAACACACTACCTACTTAAACTAACACAAACAGAGGTAGAACAACTAAACAGACCCATAATAAAACAAGAGATTGAAAAAGTAATTAAAAAACTCCCAACAACAACAAAAAAGCCATGGCCCAGATGGCTTCATTGCAGAGTTCTACCAAACTTTCAGAGAAGAGTTAACACCTCACTACTAAAGGTATTTCAGGGCATAGAAAAGGACAGAATACTCCTAAACTCCTTCTATGAAGCCAGCAAATCTCTCATACCAAAAACCAGGTAAAGACACCACAAAAGGAAGAAAATTACAGACCTATATTCCTCATGAACTTAGATGCAAAAATCCTCAACAAAATTCTAGCCAATAGAATTCAACAACATGTCAAAAATATAATTCACCATGACCAAGAGGGATTCACACCAGCTATGCAGGGATGGTTCAACATTAGAAAAACAATTAATGTAATCCATCACGTAAATAAAAGACAAAAACCACATGATCTTATCAATTGATGCAGAAAAGGCATTTGACAAAGTTCAACACCCATTCATGATAAAAACTCTCAGCAAAATAGGAATAGAAGGAAAATTCTTCAATGTAATAAAGGGCATTTATACAAAGCCAACATCATTACAAATGGAGAGAGTCTGAAAGCATTCCCTATGAGACTGGGAACCAGACAAGGATGCCCTTTATCACCACTCTTATTCAACAGTGTGCTGAAAGTCCTAACCAGGGCAATTAGGCTAGATAAAGAAATAAAGGGGCTTCCAGATTGGTAAGGAAGAAGTAAAAGTATCTCTATTTGCAGATGACATGATCTTATACACAGAAAATCCTAAAGAATCCTCAACAAAACTACTGAAACTAACAGAAGAATTCAGCAGAGTATCAGGATACAAGATAAATACAAAAAAATCAGTTGGGATTCCTCTACACCAACAAAAAGAACATCGAAGAGGAAATCACCAAATCAATACCATTTACAGTAGCACCCAAGAAGATAAAATACTTAGGAATAAATCTTAGTAGAGATGTAAAAGATCTATTAAAAAAAAAATTTAAGACACTACTCCAAGAAACCAAAAGAGACCTACGTAAGTGGAAAAACATACCTTGCTCATGGATAGGAAGATTGAACATTGTAAAAGTGTCCATTCTACCAAAAGTGATTTATAGATACAATACAATTCCAATCCAAATTCCAATGACATTTGTTAATAAGATGGAGAAACAAATTACCAACTTCATGTGGAAGGGAAAGAGACTCCAGATAAGTAAAGCATCACTGAAAAAGAATCACAAGCTGGGAGGCCTCACACTACGTGATTTTAGAACATATTATACCGACACAATAGTCAAAACAGCCTGGTACTGATATGACAATAGATACATAGACCAATGGAACAGAATTGAGACTCCAGACATAAATCCATCCACATATGAGCAGCTGATGTTTGACAAAGGCCCAAAGTCAGTTAAATGGGGAAAGACAGCCTCTTTAACAAATAGTGCTGGTGTAACTGGATATCTATCTGCAAAATAATGAAATAAGACCTGCACATCACACCATGTACAAAAACTAACCCAAAATGGATCAAAGACCTAAATATAAAATCTGAAACGATACAGATCATGGAGGAAAAATTAGGGACAATGCTAGGATCCCTAATACATTGCATAAACTGTATATAATATGTTACTAACAATGCACTAACACCAGAAGAGAAACAAGATAATTGGGAGCTCCTTTTAAACACCTATGCTCGTCCAAGGACTTCACCAAAAGAATAAAAAGATTACCTACAGACTGGGATAAAGTTTGTAGCTATGACATTTCTGATCAGTGTCTGATCTCTAATATCTACAGGATACTGCAAAAACCCAACAACAACAAAAAACAAATAACCCAATTAAGAAAAGGGCAAAGGATATGAACAGGCACTTCACTAAAGAAGATATTCAGGTTTTTTTTTTTTTTTTTTTGGAAAGGATACATGAGGAAATGCTCATGATCATTAGCTATTAGAGAAACGCAAATCGAAACTACAGTGAGATTACATCTCACTCCAACAAGGCTGGCATTAATCCAAAAAACACAAAATAAATGTTGGAGAGGTTGTGGAGAGACTGGAACACTTATACACTGCTGGTGGGAATTTAAAATGGTACAACCACTTTGGAAATCGATTTGGGAGTTTCTTAAAAAGTTAAAAATAGAAGTACCATAGTATCCAGCAATCCCACTCCTTGGGACATATCCTAGAGAAATAAGAGCCTTTACAGGAACAGATACATGCACACCCATGTTCATTGCAGCACTGTTTACAACAGCAAAAAGAGTGGAGAGAAGGAGTGTGCTGTCTCATTAGGGGGAGAGTAACTAGGAGTATATAGCAATGTGTATATAGCAATGCTTTGTATGAGAGACTGACTTAATTTGTAAATTTTCACTTAAAGCACAATAAAAATTTTTTAAAAAATTACAACGTTGGAAACCCTATGGGGCAGTTTCTACTCTGTCCTATAAGGTCACTATGAGTCGGAATTGCCTTGATGGCAATGAGTTTGGATTTGTTTGGTACATGGGGATAATGCAAATTCCCTACTTCATTAAACAAGGGATACTCAGGGGTATTCAGGAATAGGAGCCTGACTAGAAAATGTCCTGGTTCCTTAATTAGTTTTTAGACTTAAGTCTGGTTCAGAGTAAGTTACTTAAGACTGTGTGGAGGCGTGTGGATATTTTAATATTATCACCCTAGTTACTGCCTAGACTCATCCCTCCACAACGCTGTCTACTTCTTCCACCTCTAATCACATTCACTGTAAAGAAACATTTAGTCTGTGGCCCCTGTATGTGTGTAAGTCCAAGAGGTGTAATGAATCAAATATTATAGGTATCTGGAGTCCAGACACCATCTCCTATTAGGTTTTATGCACAGAGCTCAGGTGCATAGGCACCACAAAGACTGAGTACCTTCAGGAGACCAAAGTATGCCTGGAGAGACTTGGAAATACTAGTGTAATTGCCTATACTAAGATGGCATCCTCATGAGATGTATGTAAGTTGTTCCTTATAAGTTTGTAGTCCCCCAGGAAAAGAAGTGGAAGCGGACTTGTTGCAGTTATAGCTAACATTCAGCTGAATTCAGGCTGAGCAGTGAGACCATTCATTTGCAGAGGTAAGATAACCAGGTTATGGTCAGGAGGGTTTGTGGTTTAGGTGAGAAGGAATAATCCTTTGCTTCCATAAGAAGGAGTGGGATGGAATGAGGCTCTAGGTCAAACCCTGGGTAGTGAAGACTGAGCCCTTGTAGTTGTCTAAAAGATGGTTCTACCTCTCGACTTTACAAAAGGAGGTGTCAAAAAAAGAAGAGGAAGACTGAACGTGCAAGCTGTGAATTGCATGTTTTTTGTTACTTTTGGGATATAAGCAAGGTCTAGGATTAAATCAAGATCTTCAATTATCGAAACCGTTTTTTTTTTCTTTCTGCACCTAGTTTTATTCAAGCTAAAACTACATAATCTCATCATATACTGACATTTGAATCAAAATAATGATCGATTAATTTAAAATTTAGTGTTGTTAGGACAACTTTCCAGAATACTACATTCCAGGGTACCCTTTCTGATGTCTGTGAACCAAAGTTTGAGTAGAAACATTTTCTTAGAAGCCAAACATCAGTGTCAAGTGTATTGTGTAACTTCAAGGAACATATTATGTACCTACCTTCATGAAGAATCTGATTGATAAATTACAAAAGAGCACAAATGCCTAGGAACATGAATACCCATGTTTTCCATGGGTGTTCCTCTTCTTATTGGATTGTTCCTTGTAAGAATTACTATTTCTTAGCATTCAAAAAATAATTAGTACTTACTGTTCAAGCAAAAATTTATATGAAATAGTTTTTAAGTTGTCTGCCAACTAATATCTAAACAAGTACTGAGTGGTGGTTCTCAAAAAAATGAGTAGAAATGTCTAAAACTTAAATTTCCAAAATCAATGTCCACCAGCCTGAAGCTATCTGGGAGAACAGAAAAATTTTGACAGGAATAAAGCAATCTTTGGCAGGTCATTCATTCTAAAGGAAAAAAGTAACTTTATACATCTTGAAATATTAATGTGTAAAGAAATCTAGTTTTAATATAGGACCTATAATCAAAAAAAACTATTATTTCTTAGCAGTCAGTTTCACTGATTTCATGAAAATAAAGGTCTTATTTTATTAAATTAACTCAGTGACTGATCTTCTAACATATTAACAGCTATGTCCACAGCTGTCTTCACTCTACTAACTCAACTAATTGACTTTAAAATTCTTTGGTATTTTCAGGCCTCTTTGTCCTCTTATTCACATGCCTATTATTGGGAGGGCATGAAATTGGTTACTATACACATGACTAATATCATTCATGATACCTGGGCTTTATTTTATCAATACTCTCATATGTTAGAAAATTATATCTCCTTAATTAGGAATCCTTCAACTACTACCTCTCTTAAAAAAAAAAACTAAAATGTTTCTAGCATGCTGCACAAGACTTTCTGAAAAAAGTCAAGTACATCACTTAAACAAGTGAAAATTTGTTGCAATTACAGATTTTTTTCCCTTTATCCTCACTATATCATCTGTGAGAAAGCACTTTCCCATGTGTTTGAAGTATTAAAGAAGGTGTTGTTATTGTTGTTAAGTGCCATTGAGTTGTTTTCCAACTCATAGTGACCGCATGTACAACAAAACAAAACAATGCCCAGTCTTGCACCATCCTCAATCCTTGTTATGCTTGAGCCCATCGTTGCAACCACTGTGTCAATCCCTCTGGTTGAGGGTCTTCCTATTTTTCTATGGTCCTCTATTTTATAAAGCATGATGCCCTTCTCCAGGGACTGATCCTTCTTGATAACATGTCCAAAGTATGTGATACCTGGTTTCGCAACCTTTGCTTCCAAGGAGCATTCTGGTTGTACTTCTTCCAAGACAGATTTGTTTGCTCTTTTGGCAGTCCATGGTATATTCAATATTCTCCTCCAACACCACAATTCAAAGGCAAGAATTCTTTTTCAGTCTTCCTTATTCATCATCCAGCTTTAGCGTGTATATGAGACAATTGAAAACATCATGGCTTGGTTCAGGCCTACCTTAATCTTCATGGTGACATATTTATTTTTCAATACTTTAGAGAGGTCTTTTGCAGCAGATTTGCCCAATGCAACGCATCTTTTGATTTCTCGACTGCTGCTTCCATGCGTGTTGATTGTGGATCCAAGTGAAATGAAATTCTTGACAACTTCAATCCTCTCCATTTATCATGATATTGCTTGTTTGTCCAGTTGTGAGAATTTTTGTCTTCTTTAAGTTGAAGTGTAATCCATACTGAAGGCTGTGGCCTTTGATCTTCATCAGTAAGTGCCTCAAGTCCTCTTCACTTTCAGCAAGAAAGGGTGTGTCATCTGCATAATGCAGGGTGTTAATGAGTCTTCCTCAAATTTTTATGCCCCACTCTTCTTCATACAGTCCAGCTTCTCAGGTTATTTGCTCAGCATACAGACTGAATAGGTATGGTGAAAGGATACAACCCTGATGCACACCTTTCCTGACTTTAAACCACGAAGTATCCCCTTGCTCTGTTCGAATGACTGCATCTTGTTCTATGTACAGGTTCCTCACAAACACAATTAAGTGTTCTGTAATTCTCCTTCTTCGCGATGTTATGCATAAGTTATTCTGATCCACACAGTCAAATGCCTTTGCATAGTCAATAAAACACAGGTAAACACCTTTTGATATCCTCTGCTTTCAGCCAGGATCCATCAGACATCGGTGATGATATACCTGGTTCCATGTCTTTTTTTGAATCTGGCTTAAATTTCTGACAGTTCCCTGTTGATATGCTGCTGCAGCCACTTTTGAATGATCTTCAGCAAAATTTTACTTCCTGTTATATTAATGGTATTGTTTGATAATTTCTGTATTCTGTTGGATCACCTTTCTTGGGAATAGGTATAAATATAGATCTCTTACCATCTGTTGGCCAGGTAGCTGTCTCCCAAATTTCTTGGCATAGACAAGTGAGCACTTCCAGCGTTGCATCTGTTTGTTGAAACATCTCAATTGGTGTTCTGTCAGTTTCTGGAGGTTTGTTTATTTGCCAATGCCTGCAGTGCAACTTGATCTTCTTCCTTCAGTACCACTGGTTCTTGATCATATGCTACTACTGAAATGGTTGAACGTTGACCAATTTTGATATAATGATTCTTTGTATTACTTCCATCTTCTTTTGATGCTTTCTGCGTCGTTTAATATTTTCCCCATAGAATCCTTCACTATTGCAACTTGAGGCCTGAATTTTTAATTCAGTTCTCTAAGCTTCAGAAACGCAAAGATTTTTCTTCCCTTTGGTTTTCTGTCTCCAGCTCTTTGCACATATCATTATAACATTTTACTTTGTCTTCTTTGTCTTTGAAATCTTCTGTTCAGCTCTTTTACTTCATCATTTCTTACTTTTGCTTTAGCCAGTGGACATTCAAGAGCAAGTTTCAGAGTCTCTCCTGACATCCATTTTGGCCTTTTCTTCCTTTTTAATGACCTCTTGGTTTCTTCATGTGTGATGTCCTTAATGTCATTCCACAACTTGTCTGGTCTTCAGTCAATAGTGTTTAACGCATCAAATCTATTCTTGAAATGGTCTCTAAATTCAGGTGGGATATATTCAGGGTCATAAGTCGGCTCTCACGGGCTTGTTCTAATTTTCTTCAGTTTCAACTTGACCGTGAATGTGAACAATTGATGGTCTGTTCCACAGTCGGCTCCTGGCCTTGTTCTGACTGACAATATTGAGCTTTTCCGTCGTCTTTCCACAGATGTAGTTGATTTGATTTCTGTGCATTCCATCTGGAAAAATTCACATGTATCATCACTGTTTACGTTGGTGAAAAAAGATATTTGCAATGAAGAAGTCATTGGTCTTACAAAATTCTGACACGCCACCTCTGGTATCATTTCTATCACCAAGGCCATATTTTCCAACTACGGATCCTACTTCTTTGTCTCCAACTTTCACATTCCAATCACCAGTAATTATCAGTGCATCCTGATTGCATGTTTGATCAATTTCGGACTGCAGAATTTGGTAAAAATCTTCAATTTCTTCATCTTTGGCTTTTGCGGTTGGTCCATAAATTTGAATAATATTCATATTAACTGGTCTTCCTTGTAGGTGTATGGATATTATCCTATTATCCTATAACTTACAGTGTTGTACTTCAGGATAGATCTTGAAATATTCTTTTTGATGATGAATGCACCACCATTTCTCTTCAACTTGTCATTCCTGGCATAGTAGAGCATATTATTGCCCAATTCAAAATGGCCAATACCAGTCTATTCAGCTCACTAATGCCTAGAATATTGATGTTTATGAGTTCCATTTCATTTTTGACGATTTCTAATTTTCCTAGATTCATACTTCGTACATCCCATATTCTGATTACTAATGGATGCCTGCAGCTGTTTCTTTTTGAGTCATGCCACATCAGCAAAAGAAAGTCCTCAAATCCTGACTCCATCTACATCATTAAGGTCAACAGTTGTCTTCTGAGTGCCTTCCATTCTGAGGGGCTCATCTTCTGGCACTATATCAGACAATGTTCTTCTGCTATTCATAAGGTTTTCCCTGGTTATTTCTTTTCTGAAAAGAATTGAAAAAGGTGCTAAAGAGGAAATCTTCAAAACAATTGGTATGTTATTGGGATGTCAACATCTCTCACTGACCACAACAAGGAAGAAACTTGAATTCACATATTTGCAGTTTTTCTTATTTTAATTTGGAACCATTTATTGAACATCCATTGCTTACGTAATGTTAGCTTTTAACAATACCAATCATCATCCTACCATGTTCCTACTGCTTGGGATTCCAGGGCTGGAGGCTGTCCACATCTGGATCTCCATCCCTTTCTGCCTGGTCTACCTGCTGGCACTGATGGGAAATGCTGCCCTTTTATTAATTGTCAAGTCAGACCCCAAGCTGCACGAACCTATGTACCTCTTTCTATGCATGCTGTCTGTGGCTGATTTGATGCTCATTTCTTCTACACTTCCCAAGATACTCAGCCTCTTTTGGTTCAATGACAGAGAGATCTATTTTGAAGCCTGCCTCACTCAAATGTACTTTATCCATTCTCTGTCTACCATAGAATCTGGATTTATCTTGGCCATGGCTTTTGATCGCTATGTGGCCATTTGCCACCCACTGAGACATTCTACCATTCTGACACCTGCAGTCATTGTAGGCTTGGGTTTGGCCATTGTCCTTAGAGGAGCTGTACTCCTCAGTCCATACCCCTTTCTTCTGAGGTGGCTCTCCTACTGCAAAACTAACGTCATTTCCCATACTTACTGTGAATTTATGGCCCTGATAAAGCTGGTTTGTGATAAAACTGACGTTCGCCGAGGCTACAGCCTAATTGTGGCCTTCCTAACAGGGGGGCTAGACTTCATCTTGATCATTTGTTCCTACGTCCTTATTCTTCTCACTGTCTTCCATCTCCCATCCAAGGCAGCCCGCCTCAAGACCTTAAGCACCTGTGTCTCCCATATATGGGTCATTTTGGTGTTTTACACACCAGCGTTTTTCTCCTTTCTCACCCACAGGTTTGGCCATCACATTGCTCCACATATCCACATTTTCATAGCTAGTATATATCTCCTTATTCCACCCATGATGAACCCCATTGTTTATGGCATTAAAACCAAGAGGATCAGGGAGGGATTCTTTAAAATCTTAACAATTAAAACTGTTTGACTTTGCAAGGATTTGTGATTCCCAAGGTCATCAACAAAGAGAATGAAAAAAAAAATAAAATGAAATAGACTTATCTTAGAGTGGAATAATTTTCATTAAAGTTGAGATTTACATTAGGCTAGGAAAACATTTTAAACATGATAATTCCAGTGAGCAATAGAATGCGTAGAAGAAATATTGCAAGGATAAGAAATATTTGGAGAACACTTTTGTTATTATGATTTTTCTGTCTAAACCTCGTATTTAGTATAGATTTCAGGATTTATTAAATCATAACTAAATTTATATTGCAAGGATATTTAGAGCTAGCCTTTATTGATTATACAGACTATGATCCCTAAATTCATTAGCTTTAGAATGGGAGTAATAATTCACATATGTTTTCTTCACCAAAGACTCACGCTTCAGGTGTGCTATATTGTTCTCAAATTGATAGCAGTTAATAAAAATATTAAATTAGAGAAAATCCTTGTATCCTGATATATTGGGGAGTTAAAATGTAATTTTGCATTTCCTCAAAGTAAAATAATATACACACAGAGTGAACTAATTTACAATTATTGGAACAAATTTAAAATTAAAATTAGATTCTCTCCTTCTCCACCACCTGCTACTCTTGTTTTCACAGCTGCAGTAGTTTTCAGGTGACAATGCACTGATGAAAGAGGAATAGGATCAGGACAAGTGAAAATGCCCAAAAGCTCAGTCTTCTTACTGAAATTGAATATTTTTTCTAGGATTAAAAACTCCTCAAATTTTTCCAGAACAATTTCCCAGAATTTTGAAAAAGTTAGTTTTGACAGGTTTTACCAATGTTCTCAATTGCTTTTGTGAAGGGGCAGATATGTAATAATATATACTAATTTCAGTACTTTACATGTATTGCTCAACTCTCTTCTACTTGGCATTGTTTCCAGTGAGAAATCTGCTATCTTCCTTCTTTGTTCCTCTGTGTATAATGTGTCTTTTTCTTTGGCTATTTTTAAGATTTTCATTTTATCATTGTCTTTAAGGAAATTGTTTATGATGTGCCTTTGTGTGGTTTACACACCTGGGTGGCATAAGTGGTTTGCACTTAACTACTCACCTAAAGTTTGGTGGCTTGAACCCACCCAGGGGCACTGCAGAAAAAAAGGCATGATGGCCTGCTTCCTTAAAGATTAGAGCCAAACCCTATGGAGCAGTTCTACTTTGTAATACATGGGCTCTCCATGAGTTCAGAATTGATACTACGCAATGTGTTCCGGTGTTTGGTTTTGTGTTGTTTACTTCAAATTTCTTGTAGTTGTGGTGTATTGAGCTTCCCGGATATGCAGATTTATAATATTTATTAAATGTGGAAAAAACTTCTCTATTCTTCATCAAGGACTCCAATAATATTATTAATTTTACTGCTTTTTAAGTTTTTCTACAGTTCACTGGTTCTTTATTTTTTTTAATCATTTTGTCTGTGTTTCATCTTGGATAGTGTCTGTTAATACATCTTCAAGTTCACTAATCTACTATTCTGCAATATGTGATCTACTGGAAATTCCATCCAGCATAGACTTCATTTCAAACATTATAATTTTAATCTTAGGAAATTTGTTTTGAGTTTTTCCGTATTTTCAATACTTCTACTTATCTTTAATCTTTCCTATAACTTTTTGACATGTGGAATGCATTTATCATAACTCTTTAAATGTCTTTCTCTATTAATTCCAATATAGGTGCTATTTCTGGGTCAATTTTAATTGATTAATTTTTCTCCTCCTTTTAAGGTGTGTTTTCCTACTTCTTTTCATAACTGGTACATTAGAATAGATGCCAGACTATGAATTTTGCCTTTTTTGGCTACTGGATATTTTTGCATTCCTATAAATACTTTTTGAGTTTTGTTCTCAGACTTTGCTAAGTTGTTTGGACACTGGTTGATCTTTTCAGGGCTTGAGTTTAAGCTTTGTTAAGTAGAGCCCTGGTGGCACAATGATTATGTGGTCAGCTGCTAACCTAAATATCGGCAGTGCAGCTCTGTGGCAGAAAAGACCTGACGATCTGCTTCGTAAAGACTATATGTAGCCTTGGAAGCCCTATGGGATGGTCCTACTCTGCCCTATAGTGTCTCTATGAGTCAGACTCAGTGGCAAGAGGTTGGTTTTGGTTTTGTTTTTATATGGAACAGTATGGGATTTTTGTGGAACTAGAGTAGCACTTTATTTAGGGTTCATTTTGCCGCACTATGATAAGACCCTCCTTATTACTCTGAAATTTAACCAATTACCATCAGGTTGATTCTGACTCATGTCAACTCCATGTGTTGCAGAGTAGAAATAGGGTTTTCAAGGTTGTGACCTTTTGGAAAGAGAACACCAGGCCTTTCTACCAAGGCACATGTGGGTAGGATTGAAGCCCCAGTCTTTCAGTTAGTTGTCAAGCACTTAGACTTTTGTGTCACCCAGGGACTCCTCTTAGTACTCTGCATCACCATAAATTATAAAAATTTCCAGTATAGGTTGTTGGAAGAGGCACTATGCCTGGCTGTCTGGGACTTCAAGTATTGATCACTGGAAACATGTTGGGACCTTCAAGTATTGTTTCCTAGAAACGTTCTGTTATTTTTCCAGTTTTGGGTAGTTTCCTTACACATACACTGATGGGCGCTGAAGCTAATGCTCAAAGGGGAGATTTTGAATATCACCGGAGTTCCCTCTCTGTGCAGATTGCTACCCTCTGGCACTCAGATCTACTGACTCTAACATTCTGTCCTCAAAAATCCCTGCTCTAGCTCCTCATCTCAGAAAGCAAGTGCACCCCATGCAAGCTTTCTTTCTTACTTTCTCCAGGCAGTAAGCTTGGGCAATTGCAGGCTTCAACTCATTTGTTCCCCATCTCTCAGCATGCTCAATGTATTTGGAGCCTTTGGTTCAAATATTTTTTTGTGATATTTTAGTTGTTTCAGGTGGATTCCTGTTATTCCAACTTGGCTAGAATTGGATGCCACTACATCACCTTTTAAGTTCAAATTTTAGAAATCCTTAACTATCTGAAATCTTATCATTCGAATCTTCACTACAGAAATCTATAGAAACTTGAAAACATTTCCAAGTTAAAAAGAAAAAGAAAAGAAACCCACAATGTATCTGTGTAAACTAGCACAGAACAGTTTAACATGAGGTTAATTCTTTCCAAACAGATGCAGAGCAGGGTTTAGCTTTCTCTCTTTAAGGTTTTACCTCTTCCTCGTGTTCTTAAAATGAATTTCATCTTATCGTGATTTTGGCTGTCACATTTTTTAGTGAAAATATCTTCCAAAGAAATAGAAAAGCCTATAAAGACTGTATGTGAACCTAAGAGACCTAGAAAGGCCCACGCATTAGAAGTTCATTCTCATTTTTCCTTAGCCACCACTGAACAACAATGGAGACTAGAGTCCCCATTTTCCTTCTGTTGCCACCAAAACTTACTTGGGCAACATTTTAATAGGTAATTAACCAGTTTAATATGTCCCTATTATTCCATTTTAATTTGGTAATAAAATGAACATAAATGCACTGAATCTGTTTATTGTTCAATATAATACGGTTTAAGTTCTTTGCAACACAGAAGAGTAAAAGAGCTATAATCATTGAAATAGAGGTAAATAATTCATATTTGATTCTGGTTATTATTCCTTCATACCCACAAAAGCCTACAAGTAATTAGACAAGTGTAATAATTAGGTATTTGGTGGGTTAATATAAACATTATATGAAAAAAATTAAGTGGTACAGTTAATGCTGCCAGGAGAAACGGAGAAAAAGTGGACACAATAATTCATTATATTATCTGTAGTGATTTATCTCTCTGCTTTGGTTCATCTTCTTCTTTGGTTATCAGTGATTATCACTGCTAATTCTGCAATTCTTTCCAAGGCTATCATTTAAAAAGTAACAGGGGACTTAATAACACTGATAAGCACAGCTTTTCATTTTTCATGTTTATTTAGAACCAAAGATTCCAGGCTTACATTTGAAAGGCAATATTAATATAGAAATAGCAGTAATAATAAATATAATGATTTTCCATTTGCCACGTGGTAGCTGGGAAAATTTATTATATATACTATCCATTTTAATACTGATAAAATTATGAAAAACATACTATTCATTCCTTTTTAAGATAACAGCATAGCATCAGATAAGCTGATATAACTAATCCAATATCTGAAAGAAATATAAAATTTTAACCAGCAGGTAATTTTGATGCAGAAACTTCATGGATGACATCTTATCAACATTGCCACAAGTTCTGTTGACTCATCACTTTACAGTTCAAAAAAGTAGGGCTATGGAAAGTTTAATAGACCTCAGAATGTACAGCCCAGTATTTTCCCTATGTAGACTATATGTGATTTGTCCCCCAAAACTGCAATGAAACAGTTATGAGCATGACCCTAAAAACCACAGGTTATTTAATTGTTGATCCCTGAGGATAGTGCTCTAGTGAGCACAAAACTCTCCAAGAGTGTGATCTGCCATCTCAGTGAGAATTCTCTTGAGGAACTGAGAGAGATACCTTTGTCCATGATCATTGACCATCATCTAATGAGCCAATATTTTGCAGAAACTTCTGACAGACTGGAAACTCTGGTGGCGCAGTGGTTAAGTGCTACAGCTGCTAACGAAAAGGTTAGCAGTTCGTATCCACCAGTCACTCCTTGGAAACTCTATAGGGTAGCTCTACTCTGTCCTATAGGGTCACTATTAGTCAGAATCAACTTGATGGCAATGGGTTTTTGCTTTATGGACCCTGAAGTGTCAGCCTGAATTTATAGACATGCAAGATTTGTTCTCTTGTTTATAGCAGTTAATGATCTAGGAATGGAAAGTAGAATACTCAGAGGCAAAGTTTGTACCTGAAAATCATGGTTATTCTTCTGTTATAAAGAAACTGGGCCATGATTGAAACTTAGTTTATCACATACACTTTATTTTTATTTATTTTAAAGAGAATAGATTAGGTGTAGATTAGGTAGAAGTTTTATATATGTCAGTGTCATGGATTAAATTGTGTCCCCCAAAATATCTGTCAACTTGGTTAGGCCATGATTCTGAGTATTGTGTGATTGTCCACAGTTTTGTTATCTGATGTAATTTTTTGTGCTGTAAATTCTTACTCTATGATGTTGAAGAGGTGGGATTAACAGCAGTTATATTAATGAGGAAGGAGTCAATCTATAAGGTAGGTCATATCTTAATTCAATCACTTTTGAGATATAAAAGAGAAGAGGGAGCAGGGAGACATGGGGATCTCATACTACCAAGAAACAAGAGCCAGAAGAATAGCATGTCCTTTGGACCAGGGGTCCCTGAGCTGAGAAGCTCCTTGACCGGGGAAGATTCATGACAAGGATCTTCTTCCAGATCTGACAGAGAAAGAAAGGCTTCCCCTGGAGCTGGCACCCTGAATTCAGACTTCAAGACCTCTAGACTGTAAAACCCTGGTGGCGTAGTGGTTAAGCGCTACGGATACTAACCAAGAGGTCGGCAGTTTGAATCCGCCAGGCGCTCCTTCGAAACTCTATCGGGCAGTTCTACTCTGTCCTATAGGGTCGCTGTGGGTCAGAATCGACTCCATGGCAGTGGTTTTTTTTTAGATTGTAAGAGAATAAATTGTTTTTGTTAAAGCCATCCACTTGTAGTATTTCTGATATACCAGCACTAGATATCTAAGACAGTCAGTATATATCATAGCTACAAATTAGGCAATGTTTTTCCTAGGAAATAATTTATCCCTTAGAAATTATTGGTTTGCAAACAAAAAAACATTCACAATGAAGGAAAAGGAACTGAAAAATAAAATCATGGTAGTGAATTAAAAATCTGCATATCAATTTCCCATTGTATAAGTATGTTCTTCAAAGTAGCTATTTAAAACTAAGGTCTTTAGGGGGAAATGTCACATTTGTTATTTTCTTGGCTTTTTTGATACAGATGATCTTAATTTATTCACAGTGGCATGCCTATGTTTTTCTGATTATACAACTGAATTTTTTTTTAATTAACACAGAAAAGGTAAAAGAAAGTAAAAATATGCCAAAAAAAAAGGACATTTTATTAGTCTTCCCTTCATGAAACTATGCATCTGAGCTTACAGATTTACATGGTTTTCCATAAATGTGAACATTATACCTACTTTTATTACACTAGATATTTACTTCCAAAAACCAAAAGCAAACCCAGTGCCGTCAAGTTGATTCTGACTTCTAGCGACCCTACAGGACACAGTAGAACTGCCCCATAGAGTTTCCAAGGAGCACCTGGTGGATTCAAACTGCTGACCCTTTGGTTAGCAGCCATAGCACTTAACCACTACACCACCAGGGTTTCCAGATATTTACTTAGCTTTATTTTATTCCTTCACTCAAGTTTAACAGTGTGAACAACACGTGCATTCTTTCATACCTTTCACCATATTCATATGTTGTAGTTGGTGGACAACATTAGGATCAAGCTTGCATAGCTGATTTGAAAAGTTACTTAAAATGAGATGTATTTTAATGGGATTACGCAGTATGTACTTACGGAAATTTTACTTTTTTAATAATGGATAACTTATATGGACAACTCTGATATCAATATCTAATTAATCCTTTTTGATTACTAAACATACTGTGGAACAGGTGTGCTGCAATTTATTCAACTAGTCCTCTGTTGCTAGCCATTCATTTTGCTTTTCAGCTATGCCTTTTAATATTACTACACTAACTATTCTTGCACATATTTTCTGCTTCTGTTCATATGGGGAAATTCTAAATTTGAATCACCCAGTTGAAAGGTATATGCATTTTTATTTTTAAAAATAATGAGTACCGCCAAATCACTTGTGAAAATATTAAAGGAATACATTTCCACAACATAGAAGAACACAATGTATCTCAACCACGAACACATCATGTTTCATAAGAACTCTCCTCTATAGCATAGTTAATTTTGATTTAATTTTGATTTACATTGTCTTGAAAAGTACTGATATGAGCAAATGTTCTGTACTGAATCACATGTAGATACACTTTCACAAACTTTTCCCTTTGACTGTTTGAATTATTTTTGGTTCAATGTTTCAATGTTCTCTTTATATTGGAGGGCTTACCTGTCTAGGTTCTGTGTCCTCTACAAGATGTTTGTTCTTCTCCAAACCTCGTTTTTAAAAAAATGTAATTATGTTACCTTTTTCCATAACTTAAAAAAAATTATTATACCCAAATATGTCTGTATTTCCCTGTAGATATTCAATATATTACCACCAGTTGCCCTCGAGTCCATTCTAATTCATGGAGAACTGTGTTGCATAAGATTTGCAATGGCTGGTTTTCAGAGGTGGATAGCCAGTCCATTTTTCCATGATGCCTCTGGGTGGACTCAGACCGCCAGTCTTTAGGTTAATAGGCAAGCATATCAACCATTTGTGCTACTCAGGTACATACAAATTATACATATATGTTTTTATATGTGCGTACATATTATAGAATACAGAAACATAAAATATTAAATTACATATTTAATAATATAGAATATTATGTTTACTGAATTATTTGCATACACAAAATACACTTATATAAAGCAATATACAAAATAAAGACATACATATTCTTAAATGATCAACGTAAGTCTATACAGGCTGTGGCTACACAAATGCACACACTTATGTGCATATATAATGTCCGTATATATATATAATGTATGTATATGTATATATGTATGTTACATATACATGTTTATATTTGTGCATGTACACATATACACACATTCACATATTTTCATATTGTTAAATATATATATTCATATATTTCTATGACTTTTATACCTGAGTGCTAATAGAAGCTTGATAATATATATTACTCACAAAATACAGATATACACATGCATATATGTGTGCCTATCTACCTGTGAATATAACAATTTCATATTTAATGAATATTTATTGAATGCCTATTTTGTGTCCGGACCTAGTCTAGATGCTTTGAAATACAACATTGAAAGAAAAGACAAATATAATTTTCTCCTCAAGAAGCTTACTCTGTATTTTTTTTTTTTTTTTGGCTTTTTAATTGTGCCTTAGGTGAAGAATTACAGAACTAGCTTCTCATTAAACAGTACACATAATGTTTCATGACATTGGTTAACAACCCCATGACAGGTCAACATCCTCCCTTCTAAACCTTGGGTTCGCTATTACCAGGTTTCCTGTACCCTCCTGCCTTCTATTCATTGTCCCTAGGCTGTAGTGTCCCGTTAGTCTCATTTTGCTTTATAAGCCAGTCTAATCTTTGGCTGAAGTGTGAACCTCAGGAGTGACTTCATTACTGAGCTAAAAGGGTGTCCATGGGCCATACTTTTGGGATTTCTTCAGTCTCTGTCAGGCCAGTATGTCTGGCATTATTTTTTTATGAGTTAGAATTTTGTTTTACGTTGTGGTTTTGATTTGCATTAATCCTACTTTTTCTTCTATGATCTTTATAGTTTTTGGCTTTATATTTAAATGTTTGATCCATTTTGAATTAGCTTTTGTGTATGGTGTGAGGTATGGGTCCTGTTTAATTTTTTTGCAGATGGACATCCAGTTTTGCCAGCACCATGTGTTAAAACGACTGTCCTTTCCCCATTTGATGGGCTTTGACCCTTCTCAAAGATCGGGTGATCTTAGGTGGTTGGATTTACATCTGGGTTCTCAATTCTGTTCCGTTGGTAAATGTATCTGTTGTTGTACCAGTACCAGGCTGTTTTGGCTACCATAGCTGTATAGTAGGTTCTGAGGTCAGGTAGTCAGGGTCCTCCTACTTTATTCTTCTTCTTCAATAGTGCTTTACTTATCTGGGGCTTCTTCCTTTTCCATATAAAGTTAATGATTAGTTTTTCCACCTCTTTAAAGAACACTGTTGGTATTTGGATAGGGATTGCATTGTATTTGTAAATTTCTTTGGATAGAATTGTCATTTTCACAATGTTGACTTCACCTATCCATGAATATGGTATATTTTTCTGTTTATGTAGATCTTTTTTGGTTTCTTGCACTAGTGTATTGTAGTTTTCTTTGCATAGGTCTTTTACATTCCTGGTTAGATTTGTTCCTAAGTATTTTATTATTTTAGGGGCTATTATAAATTGTATTGTTTTCTTGATTTCCTTTCGTCATTTTCTTTATTGTTGTACAGGAATCCAGCTGTTTTCTGTATGCTTATCCTGTATCCTGCTATTCTGCTGAATCTTTCTATTAGTTCCAATAGTTTTCCCATGGAATCTTTTGGGTTTTCTATGTATGGTTCATATCACCTGAAAATGGGGACAGTTTTACTTCTTCCTTACCAATATGAATGTCATTTATTTCTTTTTCTTGCTGTATTGCTCTATTAGGACCTCCAGCACAATGCTAAATAGAAGTGGTGATAAAGGGCAGCCTTGTCTTGTTTCTGTTCTCAAGGGGAATGTTTTCAGTCTTTCTCCATTAAGAATGATGTTGGCTGCTGGTTTTGAATGTTGTTGTTGTTGTTAGGTGCCGTCGAGTCGGTTCTGACTCATAGCGACCCTATGCACAACAGAAAAAACACTGCCCAGTCCTGAGCCATCCCCACAATTATTGTTATGCTTGAGCTCATTGTTGCAGCCACTGTGTCAATCCACCTCTTTGAGGGTCTTCCTCTTTTCCACTGACCCTGTACTCTGCCAAGCATGATGTCCTTCTCCAGGGACTGATCCCTCCTGACAACATGTCCAAAGTATGTAAGACACAGTCTCCCCATCCTTGCTTCTAAGGAGCTTTCTGGTTGTATTTCTTCTAAGACAGATTTGTTCGTTCTTTTGGCAGTCCATGGTATATTCAATATTCTTCTCCAACACCACAATTCAAAGGCCTCAATTCTTCTTCGGTCTTCCTTATTCATTGTCCAGCTTTCACATGTATATGACGCGATTGAAAATACCACGGCTTGAATCAGGCACACCTTAGTCTTCAAGGTGACATCTTTGCTCTTCAACACTTTAAAGAGGTCCTTTGTAGCAGATTTACCCAATGCAATGCATCTTTTGATTTCTTGACTGCTGCTTCCATGGCTGTTGATTGTGGATCCAAGTAAAATGAAATCCTTGACAACTTCATTTTTTTTCTCCGTTTATCATGATACTGCTCATTGGTCCAGTTGTGAGGATTTTTGTTTTCTTTATGTTGAGGTGCAATCCATACTGAAGGCTGTGGTCTTTGGTCTTCATTAGTTAAGTGTTTCAAGTCCTCTTCACTTTCAGCAAGCAAGGTTGTGTCATCTGCATAACGCAGGTTATTAATGAGTCTTCCTTCAATCCTGATGCCCCATTCCTCTTCATATAGTCCAGCTTCTGGTATTATTTGCTCAGCATACAGATTGAAAAGGTATGGTAAAAGAATACAACCCTGACGCACACCTTTCCTGACTTTAAGCCAATCATTATCCCCTTGTTCTGTCCAAACAACCGCCTCTTGATCTACGTAAAGGTTCCTCATGAGCACAATTAAGTGTTCTGGAATTCCCATTCTTTGCAATGTTATCCATAATTTGTTATGAGCCGCACAAGTAGAATGTATAGATGCCCTTTATTATGTTGAGGAATTTCCCTTCTGTACCTATTTTATTGAGAGTTTTTATCAGGAATTGTGGTTGGACTTTGTCAAGTGCATATTCTGCCTCAATTGAGATGATCATGTGATTTTTCTTCTTTGATTTATGCGGTGAATTACAGTGATTGAGTTTCTAATTTGAACCCTCCTTGCATAACTGGTATGAATCCTACTTGGTCGTGGTATTTGTTTGTTTGTTTGTTTTTGATATGATGCTGAATTCTATTGGCAAGAATTTTGTTGAGAATTTTTGCATCTTTATTCATGAGAGATATTGTTATGTAAATTCTTTCTTTTTTTTTGTGGTATCTTTGCCTGGTTTTGGTATCAGGGTTATGCTGGCTTCATAGAATGAATTCAGAAGTATCACTATCTTTTCTTTGTTCTGAAATAGTTTGAGTAGTATTGGAGTAACTCTTCTATGAATGTTTGGTAGAATTCTCCAATGAAGCCAAGTGGGCCGGGGCTTTTTTGGGGGGGGAGGAGGAGTTTTTTTTGTTGTTGTTATTGTTGTTGTTGTTATTACCTTTTCAATCTCTCCGCTTCTTATGGGTCTCTTCATATTTCCAACAACAGTTTATGCTAGTTTGGTAGGTAGTGTGTTGCTAGAAATTTGTCCATTTTCTTTAGGTTTTCAAATTTGCTGGGGCATAGTTTTTCATAATACTGTTAGGATCTTTTTTACTTCAGTTGGGTCTGTTGTAATGTCCCCCATTTCATTTCTTGTTTGGGTTGTTTGTGTGCTCTCCTATATTTCTTTCTTCAATTTGGCCCATGGTTTGTTGATTCTTTCAAAGAACCAACTTTCTGTTTTGTTGATTCTTTCTATTGTTTTTCTATTCACTATTTCTTTTATTTCTGCTCTGATCTTTATTATTTCCTTTCTTCTTGTGGCTGCAGGCACCTTTTGCTATTCTCTTTCTATTTGAGTTGAGTAGCTAATTTTTTGATTTTTTTTTCCCTTTCTTCTTTATTTCATCTATTGATATAAATTGAGCTCGGAGGACTGCCTTTGCTGTGTCTCAAAGATTTTGGTATGATATGTTTTCATTCTAATTCGATTCTAGGATTTTTTTTTTTTTTACTCCATCTCTGATTTCTTCTATTACCCAGTAGTTTTTAAGCAGGCTGTTACTCAGTTTCCATCTAAATGATTTTTTTTTTCCTTGCTCATCTTATTGTTAATTTCTTCTTTGATGGTGTTGTGGTCAGAGAAGATACGTTGCATTATCTCAATGTTTTGGATTTTGCTTTGTGTCCTAAGATGTGGTTTATTCTGGAGAATGTACATTGGAAAAAAAAAAATGTGTACTCCACTACTGTTGTGTGGAGTGTTATATATATGTCTATGAGGTCAAGTTGGCTCATTGTGTCCTTTAGATCTTCTGTATCTTTGTTGAGTTTCTTTCTAGATTTTCTGTCCTTTACAGGGAGTAGTGTGTTGAAGTCTCCTACCATTATTGTGGAGCTGTCAATTTCTCATTTCAGTGCTGTTAGAGTTTGCTTTATGTATTTTGGAGCCGTGTCATTGTGTGTATAGTTATTTATTATGGCTATGCATTCATGTTGAATCATCCCTTTAATCATTATATAGTGCCTTTCTTTGCCTTTTATGGTGGATTTTGTTTAAAGTCTATTTGATCTGAGATTAGTGTTGCCATTTCTGCTCTTTTTTTTTTGGTAGCTGTTTGCTTGATACTTTTTTTTTTCCATCCTTTGAATTTTTATAAATGCATGTCTTTGTTTCTAAGGTGTGTCTCTTATAGACAGCATATTTATGGATCCTGTTTTTTTTTTTTTTTAGTTCATTCTGTCACTCTTTATGAGTGCCTTTAAGCCATTTACATTCAGTGTAGTAATTGATAGGTATGAAATCATTGCTGTCATTTTGCAGTCCTTTTTGTTTTTTTTTTGTTGTTGTGGTGATGTTTTCTTTGTTTCTCTTACTCTCCTGTGCTGAATTCCTTTTGCTTGTTAATTTTTTTTCATTTCTTTCATTTTTGAAGATTCTGTTTTTACTGAGGCTTTATGTTTTTCTTCTTTATTTTGATGAGTAGATTTGTTAACTTTCTTTGTGGTTACCTTGAAATTTACCCTTATCTTCCTAGGTTTGAACCAGGCTATTATTACTTGGTATCACCTTGCCTTTAGAAAGTTCTATAACTACACCATTTATTCCCTCTTTTATTGTTCTGATGTTGTTGTCATTTACAGATTATCCTCTCTGGTTCCCTGCTGCAATTCTTTTGGTTTTGAATGGACATTGAGAGTTCATTTCCTGGATTGGTATCTGCACCCTAGATTCAGGCTGTGGTCTGATATTGTTTGTTCTCAAACCGAAGGACTCCCTTTAATAATTCTTGTAAGTTTGATTTGATTTTTACATATTCCCTTAAATTGTATTTTTATGGAAATGTCCTAATTTCACCATCATATTTTAACAAGACTTTTGCAGGATATATGATTCTTTGTTGTCAGTTATTTTTTTTTCAAGGGTTTATATATGTCATCCCATTGCGTTCTTGACTGCACAGTTTCTGCCAAGTAATCAGAGCTTAGTCTTATGTATGTATGTAACATTTCTTCTTTCTCTAACTGCTCTCAGAATTCTTTCCTTGTACTTTGTTTTACTGAGTGTGATTATGATATGCCTTGGTGATTTTCTTTTGGGCCTACCCTATATGAGTTTTATTGAGTTTCTTGGATGGTCAGTTTTCATCTTTCATATTAGGGAAGTTTCCTGTCAGCAATTCTTCAATGATCGTCTCTGTATTCTCCATTTTCTCTCCTTATTGTAGAATTATGATCACTCTTAAATTTTTGCTTTTGATTGCATCCCACATAATTCTCACAGTTTCTTCATTCATTTTTTTTTCCTCACACCAATTGCTGCCCAAGTATTTGTTTTCAATTTTGCTGATCCTATCTTCTATTGTTTCAAACCTGCTCCTCAGACCTTCTATGACTCTATCCATTTCTGAAATTTTGTTATTTACCTTTTGGATTTCTAATTGTTGTTATTGCATGACTTCTAGTTGTGAATTTGTTCTGACATTTTCTTCCTGTATTATTTTCCTGAATTCTTCTATTTTTTTTTTTTTTTTTGGTCTGGCTTTTCCATGAATTCATCTATTTGTTCCTCTTTTGTCTGAATTTTGCTTCAATTCATGGATATCTCTGAATATTAGAGATTTAAATTCCCCATCAGGTAGTTCTAGTGTCTTCTTTTCTACTGCAAAGTGATCTCTCATTTTATTTTGAGCACTTTGTGAAACCATCCTATCCTTTTTTTTTTTTTTTTTTTTAATATGTTTTGATATTGTCTCCTGTCTTTGGGACATTCAGTAGTTATTTTCTTCATTTATTGATTGTAGATTTGTTTGTTTCATCCTGCTTTTTTTGTTTTATTTGGTTACATCTGGGTAGGTGGGCTGTGTGTTCTTTGTTGTTTTCTCACCTATGGATATGATACTTTTCATCTCCTTGTTAAATGAGCATGGCCAGGTGCTCAGCTATGATGCAGTAGGGCAGGTCCAGCTGAAGGGAAGGGCCTGGGATGGGTTGTTTGTGGCATGTACTAGAGCTAATGTGTAGGCCAGGTGTCAGTGCAGGGCAGTTCCAGTGGGCAGTGCATGTGCTGTTCAGGGGTGTGATATTCAGCACACAGTGCTGGTAGGCAGGAGGGAGGGGGTGAAGCCATCATGTGTGGAGCTAAGATGGTCATGGGAAAGAAGAGAGAGAGGAAAGAGAAACAGGAGCCAAAATATAAAGAAACAAACAAAGTGCTGAAGGAGCTTGCTGTTGGAGTGGACTGATGAGAAATGAAGAAAAAAGGAAAAAAAAAAGTGAAAATTAAAAAAAGAAAGAAAGAAATGCCTCCAGGGATCCCATGAGGAAGTGGCTCTCAAGCCATGCACTACAGCCTTGCTAGAAGGGGAAGAGATAGCACACAGCATCAGTTACTCAGGAGACAGGAAAAGAAGGTAAGTAGAGAGGGGAGAAACTGAGAAATGAAGAAACACAAAAAGGGAAAAAGAAATATTATAAAAAATAAAAAGAAAGAAAGAAAACCCCCAGTGATCCCACCAGTGTGGCTGTGTAGACCAGGCAAGTACCTCCCAAGCCCTGGCTGCAGTGAAGCCAGGCTAGAAGGGGCAGAGATGGCACACAGCACCAGGTATTCAGGAGACAGGAAAAGAAAGTAAGCAAGATAGTCAAGAAACAGAAATGAAGAAACACAAAAAGAAAAAAAGGAAATGTCCCCAGGGATCCCACCAATGCAGCTGTGCAGCTGGGAAAGTGGCTCCCAAGCCTCGCAGTACAGCCCAGCTAGAAGGGGTTCCCAAGGCATGAAAATAAAAAGAAAACAAACAAAGCAAAACAAAACCAAAAAAAGCATGGAAGCATGGATGGGAAGAAGCTCCTCAGCTGAGCAGCACGTCCAGCCTGTCAAGAAGAAGCAAAGATGGTTATACTGAGCCACATGTCCAAGAGAAAGGAGGGAGAGGAAGTAAGAGGCAAGGAAGAAACCAAAAGAAGCTGAAAAAAGCAACAACAAAATGGCACTGAAGGAGTTCGCCAGTGTGGGTGGGGTGAAGCCAAGCTGCATGGGGTTGGGACCTCCTATTCAAGCTGGGAAATGGAGAAGGCTGAGCAGGCAGAAGAAGGGTGGGTGGGTGGGAAAGCACGTATTGCTGTTTACCTGGTGCTCAGTTGCCTGCTGAGAGCTCCATTAATCTGCTTTCCTGTACTCCCTGTCCGCCGATCTCCCACAGGAGTCTAAGATGGTGAATTCATGTGGCGTTAGTTGATAGAGGACCTCCACTCATATCTCTCCTCACTGTCTGTTCTCTATCATTTTCTTATTCCACTTGGTGCTTGGGTGAGTTCTTTATCTCTTCATTTAACATTTAGGGTTCCAGGTCTGACGTTTGTCTCTGTTTTACTTAGTTTTTTGGGTCTTTGCTGGGGAGAGATGGTGTACTTCTTTCTATAGTGCTATGTTGGATTTGCCCAAGAAGCTTACTCTTCATTAAGGTATGCAGATAATTTACACTTAATATAATATGTACAGAGAAAGTTAAATAGGATAACATTTAAGAGAATGACTGGAGCAACTGCCTTAAATTGGTTGGTCAAAGACAGCTCTTAGGAGAAGATGACTTTTGATTGGGACCTAAATAATGAGAAATATCAGGCATGTAATTAGTCAAGATTCTCCAGAAAAACAGAACAAGTAGGATATACTAGTTTAGTTCAAAAAAAGAAGAAAAAAAAATTTTTTTTAAATATTTATTTTAAGGAACTGACTCATACAATTTGGGGCCAGGCAAATCGAAAATTTGTATGATGGGTGAGCAGATTCTGCAATCTGGAGAATTTCTTGCTGTCTGGGAAAATTCAGCCTTTGTTTTTAAGGCTTTTCAAATGACGGGTAATGTCCAACCACATTATCTAGGGTAATCTCTGGATTTAAGGTTAACCAGTTGTAGAAGTTGACCACATCTATAAGATACTTTCAAACAACACTTAGATTACAGTTTGATTAAATAAGTGGGAATCAGACCCTAGTCAAGGTGACACCTAAGATTAACTGTCACACACACGCACACAAAAGAGTTCAGAGCATAAGGAAAAACAAATGAAAATGTCTTTAAATGGGAATGAGCTTAACAGTTTTAACAAATAGAAAGAAGGAATATCTAGCTAAACAAAACAAACAAAAAAGACTAGTAAGGATATGTTAAATCAGAAACTTATTCAGAGTAGTTGTTTTTAGGTGCTGTTGAGTCAGTTCTGATTCATAGTGACCCCATGCACAACAGAACGAAACACTGCCGGGTCCTGCACCATCCTCACAATCGTTGTGCTTAAGTGCAATGTTGCAGCCACTGTGTCAATCTATCTTGCTGAGCGTCTTCCGCTTTTTTCCTGACTCTCTGCTTTATGGAGCATGATATCCTTCTCCAGGGACTGGTACCTCCTCATAGCAGTCCACGGTATATTCCGTATCCTTTTCCAACACCACAATTCAAATGTGTCAATTCTTCTTTGGTGTTCCTTATTCATAGTCCAGATTTCTCGTGCATATGAGGCAATTGAAAACACCGTGGCTTGGGTCAGGCACACCTTAATCTTCAAGGTGACAACTATGCTTTTAAAGAGGTCTTTTGCAGCAGATTTACCCAATCCAATGCGTCTTTTGAATTCTTGACTGCTGCTTCCGTAGGTGTTGATTGTGGATCCATGTCAAATGAAACCCTTGACAATTTCAATCTTTTATCTGTATATCATGATGTTTCTTATTGGTCCAGTTGTGAGGATTTTTGTTTTCTTTATGTTGAGGTGTAATCCATACTGAAGTCCCTGGTCATTGGTCTTCATCAGTAATTGCTTCAACTCCTCTTCACTTTCAGGAAGAAAGGTTGTGTCATCTGCATAACACAGGTCGTTAATGAGTCTTCCTCCCTTTCTGATGCCCTGCTCTTCATATAGTCAGTCCAGCTTCTCAGGTTATTTACTCAGCATAAAGGTCAAATATGCATAGTGAAAGAATACAACTCTGATGCATACCTTTCTGACTTTAAACCATGCATTATCAACTTGTTCTGCTCAAACTACTGCATCTTGATCTATGGACACATTCCTCATGAGCACAATTAAGTGTTCTGGAATTTCCATTCTTAGCAATGTTATCCATAATTTGTTTTGATCCACACCATCTATAGTCTTTGCATAGTGAATAAAACACAGGTAAACATCTTTCTGGTGTTCTCTGCTTTCAGCCAGGATCCATCTGACATCAGTAATGATATCCCTGTTTCCACATCTTCTTTTGACTCTGGACTGAGTTTCTGGCAGTTCCCTGTCAA
The DNA here is from genome assembly GCF_030014295.1 of Loxodonta africana. NCBI lineage: Eukaryota > Metazoa > Chordata > Mammalia > Proboscidea > Elephantidae > Loxodonta > Loxodonta africana. The sequence goes on from NC_087348.1 coordinate 84,309,038, forward strand.
TATATTGCTGTAGCTGCTTTTGAATGATTTTCAGTAAAATTTTACTGGTGTGTGATATTAATGATATTTTACATTCAAATTTATCACTTTTGTTTGGCATAAGCGTAAATATGGATCACTTCAGATTGGTAGGCCAGATAGCTGTCTTCCAAATTGCATAAATTTGAATAATAGTGGCATTAACAGTTCTTTCTTGTAGTAGTATGGATATTATGACAAAACGGACAGCATGGTATTTCAGGACAGATCTTGAAATGTTCTTTGTGATGATGAACGTGACCCCATTCCTCTTCAATTTTTCATTCCCAACATGGTAGATCATTTTATTGTCCAATTCAAAATGGCAAGTACCAGTCCATTTCAGTTCACTAATGCCTAGGATATTGATCTTTATTTGGTCTATTTCATTTTTGACAGTTTCCAATTTTGCTAGAAATGTATTTTGTACATTCCATGTTCTGATGACTAATGGATGTTTGCAGCTATTTCTGGTAGGGTGCAGAAAGGTTATTTTGCATGGCCATGCAATTTCATCTAAATCATCAGAGCTAAGGACAATATTTGATAAGCTTCTTCACATTTTACAAAGAACAAATGATATCTTTTGATACCTGCGTGACTCATTTGGAACATATGGAAGTTTATGCATATTTGTGTATATATGTATTCAATGTGTTTATCGTTAAGTCTGTCAGTACTACAGGGATCCAATTTTCTACTTCATTGTTATGTTGCTCCCTCAGGTAAGTCTCCTACTTAACTAAGCATTTAATTTTAACTAAATTTGTATGTTGGTCAGAGGATGGGATTTAGGAAAGTACCGTTTCTTTAAAAAGCGCCTTTAATCTCCCTCAGACCAAGCTAGCAGCATGTGATATAGAAAATGCTTATTCCCTCAGGTTTCACCCACACTTTCCAGAGGCAAAGGAATAATTGTGGCAGAATTTGAGCCTCTGGGACTGCTCCACGTGGGGCTATAAAACCTATAATCAGTTTTCCATGCAGAGAATGTTTAAAATTTTCACTTCTTGGCTCTGATTCAGCACAAAATTAATCTGGAAGAATGAACAGCTCATCTGTGTGTGTCCAAGCCTAAGAACTGAGGAAGACAATGACAAGGGAACTGTAACAGTTTGGGGTGAAGATGAGTTTCCCAAAGTTGAGGAATAACTACCCAGAATTACTGTGTATTCCTGATACATAGCTGTGCTGAAAATAGACCGAGAGAGTGCCGCAAAGGCAGAAAATATAGTTCTTCTGAAGGTACGTTAGGGACACTATGCTGCATCATGTTTAACATGTAAAAACCGTGTACTCCCACCGCATGGAGCAAACCATTTGAGAGGTTATCTCTGTCTAGCCTGAGATTTTCCTCACAATTCCTTTGAATTTTTAGTTTGCCAGACAATTAATACCATCATTGGAAAAGGAAGTGGCTGCAGGTGTACACTCTGGGTTGTCAAGTTACTAACACTAATTTCATAATGAGTATCTTGGGGGTCAACTAGATGTTGGAACAAAAAGAGTTAAGGATTATTTTTATGAATTTGCTATAAGCCATTATAATTAATCCATAAAATCTAATTTATAAAACAGAATAAAAAATAGCATCTGTCTTTATTGCCTCCAAGTGCTATCGTGAGAATCAGTCATGATAACCTTCAATATGTGAAAAATCTTTGACATACCATCTCCCTTTATTTGGATTGCATGTTGCAGTGGAACAAGGATGGAGTTTTGGAGGAAACAAGGGTCATTATTCTCTTCTGGAACATGCTGGTTGTATAGCTTTGGATAGCTATTTAGCCTTTGTAAAGATTAAGTTTCTCCTTTTATAAATTAAGGATTCTAATGGTGATCTCGTCAGAATTTATACAAATCAGCAACTGGGCACTTGCTGGTGCCCCTCTACATTTTTTCTGGTACATAGTAGTAACCACTATTACTACTTTGAAATATTAATTCTTGATTGGTTGATTTAGAGGTCACCAATTCTTCCTCTATAAAGTGTCGTTTAAATTCTTAGGTATAGTAAGAATCCCCATGTGCCCTAGCTACTATCTCCAGTCTCCATTTCAAATAGATAAAAAAAAAAAAGCCAATATAATGATTAATTCTTTTTAAAAAAAGTTATATATATGCATATACATGTATATTTAAATATATACTACCTTAAAAACTTGGCTGAACCTGATTTTTATGCACTTAAGTGATTAGGTACTGTTTTTTAAATAGGGGAAAGTTTACCAGGGAAGCAATGTTCTAGAGGTATTGTCATCTAAAGGGGATATGCACCTGGAAAGATTATAATTCTTTTGTGTGTTATTTCAACAAATATCTATTGAGGTTTTACCTCATGCAATAAGTCTTGAAGACCATAAATGATTTTCAGGGATATCTTCAAAGGAAGACAACATTGTAGAATTTTCCCCATTGCCTTGTTACGGTGTGAATAACCAATGTAACTTATCAGAAACTCTTTCCATCCTATCTATTGGAGGTAGGGTGAGGCCACCTAGTATTAGATAGATTACTCTAGAAGTTGTGAGCCCAACGTAGGATTATTATCAGAGATCCACTCCTCTCCTATCAGTCCCTAATTAGATTAATAAATGGCAGTGAGAGATGCAGTACTTCTAAAATTCAAGAACCTCGAAAATGGGGGACTTAAAAGGTGAATAAACATTCTTGGTTGTATTTTTATGCTGAGCTATTCTATTGCAGATTTATCACAGGATATGCACTTGGACTACATTCTGAACTACACTAAGGATAGACGAGGGAGAATAAGACTATGTGTAGTCAGAATCACCATGATTGACTTTAACTACACTGCATTCACCGATCTCAGTACTTTCATCCTGATGGGCATTCCTGGTCTGGAAGACTTTCACATTTGGATATCCATCCCTTTCTGCTCAGTGTATGTTATTGTCCTAATTGGAAACATAGTCATCCTTTTTCATCATCAAAACAGTGACTGTTCTCCATGAACCCATGTTCTACTTTCTTTCCATGTTGGCCATCACAGACCTCATCTTGTCAACCTCTACCCTTCCCAAGATGTTGAGTATCTTCTGGTCCAATTATCATGAGATCAGCTTCCAGGCCTGCCTTATTCAGATGTTTTTCATCCATGTTTTCTCTGGAGTGGAGTCAGGGCTTCTTGTGGCCATGACACTGGACTGGTATGTGGCAATCTGCAATCCTCTGAGACACTCTTCTATTCTTACAAATGTAGTGGTGGCCCAGTTTGCCATAGTGGCACTTCTACGGAGGTTAGTCCTGATGACACCGTATCCCTTCTTACTAAGGAGGTGGCCATATTGCCAGACCAATGTGGTCCCACACACATACTGCAAGCATATGGCTGTGGTGAAATTGGCTTGTGCTGATATTTCTGTCAATAGTCTTTATAGTTTGGCAGTCATTCTCTTGATTGTTGGAATGAATGTGACATGCATCTCTCTGTCCTATATACATATGCTCCATACTGTATTGAGCCACCCTTCTAAAGATGCCAGACTGAAGACTCTCAGCACTTGTGTATCCCATGTTTGTGTCATCCTCACTTTCTACATCCCTGCTCTTTTTTCATTCCTCACCCACTGTTTTAGTAGGCATATCCCATGCCACATCCACACTTTGCAGGCCAACGTGTACTTACTGGTACCCTCTACGCTGAACCCTATCATTTATGGAGTGAGGAGTAAGCAGATCCGAGAATGGGTTATACAATTATTCACAACTAAAATCAACTACAAAAGATCTCTTAAAACTATTGGAAAGGAAAGATATCATCTTGAAGGTTAAGGTGGGCCTGACCCAAATCATGGTGTTTTCAATCGCCTCCTATGCATGTGAAAGCTGGACAATGAATAAGGAAAACCAAAGAAGAATTGATTCCTTTGACTCCATAGACACAACCAAACTGCCTGAGGGACAGAATTGCTGGGCCGAGGGCTACAGGGACCAAGGTCTTGGAGAACATCTAGCTCAACTGTCATAACATAGTTTATAAAGAAAATGTTCTGCCTTTTACTTTGGTGAGTAGCATCTGGGGTCTTAAAAGCTTGTGAGCAGCCATCTAAGATACTCCCCTGGTCTCACCCTTTTAGGAGCAAGGAAAAATGATGAAAACTAAAGATACAAGGGAAAGGTTAGTCTAAAGGACTAACAGACCACAACTACCATGGCCTCCACCAGACTGAGTCCAGTACAGCTAGATGGTACCCAGCTACCACCACGGACTCCTCTGACAGGGATCACAATAGTGGGTCCCGGACAGAGCTGGAGAAAACATAGAACAAAATTCTAATCCACAAAGAAAGATCAGACTTACTGGCCTGACAGAGACTGAATAAATCCCAAGAGTACAGTCCCTGGACATCCTTTTAGCTCAGTAATGAAGTCACTTCCGAGGTTCACCCTTCACCCAAAGATTAGACAGATCCATGAAAGAGAACGAGACTCAAGGGGCACAACATCCTAGGGGCAAGGATTAGAAGGCAGGAGGGACAGGAAATCTGGTAATAGGGACCCAAGGTTTAGAAAGGAGGAAGTTGACATGTTGTGGGGTTGTTAACCAATGCATTAAAACAATATGTGCACTGTCTGTTTAATGACAAACTAGTTCTGTAAACCTTCCTCTAAAGCACAATAAAAAAAAAAAAGTTGACACCTTTGAATTGTGGTGTTAGAGAAGAGTATTGAATATACCATGGACTCCCAAAAGAGTGAATAAATATGTCTTGAAAGAAGTAAAACCAGGATGCTCCTTAGAAGCAAGGATGGTGAGACTGTGTCTTACAGACTTCAGATGTTGTCAGGGGGTATCAGTCCCTAGAAAAGGACATCATGCTGGGTAAAGTAGAGGGTCAGTGAAAAAGAGGAAGACCCTCAATGAGATTGATTGACACAGTGGCTGCAACAATTGGCTTAAACACAGAAATGATTGTCGTTGTTAAACATACCACCTATTGAGGGGATGGCGCAGGAGTGGACAACTCATAGCGTCACTATGAGTCAGAATTGACTCAATGGCACCTAACAACAACAACAAAATTAGCTGAGGTTTATGGCCCCTACTTTCCTTCTAAGTTCCTCCCTCCTAGAATGCTTTAGTGAAAATTTCTGGTATTATAGAATCAGCAAAAACAGGAATTAGAATGAAAGTTATATACATTGTATTTAAATTATATGAGCATCCTTAGAAAGGATATAATTACACCTGTCTTTCTAGCACATTTAAGCACTTAATGGAAGTTATCAGATTGTTTTAATCTCATTCCTTCTCTGTACATGTATTTGTTTAGTGCCTTCATAAATCATGTTTATTATTTTATAAGCTTTTACCAAAAAAGAACATTCTTCTGAGTATGACTTTTTTTTTTTAAATGAAGGAATTTGGAAGTATATGACCCTGACATTAATCAGAGTCATTCTATGATGGATTTGTAGCCTTATCATAACCATAAATAAAAGCTTTGGAAGCAGTGATAAATGGTTAGAAGAGAAAAATTGTGACAAGCCCAATAGTTTTTACTTTGTAACTGATGAGGAGGGTGCAGTTTGGGGACTCCCTTGAGAATGAATATGGACTCTAAAATGAATCATTTACACTGCTGGTATAGACATTGTGTACCTTTCCAACTTGTAGAAAATTCCAAATAATCAGAAATTATTCTTCTCTGAAGCAGAGTAAGTAAATGAGGTAAAATCATGACAGTAATTTATGCATTTATTCATTCATTTGATAAATATTTAGTGATCACTTGCTATGTGCCACGAACTTATCTGGCCATAAGGGATAAAACCATGAGCAAAACAAACAAAATCACTTTCCTTGGTAGACTTCACAACTAAGTAAGGAAAGATGTTTAATAAAAATAATGTACACTTATGATAGAGGGTTGCTAGGAGTCAGAATCAACTTGATGGCAATAGATCTGGATTTTTGGTTTATTATGATAAGTCTTTCTTAAAAGTATTTAATGCTGTTCATTTCTTCTAGTCAAAATCTTTGACTGCATCTCACAGATTTTGATTCCTGATTTTTTCTTCACTTTTTCTTTGGATACAGAGAGGACAGTCTTGAAGTCTTGGCTGTATTTCATTTCAGTTTTATAAGTTTTTGCTTCATGCTTTTTGAAGTTTTTCTGTTAAGTGCATATACATTTCCTATGGTTATGTCTTCCTGGTGAATTAACTCTCTTATGATTATTTATATATACATATATATATATATTTCTTTATCCTTGCCAATACTCCTTGTCCTGAATTATATTTTCTTATATGAATATAGCCACTTCAGCTTTCTTCCAAATACTGTTTGCATGGTATATTTTTCCCATCCTTTTAAGTTTAACCTATCCCTGTTTTTATATTTAAAGTGGGCTTTTTTTCAAAAACTAATAGTTTGATCTTGCTTTTTTATTGGATTTCACTATCTTTAATTGGTGTTTTCAGACCCTTTCTATTTAAAGTAATTAATAAGGTTGAATTTATGTAAGTCTCACCTGTATTTTTGTTTGCTTGTTTATTTTACTCTTGTTTCCCCCTTGTTGCCTACTTTTAAATTTGAATTTTTTAGTATTTATTTTCATGTATCTTTTGGTTTTTGCCCGTGTCTCTTTTATTTTTTAGCGATTGTTAAACCTTGCCACTATTGCCATTTTTGGCCATAGATAATACTTAGTTGTGAAGCTGCCCTGTGCAGTGTAGAATATTTAGCAGTATCTCTGGTTTCTCCTTACTAGATACCAATAGCAACCAAAACTGTCTCCAGAAGTGACCAAATTCCCTGGGGGGGCGGGGGGGGCAACATCTCTCCTGGCTGAGATCTTCTGCTCTAGAGATTACAATATACGAGTCTAACATTTCACAATCTACTTAAAGTTAACATTTTACCACCTCTAGTGAAATGGAAAAAAATTTACAATTTTAGTGTCCTTTGTCTGTGTATTTTACTTAGTAGCTGTCATATGTATTACATGAAAAACCCACCAGACAATGTTACAATGTTTGTTTTCAAGAGTGATGCATAGTTTAAATAATTTAACTGTGAAATTAGCCTCTTACATTGAACCATTAAATTATAATTACTGTTGCTCTGACCTGCCAATTTTTCCACTGTTATATAATCACTGTTCAACCTGAAGAATCGATCAATCAGTTGAGGTCATACCAGTGACCTCAACTGAGCTTAAATCTCTTCTGACATATATAGAATATTTATAAAACAGCATAGACATAGACACGTGTACACAAAAGTGTGCACGTTTGTGGATGTGTGTGAGGGGAGACAGATGGTATGTGAGAATCATCTACAGGCCAAGGAACCAAGGAGAGAAGAAACTACCTTCAGGGAGGGATTCAAAATGGCCAAGACCCTGATTTAAATTTGTAGGCCCCAGAACTGTGAGAAAATAAATTTCTTTATTTAAAACCTCCCACTTGTGGTATTTCTGTTTCATCAGTACTAGGTAATTAAGACACTAGGACTCACTGGGCAGGACTAGTAGAAAAGCACAGAACAAATAAGGAATTCCCCTCTTACTCTCCAACTGAAAGGATCCTTTCTCCTTTTCCTGTGGTCAGAAAAGATGGGGTTAGTCTTGCAGTTTTTGTTCTTGTACAACCTGTTGTATATATGCTGGAGGCTTGCCCGCAAATCAATGGAAGGAAAGAGATAGGGAAAAAAAATTAGAATCTAAACTGTACAAATCACTTGTTTAAGTTTGACACCCTGTTTCAACCTGCCTGATTTGCTTACTTTATAGAGTACCTCAGGTAGCTGGTTTCTTTATTTTTTTTTGTATTTTTAAATGTTCGGTATGGTTGGAAGTCTGCCCATATATGTATATTTATTATTTCTTTTTTTACTTCCTTCTCTCTCTAAAAAGCATACATGAAATAATTTTTTTGTGTGTTTCTTCAACTCCAGTATAACTCTCAGTAACAACATAAAAAAATTAAAATGTACACAGTGCTCAGTTTTCATTAATAAGTTCTACTCTAAGGTATTTTTTAATGGCTGGGTAGGAAGATTCAAAATAATTTTTCCAATTTCAAATCATTCCCAAACCATAGGAGTTTAGCATAAAAATGCACTATACAGAATATTTAATATAGAGTAAAATCAACAGTAATACTCTCTATGTATCATAGCATCATTTCTATATGTCAAAAAATGTCTGGTTATGAATTTCAGATTGGTTTAAATTTTTCTTCTTGTTCATGTCCACTCATCTTTTGCCATCTTTTCCATATTTAGAGTCTGGATATTATCAGCACATACACCTGCCTCAGCTTTGAATTGTTAAACTCTAAAAAAAAAAAAAAAATTTTTTTTTTTTTATATCTCTGTCAGACTGCACCACACATATTTCCAGCCCCCTCAAAGCTTTGTTCTCTCACAAATGTCTCTGGCTCAAGTTCTGTAGCCTCCAGCTCATTCTTTTCCTTCCAAATTGCTTACTTCATGAATCTTTCACTTCATCTATCCACTGGATCCCATTCCATCACTGTGTCTTCTTTCCATTGACTCTGCAGCCCCTTCGTTCATCTCTGTCAAACCTGTGTGCCTAAATCTCAGTCCTGCAATCTGCAACCACTTTTCTTCCAATAAAAACAGTTGCAAGACATTCACTGCATTATTACAATTGAAGGCTCCTTAACTGGGCCATCTAAAACTACATGTAAACCTTTCTTTTGTCCTTTAGTTTCCTTGATCATTTCTTCAACAGCTATTTTAAACTTGCGCATGGTAGCATATGTATGCACATTCTTTAATGCTAAGCATTTTCTCTAGTCTCCCTAGACTATTAAGACGATCATGCTAGCAGTATTTCCATTCTTTCAACTCTCATGCTAAGTAGTTATAGAAGTATTCTTACTCCAGCCTGAGGTTAATATTTTCAATGTTTGCTTTGGGTCTTATTCTTTCAAGGCTGCAGATAGCTCTCTTTATCCTACATTCATTTTCCCCTCTCCTCCTTCCCTCACCTCTCTTCCCATCTTCATCTCCATACCCATCTGCACGTCCATCTCAGTCTGTCCATTTCTCTCTTTTATTTTCAATTTCTCCCGTTATCAATTTCTCCTCATATTCTTGAGAGATGTTAACCATAATATGAAAAAAAAAAATCAATATTCTTTAAATAGTTTCAATTACATTTCCATTTCCTCCTATGTCATTCAGTACTTGATGGCCAGCAAAACTGGTGTTTCTTTAGTGAATAGCAACAATTTATGTCTGTAATTATATGAAATATCAGTTTATACTTTTCTTTCAATGTCTTTCTCTGGTTTTATTGTCAGGGTAATACTGGCTTCATAGAATGAATTAGTAAGTGTTCTTTCCTTTTCTATTTTTTGCACAAGTTTATGAAAAATTGGTTGTTATTCTTCTTTAAGTGTTTGGTAGCATTCACCAGCGAAGACATATGGGCTTTTCTTTGTGGAAGTGTTTTGTTTATTGCATGAATATATTATTTATTTTTATAGTTTATTTGATTTTCTATTTTTTCTTTAATCATTTCAGCAGTTTGCGTAATTCTAAGTATTTTTGCATTTCATTTAGGTTCATACTACCCTGTTTTACTTTTATTTCTTTAAGGTCGTTAATATTGCCCCCTCCCTTTTATTCCTGACTTTAGTAAATTGATCTTCTTTTTCATTTTTTTTTTTTTTCTTGTCAGTCTAGGTATAAAGAATTCTCAGTTTGTTGATTTAATTTCATAGAACCAACATTTAATTTTTCTACTGTTATTCTATTTTCATTTCATTTGTTTCCACACCATTATTAATATTTCCTTTTTTCAACTTTCATTGGGTTTAATTTACGCTTCCACATCTAATTTCTGAAGGTGGAAAGCTAAGTTATTTATTTGAGATTTTTCTTCTATTTTAATATAAACATTTAGAAGTATACATTTTCTTTTACGAACTGATTTTGCAGCATCCCACACCATTTGGTATACCATGTTTTCCTTTTCATTCATTGTAAGTATTTTCTAATTTCTTTGTGATTTCTCCTTTGATCCATTGGTTATTTAAGAGTGTGTGATTTAATTTCCACATATTTATACATTCCCCAAATTTACTTAGGCTATTTACTTCTGATTTGCAAACTAAAGTAGAATTGATTCAAATAATTGTATTGTGTATAAACCCAATAGTTTTGCCTAGTTGTTTGCCTAAAATATATAATCATTTCTGTATCCACTATTTAATTAACAATAATAATAAAGAAGACAAGCTTATACAGATACACCAAATTTCTTTTTTTTTTAAAGGACAACTTTTCTTATATTGGGCTGAAATCTCATCCTTTTATACACTTATATCCCAAATTTCAAGTTCAAGTTTCCTAGAGCCATACAATTGTGAATATGCTAGCCCAGGACATTCTTGTTATCTTTGCATGGAATGTTGACCCAGAGTAGTGTGCTTTTACCTGCTTCACTGGATAGGATAACATGAGAGCTAAAAATAACTTCATGTAACAACTCTGGTTTCATTACCCCAGAGCCTGAACTAGGCTCTTCAGGCACATGGACTGCAAAGGGAGTTCCAAATACTATTCTCCACACATCCAACTCACTAGTTTGTGTTTATGTTTGTGTATAGACAGATTTCATGAGGGACAACACAGATCTAAATAGAAAGAGGGTGAAGTAAATGACAGAGAGAAAGAATAGAATCAAATGAACAAATGAGAGCACTCATTTCTGATGACCCAGAGATCCCTAAGAGTTCCAGAGTGCTAGTTCTCCAAAATCAATATTGCTTCTTCTATCTACGACATTTTCTCCAAGATAAGTTACATTCTGGGGCACTTACTATACTCTCCTGTTGTGTTGTTTTTTGTTCCTCCTGATTTTCTTTTCCTTCACCCTTTGTTTATCTGCATGGTTTCTTTCCTTCTCTGATCAGCTTGACATTTTACAGACTTTTCTTGCAGACACAGAACTGATTGACAAATAGCATGCAGGCGGCAATTTTCTCCTGGGGAAAGTTAGAAATTATGGCTTAGAGAAAATTGAGAATGGTAGGCTAATAATAGGTAGAAGGATGACATCCAAAATCGTGATGCATAGGTCAAAGTCAGCCTGCAGAATTATATGATACTAAACCATTGTTGTTGAGTCGATTCCAACTCATAGTGAGCCTAAATGACAGAGTAAACCTGCCTTATAGGGTTTCCAAGGCTAAAAGCTTTAGAGAAACAGACTGCCACATCTTTCTTCCCCTGAACAGCGGATAGATTTGAATCACCCACCTTTCAGTTAGTAGCTGAGCTCTTAACCACTGCACCACTAGAGGTCAACACTAGAAACTCCCTTTTTATCATATCTGTATATCATATTTTACCAGTGACATAGGAACATCATTATCCTAGTACATAACCAAACCCATTGCCGTCGAGTTGATTCCGACTCATAGTGACCCTACAGGACAGAGTAGAACTGCCCCACAGAGTTTCCATGGAGTGCCTGGTGGATTTAAACTGCTGACCTTTTGGTTAGCAGCTGTAGCACTTAACCACTACGCCACCAGGGTTTCCTATCCTCATATACTCTGGACAAAAATTAATATTTTACTGGTGTCCACAATCTTCTCTCACAATGAGAAAAAGAACTTCAATAATATGTTGAAAGTGAAAGTGGAAATTGCACACAAGAAACATTGAGTGTGAGTTTAGTAGCCCCTAAGAATGACTGAAGTAATGCCTGAGGGACCATTAAAAAAAAAAAAGAAAGAAAGAAAGAGAAAAGTTATCTTTGAGTTGATTCAACTTATAAAGATCTTATTGGATAGAGTAGAACGGCCCCACAGGGTTTCAAAGGATGTAATCTTTATGCACAGAACTGCCACATCTTTCTCCTTTAGAGCTGCTATGGATTCAAACCTCTGACCTTTTGGTTAACAACTGAGAGCTTAGCCATTGTGCTACCAAGGCTCTTTAAGGGACCATTACCTAGTCTCAATTTTGGACATCCTAAAAGATACACATGCTGAAGGATAACATGAAAGAATTCATCAATATCTGAAAACATTTAAGTCACTCTTTCTTTACAAATATTTTCACAACTCGGTCCCGAATTTGCTTTGTCCTGACCCCATAAATGACTGGATTTAAACAAGGAGGTACAACTACATACAGATTGGCCAAGAGGATGTGAATGTAGCGAGGAATATTTTTACCAAAACGATGAGTCATAAAGGAGAAAAATGCTGGTGTGTAAAAGGCCAAGATGACACAGACATGTGAACCACATGTGCTAAGTGCTTTGAGCCTGGCATCCCTAGAAGGAAGATGGAAAACAGCACGGAGAATCTGAACATAAGAGAGGGCAATAAGGATCAAGTCAAAGATGAGGACGGCAATGGTAAACAAGCCATAGATAATGTTGACTCTTATGCTAGCACAGGCAAGACGAGCAATTCCCATGTGTTCACAGTAGGTATGAGGGATAATGTAGTGTCCACAAAAGGGCAATCGCTTGAGAAGAGGGCAGAAGGGCAAGACAAGAAGGACTGAATTACCCACTACAACAGAGGCCATGAATGCTACCGCCTTGTTGGTGAGGATGGTGGTGTATCTCAAGGGGTAGCAGATGGCCACAAAACGGTCAATCGCCATGGCCAGGAGCACAACAGATTCCATACCAGTGTAGGTGTGGATGAAGAACATTTGAATGAGACAGGCTTCAAAGCTTATCTCCCTAAGATTGAACCAGAAAATGGCTAGCACCTTGGGGATGGTCGAAGTGGAGAGGCCTAGATCAATAAAGGAGAGTAGAGCTAGAAAGTAAAACATGGGTTGATGAAGACTCTGCTCAGCCTTGATCACAAACAGGATCGTGACATTCCCCACAAGTGCTATGAGATAAACAACAAAGAAAGGGTAAGCAAACCAGACATGGAAAGCTTCCAGACCTGGGATACCCAGCAGAAGAAAGGTGGAGGGATATGAGGCAGTGCCATTGGCAGAGGACATCCTGTTGAGGACTCTTGGAGAATACTGTCTTCTTCAATATTTCTGGGAAAACACAAGGAAATATATGATGGTTGAATATAACTAGATATAATAGCATGCTGATAAAACTGTTGAGACATAATGGAAGGGACTAGGAGCATAATAAACTATCAGAGACATTCAATTTGCCTTTCACATTTAACATTACCGTGGGAATTGAGAAGGATTGAAACAGCCTTTTCTAGCAATACAATGTAGTGATTCATTATGGTATTGCGCTTATTCTTTTGTGAAGTGCCTATACTTCTATGATCATTTGTACCAACAGAAAACTCTTTCGGTGGCCAGGACTTTTCCAAAGTACTTCAAGTTACTTTGTTATTAGTTGCAAGACACTTAAGGGAAAATTCCCCAAAATGCTATGAAATGAGGAGGAGGGATTGAAATAGGAGGAAACGTGGGATGTGAAGTTCAGGAAGATATCCACCTGTGACGTTCATCTGCCTTTCGTAGTTTCCTCTTTTTAGCCATGCCTGCTCTATTTATGTGCCTTTCTAAGATTGTGTTGATATTCATTTGGCAATTAAACCGTACTTATATTCCTTGACTCATTATTTCCTCATTAGTCAAAAACATTACAATTAACCATAGAAACAACACAAAAGTCACATAAACATCTTAATAGAGGTAGAAAAAGAAAAAGCATTTAATTAAATTTAGCATCCATATATGATATTAAAAAAAAATCTCAGAAAACTATGAAAAGGAAAACTTGCTCAGTTTGGTGAAAAACATCTATGAAAAACTTATAGCTAGCATCATGCTGAGTGGTAAAGCACTGAGTGATTTGCATACTAGGATTAGGAGAAGGCAAGAATATCAACTATCATCAATTTATTTGATATTTTTACTGGAGATTCTAACTATTCAATATGGCAAAAAAAAAAAAAAAAGACAAAGATTGGAATGAGAGAAGTATACTTGCCCTACTCCTAAATGGAAAGTTATGTTTATATAAAAAAAATTGTGTTCTACAGCTAACCATGTAGCTTACTTATTACTTATCTGTATATCAGAATGAATATTTCTATATACTATTAGTAAACAAATGGTTCATTTTTTAAAATTTTACAAGAACATGTACAATGACATAAAAAACTGAAGTATTTAGGAATAACTACTGAAAATTATAAAACACGGATAAAGAAATGAAAGAAGGACTAAATAAATTTTCAAATGTACCATATCATATCAATGGTTTGCAAGATTCAAATTGCTCTTAGTATGTCAACTCTTTCAAAATTGGTAAACACATTCAAAACAGTTTCAGTTAATACCAATAAATTTATGTTGATTCTAAACTAATTATGTGAATACCCAAAACACCTTGGAAAAGGAATAACAAAACTGATGTTTTATATTAAAGATCTTCAAAGTTATAAAGGTACAGCAATCAAGTCAGTGTAATTATTTCACAATGATAAGCAAATAGATAAATACCTATCTACCTAAAAAAACCTACCTACTTAAAAAAAAAAAAAAAAAACAGTGCCTACTAGAGCAGGATAAAAATTAATCAATATCTATGCTCAATTAAATTTTTATAAACACTTCAATATAGTAATTCCATGAGGATAGGTAAGTCGTCCGTCCAATGGTGCTAGTGCAACTGAATATGCCTAGGAAAACATGACCTTTGGACTCAACCTCACAACACACATAAAATATTAATCATATTTCTGTCATAGACTTAGACAAAAATATCAAACTCTAGTCATTAACATACTGCATAGAAGAATATATGTGCAACCCAGTGGAAAGCAATGGTTTCTTAAGACATAAAAAGCAATAACCAGACAAAAACTAATCAAATAGATGTCATCAAATTAAAAACTTTCCATTAAGAAAGTGAATTTAGAAGGTACATGCTGAGAGAAAATATTTTCAATCCCTATTTCTGACAATGGGCTTGTGTCAAACTTGTATAAAACATGTTCACAACTAAAGAAGCCCAGTGGTGCAGTGGTTAAGTGCTCATCTGCTAACCAAAAGGTTGGCTGCTAATCAAAAGGTTGGCAGTTCAAATCCACCAGCTGCTCCTTGGAAACCCTGTGGGGTAGTTGTACTCTGTCCGACAGGGTCACTGTGAGACGGAATCGACTCGAAGGTAATGTGTTTGTTTTTGTTTTACAACTAAAAAATAAGAAAAACAAATCATAGAAAAGGAAGCAAAGAGACCTAAATTGACACTTCACAAAGGAAAATACACAAATGACATAAGATTGTCAAAGTTACTAGTCATCAGGGAATGAACAGTAAACTGAAATGAAATGTCACTAAAAGTAGAAAGAATGACAGCACCAAATTCTGGCCAGGATGTGGAGTGGTAGGAGCTCTTACACTGATAGTAGAAATTGACTATAAATTGAATATAAAGCAATGTTGGGGGATAAACAAGTCATTTCTTAAAAATTTCTCATAAACCACACCAATCATTGTATACAACAATTGAATTCCTAGGTTTTACCCAAGATAAAATAAAACTTCTGTTTAAACTAATTGTACACAATTGTTCGTTAACAACTTTATTTTATGATTTTCCTAAAGTGGGAAAACAAACACAAATGTTCATCAAAAGATGGGTAATCACACAAATTTTGGAATATTTACCCAATGAAATTCTATTCGGCAATAAAAATACATCAACTGCAGATAACAGCAGATCGACAGCAGAGATGAATCTCAAAATAGTTATGCTAACGATGGCGGCTAGTTACAAGAGTCTATATTAACTTCTAGAATATGCAAAAAAATCTATGGTGAAAAATATCAGGTCGGTGTTTGTGCCGTAAGAGAAAACAAAAGTTCACTGAAAAGGAACACAAGAGGATTTTTTGAGGTGATGGAAAAGTTCTAAATCGTAATAGAGTACGGGATAAATGCGTATATTCATTTGTTTAAAATGTGCACTTAATATATGTGCATTTATATGTGCACAAATTTTATCTAAAATAATCAAATCCAAGCCTACAGAGAAAAGAAGAGTATTTATGGTTGTTGAAATTAAGTGATGCGTACATTATAATACTCTTTTTAGTTGTATATGTTTGAAGTCCTTCATAATGAAATGCTATAAAGAAATCGACCTAGTAAGAGAAAAAAAGGTTTTTTTTTAGAGAAAAAGTGAAACTTCGATTTAACGAATTATTCAATTTGGATCTTATTTTAGCGATGATATTCACTTTGAATGAGACATTAAATAATCGCACCAAATTAATACAAAACTCCAGAATCCTAAAATAAGTACCATATTTCATAATCACATTCAAAGAGCATAAAATAAACATTTGTGAAGATCAAATATTATGTAATGACTTCCATTATTAATATGATCTAAGCTTTTTATTCCTCATATTTTCCTTCTTATACACACTCATCAGCTTCTCAGTGAAATGCTAACCATAGTACATTATTTATGACTGTTCGCAACAAGCTCATTGATAACCGCCATTCCTCTGAATGATGATGGACTGCGTAGAATTACAAAGCCAGACCAAAGGCCAGAGTAGTGTCTTAGGCTGTGCCCTACAGTTCTCTCCAAGATTTCTTTAGAGTTTACCCTTTATTTTACAAGAGTTACAGTATATATTTATGCCAAATTGAACAAAATTCTATATTACCTTTGGAAAATTCAAATCTAATGTCTGGGAGCCAACGGTTTTCTCGATGGGAAATAACCCAATTGGATGGCCTCCAGGGTGCATTTTTTTCCTCCGCTTGAAATATAAACACTCTCGTTGTTCTCTTTCATTTAATTGAATCTTTATTCTAGAAAAAGGGTCCATCAAAGACAATAATATTTGCCAAACACTCTGCTAAATTATTTATACAAATATTCTCACTCAGATTTCTTAACAACCAACTTTACATAAAAACAGCTGAGATTAAAGGAATCTAAAAAACTTGTCTAAGGTAACTCATAAAAGTCAGTTGTACGGCTGGGTTTCAAAAGTGGCTTTGTCTCCATATTATTAAATCTCATAAACTTTGTTCAATATTTCTTTTGATTAAGTAGGTCTAGAAGGATGAAGTAATTCTAAGTTAAAAAGGAAAAGAGTCTATTTTCCATTGCACAGTTATTTAAAGCCTATATATTCAGGACAATTATGGAAATATTTTTATAATGTATTAACATGCTTTCACTTATGAAAGATGTTTAGCCTGGGACGAATATACAAATTCCTGGGAAATAACCCTGATACATGGACTCTGTTTGTTGGAACAAAAAACAGAAAAAAACAGGATTCTTTAAGTCAGAGTAACTTGTATTTTGTGTCACTGTACTGATGACAAACACATTTACAGAATTTGGTCCTCAAACACACCTCAGACTCAGGTGAACTGGTACTGTCACTCTTGGTTTGTAGCTCAGAGTATGAAGAACTTTCCCAAAGCTGTACGGCTAATAAGATCCATAAACTATCTCAAAGATGTCACTTTACTGAACAACACATTGTTCTCCCTGACACAGTCTATAGTTCTGGAATCTGGTCATTCGTTATGCTCATATCTGCATTGAAAGTATATCCATCTGTTGTCTGAATGCTCCTAGTCTATAGTGTTAGCTGTCATAAAGAGACCCTGGCACTTAAATCTGCAAAATATCTTAAGTGATACTACCTGATGTGACTTCCAGAAAGTCTCCTCAATGTCCACAGTGCTGGTCTGCCCCACCTGTTAGAGCCTTCCTGTTGGGGGATAACCACAATCACAAACTATGACCTGGACTCCCTTTTCAGGTACAGCATTCTGCCTGTCCCTGCAGTGTCAGGCTGGCCCTGCTTAGGACCCCTCAAGAGGAACCCTTTATGCAGGGGATGTAGCTCCCTTGGGAAGCATGTCCTTTGCTAGTCTCTCTCGGGAATAAGAGCATTTGAGAGTTTATGCTAAGCATTACGAAGCCTCTCATCTCATCTCATTTCAAACCGACATTACTGGAAATCTATTTCCTACACTCTCCTATGATCATGTCTACTGTCCTTACTGGTCAACGTAGCAGCCTATCTGGGCATAAACTCAGCTATAAGGAAGGGGAACACAAGATTGGATCCAGAAGTAAATGACTAAATGATATTTTTTTCCATTCCAGTAAGTTTACTAAGCTATGGGTGAAGGCAGTTCAACAATATATGTATTTTCAAATATCCAAAATTTCTCTTTTATGTGTTGATTCTGGAATGGGGGATTATCAGACAATATCATAAATACCACATGTAAGTAAAATTGTGCTTAAAATCATTCAAAAGCAGTTGCAGTGGTACAACAACAGGGAATTGCCAGAAATTCAAGCTGGATTCAAAATTCAGAACAGGGTTCCAAACAGGTGATATCATTGTTGATGTCAGATGCATCTTGGCTGAATGCAGAGAATACCAGAGAGATGTTTATCTCTGTTTTATTGTCTATGCAAAGGCATTTGACTTTGTGGACCATAACAAATTATGGATTTGTATCCAGTTTGTAGATCCAGAACACTTAACTGTACTCATGCGGTACCTGTATGTAGACCAAGAGGCAAGCAGTCATTCGAACAGAACAAGGGCATACTGAGTGGTTTAAAGTCAGGAAAGGTGTGTATCAGGTTTGTATCCTTTCACCATATTTTTTCAATCTGTATACTGAACAAATAATCTGAGAAAGTGTACTATAAGAATAAGAAGGGGGAATCAGGATTGGAGAAAGAATCATATGCGATATACAGATAACACAACTTTGCTTGCTGAAAGTGATAAGGATTTGAAGCAGTTACTGATGAAGATCAAAGACTACAGCCTTCAGTATGGATTGCACCTCAACATAAAGGTAACAAAAATTCTCACAACTGGACCAATAAGCAACACCAAGTGTAAAGGTAGAAAAGATTGAAGTCAAGGATTTCATTTTACTTAGATCCGCAATCAACGCTCATGGAAGCAGCAGTCAAGAAATCAAAAGACACATTGCGTTGGATAAATCTGCTGCAAAAGATCTCTTTTAAGTGTTAAAAGACAAAGATTTCCCTTTAAGTACTAAGGTGCACCTGACCCAAGCCACAGTGTATTCATTCTCTTCATATGAATTTGAAAGCTGGACAATGAATAAGGAAGACCAAAGAAGTGATGCCTTTGATTTATGGTGTTGGTAAATAAAATATACTGTGGACTACCAGGAGAACGAACAAATCTGTCCTGGAAAAAATATAGCCAGAATGCTCCCTAGAAGCAAGGATGGCGAGACTACGTCTTACATACTTTAGATATGTTGTTAGAAGGGACCAGTCCCTGGAGAAGGACATCATATGGTTAATAATAATAATAATTTTAATAGGCTAGTAAAGCTTTCCATTGGATTCTCCAGTACACAAGCTTCCTCTGTTAAAGGGGATACCCACTCCACTGGAAAATCATGAAGAGAATAGACTTGAGACAAGATGGTGTGTAGCTGCTTTCTTTTGAAGACTTTAGCAGTTTTAGTGGTTCAAGAATTCTTGGAACTATTGTTATATCTCTAGGCAGGAGAGTCTATGAGAAGGGATTGACTCACATTTTTTCTCTTCAAGGCACCTCTAGTTCTACATTTCCTGTCATGGACCCAGGTACACGTCCGGGTCACAAAGAATCTGAGATGATGGTGTAAGGGTTAGGCGGGTCATCTCTACTTTTTGTTTTCCCCAGTATATGGTTGCTTACATTGATCTTCTCTAGCCACTTTTTTTTCTAAACTTACATACCTTCTTTATCCCATTCCAATGCTAAAACCAAATCTACTGTAAATATAATCCTGGAAAAAAAAATAATGCCAAAAGAACTAGGTTTAAAATGACCATCTTTCTGGAACTGTGGAGTAGAACATTCATTGGAAAAACTAAACGGGGAGCGATTATATATTAAAACAAAGAACATTTGTCTTGACGCACCACAAATCCTCATTCCTCACTGGTTGTAATTAACAGAAAAGCAAAATTGCTTTGTTGGTGGTGGTTGTGGTGGTCGTGGTGGTGTTTTGTTTTATTTTGTGTTTCTTTTTTCTAGGAAAGGGACAAAGACTTAGAGAAAGAAATGTGAAATACAGGGAAATGATTTAATGGAAAGACTCTGAGTCAGACAATATGGGTCTGAAACTCAGTTTGTCTGTTTACTGGATATGTGAGTTTGGGCAAGAAATTTAAATGGTGTCTCCATTTCGTCATCTGTAAAATAAGCAGAATAAACACCTGGCACAAATATTATTGTGAAGGTTAAGAATATATACATACTTGTACAGCACTTAAAACATCCTGATACATAGTAAGAAATTCATACGTTTGTTGATAATGGCTTAGTTGTGTCATTTGTTTATAGCATGTGTGAAAATATGGAGTAGGACAATGGTATAAATTATGTGAGGGAGGAATTGGAAATGTAATATTTTAAATTACAGGCAGACCCTGGGTTATAGACAAGATCCGTTCCTAACAGTGTCTTTAAGTAGAATTGTAGGTGAGTTGAAATAGTAGCACAGAGTTCTTACTTAGCCTTACTTCAGTGCAAGAAAAAGGCTCAAAGCCTTTTCAATTATTTAAAAGCTGCATGTGCTGTGAGTGAAGGTGATTGTGATGAACAATTTGTTTTGAGTTGTGATTGGTTCAATCATTTCAAAGTCAGGGCAAGTTTACATAACATTAAAGGGCAAGTACAAGGCATCTATAAATTGGACATCCATACCCCAGGGACTGCCTGTAGTTATGTTGCACATATGAGGTATAATGTTATTTGAAAGTACACTCTAATACATTCAAAAATATGTTTTAAACTCTATCTCAGCCACTAAAATGTTTATTAAAATAGTAATAAATAATAAGTCAATAGAAGAAATAAAATATGTTCGGTTAGGAAAAATGAAGGCAGAAATGAGGGAAAGAGAAAGAATAGATGGAACAATTAGGAGATAGCTATCAACATGGTCAGTTTTAACCTAGCCATATGAATCATCACATTAAATATGAATTATTTAAACAAACCAGTCAAAGTCTGAGATTGTCAGGCTGGATTAAAAAAATAAGACTTCATTATATATGGCCTTTAAGAATCCTTCTTTAAACATAAATACTTAAATATGTTTAAAAAACAGATAAATGTAGATTATGCTAACAATAACCCAAAGACTGGAATATCTATATTAACATCAAATAAGAGAGATTTTGGGCTAATTAATATTTTCAGAGATAAAGGATATTATACAATAAAGAAATAATTTTTAAGAAAAAATAATTTTAAACAATCTTCAATATACATGAACAAAAAAAAAATTTAAGAACTAGTGGAACTAAAGGAAAATTAGACACATTTGTAATTATACTTAGGATTTCCAAAGTGGTGAAAATTTTTAAGCTCTCGGCCACTAGCCAAAAGTTTGGTGCTGCAGACCCACACAGAGGCACCTCAGAAGACAGGCCTGATGACATATTTCCCAAAGATCACACCCTTGGAAACCCTATGGAGCAATTTTACTTTACACATATTGGGTTGCCATGAGTTGGAACTGACTGGAGGCAATGAACAGCAACACGACAATAATTATAGTTGGAGGTTTCACCTAGTATGACCAACCACACAGCTTTGCCTAGCACTGAGAAATTTCCTGGGGGCACGGAACTTCCACTGATAAATCTCGGAAAGTCCAGGGTACTCAGAGATGGTTGGTTGTTCTCCTTAATTTACTCCTTTCTCAGTAATTGAACAAACATGTAGACAGGTGCTGTAGAAAACCTGAATAACATTATCAACCAACTAGACACTGTTGACATTTATAGATGGCTCCTTCCAACAACCTAAGAACATAATTTATTTTCAAGCACACAAGAAAATTTACCAAGACAGAACATCTTGACAATAAAACAAGTCTCAACAAATAAAAATCATACAAAATATGCTCTCTGACAATAAAGGGATTAAACTAGGAAACTAGAGAAAAGGTATCTGGAAAATCATCAAATATTTGTAGTTTAAATGACATATTTAAATAGCTCATGGGTCAGTAAGGAAGTCTCATGGGATATTAAAATAATCTGAATAAAATGAAATTGAAAATGCAACATATTGAAATGTTGGGATGCAGCCAAAACCATATTGAGAAGAAAATTTATAGTCTAAAATGCATACACTGGAAAAGAAAAAAGGTATAACACCAATAACTTACATGTTTCCACCTTAAGAAGCCAGGAAAGTAAGGGGAAAGGAAAATTAAAGTTTTTATAAGGAAAGAAATAACATTTTTAGTGTGAAAACCAATAAAATAGAAAGTGGGTGGGCAGAAGAGAAAGTAGATAAACTCAAAAGTCAATTCTAGGAAAATATCATTTTACATGATAAAATCATTCCTAGACCGATTAAGACAAAAAGAAAGCAGAGGTAAATTATCAATAGCATATCAGGAATGCAACAATAATGTCCACTTTCAATCTTTTTATTCACCATTGTATTGTCCTTCATGGAAACCCTGGTGGCATAGGGGTTAAGAGCTACAGCTACTAAACTAAAGGTTGGCAGTTCGAATCTACCAGGTGAGGAAACACTATGGGGCAGTTCTACTCTGTCCTATGGGGTCGCTATGAGTCGGAATTGACTCGATGGTAATGGGTTTTTTTTTTTTTCATATTGTCCTTCATAACCAGTGAAATAAGGTAGCTAAAATAAATAGAATCTCATGCTTGAAGCAGATAATTCTAAAGAACTACAGACACTTTTATAATACTGATGAATAAATTTAGCAAGTTTGGAGAATACAAGATCCAAACTCAAAAATCAAATATATTTTACATATTTTGTTGCTGTTAGGTGCCATCAAATTGATTCTAAGGCATAGTGACCCTATGTACAACAGAAGGAAACACTGCCTGGTCCTGCACCATCCTCATAATTGTTGTTATGCTTGAGGCCATTGTTGCAGCCACTGTGTCAGTTCATCTCATTGAGGGTTTTCCTCTTCTTTGCTGACCCTCTACTTTACCATATGTGATGTCCTTCTCCAGGGATAGGTCCCTCCTGATAACATGTCCAAAGTATGTGAGACATCCTCACTTCTAAGGAGCATTCTGGTTGTACGTCTTCCAAGACAGATTTGTTCATTCTTTCGGCAGTCCATAGTATATTCAATATTCTTTTCCAACACCATAATTCAAAATTTAGCAGCTGTAGCTCTTAACCACTACACCACCAGGGTTTCCCAATTTTTCTTTAGCCTTCCTTATTCATCATCCATTTTTTGCACGCATATAAGGCTAATGAAAACACCATGGCTTGATCGGGTGCACCTTTGTCCTTAACATGATACCTTTTTAAAGAGGTCTTTTGCAGCAGATTTGCTCAATACAGTGCATTATTTGATTTCTGGAATGCTGCTTCTGTTGGCGTTGATCGTAGATCCAAGTAAACCGAAATCATTGACAATTTCAATCTTTTCTCTGTTTATCGTGATATTGCTTATTGGTCCAGTTGTGAGGATTTTTTTTTCTTAATGTTGAGATATAATCCATACTGAAGGCTACATCACAGCAACACGCAAGTCACCATATTATGACAATCTGACAGAGGCCTGGGGTTATATATTTTAGCAATAAATAATTAAAACTAGAATTTCAAAAATCAGGTCCCAATAGAAAATAAGACATGAAATACTAGGAAACATTTGCAAAACATGTTCAAAATGTATACACTGGAAACTACAGAACATTAGAGACAGAATTTAAGAAAGACCTACACAATGCATAAATGCAGACCAATATTATACCCATGGATTGGAATATCCATGTTTTGCTGATTAGATAGTACACTTTTCATGGTTTGTCTATCTTCTTTCTAAGACTGTTCTTGGTTTAGAAAATGTGTTTATTAACAAAATAAATAATAATAAATAAAAGATGTTCCTTTTATGTAGAAAAGTATTAATATAAATGACATCAGAAATATGGAAACAAATTATAATAAGACTGTAAAAAAGAGAAACATGGGATTTTTTTTGGAAGGAAGATTGAGATGAGCCTTGAAATATTTAGAATTACTAATTTAGAAGAAGCAATAATACGAATTATAGGAAAGTCTTCATGTTTAAAAATAAAATGAATATAAACCAGGTGTGGATTGTCCTGGATGAATTTTGTATGCCTTAGTAATAAAGGCTAGGGTAATAGTTGGAAAATTAAGATGACTTGAAACATTTACCGATAAAGGACAAAGACTAGAGCCTTCAATATGGATTACCACTGACCATAAAGAAAATGAAAATCATGACAAAAGTTGAAGAAACTGAAATTGTCAAGGATTTAATCCATGAAACCAGCAGTCAAGAAAAGAAATAAACAAACAAAAAAATGGATTGCATTGGGCAAGCCTGCTACAAAAAAACCTCTTCAAAATCTTAAAAAGTAAAGAGATGACTAAGGCGTGACTGACCCAAGCTATGGTCTTTTCAGTCACCTCATATGCATGCAAGAGCTGAACAAGGAAAACAGAAGACAGAAGAACTGTGATGTTGGTGAAGAATATTGACTATACCATGGACTACCAGAAGAACAAACATATCAGTCTTAGAAGAAATACAATCAGAATATTCCCTAGAAACAAAGATAGGGAGACTTTGGCTTACTCACTTTGGACAGGTCATAAGGAAAGACCAATGGCTGGAAAATGACATCATATTTCATCAAGTAGAGGGTTAGAAAAAATGAGAAATACCCTCCATGAAGTGAATTGACATGGTGTCTGCAACAATGGGCTCCAACATACTGAAGATTGTGAGGATAGCACGAGACAGGACAATGTTTCATTCTGTTCTACATTATGTCTCTATGAGTCAGAGCTGACAAGATTACAACTCACAACAACAAAAGAGTTGAAAATTTAAGTGGCATATGGGCAGAGGTCTTAGCATTTTAAAATTCATTATTTACACAATTCCTAGAAGAACGTCTCACATGTAACTACTGCCGTATAAGTATTGAATAAGTGAATGCAAAATAGTTTGTTTAATGCATCTTAGCAATTTTTCTGCACTGAAAAAATGAAACATTTAAGCAAGGTCATTTCATATTCAAATGTTTATCAAATATTTATTGTAACTCAGTTCAAGAATTCTTAAGAAGTGTTTATTGATGAGGGGGAGATACTTCGTTGTTTTTCTTGTTTTTGCCTTGTTCCTGTATTGCTCCTTCTTTTCCCGTTTTCTGGTTCCTGAGGCTTTTTCTTAAGCTCTCAGTGAGTGATGAGAAAATTAAGGCCTCAGATGGTATGGATAACTTTGTAGAAAGAAAGAAATATTATGTCTCTAGAGTACCACCAGATTCCCGAGGGAAGTGTCCTCTATGTTATAAACCCCACTCAGTCATGATCCTTGCTGACCTGAGACACACTTCTCAGTGTCACACAACACACACACATGCATTCTTTTTCTGAAGTTCAGATTTGTGTGAGTATTTTAGCACACACTAGAAGGGGCATTTAGACACTCAACATGTTGTGAACAGTTGGTCTGTTCCTCACTGTAATAGAGAAGATAAGTAGAAGAGAAGTGATTAGCATGATAGCGATTAAATATATGGATATCAGTGCACAGTGCTAAACAAGGGATATGATGAAGAACCAAAGCGTAAGTAACTGTGTTGATGCACTCAGGGATATTTGTCCCTGTTTATGCTCCTTTCCTGACACACCAAGGTGGGCTTTGAAACAATACTTTGAAAAAACTGAAGACTCTTGTATGTAAGAAAGACAATATTGATAGAAAATTGTATATTTCTAGCTGCATTGATGTCAGCTTGATCTTGTTTTAAATCTCACTTTAGCCAATTACTAGACATATGATCAAGTTACTTAACTTCTATGAAGGAAAAATTTCATGGTGATAATACCTCATACACAGAGTTGATATGTTTACAATTATATGCTATGAAAAATGCAAATTCGTGTAAAGCCTGTAACACTGTATTACACACTAACTCTGTATTTTTGACTTGGTAGTGATAGGTGCTATTATTGTTATTTTAAGCATAACCTTGTAGAATTATAGATTCCTTTTGGTTTGAAACCATTAGGCAAGTGTTGAGATTTCCAGATATCTCTTTATGGTCACCTGTTTATCTCATTCTGTTGATGCCTGTCATGCCATGAATATTATATGGGAGGAAGTTTTGTTCTTGTGCTTTTCAAGGCTATATTTCTAAGCATTTGAGTAGTGCCTCAGAAAGAAAATGTATAATGAATTTGTTGTTCATTGATTGAAATAATGGATAACTCATTGAGCTAAATTATAAGGGACAGTATTCAATGACTTCCAAATTCTCTTCCCAATTCACATCGGAGTTGAAATCTACTGTTCTACATGTAAGTACAGCCTGGTCTGTTTTCCTTTAGTCCATGTTATTACATTTACTTTTTATCAGCCATCATCATTAACTCATTTGTAAATTAGAGTTCTTAGGAATCAGAAACAATAACACGTTGGGAGAGATAGAACTCATAAATATTTTATTGGTGGTAGCTTTATTGAAAAACGCTGGTTTTTCTGAAGTTTCACTGTAGTTTTTTTTTTCTTTTGCATAGAGAAACACAAATTTCTGCCTGACCTGTTTGATTTTTATTCTTCTTTTGAGTGTTTTTAAATTTTAATGCAACACAATAAAGAAACACTAATAAAATGTCCCAAAATCCCACAACCTAGAAATTTCTATCATTCCTATTCAATGTAATTTAATACAAATTCAATGTAATTCCTGTCAGTTTTCTTGTGCAAGTATGTATTTTTCATTAAAGTTATCATACTATATATCCAAAGACAGATTCATCTAGTGATTAAATGTACTCCCTCTGGCTTTTTGGATAAAAGTGACCTCACTGCTGGTTACCTGGGAGACAATGCCCCAGCTATTTTACTTCCCTGTGGTTCATTTTTATCAATTATAAAATTGGACATTGCCAGTTATACAGTAAGAAACAAAAACATATTAAGCATTTGTTAGTATTCTGATTCTTTATAAAGATTGTCCATGATATTGAAACACTTTGTTAGTGGCTAAGTTCGTCAAATGAATATAACATAATTTAATTCTGCAATCTGAAATATCTGTTGTTATTGTTATTTGCTGTCTAGTTGATTCCGACCCAGGGTGACCCCATATGTTGCCGAGTGGAACTATACTCCATAGGGTTTTCAAGGCTGTGACTTTTCATAAGCAGATCTCCAGGCTTTACTTCTGAGGTGCCTCTTGTTGGGTTTGTACTGCCAACCTTTTGGTTTATAGTCCAGTGCTTAACCATTTGCGCCATCAAAATATCCAAACAACACCAAGTTGCCCCTCTCCTTATCCACAAAGACATATAGCACAGGGACAACTTCAGATTAATTTAAAATATTTATTCATGAACATTACTTTTTTTCCTGATTTCCTATTTGTACATTACCCTAGTAGACACAGTAGAAATAAACATTTGTGTATTTTTAGCTTTTACGTAGATTAGAGCCAGTCCAAGCTGTGTCTGTCTTATTCAGCATTCCAAGTATAAAGCCCTTACCTTCTAGTCAGTTCTGACTCCTGGCAACCATATAGGACAGAGTAGAACTGCCCCGTAGTGTTTCCAAGGAGTGCCTGGCGGATTCAAACCACCGACCTTCTGGTTGGCAGCTGCAGCTCTTAACCACTATACCACCAGGGCTTCCATTCCAAGTATAGGCCACCCCTAATTTTTCTAGAGCCCTTGTTCACTTATATGAAGAAGTGGCATATAGCCCCCCTCTTTTTGTTTTGTTGCTTTGACTCCTTTCCTCAAATATCCCTTTAAAGTGGGCAGAGGGAAGGCTCTGCTCAAAAAGAGAGGAAACAAACTTTTGTAAATCTGTGATCTTCTTAGTGCACTGTCCCATTTAGAGTTGTGTGGGCAGCAGAAAGTGAAAAGAAGATAAAATTTGCCCTCTACTGCTACCAGAGCACCATTATATAGTGGCAATATAATATTACCATACCAAAACCAAAGCTGTTGCCGTGAATCAATTCCGACTCATGGCAGCCTTGTATGTTACAGAGTAGAACTACTCCATAGGGTTTTCTTAGCTGTAATTTTTACAAAAGCAGTTCACCAGGCTTTTCTTCCACAAAGCCACTGGCTGGGTTTGAACCACTAACCTTTAGGTTTGCAACTTCACAAACAGCTTGCACCATCCAGTGACCTTAGGGCCTGACAAGGTCTTTCCTTCACAATGCTGAGATGAACAGAGAAAAGCAAAAGCTCTGTTACTATGTTATCACCTTTACTTTGCAGATGACACAGTAGAGACCTACAGGGTCGCTATGAGTTGGCATTGACTCAACAGCAACGGGTTTCGCTTGGTTTTTTATAGGACAGAGTAGCGTTTCCAAGGAGCGGCTTGTAGATTCGAACTGCAGACTTTTTGGTAAGCAACTGAGCTCTTATATTTGAAAAGTTGAATACTCAGAGAAACCAGAATTGTTCTTGAGGAAAACCCATTGTCATAGAGTCGATTCCAACCTATAGAGACCCTATAGGACAGAGTGGAAAACCTGGTGGTGTAGTACTTAAGACCTGTGGCTGCTAACCAAAAGGTCAGCAGTTCTAATCTACCAGCCACTCCTTTAAAACCCTTTGGGGCAGGTCTACTCTGTCCTATAGGGTTGCTATGAGTCTAAATTGACTCGACGGCAATGGGTACACAAGGAAGAAGAGCAGAAAACAGTTAAAAAGTGTAACTATTTTATATTTTAATAGATATTATTTAAAACTCATCTTTATATATTTGATTTGGTATATTTTTACATTTTACAAAATAAAACATATGCTTCAAATCATTAAATTTTTAATACTCTTTAAAGCAGAGACATACTTGAAAATTGGAATATAAATTATTTGAAGGAGTCACTGCTAACTTTTATCTTCATTGTATTTTTGTACATATGTTTTATTTAAGGACTTTTTCAAAAGCTACATAAAATTACATGGTATTTTACTTTATCTTACAAAAATCCTTTAAAAAATTCCCTTCTTAATGAATCAGTTGAACTTCAGTTTAGCATAGTAGGATGCAATAAATTACATTATTCTCCGAAATATGTTCCAGCACTATGGATGCTATTAATAAATTATGCATTCTTTCTAACTAGACTTGAAGTCTGAACGGATTTACCATCATTGCCCTGTCATGCCACATACCAATGACACCTTCTTCAAGCCGTCTATCTTCACACTAATTGGAGTTCCAGGCCTTGAATTCATGCAACACTGGATTGGGATCCCATTCTTCATCTCCTTTATCTTGGCCATGATTGGAAATAGCCTCCTCATCACCATTATCCGCACTGAGCGTAGTCTCCATGAGCCCATGTATATCTTTTTAGCTGTGTTGGCAGCAACTGACCTGGGTCTGACTCTTTGCATTACCCCTAAAATGCTGGCTATCTTTTGGCTACAGTCAAGGGAGATTTGCTTTGACTCCTGTCTAATCCAGATGTATTTCACTCACACTTTCCAGTGCATGGAGTCTGGCATTCTCCTTGCCATGGCCTTTGACCGATATGTTGCTATTTGTGAGCCTCTGAGGCATTCTGCTATCCTCACTAAGAAAGCGTTAATCAGCATTATATTGGTGGTGATCATACGAGCGTCTGTTATCATCATCATGTGTCCACTTCTAATAAAACTGCGTCTGAAGCATTTCAGAACTACAGTTATCTCTCATTCCTATTGTGAGCACATGGCTGTGGTAAAGCTGGCCTCAGAAAATGTCAGGGCCAATAAAGCATATGGATTGTTTGTGGCTTTCTCAGTCCTTGGATTTGATGTAGTCTTCATCTTCTTGTCCTATGCCTTTATCTTCCATGCTGTCTTCAAACTGCCACAGAAGGAGGCACGATTCAAGGCATTCAACACATGCACAGCCCACATCTTCGTCTTTCTCCAATTCTATATCCTCACATTTTTTACATCCTTCATACACAGATTTGGCTTCAATGTTGCTCCTTACGTACATATTCTACTGTCCAATCTTTACTTGCTTGTTCCACCCTTGCTTAACCCTATTGTCTATGGAGTAAAAACCAAACAGATCCAAAAGAGGGTTATCAAAATGTTCACTACCAAGAGTTAAAATGATACACGCTCCAGTGCTGCATTCACTCTTCATAGTGCTATGCCTACCAATTCTTGTCATACATAGTGTTATTATAATAGCCTTTGTATTTTTTAGCTCACATAGGGTTAGTTATAAATTTAGTAAAAAAATTGCCAGTAATTCTTATACCAATTTTCAGACACCATTTCAGAACCTTGAACCCCTTTCAACATGATATTTACCATGAAAAGTTTCATTAACGTTATAAGATATATATATATATATATAAATATATATATATGATATCCTCTGTCTTTGAATAAGGCTCGATGTCACAGAATGTTACCCTGAGTTTGCCTGGTTTTCACTTGGTACAACTATCATACTTGTTCTCATACTTTTTACTACTAGATTCTGAAGTATGGATGCATAATGACAGTGTTCGTATTTTAATTATTGGTAAATTCCCAATTCTCTGAGATCCCATTGCTATCATAAATTTGCAAATAACATGGTATAATATGTATGTAAATTTCTTATCTCATTTCTGATCTTTTTGTACTCACTGTGGGTTCTATATTCTTTGTTGGAATCAAATGTTTCCTGTGAAAGCAAAAACTAAATCTTGTTAAATCTTTTTTTTTTTTTTTAATCACTTAAATTTTCTGGAAATGACTTCTCGTCATTGAAATCTTTACATTTATTCTACTCAGTGTACCCTTACAAAATTGTGTTTTTGAGAAATTATCAAGAGATAAGAGCCATGTGTCTTTCTAGTATACCACCTAATAAGCCCATGAACATGGGAGCATCACTTACTCTCTCTGTGTTACTATAATCATTTTGCTGAGTTGCTCAGAAAGCTAATTGTTCATGTATCAGTGAATGCATTTCTCAATGCTCTCAAAGATTATCACTCTCATGTAGTGTAAACCAAAAAACCAAACTCAGTGTTGTCGAGTCAATTCTGACTCATAGCGACCCTATAGGACAGCGTAGAACTGCCCCACAGAATTTCCAAGGAGCACCTGGTGGATTTGAACTGCCAACCCTTTGGTTAGCAGCCGTAGGAATAAACCACTATGCCACCAGGGTTTCCTCATCTAGTACATGTGCATTAAAATAATTTGAATTATTGATGTTATTCTTATCTTAAATTTCTAGAAGGCACACATTTGCCTGATTATTGGATTATCAGTTCCTGCACTCAGTGAACACTTAATGAGTGGAAATATGTTTAAAAAAAAAAAAGGATGGTCAAACTGTAGTGAAGTAATGCCTCAGAATGCACATTTTATATTTTTCTCTTCTAGAAGTTCAGGATAACGGTAACATACTCTTTTTTTTTTTTAATTTCTATCAACATCTTTTTACCACTGTCATTTAACTTTTCTCTTTGTCTACTCTCCCTTTGTATATAGGCTAAAAATGCACATTATTCACAAAGCCCCCTTTAGAAGGGCTTCTTTTGCATTCTGCATATGTCTCCTAATTGCTACAGTTTGCTTACTGAACAGCTAAAATAAAATGATAAGATTTAAATCAGAAGATTCCATTTCTTATTTATATCTTATGTTTTAGAGTTTGCCTAAGCATGGTATTGGTTCTCATACCATATTTTTAGACAAATAACACACACCTCCTTGATTGCCAACTGCGCCCTCCCCACCACTCCCCAAGGTATTTTTGTAAGTGCTGCTATGCCAATTTTTTTTTATATGCTGCTGTAAAAAAATTAGCATAATATTCTTAAGAAAATACCTCTGTCGGGGGAGGGCACAGGTGGCAAACAAACGTAGAAGGCATGCATTATTTGCATACAAACACAATATTTCTCCATGGCCAATAAAAAGATGTTCAAAGTTTTCATGTGATTGTGTTTCTGTGAGTGCATGTGTTGGTACAGAGTGGGTCTGGAGGTGAAAGCCTAGTTATGAAGAAGTAGATGAGTATTAAAATTCCAAGGAATGTTGACATTTAAGGGGCAAGTGTAAAATCAAACCAGGAAAAGAGACTGAGAAACATGTTGAATTCAAAGTGATAAAAAAAAATTAAGAGTGAAGAGAAAAGCACTTAAAAATGCTGGAGAGAGGCAAATAATAATGATTTTTTTTAGTAGAGGCAATTTGCAAAGGTTTAATAAAATGATGTGGATTCAATATGTTTTGTCGTGAGCTGAGAGATGAATGTTAGTTATTCAACCACACAAGCAAGTAATCACAGGCTATACCTAACATTTTGAGATGTTTAGGTGTATAGAGACTGAGGAAGATAGAGGGTAGACAGAGACAATCGAGTAAAATAAAGAACAATTACATGATTAAAAATATGAAGATATTTGGTGAGGCATGGACTAAATACAGAACACTTAGGTGTATTTAGGCCCTTTATGAGGAAATCAATTGTAGAGCATCACAAGTATCTATAATACTCATCATGAGTATTAGTGTTACTAAAATTGGCTTATCCATTCACCAGTAGAAGGACATTTAGATTGTTTTCAGTTTCTAGTATTTATAGATAAGGCTCCAATAAACATTAAAATATAGGTCACTATATGAACATGAGTTTTCATAGGGGTTTAAGCCATAACGCGGTATCTGCCTACTGAAATTCTTCCAACCCTTCTACACACTAAACTACTGTGTTGTTGTTAGGTACCATTGAGTCAGTTCCCACCCATAGTGACCCTATGTACAACAAAACAAAACACTGCCCGGTCCTGCACCATTCTCACAATTGTTGCTATGTTTGAGTCTATTGTTTCAGCTACTGTGTCAATCCATTGTGTTGAGGGTCTTCCTCTTTTTTGATGATCCTCTACCAAGAATGATGTCCTTCTCCAGGGACTGGTCTCTCCTGATAACATGTCCAAAGTACATGAGATGAAGTTTCAGAATCCTCGATTCTGAGGAGCATTCTGTCTATACCTCTTCTAAGACATATTTGTTCCTTCTTCTGGCAGTCCATGGTTAGTCAATATAAACTACCATATCTTCCATGAAGTCTTCCTGATCAACCTGGTACAAAGTGATCGGACCTACTTCTTTGAATCCATAATACTGAGTTTCTCACTTTTGTTGATTTGTCATAAATTACTTCTGAAGAACATTGCAATATTTTCAAAATTTTATAATAAAGTAATTATAAAACGACAATATTTATGGAAAAAATTTTTATTTTTACATTTTACACTATCACTTAGAGTCTGGAAACTTGACAAATTTGGTCAGTATTTAACTCCCACTCTTCTTTCATACTAACTCTAAATTCTGCATAAATATTGCTAGTGATTGCAGCATCCAAAGAAATATGGCATCAAATCTAAAATATCAGTCAGCATAATGTATGTTCAGAGCTGATATACACATGCAAATTAGTAGGAATTTTTTAGATAATTATTTTTATCATCATACTAAAAACAGTGTTATCATCATTTCTGCTTAGAAACCCAAAAATGCAATATTAACTTCTAAAAACTGAGGCTATAAATATAACCATTTATGTTTCTTTATTTGAGATGAATTTGCAGGAAACAAATGGAAAATATATAGAAAATACATTTAACAATACAAATAATAATATATAATTGAGTGGCTCTGCTTAGTTTATAAACATAATCTCTCATTTGATATTCATTGTAACATATAAGGTAAATAACAGTAACTTCCCATATTCAGGTGAGAAAATGAAGATTTAAGACAATGACAAACTTGCCTTAGGACCTGCTGGTCATTATTTGTAGACCCATAAATCTAAACCAATTTTTTCTGCTTCCATAATCAAAGCTATTTATCTCTTACCTATAATGAAGGGAAAATGTTTTGAGTTGTCTACAGCAGGGTTATGAATTTTCCAAACTTGAAAGATTTTTGGAACAAAAAACAAGCTATGGAAGTATATGTCAACATTTTTAGGGATATTTGGACTAGAAAGCTGTTCTATAGCTTCATAGATTTACAATACAAAATTTTAAACTAGGATATATATCTTAATTTTTCTAAAACTTACCCAATGTTAACTTTGTTTGCAGTGATGCCTAACCAAAATGTGCAAATATCCACAGGCATGAGACAAAGTGACTAGCGCACAAAAGAATATGGAAAACTTTCTAAATCAAAATTTAACTCTATGAATGTAGTGATCAAAATGCACATATAAGGTTCTCTGTTGTTATTTACCATATAATTGGATATTAAACCGTATATTTTCAGTCTGTAAAAAAAAAAAAAAAAGGTTGCCATTGAGTGGATTCCAACTCATACAGACCCTATACCCATTAAATATTTACAGAAGGGAGCCAATATAAACAAGCCTTTCTGTTAAGTACAATTAAACCTAGTTACTATGACAAGGCATTTCTCTTCCCAAAAGGTCCATCTCATATGTATTTGGTTTTATTTCTCTTTCCCTCTTTATTTCTGTAATAATATTATCTTCACATGGTCATAGATCTGCTTGGTTCTGACTCCATAGATAACAGGGTTGAGCATCGGTGGCACTATGACATAGAGATTGGCCAGAAGTATGTGGATATAGCGGGGGACCTCCTGGCCAAAGCGATGTGTCATAAAGGAAAAGAGGGCTGGGGTATAGAAAGCAAGAATTACACATACATGTGAACCACATGTGCTGA
The DNA here is from genome assembly GCF_030014295.1 of Loxodonta africana. Lineage (NCBI taxonomy): Eukaryota > Metazoa > Chordata > Mammalia > Proboscidea > Elephantidae > Loxodonta > Loxodonta africana. The sequence continues at coordinate 84,343,789 of NC_087348.1, forward strand.
GGGACTTGAGCCGGGCTTCACGGGAAGGAAGACAGAAAACAGTACGGAGTATCTGGACATAAGAAATAGCAATGGCTATGATGTCAAACACCAAGATGGAAATAGCACCCAGGCCATAGATAATATTGACCTTGATACTGGCACAAGACAAACGAGCAAGACCCATGTGTTCACAATAGGTGTGGGGAATGACGTGATTCCCACAGAAGGGTAGTCGCAATATGAGAAATACAAATGGAATAACAGAAAGAAATGATCTCACTAGTACACCAAGACCAATCACAGAAACGACCTTGTTAGTGAGGATGATGCTATATCGGAGTGGGTTGCAGATGGCCACGTAGCCGTCATAAGCCATTGCCAAGAGAACTGCTGACTCCATGCCAGTGAAGTTGTGGATGAAAAACATCTGGGTGAGGCAGGCATTGAAGATGATCTCTCTAAGGTTGAACCAGAAGATACTGAGCATCGTAGGGATGGTAGCTGTGGAGAGACCCAAATCAATGGTGGCCAACATGGCTAGGAAGTAGAACATGGGCCGATGGAGGCTGTTCTCAGCCTGGATCACAAACAGAATTGTGAAGTTCCCTAAGAGTGCAGTCAGGTATACAGCAAAAAAAGGAAAGCCAATCCAGATATGGAAAGTTTCTAGTCCTGGGATTCCCAGCAGTAGGAAGGATGAGGGATGGAATTGGGTGTCATTTGTAAGAAACATCCTGCCTGGTAATGCATAAGTCCATGGTTCTTGTAAGTATGTGGTTGGCCAACTTTTATGGCACTAGATAGAACCTGAAGCTTTGGAGACCTAAAGAGAAATAAGAATGTCATATGTTTGTGTAAATTCTCGTCCTTAGTTAATTCACACATTTAGAAATGTACTACGTATAGGGAACAGTGAAGAAGGGATATCTCAATGAGAAAGCTCTGGAAGAAGTTATGTAATAGATTACAATAAAAGTCCTCCATGATATATATTTATTTTTGTTAGTATCCTTCTTCTCTGTTTGTTTGCATTGGCCTCATCACTTCATTATGCCTTAATAACTCCTTATTATTTCCCTTCTGTCATCATCATGAACAAAACCATGTTCAGTTCTGACAACTTAGGTCTTTTCTAGACCCTATACATAGTGACCTCTATTGATTCCAGTTGGTTGGATGATAGCACAGGTGTGAACACACAGCATTGGTAATAACTTGTCCCTGAACACACGGACTCATTAAAATGTACCCTATAATATTAAATATCACTTTTTAAAGGATTAAAACTGGCCCATGTGTTACTACAATATACCTAACTACCACTTATCGAGGGACTACCTAATATTTGCAATTCTTTATATCAGAACCTGTGCAAATAATACATATACGAGGACGTATTTTAGCCCTATTTTGTGTACAGGATCTGAATCTCAAATAGTTTAAGAGAATTGACAAATACTCAAAACGCTTAGAGTAATAGAGATTGGAAAAGAAGCCAGGGAAGAAAGAAATTAATTAAAATGGAGGGAGAATAGAGAGTAAGCAAAAAGACAATTCATGCCTTATTCATGTCACATATACACAGCTCCTCTTCTCCCCACACATGTTCACTCAAACACAAGATCTTTCTTTTTTTTAACTCACATCCTTTTGAATAAGGCATATTAGTATCTTTATTTTGAAGTTGAAGCAATTGAGATTTAAAGAGTTTAAAACACATGGCAAAAAGTTTGAAGAAAAGACTACATAGGAAAAAAAAAAAAAAAAAACCTGAGCTATAAATTATCAGGAGGAAGCCAAATCTATCATTTTCAAAGTTACCTAAATGGTTCTTACATGTTTTCATACACCTTAGTGTTTGCTAGATGGGTATTTCCAAAGCATTTAATCATCCAGTATGTGCAACTATTTTGTAGTACAAAATTATCTCTTCTGATCATCTCAGGTCATGTGAGGATTCCATGGGAGCCATATTAATTATGACCACAATTTCAGTAAGATGATCAGGTGATTACCTAGTCATTGATATGTGGGAAGCAAAGCCAAGAAGAGTAATAGAAGAAATAGGTAATAGAAGAAACATACAATGTAGATAGGGAAGCAGGAAACTCCTAGTAGGAAATGTTGAACATTAGCAAAGCTAAGAGCAGGAGATGCTATTTGCAGAAGACACCCTGTGGAAGTTCCATAGGAACAGAAGTTTATTCCATAATTTTATGGCCTTTTAATGGAATACTAAATATTTTTAAAAGGTGTAATGAAGGATAACAAAAGGATTCACTCATTGAGGCAAAATTTTCTGAAAATTATTAATATAAGTATCAATGACAGGCTGTCTTATTAATTAAAATTTTCTGTATTCTTTGAATGACATCTCTGAAGACCATAAATCTAGACATTAGTCTGAGAAAGTTATAAACACTAGTGTTTTTCCTTTTTTCAGCATACATATACACAGTAGATTCTCAGTTCATGGAAAATTTAGGTAACAGATGCAGAAAAGGAGAAAAATAAGAAACGGCTCTGGTTTTTTGTAAGAGATATAACCCTATAATCTGTGTTTGTAAGTAAAATATGGGGAAATTATGTCTCTCAATTCAGATAATTATATTCTAAAATGGGGCAGCATGTGAGCAGTTGGTATACAGGGAGAGCATTATATGAATAACCAAGCAGAAATAATTGGAAGATAATTACAGACCGAGGAAATTTTGAGGTTGTCTGTTTTATGTCATTAGCATTTAGTGAACTGACTAAATCAGAATTCTGAACATATGTCTTCCCCACTTCCCATACATTCAAAAGTATACTACTGATTTCACTTCTCCCGTATCTTTCAAAAGACTCCAGTCCCCCTGGAGCCATGAAGGTTGGAAGAACCCCTGTAAGTATTGCCCTGAGATAATCATTAAACCTTAAATCAAAAATATCCACCAATGTCTTCTTAAAACCAAGCAATAGTTTAGTACAAAATGTCTGCCTTGAGCATTATGCTCTTTTAAGAACTACTTACACAGGATCAAAGTGACAACAGCAGCTCAAAAGATTAGATGGGAACCTTGGGGGGCAGTGAATTTGTATTAATGGAGGACCAATAACTCAGAAAAGGAGGGTGAGCATTGTTGCACAACTCAAAGAATGTAATCAATGTCACTAAAAAGTACTTGTAGAAACTCTTGAAGTGGTATGTCTTGTTGTGTATATTCTCAACAAAATATTTTTTTAAATAATAAAAATTACCCAAAATAGCCAAAACTCAAAAAAACACAAAAGTCCATCAACTGATAAACATAAATAAAACGTGGTGTACCCATACAGTGGAATATCACTGAGCAATAAAAATAAGTGAAGTACTGATATATTCTATAACATGAATCTTGAAAACATTTTGCTAAGTGAAAGAAGCCAGACACAGAGAGAATCACATATTGCAGGATTCCACTTATATAAAATGTCCACAATAGGCAAATTCACAGAGGTATAAAGTAGATTAGTGGTTCCCAGGAGATGAAGTGGTGTAGGGGATTTAGGTGTTGATGGCTAAGGAGTGTGAGATTTCTTTCAGGGGTAATAAGTTTGTTCTAAAATTGATTGTGGTGATGAACTCACAACTTTGTGAATACACTAAAAGCCATTGACTTGTACACTTTAAATTGTAAATTGTATCTTAATAAAGCTATTAAAATAAATAAATTTATCATCAGAGCAAAAAAAGAAAATGGTACATCTGTCTCATCCTAATGGGCTAGTTTAAAGCACCACCATTTCTTGGGTTGATAACAGCACAGTATTTTCTAGCGCTTCAGACCATGAGCTCTGCTGTCAGACAACTCGTGGTGAAACCCAGTTTTACTAGATTTTCATGTGTAGTTGAAGAAAAGTCAGTAACAAACATTACATTTTAGCTATGGGACCTTTCAAAGTAAATTAACATCTATATTCCTAAAGTTTTCATTTATAAAATACAGATAATGAAGATAAATAACCAGTATATCCGTTGTTAGTTTTAAAACTGGTGATATTTTAAAATCTTTAGAACAAAAATGTTATGTTATCCATCATTCTTTAGAGAGCAGACAGACTGTTTCTTCTAAAACGTGTATCAAATAGATTCAGGCTGAAATCCAAATGCTTTCAGTAGTGTTAGGGTCCTTTTTACTTGTGATCCTATTCATTCCCCAAGCTTTATCCTTTGTCTTCTTTTCCCAAAGCTTGCCCCTTGTTTCCTCTCCTCTTCTATCCCTTCTCTTTCCCTTTGTCTGTCACCAAGCCCTAGAAGTGCCCCAGTGAGCTGGGAGCCAGGGAAGACTCACCAGACTGAGCACCAGGCTAGTGTCCTGTCTCCGTTTTGTCTCCCTCTCCTCAGTCTTTATGAGGACACTGCACTTTGCCTGGGAGAAATTTTCACAAGAAAATCCCCTAGAGCTAGTTTTGTAAAGGTCACAGAGTCTCTGAGGATTCTGATTTCTAATCTCGCTCTCAATCAGGGACAGAAGGCTATTAGGGAGCCCTGGTTTCTAAGTAAGGGGTCATGGTGGTGCAATGGTTAAGCACTTGGCTGCTAACTGAAATGATCACAGTTTCAAACCCACCAGCCTCACTCCACAAGAGAAAGATGTGGCAGTCGACTTCCTTAAAGATTATAGTCCTGGAAAATCTATGGAGCAGTTCTACTCTGTTCTATATGGTCATTATGAATGGGAATCAACTCCACAGCAATTAAGGAAACGAAGGCAGAAGAGCGATGCTTCATGATCATCTTGGATATGTCCAAGGATATTTTGTTACTCACTCTGTGTTAGAGCCAGGGCTTCTAACCTGTCCATTCTGTTTTGACACCCTGTTGAGAATTTGCATTTCCGCCCCAGATATACTGAATCAGAATGTACATTTAACATTCTGTACATAATGGATATATAAGAATCACCTGGGGATCTATAAGAATTACCTGAGGATCCATAAGAATCACCTGGGGATCTTGTTAAAATGTAGATTTTGATATAGTATATCTGGGGTGAAAATGCAAATTCTCCTCAGGGAGTCCAACTGAAATGAATGAGTTTTAAACGCTGCTTAGAGCACACAGTGATTGACACAGCACATTATCTCACCATCCCTGACCATCATTTAGGGATGTGTGTTCAAGAACAAGGTCACCTGAGCAGAAATTCTCTGTTCTGCTTGTAGCTCTATCATTTTACTAACTAAAGTGGCATTGGGTAGGTAATAATTTCTTAACTCTGCTGCCTCTCTCTTTTTTTTTTTTTTTTTCCTGTCACTCCCTTTTTATGTCTGGCTAACCCATTTCTCATTTATGGTTAACCTCAAATTGCAATCATTTACTCTTCCATATATTTTAAGGATTTGTAATGCTGTGATTAAATTTGTAGATGTTTTCTAATGTGCAAAAATAACAGAAAAGTATATAATCAATCCCTATGTACTCACCACTAAGTTTAAGCTGATGTTGCAGTTTGTTTTATTTGTTTCAGCAAACACTACTTAACACTGAAAAAAAAAAAAAATTTACAGGGGCATGTATGCCCCTACAGTCTTTTTCCTATTCCTTCCTCCCCAGAAATGATAACCTACCAATATATATCAAAAGTTGAGTGTATATGAATGTACCCAATTGGCAAGACTCTTTCCAAAATTGAACAATGTACTCTGCCTGGAGTATTATCCTGTCTCCCTTTATATCTTATACCTCCTTCAGTTTTTTTTTTTTTTTAAAAGTCACTTTCTCATGGACTCTCCGTAGTCCTTAAATCTGTGTTACACACCTATGTGCATTTAAGTTTAGAGGGTAGCTCTCTATTTAAAGCCAGTTACCTCTTGTCCATTCTGACTCCTGTTGACCCCATCTGTGTCTAAGTATGACTGTACTTCATAGAGTTTTCAATGGCTAATGTTTTGGAAGTAGATTGCCATGCCTTTCTTCTAAGGTGCCTCTGGGAGGACTTCAGCCACCAGCTTTTCAGTTAGCAGCCAAATATTAACCATTTAATATTGGTTCTCCAGATTCCTATTTATTTACCCAATTTTCCCTTAGTCCTCACCTTGACCTACTCTGAAAAATTCAAATAAAACAAGAAAAAAGCAAGAAGCCAAACCATACATCCAGTTCAAATAATCTTGCTTATACTTAAATGCATCAGAGTATACTACCTATTTTCCCCAACTTAGAACTGAACCTGGTCACACCATAAAAAAAAGAGGCCAAATTGACTCATCCATGTGATCAATTTTGTAAGATGAATTGATAGGTCTATGAGAGAAGACTTAGCTGGCCTTGACAGATAGGATCCACTTACTTTTTTTTTTTTTTTGGTTTATTTCATGGGGACTTAAAATAGATCTGTTTACAAGACATGTGTAAGAAATACATGCCTTAGCCTACATTTCACAGGAAAAGTAAAACAAACAAAAACAAGCAAACCAATAAAAACTGAGTTCTCGGGCTCCTTTAAGGTATACAAGTTTAGGAACAAAATGAAAAACACTGATTCATAGGACAAGGAGGCATTAGAAAGAAGCCCACAACAGGTGCAAAGGATAGCTCAATTTCTGAGACAATTACCTGAGAGTTCTTCTCATGATTGTACAATAGAGACAAAAGTGGTGAAAACAGATAGTGATTTAAGCAGCCAAGCCTGCCTCCAATTGGCCGAATTAGTTGCACTGGCATGACTTCCTCCAGACTTCCTGACTGCCCTTAAGCACTGGGGGTAGTCCCAAGATGTCACGAACAAAGAAGCTATGACATGTGAGACATAAGGTGCTTGGCTCAGGTAAAAGGTGTGGCTATTTCCGGTTGCAGTTGTGTGAAGTGAGATGGAGCACATACCGTGCTGGTTGCTGCAGTGGTAGATGGAACAAAAAAGTGGTGAGAAAACTATTCAGAAAAACAAGGACAGAGGTTCCTTATGCAGTACATTCCTTGTACCACTCAAACCGACTTTTTCTTTTTTTGCATTATATTGGAATCCATGCTACAGCATGGGGCCAAGTTTTTGTGAAAACAAGATGTTCTCACTTGTTTTCCAAGAGTGGGAGTACCAGTCTATTTAGTCATAGAGTCTTCTTCAAGTTAGCAAAAAAAAAAAAGTAGTCTAAGAATCAAGGCAGAAGTTTAGTGAAGTAAACTGCATTCCTTGCTCATACATAGGGTAATAAGGGAGTAATTATTATTATTCATCTCCCTCCCCCTCAATTACCCATTCTAGATTTTCGTGACCCAGAGCTGGCAAGTCCAACAGTCTGGGTTGTTTGCATGGTGGGTGCCACTAGTTAGGCTGTGGGGTTGGCAATTGCCCATTGCCTGCAATCATTGGGCATGGAAGCATCAAGAAATATCCCAATGATTTCCCAGAATTTCAGACATACATCTCTCTGTCCCTCTTATGTAGCAGCAATTCTGGCTTCTTATGAAAATTAGGGTTAATTACCACCACCTGTAGAGCAAATCCTTTACTTGTCTTTGTCCCTCGGTGGTGCAGATGATTTGCACTCAACTACTAACCTAAAATTTGATGGTTTGACCTACTCAGTGGCACCATGAAGAATGGCCTGGCAATCTGCTTCCATAGAGATTACAGCAAGAAAATCTTATAGATTTTCCCAGTAACACGTGGATCCTCTGTCACACATGGGTCGCAATGAATCAGAATTGACCCCGTGGCAATAGTAAGAAGTGCCCTATCAGACTAACCCATAAAACCCATTGTCATAAAGCTAGTTCTGACTCATAGCGACACTACAAGACAGAGTGGAACTACTCCACGGTGTTTCCAAGCAGCACCTGGTGGATTCGAACTGCTGATCTTTTGGTTAGCAGCCAAAGGCTTAACCACTCGACCACCAGGGCTCCGCCTAATCAGACTAGGTACTAATAACAGCTTCAAGTTCCTCCTGACCCTTCCTGCATTTCTTGGTGAATGTAATCACCCCCTGGGAATCAGAATCTCTAGTCAACAAAACCTAAGGTTTTAGGGATAGGAGGAAAAACTCTGGTAGTGTTGGTGAGAAGGGCTGATCCTACCTGGAGCTCTTGTTTCAGATGCCATGCATTCTCACACACACACTGGGGACAGAGCACCACAGGTCAGCTGTTGGCTGACAGCTCCCCAATGCCTTTCCGTCCCTGACTCAGAGCCAGATTAGAAACTAGAATTCTCAGAGTCAGTGGCCTTTACAAAACTAGCTCTAGGGAATTTTCTTTTGAAAGCTCTTCACAGGCAAAGAGCAGTGTCTTCATAAAGACTGAGAAGAGGAAGACAAAACGGAGAGAGGACTCCATCCTGGTGCTCAGTCTGGTGAGTCTTCCCTGTATCTCAGCCTATTGGGCACCATTAGGTCCTGTTGATGAACAAAGGTAAAGAGGAGGGGAGATGGAAGAGAAGGTGAGAAGACAAGGGGCAAGCTTTGGGAAAAGAAGACTAAGGATGAAGCTTAGGGAATGAAGAGGGTCACAATTAGAAAGGGCCCTAATACTACTGAAAGCATTTGGATTTCAGCCTGAATCCATTTGGTGGGCATTTTAGAAAAATCAGTCTGCCTGCTGTCTAAAGAACGATGGATAACAATGTCTACAGAATATAATTTGAAGTGCTTTAAAGAGATTATCTGTTTTAACATTAACGATTAGTTAAAGGGTTGTATATCTCTATTATTTATATTTCACAGATAAAGAAATTGAGGATTATAGATGTTAACTTCCTTGTGAAAGGTCACACAGCTAATAAGCAATTCCTATTATTTATTTTCCTTTGACAACAGAGAAAATAGTGAAACTGGGCTACAGCACAATTAGTCTGACTGCAGACTCTTAAGCATTAGAAAATACTGTCCTGTAATCAACCAACAACAAACAACAATCAACCAAAGAAACGACTATAGTTTAAACCAATCCCATTAGGGTAGAGACAAATGTACTTATTTTATTGATCAATAGTATTTTTCTTCAAATGGATGGTTGTTATTCGGTACCATCAAGTTGGTTCCGACTCATAGAGACATATGTTCACCAGAATGAAACACTGCCCTGTTCTGTGACATCCTCACAATAGTTGTTACACTTGAGCCTATTGTTGCAACCACATTGTCAATCCATCCTGTTGAAGGCTTTCCTCTTCTCTGCTGATCCTCTGCTTTTCCAAGCATGATGTCCTTCTCCGGGGACTGGTCCCTCCTGGTAACATGTCCAAAGCACATGAGAGGAAGTCTCATCATCCTCGCTCCTAAGGAGCATTCTGGCTCTACTCCTTCTAAGACAGATTTGTTTTTTCTCTGGCAGTCCATGGTATGCTTAGTATTCTTCACCAACACCATAATTCAAAGGCTTCAATTCAAATGGGTGGAGAAGGGAAAAGACGATTTTCATATGTCTGAATTGTACAATTCATTGAATGGTAATGATGTTTGTTTAGACAGACAACAGCAAAAGTAAAATTAAATTTAGGATTGGGTTTGTCAAAGGCACGGTAAGAAATTAAATTTTAGAAGTATTTAAGTTGTAGTAGCTTTATGAAAACGTGATTATAATTACAAGGGATGTTTCTGTATCATTTCTCATAACTCCATATGTAATTATCTCATTAAATTTCATTAAAATAAATAAAATGCAATTCCCTGTTTGAACATAGTGAATATTTGTATAATCAGAATCATTTCCGTGAATGTTTGGCACAGTGGCAAATACCAGGTCCCCAAATATACAATGCATTCTGATAAAGACCTCAGGGCTCCTTTATTTTCCTAATAGCCTATATGAATATTTGGAAAGCTCTGAGTTCTAGAATCAGGCTTTGAGACTACTAATTTGTTGTTGTTGCCCTCAAGTCAGCTCTGACTTACGGTGATCCCATGTCTAACAGAACATAATGTTGCCCAGTCCTGCACCATCTTCAAGGTAGTTGGCATATTCAAGTCCACTGTTTCAGCTACTATGTGTTTTGAGTGTCTTCTAACACAGTGGATTCATCTTCCAGTACTATACTAGACAATATTGTGTCGTGAGACCCAGGGCTTATTTGGCTACTTTTCAGAAGTATACTAACAGGCCTTTCTTCCTAGTCTTAGTTTGGAAACTCTTCTGAAACTTATCCATCTTGAGTAACCCTGCTGGTACTTGAAATATTGGTGGTACAGCTTCCGGCATCATAGCAACACACAAGCCATCAAGGTACAAGAAAGTGACAAATGGGTTGTGGTATTCTGTAATGATCAAATATTAAAAGAGGACCAATTTTAATTATTTAAAATGATTTTTAACATTTTGGTATAAATTTTTACCAGCCTGCACATTTATTGAATATTTATTATACGTCTTGTATGTTAATCCCTGTGTACTGTTATTCAATCAACCGAAAATAATGGCCACCTTTATATTTAAGACCCTGGTGGCGTAGTGGTCAACTGCTATGGCTGCTAACCAAATGGTCGGCAGTTCAAATCTACCAGGCGCTCCTTGGAAGCTCTATGGGGCAGTTCTACTCTGTGCCATAGGGTTCCTATGAGTTGGAATTGACTTGACAGCAAAGGGTATTCTTTTTTTTTTTTTGGTTTTATATTTAGGGGATAGGAGAATATCAAGTTGTTCAAAATTTAAAAGGGATTTTGTTAGTGATGATGTTGGTGATTAGAGAAGGTAACTAAAGAATGGAATGTTCAGGAAAAATTTTTGTGTAGTATCAGTGATAAGACTTTTTTATTAAACTAACAGAGAAGAGGATGCTAGCAAAATTGAAAGTACCGTGTAGAACATTTTATTTTAATTCACTATACAACTTTCTTTAGGGCCTTATCCTTGAGATTTCACTCATAGCTAGTGCTCTGTACATAATAAATTTCAAGTTGATAGAATTGTCTGCAGAAGAGAATGTACATAATTTTATGATGTTATTATGTTATCTTTACGTCTCCGACACTGCAGGATTATATCTGGTGCCTTGCAGACTGGGTGAGCACACATTTCTGACAACTGAAACTTATCCATTACCATATAGAATGTTGCCTATCAATGACACTCAATTCCACCCCTCGTCTTTCCTGCTGCTGGGAATCCCAGGAATGGAAACGCTCCCCATCTGGATCGGCTTTCCCTTCTGTGCTGTGTACATGATTGCACTCTTAGGGAACATCACCATTCTGTTTGTGATCCGGGCTGAGAACAGCCTCCATCAGCCCATGTTCTACTTCCTAGCCATGTTGGCCACCATTGACTTGGGCCTCTCCACAGCTACCGTCCCTAAGATGCTCGGTATCTTCTGGTTCAACCTTAGAGAGATCATTTTTAATGCCTGCCTCACCCAGATGTTTTTTATCCACAACTTCACAGTTATGGAATCAGCACTTCTCTTGGCAATGGCTTATGACCGCCATGTGGCCATCTGCAACCCACTCTGATATAGCACCATTCTCACTAACAAGGTTGTTTCTGTCATTGGTCTTGGCATATTAGTGAGGTCATTTGTTTTTGTGTTTCCATTTATATTTCTTATTATACGATTGCCCTTCTGTGGGAATCACATCATCCCCCACACCTATTGTGAACACATGGGTCTTGCTCGCTTGTCTTGTGCCAGTATCAAGATCAATATTATTTATGGTTTATGTGCCATTTGTAATCTCCTGTTTGACATCATAACCATTACTATTTCCTATGTCCAAATACTCAGTGCTGTTTTCCATCTACCTTCCCATGAAGCCCGCCTCAAGTCTCTCAGAACGTGTGGTTCACATGTTTTTGTAATTCTTGCCTTCTATACACCAGCCCTGTTTTCCTTTATGACACATCGTTTTGGCCAGAATGTCCCCCACTGTATCCACATACTTCTGGCCAATCTCTATGTCATAGTGCCACCGATGCTCAATCCTGTTATCTATGGAGTCAGAACCAAGCAGATTTATGACCATGTGAAGAAAATATTAATGTAGAAAAAAGGAAAACACGAGGAGTATTATTCGATATGGATGAGATTCGGTATGCACTTTTATGGAACTTTAGGCAGAGAAATGATTTGTTATAGAAACATATTCAGTGGGTATTTATGATTGCTGCCTTCTATAAGTATTTCAATGCACCAAATTCCCATCTGTATTTCCAACTACTTTTCTTATTACTTTTGCTACATTCTCTTGACCATATTCTATTCCTTTTATTTGACCATTTTATTCGTTTCAATGCCTTTTTGATGTTTTGATATCAACAGATTTGAATGGACACATTGTTGCTAGATTAATTGGTTTTTCGTGGAGCTTTTTTTCTTCTCCCAATATAATTAAGATCATTTTTAAAGTGTCTCTTTTTTTTCAGAAGTGCAGTATAGTAGGAATACAATGGTGACTATGTTGCTTTCCTGATTTTGTTGAATTTACAGAGTTTAAAATTGATCAGCCATCTTAACTTATAAACATCCATATTTTCCTTTTAGCATTTTTTATATAATTATATTTTATTTGCCTCCCCTTACAAAAAAATAAAGCAGCATTGAATTCCTATTTAAGGCAATCTGACAGTTTTTGTCTTTTAAATGTGCTACTTTAAAAATTTTTTTTTTACTTTTAAAAATAGACTACTTATGTACATTTAAGATAGTTACTCGTGTTTTCTATCTAATATCTTACCTTATATATTTACAGTCTGTTACACCCACATGACCTGTGAGCCATTGTCACAACGATGATTTTCCATTTTAGGATTATTTTCTTATTGTTACTACAGCATACCCCTTTGCTTTGATTTTATACATCATTTTACACTTATTTTAGCCACTGTCATAGAGATCCCCACATAACTTGTCAAACAAACAACGTCTAATATAAATTAGTAGTATTACCCCTTTGGGTGAAGAAAGGATCTTAGAACAATTTTAGCCCATTTACCCACTTTCTTACATATAATATTGGTGGAGCATTTTGCTTCTTATAAAGTTTATACCTTAAACACATTATAGTTATTGTTTTATATAGTCAGTGCTCATTTCAACGGTTGTGCGTATTTACTTCTCCATTGTTACTCATTCCTCCCTGATCTCTAAACTCCTATCTTGTAACAATCTTACTCATGCCTGAGAAATAAACTTTGATACTTCCTTTGATATTATTTTGCTGGTAATAAATTTTGTTTGCCTAAAAATGGCTTTATTTCATCTTTATTTTAAAGTCATTTTGATGTTATAGAATCCTAACTTAGATTTTTGGTTTGTCCTTTCTTTAAGAACTTTGAAAATATTATTTTCTTGCATTCTGGCTTTCCTTTTTTTGGTGAGGTGTCAGGTGTCAATTTTAACGTTGCTGTTTTAAAGATAATATATCTTTTCCCTTTGTTTGCATTTATAATATCTTTTGTGGTGTGGATTTATTTGTATTTTTCTTTTTTAAGTTTTTATTCCTTATAGAATATTTTACTTAATTTCTTTTGAAAGTTTCACTAAATGCTTAGTCATTTTTTCCATAAATATTCCCCCATTCCATTTTCTATGTGTTTTCCTATTTGACTTACAAGTTCACAGATAGATTTCATTCTCTCCATTACTCTATCAACATTTTAAAATTCCCACCCTTTTGTATCTGAAACTCTAGGTACATGTTTTATAACGCATATTCTATTTTCCTAATTCTCACTTAACCTGTGTCTAATATGTGGTTAAACCAACCTGTTTTATTCTGAGATATTTTCCTAAATCCTTTATTTTACCATAGTTCCAAATCTCTGCCAATAATTTTAATATTTTATTTTCTGTAATTTAAATACATACATTTTAAAAATCTGTTTTCTCTGTTATACATATGACCTGTGCATATAAATCTATTGCTTATGTTTTCTCTTTTTGATATATTATTATTATTATTATTGTCTCATTGTATAACTGGATTTTTTAGGTTGTTCTAGATATGGTATATTAAAAATACAGACGTTCTTTGAGACTTAGAGGAATGTCATATTCCTTCAAAACATCTTCATTCTTGCTTTCTTGTAGAAGACTAGAGGACTCAGGTTTCCTGAATCACTTCAGCCTCTGTAGGGGCTGAACCATTTGGCATCTTCCTTACTCCTGTGGTTTAGCCCGGCAGGGCTCAGGTCCAACACCTGGGTTGTTTCCCAGATGCTGATTTCCAATTTTAATCACCCCTGTCCAATAACTCTGTACAAATTTCTGCTCAGCCTTTCATCCTCTCAACTTGCTCTTTTGTAATTGTCCATTTCCCCTAGAGATAATGGTATCCTACTTGCTAGACTTAACTCTCTGTGTTACTGTTCTCCTATAACTTGACTCTGTGATTATTTAATGCTTTTATTCCTGTTTGCCTTCAGAGACTTTTAGCTTGGTTTCTAGTTTTTTCTTGGTGTAAAAACTTATGTCACTTATCTATTTCACCATCATTAAATTATCTTCTTCTATCAAATCAGCATCACAACTATCTATATTTACTAGTCTCATAACTTATGAAGTGTTTCTGAACTGAAACATCATGGATTGCTATCACACCATGATTTTCCCCTTCTGCATTGCTCATTAGTATGTTGTTGTTATTAATTGCCTGAGCTGTCCCTGACTCATGGTAATCTTATGTACAACAGAACAAAATGTTGCCTGGTCCTGCATCATCTTCACAATCATTGGTATGCTCAGGGCCATTGTTTTAGCCACTGTGTATTTTGAGTGCCTTCCAACCAAGAGGTCTCATCTTCCAGCACTATATATCTGCTGTGATCCATAGGGTTTTTATTGACTATTTTCTAAAGCAGAAACCATGGTGGCATAGTGATTAAGAGTTCGGCTGCTAACTAAATTGTAGGCAGTTCAAATCCACCAGGCGCTTCTTGGAAACCTTATGGAACAGTTCTACTCCGTCCTATAGGGTTTCTATGAGTCACAATCAACTCGACAGCAATGAGCATTTTCCAAAGTAGATGACTAAGGTGTTCTTTCCTAACCTGTCTTAGCCTGGAAGCTCTACTGAAACCATCAGGGGTGACCCTGCCGGTATTTAAAATACCAGTGGTATAGGTTTCAGCACGATAGCCAGAGGCAAGCCACCACAGAACAACAAAATGGCAGACAGGTCGTGGTATGGTAATATAATGAGCAGCATAATAAAAACATTACAATAAAGTTAATTAATTTAATCTCTTGTACAGGACTGAAATATTCTTTTATTTTTTTAACTTTAGAATTGAAACTTTACTTACATATAATTTAGATATACTAGATAAAAAATTTAGATATACTAGATAGTGTGAGGTATATCAGGAATTATATCAAGGTACCTTTGAACTGGCTTATTTAAAAATCTGAATATACAGAGGAAACCAGCAGTAGTGTCTCTAGATAATGATACAGAAATATGTTTCTTTGAGTTTTTGCAAACCTAAAGTTTCATCAGTAAGATCCATAACAAATAATGAAAAGAAGGCTTTTCTTGAAGGGTAAGTACAGAAATTGAAGAAGTAATCTAATATTCCATGGACAAACATTTGTTGAGTACTTACAATAACTCAGGAACTATGTCCCATAGAAAGCATAAGAGGTGAAAAGGCCACAGCTGTATTAGTTTTCTATTGCGGCATGATAACAAATTACCACAACCCCAGAGTTTAAAAAAACAAAATGAAACAAACAAACAAAAAATAAAACAGCCATTAGTACCCCACAGTTATATAGGTGAGAAGTCCAGAAGCTCTGGGCTCTCTGCTTAGGGTCTCCTATAGCCAGAATCAAGGTATCAACTGGCCTGGGCTCTCATCTGGAGATTTGGAGAAGAATCTGCTCATCTAGGTTCTTGGAAGATTCTAGTTCTTTGCAGTTGTATGACTGAGGCAGGACTGAAATATTCTTAAAACTGTACTTGATGGTAGGCATAATATAGTAAAACTGTTAATTGTTGAATCGAATGTGGAAAAATGAAAGAGTATGTGAAGGCTTGAAGTGAAGAAAATGCTGTTTTATGGAGATGTCTCAGAACATTAAAAAAAAAAAATTTTTTTTTTTAGCTGTCTCAAAATTTATGGTAAATAAAAAAACATTAGTTTTTGGTGTTTTTTTTTTAATGTAGCATGTACTATAGTATGTGTTGTGCAATAAGTATATTAAAAAACATTTGAACAACTCTAATGGTTACTGTTATTATCCTGATATATGAAATGAAAAAATATAAACTCAGAAAGGTTAAGTAATTTGGCTACACAAGAGGTGATACAACGCTTTATTATGATGAAAAGCTTACATTCTTTACCATGGCAAGCGTCATTTCTCCTCTTAATCAGTTTTATTACCTCCTGAAACCTTTTCTAAAGATATCATTCAATAAATGAAATACTGTTGTCCCTCAGTTTCCTCAGGGGATTGGTTCCAGGACTGTGGATACTAAAGTCTCTTGTATAAAATGGCATATAACCTACACACATCATCCCATATACTTCAGATCATCTCTGTATTACTTATAATGCTCACTACAAGGTAAATGTTATGTAAATAGTTGTTTCATCACAATTGAAGACTTGCTGTGGAAGATAGCCTTTCTTTTCTCTGAGTTTCTTGAGCTCTCTGGAAAGGCTCATGCTGTGATCTTGAAGTTCTTGAATTTCTTGAAGCTGTAGAACTTTACATATAACTAGCTAGCCACCTCTTACTAGCCTGAAACTTCTTCTAGCAATTTGCACTAAACTAAGGGTGCACACGACTCAAGTAGCAAATGAGTGAGACTTAGGTGAACAATGCTCAAAGAAAAGTGCTGGAGATTGAGGATCTGTGAAATAAGAGGAGGCTACAGCAGGGTATGTCTATACATGACTTCATTCATGTGGATTCAGTGTAGTGCTCACAGCATGGCAAATTCAAGCTTTGCTCTTTGGAACTTTTTATTTCAGAATATTTTCTAATCTGCGTGGGTGCGGAACCGACTGGTGCGGGACCCCGAGGGTTGGCTGCACTTCAAACATAACCAGAGCTGTCATAATTCCTGTTCCCTCATATTTTCACTCACCGTGGAACATTGTTTTAGCCTAAGTTGAAACCTAGACATCCTTCCCAACCCAGGTCAAATGCTCAGCTTCTTTGATTGTCTACCCTGTACCTCAGCTGAATTAATTTACTCACCATTCTCCAAATGTTTGCAATCACATCCATTGCACCTTTGCTATGTTACATTTTAGCAAAATAATTTGAAACTACATAAATTCCTTGAGATCAGGGGAACTGGTCTAATCATCATTGTATTCTCAGCATTAAACTGTTTGGAAAATTGACTGATTAAAACATCTTGATTATATTAAGAGAGGAAGAAAAAAGTGCCATGAGAAACTCAGTAATCTAGCACAATTGACTGCATTCAAACCTTAGGATTAGAAAAAAATGTCATGTATCATAGAATATATGTAATGAAAAGTATAGATAAAAATGACAGATCTTGGAAAAATAAAATTATGTAGTAATGGATAACAGAGAAAAAAACAGGAGAAGAGACTGTCATGATTTGAAAAATATGTGAAAGTTAAGTGCAGGAGACCTTTAGCACAGTGGATGTCTTCTTTGTTTTGGTCCTTCCTATATTTGTTCATACTCTCTACAGCAAATTCTCATGACTGAGCTTTCGATGTCTAATAATTTCATCAATTTTGGAATGTGTTCCCGATATTTAAACATTTCAAGTTTACTTAACACAGGCAGGAAATATCTCAGAAGTGATTAAGTTTAAGATCCACCTTATGCTGGCATTCCCTCCTTAACATAACACGAGTAAAACTGTATTTTGGAACAGGATCATACCCAAAGGTACAAAGGTCAGAAGGTCAGGAATTCAACATATATTTTGGATGGATACAATTCAATCCATAAAAGAGGGTGAGGATTTAGATTTTAATAGAGTAATCAAGAAAAGCTTCACTGAGAAAGTCACATTTGAGAAATGATATGAGTTTAAGGAGCAAGCCACATGGATAAACTATGGAAGAGCATTCCAGGGGATAGCTAGTGAAAACGTATTGAGACAGGAGCATAACGGTTGTTGCTGTTGTTAGATGCCGACGGTCGGTTCCGATTCATAGCAACCCTATGCACAACAAAACAAAACGCTGCCTGGTCCTGCACCATCCTCACAATTGTTGCTGTACATGAGCCCATTGTTGCAGCCACTGTATCAATCCATCTCATCTAGGGTCTTCCTCTATTAGGATGACCCTCTGCCTTACCAAACATGATGTCCTTCTCCAGGGACTGATCCCTCCTGACAACATGTCCTAAGTATGTGAGATGCAGTCTTGCCATCCTTGTTTCCAAGGAGCATTCTGGTTATACTTCTTCCAAGACAGATTTGTTCATTCTTTTGGCAGTCCATGGTATATATTCAATATTCTTTGCCAATACCACAATTCAAAGGCAGTAATTCTTCTTCGGTCTTCCTTATTCATGGACCATAACTACTATGTCCAAAGAACAGCAGGAGTTCTGTGTGGAATGGAGTAGGATGAATACAGGGAAGAGTTACAACAGGAGAAGAAATCAGAGAAATAAGGAGAGCCAGTTGCAATAAACAGATGAGAATTTACTGCAAATAGATGGTTTTCCATTGGAAGGTTGAGAGTGGAGAACAATGGCATTATACGACTTATGTTTGAAAAGGATGACTGTGGTTGCTGTTTTGAGAATAGAGTACGGGGATAGATGAAGCAAGATAAGCACAGGGAAATCAAGTAATAGGCTATTTCAGAAAGGCTGGCAAGAAGTGATGATGGCTTGGACAACATTTGCCAGAGAGTAGTGGATGAAAATACTCAGATTCTTGGCTCTGTTTTGAAGGTAGAGTTAATGAGATTATATGATAGTTTTTATTTTTTTAATATGAATTTAAGGATTGCTCCACGTTTTATTTTTATTAGTAAATTAGAAATAAAATAGTAATTATTAACAATTCATAATGAAAATAAAAGGTGTCATGTGTATTTAGGTACCTTGGCATTAACAGTCTTTATTGTATAAGTGAAGTTTAAAAGAGACCAGACAGATGTGGAAAGAAAGCTATAATGAAACATTAGATATTCAGTTTTATTTTCTTTTAGTGTTTTTTTCTTCTTAATTTTTTGTGGCTTAGTGATATTTTGTAATAATAAAGATTACATATTCTCAGCAGTAGACATTCTATAAAATCAGTAATATATAAAAAACAAATGTCGTTATCTGGGTATAAATAATTTACTATCTCATCAATTTAATTGCAAAAGTATTATTTTTCTTGATATTTTGCATACTGTATATAACTTTATAACATTCTTTACTTAACACTGAGTCATGTAAAATTTCCAATGCAAATAAAATATTTTAGAGTAATTTTTAAAATATCATACATATTTCTACATTATAGCATAGTTGTAAAACACAAACTGTGGAACCACACAGCCTGGTGTGAAATCCAAGTCCAACATATTAGTAGTTATGTGACCTTGGGCAAAGTGCTTAATGTCTCTGTCCCTAAGTTTCCCCAACTGTTAAACAAGAATCAAAATAGCACCTAAATCATAGGATTGTTATGAAAGTTATTTCAGTTAATATATGTAGTGTTTGGAACAGTGTCTGATACACAATGATTGTTTTAGAAGCATTTGTTATTACCTAATTTCAAATGATTTATTTCTTTTTTTTATTAATCACAGATTTAAGATCGTCCTGGTTTCATATAAATATTTGGCCACCTCTCTTTCACCCCTGACCATCAGTCTTTAAAGGGCATCATGGTACTTCACAGGACAGTAGAACATCTACTTACATATAGTTTTAACTAAAAATAAAACAGAAAATAATTTTCCAATTATATGGGAATAATGTAAAAGCAATAATCTTCAACCAAAAGAAGCATGGATTCTGAGATCATGAAAATAATGATATTTTGCATTTTAAGTTGAGCTTATGTGTCAGATTCAGTATTAAACTTTTGGTTTCTATTATCTCTTCTCACAACAAATACAATTTGACCCTAGATCACAGTTGAAACAATTTACAATGATACAGACCTAATTATTGCAGATTAAATACCAAATGCTTTGCCATGAAAAAGTGATACACGACCTCATCTATTCCCCTTGACCATCCTTGGTCCCCATTTCACCCTCTTTATTAATGATAGTGCTCTAACCTACATGTGGATATATAAACACAAGGTTTTATCAAACCTGTCTTATAATCCTCGCAATATTTTCCCTTCATGAAAGTCCTGTTATAGAACCTACATAAATCAGTAACTTATGTATGATGCTTCCATGGGTGGTGATTTACTCTGTTAACAGAACTAACCTCTCCCTATTCAGACCCAGGAATATTTCATAGATTTGTATGTATTTGCTTGTCAACATACTTCACTTCATAGATTCTATGTTTTCTTAAGAAACCTACAGCCAATTTGGGGAGGCAAGTTAATTCTCAACCAAAGTGTACAAATAACACCAGGCAACTGAGAAATTATTTTAAAAATGACTAGACAAACCCTGCAGTTCTTTTTCCATTCCTTATTTATGGACAAATATTCTGAAATGCTGTTTCAAATCAAATTGATAATTGATATGAACAAAAGCACATCCAGAACTGACTTCTAAATCAATAATGCCTCTATAAATCATGTAAGAAACTGTTTTTTTTTTTTTTTTTAGTGGAGTGGATGTTTACGTTTGTATATGCGGAACTTCGATGTCTGTGAGAATGTAGCTGGAGTTACAAAGATTGAACTTGGGAATATCAAACCATGAAGGAAAGGAGTGTAGATGAAGAGAAGCATCTAAAGAAAACTGAAAAAAAGTGGTCACAAAAGTAAGAGGAAAACCAGAATAGGAGAACTTTTTATGCTGTAATAGTTATCTCTTAACATTCTGTCATATGGACCCTCACTGAAAGCAGGGACTATCAGAAAGATGTTTACCTGTGTTTTACTGACTGTGCAAAGGCATTCAATTGTGTGGATCATAACAAATTATTGATAACATTGTGGAGAATGGGAGTTCCAGAACACTTAATTGTGCTCATGAGGAACATAGATCAAGAGGCAGTTGTTCAAACAGCAGGGGGATACTGCTTGGTTTAAAGTCAGGAAAGGTGTGTATCAGAGTTGTATCCTTTCACTATACTTATTCAGTCTGTATGCTGAGCAACCAATCCAAGAATCTAGACTATATGAAGAAGAACAAGGTATCAAGATTGGAGGAAGACTCATTAACAACCCACGTTATGCAAATGACTCAACCTTGCTTGCTGAAAGTGAAGAGGACATGAAGCACTTGCTGATGAAGATCAAAGACCACAGTCTTCAGTATAGGTTACACCTTCACTCCAAGAAAACAAAAATTCTCATGATTGGACCAATAAACAACATTATGGTAAACAGAGAAGAGATTGACATTGTCAAGGATTTCATTTTACCTGGATCTACAAAAACACACATGTAGGCAGCAGTCAAGAAATCAAAGAATAATGCATTGCATTGATCAAATCTGCAACTAGAGACCTCTTTAAAATGTTAAAAAAAAAAAAAAGATGTCACCCTGAAGACTAAAGTGTGCCTGACCCCAGCTATGGTGGTTTTAGTCTCTTCATATGCATGTGAAAGCTGGACAATGAATAAGGAAGACTGAAGAAGAATTGATGTTTTTGAATTGTGGTATTGGTGAAGAATATTGAATACACCATGGACTGCCAAAAGTGCTAACAAATATGTCTTGTAAAAGTATAATCAGAATGCTCCTTAGAAGCAAGGATGGGGAGATTTCATCTCACATACTTTGGACATGTTATCAGGAGGGATCAGTCCCTGGAGAAGGACATCATGCTGATAAAGTAGAGGGTCAGTGAAAAAGATGAAGACCTTCAATGAGATGGATTGACACAGTGGCTGCAACAATGGCATCAAGCATAACAAGGATTGTGAGGACGGCACAGGACCAGGCAGTGTTTCGTTCTGTTGTACATAAGGTCACTATGAGTCGGAATACACTCGACAGCACCTAACAACATTCTGCTTAGTCCTCAGGTCTCTTGCCTTTACTTTTATCTTCTTGTATCAAAATCCTCCTGATATAGCTCTTCAATATTGATCTTTGTCTGTATTGGTATTTTGTTCCATGTGACCGCCATGACTCTTGTGGAGAGTTCCTCATTTTGGGCACTTAGATCATAATGGAAAATTTTTTTTATCAAATCAGATGATCTAGTAACTCAATCAAGTTACACAGGAAATCAACTACTACATAGTTTTTTATACTTTAAAAGTGTATGAAATAAAATCATAAATGAAGGTAGGAAGCTAGAGAGAAAAAAGGGAACAAATACATGAAAGTCCAATAGAGCAGAAAATTTTGGGAAGGAGGGATTAAGAAAGAGGCAGAGAAGAAGAACAACAACAACAAGGTGGTAAATGAAGGGAAGGAGATGCAACAAAAGAAGGAAGACGAGAATGGGGAAATACCTGGTGCCAAAAGGGAAAGAGGCAAGGCTTAGATCCCTGGGTGTTATGAATATAGTTCATGTTCACTGTCAAAATAATCATATCCACTGGTTCTCCACCTTGAGACTTAAACTCCAAAGTTTCTATTCTCACCAACTAAATGAATGAAATGAACAAAAAAGCATCTTTTCCATTAATCAGTATGTCCTTATTTCATTTACCCTTTCAAAGACCTCTCCTCCTTCCTCAGACTTACATATATTTGCTTTTAATCCTTTAGACAAAAGCTGGAGTTCTCTTTTTATTCCTTATTTCTGAAGAAATATTCTGAGCACTCTTTCACGGATCTGCTTAGTCCTGACTCCATAAATGACAGGGCTCAGCATAGGTGGAATAACTACATACAGATTGGCCAGAAGGATGTGGATGTAACGGGGAACATTTCGGCCAAAGCGGTGAGTCATAAAAGAGAAGAAGGCTGGAGTGTAAAATGCTAAAATTACACAGACATGGGAACCACAGGTACCGGGAGACTTGAGTCTGGCCTCATAGGAGGGAAGACGGAAAACAGCATAGAGAATCTGGACATAGGAAAGGGCAATGGCCGTGATGTCAAACCCCAAGATAGCAATGGTTACCAGCCCATATATAATGTTGACCCTGATACTGGCACAGGCCAGGCGAGAAAGACCCATGTGCTCACAGTAGGTGTGGGGGATGACATAGTGCCCACAGAAAGGTAATCTCAGGATGAGAAATACAAGGGGGAATACACAGAGGAAAGATCTCCCCATTACTCCAAAACCAATGAGAGATACTATCTTGTCAGTAAGGATTGTGCTATAGCGAAGAGGGTTACAAACAGCTACATAGCGGTCATAAGCCATGGCAAGGAGGACTACAGATTCCATGCCAGTAAAGATGTGGATGAAAAACATCTGAGTGAGGCAGGCATCAAAAAGTATCTCCTTGAGGCTGAACCAGAATATGCCGAGCATCTTCGGGATGGTGGCTGTGGACAGGCCCAGGTCAATGGTAGCCAGCATAGCCAGGAAGTAGAACATGGGCTGGTTGAGGCTGTGCTCAGTCTGGATCACAAACAAGATGGTGAAGTTTCCAACGAGCGCAATCAAATACACGGCACAAAAGGGAAAGCCGATCCAGATGTGGATGTTTTCCAGTCCTGGGATTCCCAGCAGTAGGAAGGAGGGTGGGTGAAACTGGCTGTCATTTGGTAGGGACATCTTCTCCAAAATGGCATATGAACATGTTGTTAGGGTTGCTATTCCACTATAGAGGAACCAGTCACCCTGATATTTTCAGATTAATCCTAAAAAGGAACAGAGATATTACTCCATCTTATGTCTTTATAAAATTAAGTTCTCAATTACCTAAAAATTAAAACTTACACACACATCATATACATATGCAGAGTTCTAGGACCTGCCAAAGACAGAGGCCCAAGAAAAAGATCTGAGCAATTGTGACATGTACCAACGCAAATTTCTCATTTTTTTTAAGCCATTACAGATAGCAGATTGTCAATCGAGTGGATTCTTACACACAGCAACCCCACGAGTTTCCGAGTAGGACTGCACTTCGTAGAGTTTTCATCGGCTGTAATCTTCTGCAAGTTGATCACCAAGCCTTTTTTCTGTGGTACCACTGGCAGAATGTGAACCACCAAACTTTCTGTTAGCAGCTGAGCACGTTAACTGTTCTAGCCACCCAGGGACCTCAGCCATTAAAGTTCACCCTCCATATTTGTAAATACTGATTGATCAAGAAATGGAATGAGTAGCATGGTATTTGCAGAAAATTAAAAAAAATAATACTAATGCCTATGTAACTACTCATTTTTTTAACCATCTTCTTCACCACAAACCTCATCTATACTGTTTCATATTGTTATATCTCTGTCCATGTACACTTTTTATGGATGTCTCAAATATTTAGATTAATATGATTCTTGATTTTTAAAATTTTAATATGACCATACTTGATCCTCTTCCATTTTATTTTATACATTTTTATTTTTACCTTATTTCATCAGTAGTATATTGATCTTCCATTACGATTGTCAATTAGGTCTCAATCCTAAACTTCAATATCACAAATTGATGAGTTACCAGTAGAATCCCTCTGTGCAAACCAAACCTCACAGTAAGCTGTTTCTCAAACCCATTAATACCTCTGGATGGATTGAGTGTTTCTGTTCTGAATACAGATATTTACTTACCTCTTGGGACACATTTAAATAAGTGAATAATAATATATTTGCTTTTAAAATTTAATTAAAAATGTATGTTAAAATGTTGAAGTTAAGCATCAATTAATTGGTGATTCTGAGGCAGTAATCTCTAAAATGGGGTACAGAATAACCAATGAGCACAAGACAAAAATAATAAGAAAATAATGTTAGCACATTTATTTTTTCAAATTAGAAACAAATGGCTTTAAGAGGCCAAGAAACATGTTCAAGGCTCTCAAGAGGAGATTCCTTAGAGACAAAGTTACAAACTGGAATGGATGATGACCACCATACATTACCCCCTCTTGAAGTTCTTTTTGCCTAAAGAATTCTTTCGACTCTCAATAGACAAAATTATGGTTTGAAGTTTACAAATTTGAAGTTTACAAAATTTGAAGTTTAAAAGTGCAAGACGTTGACCTAGAATTCAGAGTAATGGAAACCAAACCAGCAGGAAAAGAGTACTCCCCCCCCCACACACAGAAAGACCTGTGATAGAGTATTGTTTCACTTAACCTTGATGTTGTTGTTGTTAGGTGCCCTCGAGTGGGCTCCAACCCATAATTACCCTCTGTGCAACAGAGGGAATCACTGCCTGGTGCTGTACTATTGTAATTTTCTGTTACCCAATGGTGAATACCCCTTCTATTCCTCTAGCCTCCCTTCTTACCACTCCATGTTCTTGGCAGGAAGCACACGTTTTTCAGCCATCTGACACACTCAATACTGGCTCACAATGAAAAGACTCCATTAAAATCACTCCAATTTCCATTTATTTCTCTCTCTCTGAAAACATTTCTCAAACCACCAAGCTTATCATGATTAAGCATCTAAACAAAACCTTTTTGGGAGGTGGGGAGCCTTTTTTCTTTTGACTCAGTTTCCTTGACTTTCAATTGCACACCATGTTTTTCTGTTCCAAGAATGTCTGTCATATTTACTTTGCCTAAAAAAAATAGGATGAAAAACCTCCAAATATTGGAAGAGGGGATCTTGCTTTACCTGGCTTTCCACTATAACAGTGAGAGCCTTATAATGACCCTCTTCAGATTTGGGACATTTTACTAGCTCTAAGTAGATCATATCTGAAGTAGATCATACGCTGCATAAATATTATGAGACAGAAAGTCCTTCATAGTTCAGCATCTTCAATATTTTCTTCACTTGATCTCCTCTTTAATGCCTTGGTTAGGAGGCTAAGTATATTTGAACCACTGGCACCTAATGTGCATAAATGAGAAAAACAACATATTAAAATTTCATGTATCACTCGATTTTGAATGTAGCCTGCTTTGGAGATGACTACATTAAAAGCTTTGAGGATCATTGTTTAAAGATGATTCATTTAAACAGTTTCGCCCTCAGATGTGTTTTTAAATGCTCTCTAGAGCGTTTTTAACCGTTTTTAATATAATTCCAAAGGAAAAACAATTTGTGTGTGTGTTTTTCCATATCTTTCTATGATTCAGCAGAGCTTAGAATACTTAGCTCCTTATCGTGATGCCAGAAGGGAAACTTCTGCTTTTTAGCCTTACTAATCAGTCTGTGGAAACCCTGGTGGTGTAGTGGTTAAGAGCTACAGCAGCTGACCAAAAGGTTGGCAGTTCGAATCCACAGACACTCCTTGGAAACTCTATGAGGAAGTTCTGCTCTGTCCTGTAGGATCACTACGAGTCAGAATTTACTTGACAGCTACAAGTTTGATATTGGGGTTTAATCAGTCTGTCAGCATTATGTATGCTTTTTCACATTTGTTGAATTTATGGAACTCTCTCTACATCTTTCACTTATGTGCAATGCAGAGGAGGTAGATAACACCATTAACCACATCTTTTTTTTTAAGCCCCTGCCTATAAACTTGAGCTGAACAATGACATGATAAGGATAAAAGAAGCTTCACTTGATGAAAGACACCTGCTAAATGATACTCAAATAAACTTTCCCTCTTTTCTCTCAGGGTAAAAGAAAAATTTATCCCTTTGAGTTCTTTGTTTTTTGTTTGTTTTGTTTTAGCTGCTTTTCTTACAATCTCCTCCTTAGCAGGATGTAGAGTCAGTCGATGATTTTTAAAAAGAGCACAAGTTTATCACAAAGGAAGTACTTCACGCAAATGTGTGCCATGTATGATTATGAAAGAAGAGAAAAGCAATATAGGGAGACTCAGTGGTAGCTTCAGGTAGAGAGAAAGAGAGAAGAAATAAATACCATGTAAACTTGGAGAGACTGGAATAGTGAGAGTGTAGGTCTCCTCTACATACCTGTTAACTTTAGAATTGCATTTAACAAAATTAATTAAAATTGTATTTACCTATCTCTTTAATTTTTAGGCAGTGAACTCTTTAATGTTAAAAAGATCTTATCTTATTGGCATCTTTGATACATTATCTTTTGACACCAAAATCTAGTACTCAGCTTTCCATGCTAGTTACAGAAAACATGAATACATATTTTAAGGGAATTTTTTTTAAGTGAATGCAAAGTGGTCCAATTCAGTGATTACTTAACTGTGACCTTTTTATTCTGTTATTCACTCAAGTAAATAACAAAAGAAATAATTTATAAGTTTTTTTGGAGAAAAATGTATAAAATATATCCCAATTATTATAGAACATCTTCTAAGAGAGACTTAAAACTTGTACGATAATCAGTAAAGAGGGCCCAAGTTTTATTGCCTACCTTGGATATTCAAAATAATATAAAAGAGGGAAGTATTTACATTTCAGGAAACAGTAAATATTTGAGATACAGGACGCCTGCTCCAAAGAACTGAAAACTCAAAATCATGGATCTTAAGAGTTAGAGAAGACAAGGAAATTTCTTAGCAAAACCTTGTGACTTCTAGAGATGTAACATGATATTTTCTAGTGTCCACATCTGCTGTACTGTTTATACAGCACCATGCCCTCTCTTGATGGTGGATTGAATCTTGATCTGCACTGCATAAAGTGGTGCTCGGAAATGTGCTAGCTATTTCTATGGTTAGTTTATACTTCCTTTACTTATAATAAGAGCCTTGGTGGCCCAAAAGTTAAGTACTTAGCTGCTAAACAAAAGATTGGCAAGTCCAACTCACCCAGAGACTCCACAGGAGAAAGACCTATCGATCTGCTCCAGTAAAGATTACAGCCTAGAAACCCCTATGGGGCAGTTCTACTCTGTCACATGGCGTCATGGTGAGTCAGTATCTACTGGGCAGCACCTAAGAACAACAGCAATTTACTTGTAATAACATTGGACTTAAGACTTGAGAGTACTTATTTAGGGTTTTTGTTTTGTTGTCCTTAACTTCATCCTAATAAAAAACGATTATCAGATCTTCCTGGATTGGAACATCTGACCTTGTAATGGCTGAACAGATACAAATTCAAACAGGAATTAGTGATATTTTTGCTGCCACATATAAACGTATCAGTTCGTTTATGTCATAAACCTAGTCTCAGACCCTATGTTCTCCTCTACTTTCTGACGTTTCTACATCCTCTCCTTCCATCTTCTCTGTCTGTCATCCTGGCTGCAGCCTGGAAAAAAGATGTAGTAGACTCACCAAGCTGTAGTAGACTCACCAAGCTGTGTACCATAAGCAATCCTGAGCCTGCCTTGGTTGCTATATTTTCACACATAGCCAAATGAGGAATGAAGGATTTTTTCTTTAGCTGATGCTTCTGGAGGAGGAGCTTCTAAACAAAACTCCCTGAGGCCATATTTGTGAAGGGCAGGCAGGCCCAGAGGTGCCTGTTTCTCATCCAGGCTCTGAGCAGAGTAGGTGAGTCCACCAGGGAGTTCTGCCCTCCTCCCGAGCTAAGAAGGCAGACCATTCAGAATCAGTGATGCTCATCTGAGCCTATGTCAATCAAATCTACTTCTTGCCTGGAATGTGTTGTTGTTGTTGGTTGCCACCCATCAAGTTGACTCTGCCTCATGACAACCTTACGTACAACAGAATGAAACATTGCCAGGTGCTACGCCATCCTCACAATTGTTGGTATGTTTGAGTCCATTGTTGCGGCTATTATGTCAATCCTTTTCTGGAGGGTTTCCCTCGTTTTTGCTGACTCGCTACTTAACCAAACATGATGTCCTTTTCTAACAATTAGCCTTTCCTGATGATGTGTCCAAAGTAAGCAAGAGGAACCTCACTTATAAAAAGCATTCTGGCTATACTTCCTCCAAGACTGATTTGTTCATTCTTCTTGCAGACTGCTGTATAGTCAATATTCTTTGCCAATGCCACAATTCAAATGCTTCTTGTCTGGAAGGAAGATAGCACATAATAAATCACGAAATACTCAGCACCTCAAAGCCAGTATGGTAATATGATTGAGACCAAGAACCAAAATTAAAAATCTAGTGCTATCTAGTTGATTCCAACTCATAGTGACCCCACAGGCTTTCCAAGGCTCTAAACCTCTACAGAAGCAGACTGCCATATCTTTCTCCTGTGGAGCCACTGGTGGCTTCAAACCACCAACATTTCAGTTAGCAGTCAATCGCTTTAACCACGGCGCCACCAGGGCTCTAACACAGTGGAATTTAATTGCCTATGTCCCCATCCGAGCTTGTCTGCTTTACTACCCATGTGGCATTGAGTAAGCTACTTTAATATCTCTAAGATCTAATATTCTTATAAAGGAGAAAAGGAATAAAAGCATACCTATCTCATGGTGTTTATGTAAAGTTTAAATGAGAAGTAACATGTAGTGCCCCTGATACTATGCCTTTTACACAATGAGTACATAATACCATACCAAACCAAACCTACTGCCATCGAGTGAATCCCAACTCATAGCAACCCGACAGGACAGAGGAGAACTGTCCCACTGGGTTTCCAAGGCTATAAATCTTTATGAAAGCAGACTGGCACGTCTTTCACCCACAGAGAGGGGGGTGGGTTTGAACCACCGATCTTTGGATTAGCAGCTGAGTGCTGTGCTACAGTACATAATAAATATTAGATATTACCATAATTAGAAAATTCCCCTGGCTTTGTAGATGTTGGCCATTCATTTTATTTCAAATAAATACCTTCATGTTTTCTTCAGAGTAAAAAAAGTGCTGAGCTACCAAATGCAATTTAACACGCCACTAATTCTCTGCTGCCTATTCCATTTGTATACAGTTCTACTACTAATCTGAACTTGACTTTCTTAAAAGTAAGAAAATAAAATATTTTATTTTGTATTCACTTTTCTTACTCTGACATTCTTGCCTTCATTGTATACATTTTTTTCATTTCCCTAAAGAGCTTTTAACATTATTTGCAGGGCAGATCTACTGGTGATGAATTTTCTCAATTTTTGTTTTTCTGAGAAAGTCTATCTCTCGTTGACTTCTGAAGGATAATTTTTTCTGTATGTAGAATTTTAGGATGATGTTTACTTTCTTTTGATACTTTACGTATATTACTACTCTGTCTTCTGATTTGCTTTGAAATCGTACTTAATTTTAATCACTCTTTCTCCATAAAAGCCTCCCCTCTGAACTGATTTTAAGATTTTCTTGTTGTCTTTGGTTTTCTGTAGTTTAAATATGAAAAGTATAGATGTAGATATTTTGGTATTTACCCTGCCTGGTGTTATCTCGGTCTTCTGGACCTGTCCTTTGGTAAAAAATAAATAAATAAATAATTTTGGAAAATTTCAACCAATTTTACCATGAAATATATTCTGCTGCATTCTTTCCTTTTTTTCCCTCTGGCACGCCAGTTACATTTATGTTACAACTTTTGAAACTGTCACACAGTTCAATATTCTGTTTCATTATTGTTGTTATATATATATATATATATATTGCCGTTTGGTTTAAGAAGTTTCTGTTCATATCTTCAAGTTCACTGATTCTTTCCTAGGCAGAGCCGAGCTTGCATGAAGAACATTTTTATTTCTGTTATACAGTGAGAGGAAGGGGGCTCTTTTTTTTTAATTTTTAATTTCCATTATTTTCTTTTGATTCTTTCTTAGAGTTTCCATCTCTCTGCTTACTTTATTCATCTGTTACTGAATATTATCTACTTTTTTCAAAATAACTTTATTTTTTTGAAAACTTTTTTTTATTAACTTTTATTAAGCTTCAAGTGAACGTTTACAAATCCAATCAGTCTGTCACATATAAGTTGACATACATCTTACTCCGTACTCCCACTTGCTCTCCCCCTATTGAGTCAGCCCTTTCAGTCTCTCCTTTCGTGACAATTTTGCCAGCTTCCCTCTCTCTCTGTCCTCCCATCCCCCCTCCAGACAAGAGTTGCCAACACACTCTCAAGTGACCACCTGATATAATTAGCTCACTCTTCATCAGCATCTCTCTCCTACCCACTGTCCAGTCCCTTTCACGTCTGATGAGTTGTCTTCGGGGATGGTTCCTGTCCTGTGCCAACAGAAGGTCTGGGGACCATGGCCGCCGGGATTCCTCTAGTCTCAGTCAGACCATTCAGTAGGGTCTTTTTATGAGAATTTGGGGTCTGCATCCCACTGATCTCCTGTTCCCTCAGGAGTTCTCTGTTGTGCTCCCTGTCAGGGCAGTCATCGGTTGTGGCCGGGCACCAACTAGTTCTTCTGGTCTCCGGGTGATGTAGGTCTCTGGTTCATGTGGCCCTTTCTGTCTCTTGGGCTCTTAGTTGTCGTGTGACCTTGGTGTTCTTCATTTTCCTTTGCTCCAGGTGGGTTGAGACCAATTGATGAATCTTAGATGGCCGCTTGTTAGCATTTAAGTCCCCAGACGTCACATTTCAAAGTGGGATGCAGAATGTTTTCATACTAGAATTATTTTGCCAATTGACTTAGAAGTCCCCTCAAACCATGTTCCCCAGACTCTCCGCCACTGCTCCACTGACCTTTGAAGCATTCATTTTATCCCGGAAACTTCTTTGCTTTTGGTCCAGTCCAGTTGAGCTGACCTTCCATGTATTGAGTGTTCTCTTTCCCTTCACCTAAAGCAGTTCTTATCTACTGATTAATCAATCAATAAAAAACCCTCTCCCTCCCTCCCTCCCTCCCCTCCTCGTAACCACAAAAGTATGTGTTCTTCTCAGTTTTTACTATTTCTCAAGATCTTATAATAGTGGTCTTATACAATATTTGTCCTTTTGCCTCTGACTCATTTCGCTCAGCATAATGCCTTCCAGGTTCCTCCATGTTATGAAATGTTTCAGAGATTCGTCACTGTTCTTTATCGATGCGTAGTATTCTATTGTGTGAATATACCACAATTTATTTACCCATTCATCCATTGATGGACACCTTGGTTGCTTCCAGCTTTTTGCTATTGTAAACAGAGCTGCAATAAACATGGGTGTGCATATATCTGTTTGTGTGAAGGCTCTTGTATCTCTAGGGTATATTCCGAGGAGTGGGATTTCTGGGTTGTATGGTAGTTCTATTTCTAACTGTTTAAGATAATGCCAGATAGATTTCCAAAGTGGTTGTACCATTTTACATTCCCACCAGCAGTGTATAAGAGTTCTAATCTCTCCGCAGCCTCTCCAACATTTATTATTTTGTGTTTTTTGGATTAATGCCAGCCTTGTTGGTGTGAGATGGAATCTCATCGTAGTTTTAATTTGCATTTCTCTAATGGCTAATGATCGGGAGCATTTTCTCATGTATCTGTTGGCTGCCTGAATATCTTCTTTAGTGAAATGTGTGTTCATATCCTTTGCCCACTTCTTGATTGGGTTGTTTGTCTTTTTGTGGTTGAGTTTTGACAGAATCATGTAGATTTTAGAGACAGGCGCTGGTCTGAGATGTCATAGCTGAAAATTCTTTCCCAGTCTGTAGGTGGTCTTTTTACTCTTTTGGTGAAGTCTTTAGATGAGCATAGGTGTTTGATTTTTAGGAGCTCCCAGTTATCTGGTTTCTCTTCATCATTTTTGGTAATGTTTTGTATTCTGTTTATGCCTTGTATTAGGGCTCCTAGGGTTGTCCCTATTTTTTCTTCCATGATCTTTATCGTTTTAGTCTTTATGTTTATGTCTTTGATCCACTTGGAGTTAGTTTTTGTGCATGGTGTGAGGTATGGGTTCTGTTTCATTTTTTTGCAAATGGATATCCAGTTATGCCAGCACCATTTGTTAAAAAGACTATCTTTTCCCCAATTAACTGACACTGGGCCTTTGTCAAATATCAGCTGCTCATACATGGATGGATTTTTATCTGGGTTCTCAATTCTGTTCCATTGGTCTATGTGCCTGTTGTTGTACCAGTACCAGGCTGTTTTGACTACTGTGGGTGTATAATCGGTTCTGAAATTAGGTAGAGTGAGGCCTCCCACTTTCTTCTTCTTTTTCAGTAATGCTTTGCTTATCCGGGGCTTCTTTCCCTTCCATATGAAATTAGTGATTTGTTTCTCTATCCCCTTAAAATATGACATTGAAATTTGGATCGGAAGTTCGTTATATGTATAGATGGCTTTTGGTAGAATAGACAATTTTACTATGTTAAGTCTTCCTATCCATGAGCAGGGTATGTTTTTCCACTTAAGTATGTCCTTTTGAATTTCTTATAGTAGAGCTTTGTAGTTTTCTTTGTATAGGTCTTTTACATCTTTGGTAAGATTTATTCCTAAGTATTTTATCTTCTTGGGGGCTACTGTGAATGGTATTGATTTGGTTATTTCCTCTTCGGTGTTCTTTTTGTTGATGTAGAGGAATCCAAGTGATTTTTGTATGTTTATTTTATAACCTGAGACTCTACCAAACTCTTCTATTAGTTTCAGTAGATTTCTGAAGGATTCCTTAGGTTTTTCTGTGCATAAGATCATGTCATCTGCAAATAGTGATAACTTTACTTCCTCCTTGCCAATCTGGATGCCTTTTATTTCTTTGTCTAGCCTAATTGCCCTGGCTAGGACTTCAAGTACGATGTTGAATAAGAGCGGTGATAAAGGGCATCCTTGTCTGGTTCCCGTTCTCAAGGGAAATGCTTTCAGGTTCTCTCCATTTAGAGTGATATTGGCTGTTGGCTTTGCATAGATGCCCTTTATTATGTTGAGGAATTTTCCTTCAATTCCTATTTTGGTAAGAGTTTTTATCATAAGTGGGTGTTGGACTTTGTCAAATGCCTTTTCTGCATCGATTGATAAGATCATGTGGTTTTTGTCTTTTGTTTTATTTATGTGATGGATTACATTAATGGTTTTTCTGATATTAAACCAGCCTTGCATACCTGGTATAAATCCCACTTGATCATGGTGAATTATGTTTTTGATGTGTTGTTGGATTTTATTGGCTAGAATTTTGTTGAGGATTTTTGCATCTATGTTCATGAGGGATATAGGTCTATAATTTTCTTTTTTTGTAATGTCTTTACCTGGTTTTGGTAACAGGGAGATGGTGGCTTCATAGAATGAGTTGGGTAGTATTCCGTCATTTTCTGTGCTTTGAAATACCTTCAGTAGTAGTGGTGTTAACTCTTCTCTGAAAGTTTGGTAGAACCCTGCAGTGAAGCCGTCCAGGCCAGGGCTCTTTTTTGTTGGCAGTTTTTTGATTACCATTTCAATCTCTTTTTTTGTTATGGGTCTATTTAGTTGTTCTACTTCTGAATGTGTTAGTTTAGGTAGGTAGTGTTTTTTCAAGAATTCATCCATTTCTTCTAGGTTTTCAAATTTGTTAGAGTACAATTTTTCATAGTAATCTGAAATGATTCTTTTAATTTCATTTGGTTCTGTTGTGATGTGGTCCTTCTCGTTTCTTATTCGGGTTATTTGTTTCCTTTCCTGTTTTTCTTTAGTCAGTCTTAGCCAATGGTTTATCAATTTTGTTAATTTTTTCAAAGAACCAGCTTTTGGCTTTGTTAATTCTTTCAGTTGTTTTTCTGTTCTCTAAATTCATTTAGTTCAGCTCTAATTTTTATTCTTTGTTTTCTTCTGGTGCCTGATGGATTCTTTTATTGCTCACTTTCTATTTGTTCAAGTTGTAGGGACAGTTCTCTGCTTTTGGCTCTTTCTTCTTTTTGTATGTGTGTATTTATCGATATAAATTGGCCTCTGAGCACTGCTTTTGCTGTGTCGCAGAGGTTTTGATAGGAAGTATTTTCATTCTCGTTGCATTCTATGAATTTCCTTATTCCCTCCTTGATGTCTTCTATAACCCAGTCTTTTTTCAGGAGGGTATTGTTCAGTTTCCAAGTATTTGATTTCTTTTCCCTAGTTTTTCTGTTATTGATTTCTAGTTTTATTGCCTTGTGGTCTGAGAAGATGCTTTGTAATATTTCGATGTTTTGGACTCTGCAAATGTTTGTTTTATGACCTAATATGTGGTCTATTCTAGAGAATGTTCCAAGTGCGCTAGAAAAAAAAGTATACTTTGCAGCAGTTGGGTGGAGAGTTCTGTATAAGTCAATGAGGTCAAGTTGGTTGATTGTTGTAATTAGGTCTTCCGTGTCTCTATTGAGCTTCTTACTGGATGTCCTGTCCTTCTCCGAAAGTGTTGTGTTGAAGTCTCCTACTATAATTGTGGAGGTGTCTATCTCACTTTTCAATTCTGTTAAAATTTGATTTATGTATCTTGCAGCCCTGCCATTGGGTGCATAAATATTTAATATGGTTATGTCTTCCTGATCAATTGTCCTTTTTATCATTATATAGTGTCCTTCTTTATCCTTTGTGGTCGGTTTAAGTCTAAAGTCTCTTTTGTCGGAAATTAATATTGCTACTCCTCTTCTTTTTTGCTTATTGTTTGCTTGATATATTTTTTTCCATCCTTTGAGTTTTAGTTTGTTTGTGTTTCTAAGTCTAAGGTGTGTCTCTTGTAGGCAGCATATAGATGGATCGTGTTTCTTTATCCAGTCCGTGACTCTCTGTCTCTTTATTGGTGCATTTAGTCCATTTACATTCAGGGTAATTATAGATAAATAAGTTTTTAGTGCTGTCATTTTGATGCCTTTTCATGTCTGTTGTTGACAATTTCGTTTTTCCACATATTTTTTTGTGCTGAGGCGTTTTTCTTAGTAAATTGTGAGATCCTCATTTTCATAGTGTTTGACTTTATGTTAGTTTAGTCGTTACGTTTTTCTTGGCTTTTATCTTGAGTTATGGAGTTGTTACACCTTTTTGTGGTTACCTTATTATTTACCCCTATTTTTCTAAGTAAAAACCTAACTTGTATGGTTCTATACCGCCTTGTGTCACTCTCCATTTGGCAGTTCAATGCCTCCTGTATTTAGTCCCTCTTTTTGATTATTGTGATCTTTTACCTATTGACTTCCATGATTCCCTGTTATGTGTATTATTATTTTTTTTAATTAATCTTAATTTGTTTGTTTTTGTGATTTCCCTATTTGAGTTGATATCAGGACGTTCTGTTTTGTGACCTTGTATTGTGCTGGTATCTGATATTATTGGTCTTCTGACCAAACAATATCCTTTAGTATTTCTTGTAGCTTTGGTTTGGTTTTTGCAAATTCTCTAAACTTGTGTTTGTCTGTAAATATCTTAATTTTGCCTTCATATTTCGGAGAGAGTTTTGCTGGATATATGATCCTTGGCTGGCAGTTTTTCTCCTTCAGTGCTCTGTATACGTCGTCCCATTCCCTTCTTGCCTGCGTGGTTTCTGCTGAGTAGTCTGAACTTATTCTTATTGATTCTCCCTTGAAGGAAACCTTTCTTTTCTCCCTGGCTGCTTTTAAAATTTTCTGTTTATCTTTGGTTTTGGCGAGTTTGATGATAATATGTCTTGGTGTTTTTCTTTTTGGATCAATCTTAAATGGGGTTCGATGAGCATCTTGGATAGATATCCTTTCGTCTTTCATGATGTCAGGGAAGTTTTCTGTCAGGAGTTCTTCAACTATTTTCTCTGTGTTTTCTGTCCCCGCTCCCTGTTCTGGGACTCCAATCACCAGCAAGTTATCCTTCTTGATAGAGTCCCACATGATTCTTAGGGTTTCTTCATTTTTTTAATTCTTTTATCTGATTTTTTTTCAGCTATGTTTGTGTTGATTCCCTGGTCCTCCAGATGTCCCAGTCTGCATTCTAATTGCTCGAGTCTGCTCCTCTGACTTCCTATTGCGTTGTCTAATTCTGTAATTTTATTGTTAATCTTTTGGATTTCTACATGCTGTCTCTCTATGGATTCTTGCAACTTATTAATTTTTCCACTATGTTCTTGAATAATATTTTTGAGTTCTTCAACAGTTTTATCAGTGTGTTCCTTGGCTTTTTCTGCAGTTTGTCTTATTTCGTTTGTGATGTCTTGAAGCATTCTGTAAATTAGTTTTTTATATTCTGTATCTGATAATTCCAGGATTGTATCTTCATTTGGGAAAGATTTTGATTCTTTTGTTTGGGGGGTTGGAGAAGCTGTCATGGTCTGCTTCTTTATGTGGTTTGATATTGACTGCTGTCTCCGAGCCATCACTGGGAAACTAGTTTTTCCAGAAAATCCGCTAAAAAAAAATGCAGTCAGACCCCTATCAGAGTTCTCCCTCTGGCTCAGGCTATTCGGATGTTAATGAAGCTGCCTGGGGAGGGTGGGGGAGGGATCACAGAGATAGGAGAGTAGCACCTCAGAATATAGCCAGAGTTGCTTGTCTTGCTTGGAATGACTATTATATCTGAGATTTCTGTGGGGCGCGTCGCCTATGTGTGCTGGCTGTGTGGAGATTGCCCCCGGGGGGTCTGTCCCGCTGGAGTCACGATCAGATCCTCTGTTGCCAGCCCCACGCCCAACACCAAGGTTCCCCTACTGGGATGGTGCACTCCTGACTCCAAAATCAGTCTCTGCCTCCCAGGGACTCCCCGTCCCGCCAGCCGCGTCGCCACACTGCCCCTGAGAACCGGCTGGGACCCCCCCGCGGTCAGCTCAGGAGAGCGGAGCAGCTCCCTGCGCCTGCACCGCAACCGTGCGTCGCGGCTGGGACGCCGCTTTCCCCGCTCCAAGACCAGTCGCTGCCCCCCGGGACCTCCCCCACCGGCCGCATCGCCACGCAGCCCACGCTAACTGGCTGGGCCCCCCCCGGGTCAGTTCAGGGGGGTGGAGCTGCTCCCCGCGTTTATGCCGTACCGCGCCCCGCCAAAATCCCAGCGGGATGGTTCCCCGGCCAGGACGCTGCTCTCCCCGCTCCAAGACCAGTCACTGCCTCCTGGGGACTTCTCCCACCGGCTGCGTTGCCACACCGCCCGCGCGAACCAGCTGGGCCCCCTCCCGGAATGAGTTCGGGGGCCAGGGCTGGGCCCCTTATTTGTGCAGTCTGCCCCCCTGGGCTCTGCCCCAAATCGGGCGCTGAAGGTCACCTGACTGGTACGCTGGCTCCAGGCTCTGAAAACAATCGCTGCCTCCCCGTATTTGTTCGTTCTCCATCTCTAAATCTGTGTTTGTTGTTCAGGGTTTGTAGATTGTTACGTATGTGATTGATTCACTTGTTTTTCTGAGTCTTTGTTGCAAGAGGGATCTGCGGTAGCGCCCACCTAGTCCGCCATCTTGGCCCCGCCTCTCCTTGAAAACTTTTTAAATTGTATTTTAGATGAAGGTTTACGGAGCAAACTAGTTTCTTATTAAACAGTTAGTACACCTATTGTTTTATGACATTGGTTAACAACCCGATGACATGTCAACACACTGCCTTCTCAACCTTGGGTTTCTTATTACCTGCATGACTGTCCTCTCCTGCGTTCTAGCCCTCGCCCTAGGCTGGTGTGCACTTTCAGCCTCATTTTGTTTTATGGGCCTGGCTAATCTTTGGATGAAGAACGAACCTTGGAAATGACTTCATTACTGAGCTAAAAGGGTGTCCAGAGTTTCTCGTCTCTTTCAGGCCAGTAAATCTGGTCTTTTTTTATGAGTTAGAATTTTGTTCTACATTTTGCCCAGCTCTGTCTGGGACCCTGTATTGTGATCCCTGTCAGAGCAGTCAATGGTGGTAGCCAGGCACCATCTAGTTTTACTGGACTCAGTCTGGTGGAGGCCATGGTAGCTATGGTCCATTAGTGCTTTGGACTAATCTTTCCCTTGTATCTTTAGTTTTCTTCATTCTCCCTTGCTCCCGACAAGGTGAGACCTGTGGAGTATCTTAGATGGCAGCTCACAGGCTTTTGAGACCAGAGATGCCACTCACCAAAGTAGAATGTAGAACATTTTATTTAAAAATTATGTTATGCCAATTGAGCTAGATATTCCTTGAGATCACGATCCTTTAGGTCCTCAGCCCAGCAATTATGTCCCTCAGGGAGTTTGGGTGTGCCTACGGAGCTTCCATGACCTCGCCTTGTACAAGTTGTGCTGGCTTCCCCAGTATTGTATAGTGTCTTACCCTTCAACAAAGTTATCACTTAATTATTGTCTATTTAGTGTTTTTCCATCCCCACCTCTCCCCTCCCTGATAACCATCAAATATTGTTTCTTTTTGTGTGTAAACATTTCCATGAATTTTTACAGTAGTGATCTCATATATTTGTCCTTTTGTGATTAACTTATTTAACTCAGCCTGATGCCCTCCAAATTCATCCATGTTATGAGATGCTCCACAGATTCATCATTGTTCTTTATCATTGTGTAGTACTCCATTGTGTATATATACCATAATTTGTCTATGCATTCATCAGTTGATGGACATCTGGATTGTTTCCATCTTTTTGCTATTGTGAACAATGCTGCAATCAACATGGGTGCGCATATCTTTCTTTGTGTGACAACTAATTTCTCTAGGACATATTTCTAGGGTAAACCCTGGTGGCATGGTGGTTAAGTGCTACCGCTGCTAACCAAAGGGTCGGCAGTTCGAATCCGCCAGGCGCTCCTTGGACACTCTATGGGGCAGTTCTACTCTGTCCTATACAGTTGCTGTGAGTTGGAATTGACTCGATGGCACTGGGTTTATTTATTTATTTTGGTTTGGTATATTTCTAGGAGTGGGATTGCTAGATCATATGGTTTTTCTATTTCTAGCTTTCTAAGGAAGCGCCATATCATTTTCCAAAACGTTTGTAGCGTTTTGCATTCCCACCAGCAGTGCATTAGAGTTCTGATCTCCCCACAACCTCTCCAACACTTATTTCCTGTATTTTTGATTCTTGCCAGTAATGCCAGAGTGAGATGGTATCTCATTTTGGTTTTGATTTGCATTTCTCTAACGTTCAGTGATCTGGAGCATTTCCTCTTGTGACTGTTGGCCACTTTAATAACTTCTTTGATGAAGTGTCGGTTCATTTCCTTTGCCTATTTTTTTTATTAAGTTTTATTGAGCTTCAAATGAACGTTTACAAATCAAGTCAGACTGTCATATATAAGTTTATATACACCTTACTCCGTACTCCCACTTGCTCTCCCCCTAATGAGTCAGCCCTTCCAGTCTCTCCTTTTGTGACAATTTTGCCAGCTTCCAACTCACTCTATCCTCCCATCCCTCATTTGCCTATTTTTAATTGAATTATTTGTCTTTCTGTTGTAGAGGTGTTCGATTCTCCTGTAGATTTTAGAGATTAGACCTTGGTCTGATTTGTAGTAGCCTAAAATTTTTTTCCAGTCTGTAGGTTCTCTTTTTACTCTTTTGGTGAAGTCTTTGATGAGCATAAGTGTTTAATTATTAGAAGATCCCAGTTATCTAGCTTACCTTCTAGAGTTTGTGTGGTGTTGGTTATGGTTTGTATCCTGATAATGCTGTGTATTAGGGCCTCTAGTGTTGATCCTATTTTTTCTTCTATGGGTTTTATAACTTTTGGCTTTATATTCAGATATTTGATCCATTTTGAATTAGTTTTTGTGTGTGCTGTGAGGTATGGGTCCAGTTTCTTTTCTTTTTTTTTTTTTTTTTTGCAGATGGACATCCAGATTTGCCAGCATCATGTGCGGAAAAGACTGTCTTTTCCTCATCTGATGGACTTTGGTCACTTGTCAAAGATCAGGTGACCATAGGTGGATAGATTACATCTGTGTTCTCAATTCTATCCTTTTGTCAATGTTCCTGTCATTGTGCAAGTACCAGATTGTTTTGCCTACTGTGGCTGTATAGTAGGTACTGAGGTCAGGTAGTGCATGTCCTCATATTTTTCTTCTTCAGTAGTGCTTTACTTATCCGGGGCTTCTTCCCTTTCCATATAAAGTTAATGATTAGTTTTTCCATCTCTTTAAAGAATGTTGCTGGCATTTGAAATGGAATTGCATTGCATCGATAGATTGCTTTGGGTAGAATTGTCATTTTCACAATGTTGAGTCCACCTTTTCCTGAGCATGGTACGTTTTTCCATTAATGTAGATCTCTTTTGGTTTCTTGTGGTAGTGTTTTATAGTTTTCTTTGTATAGGTCTTTTACATCCCTGGTTAGATTTATACCTCAGTATTTTATTTTTTTAGGGGCTAATATAAATGGTATTGTTTTCCTGATTTTCTTTCCAGTTTTCTTTATTGGTGTATAGGAATTCAACTGATTTTTGTATGTTTATCTTGTATCCCACTATTCTGCTGACTCTTTCTATTAGTTACAGTAGTTGTCTCATGGAGTCTTTTGAGTATTCCATGTATAGTATCATATCATCTGCAATTAGGGACAGTTTTACTTCTTCATTACCAATTTGTAAGCCCTTTATTTCTTTTTCTTTCCTTATTGCTTTAGCTAGAACTTCCAGCATGGTGTTAAATAGGAGAGGTGATAAAGGGCATTCTTGTCTTGTTCCTGTTCTCAAGAGAAATGTTTTCAGCCTCTCTCCATTAGGAATGATGTTGGTTGTTGGTTTTGCATAGATGCCCTTTATTATGTTGAGAAATTTCCCTTCTATACCTATTTTATTGAGAGTTTTTATCAGGGGTGTGTGTTGGACTTTGCCAAATGCCTTTTCTGTGTCAATTGAGATGATCATACGATTCTTTTCTTTGCCTTTATTTATGTGGTGGATAGCGTTGATTGCTTTTCTAATGTTGAACTGCCTGCATGCCTGGTATGAATCTTACTTTGTAGTGGTTCATTATTTTCTTGATATGATGCTGAAGTCTATTGGCTAGAATTTTGTTGAGAATTTATTGCATCTATATTCATGAGAGATATTGGTCTGTAATTTCCTTTTTTTGTGGTGTCTTTGCCTGGTTTTGGTATCAGGGTTATGCTGGCTTCATAGAATGAATTCAGAAGTATCCCTTACTTTTCTTTGTTCTGAAATAGTTTGAGTAGTACTGGCATAAGCACTTCTCTGAATGTTTGGTAGAATTCTCCAGTGAAACCATCTCAACTGGAGCTTTTTTTTTTTTTTGGATGGGAATATTTCTTTCTAAATTACCTTTTCAATCTCTTGTTATGGGTCTGTTCAGATTTTCGACATTATTTTGAGTAGGTAGTGTGTTCTAGAAATTTGTTCATTTCCTCTAAGTTTTCAAATTTGTTGGAGTTGGAGTACAGTTTTTCATAACACACTGTTATGACTCTTTTTATTTCAGTTGGATCTGTTGTAATGTCCCCCATTTTATTTCTTATTTTGGTTATTTGCATCTTCTCCTGTTTTTCTTTTGTCAGTTTGGCCAGTGGTTTTTTGATTTTGTGGATCTTTACAAAGAACAAACTTGGTTTTGTTGATTCTATTTTTCCTATTGCCTACTTCATTATTTCTGCTCTAATCTTTATTCTTTTCTTCTGTTGGCTGTGGCCTTTTTTTTTTTTTTTGGCTTTGCTGTTCTCTTTCTATTTGTTCAAGTTGTATAGCTAAGGTTTTGATTTTGTCCCTTTC
Source organism: Loxodonta africana (assembly GCF_030014295.1). NCBI lineage: Eukaryota > Metazoa > Chordata > Mammalia > Proboscidea > Elephantidae > Loxodonta > Loxodonta africana. Next base: position 84,386,084 of record NC_087348.1, read on the forward strand.
TTCTTTTTTGATGTGTGCATCTATTGTTATAAATTAACCTCTGAGGGCTGCCTTTGCTGTGTCCCAAAAGTTTTGGTATGATATATTTTCATTCTCTTTTGATTCTAAGAATTTTTTTATTCCATCTCTGATTTCTTTTCTTAGCCAGTAGTTTTTAAGCAGGGTGTTATTCAGTTTCCATGTAACTGATTTTTTTCCTTGTACTTCTGCTGTTAATTTCTACCTGGATGGCATTGTGGTCAGAGAAGATACTTTGTATTAACTCAGTGTTTTGGATTTTGTTGAGGGTTACTCAGCGGCCTAAGATGTGGTCTATTCTGAAGAACGTTCCACGTGCATTGGAAAAGAATGTGTACTCTGCAGCTATTGGGCAGAGTGTTCTGTATATGTCTAGGAGGTCATGTTGGCTGATTGTGTCCTTTAGTGCTCTGTATCTTTGTTAAGTTTCTTTCTAGATATTCTGTCCTTTACCAAGAGTGGTGTTGTGTGTTGAAGTCTCCTACTATAATTGTGGAACTGTCAGTTACTCTTTTCAGAGCTGTTAGAGGTTGTTTTATGTATTTTGGGACCCTGTCATTGGGTGTGTAGATGTTTATGATTATGTCTTCATGATAGATCATCCCTTTAATCATTATATAGTACTTTCTTTGTCTTTTATGGTGGATTTTATTTTAAAATCAATTTTATCTGAGATTAGCATTGCCACTCCTGCTCTTTTTTGGTAACTGTTTGCTTGATATATTTTTTTCTATCCTTTGATTTTTAGTAAGTTTACATCTTCATTTCTTTTAGACAGCACATTGATGGATCCTGTATTTTTATCCTTTCTGTCACTCTCTCTCTTTATGGATGCATTTAGGCCATTTACATTCAGTGTAATTATTGATAGGTGTGGGTTTATTGCTGTCATTTTGTAGTGCTTTTTTGTGGTGCTGATGTTTTCTTTGTTCCTTTTACTCTCCTGCATTGAATTCCTTTTTTTTGTGGAATTTTTTTTTTCGTTCCTTTTTTTTTTTTTTTGTAGATTTTGTTTTTATTTAGACTTTATGTTTTTCTTCTTTATTTTAATGAGTAGGTTTGTTAACTTTCTTTGCGGTTACCTGAAATTTACCCTTATCTTCCTAGGTTTGAACCGGTCTATTATTACCTGACATCACCTTGCCTTCCTTTCCATTAAAAAGTTCCATACCGGTACCATTTATTTCCATTTTATTGCTATGACATTGTTGTCATTTACAAATTAACCTCTCTGATTCCCTGTTGTAATGCTTTTGATTTTGGATAGTCCTTGAGAGTTCATTTCCTACATTAGTATCTGGCTGGTACTATCTCGTTTCCTAGATTGAGGCCGTGATTTGATGTTGTTTGTTTTCAAACAGAAGGACTCCCTTTAATAATTCTTGTAAGTTTGGCTCGGTTTTTACATATTCCCTTAATTTCTGTTTATCTGGAAATGTCCTAATTTTACCATTATATTTGAATGAGAGTTTTGCAGGATAAATTATTCTTATTTTTTTTTTTCTTTCATGGTTTTACATATGTCGTTCCATTGTCATGAACCACTTAATCAAATGCCTTTGCATAGTCAATAAACACAGGTAAACACCTTTCAGGTGTCATTTACTTTAAGCAAAGACCCATTTGTCATTAGCAATAAGAGATATATTGGCTATTAAAAAAATATAAAGATATATCACCAAATTTATAGACAGTTTTGTTTGTTGTTTTTTTTTTCATTTCTCGTTTGTTTCAGTTTTGATTTAAGGGAATTGCTTTTACAATTTTTGTTTTATACTCAAGTAAGATATGATTTTTTTTTTTTTTAAGATACGAAGATGATTCCACATTTAAATCTACCATTCAGAATATATTTAAGAAATTCTAGGTTCTGTCTCAGTCCCTACAAACTTATTTCCTCATTCTTTCTTCTAGGTAACAAATTATTTTAAATTTCGTAATTTATCATCCAGTCTTAATGATGGTTTACATGTTTAAATTCTCCTGTGATGTGTAACTGTTTATGATTTAATATCTTGTTTAGAGTATATATCAGTTACTGAGGCTTCAATGTGTTGTTTTCTACCATAATGGCCCTTTTTCAAAAGAAATAAAGGCCTAGGAGAAGATAATGTATTATTAGAGACTCTGGCCCCAAACAGCAAGAATGAGGTCAAGCAAAGCAGGAGACCCTTGTGAAGAATGTATTATAGATCTTTGTGCTGGTAAGTGTGACTACATGCTGTATCTAAAGGGACCATTTCTTAGATGCTTATATCTCAGGAATAATGCTTGTTGGGGAAGAAAGGGGAAATAATTTATTCACTGACTTCTTTCTGACGTTCATCAAAGGGTCACCTCATTACATTTACAGATTATTAGTGTTGTAAGGTTTTACTCTGGGAAGGAGTTTTGGAATGTGGGCGTGCAGTGAAGTACTACAAGGTTGTGCTGAAATTAATTCATTTGGAACCCAGACATGCTTTATCATGGCAAGTCAACTGCAATAAGGAATAATTGAAATCCAGTGGCTCTGAGGGGTGTTTAAGAAGCACCTGACACAGATGTACATTCCAACTTTTTCAAAATTTTGAGTTTTAAATAAACTTGTGAACTGCTTTGGTTTCCAAATCTAAGTTCTCTCAGGATATCTTAGATTAAGAGAATTCTCTTTTGTGTTTAAATTTATATGTGAAAATCTATGCAGGACTTAAGTAAAACATTTATCTTTACAGAGACTTTAGAGAAACTCTATAATTAGCAATAGTAGAAGTAGTATCTACTGTGCTCATGCAAGATTTTGGTAAAGACATAATCTGCACAATAAATGTGACTGGTGTTGTATTTGTTGTTTGTGGCACAGAATCAATCCCAACTCATAGAAAGCCTATATGACAGAATAACACTGTACCATAAGGTTTCCTAGGCTGTAATCTTTCCTGGAACAGATTACCAGGTCTTCTCTTCTGTGGAACCACTTATGGATTCAAACTGCCAATCTTTCCATTAGCAACAGGATGCTTTACCATTATATCACTAAGTAAATTTGGAGAAGAATTAAAATTAAGAACGCACTAATGGATCACACCAAATGTATGGAAAAAGCAGAAAATATATGATGCCTCATGAGAGAACCTACAAGAGTACACTTCTTTATCAGATATCAAACTCTGTATGCATGAAGACACAAATTTGATGAAATAACATTTTGAATTACCTTTGCTTAGTTCTATCAAGTGTGTTATTTTAAATGATTTTCAACTGGTTACAATATGTACCTTCATTCACAAACACAGCGATGATTCAGACTATCCAAGAAAATTCTTTATTCATCAAATACTATTGAATGCTTTGTTTATTATGTATTAATCATTAATATAGTTGTTAGTAATGTAAATATGACTAACAATCACAAAAAATAAACATTTTACTAAGCAATCTTATACTAAACCAAAAAGCTCAATGCCATGGAGTCGATTCCGACTCATAGTGACCCTATAGGACAGAGTAGAACTGCCCGATAGGGTTTCCAAGGAATGCCTGGGGGATTCAAACTTCTGACCTTTTGGTTACCATCTGTAGCTCTTAACCACTATGCCACCAAGTTTTCCAATTATACTAGAAATTAGTAAATATTTAAAATTTGCAGAAATTGCAAAGGTAAGCCCATTGGTCCAAAGAAATACAGAAAATTGTGGAGCAAATGATCCCATACACCCTTACGTTATTTTAAAAGTATTGAGTAGTTCGAAAGAGTACAGTATTATGAGGTTATAAGGTTGCATATGAACATACAACATGTATCAAAATGTAGTTACCATTATGTTTTTCAGTGTTTATATAGTCATGATTTAGGTTGATTCTTTCTAGCCAATAAAGTGACAGTGATCATGTATCTGAATATACTGATAAGACGTTTCTTGCAAGAATAGGCGAAGGGTCTGACAAGTTCATTGCTCAGTTCAATGAGACTCTGGCTCTATGCCATCATGGGCTCAGGGAACTGCTTGAGGGTGCTGAGTTTAGATGTTCTAATCAAAACATTGATCTTTTGTTATACTTGGACATGGATATTCTCACATAACACCATTTAAATTCCTCAAGTGAATATATATTAAAAGCTTTGTGTTTTTACCACCTCTTCCTTGCAGTTTTCAGAAAATGGTAAAAACATAACATAGCCACCATGTCTTTATGAATATAATTGTCTAATTGGTCTAAGGGAAAAACCTAGTTCTCACTAACTTTATAGCCAAAGTTTTAAATTACTCAGCCAAATTGCGTGAGTAGACTTATATAATGTCTGTGCTGCATTTTCTCAAACAAGACCTTAAGAAATATTTGGAACATAAATTAATTCTAGTGAATATTTCAACTTTATGTTTTCAAGTTTGATTAGAAGACTAAGCAGAAGTCATTCAAATTTCATTAAAGACCAACTTTTTTTTCTCATTGTATACATTGTTTTTTGTTCTAAAATTCCATAAAATATTACCTATCTATCACTATATATATATTTTTTTATCTATCAAAAAAATTTTTTTTTTTTTATTTTTATCACTATGGACCCCCATGCATCTGTCAGTATGTCGTACTGTGGGGGCTTGTGTGTTGCTGTCATGCTGAAAGCTATGCCACCAATATTCAAATATAGCAGAGTCATCCATGGTGTATAGGTTTCAGGTGAGCTTCCAGACTAAAACAAAATATAAAAAGGAGCTGGTGGTCTACTTCTGAAAAAAAAAAAAATTAACCAATGAAAACCTTATTAATAGCAGAGGAACATTGTCTGATATCGTTATAGTGCTGGCAAATGAGCCTCTCAGGTTGGAAGGGCTCAAAATATGACTGGGGAAAATATGCCTACTCAAAGTAGAGTCAACCATAATGACGTGCATGGAGTCAAGCATTCAGAACCTTCATCTGCTGGTGAGACACAACTCAAAATGGTAAGAAACAGCTGCAAATATCCATTAATAATAGGAACATGGAATTATAAAGTATGAATCTAGGAAAATTGGAAATTGTCAAAAATGAAATGCAACACATAAATATCCATACCCTAGGCATTAGTGAGCTGAAATAGACTGGTATTGGCCATTTTGAACAGGAAAATCATATGATCTGTATGATGGGAATGCCAAACTTAAGAGGAATGATGTTGCATTCATCATCAAAAAGAACATTTCAAGATCTATCCGAACACAAAGTTGTCAGTGACAGGATAATATCCATACACCTACAAGGAAGAATAGTTAATACAACTCTTAATCAAATTTATGTACCAACTACTAAGGCCAAAGGTGAAAAAATGGAAGATTCTTATCAACTTCTACAGTCTGAAATTGATCAAACGTGCAATCAAGATGCATTGGTAATTACTGGTTTTTGGAATGCAGAAGTTGCAAACAAAGAATAAGGACTGGTAGTTGAAAACTAATGCCTTTATAATAGAAATGATGACAGAGATTGCATGATAGAATTTTGCGATATCAAAGACTTCCTCATTCAAAATATGTTCTTTTTAACAACATAAATGCTGACTATACTCATGGAATTCACAAGATGGAAAACACATAAATCAAATTGACTACATGTATGAAAAGACATGATGGAAAAACTCAATATCATCAGTCAGAACAAAGCCAGTTGCTGACTGTGGAACAGACCATCAGTTGCTCATATGCAAGTTCAAGTTGAAGCTGAAGAAAATTAGAACAAGTTCACGAGAGTCAAAGTACAACCTTGAGTATATTCCACACGAATTTAGAGGCCATCTTAAGAATAGATTTGAAACACTGAACCCTAATGACCGAAGACTAGACAAGTTGTGTAATGACACCAAGCACATCATACATGAAGAAAGAAAGAAGTCATTAAAAAGACTACAAAGAAAGAAAAGACCAAAATGGATGTCAGAAGAGACTCTGAAACTTGCTCTTAAAAGTCAAGTGGCTAAAGCCAATTGAAGAAATGAAGAAGTAAAGCAGTTGAACTGAAGATTTCAAAGGGTGGCTCTAGAAGACAAAGTAAAGTATAACAATGACACATGCAAAGACCTGGAGTTAGAAAACCAAAAGGAAGAACATGCTCAGCTTTTCTCAAGCTGCAAAAAATGAAATAAAAATTCGAGCCTCATGTTGTAATATTGAAGGATTCTATGGGCAAAATAATGAACAATGCCAGAAGCACCAAAAGAAGGTGGAAGGAACACACAGAGTCACAAAAAAAGTTGGCTGACATTCAGTCATTTCAGGAGGTAGCATATGATCAAGAACCAATGGAGCTGAAGGATGAAGTCCAAACTGCACCAAAGAAACTGGCCAAAAATGAGGCTTCAGGAATTTAAGGGATACTAATTGAGATGTTTCAACAAATGGATGCAGCACAGAAGGTGCTCACTAGTCTATGCCAAGGAATTTGGAAGACAGCTACCTGGCCACCTGACTGGGAGAGATTCATATTTATTCCTATCCAAAGAAAGATGATCCAAGAAAATGTGGAAATTATTGAATAATATCATTAATATCTTACACAAGTAAAATTTTGCTGAAGATCATTCAAAAGTAGTTGCAGCAGTATATGGAAAGGGAACTGCCAGAAATTCAAACCAGGTTCAAACCAGAAGAGGATGTGGAACCAGGGATAACATTGCAGATGTCAGATGCATCCTGACTGAAAGTAGGAAATACACAAGAAATATGTTTACCTATGTTTCACTGACTAGGCAAAGACATTCAACTGTGCAGATCATAAGAAATAACGGATAACATTGAGGAGAATGGAAATCCCAGAACAATTAATTGTGCTCATGAGGAACCTATACATAAACCAAGAGGCAGTTGTCATGGTTTAAAGTCAGGAAAGGTTACTGTCAGGGTTGTATCCTTTCACCATACTTATTCAATCTGTAATCTGAGCAAATAATCTCAGAGGCTGCACTATATGAACAACAACAAGGCATCAGGATTGGAGGAAGACTCATTAACAAACTGTGATGTGCAGATGACACAACCTTGCCTGCTGAAACTGAAATGGACTTGAAGCACCTTTTCATGAAGATCAAGAATTACAGCCGTCAGTATGAATTACACCTCAAAATAAAGAAAACAAGGTGGGGTGAAGATGGCAGAGTAGTCAGACACTTCCGGTGGTCCCTCTTACAATAACAACCCCAAAACACAAGTGAATCAATTATATATATGACAGGCTAGGAGCCCTGAACATCAAAGGAAAAGTTAAGAGATCAAACTGAACAATAGGGAGAGGGAGAAATGGTTCAGAAGCAGCAAGGAGTTGCCAGACCTGACTAGGAGGGAACCAGTGCCCTGCAAGCCCGATACCCTGGTACAACTGCAGCAGGGCTGGCAGTAGTGTTCAGGATGCATTTTACACAGCGAGAGAGAGTAAGTGACACAGTTTATTCACACCTCCAGAGTCAGTGGAGAACAGTGTTCCCAGCAAAAGATAAGTAATTGCACCTAATTTACCTCTCGGACCAAAAATGCGCCTCTTTCAAAAGATCTTTCTCCAATTTATCTGATCTCTCCTCCCTCTGCTCAAGCCCCAGAGCTGGCTTCAGTGGTGGTTGCTGTCCCTGGGCCTGAGATAGGACCTGCTGCGCACACTGAGCCATTCTCCCAGCCTTGGAGAAGGAACAAATAGGGAAAACATAATTTTCTGGCTACCCTAAGCTGGGAACTCAGGGCAGAGGCAACTCCTTTGCCTGGGCACAGGCACAAGCAGCCCATGGAGTCTGAATGCTTTTCATCCCTGCATGACTCTGTGTGGGCCCATTTCAGCAGCTTAGGCCCAAATTGGCACGCTGCAAAGGTGTATGTGTCTGAGGTCTGACTTCAACTTTTTCAGCTGTGTGGTAGAAAGGTGGGTTTTTGAAGTTTGACACTGCACTACCTATTAAGCAGGGTCCTCGCTTACCCACATCAGGGAGCTGAAAACTGGTGACTGCACCCACACCACCTAGCCTCCCGTGACAGGGATCCAAAGATAAGTGGTGCCACATAGTCCTAACAGCAAAAAGCATTGGGTACCCATGGCCCAGCTGTATAGCCCACTCAACTGTGCATTCTAGAAAACAGGAAGACTCTTGCCTAACAGGCACTCAGGAGATGGTTGTCAGCCCCCTGCCTAGCTCAGAGAATGACCCCCCCTGCAGCCAGATACTTGTGCCTACACCAATTACCCCTGCCCTCTAAGACTGTAGGTGACAGCCTGCACCACACACTTGGTGACCAAATACTTGGACACCTGAGATGAATCCACATAAGAACAGTGAATGGACTCCTGGGCTCATATACCTGGTAACAGCTCTAGCCATCTGGTATGACAGGATGTTAGAGCTTCAAAGTTACCAGTAATAAAACTAGCTCACTCAAGCAGCCTATTTGGGCATATCAAAACAAAGCAAGAAGCTAGTACACGTTAAACAAACATAAAATAAATTAATACAATTACTTATAGATGGCTCAGAGGCAACAGTCAATATCAAATCACATAAAGAAGCAGACGATGATTGCTTCAACAAGTTCCAAAAAAAACAATCAGTGAATCTTCTGGACAAAGATATTTTCCTGGAATTACCAGAGGTAGAATACAAAACTTTCATACACAGAAGTCTTGAAAAGATCAGGAAGGAGATCGGACAAAACGCAGAAAAAGCCAAGGAACACACAGATAAAACAGTGGAGGAAATTAAGAAGGTTATTCAAGAACATAATGAAAAATTTAATAGGCTGCAAGAATCCATAAACAACAGAAATTCAGAAGATTAACAATAAAATTTCAGAATTAGACAACTCAATAGAAAGTCAGAGGAACAGAAGTGAGGAAATGGAAGCCAGCATTAGAGAGATTGAAGGCAAAACACTTGGTGCCAATATAGTCAAAGAAAAATCAGATAAAAAATTAAAAAAAAAAAATGAAGAAACACTAAGAATCATGTGGGACTCTAACAAGAGAAATAACCTACAAGTGATTGGAGTACCAGAACAAGGAAGGAGAACGAAAGATTACAGAAAGCATTGTTGAAGATTTGTTGGCAGAAAATTTCCCTGATATCATCAAAGACAAGAAAATATCTATCCACAGTGTTCATCAAGCCCCATACAAGGTAGATCCCAAAAGAAAGTCACCAAGACATATAATCACACTTGCCAAAACCAAAGATAAACACGGAATTTTAAGAGTGGCTAGGGATAAACAAAAAGTCACTTACCAAGGAGAGGCAATAAGAATGAGCTCAGACTACTCAGCAGAAACTATGTAGGCAAGAAGGCAATGCGATGACATATATAAAGCCTTGAAGAAAAAAAATAAAATAAAATAATTGTTAGCCAAGATCCACATATCAAGCCAAACATTCTCTTAAATGTGAAGGTGAAATTAGGACATTTTCAGAAAAACAGAAATTTAGGGAATTTGCAAAAACCAAACCAAAACTACAAGAAACACTAAAGGGAGTACTATGGTCGGAAAATCAGTAACATCAGATAACAACCCAACACTAGAACACAGGACAGAGCAACTAGACATCAACCCAGATAGGGAAATCACAAAAATAAATCAAAATAAAAAACTATCAAAACACAGCAACACTGATGTCATTATGTAAAAAATGACAACACTAAATCAATAAAGAGGGACTAAAAATGTAGTCATAGACCTTTAACATGGAGATGAAGCCAGGGTGATATAAAGAGGTAAAAGTTTGGTTTAAACTTAGAAAACCAGGGGTAAATATTAACATAACCACAAAGGAGACTAACAGTCCCACAAATCAAAGTAAAATACAAGAAAAACAGAAAGACTCAGCAGAAACAAAATCAACAACAATGAAAAAGAGGAAAAGAAATTACGTAAAAACTACTCAGCTCAAAAAATTAAGTGGAAAAGAGAAACTGTCAACAGCACACAAAAAAAGACATCAAAATGACAGCACTAAACTCATAAACTCATACCTATCAATAATTATGCTGAATGCAAATGGACTAAATGCACCAATAAAGAGATAAAGAGTGGCAGAATGGATAAAAAAATGATCCATCTATATGCTGCCTACAAGAGACACACCTTAGAGATACAAACAAAAACTGAAAGGATGGAAATAAATATATATATATATGTATATATCATGCAAACAGCAATCAAAAAAGAGCAGAAGTGGCAATATTAATTTCTGATAAAATAGACATTAAAGTTAAATCCACCACAAAGGATTAGAAAGGACACTATATAGTTTTTAAAAGGTCAATATACCAGGAAGGTATAACCATAAGAAGTATTTACACACCCAACAACAGTGCTTCAAGATACATAAAACAAACTCTAATAGCATTGAAAAGCTAGATAGACAGCTCCACAATAATAGCAGGGGATTTCAACACACCACATTCTGTGAAGGATGCAACATCCAGAAAAGAGCTCAATAAAAGCATGGAAGATCTAAATGCCAATATCAACCAACTTTACCTCTTAGACATATACAGAACACTCTACCCAACAACAGCCAAGTAAACTTTCTTTTCCATCATGCATAGAATATTCTCCAGAATATACCACATACCAGGCCATAAAGCAAGCCTTAGCAGAATCCAAAACATGAAAATATTACAAAGCATCTTCTCTGAACACAAATCCAAAAAAGTAGAAATCAATAACAGAAAAAGCAGGGAAAAGAAATCAAACACATGCAAACTGAACAACACCTTCCTCAAAAACTATTGAGTTATAGAATAAATTAAGGACAGAAAAAAGAAATTCACAGAACCAATGAGAATGAAAGGTTCCTGTCAGAACCTTTGGGACACAGCTAAAGCAGTCCTCAGAGGTCCATTTATAGCAATAAATGCACACATCTAAAAGGAAAAAAGGGCCAAAATCAAATAATTATCCTTACTTGAACAAATAGAAAGAGAGCAACAAAAGAAACCCTCAAGCACCGAAGAAAGAAAATAATAAAAATTACAGCAGAATTATATGAAATAGAGAACAGGAAAACAATTGAAAGGGTTAACAAGACCAAAAGCTGATTCTTTGAAAAAAATTAACAAAATTGATTAACCATTGGCCAAACTGACAAAAGAAAAACAGGAGAGGAAGCAAATAACCAAAATAAGAAATAAGATGGGTGATATCACAACAGACTCACCTGAAATTAAAAGACTCATATCAGATTACGATGAAAAATTGTACTCTAACAAATTTGAAAACCTAGAAGAAGTGGACAGAATTCTAGAAACACACTACCTTATCCAAAGTAACACGAACAGAGTTAGAACAACTAAATAAACCTTAATAAAAGAAGAGATCGAAAAGGTAATTTAAAAACTTCCAACAACAACAACAAAAATCTCTGGCCCTGATAGCTTTACTGGAGAATTCTACCAAACTTTCAGAGAAGAGTTAACACCACTACTACTAAAGGTATTTAAGAGCATAGAAAAGGATGAAATACCCACAAACTCATTCTGTGAAACCAGCATATCCCTGTTACAAAAACTAGGTAAAGACACCACAAAAAAAGAGAATTACAGACCTATGCCCTCATGAACTTAGACACAAAAATCCTCAACTAAATTCTAGCTTATAGAATTCAACAACATATCAAAAAAATAATTCACCATGACCAAGTGGGATTCATACCAGGTATGCAAGTTTGGCTTAACATTAGAAAAACAATGTAATCCATCATATAAATAAAACAAAACACAAGAACCACATGATCTTATCAATTGATGCAGAAAAGGCATTTGACAAAGTCCAACATACATTTATGGTAAAATCTCTCAGCAAAATAGAAATAGAAGGGAAATTCCAAAGCATAATAAAGGGCATTTATACAAAGTCAACAGCCAACATCTTGTTTTTTGTTTTTTTTTTAATAAAAAGCCAACAGCCAACATCATCTTAAATGGAGACAGTCTGAAAGCATTTCCCTTGAGAATGAGAACAGACAAGGATGCCCTCATCATTATTCTTATTCAACATTGTGCTGGAGGTCCTAGCCAGAGCAATTGGGCTAGACGGAAAAATAAACGGCATCCAAACTGGCGAGGAAGAAGTGAAAATATCTCTATTTGCAGATGACATGATCGTATACAGAGAAAAACCTAAGGATCCACAAGGAAACTACTGGAACTAATAGAAGAGTTCAGCAAGGTACCAGGATACAAGATAAATATACAAATATCATTTGGATTCCTCTACACCAACAAAGAGAATATCAAAGAGGAAATCACCATAACAGTACCATTTACAGTAGCCCCTAAGAAGATAAAATACTTAGGAATAAACCTAACCAGAGATGTAAAAAACCTATACAAAGAAAACTACAAGACACTACAGCAAGAAGCCAAAAGAGACCTACATAAGTGGAAAAAATACCTTGCTTTTTTTTTTTTTAATGCATAGGAAGACTCAACATTGTGAAAATGTCTATTCTACCCAAAGCAATCTATAGATACAATGCAATCCCAGTTCAAATTTCAATGGCATTTTTTAATGAGATGGAGAAACAAATCACCAACTTTCTATGGAAGGGAAAGCGGCCCCGGGTAGGTAAGGCATTACTGAAAAAGAAGAACAAAGTGGGAAGCCTCACACTACCTGATTTTAGAACATATTATACCGCCACAGTAGTCAAAACAGCCTGGTACTGGTACAACAACAGATACATAGGCCAGTGGAACAGAATTGAGAATCCAGACACAAATCCATCCACATATGAGCAGCTGATGTTTGACAAAGGCCCAAAGTCTTTTAAATGGTGAAAAGACTGACTCTTTAACAAATGGTGCTGGTGTAACTGGGTATCCATCTGCAAACAAATGAAACAAGACCCATACCTCATAGCGTGTGCAAAAACTAACTCAAAATGGATCAAAGACCTAAATATAAAATCTAAAATGATAAAGATCATGAAAGGAAAAATAGGGACAATGCTAGGAGCCCTAATGCATGGCATAAACAGTATACGAAACATTACTAACAGTGCGTAAACAGCAGAAGACAAACTCCTAAAAATCAAACACCTATGCTCATCCAAGGTCTTCAGCAAAAGGGTAAAAATACCACCCAGAGACTGGAGAAAGGTTTTGGCTATGACGAATCCAGTCAGGGTCTGATATCTTAAATCTACTTGATACTGCAAAAACTCAACCACAAAAAGACAAATAACCCAATTAAAAAGTGAGCAAAGGATATGAACACTGACTTTACCAAAGAAGACATTCAGGCAGCGAACAGATACATGAGGAAATGCTCTCGATCATTAGCTATTAGAGAAATGCAAATCAAAACTACAATGAGATTCCATCTCACCCCAACAAGGCTGGCATTAATCCAAAAAACATAAAATAATAAATGTTGGAGAGGTTGTGGAGAGACTGGATCACTTATACTCTACTGGTGGGAATGTAAAATGGTACAACCACTTTAGAAATCAATTTGGTGCTTCCTTAAAAAGCTAGAAGTAGAACAACCATATGATCCAGCAATCCCACTCCTTGAATTATTTTGGGAGTTTTGTTGGATTGTCTACATTTCCCCCCATTATTTTTGGTGTAAAGAGTGAAAGGCAGAAAGTTTCTTTAAAATACAGCAGGACATAAGTATGGTTGAGCTTGCCATTTTTATTCAGCAATGATACCAAAAGTTTAAACTGATGTAATAGAAAAATAAAAATCTTTAAGAGTCACAAAGGAAGAACTAAAACATTATTATCAACAAATATATGGTAATGGAGGGTGACTGACAGTGCTTTGGGGGCATTCTGCAAGAAAAGATTATGAATTCGTATTTAGAGATAAGATAGGACCATGTATATAAAAATGAGGGCTAGGAGGAAAGGGTCCTGGGTTGTGCAAATGGCTAATGACACGCTTGGGTGCTAACTGAAAGGTTGGAGGTTTGAGTCCACCCAGAGATGCCTTGCAAGAAGGGCCTGGTGATGTACTTCTGAAATTCAGCCATTGAAAACCCTATGGAGCTCAGTTCTACTCTGACACGAATGGGGTTGCCACGAGTCAGAGTTGACTCAACGGCAAATAGTTACGAACTGGTCAGAAGGAAAGGATTCTACTTATCAATACCATCCATCAGGACCACGTCAGGACAGAGAGGTAAGAGAAGACAGAGGCCAGGATTTCTGCATGTTATTATAGCCCTGGCATTCTCCAGGTAAAAGGTCTAGGAAAGTCATAGCCAGATGCATCCATGCTTACCTATTTATTGACCTTTGCATTTATGCGTTGATTGTCTTAGGTCATTTACTCTGCCACTCATTTTTTTCTGTCAGTGCTTCCCTCTTACTGACACCTGACTCTGAACAAAGCCTCCCAAAGGGTTGTTCTGTAGGCAGAACATTTTTTCCAACAGGATATTGAATCTGGCTCTGTGAATCCTGCTTCTATCACATCTTCACATAACTTTGTAACTATTTTACTTCATGTTGGGCATTTTGCAGTGGGCTTGCAAAGTGCTTTTTGACTAACTTTAATAACTTGTTTTCTCTGAGCTTACAAGAAAGAAAAGGAATCTGGCCACACTTGGATCCAGAAATTGGGAGTACCCTGAGACTAAAGCAGGGAGGTAGAGAGAAATGGTAGACTGGAGAAATGCCCGGGGAAATTTCTAGGGCAAACCCACAATACTGGAAAAAAGTTGAGAGTGAAAATCAGAAAGAGGCTAGAAATAGCCAGGAATCTGAGGCTGCAAACATGATTTTGCCATGGTTATCTATCAACAGGAGTTGCTTTCTGATTTTTTTCACAGGCATGATTACTCCTGACACAGAGTAAGTCACTTCCCCACTCCCATACATCCATGTACTTGGGAGTGACAGTCTGTGGAACGCCCAAACTGTTGAGCCTTAATCTAGGCCCAGGCTTAGTTTCAGCTTCACTCCTCCTCTCTTCAGTCTTCTTCAGGACTGGCAAAAACTGAAACACTCCCAGAATCCCTAAGGTCAACCAGTTCCATCCCCTGGGAGCTCAGGGCAACCTCCAGGATCAATTTTACACATAACACTAGTGGGGCTTTGAGGAGTGCGGTGGGAGTTCAAAGGCCTAATTCTGTGCACGTTAGGGGCCTTTCCTAAGGTTACTTAAAGACCCATGCTGTAGATTCTAGATGCTCAAAGGTGAGAAGTGGAGAAATGCAGGGCCATCAGCGTACTTTGCAGGAGCCATAAGGATGTTTGCTAAGATACAACTACATACATGTGCACACACTCATACGTAATGTGTTTGAGCCTAGCTTCCCACTCTGTCACTGCCTAACATTCAGGTAAGTGCTTCTGGGTGAGGGTGGGCTTTATGTTCACATCCTGGTGTCCTACTTTCTGAATTTCAGGTGACCAGTATTCTACTGCCTTCTTCATTCTTAGCCCATGTTGTGCAGTTCTCATCAATAAGGTCTCCACTCCCTTAAGTCTTGACTCTTGGTGTTGTCCCTTGGAGAAACTGAGGAAGCGGTTTCCAGCTACTTATCCATGACTAGGACCAACTTCTCCTCCCAAAGTATGTACAGTTAAGGGAAAAGAAACCACTGGGGGCTTGGAGGACAAAGAATGAACTCAAACTAAAAAATAAAAACAAAAGACAAGCACTGATGATGGAGTCATTGTGTTTAGTGAGTGGAAAAGAAAATTACTCCCCAACACACATCACAGAAGGCACTTCTACTCTAAGAATACAGCTAGCCTGTTTCTCAGGACTCCTGCTACTCAGATAAAACCAGAAGAGCACAGAATTCTACTCTAGAAAGCCCACACTTCACAACAGTCTTCAGTGACACCCTACTCCAGAGGAAGCTGCCCAGTCGTGTTCACTGCATTCCTTTCCTAGGAATTCTCTTGCTTTTTCTCTCCCATTCTGCTCTCACCTGGATAGTACTATCAAAAAGAAGTCGCATGAAATATCTGTGATACATAGACTAGGTTGCAGTCACACTGGCCCTACCCATGAGCCCCATCACATCTGGGAGTTGGCTATGACATCCTGAAAGAGGGATCTCAGATATAGGGGTTGAAGGTAAAAAGGAATTAAGTTAGTGTGGGCAAATATATTGTCCAGCAGCTCTGGATTATTTTAAGGATAACGGGATAGGATTTGGGAAGAACGCAAATGTTTGAATGTAGTACTTCATAAAATCTTATGTCAAAAGAGCTTAGAGGTAACATCAATTGGATGGAAGAGGATCAAGTCCCAGACAGACTTTCCAGTACCTAGCTAGAAAGACGTTGAAACATGCAGTCAGGATCCACCACCATTTCATTCCCTTTACATTCTGCCCTTTGATATACTTATTTAGTTTGTAAGAGCAAGGTGCTTTGTTTGCTTTTTAAATAACAACGGACACCGACATCCTTCCCAGGCCCACCAGTGGCTATTTCCTTAAAAGAAGTCTATTTACGTATTTGTCACTGTTAACCTAACTTAATCTAACCCATTGTCACTGAGTTGATTTTGACTCTGTTAAGTGTACTTAAGTAGGCTGTAACTCATAGTGACCCTATGTACAACAAAATGAAACAATGCTCAATCCTGTACCATCCTCACAATCATTATGCTTGATCCCATATAAATTACAGATTGAATTGTGTCCCCCCAAAATAATGTGTCAACTTGGCTAGGCCGTGGTTATCAGTATTGTGTGGTTGTCCTCCATTTTGTGACTGATGTAATTTTCCTATGTGTTGTAAACCCTAATCTCTGCCTGAAGTTAATGAGGCAAGATTAGATTATATCAAAGAGGATTAGGGAGGGATGTAACACCCTTTCTCAGATCACATCCATGATTCAATGTAAAGGGAGTTTCCCTGGAGTGTGGCCTACACCACTTTTTATCTTACAAGAGGTAAAAGGAAAGGGAAGTGAGCAGAAAGTTGGGAGACCTCATGCCACCAAGAAAGCAGTGCCAGGAATAGAGTGTATCCTTTGGACCCAGGGTCCCTGTGTGGAAAGCATCTAGTCCAGGGGAAGATGGATGACAAGGACCTTCTTCCAGACTCAACAGAGAAAACCTTACCCTGGAGCTGATGCCTTGAATTGGGACCTCTAGCTCACTAGACTGTGAGAAAAACTTCTGTTTGTTGAAGCCATCCACTTGTGGTATTTCTGTTACAACAGCACTAGCTAACTAAGACACCACTGTTGCAGCCACTGAGTCATCGATCTCTTTGAGGGTCTCTCTCTTTTTTGCTGATTCTTTACTTTACCAAGCAAGATGTACTTTTCCAAGGATGAGTCCCTCCTGATAACATATCCAAAGTAAGTGAGAAGAAGCCTCACCATTCTCGCTTCTAAGGAGCATTTTGGCTGAATGTATGCCAAGACAGTCTTGTTCCTTCTTCTAGCAGTCCACGGTATATTCAATATTCTTCATCATCATCAAAATCCAAAGGCATCAATTATTCTTTGGTCTTCCTTATTCATTGGCCAGCTTTCACATGCATATGAGGTGACTGAAATTACCATGGCTTGGGTCGGGTCCACCTTAGTCCTCAAGGTGACATCTTGCTTCTTAACACTTTAAAGAGATCTTTTGCAGCAGATTTTCCCAATGCAATATGTTGTTTGATTTCTTGACAGCTGATTCCATGGGCAATGATTTTACATCCAAGTAAAATGAAATCCTTGACAACTTCAATCTTTTCTCCATTTATCATGACATTGCTTATTGGTTCAGTTCTGAGGGTTTTTATTTTCTTTATGTTAAGGTGTAATTGATACTGTGGATTTTGATTCATCAGTAAGTGCTTTAAATCCACTTCACTTTCACCAAGCAAGGTCGTGTCATCTGCATATAGTAGGTTGTTAACGAGTCTTCCTCCAATCCTGATGCCATGTTCTTCTTCACATTATCTGGCTTCTTGGATTATTTGCTCAGCATAGAGACTGAATCTGTATGGTGAAAGGATACAACCCTGACACACACTTTTCCTGATTTTAAATCACACAGTATCCCCTCGTTCTGTTTGTACTACTGCCCCTTGGTCTATGCAAAGGTTCCTCATGAGCACTTAAGTGTTCTGGAATTCCCATCCTTTGCAATGTTATCCATAAGTTGTTATGATCCACGCAGCCAAATGCCTTTGCATAGTCAATAATACACAGGTAAACATCTTTCCGGTATTCTATGCTTTCAGCCAAGATCCATCTCACGTCAGTAATGATATCATTCATTCTACGTTCTCTTCTGAGTCCAGCTTGAAGTCAATGTACTGTTGCAACCATTTCCCCAGTGGTACTTCGAGTGTCCTCCAACCTGAGGGCCTCATCTTCCAGCACTATATCAGACAATATTCTGCTGCTATCCATGAAGTTTTTGCCAGCCAAAATTTTTCAGAATTAGATTGCCAAGTCTTTCTTCCTAATCTGTTAGTCTCGAAGCACTGCTAAAATCTATCTACCTTGTGCTATTTGAAATACCCATGGCATAGCTTCCAGCATCACAGCAACACACAAGCCACCACAGTATGACAAACTGACAGGCGAGTGGTGGAATTCATATATTTATATTATCTGAAAATAGAAGGTGAGATGATTTTGGATGCTCTGCTACTATCAGGTTTCATAGGAAGAAATATTTCTCTTTTTCAACCTGTGCTCAATCATTTTTCTTGTATCAGAAGAAATGTTTTGGTTCTATTAGTCTTCCCCTTTTTTTGTCTTTACTTTTTATTGTTGTAAAAATATAAAGAACACAACATTTACCAACTCAACATTTTTCACATGTACAGTTCAGTAAAACTGATCACATCAATCATGTTGTGCAGCCGTCATCCACATCCGTTGCCTCTCTTTCTTTTTGTGCCTTCTTATTGTTATGGTCAGATAAGGTGACCTATACGATATTTATTCTATGGAATATGTTGGATACTTTTGTAGCTTAATATAATTCTAATTTGTGTTAAAGTTCTGTATCTGCTACAGACATATTCCTTAACTTTTAGATGCAAGATTCTGTTATAAACATTTAATCCTAAATAAGATTTAAAGCTATATTTTACTTTTTTATACACTGTCTTCTTGACTTATCTGATCTTTTGGTTTCTGAGAGAGCTATGTTAAAATCTATCAGTTTCTCTTTTATTTCTATTTTAATTTCACATATTTCAAATTATGTTCTTTAAGTGGAAACAAATTCATAATTAATATATTCTTATATATTTAATGACATTTTACTAATGAATAATGAAACAATTTGTCACTAATAAAACATTCTTTATAAATATACTCTCTCAATATTAATTCTGCTATCTAAACTTCTTTTGGGCTAGATTATGCTATATATATTTTTTACCAATCTGTTTAATATCGACTTTTCTTAGTAATTAGGTTAAGAATGTCTCTGGTACTAGCATATAGCTAGATTTTGTTTTATAATGTTTTCGTGAATAAATGCAGTCTGGAATTTGTGCTGTGAGGGAGTATTATTTTTCCAGGTTTTAACCATGATTTCAGAATCATTTTTGTTATCTTAATGTTACAGTTTTAGTTTTCCATTTGGTTACTCTTTTTTTTTTTTATTAAAGCTTATGTTGTTTCTTTATATTGCTCCTCTCAATAAAACCAGGGTGATACCATGACTGCTTGCAATGTCAGCCAGGGCCACCCTCCTTTCTTCATTCTCCAAGGCATTCCTGGGATGGAGGACAAACACAAATGGATATCCATTCCTTTCTCCTCCTTGTACTTTATCACCATCCTTGGGAACTGCACCATCCTCTTCATCATCTCCACAGAGCGTTCTCTGCATAAACCCATGTTCCTGCTCCTCTGCATGTTGGCCCTCACAGACCTGGGCATGTCCACAACCACTGTTCCCAAGGTGCTGTGCATCTTCTGGTTTCGTCAGAGTGAAATTAGCTATGAGGGCTGCCTTGTCCAGCTGTTCTTTATCCATTCTATCTCTGCCATGCAGTCTGCTGTCCTGATGACCATGGCCTTTGACTGCTATGTGGCCATCTGTGAGCCCCTGCGCTATGCCACCATCCTTTCCAATAGTCGCATTGGGTTTATTGGCTTGATGAGTTTGGTGAGAGCCGTCCTCTTCATTCTCCCCATGCCCATCCTCCTGCAGCAGATGCCATTTCATGCCAATCATGTCATCCCCACCACCTACTGTGAGCACATGGCTGTGGTGAAGATGGTGTGTGTGGATACCACAGTCAACCGAACGTATGGGCTGGTAGTGGCCCTGTTGGTTGCTGGGTTGGACATCTCAGCTATTGGCTCATCTTATGTGCTAATCATCCAGGCTATAATGCGGCTCTCTTCTAAGGAAGCCCACCACAAAGCAGTCAACACCTGTACCACACACATATGTGTCATGCTTATCTCTTACACACCCTCACTTTTCTCTTTTCTTACCCACCGCTTTGGCAGAGGCATTCCACTCCACGTCCACACCATTCTTGGCAACCTCTACTTCCTTGTGCCACCAATGCTCAATCCTATTATTTATGGGGTGAAAACCAAGGAGTTTCGGCAAAAAGTGACCAAATATGGGTACCGAAGAAAGGACCCCATAACCACTGGTCCTCTTCTGAAACCTGTCTGATAATCCAGTCGTGGCTATGAGGAAGAAATGTTAAAAAGACACCGTTGCTGAGGGAATTGGCTAATGTTAGAAATATGTCATACTGGCAGATTATCTGCCAAAGAGGTTTATCCTTGGACAGGAGGACCGTCTTGGTCTCGCTAGTTTAAAAGCAAGGCAATTATACTCTACTCTATGAAATGGCAATAATAATATCTATTCTCCATATCTGACAGAGTGGTTGGTTAAATTGTATTTGATGAAGTTTATAAAAGTACTTTGTACAACACACCTTGAACATATGTAAGGTGGTGTGGGATGTTTCCATATGGAGAGCCCATAAGAACAAATGAAACTTGTCCATGTCCAGTCAATGAGCACATAATACTGCTTACTTTGCCAAGGCATGGCCAAGATGTGTATGTGTATTTGTTCTTGTGTTTAAGGGGAGGATGTGAAGTAGGGATTATTTGGTGAGGGGGAGCAGTGAGGAAGGACAGGGAAACCTTAAATTAAATTTAGAGTCATTATTTTATCATCTTCTCTATAGAAACCTTACATTTGGGCAACAGGACTTATTATTTCCTTGTAGGCTTGAGGGACTATGGAAAGGAAATCTTATCTCCAATTCTCAGAGAAATTTCAAAGAAAAAGGAGCT
This sequence comes from Loxodonta africana, assembly GCF_030014295.1. Lineage (NCBI taxonomy): Eukaryota > Metazoa > Chordata > Mammalia > Proboscidea > Elephantidae > Loxodonta > Loxodonta africana. Next base: position 84,407,302 of record NC_087348.1, read on the forward strand.
ATAGGAAGCTCCTAAACTTAAGAGATAGATACACCTTTTGACTGATTTCATACTTAAAAAACTCCTGGAGTCAGCTCTCCTGCTGGTCTTAACTAATTTCAGCATCTGAAAAGATTCCGTTGCAAAGAAACAATTCTGAAAATATTCTGTCAATGGTCATAATTATAAAAGTCCATTTTACACTGGAGATCTCTGGTTACAGACCTCTGCAAGGTTATTTTTCTAAGGGCCCAAAAAGGAGCCATGGGTGCTTACTTAGGGCAGAGAGTGCAACTCAGATCCAGTGCCCAGACATGGGAGTGAATTAACGCCAGGGGATATTGCTTATATTTTCTAAACAACGATTTGGGATATAGAGGCAAATATTTTAAGATTCATGAAGTTTGAAACCAGAAAAATTCTAGGGTTTTTCACTGTATCATAGAGATAAAATATGAAGGCATAATTCAGTGAAAATATATACCTACCCTCAAGGCCACATGGCCACGATTTAAAGAATAATTTTAGGCTAGTTAAACTACCGGAAAAGAGAAGAAGCTTTTCCAGAGTGTGGTACCAGCTATAACTGTATAAATATATAAATAGAGGTGTCAAATAAACTGAATAGGTCAATAATATGGGCTGAGAAAAGTGGAATATTTCAGAGCTTGAAAAAAAGAGCTCAACATACAGTAGAAAAAATATAATCTTCAAGGATGGAACAGGAAGTACTTTTTCTGTAGACAGAGAACCAGAGACCAAGGAAGACGTGGGAGCAATAATGGTAGAGAACAGAGTATTGCCTACCTGAAATTAATACCAAGAGTAGATACTTCACCCATCATAACATATTGGTAAAAAAAAACCTCAGCAAATTGTTGTTGAGATTACTACTTTAAGTGACGTAGGAGTAGCAAATTCGGAAAGAACTTATGGCACTCAATCTGAACAGCTGTGGTAGCACAAAGCTAACTTTTTGTTGAGATCTGAGAGTAATTTTTTTCATCTAGTTCAAATGCAGTTGAAGTACAGAATCATGGGATTCATGTGTTGTAAAATATTATCTACCTGCCTCCTGTATTTAGCTTATTTTCCTTCTGTTTATTAGTGAAATTTTTGTAAAAATTAAAGTCTATTTTTATTAAAATTATGGGGTAAAAGATTTATTTATACCTGAGCATAATATATATTGAGAGAATTGTGCTCGGATAGTTGGCAGCAGCAGTTTATTCTGGAAAAACTGAGGGAACTAGAGAAAATCAGAGAAAACTCAAGAAGGAAATTCTTGCTGTCCGTCTTTTCTTGTTTGGGCAAATTTTTTTCCTCAGAAGTTTTATTATTCTATGGTTGATTATGTTTTACTGTAGAATGGGTTTAAGTCTTCTCCTGCCGCCTTGTTGGAAATATAACAGGTAATTCCAATATTAACTCCTTTTCTTTTCATGCCTATGAAATGGTTCCTAGCCATGGAAAAGCTGGATAATTTTTATATGTTTGATTACTGTTAGGTATTTGGAAGTTGAAATAATCCAGGGTCACCTTCTCTATTACCATCTGTATTCCATTTGGAGAACTTGTCTCTTAAATGGTTCCAAGCCATCAAATAAATAAACTATAACTGATTATATAAATAATATTTTATTCCATGTTAACATCATATAAATAAATAAGATCTAATAAATAAAATATCAGTAAAGCATCACCTCAGACTAGGGACTGAGGAATAGGAGTGGAAGATTTTAGCATGGGAGAGGCTAAGCCTAGGTTCTCCCAAAAGCAGGGCCTAAGACAAAAGCTTGCCTTTCTGCAGTTTATTTGGAAATGCGATCCCAGGGGGCAGGAGTGCAGGACAGGTATGGTAAAACAGGGAATGAGGAAAAGCTAATACAAGGAATTCTTAGCCTGTTGCACACTGCTACCAGAAACTAGTCCCCAGTCCTGCCAGGACCACCTGAATAGCCTCATGGAGTGCATCCCAGGATTGTCTTGTCAAGGGGATGAAAGCATTTTCCCCAATGGCTACCGTGGGGCTTCCGGGCTGCCCCGCAGATGCTAACTCCCTCGCATTTCCTGGTTGTGTACCATTTGTTGCAGAGCTGGCTGCAGGGGGAGTCCTATGTTGCGGAGTTAGGCAGGAAGCTACACACGTTAGGTACAACCTGAGGTGAGGCAATGCTTGGTTGCACCTGCGAGGAACTGGTCAAAGCATCAGTGGCTAGAGAAGAGGTGAGGTCAAAGGGATTATGAAAAGGTGGAAAAGGAGTGCCTAATGCAAAGATCAACGGGGCTAAAGGATTATGGATTTTCTCAGAGATTAGTAGGGAGCCCACACCTTGAGCCCACTGCACAGTTTTTTTTTTTTTTTTAAATCTTCCAACTTTTAGGATCAAAATCATCTAACTTTGTTAAAATCAGTTATCCTTGGGTTCATTCCAACTTATGGCAACCGCATGTGTGACCCCAGAGTAGAACTGTGGTCTATAGGGTTTTCAAAGGCTGATTTTTCAGAAGTAGTCAGCCAGGCCTTTCTTATGAGGCAACTCTAGGTGGACTTGAACCTACAACAGTTTGGTCAACAAATGAGTGCATTGACTATTTGCACCACTCAAGGACTAGTTTTTTAAGAAAACTCAATTTCCGCAAACAGTTTCAGCTAATTGAGGAAACCTTCATACATATATGGAAATATTCTTTAAAAAAATTAAAACAACTTCTAGAAAGGAAAGAGCTTTTAGAGATGTGCGTGCTTTTCCTCACTTCTTACTTCTTTCAGAGCCTTATTTTTTTTTACAGACTGAAATAAAAATGTTATACTTTTGCTATTCTTTTTTTTTTGTATGTTTGTTTAATGTGTGTATTTCGTAAGTATGTCTTATTTTTTCCCTTCATTGGAAAATCTGCCACATTTTGAACTCATGTTCCATTTTGATAGAAATAAAAGCACCACTTCTCACCCCTCTTCCGGGAGCCTAATGTGTATGCCCAGGAGGGCTCTTTCATTCCTTAGGACCTCAGGGAGATTCTCTTCTTCATATACTGTTGCGTCAAATAAAGCCACCTGAGTTTACTTTCTTTAGTTTGTATTTTTACAAAATATTTTATATTTCTACTTGTGTGATATAAAAATTTATATTAGAAGGTTGAATTTTTTTTTGTTTTTTTTTTTTTACATCTATCAAATATGCTTTCCATCAGTTTAAAGATAATTTTTAGGCACAGATTTTCTGCCTCAGCTTAAAATATTGCTGCTTTGAAGTCCTCCTCTCCTAACTTTAGTCACTGTGGCAGTTTTGATGAGACCAGTGTACCTTAGACTATGCTATACTTTTACAAATTCTCTGCTTTAGCTAAAGTTAGAAAACGAATAAGTTTTTATCTGGCTAAATATCTCTTTTTGCATTTCGTTTAAATTATTTTTAAAATGTTATCTTTTTGGTTAGCTTGGATTTAGGAATCTGAGTCTTATATGCCAGCACCTATATCAAAACATTTCAATAATCAATTCTGTGGCAAAATAAATCTCATACATATATGTGGAATAGGTGCAACTCACAGAGGATTCTTTGGGTGGTGAGTATTTTAGCTTTGACAGGCATAGCTTTATATTTTATTATTTTTAAGCTCATAAAGTAGAATACAAAAAAGATGTCCTGTCATCATTCTGGGAATTCGTAGGACTGTTTCTGAATTTAAATACATTTTATAGTTCTATGGAAGAAACTACAAAATTTCATTCTTTGTAAAATATGAGTGAAACAGAAGACATAAATTGAGTATTTAAATATTAATTCAAATAGTTGATATCAGAAAAATGCAGAGTAGAGTCAAGCAGGACATGTAAAACACAACTGACTGTGAGGAAGGAAACTATCAGGTAAGAATTTTCTTCAGTTTAGGGGATTTTGTTTTCAACTTTGACGTGTAATTATCAGTCATAACACAAAAAAGCTATCTCAGAAGGGTCCTCCTTTCAGGAAGTTCCTCATTAGGTTACTGACGTAAACCTAGAATTTATTCAGAAAAAAGTATAAGCAAGGTTGACAGGTGAAAAAATGAAAAGGTTTTCAATTTGTATCGAGTCTCTCCCTCTGCCGCCTCATTTTATTTCCAAGTAATTATGTTTTTAGGTGCTTTTAAAAGGTCATTTTTATTTTAATAACACAAAGCCTCTTGACCCTTCTGCCCACTCTACTATAGCCAGGCCTGGTTATTCAGATAACCTGAAATCAAGAAAACTGAGACTAAGGCGTCCACATCTGGGTGGATGTCACAGGTTAGAGACCACTATAAATCTGTGGTAGAATATTCTCACTTTTAGTAAATTATCAAATGTGAACTTAAGAAAAAATGCAACCCTATCATAAGTGTCTTTACTTATCTTTCGTGAAACAAAATATATAGCGAAAATTAAAAGAATAATAACTCCTGTGGGTGAAGTTGACTTATAGTTTACAATTTATACAAATGGCCACAAATTATTTCAGTTTTTTTTTTTTGAGCATTTGTTTATTTAATAATATATCTTTAGTGATTGGCCCGTATCAGTACAAACATTAGTCTTTTCCATAGCTGTATTATATTCCTTTTTAAGTTTGTCTACATTTGTTTATAAGGCCCAGGAGTGATTTAAGCAGTCATGTATTGATGAACAGAAGTCTGTTTCCAGGATTTTGTTATTTAAAAAAATGTAGCATAAGTACTTTCCTGTATTGACTTTTTTTGCACATAGCAAGTATTATTGAAAGACAAATATGTAGTAATAAAATTATTAGGGGAAAGGGTGCGAGCATTTTCTACTTTCTTATTGGGTCACCAAAAAGCATTACATGAAATATAAACAATAAAATGTAAAGTATAGAAAGTAAATATCCTCCCAAATAATGGCTGGTAATTGTGTGGCAAGCAACTCTTTAGATCTCTTTTAATGTAAAGAAAATTCTCTAAGTATTGTTACTAAAAACTGGAATCACAGTATACATACTGTTTTTCAATTTACTTATTTTTATAATTTATTTTATTTTAGTTGTTGTTAAGAATATACACAGCAGAGCACACACCAGTTCAACAATTTCTACATGCACAATTCAGTGACATTGAGTACATTCTTCAAGTTGTGCAGTCATTCTCACCTTCCTTTTCTGTGTTGTTCCTCTCCCATTAATATAAACTCACTGCCCTCTAAGTTTCCTATCTAATCTTTCAGGTCGATGTTGTCAGTTTTATCCCATATAGCTATATGTTAAAAGAGCACAATGCTTAAGGCAGATGTTCTTTATTAGTTAAACTAAACTATTGTTTGGTTTTAAGAAGACTTCAGGGAATATTTTAGTTTAAGTTTTAAAGATTCTCTCAGGGCAGAAATTTCAGGGGCAATGATGTAGACATTTAAAGAAACAGGAGTGAAGCAAGACAATGGAGTTTACTGGTTACTGGTAATTCGTTTTAATGCCCTGTTGAAGGATAATGAGAGACTGGGAGCCATTAGCAAGTGTTTAATAGCTAAGTGTAAGTACCAGAGAGCCTCTGTGGTGGTAGCGTGTGAAGAAGCCCTCATAACTTGTAGTGGAAGGTCAGGCACAATCGAATGATAGGCTGAAGACCTGATCGTAAGAGTTGAAGGGCTCCCGTGATGTTCTAATATTTAGCAAAGGTGGTTGTGTTATGTGTAGGTCAGGGTCTTAGAAAGGAGAACCTGGAATTCTAAAAACTGGGACAGAGACAGTAAGATCTGGATGGATGCCCCTGAGAATGTCAACTCAATAACACCCTTTGGACAATTACTGCTGTGCTAGAAGATTCTACAGAAGCTCCTGCCTCAAAAGAAGACAAGGCACCACCCTCAGGACATGCCCTCTCCTCTCCTGGCTGCCAGGCTGATAAACCCCATTGCCATCGAGTTGATTCTGACTCAGAGCAAGTGTTCCAAAGTAGAATTGTACTCTATAAGGTTTTCTTGGCTGTAATCTTTACAGAACCAGATGGCAAGGTCTTTCTTCCACAGCACTGCTGGTTGGGTTTGAACTGCCAAACTTTCAGTTAGTAATTGAACACAAACTGCACCAACCAAGGACCAAACTAGGGCTAAATCACTGGATAACACGGTTAAGTGCACTCTAGACCTCATAAGGGAAGGAAGAGACTGTGCACCTAAAGAGTTACAAGAACTGTTGTTAGATGCCATCCACTCTGTTTCGACTCATAATGTTCCTATGTACAACAGAAGGAAACACTGCCTAGTTCTGCACCATCTCACAGTCTTTGTTATGCTTGACCCCATTGTCATAGCCACGGTGCCAATCCACCTCATTGAGGTTCTTCCTCTTTTTTACTGACCCTCTGCTTTACCAAGCACGATGTCCTTCTCCACGGACTGATTCCTGCTAATAACATGTCCAAAGTATGTGAGAGGTAGTCTCACCATCCTTACTTCTAAGGAGCATTATGGCTGTACTTCTACCAAGACAGATTTGTTTGTTCTTTTGCCAGTCCAGGGTATATTCAGTATTCTCCTCCAAAGTCACAATGCAAAGGTGTCAATTCGTCTTCAGTCTTCCTTACTCATTGTCCAGCTTTTGCATGCATATGAGGCAATTGAAAACAACATGGATTGGGTCAGGCCCACCTTAGTCTTCAAGGTGACATCTTTGCTTTCTAGCACTTTTAAAGAGGTCTTCTGCAGTAGTTTTGCCCAATGCATTGTGTCATTCGATTTCTTGACTGCTGCTTCAAAGAGTGTTGATTGTAGATCCAAGTAAAATGAAATCCTTAACAACTTCAGTCTTTTCTCGATTTATCATGATGTTGCTTATTGGCCCAGTTGTGATGATTTTTGTTTTCTTTACACTGAGGTGTACTCCATATTGAAGGCTGTGGTCTTTAATCTTCATCAGAAAGTACTTCACTTTCAGCAAGCAAGATTGTGTCATCTGCATATCACAGGTTGTTGATGAGTTCTCCTCCAATTCTGATACTGTGTTCTTCGTGTAGCCCAGCTTCTCGGATTATTTGCGCAACATAAAGTTTGAATAATATGGTGGAAGGATACAAACCTGAAGCACACCTTCCCTGACTTTAAACCAAGCAGTATCCCCTTGTTCTGTTCTAATAACTGCTCCTTCATCAATGTACAGGTTCCTCATGAGTACAATTGTTTTGGAACTCCCATTCTTCACAATGTTATCCATAATTTGTTATGATACACACAGTCTAATGCCTTTGCATAGTCAATAAATATAGGTAAACATCTCTCTGGTATTCTCTGCTTTCAATCAAGATCCATCGGACATCAGCAATGATATCAATGGTTCCACATCTTCTTCTGAATCCAGCTTAAATTTCTGACAGTTCCCCATCGATTTACTGCTGCAAATGCTTTTAAATGATCATCAGTAAAATTTTACTTGCCTTTGGTATTAATGATATTGTTCAATAATTTCTGCATTTGGATGGATCACCTTTCTTTGGAATAGACATAAATATGGATTTCTTCCAGTAGGTTGGCCAGGTAGCTATCTTCCAATTTTCTTGGCATAGTCAAGTGAACACTTCCAGCTCTGCATCTGTTTGTTAAAACATTTCAGTTGGTATTCTGTCAATTCCTGGAGCCTTTTAGTTTTTCTCCAGTGCTTTCACTGTAGTTTGGGCCACTCCCTTCAGCACCATCGATTCCTGATCATATGCTACCTCCTGAAATGGTTGAGCATTGACCCATTCTTTTTGGTATAGCAACTGTGTATATTCCTTCTATCTTCTTTTGATGCTTGCTGTGTGGTTCAGTATTTTGCCCAGAGAATCCTTCACTATTGCAGCTTTAGGCTTGATTTTTTCTCTTCAGTTCTTTCAGCTTGAGAAATGCCGAGCATTATCTTCCCTTTTGGTTTTCTATCTCCAGGTGTTTGCACGTGGGATTATAATACTTTGTCTTCTCGAGCTGCCCTTTAAAATCTGTTCAGCTCTTTGACTTCATCATTTCTTCCTTTCACTTTAGCTACTTGATGTTCAGGAGCAAGTTTCAGAATCTCTTCTGACATACATTTTTTTTTTCTTTCTTTCCTCTCTCTCTAGTTTTTAAATGTTTTCCCCCTTTTAATTTTAAAAAAATGGAAAAAATTTTCAAACATACAAAGAAGATGAAAGAATATTAGAATGAACATTCTTATACCTTTCAACAAAATCGCCAAATTTTGTATGTCTCTTAAATTTCTATTTACCTATAAGAGCTCCAATTCTCTTAAAAAAAAAAAAAAGGCATTTATTTCCAGATAAAACATCTTTCCTGTCTTTTTAATGACATCTTGCTTTCTTTATGTATGATATCCTTGACTAGAAGAATTCATCTAGTTTTCTGTCACTGGTGTCCAACAAGTCAAATCTCTTCTTGAGATAATCTGTAAATTCAGGTGAGATTTACTCAAGATCATATATTGGCTCTTGTGGACTTGTTCTAATTTGCTTCAGCTTCAACTTGAATTTGCACATGAGTAATGTTCTCTTCCACAGTTGGGCCCTGGTCTTGTTCTGACTGATGAGATTGTGATTTTCCATCATCTCTTGCCACAGACATAGTCAATTTGATTCCAGTGCATCCCATCTGGCAATGTCCACATGTATAGTGGCCATTTGTATTGTTGAAAAAAGGTGTTTCCAAATGAAGAAGTTGTTGGTCTTGCAAAATTCTTTCATGCCTTCTCCAGCATTGTTTCTATCACCAAGGCCATATTTTCCAACTACCGATCCATCTTCTTTGTTTCCAGCTTTTGCATTCCAATCACCAGTAATTATGAATGCATTCTGATTGCATGTTTGATCAATTTCATACTACCGAAGTTGGTAAAAATCTTCAGTTTCTTCACCTTTGGCCTTAGGGGTTAGTGCATCAACTTGAATAATAGTTGCATTTAACTGTTCTTCCTTGTGGGCATATGGATATTTTCCTATCACTTACTAATTTGTACTTTAGGATAGATCTTGAAATGTTCTTTTTGACAATGAAAGCAACGCCATTCCTCTTCAAGTTGTCATTCCCGGCATAGTAGATGATATGATTGTCTGATTCAAAATAGCAAATACCAGTCCATTTCAGCTCACTAATGCCTAGGAAATTGATGTTTATGAGAGGCACCTCCTGGGACTGAATTTTGTGAGTGCTTGACCAAAGGTTCTGGAGGATAAGGCTATAGAACGAGATTTTATGGGCTTTCTCAGGACATGGGTCTTAACACTTGTTTCAGTTTTCTGTCACTGCATAACCAATCACCACAAGCTGAAATCTTTTTTTTTTTTATTGTGCTTTAAGTGAAAATTTAAATTCAAATCAGTTTCTCAAACAAAAACTTATACACACATTGATATGTGACCCTAGTTGCTCTCCCTACAATATGACAGCACACTCCTCTCTACTCTGTATTTCCCATGTCCATTCAACAAGCTCCTCTCCCCCTCTGCCTTCTCATCTCGTCTGCCCATAGTCTCATGTGTCTACTTGAGCTAAGAACCACACTCCTTACCACTGTACGTCTTATAGTCCAGTCTAATCTTTGTCTGGAGAGTTGACTTTGAGGATGTTTTTAGCTTTGGGCTAACAAAGAGACTGGGGGCCAAAATCTCTGGGGTTCCTCCAGTCTGGTGTCTGGTCTTTTTACTAGAATTTGAGGTCTGCACCCCAGGTTTTTCCTGCTCCATCAGGGATTCTCTGTTGCGTTCCCTATCAGGGCAGTCATAGGTAGTAGCCAGCACCATCTAGTTCTCCCACTCTCAGGCTGAGGTAGCATCTAGCTTATGTGGCCCTTTCTTTCTCTTGGGTTCATATTTTCCTTGTGTCTTTGGTGTTACTCGTTCTCCTTTGCTCCAGGTGAGTTGAGACCAATTGATACATCTTAGATAGCTGCTTGCTAGCTTTTAAGACCCCAGATGCCACTCACCAAAGTGGGATGCAAAACGTTTTCTTAATACACTTTGTTATGCCAGTTGATCTAGGTGTCCCCTAAAACCATGGTCCCCAGACACCCACCCCTGCTACTTCAGCCTTCAAAGTGTTTGGTTGTATTTAGGAAACTTCTTACCTTTTGTGGCAGTCCAGTTGGGCTGAATTCCCCTGTATTGTGTTGTGTTCTTCCCTTCACCTAAAATAATTCTTTTCTACTAACTAGTTACTGAATACCCCCTCCCTCCCACCCTAGCCACACTCATAACTGTCAAAGATGTTTTCTTATGTGTTTAAACCTTTTTTTGAGTTCTTATAATAGTGCTCTCATACAGTATTTGTCCTTTTGCAACTGATCAATTTCACACAACATAATGCCTTCCAGATTCCTCCATATTATGAGATGTTTCACTGATTCATATTTGTTCTTTATCATTGTATAGTATTCCACTGTGTGAATATACCATAATATGTTTATCCATTCATCCGTTGATGGGCACCTTGGTTGTTTCCATCTTTTTGCTATTGTAAACAGTACTGCAATGAACCTGGGTGTGCATATATGTTTGTGTGAAGGCTCTTATTTCTCTAGGATATATTCCAAGGAGTGGGATTGCTGGATCGTATGGCAGTTCTATTTATAGCTTTCTAAGGTACACCAGATTGATTTCCAAAGTGGTACCATTTTACATTCCCACCAGCAGTGTATAAGTGTGCCAGTCTCTCCACAACCTCTCCAGCATTTATTATTTTGTGTTTTTTGGATTAATGCCAGCCTTATAGGGTTGAGATGGTATCTCATTGTAGTTTTGATTTGCATTTCTCTAATGGCTAAACATCATGAGCATTTCCTCATGTATCTGTTAGCAGCCTGAATGTCATCTTTGGTGAAGTCCCTGTTCATATGCTTTACACATTTTTTAATTGAGTTATTTGTCTTTTTCTTGTTGAGGTTTTGCAGTATCTTATAGAAATTAGATGCTAATCAGATATGTCATAGCCAAAATTTTTTTCCCAGTCAGTAGGTAGTCTTTTTACTCTTTTGCTGAAGTCTTTGGATGAGGATAGGTGTTTGATTTTTAGGAGCTCCCAGTTATCTAGTTTCTCTTCAGGTGTTTGTGTATTTGTAGTAATTTTTAGTATACTGTTTATGCCATGTATTAGGGCTCCTCGTGTTGTCCTTATTTTTACTGCCATGGTCTTTATCATTTCAGATTTTATATTTAGGTCTTTGATCCATTTTGAGTTAGTTTTTGTGCGTGGTGTCAGGCATGGGTCTTGTTTCCTTTTTTTTTTTTTGGCGGATGGTTGTCCACTTATGCCAGTACCATTTATTAAAGAGTCTGTCTTTTCCCTCTTTAACAGACTTTAGGTCTTTGTCAAAAATCAGCTACTCACAGGTGAATGGATTTACGTCTGCCTTCTCAATTCTGTTCGATTGGTCTATGTATCTTTTGTTGTACCAGTACCAGGCTATTTTGAGTATTGTGGAGGTATAATAGATTCTAAAATCAGGTAGTGTGAGGCCTCACACTTTGTTCTTTTTCAGTAATTCTTTCCTTATCTGGGGCCTCTTGCCCTTCCATATGAAGTTGGTAATTTGTTTCTCCATCTCATTAAAAATGTCATTGGAATTTGGATTGAGGTTGTATTGTATCTATAGATCACTTTGGATGGGATAGACATTTTTACAATGTTGAGTCTTCCTATCCACTAGCAAGGTATGTTTTTCTACTTATGTAGATCTCTTATGTTTTCTTGCAGTAGTGTCTTATAGTTTTCTTTGTATAAGTCTTTTACATTTCTGGTTAAATTTATTCCTAAGTATTTGATCTTCTTGGGATCTATTGTAAATGGTACTGATTTGGTAATTTCCTCTTTGACGTTCTCTTTGTTGGTGTAAAGAAATCCAAATGATTTTTGTATGTTTATCTTGTATCCTGATACTTGGCAGAAATCTTCTATTACTTCTTCTATTAGTTCTTGTGGATTCTTTTGGATTTTCTGTGTATAAGATCATATCATCTGCAGATAGAGATATTTTTTCATCTTCCTTACAAATTTGGATGTCCTTTATTTCTTTTTTTTAGCATAATTGTTGTGGCTAGGACCTCCAACACAATGTTGAATAAGAGTTGTGAAAAAGGGCATCCTTGTCTGGTTCCCATTCTCAGGGGAAAATGCTTTCCAATTCTCTCTATTTAGGATGATTTTGGCTATTGGTTTTGTATAAATTCCCTTTATTATGTTGAGGAATTTTCCTTCTAATCCTATTTTGCTGAGGATTTTTATCATGAATGGGCATTGGACTTTGTCAATTTTCTGTTCTGCATCAATTGATAGGATCACATGGTTCTTGTCTTTTGTTTTATTTAGATGGTATATTACATCAAATGTTTTGCTGATGTTGAATCATCCCTGCATATCTGGCATGAATCCCACTTGGTCATGGCGAATTTTTTTTTTTCTTTTTTGACATGTTGTTGAATTCTATTGGCTAGAATTTTGTTGAAGATTTTTGCATCTGAGTTCATGAGGGATATAGGTCTGTAATGGTCTTTTTTTGTGATGTCTTTACCTGGTTTTGGTATCAAGGTTATGCTGATTGCATAGAATGAGTTTGGAAGTATTTCATCCTTGTCTATGCTCTGAAATACCTATAGTAGTAGTGCTGTTAACTCCTCTCTGAAAGTTTGGTAGAATTCTCCAGTGAAACCCTCAGGGCCAGGGCTTTTTTTGTTGTTGTCGGAAGTTTTTTAATAGCCTTTTCAGTTTCCTCTTTTGTTATAGGTTTATTTAATTGTTCTATCTCTGTTTGTGTTAGTTTAAGTAGGTAGTGCGTTTCTAGAAATTTTGTCCATTTCCTCTAGGTTTTCAAATTTGTCAGAGTAGAATTTTTCATAGTATTCTGTTCTGATTCTTTTCATTTCAGTTTGGTTTGTTGTGATATCACTCATCTCATTTCTTATTCCAGTTATTTGCTTCATCTCCTGTTTTTCTTTCGTTAGTTTGGCCAGTGGTGTATTGATTTCATTGATCTTTTCAAAGAACCAGCTTTTGGTTTTGTTAACTCTTTCAACTTTTTTTCTATTCTTTATTTCATTTAATTCTGCTCTAATTTTTTATTATTTTCTTCTTGTCATGCTCGACGGTTTCTTTTGCTGCTCTCTTTCTATTTGTTTCAGTTCTTGGTTTACTTCTTTGATTTTGGCCCTTTCTTCTTTTGGGATTTGTGCATGTATTGCTCTAAATTGATCTCCAGCACCACTTTAGCTGTGTCCCAAAGATTGTGGTATGACGTGTTTTCATTCTTATTTGATTCTGTGAATTTTTTTATTCCATCCTTAATTCCTTCTATAACCCAATAGTTTTTAAGCAAGATGTTGTTCAATTTCCCCATGTTTGATTTTTTTCCTTGCTTTTACTGTTATTGATTTCCACTTTTATGGCTCTATGGTCAGAAAAGATGCTTTGTAATATACTGATGTTTTGGAATATTTTAAGGCTTGCTTTTATAGGCTAATATGTGGTCTATTCTGGAGAATGTTCCATGTGCATTGGAAAAGAAAGTATACTTGGCTGCTGTTGGGGGGAATGTTCTGTATATGTCTATGGGGTCAAGTTGGTTGATTGTGGCATTTAGATCTTCCATGTCTTTATTGAACTACTTTCTGGATATTCTCTCCTTCAATGAAAGTGGTGTGTTGAAGTCTCCTACTATTATTGTGGAGCTGTCTATTTGGCTTTTCAATGCTGTTAGTGTTTCTTTATGTATTTTGGATCTCTCTCTTTGGGTGTGTAAATATTTACTATGCTTATGTCCTCCTGCTGTGTTGACCCTTTAATCATTATGTAGTGTCCTTCTTTTCTCTGGTGGTGGATTTTACTTTAAAGTCTATTTTGTCAGAGTTTAATATCGATGCTTCTGCTCTTTTTTCATTGATGTTTGCTGGATATATTTTTTTTTCCATCCTTTGAGTTTTAGTTTGTTTCTGTCTTTGAGTCTAAGGTGTGTCTCTTGTAGGCAGATTACAGATGGATCGTGTTTTTTATCCATTCTGCCACTCTCTGTCTCTTTATTGGTACATTTAGTCCATTTACATTCAGTGTAATTATTGATAGGTATGAGTTTTGTTCTGTCATTTGGATGTCTTTTTTGTGTGTGTTGTTGACAGTTTCTTTGTCCACTTAATTTTCTGTGCTGTCGTTTTCATTTATATATATACTTTTTACTTCTTTTCATTTTTGTTGATTTTGAATGTGCTGAGTCTTTACATTTTTCTCAATTTTTATTTTGACATGTAGGACTGTTAGTTTCCTTTGTAGTTACCTTCATATTTACCCCTATTTTTCTACGTTTAAACCAATCTTTTATTTCTTGATATCACATTGACTTCCCCTCCATATGAAAGATCTATGGCTACATTTTTTAGTCCCTCTTTTTTGTTTTTATATTGTCATCTTTTACATAAAGATGTCTCTGTTTCCCTGTTTTGAGCATTTTAGATTTCATTTATGTTTGTGATTTTCCTATCCAGGCTGATATATGGTTGCTCTATCCTGTGTTCTAGTTTTCGGTTGCTACCTGATGTTATTGATTTTCTAACCAGAGGACTACCTTTAGTATTTCTTGTGAATTTTGTTTGGTTTTTGCAAATTCCCTAAACTTCTGATTGTCTGGAAATGCCCCAATTTCGCCACCATATTTGAGAGACTGTTTTGCTGGATATATAATTCTTGACTGGCAATTCTTTTTTCCTTCACAGCATTGTATATTCATCCCATTACCTTCTTCCTCACATGGTTTCTGCTGAGTAGTCCGGGCTTATTCTTATTGACTCTCCTTTGTAGGTGACTTTTTGTTTATCTCTAGCCACTCTTAAAATTCTGTCTTTACCTCTGATCTTGGCAAGTTTGATTATAATATGTCTTGATGACTTTCTTTTGGGATCTACCTTGTATGGGGTTCAATGAGCATCTTTGATAGATATCTTCGCATTGTTCACAATATCAGGGAAGTTTTCTGCTAACAAATCTTCAAATATTTTCTCTGTATTTTCTTTTACTCCCCCTGTTCTTGTACTGCAATCACTCGTAGGTTATTCCTCTTGATAGAGTCTCACATAAATCTTAGGGTTTCTTCATTTTTTTTTTAAATTGTTTTATCTGATTTTTCCTTAAATATGTCGGTACCAAGTGCTTTATCTTCAGTCTCACTAATTCTGACTTCCATTGCCTCAATTCTACTCATATGATTTTCTATGAAATTGTCTAATTCTGAATTTTATTGTTAATCTTTTGAGTTTCTGATTGTTGTTTCTCTATAGGTTCTTGCAGACTATTAAATTTGTTATTATGTTCTTGCCTAATCTGCTTAAGTTTCTCTAATGCTTTTCTGTGGGTTCCTTGGCTTGTTTTGCATTTTGTCTGACCTCCTTCCTGATCTGTTGAAGGGTTCTGTATATTAATCTTTTATATTCTACTTCTGGTAATTCTAGGAAGTTCTCTTTATCCAGAAAGTTTCTTGATTCTTTGTTTTGGGAGGTTGCTGAAGCCATTGTGGCCTGCCTCTTTATGTGATCTGATATTGACTGTTGTCTCTGAGCCATCGGTAAGTAATCGTATTTATTTATTTTATGTTTGCTTACTGTGTCGTAGCTTCTTGTTTTGTTTTGATATGCCCAAATAGGCTGCTCAAGAGTGCTAGTTTGATTATTGTCACCTTTAAAGCTATAACATCCTGTCACCAGGTGGTTAGTGATGTTACTAGGTATGTGAGACCCAGAGTCCGTTCGCTTTTCTTGTATGTGTTCAGCTCAGGTGTCAGATAGTCAGTCACCAAGTGTGTGGTCCAGGTTGTCACCTACAGTCCTAGATGAGCAGGATTGGTTGGTGTAGGTACAGGTATCTGAGTGCAGTAGGGAGGTCACATGCTGAGCAAGGCGGGGGTGACAACTGCCCCTGAGTGTCTGTGATGAAAATGTGTCCCTGTTCCCTAGAGCACATTGGTGGGTGGGTTTTGCATCTGGACACCCCAATCCTGTTAGCTGTAAGGAATGGGAGGCACCAGTTATTCTTGGACCCCTGTCACTGGTGGCTAGGTGGCATGGATGGAGCCACCAGTCCTCGGGCCCCTGATGTGGGTAGGCAAGTACCCCACTTAATAGGCAGAGTGGTGTCAAATGACAAAAACTTGCCCCTTCACCAAGTAGCTAAAACAGTTGAAGTTAGACTTCAGCTATATATCCTGTTGTACTGCACTAGCAAAGGCCTACGCTATTGAAATGGGCTCAACAGGGCTATGCAGGGGTAAAGGCATTCAAAATCCGTGGACCCCGTATGCCTGTGCCTAGACAAAGGGGTTGTTTCTGCCCTGAGTACCTGTCTTAGGTAAGCTGACAGATTATTTTTTCCCTTTTTGTTAATTTGTTCCCTATCCAAGGCCAGAAGAATGGCTCAGGGCAAGTACAAGGTCCTTTTTCCTGCTCAGGGGCTGCAGCCAGCTTGGACCCAGTGCAGAGTAGGAAGGGGGCAGGTAAGTGGGTGAGAGGTTTTTCTTGAAGTGATATTTTTGGATCATAATAGGCTAAATGCAGTTACTTATCCTTTGCCAATTTTGGGCCAGTTCTTGCTTGGTCTGGAGGGTAGAAAAGACTCTATGCTGTTCAGTCTCCCCTGATGTGGAAAACGTGTCCCGAATGCCTCTGCTTACCTTACTGCACTCACGGCAGCAGCGGAAGGCCTGCAGGGTACAAGTTCCCTCCAGGTCAGGTGTGGCACCTTCTTGCTGCTTCTGAACTGTTTCTTCCTCTCCCTGTTGCTCAGTCCAATTCCTGAACTTTGTCTTTGATGTTCAGTTCTCCTTGCTTGTCATATATAATTGATTCACCTGTTTTGGGGGGGTCTTTGTTGTAAGAGGGACCACAGAATGCATCTGACTACTCCATCATCTTGGACCTACCACCCCAGGGAATTCGTGATTAGTTTTGAGTCTTAGAAACAATACTTTACAGTACTTTGCTCTACCCTCTAAGCTCTTGGTTCTACATTCTTGGTTCTTGGTTTTGCCTTCTTATACATTTTACCTTTTTTTTTTTTTTTTTAATGGAATGTAGCATGTGTTTGCAGCTGAGCGTTTTATCAGCCCATTTCTTTTCAGTAGAATTTTGGAAGTTTGAAAACCTCCTTTCATTTTGTGCTCTCTCTGTTCCTTTCAGTCCAAGTTGGTATCATTGTTTTTGTTAATTACAATTTTGCAAAGAACCTTGTGGACCTTGCATGGATGTCATGGACATTCTCCCCATTAAACAAAATCACATCTACAGATCTTTTTGAGGTAATTCCTTTCCTATCTTGGCTCCCTGCTGAGGTCTTTGAGGGATAGTGCCCTTAACCCTTCTGGCGGCCCTGGTTTGATTGAGAAGATCTGTGAGGCACTTCCTCAAACTCCTATGAATTAATATTCTGTCCTTTTTCTGGGGCTTCAATAAAATGCCATATAGTAACACTCTCAGTATTTTCTCTAGACCAGCTTTCCTGATAGTAAATCTCTCAGTTTTAGCCATACACTACTCTTATTCTCAGTGTCATTATCCTCTTAAGAATCCCAAGCACAGTGATAGAGATTTAAAGGGAACTTAGAAATTTAGATCATTTCTCCTGATTTAAAGTCAATAATCATATACGATAACTTTAAATTGTGCTAAAACTAATTATCCTATTAATAGTTCTTACATTTTACAGTTTCATGTTGTTTAACTTTTACTAGAAATAGAGTCGTTTCTGACATACAACTGAATCTTGTTTTCTTTTTCTTATGATCTGTTGACAATTATGCATTTAAATAAGATAGAAATTTCATTTACTTTAAAGTTTTAAAATATTTCAACAAAGCACTATTTCATCACAACAATATAAGCTAGCCTTTGTGCATGATCTAAGTCACTCTGGGATATCACTTCAAGAATAGAAGCCTTCCTGCTCACATATGCTTTTTTAAAAGATGGAATTCCTGGTCACAGAAGATTTTTGAATTAAACATCTGGATACATACTTCCCCTTGCAATAAGATCTTTCATAATATGCGTCTCAACAGCCCCTGATTCCTGAATATGTATTTCATACTTAAGTTCCTGGAAAATATGGTCTTGGTGATAGAAATGATGCCAGAGATAACATGATAGAATTTTGCAAGACTAACGACTTCTTCACTGCAAATACTTTTTTTCACCAACATAAATGGCAACTATACACGTGGACTTAGCCAAATGGAATACACAGGAAAAAAATCAACTACGTCTGTGGAAAGAGATGATGGAAAAGCTCAATATCATTAGTCAGAACAAGGCCTACTGCAAAACAGACCATCAATTACTCACATGCAAATTGAAGTTGAAACTGAGGAAAATTAGAACAAGTCTATGAGAGCCAAAGTATGACCTTGAGTATATTCCACCTGAATTTAGGGACCACCTTAAGAAGTGACTTGACTGGTTGAACACTAATGACCAAGACCAGATGAATTGTAGAATGACATCAAGGACATCATACATGAAGAAAGCAAGTGGTCATTATAAAGACAGGAAAGAAAGATGAGACAAAACCGGATGTCGGAAGATGCTCTCACTTAAATGCCAGCAAGTGCCCATCTGGGATGCATCACTTGGTCTCAACCCGCCTAGAGCAAAGGAGAATGAAGAACTCCAAAGACACAATGTCAATATAAGCCTAAGAGACAGAAAGGGCCACATAAACCAGAAACTCCATCGGCCTGAGATGGGAAGAACTAGATGGTGCCCAGCTACCACTGATGCCTGCCCTGAAAGGAAACACAAAAGAGAATCCCTGATGGAGCAGGAGAACAGTGGGATGCAAACCTCAAATTCTCATAAAAAGATCAGACTTAATGGTCTGACTAAGATTGGAGGGACCCCAAAGATCATGGTCCCCAGACCGTCTGCTAGTCCAAGGCTGGAGGTATTCCCAAAGCCAGCTCTTCAGACAGGGATTGGACTGGACTATAAAACAGAAAATGATACTGGTGAGGAGTGAGCTTCTTGGCTCAGGTAGACTCATGAGACTATGTGGGTAGCTCCTGTCTGGAGGTGAGATGAGAAGGCGAAGGGGGACAGGAGCTGGTTGAATGGGTACGGGAAATAGACGACGGTGAGGAGAAGTGTGCTGTCACATTGTGGGGAGAGCAGTTAGGGTTACATAGCAGGGTGTGTATAAGTTTTTCTATGAGAGACTGACTTGATTTGTAAACTTTCACTTAAAACACAATAAAAAAAAATGTTTTAGTAAAGAAGAAACAAAGTCTGTGAATTAAAATTCTATCAACTCTGATTTTCCTGTAATAAGTTTGAAGCAATTATCATCTGATGTTGGCATTGGTAAGTAATAAGGAGTTTGGTAAGTTGTAAAATAATTTATAAATAAACAATATGTGAAATAATAATAATAAAACACCTCACAACTGGAACAATAAGTGATATCATGATAAATGGAGAAAATATTGAAATTCTCAAGGATTTCCTTTTACTTGGATCCAGAATCAATGCCCATGGAAGCAACAGTCAAGAAGTCAACCAATGTATTGCGTTGGGAAAACTGCTGCAGAAGATCTATTTAAAGTGTTAAAAAGCGAAGGTATCATTTTCAGGGCTAAGGTGCACCTGACCAAAGCCATAGTAATTTCAATCTCCTCACACACATGTGAAACCTGAATAATGAGTAAGGAAGAATGAGGAAGAATTGATGCTTTTGAATTACGGTTTTAGAGAATAATATTAAACATAACATGGACTGCCAGAATGCTCCTTAGAGACAGGGATGTCGAGACTTCGTCTCACATGCTTGGGACAAATTATCAGGATGGACCAGTCCTTGGAGAAGGAGATCATGCTTGATTAAGTAGGGGGTCACCTAAAGAGAGGAAGACTCTCAATGAGATGGGCTGACATAGTGGCTGCAACAATGGGCTCAAACCTAACAGTGATTGTGGGGATGGTGTAGGATCATGTAGTGTTCCTGGTATGCATAGGATGGCTATGAATAGGAACCAAATCAATGACACCTAACAATAATAACAACATCATTATAGAGTCTGGGTTGTGCAAATGGGTAAAGCACTCAACTGCTAACCAAAAGATTATTGGTTCGAGTCCATCCAGAGGTACATCCAAAGGAAGTCCTGGCAATCTACTTCTGAAAAATTAGCCAATGGAAAACCCTCTGAAGCATAACTGTACTCTGGCACATGTAGGGTTACCATGAGTTGGAGTGAACTCAGTGGCAACTGGGAGTATGTATTGTTATGGTATATAATAAAATGGCTTCACTGTGCTATACATTGAATTATTTTTTTTAGTTTTTACTTGGCAAAAACTTTCTTGAACAGTTTTACTCATATCCCTCATGTTTGGTTATTATATTCTGTGGTCTCAGTAGTTTAAGACATTACCTTACAACAGCATTCTCTCCTGAACAATCATTCCTGAAAGATGCTAATTTATTTCATTCCTCTTCCTAAATGGACTCAGGCATGGCTTGATAAATTCTATATAGCTGAGGATATAATCTTAAGACAACACTGTGAAGTATTTTAATGCTCTTCTACTGAGTCATTTTTATCTCTGTCTTAAATGCAGTTAAAAATAAAATGGAAGTTGCTCACTTCTAAAGAGCTCTCTGGCTGTACTTCTTCCAAGACAGATTTGTTTGTTCTTCTGGAAGTCCATGGTATATTCAATATTCTTCACCAAATACCATAATTCACAGGCATCAATTCTTCTTTTGACTTCCTTCTTCATTGTCCAGCCTTCGCATGCATATCAGACTGAAAATACCATGGCTCGGGTCAGGTGCACCTTTGTCCTCAAAGTTACATCTTTGCTTTTTAACACTTTAAAGAGGTCTTTTGCAGCAGATTTGCCCAATGCAATATGTCCTTTGATTTTGTTGACTGCTGCTTCCATGGATGCCAATTGTGGGTATCAGGAAAATGAAATCCTTAAAAATGTCAGTATTTTCTCTGTTTATCATGATGTTGTTTATTGAACCGGTTTTGAGGGGTTTTGCTTTCTTTATGTTGAGGTATAATCCATATTGAAGGCTGTATTCTTTGATCTGCATCAATAAATGATTCAAGTTTTCTTACCTTTCATCAAGTGAGGTGTGCCACAACATAACAAACATAATTAATGTCTTTTTTTTTAATTGTGGTTTTATATGTATATATATAAAAAGCCACAATTAAAAAAAAAAAAGGGGAAGCTGACTCTGAAAAATTTCTTCTAAAGCCCTTTATATACAATGATTTGGAACATTCACTTCTATTTGAAACCCAGTAATTCACACACACACACACATAGTCAGGGAATCCAAAAGGAAAAGATAGGGCTCATTTGGAGGCTGTACAGATTACTGACACAAGTTAAAACACCACTAGATGATAAGAATTTATAATTTTTTTTTCCTTTGGATAAAAAATTACACTCTTGTATCTTCTCTTTAATTCTAGATTTGCCTGAGAGTATATTGGCTTCTAATTCTTAAATCAGAAGTTGTTCTGGGGGAGTGCAAGGGGTGTTGTTTTCTTATGAAACAATTTTAGGTAATTTTCAATAATTACCTTCACGAGGTACAACAGAGGTGATGTGATGGTATAGATTCTTCGAGATTTAGGAGGGAGAAAAAAAAATGAAAAGATCCTCGAAAAGAATATTAATGTTAACAAATGAAAACTGGGATAGCCTTAGACCTATCATTAGGAATTTCACACAGAATTCTATTGTATGTGAACCATGTTCCATCAGAGAAATTCCAAGACGTTAATTATAGGAGCACATCTGCAAATACCCTGCATTTCTCTTCCTCAAGAATAATGGACTACCATAATCAGAGGCTGCAACCACACAGAAAAACTAAAGAAAACTTACCAAAAGACTTATATCGGCCTTTCCCAGTGTTTAAATTATTTGATCATGTCATCCTAAAGTTCCCATAAGTATTTTCGCATGTGGTCAAATAAATTGCAAGTGGAGTAAATATTGTCATTACATACAGAATCCTATCCCTAAAGATCAAGGAGTGTAGTTGTCCCTACTTGTTAGTAAATACTCAGATCACATACTCTCTGATTTGCTTGGTCATTATCCCATAAATAACAGGGTTGAGTGCAGGTGGGATGACGACATAGATGTTGGCAACAAGGATGTGGATATAAGGGGGTATGTTTTGGACAAACCTGTGCGTGAGGAAGGAGAAGAGGGCAGGGGTATAGAAAACAAACATAACTAGAGCATGGGAGCCACAAGTACTCAGTGTTTTGAGACGGGCACCTTGAGATTTGAGGCGGAATACAGCCTGGATAATATAGCCATAGGAGATCCCAACCAGTATGAGATCAAAGACAAGGAAGGAAGCAACAAAGAGCCCATAAATGGTGTTGATTTGTATGTCTGCACAAGCCAACTTGGCAATTCCCATGTGCTCACAATAGGTATGGGCAAGAATGCAGGCCTTACAAAAGGGCAAACGGTGGATTAGGTAGATAAAGGGTAGTGTGAGCACAACTGCACTCAATATGATACCCAGACCAATTCCTGCCAGCACCCAAACAGTCAGAATGGTTGTATAGTGGAGTGGTTCACAGATGGCCACATAGCGGTCAAAGGCCATAGCCAGTAGGACTGCAGACTCCATTCCTGAGAAGGTGTGTATCAGAACCATCTGGGCCACACAAGCTCCAAAGCCAATCTCGTGAGCATCAAGCCAGAAGATACCCAACATTCGGGGCACTGAGGATGTAGAGAGAGTCACGTCTATGGCTGACAGTATAGCCAGGAAAAAGAACATTGGATCTCGGAGTGTTTTCTCAGTCCATATGACTATCAAAATGGTGGCGTTGCCAATAAGAGCCATAATGTAAACAAAACAGAAGGGCAAAGAAATCCAGACATGGGCAGTCTCAAGTCCTGGGATCCCTAAAAGGAAAAAATGTGGATGGATGGAACACTGTTGTGTTTCAATGAGGCATTCTGAATTTGGCTATAAGAGAAGAAGATATGGTTAGTTCCTACAAAAATAAGTAAATAAATAAAATTAAAATTAAAAAAAAAAAAAAAACGGCCATAGTTACAATTACCTAAACAATTAGATTATGTTTAGGTAGATTGCAAGAGAAGGCAGTGATATTGTTTCTTATCTCTGTAGGTCTATGAAAAAAGCAAAAGAAAGATTTCCGACATTATATACAATTTGAACCCAAGGGCCACATTTTTTATGAAGATTAATAGAATAACGAACACCAAGAGATTATATATATCTTCTTCTGAAATTCTATGTTCTTATTGTTAATTTAATTTTTTCATGAACAAAGACTGAAAACAGGAGTAATACAAAATGGTAAGACTCCCCAAATTAATGATGTTGAGGACAAATATGAAAAAGTAATTAATGCAAGGACAGACACATGCAGATACATAATGAAATGCAGCCACACTGTCATAAAGACATACAAACAAAATATAGAAGCCATATACATGTAATGAATAATACATTGCATGTGAGATTCCTTAACAATGTTTCATTTGATAGTAATTTTTGCATAAATCCAAGTTCAAAAATTTCCATCCAAAACTAATAGGCATTTCTCATTAGATCATTAACAGATAAATCTTATCCAACAAACATTGAACTAACACAGGAACAGAGACATTGGGCAAGCAGAGAATAAGCCCAGAGGGGAAAAAAAAAAAAAACATTTCATAGTAGAAGAGTATGCTTTCCTTTGTTACTTAGATCGTGGTGAAACATAATGGAACAAAGAGAACATGAGGTTTTCCCCATTTCCTGTATTCAAGGAGACCATGCGATACAGATAGAAAAGTTGAAACAAAGGGTTTTGAGGGAAGTAAACTGATCATGGGTCTAGCTCTCCCAGGTCAGGATGAAATAATAAGATCTGTAAACTTACCTTGAATGATATCCGGTGGATCTTACCCCTATCCTTTGATAATTCCTTTTCAAACTCAGAAAATCAGACAAAATGAGGAAAGAAAAGAAAACTGGAGGAAAAAAATAGGGTGAATAAAGAAAAAAGAGAGCGATGAAGTGCAGAAGATTGAATGGAATGTAAGAAGGAGGGAAAGAAGGAAGGAATGACTAAAAAATATATATATATATATAGCCCCTGATTGAATTTAGAAAAATTGGGGAAAGCACAAGACACAAATAGTGATAAAAAACATCTACTTAAAGATCATTAAGAAGCCAGAGAAGCTTGCTTATCGAAAGTCCTCTGACTGTAGGAAGAGGATGCCTAAGCCACTTCTCCAGGGCTCTTAGTTCCCAGCTTCCTCCCATGGTATCTGTTTTGAGAGGCTCCTCTCAGCCAATATCCTCTCTTAACTTCAACTTTTCACTCCCATGAAAGACCATTATCTTCACTATCTTGCTGTTGTAAGAGATAATGGGAATGATTAAATATTAAAAACAAAATTAAAGTTTTCTATCCAATGATTACTGAATGACTTGAATCCCAAGAAATTCCCATCAAGGACATCACTCTTGGTCAGTAGTCTGTTTTACTTTTTTAGAGTCATGGGGGATGGACAGTATCTACCAAATAACGTCAGTTCAAACTCTTCCCCTTACCTCTGAGCAAAGAAAATATGGTTAGGACTCACTAAGATTGCCTGGTCAATATAAAATCTATCTCCAGCAGAGTTGGGAACCAGAGAGCCCAATTATGCCTGCCCCAGAGAATGGGCTTTGAGACTACTGGCCTCTGTCTCCTAATGGACAGCGCTGAAAATAAACCCAAATCATAATCTCTGTCTGGCCATGGGCCTTGGGATTATGACCTCAAAGCCTCCTTGAAAAGTCTGAAATTCTCTTTCAGGGGAGAAGGAAGAAAAGCAGACATAAGAGAAACACACAAGAAGGCAGAGATAGACATTACCACTGAAATCCACACACATGCATGCAAAGAAGTATTCAGTACATTCAAATGAGTACACTTTCAAATTGTGGCTCTGTAAAATATAATTATTTTCTACAATAAGGCCAAGATATTCCTGATGGCAGTGTTTGCCCTTCACCAGACATCCCCAGAGCATAAAATGCTAATTTATTGTTTCTCACAGATCAAGGACAATTCCTCATAAACTATTACAGAACGTTCTTGAGACAACTATTTCACTGGAGTTAGAGGAAAGTATTAAATATACTAGGTCGCTGGGTGCAAACAGATTCTTCCTGACTACTAACCTATAGATTGGGAAACCTTCTTAAAAAAGAGTCTATTCAAATTTCACACAGTTTAAATTGGGTTGTGTTTTGTGAAGTTATACATGTACTTTGTATAGTCTGGATACATGTCCCTTATCAGATAGGTGATTTTTTTCCATTAGATCTTTTTTAAATTTCTTATAATGATCCATTATAATTTTCGGTATGAAATGTTCGCACTTTTTTTGTTATATGTATTCCTAAGTATTTTACTCCTGTTGATTTCATTGTAACTGAAATTTTTTTCTTAATTTCATTTTTAGATTGTTCATTAATGATGTATAATTTTCAATCTATTGTTCAATTATGAGGGCAAAGGACATTTTTACACATACAAATATTATTAATAATTACTAAAGCAGATGGTTTTGATCAGCAGCAGTGTTGGGGAGGGGACTACTACAAGATGGTCTCCATAAATATTACTGAATCCCAGAGCAAAGTGATATTCATGAAGAATTGGTTGTAGAAATAAATTATTTAAATTGCATAGGGTAAGTCAAAAATTGTTAATTTAAAAATGTGGTTTTTTAAGCCTAGAAATGAAATTCCAGATGATTGAAAGATGAGATAAAAGTATATAGAAGAAAAACAGAAAAAAGTAAAAGAGGGCTAAGGGTTTTATTTTGCTCATAGTAGGTTAGTTACAAATTCATTTTCTTAGAAAACATAAGGTGGAACTAGAAAAGTTAAAACTTAAATAACAACTAATAAAGGATAGATATAGAATGTGCAGGGTTCCAAAAACAGAGTGGAGTGGTTGGTAAAATGAAACTAAATCAAATAATGAAAATGAAAGTACCAAAAAACATAGAGAATCAAAACAAAGATTGAGAGAGCAGAAATATGTACAGAATGCTTATAAGCCTGTTCCCTGACAGTTCTTCAGAGTATAAAACCTGAAAAATATCCCTAGAAGTATACACAGAAATACATACAAGGATGTGTAGCGCATATTTTAAGTTTAAAAAATAATACTATGACTATCTATCAATACATGAATACATAAGTAAATAGTGAAGAATACTGAAAATCCCACAGACTGCCAAAAGAATGGACAAATCAGCTTGACAGGAAGTACAGCCAGAATACTCCTTAGAATCGAGAATGGTGACACTCTGTCTTGCCTACTTGGAGCACGTCATCAGGAAAGATCAGTTGCTAGAAAATGACATCACATTAGGTTAAGCACAGGGTCAGTGAAAATAAGGGAAACCCTCCATGAGAAGGGTTGACAACAGCTGCTCAAACATACCAACAATTGTGAGATGTCACAGTACCAGGAAAGGTTTTGTTATGTTATATATAAGGTTGCCATGACTCAGAGCCGACTCAATGCAAACCAACAACAAAACAAGCATAAACAAAGCCAATGTCATAAAAGAAAGTTCAAAGTATTTTTGTTTTCATGGACCAATAGCAAATGATAGAACAAAAAGTAGAAATTAATGAAATGGAAGAATTTCTAATCACATTCCCATAAAGCAGTAATAGTAGTAGATTTGAGGAGTAATGTTTAATTATTATTTTAGGAAAAAATAGACTGGAAAATGTTATTAGGAAAAACAATTGAGAATGAATGAAAAAACACCAAAATAAATGTCGTTGAATGCTATTGAGTTGGTTCTGACTCGTGGCAACCCTATGTACAACAGACAGAAACGCTGCCCAGTTCCGTGCCATCCTCACAATCCTTGTTAGCCTTCAAACTGTTGTTGCAGCTACTGTGTCAATCCATCTCATTGAGGGTCTTTCTTTTTCTCACTGATCCTCTACGTTAACAAGCATGGACTGGTCCCTCCTGATAACGTGGCCGTGTGTGAGATGAAATCTCACCATATTTGCTTCTAATGAGAATCCTGGCTGTACTTTTTTTTTTCCTTAAGTGAAAATTTACAAATTAAGTCAGTCTCTCACACAAAAACTTATATACACATTGCTATGTACTCCTGGAAACCCTGGTGGCATAGTGGTTAACAGCTACAGCTGCTAACCAAAAGATTGGCAGTTCAAATCTACCAGGCGCTCCTTGGTAACTCTATGGGGCAGTTCTACTCTGTCCTATAGGGTCGCTATGAGTAGGAATCAACTCGAAGGACAGTGGGCAGTGGGTATGTACTCCTAGTTGCCCTCCCCTTAACGAGAAAGTATACTCCTTCTTTCCACCCTGTATCCATTCAGCCAGCTACTGTCCCCCTCTGCACTCTCATCTCTTCTCCAGCCAGGAGCTGCACACATAATCTCATGTGTCTACTTGAGCCAAGAAGCTCCCGCTTCACCACTATCATTTTCTATCTTATAGTCCAGTCCAATCCCATCTGAAGAGTTGGCTTTTTTGAATGATTACAGTCTTCAGCCAACAGAAGGTCTGGTGACCGTGATTTCCAGGGCCCCTCTAGTCTCAGTCTGACCATTAACTCTGGTCTATTTATGAGAATTTGAGGTCTACATCCCACTGTTCTCCTTCTCCACCAGGGATTTTCTGTTGTGTTTCTTGTCAGGGCACTCATCAGTTGTAGCCGGGCCCCATCTACTTCTTTGGGTCTCAGGCCAATGTAGTCCCTGGTTTCTGTGGCCCTTTTTGTCTTTTGGGCTCAAAATTACCTTGTGTCTTTGGTGTTATTCATTCTTCTTTGCTCCAGGGGGGTTGAGACCAATTGGTGCATTTAGATGGCCGCTTGCTAAAGTTTAAGATGCCAGACGCCACTCACTAAAGTGGGATGCAGAATGTCTTCTTAATACATTTTCTTATGCCAGTTGACCTGGATGTCTCCTGAAACCATGGTTCCCAGACCCTTGCCTCTACTACTCTAGCCTTTGAAGTGTTCATTTGTATTCAGGAAACATCTTTGCTTTTGATTTAGTCCAGTTGTGCCGGCCTCTCCTGTATTGTGTGTTATCTTTCCCTTCAACTAAAATAGTTCTTGTCTATCTACTTAGTGAATACACCTCTCCCTCCCTCCTTACCATGTAACCATCAAAGAATATTTTCTTCTGTGTTTAAACTGTTTCTTGAGTTCTTATAATAGTGGTCTCATATAATATTTGTCCTTTTGAAGCTGATTAATTTCACTTAGCATAATACCTTCCAGATTCCTCCACGTAATGAAATGTTTCATGGACTCATCTTTGTTCTTTATCATTGCGTAACATTCCATTGTGTGAATACACGATTTATTTATCCATTCATCTGTTGATGGGCACCTTTGTTGCTTCCAACTTTTTGCTATTTTAAACAGGGCTGCAGTGAACATGGGTGTGCATATATCTGTTCATGTAAGGGCTCTTATTTTTCCAGGATATATTACAAGAAGTGGGATTGCTGGATCCTATGGCAGTTCAATTTCTAGCCCTTTAAGGAAGCAAAAAATCAATTTCCAAAGTGGTTGTATCATTCTGCATTCCCACAAAGAGTGCAGAAGTGTTCCAATCTCTCCACAACCTCTCCAACATTTATCATTTTGTGTTTCTTCTATTAATGCAAGCCTTGTTGCAGTGAGATACCCAGTACCCAGTGCCGTCGAGTCAATTCCGACTCAGCGACCCTATACGACAGGGTAGAACTGCCCCATAGAATTTCCAAGGAGCGCCTGGGAGATAGAACCTCATTATAGTTTTGATTACCATTTCTCTAATGGCTAATGATCATGGGCATTTCGTCATGTATCTGTTTGCTGCCCAGAAGTTTTCTTTAGAGAAATGCCTGTTCATATCCTTTACCCATTTTCTAACTGGGTTATTTGTCTTTTTGTAGTTGAGTTTTTGCAGTATCATGTAGATTTTAGAGATCAGGTGCTGATCAGAAATGTCATAGCTAAAAACTTTCCCCAGTCTGTAGGTAATCTTTTTACTCTTTTGGTGAAGTCTTTGGATGAGCATAGGTGCTTGAATTTTAGAAGCTCCCAGTTATCAAATTTCTCTTCTGTATCATTAGTAATGTTTTGTATACCGTTTATGCCACTTAATAGGGCTCCTAACATTGTCCCTATTTTTTCTTCCATGATCTATATCGTTTTTTTATTTTATATTTAGGTCTTTGATCCATTTTGTGCTCGATTTTGTACTTAGTGTGAGCAATGGGTCTTATTTCATTTTTTTTTGCAGATGCACATCAAGTTATGCTAGCACCATTCGTTAAAGAGGCTGTCTTTTCTTCATTTAACTAACTTTGGGCCTTTGTCAAATATCAGCTGTTCAAATGTGGATGGATTTATGTCTGGGTTCTCAATTCTGTTCC
The DNA here is from genome assembly GCF_030014295.1 of Loxodonta africana. Taxonomy (NCBI): domain Eukaryota; kingdom Metazoa; phylum Chordata; class Mammalia; order Proboscidea; family Elephantidae; genus Loxodonta; species Loxodonta africana. Next base: position 84,436,734 of record NC_087348.1, read on the forward strand.
ATTGGTCTATGTACCTGCTGTTGTACCAGTACCAGGCTGTTTTGACTGCTGTGGCAGTATTGTTGTTGTTGTTGTTAGGTGTTGTCCAGTTGGTTCCAACTATAGCAACCCTAGGCACAACAGAACGAAACACTGCCTAGCCCTGAGCCATCATTACGATCATTGTTACGCTTGAGCTCACTGTTGCAGCCACTGTGTCAATCCACCGTGTTGAGGGTCTTCCTCTTTTCCACTGACCCTGTACTTTGCCAAGCATGATGTCCTTCTCCAGGGACTGATCCCTCCTGACAACATGTCCAAAGTATGTAAGATGCAGTTTTGTCATCTGGTTATACTTCTTCTAAGACAGATTTGTTCAATCTTTTGGCGGTATATGGTGTGTTCAATATTCTTCGCCAACACTGCAATTCAAAGGCATCAGTTCTTTGGTCTTCCTCATTCATTGTCCAGCTTTCACATGCATATGATGCCATTGAAAATACCATGGCTTGAGTCAGGCTCACCTTAGTCTTCAAGGTGACGTCTTTGCTCTTCAACATTTTGAAGAGGTCCTTTGCAGCAGATTTACACAATGCAATGTGTCTTTTGGTTTCTTGACTGCTGCTTCCATGGCTGATGATTGTGGATATAAGTAAAATGAAATCCCTGACCACTTCAGTCTTTTCTCCATTTATCATGATGTTGCTCATTGGCCCAGTTGTGAGGATTTTTGTTTTCTTTATGTTGAAGTGCAATCCATACTGAAGGCTGTGGTCTTTGATATTCATTAGTAAGTGCTTCAAGTCCTCTTCCCTTTCAGCAAGCAAGGTTGTGTCATCTGCATAACGCAGGTTGTTAACGAATATCCCTCCAATCCTGATACCCCTTCTTCTTCATATAGTCTAGCTTCTCAGATTATTTGCTTAGCATACAGATTGAATAGGTATGGTGAAAGAATACAACTCTGACATACACCTTTCCTGACATTAAACCAATCAGTATCTCCTTGTTCTGTCCGAACAACTCCCTCTTGATCTATGTAAAGTTTCTTCATGAGCACAATTAAGTGTTCTGGAATTCCCATTCTTCGCAATGTTATCCATAGTTTGTTATGATCCACACAGTTGAATGCCTTTGCATAGTCAATAAAACACAGGTAAATATCCTTCTGGTATACTCTGCTTTCAGCCAGGATCCATCTGACATCAGCAATGATATCCCTGGTTCCACGTCCTCTTCTGAAACCAGCCTGAATTTCTGGCAGTTCCCTGTTGATATACTGCTACAGCCATTTGAGAATGATCTTCGGCAAAATTTTGTTTGCATGTGATATTAATGACATTGTTCTATAATTTCCACATTTGGCTGGATCACCTTTCTTGGGAATAGGCATAAATATGGATCTCTTCCAGTCAGTTGGCCAGGAACCTGTCTTCCATATTTCTTGCCATAGATGAGTGAGCATCTCCAGCACTGCATCCGTTTGTTGAAACATCTCAATTGATATTCCATCAATTCCTGGAGCCTTGTTTTCCACCAATGCCTTCAGAGCAGCTTGCACTTCTTCCTTCAGCACCATCGGTTCCTGATCATATGTGACCTCTTGAAATGGTTGAACATCGACTAATTCTTTTTGGTATAATGACTCTGTGTATTCCTTCCATCTTCTTTTGATGCTTCCTGCATCGTGTAATATTTTCCCCATGGAATCCTTCACTATTGCAACTCGAGGCTTGAATTTTTTCTTCAGTTCTTTCAGCTTGAGAAACGCCAAACGTGTTCTTCCCTTTTGGTTTTCCATCTCCAGCTCTTTGCACATGTCATTATAATACTTTACTTTGTCTTCTCAAGACAGCCTTCGAAATCTTCTGCTCAGTTCTTCATCAATTCTTCCTTTTGCTTTAGCTGCTGGATGTTCGAAGGCAAGTTTCAGAGTCTCCTCTGACATCCATCTTGCTCTTTTCTTTCTTTCCTGTCTTTTCAATGACCTCTTGCTTTCTTCATCTATGATGTCCTTGATGTCATTCCACAACTCATCTGGTCTTCAGTCACTAGTGTTCAATGCGTTAAATCTATTCTTCAGATGGTCTCTAAATTCAGGTGAGATATACTCAAGGTCATATTTTGGCTCTCGTGGACTTGCTCTGATTTTCTTCAGCTTCAGCTTGCACTTGCATATGAGCAGTTGATGGTCTGTTCCACAGTCGGCCCCTGGCCTTTTTCTGACTGATGATATTGAGCTTTTCCATTGTCTCTTTCCACAGATGTAGTCAAATTGATTTCCGTGTGTTCCATCTGGCGAGGTCCATGTGTACAGTTGCCGTTTATGTTGGTGAAAGATGGTATTTGCAATGAAGGTATTTCAATGAAGGTCCCGACAGCTTTACTCCATCTACGTCATTAAGGTCGACTCTACTTTAAGGAGGCAGCACTTCCCCAGTCATCTTTTGAATGCCTTCCAACCTGGAGGGCCCATCTTCCAGCACTATATCAGACAATGTTCCGCTGCTATTCATAAGGTTTTTACTGGCTAATGCTTTTCAGAAGTAGAGTGCCATGCCCTTCTTCCGAGTCTGTCTTAGTCTGGAAGCTCAGCTGAAACCCGTCCTCCATGGGTGACCCTGCTGGTATCTGAATACCGGTGGCATAGCTTCCAGAATCACAGCAACACGCAAGTCCCACATTACAACAAACTGACAGACACTTGGGGGTGTGGCAGTATAATTGGTTCTAAAATCAGGTAGAGGGAGGCCTCCCACTTTGTTCTTCTTTTTCAGTAATGCTTTACTTATTTGGAGACTCTTTCCCTTCCACATGAATTTGGTGATTTGTTTCTCCATCTCATTAAAATTGTCCTTGGAATTTGGATCAGAAATACGTTGTAACTATAGACCACTTTTGTAGAATAGACGTTTTTACAATGTTCAGTCTTCCTATCCATGAGCAAGGTTTGTTTTTCCACTTATGTAGATCTCTTTTGATCTCTTGCAGTAGTATCTCATAGTTTTCTTTGTATAGGTCTTTTACATCTCAGATAAGATTTATTCCTAGGTATTTTTTCTTCTTGGGGGCTACTGCGAATGGTATCGATATGGTGATTTACTCTTTAGTGTTCTTCTTGTTGGTGTAGAGGAATCCAGCAGATTTTATATGTTTATCTTGTATCCTGATCCTCTGCTGAACTTTTCTATTAGTTTCAGTACTTTTTTGGAGGATTCTTTAGGATTTTCTGGGTATAAGATCATGTTATCCGCAACAGAGATACTTTTACTTCTTCCTTACTAATGTGGATGTCTTTTACTTCTTTATCTAGCCTAATTGCTCTGGCTAGGACCTCCAGCACAATGTTGAATAAGAGGGTGATAAGGGGCATTCTTGTCTGGTTCCAGATCTCAAGGGGAATGCTTTCAGACTCTATTTAGGATGATATTTGCTGCTGTCTTTGTATAAATGACCTTTAATATGTTGAGGAATTTTCCTTCTCTTCCTGTTTTGCTGAGAGTTTCTATCATGAATGGGTGTTGATCTTTCTCAAATGGATTTTCTGCATCTATTGATAAAATCATGTCATTCTTTTTTGTTTTATTTATATGATGGATTACACTGATTGTTTTTCTAATGTTGAACTAGACCTGGTATGAATCTCACTTTGTCATGGTGAATTTTTTTTTTTTTGATATGTTGTTGAATTCTATTGGCTAGCATTTTGTTGAGAATATATAGGTATGTAATTGTCTTTTTCGTGGTGTCTTTACCTGGTTTTGGTATCAGGGATATTCTGGGTTCATAGAATGAGTTAGGTATTATTGCATCCTTTTCTATGCTTTGAAATACCTTTAGTAGTAGTGGTGTTAACTCTTCTCTGAAAGTTTGGTAGAACTCTGCAGTGAAGCCATCCGGACCAGGGCTTTTTTTTGTTGGGAGTTTTTTGATTACCGTTTCAATCTCTTCTTTTGTTATGGGTCTATTTAGTTGTTCTACTTCTGATTGTGTTAGTTTAGGTAGGTAGTGTGTTTCTAGGAATTCATCCATTTCTTATAGGTTTTCAAAGTTGTTAAGAGTATAATTTTTCATAGTAATCTGATATGATTCTTTTAATTTCAGTTGGGTCTGTTGTGATATGGCCCATCTCATTTCTTATTCAGGTTATTTGTTTCCTTTCCTGTATTTCTTTTGTCAGTCTGGCCAATGGTTTATCAATTTTGTTAATTTTTTCAGAGAACCAGCTTTTGGCTTTGTTAATTCTTTCAATTGTTTATCTGTTCTCTAATTCATTTAATTCTGCTCTAATTTTTATTGTTTGCTTCCTTCTGGTACCTGTGGGTTTCTTTTGTTGCTCGCTGTCTATTTGTTCAAGTTGTAGGGACAGTTCTCTGATTTTGGCTCTTTCTTCTTTAAGTATGTGTGCATTTATGGATATAAATTGACCTCTGAGCACAGCTTTCACTCTGTCCCAGAGGTTTTGTTAGGAAGTGTTTTCAGTATCGTTGCATTCTATGAATTTCTTTATTCTCTCCTTAATATCTTCTATAACCCAGTCTTTTTCGAGCAAGGTATTGTTCAGTCTTCAGGTATTTGATTTCTTTTCCCTGATTTTTCTGTTATTGATTTCTGTTATTGATTTCTACTTTTATGGCCTTCCAGTCTGAGAAGATGCTTTGTAATATTTTGATGTTTTGGATTCTGCAAAGGTTTTGTTTTATGACCTGATATGTGATCTGTTCTAGAGAATGTTCCATGTACACTAGAAAAAAAGTATACTTTGCAGCTGTTGGGTAGAGTGTTCTGTATAAGTCTGTGAGGTCAAGTTGGTTGATTGAAGCAATTAGGTCTTCCGTGTCTCTGTTGAGCTTCTTACTGGGAGTCCTATCCTTCACCAAAAGTGGTGTGTTGAAATCTCCTACTATAATCGTGGAGGTGTCTATCTCACTCTTCAATTCTGTTAAGGTTTGTTTTATGTATCTTGAAGCCCTGTCATTGGGTGCATAAATATTTAATATGGTTATATCTTCCTGATAAATTTTCCCTTTAATCATTATGTAGTGTCCTTCTTTATCCTTTGTGGTGGATTTAACTTTAAAGTCTATTTTGTCAGAAATTAATATTGCCACTCCTGCTTTTTTTTATTGTTGTTTGCTTGATGTATTTTTTGTCTGTTGTAGGCAGCATATAGACATATTGTGTTTTTTTAACCATTCTGCCACTATCTGTCTATTTATTGGTACATTTAGTCCATTTACTTTCAGTGTAATTTTAGATAAGTGTGAGTTTAGTGTTGTCATTTTGAGCCTTTTTTTGTGTGTTGTTGACAGTTTCATTTTTCCACTTACTTTTTGTGCTTAGTTTTCTTTGTAAATTGTGTGTTCCTCATTTTCATAGTAGTTGAATTTATTTTTGCTGAGTTGTTATGTTTACCTTAATATTTACCACTGTTTTTCTAAGTAAAAACCTAACTTGTGTCATCCTATATTGCCTTGTTTTCCTCTCCATATGGAAGAGCTATGCCTCCTGTAGTTAGTCCTTCATTTTTAATTATTATAATCTTTTACATAATGACTTCAATGATTCCCTGTTTTGAGCATTTTTTTCTCTTTTAAATTAATCCTATTTTATTTGTGTTATTTCCCTATTTGAGTTGATATCAGGATGTTCTGTTCTGTGACCTTGTGTTGTGTTGGTATCTGATATTATTGATTTTCTGACAAAAGAATTTCCTTTAGTAATTCTTGTAGCTTTGGTTTGGTTTTTGCAAATTCTCTAAGCTTGTGTTTATCTGTAAATGTCTTAATTTTACCTTCATATTTGAGAGAGAGTTTTGCTGCACATATGATTCTTGACTGACAGTTTTTCTCCTTCAGTGCTCTATATATGTCATCCCATTGCCTTCTTGCCTGCATGGTTTCTGCCGAGTAGTCTGAACTTATTGACTCTCCCCTGTAGGTGACTTTTCTTTTATCCCTGGCTGCTTTTAAAAATTTTCTCTTTATCTTTGGCTTTGGCAAGTTTTATGATATTATGCCTTGGTGATTTTGTTTTGGGATCTATCTTGTATGTTGTTCGATGATCATCTTGGGTAGATATTCTTTCATCTTTCATGATGCTAGGGAAGTTTTCTGCCAACAGATCTTCAACTATTCTCTTTGTATTTTCTGTCATCCCTCCTTGTTCTGGAACTCCAATCACACTCAAGTTATTCTTCTTGATAGAGTCCCTCATGATTCTTAGGGTTTCTTCATTTTTTTTAATTCTTTTATCTGATTTGTCTTCAATTATATTGGTGTCACTGCCTTATCCTCTAACTCCCCCACTCTGCATTCCAATTCTTTGATTCTGCTCCTCTGCTTTCCTATCGAGTTGTCTAATTCTGTAATTTTATTGTTAATCTTTTGGATTTCTGAGTGCTGTCTCTCTATGGATTCTTGCAGCTTATTAATTTTTCCACTATGTTCTTGAATAATCTTTTTGATTTCTTCAACTACTTTATCAGAGTATTCCTTGGCTTTTTCTGTAGACTGCCTTATTTCATTTCTGAGGTCATCCCTGATGTCTTGAAGCATTCTGTATGTTAGTTTTTTATGTTCTACATTGAGCAATTCCAGGATTGTACCTTCATTTTGGAAAGATTTAGATTTTTTTTTATTTGGGGTTTTGTAGAAGCAATCATGATCTGCGTCTTTACGTGATTTGATATCGACTGTTGTCTCTGAGCCATCTATAAGGTATTGTAATGATTTATTTTATATTTGTTCACTGAGTCTTATCTTCTTATTTTGTTTTGTTTCAGTATACCCAGGTGGGCTACTAGATTGTGCTATCTTGATTGTTGTAGCCTTTGAATTACTTATGTCCTATTACCAGCTTGTTTGAGCTGTTACCAGACATATGAGCCTATGAGTCCATTCACTATTCTTGAATAGAATCAGCTTAGGTGTGCTGATTGTGGGTCATCAAGTGTGTGGTGTAGGCTGTTACCTATTAACTTAGAGGAGTAGTGGTGATGGTTGTATTCACCAGATTGTATTAGCAGCAGGGGGTCACACTCCGAGGAGGGCAGAATGCTGAGAGCCTTTCCCCACTTGCCAGTGAGGTAGGAGTGTCTCTATTCTCAGGACACTTTGGTGAGTGGGCTCTGCTGCTGTACCTTAGGCACCCAATGCTTGTATCTCTAAAGACTGGTAGACATCACTATCCTCAGACCCCTTTAGCAGGTTGCTAGGTGGTGTAGGTAGATCTTTAGCCCTCAGTTCCCTGCTGTGAATCAGTGAGGGCTCTTGTTTAATAGGTAGAGGGTATCAGAACTCCAAAACTTGTCTTTCCACTGCTTCACTAAAACAATTACAGTCAGATCTCTATCAGAATTGCCTTTGCATTATAATAGCCACCTAGTTCCCTGTAGGGATGAAACCCAGAGACTGTGGGTCTCTTTTGCTTGGCTGGAGCTGGTTGTGTATTATTATTCCAGTTTAGGGAAGTCAAGGAAGGATTTTTCTCTCCCAGATTATTAATTACTGCTTCTCTCAGGCCAGGAGAATGGGTTAGGAAAAAAAAACAACCCTGCAGAGCATTTCATTCCCTGGCCCAGGAAATCCCAATGTTAATGAAGCCACCTGGGGTAAGGAGGGGAGGGATCAGATGGATAGGAGAGAGTAGCATGGCAATACAGACAAATTTACTTATCTTGTTTGGTGAAGACTGTTTTATCTGAGATTCCAGAGGGTGTGTAGCCTGTGTGCACTGTCTGGGTCTAGATTGCCCCCTAGGGTCAGGCCTGTGTCCCTTGCTTGCACTGTCTCAGGAAGCCATGATTAGCTCCTTCACTCCTAGTCCAAAGCCCAGCACCAAGGTTTTCTGGTTGGGACACTGCGCTCCAGGCTCCAAAACCAGTTTCTACTTTCCCATAATTTCTCCTTCTCCTGTCAGCTGCATCAGTGTGCAGCCTGGGTGCGCTGGCTGAGTCTCTGCCAAGGTTACCCCAGGGGTTTAGGGCTCTGACCCCTGCTTGCGCTGTCTCAGGCAGCCATGATCTGCTCCTCAGTGCTTATTCCAAAGCCCAGCACCGAGGTTTTCTGAATAGGATGCTGGCTCCAGGTTCTGAAAACAGTCGCTGCTTCCCCATGGGTTCTTGTTCTCCTGTCAGCCACTTCAGTGCGCAGCTTGTTTGCACTGGCTGAGTCTCTGCCGAGGTTACTCCAGGGGGTTAGAGGATAGGGTTTCGCCCTGTGCTTGCCCCATCTCAGTAAGCTGCAATCAGCCCAACCACCCTGGCAGCAGGGAACTGCGAGGGCTCAAGGCTGTTGTGGGGGACGCCAGTTGCAGAAGAGGTCACTGCTTCACTGTGTGGTTTTCGCTCACCTGTCACTCCGGTCAGCCCCTTAGTTCTGTGTTTGATGGTCAGGGTTTGTAGATTGTCATGTATGTGATCGATTCACTTGTTTTTTGGAGTCTTTGTTTTTTTTTGTTGTTGCGAGAGGGACCCATGGGAGCTTCTTTCTACCTAGTCAGCCATCTTGGCCCCACCCTCTCCTGCTCCTTTTTGATTGTTGTTTGCTTGATATATTTTTTTCCATACTTTGAGTTTTAGTTCGTGTGTCTCTAAGTCTAAGGTGTGTCTGTTGTAGGCAGCATATAGGCATATCTTGTTTTTTTTTTTTTTTTTAACTATTCTGCCACTATCTGTCTCTTTATTGGTGTATTAAGTTCCTTAACATTCAGCATAATTACGGATATGTATGAGTTTTAGTGCTGTCATTTTGATATCTTTTTTGTGTGTTGTTGACAGTTTCCATTTCCCATTAAATTTTTTGTGGTGAGTAGTTTATATACTATCTTTTCGTCTTCTTCATTGTTGTTGATTTTGTTTCTGTTGAGTCTCTATTTTTTTCTTGTGTTTTATTTTGATGAGTAGGATAGTTAGTCTCCTTTGTGGTTACCCCCTATCTTTCTATGTTTAAATCTAACTTTTATTTCTTTATATTGCCTTGTCTTCTTCTCCATATAAAAGATCTATGACTACATTTCTTAGTCTCTCTTTATTATTTTAATGTTGTCTTCTTTATGTAATAACATTGCTGTTTCCCTGTTCTGAGCAATTTTTTTACTTTATTTACTTTTGTGATTTCACTTTCTGTGTTGACATCTGACTGCTCTGACCAGTGTTCTAGTCTTGGGCTAATAATACCTGATATTATTGATCTTCTAACCAAAGAACTCCCTTTAGTATTTCTTGTAGTTTTGGTTCAGTTTTTAAGAATTTCCTAAACTTCTGTTTATCTGGAAATGTCCTAATTTCACCTTCATATTTGAGAGACAGTTGTGCTGGATATATGATTCTTGGCTGATAGTTTTTTTTTTCCTTCAATGCTTTATATAAATCATCCCGTCTCCTTCTTACCTGCATGGTTTCTGCCAAGTAGTCCAAGCTTATTCTTATTGACTGTCCTCTGTAAGCGACTTTTCATTTATTCCTAGCCGCTTCCAAAATTCTCTCTTTATCTTTCGTTTTGTCAAGTTTGATTATAATATGTCACGGTCACTTTCTTTTAAAATCTATCTTATGTGCAATTCGATGAACATCTTGGATTGATTTCTTCTTATCTTTCATGATATCAGGTAAGTTTTCTGCCAAAAAATCTTCAACAATTCTCTCTGCATTTTCTGTTATCCTTCCCTATTCTGCTACTCCAATCACTCATAGGTTTTTTCTCTTGATAGAGTCCCATATGCTTCCTAAGGTTTCTTCATTTTTTTAATTCTTTTATCTGATATTTCTTCAAATATATTGGTGCCAAGTGCTTTAACTTCAAGGTCTCCAATTCTGCCTCCCACTTGCTCAATTCTGCTCCTCTGACTTTCTGTTGAGTTGTCTAATTCCCATAATTTTATTGTTAATCTTCTGAATTTCTGATCGCTGTCTCTCTATGGATTCTTTCATTAAATTTTTCATTATGTTCTTGAATAAGCTTTTAAATTTCTTCAACTGTTTTATCTGTGTGTTCTTTGGCTTGTTCTGCATATTGCCTGATTTCCTTTTTGATGTCTGGGAGAACTCTGTGTATTAACCTTTTGAATTCTGCATCCAATAATTCCAGGAAGACACCATCCAGAAAATTCTTTGATTCTCTGTTTTGAGAGCTTGTTGAAGTGATGATGGTCTGTTTTTTTTATGTAGCTTGATATTGATTGTTGTCTCTGGCCCATCTATAAGATATAGTATTAGTTTACTTTGTTTGCTTACTCTGTCTTAGTTTCTTGCTTTGTTTTGTTTTGTTTTGATATGCCCATATGGGTTGCTTGAGTGACCTACCTTGATTATTTTCAACTTTGGAGCTCTGGTATCCTGTCTCCAGATGGCTAGAGCTGTTATCAGTTCTATGAGCTTATGTGTCCATTCACATTTCTTGTGTGGATTCAGCTCAGGTGTCCAGGTAGCTGGTCATCAAAGTATGTAGTACAGGGTCTGTCCTACAGTCTTAGAGGGGTAGGGGTGTTTGGTGTTGGTACTGGTATCTGGTTGCAGCTGGGGTCATGCTCTGACCAGGGCAGGGGGCTGAGAACCATCCCCCGAGTGTCTCTGAGGAAAGCGCATCCCTGTTCCCTAGAGCATACAGGTTGGTGGGTTCTGTGGACAGACTATGGGCACCCAATGCTTTTGGATGTAAGGACTGGGAGGTACCAGTTATCCCTGGACCCCTGTTGTGGGTGGCTGTGTGACCTAAATGGAGCCACCAGTCTTTAGGCTCCTGATGTGGGTAGGCGAGGGCCCTGTTTAATAGGCAAAGCAATGTCAAATATCAAACACCCACCTCTCCACTGCACAGCTTGAAGTGTTGCAGTCTGCTAACAAGGGACTATTCTCCTAAATAGGCCCACACAGGTCCTGGAAGTGGGGAAAGGTATTCAAAGTCCACAGACCATTTACTCCTGGACAGGAGCCACTTCTGTCCTGAGCTCCCCAGGCTAGTGGAGTTGTCAAATTATCTTTTCCTCCTGTTGTGATTTTATTCCTTCTCCAAGTCTAGGAGCAAGGCTCAGGGTGCTCAAATGGGCCTATCTTAGGCCCAGGGAAATGAGCAGCCACTAAAGCCAGCTTGGGGGTCAGGGGAATGGTAAAATATAGACAAGTACTTAGCTTTTGCCTAGAGCACTCTTCTTCTCTGGTTCTGGAGGAGTGAGTAGGCTGTGCAGCTGGTTGCTTCTCCCCGAGGAAATTGATGCTGAATGCTACTACCAACCTGCCTCAGCTGTGCCGCAGAGTGGTGCCTGAGGGATCCCACCAATTCAGGTCCAGCTATTCCTCTCCGATTCTGAACCGTTCCCTCCCCCCGCTACTCAGTCTGTTTTCTGGCTTTGCAGTTGATGTTCAGGGCTCCTGGCTTGTCATAAATAAAATTGTTTCACTAAATTTTTTGGGTCTTTGTTGTTAGAGGGATCACCAGAAGCATCTGGCTATGCCGCCGTCTTGGCCCTGCCTCTAATCTGGTCATTTTTGAGCAAGGTGTTCTTCAGTGTCCAAGTGTTTGATTTCTTTTCCCTGATTTTTCTGTTATTGATCCCTACTTTTATGGATTTATGGCCAGAGATGTTTTGTAATATTTCAGTGTTTTTGATTCTGTTAAGGCTTGGTTTTGTGGGCTAATATGTGTTCTATTCTAGAGAATGTTCCATGTGCACTGAAAAAGAAAGTATACTTGGCTGCTGTTCAGTGCAGTGCTCTGTATATGTACGAGGTCAAGTTGTTTGATTGTGGCATTTATATCTTCTGTGTCTTCACTGAGTTTTTTTCTGGATGTTCTGTCCTTCACTGAAAGTGGTATGTTGAAAAAAGTCTCCTATAATTGTGGACCTGTCTATCTGTCTTTTCAATGCTGTTAGAGTTCGTTTTATGTATCCTGAAGCCCTGTCATTGGGTGTATAAATATTTAACATGGTTATATCCTCCTGATATATTGTCCTTTTATTCATTATGTAGTGTCCTTCCTTATGCTTTGTGGTGGATTTTACTTTAAAGTCTAATTTTTCAGAAATTAATATTGCCACTGCTGCTCATTTTGATTGTTGTTTGCTTGATATATTTTTTTTCCATTCTTTGAGTTTTAGTTTGGTTGTTTCTTTAAGTCTAAGGTCTCTTTTAGGCAGCATATAGATGGATTTTTTTTTTCCATTCCGCCACTCTCTGTCTCTTTATTGGTGCATTTAGTCAATTACATTCACCATAATTATTGGCAGATATTTATGTCTTTTTTGTGTGTGTGTTGTTCGCAGTTTCTTTTTTCCACTTAATTTTTTTTGATGAGTAGTTCATATTTATGTATTTTCTTTTCCTCTTTTTCACCAATGTTTTTGATATTGTTTTTGCTGACTCTTTATGTTTTTCTTGTATTTTATTTTGATGTTGGTATTATTAGTCTCCTTTGTGGTTACTTTATTATTTACCCCTATTTTTCTAAGTTTAAACCAAACTTTTATTTCTTTATTTTGCCTAGACTTCCACTGTATATGAAAGACATATGACTACATTTTTTGGTATCTCTTTATTGATTTTATGATGTCATCTTTTACATTATGACATTGCTGTTTCCCTGTTTTGAGGGTTTTCTTTCTCTTGATTTATTTTTCTGATTTCCCTCTCTCTTGTGATATCTGATTGCTCTGTCCTATATTCTAGTCTCAGGTTGATTTCTGATGTTATTGATTTTCCAACCAGAGAACTCCTTTTAGAATTTCTTGTAGTTTTATTTTTGTTTTTGCAAATTCTCTGAACTTTTGTTTATCTGGAAATGTCCTAATTTCACCTTCACATTTGAGAGACAGTTTTGCTGGATATATGATTCTTGGCAGGCAATTTTTTTCCTTCAATGCTTTATATATGTCATCCCATTGCCTTCTTGCCTGCAAGGTTTCTGCAGAGTAGTCCACGCTTATTTTTTTTTACTCTACTTTGTAGGTGACTTTTCTTTTATCCTTGGTCACTCTTAAAACTCTCTCTTTATCTTTGGGTGGCAAGTGTGATTATAGTATGTCATAGTGACTTTCTTTTGGGATCTACCTTATGTGGGATTCAATGAGCATCTTGAATTGATATCTTCTCATCTTTCACAATATCAGGAAAGTTTTCTGCCAACAAATCTTCAACAATTCTTTCTGTATTTTCTGTTCCCCTTTCCTGTTCTGATAATCCAATCACTCATAGGTTATTTATCTTGATAAAGTCCCACGTGATTCTTAGGGTTTCTTCATATTTTTTTTTAATTATTTTATCTGATTTTTCTTTGAATATATTGGTGCCAGGTGTTTTATATTCAATCTCACTAATTCTGCATTCCACTTCCTCAATTCTGCTCCTCTGACTTTCAATGGAGTTGTCTACTTCTATAATTTTATTGTTTAGCTTCTGAATTTCTGATTACTGTCTGTCTATGGATTTTTCCAGCCTATTAAATTTTTCATTATGTTCCTGAGTAATATTTTTAATTTCTCCAATTGCTTTATCTCTGTGTTCCCTGGCTTTTTCTGTGTATTTCTTCATTTCCTACCCCATGTCTTGAAGGGTTCTGTATATTAATCTTTTGTATTCTGTCTCTGATAATTCCAGGAATGAGAGTTTGTTGAGGCGATCATGGTCTGTTTCTTTATGTGACTTGGTATTGACTGTTGTCTCCGAGCCATCTATAAATTATTCTCTTAGTTTATTTTGTTTGCTTACTATGTTGTAGCTTTTTTCTTTGTTTTCTTTTGATATGCCCAAATGAGTTGCTTCAGTGAGCTAGCTTGATTATTTTCACCTTTGGAGCTCTGACGTCCTGTAGCCAGATGGCTAGAGCTGTTATCAGTTATATCAGTCTAGGAGTCTGTTCACTTTTCTTGTTTGGATTCAGCTCAGGTGTTCAGGTAGCTGATCATCAAGTGTGTGGTACAGGCTCTGTCCTACCTTCTTAGAGTGGCAAGGGTGATTGGTGTAGGTACCAGTATCTGATTGCAGCAGGGTGTCACACTCTGAATAAGGCCAGAGGCTGGGAATCATCCACCAAGTGTTTCTGAGGAAAACTTGTCCCTATTCTCTAGAGTGTACAGATGGGTAGGTCCTGAAGATGGACCATGGGTACCCAATGTTTTTGATTGTAAGGACTGGAAGGTACCAGTTACCCTTGGACCACTGTCACGGGTGGCTGGGTGACCTGAGTGGAGCCACCAGTCCTTAGGCCCCTGATGTGGGTAGGTGAGGACCCTGTTAAATAGGTAAAGCAATGTCAAACATCAAACATCCACTTCTCTGCCGCACAGCTCAAATGGTTGAAGTCTGTCATCAAGGGCCTATTCTCCTGAAATAGGCCCACACACGTCCATGCAGATGAGAAAGTCATTCAAAGACCACAGACCATTTATGCCTGGACAGGAGCCACCTCTGTCCTGAGCTCCCCTGGTTAGAGGAGCTGGCAAATTATCTTTTCCTCCAATTGCAAACTCATTCCTTCTCCAAGGCCAGGGGGATGGCTCTAGGCACTCAACAGGGCCTATCTGAGGCTTAGCAAAATCAGCCACTGAAGCTGGCTTGGGAGCAGGGGGAGGGGCACAGTAAAACATACACAAGTACTTAGCTTTTGCTGAGAGAGCCGTTCTTGTCTGGTTCTGGAGGTGTGAGTAGGCTCTGTGGCTGGCTGCTTCTCCCCGAGGAAAGTGAGGCCAAACGCTAGTGCCAGCCCGCTGCCCAAGCTCCCGAGAATGGTGCCTGAGAACTCTCTGTGATTGAGGTCTGGTAACTGCTCTCTGCTTCTGAACCATCTCTTCCTCCCCCTACCCCTCACTTTGTTTTCTAAGCTTGCCTTTGTTGCTCAGGGCTCCTAGCTTGTCTGTCTATTCTGCTGTCTTGGCTCTGCCTCTCCTGTGACTTTCTATTGAGTTGTCTAATTCTGAAATTTTACTGTTAAACTTCTAAATTTCTGATTGCTGTCTTTCTATGGATTCTTACAGCCTATCAAATTTTTCATTATGCTCTTGAAGAACCTTCTTAATTTCCTCCACTGCTTTTTCTGTGTGTTCTTGGCTTGTTCTGTGTTTTGCCTGATCTCCCTCCTGATCTCTTGAAAAGTTCAGTAAATTATTCTTTTGTATTCTGCTTCTGGTAATTCCAGGAATACATCTTAGTCTGGAAGATTCCTTGATTCTTTGTTTTGAGAGCTTGTTTAAGATCTTGTGGCCTGCTCCTTTATGTAATTTGATATTGACTCTTGTCTCTGAGCCATCTATAAGTTTTTGCATTGTTATTTTATGTTTACTTACTGTATCCTACCTTCTTGCTTCGTTTAGTTTTGATATGTCCCAATAGGTTGCCTGAGATAGCTAGCTTGATCATTTGTGCCTTTGAAGCTCTAACCTCCTGTCACCAGATCTCTAGACCCATTGCAAGGTATATGAGCCTTGGAGTCTCTTCACTTTTCTTGAATGGATTCAGCTCAGGTGTCCAGTTATTCAATCACCAAGTGTGTGGTGCAAGCTCTGTCCTACAGTCTTAGAGGGGCAGGGGTGATTTCTGTAGGCTCAGGTATATGGTTGCAACAGGGGGTCATGCTTTCAGGAAGTCAAGGTGTTGACAATCAGCCCGAGTTTCTGTGAAGAAAATGAGTCCCTGTTCCCTAGAGTGCATAGGTGGGTGAACTCTGCAGCCAGACCATGGGCACCCAATGCTTTTGGTTGTAAGGACTGGGAGGCATCACCTATCCTTGGATCCCTGTCGCTAGTGTCTAGGTGGTGTGGGTGGAGACACCAGTCCTTAGGCCCCTCATGTGGGTAGGTGATGACCCTGTTTAACAGGCAAAGTGGTGTCAAATGTCAAAAACCCACCTCTTTACCACACAGGTGAAATAGTTAATGTTCCATCTCAGCCACATACAGTGTTGCAGCCTGTCAAAAAGGACCGAAGCTCCTGAAATGGGCTCACATAGGTCCATGCAGGGGTGAAAGGCATTCATTGTCGATGGACTATTTGTGCCCAGAGAGAAGCTGCTTCTGCCTTGAGTCCTACTTTAGAGGAGCCAGTAGATTATCTTTTCCCCCAATTGTTAATTTATTCCTTCTCCAAGGCCAGGAGAATGGCTCAGGAAGCACAGCACGACCCATCTCAGGCCCAGGGAATCAGACCACCACTGAAGCTGTCTTAGGGACTGGGGCCCAATAAATTAGGCACAAGTACTTAGCTTTTTCTGAGAGTGCAGTTATCTGATTCCAGAGGCATGAGTACACCGTGTGGCTTGCTGTTTCTCCCTGAGGAACTCGTGTCTTGAATGCCAACAGCTCTGCCACAGTCATGCCAGGAGATCTTGCCTGAGGGGCTCCAGTTCCTGCTGATCCAGGTCCAGCAGCTCCTTGCCCCTTCTGAACCATCTCTTCCCTACCTCTGGGACTCAGTCCAATTTTCTAATTTTGCCTTTGATGTTCAGGGTTCCTAACTTGTCATATAGATAATTGCTTCACTTGTTTTTTTCGGGTCTTTGTTTAACATGGCTCACCAGAAGCATCTGATTACTCCATCAGTTTGGCCCTGCCCTCTGTACTTCTTCTAAGACAATTTTTTTTTGTTGTTCTCTGGCACATGGCTCATTCAATATTCTTCCCCAATGCCATAATTTAAAGGCTTCAATTCATCTTCAGTCTTCCTCAATCATTGTCCAGGCTTTGCATTCACATGAGGCCATTGAAAATATCATGGCTTAGGTCAGGTGCACCTTACTCCTCAAGATGATATCTTTGATTTTCAACACTTTAAAGAGGTCTTTTGCAACAGATTTTCCTAATGCAATATGTTATTTGATTTCCAGACCACTGATCCCATGGGTGTTGATTGTTGTCCAAGTAAAGTTAAAACCTTGACAACTGCAATCTTTTCCTCTTTATCGTGATGTTGCTTACTGGTCCAGTTGTCAGGATTTTTGTTTTCTTTATGTTGAGCTGCAATCCGTAGTGAAGGCTGTAGTCTCTGATTTTCATCAGTAAGTACTTTAAAACATCTTCACTTTCAGCAAGCAAGGTTGTGTCATCTGCATTTTTCAGGTTGTTAATAAGCCTTCCTCCAATCTTGATGCCACATTCTTCTTCATATAGTCTAGCTAGTCTAATTATTTACTCAGCTTACAGATTGAATAAGTAAGGCGAAAGAATACAACCCTAAAGCACACATTTCTTGACTTTAAACAACAAAGTAATTCCTTGTTCAGCTTGAACAACTGCCTCGATCTATGTACAGATTTCTCATGAGCACAATTAAGTGCTGTGAAATACCCATTCCTCTCAAAGTATGTCCAAACTTTGTCATGATCCATGCAATCTAATGCCTATGGATAGTCAATAAAACACAGATAAACACCTTTCTGGTGTTATGCTTTAAGCCAAATCCCTGTGACATCAGCAATAAAAGAGATATTGTTGGGTATTAAAAAAGTATAAAGATATATCACCAAATTTATAGACAACGTTTTGTTTGTTTTTCCATTTCTCGTTTTTTTCAATTTTGATTTGATGGAATTGTTTTTCCAATTTTTTTTTCTAAGCTCAAGTAAAATAGGAACATGATTTCACATTGAAATCTACGAATCAAAATATATTTAAGGAGTTCTAGGTACTATCTGAGTCCCTACAAACTTATTTCTTTGTTCTTCCTCTAGGTAACATAATTATTTAAAATTTTGTGATTTATCACGTCATAATGGTTTTTTTTTTTTTTTTTTAATGGTGGGTTAGATGTTTAAATTCTCCTGTGATGTGTAATTGTTTATGATTTTAAATCTTGTTTGGAGGATGGATCAGCTTTGAGGCTTCAATGTGTTCCTTCCTACCATAATAGCCTTTTTCAAAAGAAGTAGAGTCCAAAGGGAAGATAGTATATGCTATTACCTTATTAGAAACTTTGGCCCCAAAGAGCAGGACTGAGGGACACATAAAGCAGGACACCTTTGATAAGAATATATTATAGAGATGGGTGCTGAAAAATTAGACTACATGCTTTATCTAATGTTATCATTTTTTAGACACTTGTGTCTCAGGATTAATGCTTTTTGGGGAGGAAAGGGGAAATAATTTACTCACTGGCTTTTTATCTGTCATTTGTCAAAGGGCCACTCTATTATAACATCAGTTTTCTTTTCTTTAAGTTAAAATATTTTACTCTCCCATCTTCTCCTTAATTCTAGATTTCCCTAGAAGCATACTTGCATTTACTTCTTAAATCATCAACTTATTGTTTTGGGCGGATGGTGGGAGGTGTTGTTTTTCATTAAAAAATTTAGGTATTTTTTCCATGATTATCTTCATGTGGTAAAACAGAGGAAATGTGATAGTACAGATTTCTTGAGATTTGGGAGGGAAAAAAAGAAAATGAACTTTGAAAAGAATATTAGTGTTGAAAAGTGAGAATTGTGATAGACCTATCAACAGGAATTTCATACAGAATTCTGTTGTGCGTGAACCATGTCTAATCAGAGAAATTCCAAGACGTTAATTATAGGAGCTCATCTGCAAATCTCCTGCATTTTTCTTCCTCAAGAATAATGGACTACCACAGTCAGAGGCTACAACCACTCAGTAAACCAAAAGAAAACTTACCAAAAGACTTTAATTGGCAAGAGTTTTCATGGGCTTGAATTATTTGATCACTTCATTTGGAAGTCCCTCTCAGTATTTTCTCATATGGTCAAATAAACTGTCAACTCCTTGTCAAAGTATTGCTATGGAGGTGGAGTAAATACTGTCATCACATACAGAATCTCATCCGTAAAGATCAAGGAGTGTACTTGCTAGTAAATACTCGGATCACGTACTCTCTGATTTGCTTGGTCCTTATCCCATAAATAACAGGGTTGAGTGCAGGTGGGATAACCACATAGATGTTGGCAACAAGGATGTGGATATAAGGGGGTATTTTTTGGCCAAACCTGTGAGTGAGGAAGGAGAAGATGGCGGGTGTATAAAAAACAAACATGACTGCAGCATGAGACCCACAAGTACTCAGTGTTTTGAAACGGGCATCTTGAGATTTGAGGCGGAATACAGCCTGGATGATATAGCCATAGGAGATTCCAACCAGTATGAGATCAAAGACAAGGAAGGAAGCAACAAAGAGCCCATAAATGGCATTGATTTGTATATCTGCACAAGCCAACTTGGCAATTCCCATGTGCTCACAATAGGTGTGGGCAATAATGCGGGCCTTACAAAAGGGCAAACGGTGGATTAGATAGCTAAAGGGTAGTGTGAGCACAGCTGCACGCAATGTGATACCCAGTCCAAGTCCTGCTAGCACCCATATTGTCAGGATGGTTGTATAGTGGAGTGGTGCACAGATGGCCACATAGCGGTCAAAGGCCATAGCCAGTAGGACTGCAGACTCCATTCCTGAGAAGGTATGTATCAGAACCATCTGGGCCACACAAGCTCCAAAGCCAATCTCATGAGCATCAAACCAGAAGATACCCAACATTCGGGGCACTGAGGATGTGGAGAGAGCCACGTCTATGGCTGACAATATAGCCAGGAAGAAGAACATTGGATCTCGGAGTGTTTTCTCAGTCCATATGACTATCAGAATGGTGGCATTGCCAATAAGAGCCATAATGTAAACAAAACAGAAGGGCAAAGAAACCCAGACATGGGCAGTCTCAAGTCCTGGGATGCCTAAAAGAAAAAACTTGGATGGATGGAACATCGTCGTGTTTTGATGAGTCATTCTGAATTTGGCTATAAGAGAAGATACAGTTCCTTCCTAAAAATGAATAAATAAAATTAAAAGAACAAAACATACATAGGAATAATTTTAAACAATTATTTCTAGGTAGCGTGCAAGAGAAGGCAACGATATTGCTCCTTATCTGTATAGGTCTATGAAAAAAATAAAAGAAAGATTTCTGACCCTGGATACAATTAGAATCCAAGGGTCACATCTTTTATGTAGATTAATAGCATAACCAATGCCAAGAGATTGTATATATCTTGCTCTGAAATTCTGTATACCCATTGTTACAATAATTTTTTTCATGAACAAAAACTGAAAACTCGATTAATGTAAAATATTAAGACTTCCCAAATTATGAAGTTGAGGACAAACATAAAAAAAAAAAATGCAAAAACAGATACTTGCAGCTACTTGTCTAAATGCAGCCACACTGTCTTAAAGAAATACAAAATATAAAAACCTTATACACATAATGAATGATACATTGCATGCAAGATGCCTTAAGTATGTTTCATTTGATAGTAATTTTTACAGGAACTCGGATTTGAAAATTTGCTTCCAAAACCAATAGGCATTTCTCATTAATTCATTAATCAGAGAGAGAAATCTTTTCACACAAACTTTAAAGTAACACAGGAACAAGCAGATTGGGCAAGCAGAGGATAAGCTCAGAGGAAAAAAAAAAACATTTCATATTAGAAGAGCATGCTTTCCTTTGTTACTCAGATCACGGTTAACCTAAGAGAACAAAGAGAACTTGAGGTTTTCCCCATTTCCTGTGTTCAAGGAGACCACGCAACATAGATAGAAAAAGTTAAAATAAAGGGTTTTGAAGAAAGTAAACTGATTACGGGTCTAGCTCTCCCAGGTCAGGATGAAATAATAAGATCTGTAAACTTACCTTGAATGATATCCAGTGGCCCTTGGCCCTATCCTTTGATAGTTCATTTTCAAAGAAAATCAGACAAAATGAGGAAAGACAAGAAAATTGGAGGAAAAAAAAATGGGATGAATACAGAAAAAAGAGGGATGAAGCACGGAAGATTGAATGGAAAGTAAGAAGAAGGGAAAGTAGGATGGAATGACAAAAAAAAAAAAAAAATTATACCCCTGATTGAATTCAGAATAATTGGGGAAAGCATAAGACACAAATAGTGATAAATACATCTACTTAAAGATCATTAAGAGTCCAGAGAAGCTTGCTTATCAAAGTCCTCTGACAGTATGAAGAGGATGCCTAAGACACTCCTCCAGGGCTCTTAGTTCCCTGCTTCCTCCCGTGGTGTCTGTTTTGAGTGGCTCCTCTCAGCTAATGTCCTCTCCTAACTTCAACTTTTCACTCCCATGGAAGACCCTTATCTTTATTATCTTGCAGTTGTAAGAGATAATGGGAATTACTAAATATGAAAAACAACATGAAAGTTTTCCATCCAATGATTACTGAATGACTTGAATCCCAAGAAATTCCCATCAAAGATATCACTGTTGGTCAGTAGTCTGTTTTACTTCTGCAGAGTCATGGGGAATGCACAATATTTACCAAATAATGTCAGTTCAAACCTTTCCCCTTACCTCTAAACAAAGAAATTATGGTTAGGACTCACTTAGATTGCTTGGTCAATATAAAACCTATCTCCAGCAAGGATGGGAACTAGAGAGTCCGATTATGCCTGCCCCAGAGAATTGGGTTTGAAACTACTGGGCTCCTAAGGGACAGCACTGAAAATGAACCCAAGTCATAATCCATGTCTGGCCTTGGGCCTTGGGATTAGAACCTCAACCTCCTAGAAAATTCTGAAATTGTCTTTCATAGAAGGAAGAAAAGCAGACTTAAGAGAAACACACAAGAAGGCAGAGCGAGACATTACCACTGAAATTCACAGATATGTATGCAAAGAAGTATTCAGTACATTCAAGTGAGTGCGCTTTCAAATCGTGGCTCTATTAGACATAAATATTTTCTACAATAAGGCCAAGATATTTCTGATGGCAATATTTCCTCTTCACCAGACATCCCCAGAGCACAAAATGCTAATTTATCAAAACATTATTTCTTACAGATCAAGGATAATTCCTCATAAACTATTACAGAACATCTTGAGACAACAACTATTTTCACTGGAGTTGGTAGAAAGTATTAAATATATTTAGGTCCCTGGGTGGTACAAACAGTTGGCGTTTGACTACTAACCTAGAGATTAGCTGTTGGAACCCACCCATGGACAGGTCAGGAGAAAGGCTTGATTATCTGCTTCTGTAAATCTTACAACCTAGAAAACCCTATGGAGCAGTTCTACTCTGTAATACATGGTGTAGTCATGAGTTGGAATTGACTAGAGAGTGCTACGTTATTACATTTTTTACCATGTTTGACTAGAAAAGATTTTCTGAGTTATTAAATCTTTGTTTTTCCTGAAGGAGCTATCTTGAATTATTTCCTTCTCTCTATATATTGTAAGGCCTTAGAAGGTTTGAAATTGCTTTTATTCTATAACTTCGACAATACACCCTATCTCCAAATTGGTCACCATCTACTTTAGCATACTACTGGTATTTTCTATACCACCATGTTGTTTGACACACAAACACTGTGTTTCTGTGAATGATATCCCAATTTTTCAAACTCCTAGCCTTCCCAGACTTTCTTAATGTTATATTTATTGTTACTTATTTGGCTTCTTAGTTTACCTTGCATTTCATTTTTATGATGGAAATGAAGGGTCGCATTAGTTTAAAATTGTAAATAAACACAAGAAGTTTGAAATACTGATCCTTAAAGGCATTTGTCCCTGATAAAGTCCATTTCATGTTTGTTCCAGGACACAGGTATCCCCATCAATCCAATAAAAGGACAAAATAGTACCGTTTTTCACACATAGTTCATCTTAAATTTATCTAGTAAGTGGGGTAGTCAGTTGTGTTTGCTAACTGCCTTTATTAAAAGGAAAAATACCTCTCATACCTTTTTTTAATTTTTATTGTGCTTTAAGTGAAAGTTTACAAATCAAATCAGTCTCTCATACAGAAATTTATATACATCTTGCTGTAAAGTCCTAATTGCTCTCCCCCTAATGAGACCGCACACCCCTTCCCTCCACTCTCTTTCTCTGTCCATTCTGTCAGCTTATGACCCCCTCTGCCTTCTCATCTTCCTTCCAGATAGGAGAAGCCAACATAGTCTCAATTGTCTAGTAGACCCAAGAAGCTCATTCTTCACTAGCATCTTTTTCTATCCTATTGTCCAGTCCAATCCCTGTCTGAAGAGCTGGCCTTGGGAATGGTTCCTGTCTTGGGCTAACAGAAGGTCTGGGGTCCATGACCACTGGGGTCCTTCTAGTTTCAGGCAGACCATTCAGCCTGGCCTTTTTACAAGAATTTGGGGTCTGCATCCCACTGCTCCCCTGCTCCCTCAGGGGTTGTCTGTTGTGTTCGCTATCAGGGCAATCATCGGTTGTAGCTGGGCACCATCTAGTTCTTCTGATCTCAGGCTGATGTAGTCTCTGGTTTATGTGGCCCTTTCTGTCTCTTGGGCTCATAATTACCTTGTGACCTTGGTGTTCTTCATTCTCTTTTGCTCCAGGTGGGTTGAGACCAATTGATGCATCTTAGAAGGTCGCTTGCTAGCGTTTAAGATCCCAGACGCCATTCTCAAAGTGGGATGCTGAAAGTTTTCTTAATAGATTTTATTATGCTAATTGACTTAGATGTTCCCTGAAGCCATGGTTCTCAAGCCCCCACCCCTGCTATGCTGGCTTTCGAAGCATTCAGTTTATTCAGAAAACTTCTTTGCTTTTGGTTTAATCCAGTTGTGCTGACCTCTCCTGTATTGTGTGTTATCTTTCCCTTCACTGAAAGTAGTTCTTATCTACTATCTAATTATTAAATACTCCTTTCCCTCCTCCCTCTCATAACTATCAAAGAATATTTTCTCCTCTGTTTAAACTATTTCTCCAGTTCTTATAATAGTGGTTTTATACAATATTTGTCCCTTTGCAACTGACTTATTTCACCCAGCATAATGCCTTCCAGATTCCTCCATGTTATGAAATGTTCCACAGATTCATCACTGTTCTTTATCAATGTGTAATATTCCATTGTGTGAATATACCATAATTTATCCCTTCTTCCATTAATGGGCACCTTGGTTGCTTCCACATTTTTGCTATTGTAAGCAGTGCTGCAACAAACATGCGTGTGTATATATTCCTTTATGATGGATTTACCTTTAAAGTCTATTTTGTCAGAAATTAATAATGCCACTCCTGCTCTTTTTTGATTATTGTTTGCTTGTTAATTTTTTTTCCACCCTTTGAGTTTTAGTTTGTTTGTGTCTCTAAGTGTAAGGTATGTCTTTTGTAGGCACCATGTAGATGAATCATATTTTCTAATCCATTCTGCCATTCTCCTCTCTTTATTGGTGCATTTAGTCCATTTACATTCAGTGTAATTATGGATAGGTATGAATTTAGTGTTGCCATTTTGATGTCTTTTTTTGAGCATTGTTGACAGTTTCTTTTTCCCACTTAATTTTTTGTGCCGAGTAGTGTATCATTATATATTGTCTTTTCCTTATATTCATTGTTGTTGATTTTGTTTCTGATGAGTTTCTATTTTTTTTCTTGTATTTTATTTTGATGTGTAGAATAGTTTGTCTCCTTTGTGGTTACCTTAATATTTACCCTAATTTTTCTAAATTTAAACCTAACTTTTATTTCTTTGTATTGCCTTGTCTTCTCCACCTGAAATATCTGTAACTACATTTCTTAGTCCCTCTTTATTGTTATAATGTTCTCTTCTTTTGCATAATAACATTGCTGTTTCCCTTTTTCAAGTGTTTTTATATCTTGATTTATATTTCTGATTTCCCTGACTGGGTTGACATCTGATTGCTCTGACCAGTGTCCTAGTCTTGGGTTGATACCTGATATATTGATTTTCTAGCCAAAGAACTCCCTTTAGGATTTTTTGCAACTTTGATTTGGTTTTTAAGAATTCCTTAAACTTCTGTTTATCTGGAAGTGTCCTGATTTCACCTTCATATCTGAGAGACAGTTTTGCTGGATATAAGATTCTTGGCTGGCAATTTTTTTCCGTCAATGCTTTATATAATTCATCCTGTTGCCTTCTTGCCTGCATGGTTTCTGCTGAGTCGTCTGAGCTTATTCTTATTGACCCTCCTTTGTAGGTGCCTTTTCATTTATCCCTGGCTGCTTTTAAAGTTTTCTGTTTATCTTTGGTTTGGGCAAGTTTGATTATAATATGTCTTGGTGACTTTCTTTTAAAATCTACTTTATGTGGAGTTTGATGAGAATCTTGGAAAGATATCTTCTCATCTTTCCTGGTATCAGGGAAGTTTTATGCCAACAAATCTTCAACAATTCTTTCTGTATTTTCTGTTGTTCCTCCCTGTTCTGGTACTCCAATCGCTTGTAGGTTGTATCTCTTGATAGAGTCCCACATAATTCTTAAGGTTTCTTCGTTTTTTAAATTCTTTTATCTGATTTTTCTTCAAATATATTAGTGCCAAGTGCTTTATCTTCAAGTTCGCAAATTCTGCCTCCCACTTGCTCAATTCTGCTCCTCTGACTTTCTATCGAGTTGTCTAATTCTGTAATTTTATTGTTAATCTTCCCAATTTCTGATTGCTGTCTGTCTTTGGATTTTTCCAGCTTATTAAATTTTTCATTATGTTCCTGAATAACCTTTTTAATTTCCTCCACCGCTTTATCTGTGTGTCCTTTGGCTTGTTCTGCACATTGCCGGATTTCCCTCCTGATGTCTTGAAGGGTTCTGTTTACTAATCTTTTGTATTCTGCCTCTGGTAATTCCAGGAAGGCACTATTATCTAGAAGATCCCTTGATTCTTTGTTTTGAGAGCTTGTTGAGGTGATCATGGTCTGTTTCTTTATGTGACTTGATATTGACTGTTGTCTCCAAGCCATCTATAAATTATTGTATTAGTTTATTTTACATTTGCTTACTATATCATAGCCTCTTGCTTTGTTTGGTTTTGATATGCCCAAATGGGTTGCTTGAGTGAGCTAGCTTGATTAATTTCACCATTGGAGCTTGATGTCCTGTCCACAGAATGCTAGAGAGGTTATCAGGAATGTCAGTCTAGGAGTCCATTCACTTTTCTTGTATGGATTCAGCTCAGGTGTTCAGGTAGCTGATCATCAAGTGTGTGGTACAGGCTCTGTCCTACAGTCTTAGAGGGTCAGGCCCGATTGGAGTAGGTACCAGTATCTGGTTGCAGCAGGGGGTCATGCTGTGAACAAGGCAGGGGGCTGAGAATCTTCCCCCAAGTGTCTCTGAGGAAAGTGTTCCCTCTTCCCTAGAGTGTACAGGTGGGTGGTTTCTGCAGACAGACCGTGGGCACCCAATATTTTTGGTTGTAAGGACTGGGAGGTACTTGTTTTCCTTGGACCCTTGTCATGGGTGGCTGGGTGACCTGAATGGAGCCACGAGCCCTTAGGCCCCTGATGTGGGTAGGTGAGGACCCTGTTTAATATGCAAAGCACTGTCAAACATCAAACAGCCAAGACTCCACCACACAGCTGAAGCACTTGCTCTGCCAACAAGGGCCTATTCTCCTGAAATAGGTCCTCAGAGGTGCATGCAGGGGGGAAAGGTACTCAAAGTCCACAGACCATCTGTGCCTGGACAGGAGCCCCTTCTGCCCTGAGCTCTCCCAGTTAATGGAGCTAGCAAATTATCTTTTCCCCCAGTTGCAACTTTATTCCTTCTCCAAGGCCTGAAGGATGGCTCTAGGCACTTAACAGGGCCTATCTTAGCCACAGGGAAATCAACAGCTGCTGAAGTCAGCTTGGGGGCTGGGAGCTCAGTAAAATACACGCAAGTATTTAGCTTTTGCCGAGAGCTCCATTTTTCTGTGGTTCTGGAGGTGTGAGTAGTCTGCATGGCTGACTGCTTTTCCCTGCAGAAACTGTAGCCAAGCACTACTACCAGCCCACCGCAGCCACTCCTGGGAATGGTGGCTGAGGGCTCCCAGTGATTCAGGTCCAGTAACTCCTCTCCACTTCTGAACCGTCTCTTCTTCCCCTGCCAATTAGTTAGTTTTTCTGACTTTGCCTTTGATGTTCAGGACTTCTAGCTTGTCATAAATATACTAGTTTCACTTGTTTTTTTTTTTGGGTCTTTGTTGTAAGAGGGCTGGCTGGAAGCATCTACCTATTCGGCCATCTTGGTCCTGCCCCTACTTCTCATATCTTTATGACAATTTTGTAACTTCAAGCAAAAAACCATGCTAAATTAGACCCCTACCCTCACCAGAAGCACCTCAGAAGTCAATCCTGGTGGTCTGCTTCTGAAAGTGTAAGGCTTCTGAAACCATATGGAGCAGTTTCACTGTGCACACATGGTATTGAAATTAATAGAAATCTACTCTATGACAATTAACGAGAACAAGAGCAACAACCCTCCCACAGAATCTGCAATACAGGAGTAGTATCTTCCTTGATGGTTACTTGTCAGAGAAATGGCTTCCAGGTCCTAAAGAAATATTTCTGTGTTATAAAATTGGCTAGAAGCTTATTTAGCTTTTTAAAAGAATATATATATATATATACACACACACACACAATTCAAACAAATCTGTCTTGGAAGAAGTACAACCGGAATGTTCGTTAGAAGCAAAATCAGTGAGACTATATTGCACATACTATGGACATGTTATCAGGATGGATAAGTCCGTGGAGAAGGACATCATGCCTGGTAAAGTAGGGTGTGGGAGAAAAAGAGGAAGATCCTCAATGATATGGACTGACACAGTGGCTGCCACAATGCACCGAAGTATAACAACGATTGTGAGGATGGTGCAGGACCATGAAGTGTTTAGCTCTGTTCTACATAGGGTTGCAGTGAATTGGAATTGACTTGATAACACCTAATAAAAACAACATACAGACATAAATACATACACATATTATGTAATATGTGTATGTATATGTATATACACACAGAGAGTAATCTCAGGTGTTGTGTATCTGACATTGTTTATACTTTGAATTAATGTTTTAATTTTAGTTTTTTTATATTTAACTGCCATTTTGAGTTATAACTGATATACAATAATCTTTGCAAAGTTTAATTGTACAATTTGAGAAGTTTTTACATGTTATACACCTGTGAAACCATGGCCACAATGAAGATGATGTGCACATTCATCACCCAGAAATGTATCCTGGTATCCCCTTGTAATTCTTCCCTCCTGTCCATCTCTACTCCATTTCCAAGATAATCATCTGTTTTCTGCCATTATGTATTAGTTTACATTTTTATATGAATAAAATCATATAGTATTATTTTTTTTAAATAACAGCTTTATTGACATATAATTCACATCTCACACAATAAAATTTACCCTTTTATGTACAATTTAGTACATTCACAAAGTTGTGAAACCATTACCACTAATTCCAGAATATCTTCATCACTCCAAAAAGAAACACAATACCCTTTGGCTGTCACTCCCCATGCTGCATTCAAGCAGACTACCATAACCTTTAATCTGCATTCTGCCTCTATGGATTTGCCTATTCTGAGCACTTAATACAAATGAAGTCATAACATATCTGGCTTATTTCATGTATCATCTTTCAAGGTTTGTCCACGTTGTGGCATGTATCAATGATTCAATCCTATTTACCACCAAATAGTATTCTGTTGTATGGATATAACACTTGTTTATCTATGCATCAGTGGTAGACATTTGGGTTGTTTTCACTTTTAGGCTATTATAATGCTGCTTTGAACATTTGTGTAAAACTTGTATGTGGATGTATGTTTTAAATAATCTTGTAATATATACCTAGAAGTGGAAATGGTGGATCATATGATAAGTCTATGATTAACACTTTGAGGAACTGCCACACAGTGTTTCCTAAAGTGGCTACATTTTTTTACAATCACACCAGCAATGCACAAGTGTTCCAATTCTACATACCTTGGCAATACTTGCTATTTAACCTGTTTTTTTTTTTTTTAATTTTAGCCAGCTGGTGGTGTGAAAAATCATCTTATTATGGTCTTGGTTTGCAATTCTCTGGTGACTAATAATGCCGAGTATTTTTCCATGTTATTTTTGGCCATCTGGGAAAACATTTTTAAAAAGGAGTCTACTCAAATTTGACACAGTTTGAATTGGGTTGTCTTCTGTCAAGTTATATATATTCTTTGTATATTCTAGATACATGTCCCTTATCAGATATCTGTTTTACAAATATTTTTCCATTAGATCTTCTTTAATTTGTTTTAATGATCCATTATAATTTTCAGTAGGAAATACTTGTGTTTTTTGTGTTATATGTATTCCTAAGTATTTTACTCCTGTTGATTCTATTGTAACTGAAATGGTTTTCCTAATTTAATTTTTAGATTGTTCATTAATGGTGTATAATTTTCAATCTATTGTTCAAATATGAGGGCAAACAACATTTTTACACATACAAATACTATTAATAATTACTGAAGCAGGTGGTTTTGATTGACAGCAGGGTTGGGGTGAGGAATAATGTAAGATGCCCTACATGAATATTAGTGAATCCCAGAGCAAAGTGATATTCATGAAGAATTGGTTGTAGAAATAAATTATTTAAATGGCATAGAATAAGTCAAAATATGTTAACAACTATATACTGATTGGTTTAAAGTCAGGAAAGGTGTGCATCAGGGTTTTATTCTTTCACCATACCTATTCAATCTGTATACTGAGCAAATAATATGAGAAACTGGACTATATGAAGAAAAGCAGGGTGTCAGAATTGGAGGAAGGCTCATTAACAACCTGCATTATGCAGATGACACAACCTTGCTTGCTGAAAGTGAAAAGGACTTGAAGCACTTACTGATGATGATCAAAGACCACAGCCTTCAGTATGGATTGTACCTCAACATAAAGAAAACAAAAATCCTCACAACTGGACCAATGAGCAACATCATGATAAACAGAGTAAAGATTGAAGTTGTCAAGGATTTCATTACACTTGGATCCACAATCAACAGCCATGGAAGCGGCAGTCAAGAAATCAAAAGATACATTGCATTGGGTAAATTGGCCGCAAAGGACCTCTTTAAAGTGTTGAAGAACAAAGATGTCACCTTGAAGACTGAGGTGCGCCTGACTCAAGCCACAGTATTTTCAATCGCGTCATATGCGTGTGAAAGCTGGATAATAAGTAAGGAAGACCAAAGAAGACTTGAAGCCTTTGAATTGTGGTCTTGGCAAAGAATATTGAGTATACCATGTACCGGCAAAAGAACAAATAAATCTGTCTTAGAAGGAGTACAACCAGAATGCTCCTTAGAAGCAAGGATGGAGAGACTGGGTCTTACACACTTTGGATGTGTTGTCAGGAGGGATCAGTCCATGGAGAAGGACATCATGCTTGGCAAAGTACAGTGTCAGCTGAAAAGAGGCAGACCCTCAACAAGGTGCATTGACACTGTGGCTGCAACAATGGGCTCGAGCATAAAAACGATTGTAAGGATGGCGCAGGACTGGGCAGTGTTTCATTCTGTTGTGCATAGGGTGGCTATGAGTCAGAATCTTATAACAATATAAGGTAGCCTTGAGTCAGAGCTGATTCAATGGAAACAACAAAAACAAACATAAAACCAACATTATTAAACAAAGTTCAAAGTACTTTTGTTTTCATGGACCAATAACAAATTATGGAACAAAAAAGTAGAAATTAGTGAAATTGAAGAATTTCCACATTCCCATAAAACAATAACAGCAGTAGTATTGAGAAGCAATATTTTATTATTATTTTAGGAAAAAATAGACTTTGGAAAATGTTCTTAGGAAAAACAATTGAGAATGAATGAAATAACGCCAAAATAAATGTTGTTGTTGTTTGGTGCTGTTGAGTTGATTCTGACTCAGCAACCCTATGTACAACAGAAGGAAACAATGCCCAGT
The DNA here is from genome assembly GCF_030014295.1 of Loxodonta africana. Lineage (NCBI taxonomy): Eukaryota > Metazoa > Chordata > Mammalia > Proboscidea > Elephantidae > Loxodonta > Loxodonta africana. The sequence goes on from NC_087348.1 coordinate 84,467,372, forward strand.
TCTGCGCCATTCTCACAATTCTTGTTAGTCTTGAACCCACTGTTATAGCCACTGTGTCAGTCCATCTGGTTGAGGGTCTTTCTTTTTCTCACTGACCCTCTACTTTACCAAGCATCATGTCCTCTTCCAGGGACTGGTCTCTCCTGATAACATGGCCATATATGAGAAGAAGTCTCACCATCCATGCTTCTAATGAGCATTCTAGCTGTACTTTTTTTATTATTGTGTGTTAAGTGAATGCTTACAAATCAAGTCACTTTCATACAAAAACTTATATACACCTTGCTATGTAGTCCTAGTTGCTCTCCCCCTAATGACACAGCACAATCCTCTCCATCCTGTATTCCCAGTGTCCACTCAGCCAGCTCCTGTCCCCCTCTGCCTCCTCATCTCGCCTCCAGACAGAGCTACCCACATACTGTCACGTGTCTACGTGAGCCAAGAATCTTACTCTTCACCAGTATCATTTTCTGTCTTATAGTTCAGTCCAACCCCTTTTTGAAGTGTTGACTTTGGGAATGGTTCCAGTCTTGGGCTACGAGAAGGTCCAGGGACCATGATCTCCATGGTCCCTCCAGCCTCAGTCAGACCACTAAGTCTGGCATATTACGAGAATTTAAGGTCTGCATCCCACTGTTCTGCTCCATCAGGGAGGGATTCTCTGTTGTGTTTCCTCTCAGGGCAGTCATCAGAGATACTTTACTTATTCGGGCCTCTTTCCCTTCCATATGAAGTTGGTGATTTGTTTCTCCATCTCATTAAAGAATGTCGTTGGAATTTGGGTCAGAATTGCATTGTATCTATAGATAGCTTTTGGTAGAATAGGCATTTTTACAATGTTAAGTCTTCCTATTCATAAGCAAGGTATGTTTTTTCACTTATGTAGGTCTCTTGGTTTCTTGCAGAAGTGTTTTGTAGTTTTCTTTGTGTAAGTCTTTTACATCTCTGGTAAGATTTATTTATCTTCTTGAGGGCTATTGTAAATACTCTTGATTTGCTGATTTCCTCTTCAATATTCTCTATGTCGAAGTAGAAGAATCCAAGTGATTTTTGTGTGTTTATCTTGTATCCTGATACTCTGCTGAACTTATTTATTAGTCAGTAGTTTTCTGGAGGATTCCTTAGGGTTTTCTGTGTATAAGATCATGTCATCTGCAAATAGAGATAATTTTACTTCTTCCTTGCCAATCTGGATGCCCTTTATTTCTTTGTCTAGCCTAATTGCTCTGGCTAGGACCTCTAGCACAATGTTGAATAAGAGCGGTGATAAAGGGCATCCTTGTCTGGTTCCCGTTCTCAAGGGAAATGCTTTCAGGCTCTCTCCATTTAGAATGATGTTGGCTATTGGCTTTGTATAGGTGCCCTTTAATATGTTGAGGAATTTTCCTTCTATTCCTATTTTGCTGAGAGTTTTTATCATGAATGGGTGTTGAACTTTGTCAAATGGCCTTTCTGCATCAATTGATAAAATGAACTGATTCTGGTCATTAGTTTTATTTATATGATGGATTACATTAATTGTTTTTCTAATGTTGAACCATCCCTGCACACCTGGTATGAATCCCACTTGGTCATGATGAATTTTTTTTTGTTGTTGTTGTTAGGTTGTCAAATTCTATTGGCTAGAATTTTGTTGAGGATTTTTGTATCCAAGTTCATGAGGGATATAGGTCTTTAATTTTCTTTTTTTGTGGCATCATTTCCTCGTTTTGATGTCAGGGATATGTTGACTTCATAGAATGAGTTTGGTGTATTCCGTCCTTTCCTATGCTCTGAAATACCTTTAGTAGTAGTGGCGTTAACACTTCTCTGAAAGTTTGGTAGAACTCTGCAGTGAAGCAGTCCAGGCCAGGGCTTTTTATTTGTTGGGAGGTTTTGAATTACCTTTTCAATCTCTTCTTTTGTTATGGGTCTATTTAGTTGTCCTACTTGTGTGTTAGTTTAGGTAGGTAGTGTGTTTCTAGGAATTCATCCATTTCTTCTAGGTTTTCAAATTTGTTAGAGTGCAATTTTTCATAGTAATCTGATATGATTCTTTTAATTTCAGTTGGGTCTGTTGTAATATCACCCATCTCGTTTCTTATTCAGGTTATTTGCTTCCTTTCCTGTTTTTCTTTTGTCATTTTGGCCCATGGTTTATCAATTTTGTTGATTTTTTCAAAGAACCAGCTTTTGGCCTTTTTACTTCTTTCAACAGTTTTTCTGTTTTCTATTTCATTTACTTCTGCTCTAATTTTTATTATTTGTTTTCTTCTGGTGCCTGAGGGTTTCTTTTGGTGCTCTGTTTCTATTTGTTCAAGTTGTAGGGATAATTCTTTGATTTTGGCCCTTTCTCCTTTTTGGCTGTGTGCATTTATTGATATAAATTGACCTCCGAGCACTGCTTTCCCTGTGTCCCAAAGGTTCTGATAAGAAGTGTTTTCATTCTCACTGGATTTGATGAGTTTCTTTATTCCCTCCTTAATGTTTTCTATAATCCATTATTTTTTAAGCAGGGTATTGTTCAGTTTCCAAGTGTTTGATTTCTTTTCCCTGCTTTTTCTGTTATCAATATCCACTTTAATGGACTCAATGTCAGAGAAGATACTTTGTATAATTTCAATGTTTTGGATTCTGCTAAGGCTTGTTTTATGACCTAGTATGTGGTCTATTCTAGAGAATGTTCCCTGTGCACTAGAAAAGAAAGCATACGTGGCTGCTGTTGGGTGGAGTGTTCTGTATATGTCTATGAGGTCAAGTTGGTTGATTGTGGCATTTAGATCTTCTGTGTCTTTATTGAGCTTCTTTCTGGATATCCTATCCTTCACTGAAAGTGGTATGTTGAAGTCTCATACTATTATTGCAGAGCTGTTTATCTCACATTTCAATGCTGATAGAGTTTGTTTTATGTATCTTGCTGCCCTGTCATTGGGTGTATAAATATTTAATATGGTTATATCTTCTTGGTATATTGTCCCTTTAATCATTATATAGTGTCCTTTCTCATCCTTTCTGATGGATTTAACTTTAAAATCTATTTTGTCAGAAATTAATATTGCCACTCCTGTTCTTTTTTGATTGTTGCTTGCTTGATATATTTTTTTCCAACTTTTGAGTTTTTGTTTGTATCTCTAAGTCTAAGGTGTGTCTCTTGTAGGCAGCATATAGACGGATCTTGTTTTTTAATCCGTTTTGCCACTCTCTGTCTCTTTATTAGTACATTTAGTCCATTTAAATTCAGTGTAATTATGGATAGGTGTAAATTTAGTGCTATCGTTTTGATGCCTGTTTGTGTTGTTGACAGTTTCTTTTTCCCACTTAAGTTTATGCGCTGAGTAGACTGTCTTCATATATTGTGCTTTCCTCATATTCATTGTTGATGATTTTCTTTCAGCTGAGTCTCTATTTTTTTCTTGTATTTTATTTGTTGCGTAGGATAGTTTGTCTCCTGTGTGGTTACCTAATTATTTATCCCTATTTTTCTAAATTTAAACCTAATTTTATTTCTTTGTATCACCTTCTCTTCCACTCCATGTGGAAGATCTGTGACTACATTTTTTAGTCACTCTTTATTGTTTTAATGTTGTCTTCTTTTACATAATCACATCACTGTTTCCCTGTTTTGAGCGTTGTTTCTTTATCTTAATTTATTTTTGTGATTTCCCTGTCTGGGTTGACTTCTGATTGCTCTGCCCAGTGCTCTAGTCTTGGGTCGATACCTGATATTATTGATTTTCTAACCAAAGAATTCCCTTTAGTATTTCCTGTAGTTTTGGTTTGGTTTTTACAAATTCCCAAAACTTCTGTTTATCTGGAAATGTCCTAGTTTCACATTCATATTTGAGGGAGAGTTTTGCTGGATATAAGATTCTTGGCTGGCAATTTTTTTCTTCAATTTTTTTTCTAAGTCATCCCTTTGTCTTCTTGCCTGCATGGTTTCTGCCGAATACTCCGAACTTATTCTTATTGACTCTCCTTTGTAGGTGAATTTTCGTTTATCCCTAAAAAAAAAACTAGCTGCTCTTAAAATTCTCTCTTTACCTTTGGTTTTGGCAAGTTTGAGTATAATATGTCTTGGTGACTTTCTTTTAACATCTACCTTATGTGGAGTTCAATGATCACCTTGGATAGATATCTTCTCATCTTTCATGATATCGGAGAAGTTTTCTGCCAACAAATCTTCAACAGTTCTCTCTGTATTTTCTGTTATCTCTCTCTGTTCTTGTACTCCAATAACTCATAGGCTATTCCTCTGGATAGAGTTCCTCATGATTCTTAAGTTTTCTTCATTTTTTATATTCTTTTATCTGATTTTTCTTCAAATGTATTAGTGCCAAGTATTTTATCTTCAAACTCAGAAATTCTGCCTTCCACTTGCTCAATTTTGCTCCTCTGACTTTCTACTGAGTTGTCTACTTCTATAATTTTATTGTTAATCTTCCAAATTTCTGATTGCTGTTTGTCCAAGGATTTTTCCAGCTTATTAAATTTTTCATTATGTTCCTGAATAATATTTTAATTTCTCCAATTGCTTTATCTCTGTGTTCCCTGACTTGTTCTGCATATTGCTTCATTTCCTACCTGATGTCTTGAAGGATTCTGTATATTAATCTTTTGTATTCTGCCTCTGGTAATTCCAGGAATGAGAGCTTGTTGAGGCAATCATGGTCTGTTTCCTTATGTGACTTGGTATTGACTGTTGTCTCAGAGCCATCTATAAATTATTCTCTTAGTTTATTTTGTTTGCTTACTATGTTGTAGTTTCTTTCTTTGTTTTCTTTTGATATGCCCAAATGAGTTGCTTCAGTGAGCTAGCTTGATTATTTTCGCCTTTGGAGCTCTGACGTCCTATAGCCAGATGGCTACAGCTGTTATCAGTTATATCAGTCTAGGAGTCCATTCACTTTTCTTGTATGGATTCAGCTCAGGTGTTCAGGTAGCTGATCATCAAGTGTGTGGTACATGCTCTGTCCTACCTTCTTAGAGTGGCAAGGGTGATTGGTGTAGGTACCAGTATCTGATTGCAGCAGGGTGTCACACTCTGAATAAGGCCAGAGGCTGGGAATCATCCACCAAGTGTCTCTGAGGAAAACATGTCCCTGTTCCCTAGAGTGTACAGATGGGTAGGTCCTGAAGATGTACCATGGGTACTCAATGTTTTTGATTGTAAGGACTGGAAGGTACCAGTTATCCTTGGACCACTGTCACGGGTGGCTGGGTGACCTGAGTGGAGCCACCAGTCCTTAGGCCCCTGATGTGGGTAGGTGAGGACCCTGTTTAATAGGCAAAGCAATGTCAAACATCAAACATCCACTTCTCTGCCACACAGCTCAAACGGTTGAAGTCTGTCATCAAGGGCCTATTCTCCTGAAATAGGCCCACACACGTCCATGCAGATGAGAAAGTCATTCAAAGACCACAGACCATTTATGCCTGGACAGGAGCCACCTCTGTCCTGAGCTCCCCTGGTTAGAGGAGCTGGCAAATTATCTTTTCCTCCAATTGCAAACTCATTCCTTCTCCAAGGCCAGGGGGATGGCTCTAGGCACTCAACAGGGCCTATCTGAGGCTTAGCAAAATCAGCCACTGAAGCTGGCTTGGGAGCAGGGGGAGGGGCACAGTAAAACATACACAAGTACTTAGCTTTTGCTGAGAGAGCCGTTCTTGTCTGGTTCTGGAGGTGTGAGTAGGCTCTGTGGCTGGCTGCTTCTCCCTGAGGAAACTGAGGCCAAATGCTAGTACCAGCCCGCTGCCGCAGCTCCCGAGAATGGTGCCTGAGAACTCCCTGTGATTGAGGTCTGGTAACTGCTCTCTGCTTCTGAACCATCTCTTCCTCCCCCTACCCCTCACTTTGTTTTCTAAGCTTGCCTTTGTTGCTCAGGGCTCCTAGCTTGTCATAAATATACTTGTTTCACTTGTTTTTTCAGGTCTTTGTTTTAAGAGGGCTCGCTGGAAGCATCTGTCTATTCTGCTGTCTTGGCTCTGCCTCTCCTATAACTTTCTATTGAGTTGTCTAATTCTGAAATTTTACTGTTAAACTTCTGAATTTCTGATTGCTGTCTTTCTGTGGATTCTTGCAGGCTATTAAATTTTTCCTTATGCTCTTGAAAGACCTTCTTAATTTCCTCCACCGTATTATCTGTGAGTACTTTGGTTTGTTCTGTTTTGCCTGATCTTCCTGATCTCTTGAAGAGTTCTGTAAATTATTATTTTTTGTATAATTCTAGGATATGTCTTCATCTGGAAGATTCCTTGATTCTTTGTTTTGAGAGCTTGTTGAAGACATCATGGTCTGCTTCTTTATGTGATTTGATATTGACTTGACTGTTGTCTCAGAGCCATCTATAAGTTATTGTATTAATTTATTTTATGTTTACTTACTGTATCCTAACTTCTTGCTTTGTTTAGTTTTGCTATGCCCAAATAGGCTGCTTGAGCTAGCTAGCTTGATTATTTGCACCTTTGAAGCTCTAACATCCAGAAGGCTAGAGCTATTACCAGGTTTATGAGCCTAGGACTCTATTCACATTTCTTGTATGGATTCAGCACAGGTATCCAGTTAGTTATTGCCAAGTGTGTGGTGCAGGCTCTGACCTACAGCCTTAGAGGAGCAGGAGTGACTGGTGTATGCAGAGGTATTCGGCTACAACAGGGGGTCATGCCCTGAGCAAGGCAGAGAGTTGACAACTGCTCCTTGAGTGTGTGTGAGGAAGGGTGTCCCCGTTCCCTAGAGTGCATAAGTGGGTGGATTCTGCAGCCAGCCCATGAGCACCCAATGTTTTTGGTTGTAAGGACTGGGTGGCACCACTTATCCTTGGACCCCTGTTGTGGGTGGCTAGGTGACATAGGTTGAGGCACCACTCCTTAGGCCCTTGACATGGGTAGGTGAGGACCCTGTTTAATAGGTAGAATGGTTTCAAATGTCAAGTCCCACCTCTTCACACCACAGCTGAAACACTTAAAGTTAGATCTCAGGCACATAAACCATTGCAGCCTGTCAACAAGGGCCTTAGCTCCTGAAATGGGCCCACATATGTCCATGCAGGAGTGAAAGGCATTCAAAGTTGGTCGACTGTACCCGGAAAGGAGATTTTTCTGTCCTGATTTCCTAGCTTAGGAGAGCTGGCAGATTACCTTTTCCCCCAATTGCTAATTTATTCCTTCTCCAAGGCTGGGAGAATGGCTCAGGGTTCACAGCAGGACCTATCTCAGGCACAGAGGAATAGAAATCCACTGAAGCTGGCGTAGGGTCTGGAATGCAGTAAATTAGACACAAGTCCTTAGCTTTTTTTCTGAGAGTGCAGTTCTCTGATTCCAGAGGCATGAGTACACTGTGTGGCTTGCTGTCTTTCCCTGAGGAACTCGTGTCCTGAATGCCACCAGCCCCACTGCAGTTGCACCAAGGGATCTTGCTTCAGAGGCTACAGTTCCTGCCAATTCAGGTCCAGCAGCTACTTGGCATTTATGAAGCATCTCTTCCTTCCCTCTGAGACTCAGCCCCATTTCCTAATTTTGCCTTTGATGTACAGGGCTCCTAACATCATATAGATAATCACTTCACTTGTTTTTTTTTGGGTCTTTGCTGGAAGAGGGATCATTGGAAGCATCTGGTCCCTCCTCCTGTACTTCTTCAAAGACAGATTTTTTTTTGTTCTCTGTCATATGGAATATTCAATATTCTTCCCAACACCATAATTCAAAGGCATCAATTCTTCAGTCTTTCTCATTCATCGTCCAGCCTTTGCGTTCATATGAGGCCATTGAAAATATACTGGCTTGGGTCAGGTACACCTTAATCCTCAAAGTGATATCTTTGTTTTTGAACACTAATTTAAAGAGGTCCTTTGCAGCAGATTTTCCCAATGCAATGTGTTATTTGATTTCCAGACCACTGATCCCATGGGTGTTGGGTGGATCCAAAAAAATTAAATCCTTGACAACTGCAATGTTTTCCGTCTTTATCATGATGTTGTTTATTGATTCAGTTGTCAGGATTTTTTTCTTTATGTTGAGAGGCAATCCATACTGATGGTTGTAGTCTTTCGTCTTCATCAGTAAGTACTTCACGTCCTCCTCAATTTCAGCAAGCAAGGTTGTGTCATCTGCATTTTGCAGGTTGTTAATGAGCCTTCCTCCAAACTCGTTGCCACATTCTTCTTCATATAGTCCAGCTACTCTGATTATTTACTCATCATACAGATTGAATAAATGAGATGAAAGAATACAATCCTAATGCCCACCTTTCTTCACTTTAAACAGAGAAGTATCCCTTTGTTCTGTTTGAAAAACTGCCTCTTGATCCATGTACAGATTTCTCAGGAGCACTATTAAGTGTCCTGAAATAACCATTCCTCTCAATGTTTTTCCAAACTTTGTCATGATCCATGCAGTCGAATGCCTTTGCATAGTCAATAAAACACAGGTAAATATGTTTCTGGTACTATCTGCTTTTAGCCAAATCCATGCAACATCAGCTATAAAAGAGCTACATTGGGTATTAAAAGAGTATAAAGACATATCATAAATTTACAGACACTTTTTTGCTTGTTTTTTTCATTTCTTGTCTGTTTCGGTTTTGATTTGATGGAATTACTTTTGCCGGTTTTATTTTATGCTCAAGTAATATACGAACATGATTCTGCATTTAAATCTACTAATCAAAATATAATTAAGGCATTCTAGGTCCTATCTCAGTTTCTACAAACTTATTTCCTCATTCTTTTTCTAGGCAACATAATTATTTTAAATTTTGTGATTTACTAAGTCATAATGCTAGTTTAGATGTTTAAATTCTACTGCTATGTGTAATTGTTTATGATTTAATCTTGTTCAGAGGATGGATCAGTTATTGAGGCTTTAATGTGTTCCTTTCTACCATAACAGCCCTTTTTCAAAAGAAATAAAGCCCAAGGAGAAGATAATGTATGCTATTACCTTATTAGAGACTCTTGCCCCAAAGAAGAGCAATGAGGGACAAGTAAAGCAGGAATTCTTTTATAAGAATGTATTATAGAGTAGCTAGGTGGTGGTAAATGAGACTACATACATTATCTAACAAGACCATTTCTTAGATGCTTGTGTCTCAGGAATAATGCTTGTTGGGTAAGAAAGAGGAAATAATTTACTCACTGGCTTCTATCTGTCATTTATCAAAGGGTCACCCTATTATATCTTCAGATTAGTAGTGTTGGTAGGTTTGACTCCGGGAAAGAGTTTTAGAATGTGGGCATGAAGTGAAGCACTACGAGGTTGTGCTTAAATGAATTTATGTGGAGGCAAGCCAGGATTTGTCATAGCAGATCCGTTGGGATAAGGGACAACAGATGTCCAGTAGCTCTGAGGGGTGCTTAAGAAGCACCTGACACAGTGGTATATTCCAACTTTTTTTAAAAAAATTCTGAATTTTAAATAAATTTGTGCAACTGTTTTGGTTTACTAACCTAAGTTCTCTGAGGATTTTAGATTAAGACACTTGACTAACCACTCTTTTTTGCTTAAATTTATATGTGAAAATCTAGGGAACAATTAAGTGTTTATCATTATAGGGACTTTTGAGAAACTGTATTATTAATAATAGTAGTAGTAGTATCTGCTGTGCTTAGGCAAGATTTTGGTAAAGATATAATCCACACAGTAATGTGGTTATTGTTTTTGTTGTTTTGTGCCGTATACAGAGTTCCCACTCACAGGGAACTTATATGACAAAGTAGAACTGCACCATAAGGTTTACTGGATATGAACACCAGGTAATCTTCACTGGAACATATCACCAGGTCTTTTCTCCCATGAAGCTGCTGGTGAGTTCAAATTGCTGACCTCTCAGTTAGCAACAAATCTCTTAACCATTATACTACCAGGGCTCCTTAGTAAATGTGGTGAGAATTAAAATTAAAAAGTCATTAATGAATTATGCCAAAATGTATGAAAAAGGCAGAAGACTCTTTCATTTTTGGCATAGTGGTTAAGAACTATGGCTGTTAACCGTAGAGGTCAGCTGTTCAAATCCACCAGGAGCTCCTTGAAAACCATATGGAGTGGATCTACTCTGTCATATAGGGTCACTATGAGTCGGAATCAACTTGAGGGCAACGGGTTTGTTTGTTTATTTGTTTGTTTTCCTTTCATATGTATATGATGCCTCATGAAAGAACCTATAAAGAATGCACTTCTCTCCCAGATATCAAGCTTTGAATGCATGAGGAGACAAATTTTATGAAACAACATTTTGTATTGCCTGTGATTAATTATATCAAGTGTATCATTTCAAATGATTTTTGTGCTGGTTACTATATGTATCTTCATCCATAAACACCAGAGAGTATTACTTTATGTGAAAAAAATGATGTTTCAGACCATTCAAGAAACGTTCTTTAAGTTCTTTATTTAACAAATATTATTGAATGATTTGTTTATTATGTATCAGGCACTAATATAGTTGTTAGTGTTGTAAATATGACCAACAACAAAAATTAATAACATTTTACTAGGCAATCTTATACTAAGTTTGAAAAAAGATAAAACATTGTAGAAATTGCAAAGGTAAGCTTATTGGTTCGAAGAAATATAAGTCATGGAGCAAATGATCTCATACACATTACAATTATTTTGAATCAATTGCTTTAAAAAGTACACTATTATGAGGTTATTAGGTTATATATGAGTATATAGCATGCACCAAAATGTAATGTTACCCTTATGTTTTCAGTGTTTATGTATTCACAATTTAAGTTGATTCTAGCCAATCAAGTGACAGTGATCATGTATCTGAACATACTGATAAGATATTTCTTGCAAGAATAGATGAAAAGCCTGAAAAGTTCATTGTTTAGTTTTATAAGATTCTGACTCTGTGCCATTATGGACTCAGGGAGTTTCTTAAAGGTGTTGTATTTAGATCTTCTTATCAAAACATTGACCTTCTTCTGTGCTTGGACATCAATAATACCATACAACTTCCTCAGGTGAATATGTGTTAAAAGCCTATTGTTTCTACCACCTCTTCCTGGCAGTCTTGAGAAAATAAGGGTACATAGCATGTTTGCCATGGCAGTTATGAATTTAATTGGTCTAAGAGAAAAATCTAGTTCTCTCTGACTTTATACCCAAGGCTTTCAATTACTCAGCTGTACTGTGTGGTTATATTTATATTATTTCTGTGCTGCATTTTCTCAAACAGTGTTATGCTTTAAGAAATATTTGGAACAGAAATTAATATGTGCTATTATTTCAACTTCATTTTTTCAAGTTTGATTAGAAAACTTAGCAGAAGTCACTCAAATTTTATTAATTGTCTTTGCATAAAATTTCTTGTTCTAAGATCTCGTAAGATATCACCTATCATTATGGAGTCTCTGTGTGGTGCACATGACTGATAAGTGCCACTGCTAACCAAAAGATTGTAAGTTTGAGTCCATCAGGAGGCACCACCAAAGAAAGTCCTGCCAATCCACTTCTGAAAAACCAGCCAACAGAAAACCCTGTGAAGCACAGTTTTGCTCTGATACACGTGGGGTTACCACGAGTTGGAGTAAACTCACTGGCAACCAGTAGTAAGTATTGCTGTGCTGTATGATACAGTGGCTTCATTTGTCCTCTATATATTGACTTATTTTATACAGTTTTTGCTTGGTAACACATTTCTTGGAGAATTAGTTTTACTCATATCCCTATATGTTTTATTATTATGTTCTACTCTGTGGTCCAAATAGTTTAAAACATTGCCTTATGACAGCATTCTCTCCTGAACAACCACCCCTGGAAGATGTTAATTTCTTTTATTCCTCTGCCTAAATGGACTCTGGCATAGCTTTATGAATTCTATACCGTCAAAGGTGTAATCTTAGGGCAATGCTTTGGAATATTTTAATGCTTTTCTACTGGGTCATTTCTATCTCTGTCTTAAATGCAGTTAAAAATTATAAAAAAAAAAAAATTGCTCACTTCTAAGGAGAGTTCTGGTTGTTCTTCCAAGACACATTTGTTACTTTTTCTGGCAGTCAATATTCATCCCTAACATCATAATTCAAAAGCATCAATATTTCTTCAGTTTTTATTCGTTGTCCAACTTTTCTGTGCATATGAGGGGACAGAAAATACCATAGCTTTGTTCAGGCACACCTTTAGTCCTCAAAGTGGTATCTTTGCTTTTTAACACTTTAAAGAGGTCTTTTGCAGCAGATTTGCCCAATGCACTATGTCCTTTGATTTCTTGACTACTGCCCCCATGGTACTGATTGTTGATCCCAGTAAAATGAAATCCTTGACAAAGTCATTATTTTCTCTGTTTATCATGATGTTGCTTATTGGTCCAGTTTTGAAGATTTTTATTTTCTTTATGTTGAGGTGTAACTCATACTGAAGGCTTAAGCCTAGATCTTCATCAGTAAGTTCTTCAAGTTCTCCTAGCTTTCAGCAAGCAAGGCTGTGTCACAACATGATAAATATAATTAATGTCAGTAAATTGTACATGTAAAAATGTTGAAATGGCAAATTTTGTGTCTTATTTATACATATATATACACATATATACATATATATTATATATATATATATACACTAACCACAATTAAAAAAAAGAGGAGAGAAAGCCAACTCTGAAAAATTCTTTCTCATGCCTCTTATATACCTTGGTCTGGAACATGCACTTCTATTTGAAATCCAATAATTCAAACACGCACACAAGACCAAACACCCACACACACACACACAATCAAGGAATCCAGGAGGAAAAACATTGGGCTCATTGGTGGCTGTACACATGACTGCCAAAAGTTAAAACTCTGCCAGCCGATTACCTGATCTGAACTTATAACATCAATTTTCTTTTCTTTAGGTTAAAAAATTGTACTCTTCTGGCTCCTCTTTATTTCTTGTTTTGCCTAGGAATATACTGGCATTAATTCTTAAATCATCAGGTTACTATTTTGGGGGATGGTGAGAGGTGTTTTTCATGAAAAATTTTAGGTTTTTTTCCATAATTATCTTCACAGGGAAAAACAGAGGCAAAGTGATGGTATACATTCCTTGAGATTTGGGAGGGAAAAAAAGAAAAAGATCTTTGAAAAGGATATTACAGTGTTGACAAATGAGAATTGTGATAGACATAGACCTATGAATAGGAATTTCATACAGTATTCTATTGTGCGTGAATCATGTCTTATCAGAGAAATTCCAAGACATTAAATTATAGGAACCCATCTGCAAATCCACTGCATTTCTCTTCCTCAGGAAAAATGGACTATCACAGTCAGAAGCTGCAACCACTCGGCAAAACTAAAGAAAAATAACTAAAAGACTTAAATTGGCAAGTGTTTTCCAGGGTTTAAATTATTTGATCATGTCATTTTGAAGTCCTTGTCAGTATTTTCTCATAAAGTCAAATAAACTTGCAACTGCTTGTCAAAATATTGCTGTGGAGGTGGAGTAAATATTGTCATTACATACAGAATCGCATCCCTAAAGATCGATGAGTGTAATGGTCCCTACTTGCTAGCAAATACTCGGATCACATACTGTCTGATTTGCTTGGTCCGTACCCCATAAATAACAGGGTTGAGCGCAGGTGGGATAACCACATAGATGTTGGCAACAAAGATGTGAACGTAAGGGGGTATGTTTTGGCCAAACCTGTGAGTGAGGAAGGAGAAGAGGGCAGGGGTATAGAAAACGAACATGACTAGAGCATGGGAGCCACAAGTACTCAGTGTTTTGAGACGGGCATCTTGAGATTTGAGGCGGAATACAGCCTGGATAATATAGCCATAGGAGATCTCAACCAGTATGAGAGCAAAGACAAGGAAGGAAGCAACAAAGAGCCCATAAATGGTGTTGATTCGTATGTCTGCACAAGCCAACTTGGCAATTCCCATGTGCTCACAATAGGTATGGGCAAGAATGCGGGCCTTACAAAAGGGCAAACGGTGGATTAGGTAGATAAAGGGTAGTGTGAGCACAACTGCACTCAATATGATACCCAGACCAATTCCTGTCAGCACCCAAACAGTCAGAATGGTTGTATAGTGGAGTGGTTCACAGATGGCCACGTAGCGGTCAAAGGCCATAGCCAGTAAGACTGCAGACTCCATTCCTGAGAAGGTATGTATCAGAAACATCTGAGCCACACAAGCTGCAAAGTCAATCTCATGAGCATCAAACCAGAAGATACCCAACATTCGGGGCACTGAGGATGTGGAGAGAGCCACATCTATGGCTGACAATATAGCCAGGAAGAAGAACATTGGATCCCAGGAGTGTTTTCTCAGTCCATATGACTATCAAAATGGTGGCGTTGCCAATAAGAGCCATAAGGTAAACAAAACAGAAGGGCAAAGAAATCCAGACATGGGCAGTCTCAAGTCCTGGGATCCCTAAAAGAAAAAATGTGGATGGATGGAGCATTGTTGTGTTTTGATGAGGCATTCTGAATTTGGCTGTAATAGAAGATATGGTCCATTCCTAAAAAAAAAAAAAAAAGAGGAAAAGAAAAACACAAGCACAGGAATGTTTTAAACAATTAGCTTATGTTTTAGTAGAGCGCAAGTGAAGTCAGTGATATTGTTTCTTATCTCTATACAGGTCTATGAAAAAAATAAAGAAAGATTTATGATGCTGGGTAAAATTGTAATCCAGGAGTTATATCTTTTATGAAGATTAATAGCATAACCAATGCCAAGAGATTATATATATCTTTCTCTGCAATTCTACATACTCACCGTTCCATTCAGTTTTTCATGAATAAAGACTGAAAAGTGGATTAATTTAAAATGTTAAGATTTCCCAAATTAAAGATGTTGAAGACAAACACAAAAGAAAATCAGCAAGTCAGAGGCAGAAGACAGACGAACATACATAACTACACACCACCATACTGTCATGAAGAAACACACAAAAAAGTCATATACATATAATGAAGGATATACATTGTATGCGAAATTTCTTAAGTATGTTTCATTTGATTGTAATTTTCACATGAATTCAAATTTAAAATTTGCCTCCAAAACCAACAGACAGTCTTCATTAAATCATTAAACAGGTACATAAATCCTATCAAACAAATCATAAAACAATACAGGAACAGAGAGATTGGACAAGCAGAGAATAAACTCAGGGCAAGAACATTTCATATTAGAACAGTATGTCCTCCATTATTACCCTGATCATGGTGAAACATAAGGGAGCAAAGAGAATTTGAGGTTTTACCCCATTTCCTATATTCAGGGAGACTATGCAAAGTAGACAGAAGAGTTGAAATAAAGGGTTTTGAGGGAAGTAAGCTGATCATGGACTTAGCTCTTCCAGGTCAGGATGAAATAATATGATCTGTAATCTTATGTTGAATGATATCCAGAGGATTTTACCCTTATCCTGCATGGGAGATTGAATGGAAAGTTGGAAGGAGGGAAAGAAGGAGGGAATGATTAAAAAAAAAAAAAAGTGTAGCCCCTCATTGAATTTAGAATAATTGGGAATAGCATAAGCCCCAAATAGTGATAAATATATCTACTTAAAGATCATTAGGAGCCCTGGTGGCACAGTGGTTAAGGAATGGACTGCTAACAAAAAGTTTCCATCTGCTCCTTGAAAATTCCACGGGGCAGTTTCTACTTTGTCCTGTGTAGTCACTATGAGTCAAAATCAACTCAATGACAATGGGTTTGGTTTTGGTTTTTGGAAAGATCATTAAGAGTATTGAGAAGCTTGTTTATCAAAAGTTCTCTGACAGTAGGAAAAGGATACCTAAGATACTTCTCCAGTGTTCTTAGTTCCCTGCTTCCTCCCGTGGTGTCTGTTTTGTGAGTCTATTTTCAGCTGAGGTCGTCTCCTAACTTCAACCTTTTCACTCCCATGAAAGACCATTATCTTCACTACCTTGCAGTTATAAGAAATAATAGGAATTACTAAATATTCAAAAGAATATGAAAGTTTTCTATCCAATGATTACTGAATAACTTGAACCCCAAGAAATGTCCATCGAAGACCTCACTCTTGATCAGTAGTCTGTTTTGTTTTTTGCGAGGTCATGTGGGTTGCACAGTATTTCCCAAAAAACATCAGTTCAAACCTTTCTTCTCACCTCTGTGCAAACAAATTATGGTTAGGACTCACTTAGACTGCTTGGTCAATATAAAATCTATCTCCAGCAGGGATGGGAATTAGAGAGCCCAATTAGACCTGCCCCAGAGAATGGGGTTTGAGACTACTGGCCTCTTTCTCCTAAAGGACAGCACTGAAAATCATAATCTCTGTCTGGCCATGGGCCTTGGGATTATGACCTCAAAGTCTCCTCGAAAGGTCTAAGTTTCTCCTTCAAGGAGGAAGGAAGAAAAGCAGGCATAAGAGAAATACACAGAAGGCAGAGACAGACATTACCTCTGAAATTCACACTTAATTATTTTGTATAATAAGTTCAATATGTTTCTCATGTCTGTGTTTTCACTTCACACACTCATCCCTGCTAATTCATCAAAGCATTATTTCTTACAGGTCAATGACAATTCCTCATAAAACTATATTACAGGAAATTCTGAGGCAACAACTATTTTGACTCAAGTTGGTAGAAAGTATTAAATATTTTAGTTCCCTGGGTGTCACAAACAGCTTGTGCTTGACTACTAACCTAAAGATTGGCAGTTTGAACCCACCCAGGGAAACTGCAGAAGAAAAGCTTGGTTATCTACTTCCATAAATCAAGAAAACCCTGTGGAGCAGTTCTACTCACTAACACATAGTATCACCATGAGTTGGAATCAACTAGGCAGCAGTAGGTTATTAAATATTTTTATTACCTTTGTCGAGAAAAGAAAGTTATTGATTTTCTTAGTTATTAAATCTTCATTGTTCTGAAGGAACTATGGAATTATTTGCTTCTGTCTATACGTTGTAAGGCCTTAAAAGGTTTTAAAATACTTTTTGTTCTATAGTTTGGACAATACCTCCTATCTCCAAACTGGTCACCATCTACTTTACCATACTACTGGTATTTTCTATGGCACCATGGTGTTTCACAGGCAAACACTGTGTTTCTGTGAATGATATTCCAATTTTTTAAAACTCCTAACCTTTCCAGACTTCCTGAATTTCGTGTTCACTGTTATTTATTTGGCTCCTTAGTTTACCTCGCATTTTATTTTTATGATGGAAATGAACACTTATGCAAGTTTAAAATTATAAATAAACACAAGGTGAAAATACAGATCCTTGAAGGCCTTTGTCCCTGATAAAGTCCAATTTCATATTTGTTCCAGGACACAGGCACTTTCATCAATCATATAAGAGGACAAAACAGTACTGTTTGTAACACATAGTTCATCCTAAATTTATCTAGTAATCTGGGTAATAACCTGTGTTTGCCAATTGCCTTTTTCCAAAGGAAAAAGGTATTTCTCATATCTTTATGGTAGTTTTGTAACTCAAAGCAAAGACTCATACTAAATTAGGCCCCTACTTTCCCACAGAAGGCCCTGGACGACACAAACAGTAATGCTAAAGGTTAGACGTATTCCACCCAGAGGTGCCTCAGAAAGAAGATAGGCACATTTAGAACCCTATGGAGCAGTTCTTCTCTGCATACGTGGGACCACCATGAGTAGGAATCTACTCCACGACAACTATGAAGAACAATAACAACCCTCACAGAAACTGCAATATAGGGGTGATATCTTCCTTGATGGTTACATGTCAGAGATGGCTCCCAGGTCCATGAGGAAACATTTCTAGGTTGTAAAACTGGCTAGAAGCTAGTTTTTTTTTTTTTTTTTTTTTTTTTTTTTTTAAGGATATGTGTATATATATACAGAAGCCCCAGTGGCACAATGGTTAAAGCAGTCTATCGACTGCTAACTACCAGTGACTTCTCAGGAGAAAGGTGTGGCAGTCTGCTGCCATAGAGATTTACACTCTTGGAAACTGTATGACGTCACTATGAGTCAGAAATGACTTGACGGCAGTGGGTATATATGCGTACGTATATTGTATATATACACACATATGTATATATGTGGACATCGAAACCCTGGTGCCCTAATGGTTAAGAGCTACTCCTGCTAACCAAAAGGTCAGCAGTTTGAATCCACCAGCTACTCCTTGGAAACCCTATGGAGCAGTTCTACTCTGTCCTATAAGCTCGCTACAAGTTGGAATCAACTCAATGGCAACAGGTTTTTTTGTTTTGTGTGTGTGTGTATATATATATATATATATATACGTACACACACATAACATAGAATGATCTCATGTGTTACATATCTGGCATCGTTTATATTTTGAATTATTTTTTAATTATAATTTTTAAATTTTTAACTGCTATTTTGAGGTATAATTGATATACAACAATCTTTGCAAAGTTTAATTGTACATCTTGAAAGAAGTTTTTACATATGTATACACCTGTGAAACCATGGCCACAATCAAGGTGAGGTACACATCCATCGCTCACAAATGGATTCTAGTATTCCTTTGTGATTCTTCCCTCCTGTCCACCTCTACCACATTTCCATGATAATCATCTTTTTTCTGTCATTATATATTAGTTTAAATTTTCTATAGCTTTGTATGAATAAAATTATATAGTATGCATTATTTTTCAAAATAACAGCTTTATTGACATATAATTCACATACAATAAAATTTACCCTTTTAAAGTGTATAATTTGTGACTTTTAGTATATTTACAGAGTTATGAACCCATTACCACTAATTTCAGAATGTCTTCATCACCTCAAAAAGAAACACAATTACCTTTTGGCAGTCACTCCTCATTCCCCATCCATGCGGACTACCATAAGCATTAATCTACATTCTGCCTCTATGAATTTGCCTATTCTGAGCATTTAATATAAATGAAATCATACATGTCTGGCTTATTTTATGTATCATGTTTCAAAAGTCATTCATGTGGTATGTATCAATGATTCATTCCTTTTTATGACCGAATAATATTCTATTGTATAGATATAAGACTTTCATTTATCTTCTCATCAGTGGTGGACATTGGGTTGTTTCTACTTTTAGACTGTTAGGAATAATGCTACTCTGCACAATTGTGTAAAATTTGTGTGTGGGCATATGTTTTAAATTATCTTGTAATATGTATCTAAGAGTGAAAATGGTGGATCATGATAAATCTATACTTAACAATTTGAGGAACTGCCAAACCGTTTTCTAAAGTGGTTACACTTTTTTACAATCTCCAGCAATGCATAAGTGTTTCAGTTCTACACACCCTGGTCAATACTTGCTATTTAACTTGTCTTTGATTTTAGCCACCCTAGTGGATATGAGGAAACACTGGTGGTGTAGTAGTTAAGAGCTACAGCTGCTAATCAAAAGGTCTGTAGTTCCAGTCCACCAGGCACTCCTCGGAAACCGCATGGGGCAGTTCTACTCTGTCCTAGAGGGTTGCTGTGTGTCAGCATACACTCGATGGCAACGGGTTTGGTTTTGGTTTTAGAGGGTATGAAATACCATTTCATTATGGTCTTGGTTTGCAATTCTCTAGTGACATAATGTTGAGCATTTTTCCATGTTATTTTAGATCATTTGTGAAAATCTTCTTTAAAAAGACTCTATTCAAACTTGGCACACTTTTAATCAAGTTGTCTTTTAATTGTCAAGTTATAGGTATTCTTTGTATATCCTGGCTACATCTCCCATATCAGATACATGATTTGCAAATATTTTTTCCCATTAGATATTCTTTAATTTCTTTTAATGATGCTTTATAGTTTTCAGTATGAAATTTTTGCATTTTTTTGTTGTATTTATTCCTAAGTATTTTACTCCTTTTGATTCTATTGAAATTGTTTTCTTAATTCCATTTTTGGATTGTTCATTAATGTATAATTTTCAGTCTATTATTCAAATATGAGGGCAAAGGACATTTTTACGCATACAAATATTATTTAAAGCAGGTGGATTGTGATAGGCAGCAGGATTGGAGTGGGGAATACTATAAGATGTTCTCCATGATTATTAGTGAATCTCAGAGCAAAGTGATATTCGTGAAGATTTTTTATAAAAATAAATTATTTAAATTGCATGTGATAGAACAAAAATTGCTAATTTAAAAATGTGTTTTTTTTTTTAAGCCTAGAAATAAAATTCCAGATGATTGTGACATGAAATAAAAGTACATAGAAGAAAAACAGAAAAAAGTAAACTAGGGCTAAAGTTTTTATTTTGTTCATAGTAGGTTAGTTACAAATTCATTTTCTTAGAAAACATAAGGTGGAATTAGAAAAGTTAAAATTTTAATAACACCTAATAAAAGAATAGGTATAGAATGTACAGCTTTCAAACAAGAGAGTGCCGCAATTGTAAAACAGAACTAAATCAAATAATGGAAAGTATGAAAATGAAAGTATTAAAAAATATGGTGAATCAAAAACAAAGATTGAGAGAGCAGAAATAAGTCCAAATGATTATACAACTGTTCCTTGACAAATTTTCATGAGAGTATAAAACCTGAAAAAATTTCCTAAAAATATACAAAGAAATACATACGAAGACGTGTAGCATATATTCTAATTTAAAAAAAAATTATGATATGAATATCTGGTGATAGATGAATGCATAAAAAAAATGGTGAAGAATATTGAATATTCCAAAGACTGCCAGAAGAATGAACGAATCAGCCTGGCAGGAAGTACAGCCAGAATGCCCCTTAGAAGTGAGAGTAGTGATATTTCGTCTTGCCTACTTTGGACACATCATCAGGAAAGATCAATTGCTAGAAAAGGACACCATGTTTGGTTAGGTAGAAGGTCAGTGAAAATGGGGGAAACTCTCTGAAAGAAGGATTGGCACAATAGCTGTAACAATGTGCTCAAACATACCAACAATTGAGAGGATGGCACAGGACCAGGCCAGGTTTTGTTCTGTTATATATAAGGTTGCCATGAGTCAGAGCCAACTGGGTGGAAACTAACAACAAAAATAAACATATATAAAACCAATATTATAAAACAAAGTTCAAAGTATTTGTGTTTTCACAGATCAGTTACAAATGACCAAACAAAAATGCTGTAAGTGGATGTAAAACTACAAATTTATACTTTGATGTCATAAAAACACATGCGAGACTTTACCCATGAAAAAAGGAGAGAAATTGAGTTGAGGCACTTCTAAAAGTTGATTTCAACTTTAATGTTGCATAAATTTATTAAACACAGTATGTGAAAAGAATGCAATGTCAAAAGTTGTTAATTCTGGGTGGTAGGAACAAAGATAGGTGTTATATTTTGACTTTAGTGTTTTTTTGTTTAAGATTCTGAAAATAGATAAAATAATTAAAAATAATATAAATCAATGTGACAAGGTTGATGATGATAAAGACAATTGCTTGGGCCTTGGGAAATCTTACTATTAAACCAATTGGAAGTCTGTCCGCCGCCTGAAAAGTGGATATTCACAGCTTGGTCTGACAGCTTCTACATCAAACTCTATGTGGGAATTAAAGATGGATCATTGTTCTAGAATGAGAGGCCTTCGATTTGGGGACAGAGTATTTTAAGATCAAATATAGACTGAAGAAGAACACTGGATAAAGTGATGGGCAAAGGCCAGTATGCATCAATACATATTATATTTAATTAGATTACAGCAGTACCATACTTACATTTATGCAATGATCCTGAATATAGAGTGGTGACCAGTCATAGGGTTCTATTGGTGCTAGTGAGAAATAGTTTGAAACTCTATGTTTGTTTTTGGCTGTTATTCCCCTGAGTCTTAGGCATTTCACAGATCATTCAACTTTAAGCTGTAAGATTGGCAGTGACTTTTTTTTTTTAATCTATGAACTTGGCTTTTATGTACACAACAGAATGTAAGCTCCACAAGTAAAGACATTTATATTAGCCTGGTTCATTTATTGATCCTCAGCAATTATATTGATTCCAGACATATTGAATGAATAATCAAATGAATGAATGTACAAATTAGGACCCACCTAGGGTCAAATCTTCAATGCCATATTTTTCATTACAGAGCACAAAAGACCCAGTATAATATCTTGGAATTTAAAATGGAATTTAAAAAATGCCTTGGTGGAGCAAAAGCTTTGCACTTATCTACTAACCTCAAGGTTAGCAATTCAAACCTTTCCAGCAGCACTGCAGAGGAAAGTTCTTGTGATTTGCTTCTGTAAAGATTACAGTCAAGAAAACCCTATGAATAAACGCTAGTCTGTAACACATGGGGTTGCCATAAGTTGGAATCAACTTGACAATAATGGGTTTGATGTTTTTTGTTTGGTTCATGCTACCAAGAACTCTAAGCAAAGTCATACAGACAGAAGTCACACAGCTTCTTCCTATAATGGTCAGCCAGCCTTTCAACTTGAGATACAATGAACTTCCTTCAAGTCTTAGAATCCATTAGTCAGCAGCCGGGATAAACCAACTTGTATCACCAGCTTACAACGATAAATTTAAGACCAAAAGATACATTTTTAACAACTTACAAATCACCTTGCTGGATCAAAACTCTCAGTAAAGGAAAGTGGTAGGAGTACTACTTTTTAGTAAAAACATGGAACACTCGTTCACTTATCAGCTTGGTCCTCACACCATAAATGATGGGGTTAAGTGAGGGTGGGATAACCAAATAGAGGTTGGCAATAAGAATGTGAATATAGCGTGGTACGTTTTGTCCAAATCGGTGCGTAAGAAAAGAAAAGACTGAGGGGATGTAGAAAACACAGATGACTCCAACATGAGAACCACACGTACTTAGGGCTTTCAGCCGAGCATCCTGGGATGGGAGGTGGAAGACAGCACGGAGAATGTAAACATAGGAGATGCCAATAAGGACCAAGTTCAGAACAAAG
Organism: Loxodonta africana; assembly: GCF_030014295.1. Lineage (NCBI taxonomy): Eukaryota > Metazoa > Chordata > Mammalia > Proboscidea > Elephantidae > Loxodonta > Loxodonta africana. The sequence continues at coordinate 84,490,176 of NC_087348.1, forward strand.
AATGAAACTACAAAGAGTCCATAGATACCATTGACATGGATGTTTCCACAAGACAATTTTGCAATGCCCATGTGCTCACAGTAGGAATGGGCTATTATACGAGCCTGACCAAAGGGTAGGCGGTAGATGAGATAGACCATGGGAAGTGTAAGTAGGACTGGACGAATTATAATGCACATACTAATGCTCACCAGTACACGGACTGTCAAGATGGTTGTGTAGTGGAGTGGAGAACAGATGGCCACATAACGGTCAAAGGCCATAGCCAGTAGAACCTCAGCTTCCATGCCAGTAAAAGTATGTATCAGAAACATCTGAGTCACACAGGCTCCAAAGTTAATCTCATGAGCATGAAACCAGAAGATGCCCAGCATGCGGGGCACAGAGGTTGTAGAAAGTGCCAAATCAATTGTTGAAAGAATAGCCAGAAAGTAGAACATGGGCTCCCGGAGGGTCTGCTCTGTCTTGATTACTAGGAGAATCGTGGCATTGCCCAACAAAGCCACAAGGTAAACAGAGGAAAATGGCAGGGAGATCCAGGTATGGATCCCTTCTAGACCTGGAATTCCTTGAAGGAAAAACGTGGCTGGATGAAAAATGCTGCTGTTGTGGTATATCATCCTGTCACGGGTCAAAAGAGGTGAAGCTCCTCATCCTGTAAGGATAAAAATGAGAGAGAGAGAAAGTAGAAGAAGATGAGGAGAAAAAGGAAGATAGGAGGAGGAAGAGTGATATGTCAACTTGTAGCTTAGTGTTTCAGCATAGGATAGAACACACAGTTGCGACATGAACGGGCCCTTTACTGTAGCTCTTATAGTGAACCCTCCCCACAGCCATTTGATTAGGCCAGACCATGGTCAAATTTAGAGTATGCATTCGGCCTGTTGACTGAGTTTTAATTTCAAACAAGGATGGCTTAGAGTATACCTAATTCAGATTTCTAGCATTCAAAGCTTGCTATTTGCTTTGGGAGAGAACAGGATTTGCTTACACTATAATCTAGACCTCAGGCTGCTAACCAAAAGTTCAGCAGTTCAAATCCATCAGCCACTCCTTGGAAACTCTTTGTGACAGTTCTACTCTATCCTACAGCGTGGGCATGAGTCAGAACTGACTCGATGGCACACAACAAAACCACCAACAACATGGGGAATCTACTGTCTGGTGAGTGGCACTGGAAACATCAAAACTACACATGAGGCTAAGTTAATATACTACAGAAACAATACAAAATATCTGTAAGTAATCTGTAATGAAAATAAATCACAAGCTTAGATTTATAGGCCCTCCTACAATCAAAACATACATAATATCTTATAATGACTCCTCGTAATATTGATTGTCATAGAGACAAATATGTAAAAACTCTGACCCAAACCCAGAAGCCTCTCACAGACACAGAAACAGACTGTAAGAGACACATACAGGTGTTCTAGGACAAGGGCTATCTTCTTGAGATTTTTGGCAAGAAGCAGACATAGTCATTGTTCTTGACTTAAAACTGTAGAGTATCAGTTGGGAAAGAAAAAAGGAGAATTGTCTAACATCATTTTCACACTTCTGCTCATATCCACACCACATCGCATACTCTGCAAGCACATTTTAATGGTATCCTGGCTTTGGAGCCAGTACGCTCTTGGTATTCATCCTACCAGGTCAAAACACTGGAAGCATGGGTAGAAGACAACCCTGAAAGTCTCAGACAATACTGGTACTAGGGAAGTTATTTTTCGTAGCCCTCTGGGAAAGCAGTGTCTCAATATAGAAAGGATTGACTTCTTCAGTATTCTAAAGGGAATGGAGAAACATATTTAAGTAATGCCATCAAAATGCTAGAGAAAGAACCAAGCCTCTCGAGATGAAGTTAAGAGTCTTACTCTTGGGTCTGTTGTACGGCTAGTGTAGTTTAGAATAAAACATAGAGATCTCTGCTTTCATCCTTTGCACAACTCCACACTCTTGCCATTTTTAAATATTTTTTTTTAATGTAAGAAGCATATCAAGGTAGAAACAAACAAACAACAACAACAAAAAACTACCCTTCCCTTCTGAGCTTAGTCCAACAAGACAGAACAAATGCCTGTAAAGAATACTGAATCTCTTATTTGCCTGTGACCAAATAAAAACTAAAATACCATGGCCTAGTAAAAAGATAATGACCAAGATCAAGGCTCTTGAATCTTTGTTGCTTACATTGGAGTTAAATATATGTGCCCACTGTCAAGAGTAGGTCTCCTCTGGCCTCATTCCTTCCTATTGCCATAGTTTGTTTCATCCAATGCAGTGCTCAACAGGGAAATATTAAATGCCAGGGAACTTCCAGAGAAGGTTTTAAAGACATTCTCAACTCCATTTAAAAACATGATTACTTTTCTGCTTGGTACAATTTGGCTATGTTGTTCAGTGACCAGTCTGCTCATCTCATGTCTCTCTCCATTGACAGCAACACCCACTCACCATAAATCAACAACTAATTCATCTCATTCTTTCACAAGAAAACGGATGTACGGAAAACAGTGTGTAGCAGAGCACTGAGTCCTGTTTATAACCAGTGCATAGGGGACTTGTTTATATATTAAGCTTCTAGCACTTAAGAGAGTTCTAAGAATAAATTACATTTTAATTCCAATTTTGGACAGAGCCTTGGGATTGAGTCCACAGAGACTACTGGCAAACTCCTAGATTCTGCTCCAGAACTAGAAAAACTCAAGGAATAGAGAAGCAAGCTAAAGTATATGTGAATAAAGTTAACAAAGAACATTAAAACACAAAATTATGGTAATTTATACTCAACACATAAAGGCCAGTACATTTAACCTCTATATGAGAGTGAACCTGTCACTCATTTCTATGGATCGCTGACCTTCTGCATAAAGAAACCAAACCAAACGCAATTCCCTTCAAGTAGTTTGGATTCACGGCAGCCCCAACTGTATCATATTAGAATTATATTCTGTAGAGTTTTCAATGGCTAATTTTTTGGAAGTAGGTCAACAGGACTTTCTTCCCAGATGCCTCTGCGTATGCTGGAATCTGCATCAGTCAAGAGCATGACTTCACATAAAGAAGGAACTGGCTAATTGAATTTCAAATATTTTCACTAGAATGGAAGGTTTTTATTCTGTCTTTAAATCTCACTATTCCCCTTCCAGCCTAATCTAACTGCTTTGTGTTTCCCTGATTAGCTCTAAGGAAACAGATCCCTGATCCACATCCACACTGTTTCCTGTACATGAATTCTTCATCACCACAACTTTACATGCAGAAAATTTTAAAGTCCTATAGAGAAGTGTCTAAAATTTCCAATCCTGGAGTCAGACTGTCAGTATCGAAATCTTGGCTCTACCACATACCAGCTATGTGACCTTGTATGACTACTTGTCATTTCTGTGCCTCAATTATACAATGGGGGCAATAGTAGTACCTCCTCACTGGATAAATTTAATATATAAATTAAATATCTAGAAGCCATTTAGAACAATGTCTAAATGGTACATCAAAAAAAAAAAAAAAAAAAAACCCATTGCCATCAAGCCAATTCCGACTCATAATGACCCTAAAGGACAGAGTAGGTCTGCCCCATAGGGTTTCCAAGGAGCACTTGCCTGGAGGACTTGAATTGCCAACATTTTGGTTAGCAGCGGTTGGCTCTTAACCACTATGTCACCAGGGTTTCCAAATGGTACATAGTATGGAATTAATTATAGTTAATTTTTATTATTTTACCTCCCTACTCACAAGAAGCACTCTGTAGAAATAAGTTATTCAAAACAGATTGAGAAATCACTTATAGTACAATCCTATACTTACTTTTTTTCCCCTAAGCTTTCTCTTCCCGAAAGGGATCTCTTTCCCTTTTTGTACCAGGGAAAATGGTTAATTTTAGGGTAAACTTTAGGACTAAATGTACCTTATCTTTGGAAAGTATTTTTTACACTAGAGAGATAAATTGGACAAAGGTATAGCCTATCGAAAATGTAACAAAATAACTCACTGAAGAGTTCTGACTCTCGGTATTATGAATCAGGGAGAGAAAAGTCAAGGCCTGGAGAATCTGTGTTATCCATGTTTCTTACCGTCAAATGAAACAGAGAAGTGCTTATGTAAAATGTACTCAGCAATTATTTCTGTATCTTGTGTACATTCAAGGAGTTCTGGTGACAGAATGGTTAAATGCTTGGCTACCAACCAAAAGGTCGGTGGTTTAAATCCACCTTCTACACTGTGGAAGAAAGCACCTGGCAATCTGCTCCTGTAAAGATTATACCCTGGGAAACCCTACGGGGTCACTGTGAGTCGGAATCAACTGGACAGCAAAAAAACAAAACAATAACAATGTACATTCAGTTAGAACAATCAATCTTGAAAGAAGTGATATAGAAAGGATATGAAAGAATAAACTAATAACAGATTAATAAGAAACGAAATGAATAAATACAACAGGATGATCTTTAGTAATAAGAAATATGTTAGATATAAAATACGGTAGGAATTAATGGGCAATTATTGCTTAAGAGCAGCAGCAAAGGCAACATTGTGATGCTTGCTTGACTAATTGTTTATGATTTTGCAAGAGCAAAGTAAGTAATGATAGGTAAACAAGAGCATTTTACCAGGGACCTCATTTATAGACATAAGTAAGATAAGACATCAGAGACTTTTGACATCAGTGAAGGTGACTGATGTTTGAAGTTGCCTAATTTTTTTAATCTTAAGCAGAGCCTCGTGGTCTTTGCAATTGTTTCCCAACCGTGACACATAAACAGAAACCACTGTTGTTAGGCGCTGTTGAGTTCGTTCTGACTCATAGTGAACATATGTACAACAGAATGAAACACTGCCCTGTCCTGCACCATCCTCACAATCACTGCTATGTCTGAGCCCATTATTTCAGCCATCTCATCCATGGTCTTCCTCTTTTTCCCTGACACTCCACCTTACCAAGCTTGATGTCCTTCTTCAGCTACTGGTCCTTCCTGATAACATGTCCACAGTACATGAGAGGAAGTCTCTACTCAAATACTTTGTCCATTTTTTATTGAGTTACTTGATTTTCAACCTCATTATTGATTTGAAAGGGTTTTTATATATTTATATTCAGGTACTTTGACATAAAATTTTTGCTAGCATTTTCTCCCAGTCTCTAGCATGCCTTTGTTTTCATTACTGTGTCTCTTGAAGATCAATTGTTTTTAATTTTGATTATGTATAACTGATAATTGTTTGTGTGTGTGCACTTTTCCAATACTTATGACATTTGCCAAACTCAAGTTCAATAGTTATTTTCTCCTATGTTTTCTTCTTGAAGATTTAGCTTGTACATTAAAGTTGTACTATCCATTTTGTGTTAATTTTTTGTATATGATATTTGATCTAGGTCCAAGTACAATTTCTTTTTATAATGATTATCCAACTATTCCAGCGTGATTTGCTGAAAAAAGTAACTTTTCGACATTTAATGGTCTTGGCACATCTATCTATGAGTCAGGATCAACTTTGCAGCATTTTTTTTTTTTTTTTTGCGCATGTGTCTTAAATCAATTGACGATGTATTCGTAGATCTATTTCTAGACACTATTCTATTCCATTGATCTATATATCTATGTTTATGACATGTTATATGTTATGCACTGTCTTCATTACTGTGATTTTAAGGTAAGCCTTGAAATTTGAGTAGTTTTACTCTTTTCTTTGAAAACAGTATTTTTAGATTTTAATTTCTTGTTTTATATCCTAGGCTAGAATCATTTTCATAATAGTCAATAGAGTTGTGGATATTTTTTAAGGCTCTATCTTCAAGTTTACTAGCTTTTCTTTCTGTAGTGTCGATTCTGCTATTAATCCCATCCAGTACGTATTGAATTTCAGACATAATTTTCATCCTTACAATTTGATTTGGATCTTTTCTTTTTCTTATTAATGTCATATCTCTCCTTAATATGTTCTGCTTTCCTATTTTCCTATACCTTCTTGAATACATGGAGAATATTATATATATTACATATATATGAAAGTATGGAGCAACTGAAAGATCTATACTTTGCTGGTAGAAGTGTAAATTGATACAACTACTTTGGTGAAAAACTGTTGGGCATAATCTACCAAAGCTAAATATATGCCTACCCTATAACCCCAAAATCCTATTTCTAGAGAAATTAGCTATGTCACATCCACTTGGTATTCTGATTTAAATCAACTTGGTTGCACAGTGGTTAAAGCACTTGGCTTTAACCAAAAGGTCAGCAGTTCAACCCACCAGGTGCTGTGTAGGAGAAAGATGTGGCAGTCTTCTTCAGTAAAGATTTACAGCCTTGGAAACCCTTGGGGCAATTCTACCCTGTTCTATAAAGTCGCTATGAGTCAGAATTGACTTGATGACAGTAGGTAGTGGGTATGATGCTGCCTTTATATTAAGAGTTTTCGGAGATCTTCAGATGATTCTAATTCCTTGCAAAGATGAGACAGCCCTTTAGAATGCCTTGCAAAGCTCTTATATATGTGCTATCAGTAAAGATCACTATGAGTCGGAATCAACAGCAACAATATGGATAAGGATGATGTATGCATGAAAAGCTGTCTGTCTTATTAATCATAGTATTCTAAAGATGATTTAATATTTCCATCAGGATCCATAATCACCACTAATATGTTGATTCCTAATCTTTTCTGTAATGTAGTGATGTCTGCACTTCCTATGGGGCAGTTCTACTCTGTCCTACAGGGTCACTATGAGTCGGAATCGACTCGATGTCACTGGGTTCTGGGTTTGGCACTTCCTAAGAACTCCACATAAAATTTCTGTAGGCTACTATGTAGGTTGATTTCTTATGAATGCTTTAACAATTATTTCTTTTCGTAAAGTTTTCGATATTACTGCTACTCACTGATGTCGTTCTGCCACTTCTGGAATTGTATAGACAACTATTGGCTTTGTTTTGTTTTCTTTACATTAATTTCATTTTGTTAGGTTTATTTCTAGCTAATACCATTTCTCTAACATTTCTAGGAAGATAAGTGCTTTCTTTTGTGTATTCTAGTCACATTTGATTGTGGCAGTAATTGGGGTAGTGTCATAAGGATTGGCACTTTATCCATTTTTTGCGAACTGATTAAATCTCCATCAGGGGTGATATCATACTTTCTGGTTTAAGAACACTAAGTAAGCTGCACTGCTCAGTCCTATCACTAGATCTTTAAATGGAACTGATAGTGAAAGGTCTCTGTCTTCTCTAATTGAGATATAAGAAATCCTCCTGCAGCTACCATTTCTGCCACCATGAGGATTAACTTCATTCAGAGTACTGAGAGAAGCAGAGAAGATGAAGAGTGACAGTTGTTGGTGCCAACAACATCTCTCCAGAGTTGTAGGATGCTGTAGCTCCCCAGGTTCTTACAACTTTTAACTCAAATCTGTGAGCTCTTATAATAGCCTGAGAAGGTTTTCTTTGCTTAAAATAATATGGTTTGGTTTTATGTCTCTTGAAATGGAGGGTCTATCTTACTAACACAGGTTTTTGTGGTTTTCTGAGTTGAGTGTTAATTAATGATATTAATTTCTGTTAGAATTAGGTCCAAATTCAGTTAGAAAACATTCATGAGGGCCTGTGTAGATGCTATATGCATGAGATTACTCCATTCTTTTTAATTTGAATACTACTATTGCTTGCTTTTATTTTAACTTCTATGCCAAGAAGTTGGAACAGAACAAGTGAGCTCTATATTAATTGATTTTTTTTTAGACATGGCCTAAATGATTTTTTTCACACATTTTATTCATATCATAAAATTAGCTAAAATCATGATGCTTTTAACTAATACAAAATAAACAACTAGTATGTTTAGACCACTTTGCTGGGCACTGACAAAGATAAAAGTTAAAATCTTCTCAAATAATTCATATAGTATATTTGTTGTCAATTATTTTTGCATTTAGTTTTAATTATTTTATGTATTTGAGCCTCATCTATCCAAACATGTTTCACAGTACTTGAGAGCAGGCACAGTATAATGGTTTATTTGAATTGGTAATGACATCCACACACGCAATAAGTGTGTAGGAGATGGTGACCTGTAAGTGGGAGTATGTGCATGTGCTTAATCTTTCATTACATCTCAGTCACTGTTGAATGTGTTGGATTTAATCAGAGTCATGATTACTTTTTCCTTTAATGAACACATTCCTTTTTTAAAAAAAAAAAACAGAACATTGAAGGTTCTCTAATCATAATTAAAATGGTGCTGCTGTGGCTGATATTGACACATTGATATAGGTGGTGGACAGGTTGTGTAGTGAAGTAAAAATGGAAGAGGAAATGAGAAGTAGACTAACTTCCAAATATCTAATCTGGCATGCTGTTGCCACTCAGTTAAATCAAGAACTTGATGAGCATCCTGAACAAATGCAGCGTATCTTTTTGTTCAAACTCTACTCTTGCATTGCCATTCTATGATTCCTACATTGATTCAGAAATTGTAAACTGAGTTAAGCTGTCATTGCAGCTGAAATTTCCCTTTAGATCTGTTTCTCATGTAATTTTCCCATGATCTGATTTCTAATCTGCTGGCTCTTCACAGAATATACAATGGGATTCATGGGGGGCGGGGAATCAGAAAGAAAGTGTCAGCTATAATGACTCCGATAACTGGAAAAGCATTTTTGGCGAAGCGATGGATGACAGCCAAGGTAATAACAAGCACATAGAAAATGAGCACAGCACAGATGTGGGAGATACAAGCACTGAGGGTGTGAGACACAGAAATGCATACCAAATCTAAGATAGTTGTAAGAGCCACAAAAAAAAACTGTGTATATAATTGACCTTGTCAGAACAGGCCAGTTTCATGACATCCTGGTGGAGGCAATAGGAGTGGGATAAAAGGCTTTTATTGAAGACTTTCAGCCTCTTTAGAATAAAGGGGAAAGGGAAGACCAACAAAATATTTTTCCCAGCAAACACAAGGCCAGTTGCAATGCCCCTGCACTGGTAAGGATAGAAGTGTATCTCAAAGTGTTGTAGATGGCTATAAAGCGATCGACAGACATGATGAGAAGTACTGATGACTCCATGACTGAGAATCCATGAATGAAAAACTTTTGAGCAAAGCAGGCATCTGAGGAAATTTCTGTGGCATCGAACAAAAAGATTCTTAGCAGGTTGAAAGGGAGGAGATAGACAATCCCAGGTCAGAAAATGCCAACATGGAGAGGAAATAACACATAGACTCATGCAGAGAGGCATCTGCTTTTATGAAAAAGAGGATGGTGCAATTCCCTAGGATAGCAATGAGGTAAATGAAGCAAATGGGGATTGAGACCCAAATGTGGGCTTGTTCCATTCCTGGGATCCCAGTCAAGAAGAATGTAAAGATTTCCACTTCAGAGGTGTTGTAGACTGACATGGGAGGATTGTGAAGATGGTGGGCTCAGAAGAGGCTTCCTGCAATGTGAAAAACATATTACTCAAAGTTTGTGCTTTAGTTATTTGGTTGGTGGAAATACTGCGATTCCAGATATTCCTCAACAAAATATTTTATAAATTCTTAGGACTAAAACAAAATATAAAATACAAACAGGAGTAATGTTATGACCTATTTAAACAGGATACCAAGAGAAATCTGGAAATATATTAATTTCCACATGTAAACCTCAACAGACAGATATAAATATTCAAAATACTTCCCTGGTTGCAGCAGATAGGAAAGAAGCAGCACATTTCTAAGACTCTATCCTGTTGTTAGATCAGCGAAACTCTGTAAGATTGGAAACTGTATGACATTGTATAAGCTCATACTGGAAACATTGCTTACTACAATTATAATTTCAGTTCTTGAAGAATAATAACCTTTAAAGAACTGCATCCTTTTCAAAATATGGTACTGCAGTGACTGGATATGCACATGACGAAATGAATAAATAATGAAATACAGTTGGATCCCTGTCCTTATACCATATAAAAAAATCTTTTTAGAATGTATTATAGACCTAAATGTAAGAGTTAAATCTGTACAGTTGGTAGAAGGCAATACAAGAGTAAATCCTCATGACCTGAATTTGGCAGTGGTTTTGTAGATATGACATAAAAGCATAAGCAATAAAAAAAAAAAAATTTTTTTAATAGACGTAACAAAATACATAAGTTTGGGTTTATCAAAATTAAAACATTTGTGCTCCAAATGCCACCATAAATACAGTGAGAATACAACCCACACAATGGGAGAAAATATTTGTAAATTTTGTACTGGATAAGGAATTTGTATCTGGAATTTGTGAAGTATATTTACAACTGTGAATATACTAGAAACCAGTTAACTGTGCACTTTAAGAGGCTGAATTTTATATGAATGATACCATAATAAGGGTATTATACATAATTTTTTGTTGTTGTTTAAGGGTATTACACATTAAAGAAGAAACTATATCCCACAATACTTACCTTTATACTTCTCATATATATCAAAATTGCAAAAGTAGAAATGACCATTTTGATTAAGAAAACCCACCTGGAGACTGCGCATTAGTTGCATTGAATGGGAATCAAACCCTGGTCTCCCTCATGAGAGACAAGAACTCTACCGCTGAATCACTAGGTAATTGTTATTCTTGCATGAGCTTGCATCTAAGTAAATTTTTTTCTGTACTACCTGGCTGTCTTTTCTTGTACTCTCTTGTCCTCTAATATGTTACAAGCGTCTTATAGAATCCATTTGTGTATAATTAGCACAGAGCTTTTCTCTTATTGACGCTCTCTCTGTTCTAAGCATTCTTACACTCTCAAAATGCCTTTCTCTTTCTTCCTTTTTCCTGCACATATTTTTGTCTACATTCTCTCTCCCCTGTAACATTTACTCATTAAATGTGGCATAAGCGTGCTATGTTTCTGAGCTGCTACTCCTTTAGTCATTTTTCTTGTTCTTTTGAGCTGCTTTCTCTGGGTTGAAGTCCATCTCCATGAGTTGAATTCCTTGCTTAATGTGATTTCTGTCTTTAGGTTGCCTATATACAGTTTAGTGATAATCATATCCACAGCAAATAAAGATTTGAAGTAGATGGACAGGAATTAAGAATATAACTAGTGAAGAACACAGGGCACTTTCTGGATGCATTTAACAAACAAAAATAAAATCCTTACAAGCAATTGACTGAATGGCTATTACACTACAGTTTGGATGGCACTAACTACAATATCAAAAGAGTTCATATGTGGGTACAGTTTTTACGAAATGCTATTATGCCAGGGGACAGATTTGTCTCTCCATAATGTTTGTTTTGTTATTTTGCCTTCTTTAAGAATTTTCAGAAAACTCCTCCACTGTCAAACAGGTGGACTGACATGCAAAGCCCTGTCCCTTCCTGTGTCAGGCTATATGTACCTCTAGCCTCTCAAATAGACTTACTGGCTTACTTAAGTCCTCTGTTTCTGCCAATAGTCTATTAGCCCATAAACAAACACCGTAAAGTTTTCTGCTTCTACGGTATTGCTTCAGAAGGTAACAGAAAATGAATGGTTTCAGGATTAATGGAAAGTATTAATAGTATTTTTAACCAGTAACCTATTGCTGTCAAGTTGATTCCAACTCATAGTGACCTTAGAGGATAGAGTAGAACTCCCCCATAGGGCTTCCAAGGAGCAGTGGGTGTATTCAAACTGCCGACCTTTTTGTTAGCTGCCAAGCTCTTAATTACATTTTAAGAACATATAATGCATAATGCTATAATATTATACCTAATATTATAAATTATTATCCTTTAAAATAGTGGAAGCTAGCACAGGAAATGACATTTCTAATACTACAAAACTTGAGCAACATGTGTTGTTCCTGCTACTCGGGATTTATTTTTTGTTTTGTTTGTTTCCCCCACCAATCTCATGAACACAAATGAATCCTCAAATTCTTATTCAACGATTAACAGCAATTCAGTGCACAGCGCTTTCCCACTGATAATTTGCCACGTTGCTTCCTCTGTCTAGCTTCATAATGTCCCATATATGCAAACATTATCTCAAAATACATTGACATACATTTGAAGGGGTGAAAAGTCATACCACCAACTTGGGGGCCACCATATTTACATTTAATGAAATACGTACAAACCCAACTCGTGCAAGATTTCTTAAAAACTACGAACTTAGACATGACTTTTTCTTATTTGTCAAGAGAGGGAAGATGTAAAGCAACAATTTACATCTAAGCAGTGACATGCTGAGTTAGGACAGATCATATTGAAAGAACTACCTATCTACTGGGCACCACTTGTTTTGTCACAAATGCCCACTGGAAGCTTAGTGGTCTTCCATATGATCATCTCAAAATAACTTATACTATTATATAAGGCAATAACTCTACAACTCAGAAGACATTCCACCCATTATCCTGGTCTAACCTCCTGGCTTTGGAATTCATTCTGTGATTGGCCTGTGATTCTAGCACCTAGTTGATTTGCATGGGTTGGAAGACCATGGGCTTCCACCCTTGCATTTACAGATATTGTTGAACATTTTACTGGGTTGAGTAACGGGTCTACTTCCTAATTGCTGTGCACCAACAGTCAAAAGAAATTGTTTCTTGTTTGAGTTGATAAAAAGGCAACGTTCATCTGTGAACATCAGGAAACTTACCAGTAAGTGGATGGGTCTTTAGGCTCACACCTCAGAGGAAGGAGGTCATGGAGGTGGTATACAGTCACCAGAGTTTTGCTGATATGTAGCCCACCAATATATCCTGACATAGAGTCTACTCCTATCTCCCTGATGCTTTCCCAGTGGCCCAGAAAACTCTGGGGATTTCAGTTCATCAGACTGCAATCAGGGGAAATTAAAAAGTTCTGCAGGTAAACCCTCAAAGGAAAATGAAGTCAAAGAGAATCATCCAACACCCTATAAACGGTAGTAATTAACCATTTCTGGAGAACACACCTTAAGCCTCCCTTGTTCTCTTGGCAGAATTGTGATTGTCACCTGCAAGATCCCAGAAGAGCATGTGAATAATCTTAGAGCACTCTGATAATGAATGACAACTTTGCCATTAAGTGTCTGTCTCTGCCAGAAGGTTAGGGTGCTGAAGCTCCCCAGGTTCTTGCAGTGTTTATTTCACATCTGTCCTATAGGGTCGCTATGAGTCGGAATCGACTCGACGGCACTGGGTTTTGTGTAAGCCATTATAATATCCTACCTATGAATGTTAAGTTTAATTAAAATAATATGTTTAGTTTTATGTCACTAAAATGCAGGGTCTATCTTATTGATACAGTTTTTTTTTCTCCCCCCAAGAGGTGAGAGTGAGTTAAAGATATTACTACTCATTGTTGTTGCTAGGTGCCATGGAGTTGGTTTCGAGTCATAGCAATCTTATGTACAACGGAATGAAACAGTACCAGGTCCTGCCTCACACTCTAATCATTGCTATGTTTGAGCCTGTTGTTGCAGCCACTATGTCAATCCATCTTGTTGAGGCTCATCCTTTTATTTTTTTACTCCTGAGTAATTAATTTATAGAGCAAATGAACTTTCTATGAATAGATTTTCCAGACATCATCTAATGAATGCTTTTACTTTCTTACATAGGTTTTATTTAGATACTCAGTATTCCTTAAGATCACAATGTTTTAAACAAACGTGTGATAACTGTTATGTTCAAGGCACTTTGCTAGGCACTGACAATGATGGAAGTTAAAAACAACATCTTAAATTATATACATGTTAGCACAGGAGAGAGACAATAAAGAAATAATACTGTCCTTTAGGGTTCTAACAGTTGCAAAAAGAGACTGTAGTAAAGACTTAGATAGGTAGCAGCTAACCCATTATCTACACCAAAGAAGGCAATTACTGAAGCGTATTGCAGATGATAGAAAAGATAAACAGATAACATACTTGCTTGTCTATGGGTTTTCAATTCAATTTTCATTGTTTTATGTACATGAGCCTCATATTTCCAAACATGTTTCACAGTACTTGAGGACAGAGGTCTTTTTAATGTCTTATTGGAAATATTGACATCCATGCACACACAGACAAACATATACACAGAAGCTGTTTAGGAGATGCTGACTCTGTGTGCATGTGTATGTTTAATATTGCATCACACCCCAGTCACCGTATCATGGCTAAGTTCATTAGAGCCATTATGGCTTTTTCCTGATTAAAAAGGTTCTGTTTCTTTTATTTCTTTCCTCTTGTTTTCAGAATGATGCATTAGAAATTTCTCTAATCATAATTAGAATTGTGCTGCTGTGGCTGATTTTGATATATTTATAGAACTGGCTGTGAAGAGAGGTAAAACTAAGAAAGGAAGTGGGAAACAAGTACATTAGCCACCAGTCTACTTCCCAAGGTATCTAATATATCATGGTAGTTCTGCTTAGTTAAATCAATAACTCGAAATTTGATAGGCATTCCATCATATGCAGTATATTTTGGTGTTCAACCTCTATTCGTTCACTGTCCATCTTAGATCTCTATATTTGTTCAGAAGTTGCCAAGTGAATCAGGCTGTCATTGCTGCTGAAATTTCTCATCATACCTGTTTCTTGCATAGTTTACCCAGGATCACATTTCTAATCTGCTGGCTCTTCACAGCATATACAACGGGATTCATTAGAGGTGGAACCAGAAGGAAGACATCAGCTATAATGATCCTAATAACCGGGGAATTTTTTTTGCCAAACCGATGAAGGACAGCTAAGGTGATGATAGGCACATAGAAGATACGCACAGCACAGACATGGGAAATGCAAGTGTTAAGAACCTTGAGGCGACCCTTGTGTGAAGCAATGCCCAGAACAATTTTCAGGATCAGCATGTAAGACACAGAAATGCATGCCAACTCTAACATAGCCATAAGAGCCATGAAAAAAACATAAATGATATTGACCTTGTTGTCAGAACAGGCCAGCTTCATGACATCCTGGTGGAGGCAGTAGGAGTGGGAAAGAACACTTTTCTTACAGAACGTCAGCTGCTTTAGAGTAAAGGGGAAAGGAAGAATAAGGACAATACATAATACAGCGATCACAAGGCCAATTTTAATGACCCTGGCACCTGTAAGTATAGAGGTGTATCTCAAAGGGTTATCTATAGCTCTAAAGCGGTCAACAGACATGACGAAAAGTACAGATGACTCCGTAGCTGAGAATCCATGAATGAAAAACTCTTGGGCAATGCAAGAATTTATGGAAATCCCTGTGGCATTGAACAAGAATATTCTCAGCATAGTTGGGATGGAGGAAATGGACTGTCCTAGGTCAGAAAATGCCAGCATGGAAAGGAAATAATACATAGGTTCATGCAGAGAGGTCTCTGTCTTTATGTAAAAGAGGATGATGCAGTTCCCCAGGATGGCAAAGAGGTAAATGAGGCAAATGGGGAAAGCGACCCAAATGTGGGCTTGTTCCATTCCTGGGATCCCAATCAGGAAGAATGTAGAGATTTCTACTTCAGAGGTGTTGAAGACTGACATGTCAGAAATGTGAGGGAATCAGGGTGGAGGCCTCTGAAGACACTTCCTGCAATGGCAAAAATGCATTGTCTTAAATAAGTATGTTTTAGCGGTTTGGTTTTTGGAAATATTGAGATTCCAGCTATAATCCTTAATAATTCTTAAGAGTAAAATAAAATGCTTTATAAATTTTGGTCAGGAGTAATATCATGACCTATATAAATAGGAAAACAGGATACAAAGAAAAACATGAGAATATATTAATTTCCACATGTAAAAAACAACACACAGATATAAATACTCCAGATCCTTTACTTGCTCACAGCATATAGAAAGGAAGGAGCAAATTTCTCAGCTTCTATTTTTGATAGCATTTCTTTTTAAAGATAGAAATGGTACATAAATTTGTAAATTGTATGGATTAGTATGAAATCAAATTAAGATCATCACTTATTACAATACTGTTGTAGTTATTGAAGAATTTTAAACTTTACAAAACTGCATTCTTTTCAAAAACTGGTGCTGGCTTAACTGAATATTCACATGCAAAAGAATGAAGTTGGACCTCTTCCTCATACCGTATACAAAAATCACCTCAAAATACACCGTCGGGCTAATGTAAGAGCTAAACAGTAGAGCTTTGAGAAGAAAATGTGATTAAATATTCATGATATAGAATTAAACAATGTATTTTTAGATATGGCACCAAATACTCAAGCAAGAGAAGAAAAAATATATAAACTGTTCTTCATCAAAATTAAAAACTTGTATTTCAAAAGAACACCATCAAGAAAGTAAAAGGTCAACATATTGAATGAGAGAAAAATATTCACAAATCAGATATCTGAATTTGCATTCAAAATATATAAAGAACTTTAAAAGTCAACAATGCACATAAAGAGATTTTGAACATCGTTAGTCATTACGGAAATGCAAGTAATGAAAAGTCATTTCACAATATAAACCTGTTGACCTTCAGTTGATTCCAACTCATAGCGACCTTATAGGACAGAGTAGAAATGCCCATAGGATTCGAACAGCTGACCGTTTGGTTAGCAGGCAAGTTCTTAACCACTGTGCCATTAGGATCCCATTTCACAGTATAGGATAGGCTGAAATTAAAGCAAAAAAACAGGGAAATTAACAATAAAGACAGACAAAAACAAATATTGGTAAACATGGGTAGAAATTTGAAGACTCCTTCATTGGTGGTGGAACTGTAAAATGGTGCAGCCAATTTGGAAAACAGCTTGGCACTTCCTGTATATGTTAAATGTAGAGTTAACATGTTGTTGTTAGGTGATGCCAAGTCGGTTTTAACCCATAGCAACCTTACGTACAAAAAAACAAAATACTGCCCAGTCCGGCACCACTCTCACAATCTTTGCTGTGCTTGATCCCATTGTAGCAGCCATTGTGTCAATCCATCTCATTAAGGGCCTTCCTCTTTTTCACTGACCCCCTATATTACCAAGCATGATGTCCTTCTCCAGGGACTGGTCTCTCCTGATAACCTGCCCAAAGTATGTGAGATGAAGTCACACCATTCTCACTTTGAAGGCATATTCTGGCTGTACTTCTTCCAAGACCGATTTGATCGTTCTACTGACACTTCATGGTATATTCAATATTATTCACCAACACCATAATCCAAAGGCATCAGTTCCTCTTCGGTCTTCCTTATTCATTGAATAGCTTTCAAATGCACACGAGGTGATTGAAAATAAAATTACTTGGGTTAGGGACATGTTAGTCCTCAAAGTTACACCTTTGCTTTTTAACACATTAAAGAGGTCTATTGCAGCAGATTTGCCCATACAACATGTCATTTAATTTCTTGACTGCTTCGTCCATAGGCATTGATTGTGGATCAAAACCAAAAAAAAAAAAAAAAACAAACCCAGTGCCCTCAAGTCCATTCCGACTCATAGTGACCCTGTAGGACAGAGTAGAACTGCCCCATAGAGTTTCCAAGGAGTGTCTGGTGGATTCGAACTGCCGATCCTTTGGCTAGCAGCTGTAGCACTTAACGACTACACCACCAGGGCTTCTGATTGTGGATCAAAGTAAAATGAAATTCTTGACAATTTCAGTATTTTCTCCACTTATCACGATGTTTGTTACTTATTGGTCCATTTGTGAGGATTTTTTGTTTTCTGCATGTTGAGGTGTAATCCATACTGAAGGCTGTAGTCCTTGATTTTCAGCAGTAAGTTCTTCAAGTCATCTTCACTATCAGCAAGTAAGGTTATGTCATCTGTATCACAGATTTTTAATGAGTCTTCCTACAATCCTGATGCTGCTTTCTTCTTCATGTGGCACAGCTTCTCAGGTTATTTGACCAGGATACAGATTGAATAAGTGTGGTGAAAGGATACAGTTCCGATGCCTACCTTTCCCGATTTTAAACCACCCAATATCCGCTTGTTCTGTTAGAAAAACTGCATCTTGCTTTACGTACAGGTTCCTCAGGAACGCAATTAACTGTTCTGGAATTCCCATTCTTAGCAATGTTATCCATAATTTATTATGATCCACAGAGTCAGTCTTTGCATTGTTGATAAAACACAAGTAAACACCTTTCTGGTATTCTGTGCTTTTAGCCAAGATCCATCTGACAGCAGTAATGACGTCCCCTGTTCCATGTCCTCTTCTGAATCTGGCTTAAATTTTCTGGCAGTTCCCTCTCTATTGTACCGTTACAACTGTTTTTAATTAGCTTCAGCAAAACTTTGCTTGCATGTGATATTAATGATATTGTTAATGTCCACATTCTGTTGGATCATCTTAGTTGGGAATGGGCACAAATATGGATTTCTTCCAGTCAATTGGCCAGGTAGCTGTCTCTAAATTTCTTGGCGTAGATGAGCGAGCACTTCCACCTTTGCACCTGTTTGTTGAAACATCTCCACTGGTATTCTGTCAGTTCCTGGAGCCTCGTTTTTTGCCAATGACTTCAGTGCAGCTTGGACTTTTTCCTTCAATACCATTGGTTCTTGATCTTTTTCTACCTCCTAAAATGGTTTAACATCAACCAATTCTTTTTGGTACAGTATATCTGTATATTGCTTCTATATTTCTTTTATGCTTCCTGCACCGTTCAATATCTTACCCATACAATCCTTCAAAATTGCAACTCAAAGTTTGATTTTTTTCTTTCAGCTGGAGAAATTCTGAACATGTTCTTCTCTCTTGGTTTTCTAACTCTAGGTTGTTGGGCATTTCATTATAATACTATACTTCATCTACTTGAGCTGCCCTTTGAAGTCTTCTGTTCAGCTCTTTTACTTCATCATTTTTCCATTCACTACAGATACTCAAAGTTTAAGAGCAAGTTTCAGAGTCTCTTCTGACATCCATTTTGGTATTTTCTTTCTTTCTTGTCTTTTTAATGGCATTTTGCTTTCTTCATGGATGATGTCCTTGATGTCATTCCACGATTTGTCTGGTCTTTGGTCATTAGTGTTCAATACATCAGATCTATTCTTGAGATACTCTCTTATTTCAGGCAGTGTATACTCAAGGCCATCCTTTGGATAACATGGACTTGTTTTAATTTTCTTCAGTTTCAGCTTAAATTTGCATATGAGCAATTGATAGTATGTTTCACAGTCAGCCACTGACCTTTTTGTGACGGATGATATTGAACTTCTCCATTGTCTCTTTCCACAGATGTAGTCGATTTTATTCCTGTATATTCCATAGGCAAGGTCCATGTGTATAATCATCATTTATATTGTTGAAAAAAGGTATTTGCAATGAATAAGTCATTGGTCTTTCAAAATTCTCTCATGGTATCTCCTGTGTCATTTCCATTATCAAGGTCACGTTTTGCAACTACACATCCTTCTTTGTTTCAAATTTTCACATCCCAATCAGTAGTAATTATCAATGCATTTTGATTCATGTTTGATCAATTTCAGACTGTAGAATTCGGTAAAAATCTTCAGTTTCATCTTTGGCATTTGTGGTTGGTGCATGAGTTTGATTAATAGCCATATTAACTGGTCTTCCTTGTAAGCATATGGATATTATCCTATCATGGGCAGTGCTGTGCTTCAGGATAGATTTTGAGATGTTATTTTTGATGATGAACGCAACCTTTTCCCTCCTCAATTTTCATTCCCAGTGTAGTAGACTGTATGATTGTCTAATTCAAAATGATCAGTATCATTTTCAAACAATATCATTAATATTACATACAAGTAAAATTTTGTAGAAGTTCATTCAAAAGTGATTGCAGCATTACATTGACAGGGAACTGTCAGAAATTCAAGCCAGACTCAGAAGAAGATGTGGAACAAGGGATATCATTGCTGAGAGCAACGAGAGCAGACAATATCAGAAAGGTGTTTACCTGTGCATTATGGACTATGTAAAGGCATTGCACTGTGCGGATCATAACAAATTATGGACAATATTATGAAGAATGGAGATTCCAAAACACTTAATTGTGCTAATGCTGAGCCTGTACATAGACCAAGAGGCAATCTTTTGAACAGAGCAAGGAGATACTGCGTGATTTAAAATCCAGAAAGGCAGAAGTCAGAATTTCGTCCTTTCACCATACTTATTCAATCTGTATGCTGAGCAAATAATCTGAGAAGCTGGACTGTATGAAGAAGAACCCAACATCAGGATTGAAAGGAAACTTTCTAACAACCTGTGATATGCAGATAACACAACCTGACTTGCTGAAAGTGAAGAGGATTTGAAGCACTTACGGAAGAAGATCAAGGACTACATCCTTCAGGTAGGCAGGGCCAAGATGGAGGAGTAGTCAGATGCTTCCTGTGGTCCTTCTCACAATGAAGACCCCCCAAAAAACAAGTGAATGTATTATATATGACTATCTAGGAGTCCTGAACATCAAAGACAAAGTTGAAGAGTGGGACCAAGCAGCAGGGAGAGGAAGAGACAGTTCAGAAGCAGCAAGTATTTGCCAGACCAAACCTGGCCAGCAAACTGCATGCAGGGTCAGACGACACTCACCAGTTGAGGCAAGCACTAGCACTTGGCACACATTTTCAACACCAGGAGAAACCAAGTGGTGGAGAGTCTGCACAAGCCTGTGGAACCATGAGAAAGTGGTGCTAGATTTGCAAAACTCAAGTACAAGGGTCTAACCTACCGCTCAGGATCAAAAAAACCCTTTCCTCTCTGAGAAGTACCTCTCTCCCATTCACCCACTCCCTCCCTGCTTTGCTCCCGTCCCAGGCTGGCTTAAGGGATTCCTGTGCTACGGAGCCAAAAGTGGGTTTGGCTACTGAGCCAAAAGTGTACCCCCAAGCTGTTCTCCAAGGTTTGGGAAGGGAACAAATTAACAAACAACAAACAGGAAAAAATAATCTGAATGATCTCCTAAGCCTATAACTTGGGGCAGGTGCAGCCCCTTTGCCTAGGCACAGGAATAAGGGATCTATGGATTTTGAAATTATATCACTCCTGCCTAGAAGTATATGGGGCCATTTCAACAGTGTAAGCCCTCATTAGCACAGAACAACAGGGTATATATCTGAAGCTTATATACCCTGTAAGGGGGAGTGACAGATTCCTGACATTTGACACTGCCCAGCCAATTAAGCAGGATCCTCACCTACCCTCATTAGGGACCTTAAGACTGGTGGCTCCAACCACTCCATCTAGCCACCCATGACAAGGGTCAGAGAATAAGTAGTGCCTCCCAGTCCTTATAACCAACAGCACTGGTGGCATAGTGGTTAAGTGCTATGGCTGCTATCCTAAAGGTCAGCAGTTCAAATCCATCAGGTGCTCCTTGGAAACCCTGTGGGGCAGTTCTACTCTGCCCTATAGGGTTGCTATGAGTTGGAGTTAACTTGACTCCAGCTGGTTTGGCTTTTTTTTTTTTTTTTTCCCCAAGAGGAATAATCTATGAATGATTGGAGTACCAGAATGGGGGTGGGGGGGGGGATAAGAGAAAATTGTTGAAGCTTTATTGGCAGAAAACATCCCTGATATCATGAAAGACAAGAAGATATCTATACAAGAAGCTCATTGAACCCCACACAGGGTAGGTACCAAAAGGAAATCACCAAGACATATTATAATCACACTTGTCAAAACCAAAGATAAAGAGAGAATTTTAAGAGTGGCTAGAGATAAACGAAAAGTCAGCTACAAAGGAGAGTCAACAAGACTAAGCTCTGACTACTCAGGATAAACCATGCAGGCAAGAAGACAATGAGATGACATTGATGCCCTGAAGGAAAATAAATTGCCAACCAGGAATTATATATCCATCAAAACTGCCTCTCCAATATGAAGGTGAAATCGGGACATTTCCAGATAAACATAAGTTAAGGGAATTTGTAAAAACCAAACCAAAATTACAAGAAATACTCAAGGGAGTCTTCCAATTGGAAAATCAATAACATCAGATAACAACCCAACACTAGAACACAGGACAGAACAACCAGATATCAACCCAGATAGGGAAGTCGCAAAAATAAATCAAAGCTGAAAAACTGAAAATAGGGAAACAGACACCAATATATAAGAGAAAACAACACTAGAACAAAAAAGAGGGACTAAAAAAGGTAGTCATAGATCTTGTATATGGAGAGGAAACCAAGGCGATATCAAGAAATAAAAGATTGGTTTAAACTTAGAAAAATAGAACTAAATATTAAGGTAACCACAAGGAAACTAACAATAGTACACACCAAAATATATATATATATATACACACACACACATATATATATCAAGAAAAACATGAAGACTCAGAAAATACAAAATTAACAACAGTGAAAAAGATGAAAATACATAAAGAAAACTCAGCACAGAACATTAAGTGGTGCAAAGAAACTGTCAACAACACACACTCAAAAATAAAATACATCAAATGACAGCACTAAAGTCATAAAAAAAGTCATACCTTTCAATAATTACACTCAATGTAAATGGACTAAATGCACCAATAAACAGACAGAAAGTGGCAGAATAGATAAAAAAAAAAAATGCTCCACCTATATGCTGCCTATGAGGGACACACCTTAGACTCAAAGACACAAACAAACTAAAACTCAAAGGATAGAAATAAATATATCAAACAAACAACAATCAAAAAAGAGCAGGAGTGGCAATATTAATCTCTGACAAAATAGACTTTAAAGCAAAATCCATCACAAAGGATAAGGAAGGACACTATATAATGATTAAAGTGTCAATACACCAGGAGGACATAACCATAATGCATGTTTATGTACCCAATGATAGGGCTTCAAAATACATAAACTCTAACAGTATGGAAAAGAGCTCCACAATTATAGTAGGAGACTTCAACACACCACTTTCGGTGAAGGACAGAACATCCAGAAAGAAGCTCAGTAAAGACAGGAAAGATCTAAAAGCTACAATCAACAAACTCGATCTCATAGATATATTCAGAACACTTCAACCAATGGCAGCCAAGTATACTTTCTTTTCCAATGCACATGGAACATTCTCCAGAACAGACCACATGTTATGTCACTAAGCAAGTCTTAAAAGAATCTAAAACATCAAGATATTACAAAGCATCTTCTCTGACCGTAAAGCCATAAAAGCAGAAATCAATAACAGAAACAGCAAAGAAAAAAAATCAAACCAATGGAAACTGACCAACACCTTGCTCAAAAACTACTGGGTTATAGAAGAAATTGAGGATGGGATAAAGAAATTCACAGAATCAAATGAGAATGAAAACACATCCTACCAGAATTTTTGGGACAAAGCAGAAGCAGTGCTCAGAGGTCAATTTATAAAATTAAATGCACATATCCAAAAAGAAGAAAGGGCCAAAAGCAAAACATTAAACCCACAACTCGAACAAATGGAAATAGAGCAGCAAAAGAAGCCCTCGGAAACCAGAAGAAAGCAGATAATAAAAATTAGAGTAGAATTAAATTAAACGGAGAATATAAAAATGATTGAAAGTGTTAAGACCAAAAGCATTCTTTGAAAAGATCAACAAAATTGATAAACCATTGACCAAACTGACAAAAGAAAAACAGGAGAGGAAGCAAATAACCTGAATAAGAAAGGGGATGGGCAATATCACACAGACCCAACTGAAAGTAAAAGAATAATAACAGAATACTATGAAAAATTATACTCTAACAACTTTGAAAATCTAAAGGAAATGGACAAATTTCTAGAAACACACTACGTACCTAAACTAACACAAACCAAAATAGAAAAACTAAATAATCCTATAACAAAAGAAGAGATTGAAGAGGTAATTAAAAAACTCCCAGCAACAACAACAACAACAAAAGCCCTGGACCTGACAGCTTCACTGGAGGATTCTACCAAACTTTCAGAGAAGAGTTAACACCACTACTACTAAAGGTATTTCAGGGCATAGAAAAGGATGAAATATTCCTGAACTCATTCTATGAACACAGCATAACCCTGATACCAAAACCAGGTAAAGACACGACAAAAAAAAAGAAAAAGAAAAAATTATAGAATAATATCCCTCATGAACATAGACATGAAAATCCTCAACAAAATTCTAGCCAATAGAATTCAACAACATACCAAAAAAATAAATCACCATGACCAAGTGGAATTCACACTACATATACAGGCATGGTTCAACATTAGAAAAACAATCAATGTAATCCATCACATAAAACAAAAGACAAGAACTACATGAACTTATCAATTGATGCAGAAAAGGCATTTGACAAAATTCAACACCAATTCATGATAAAAACTCTCAGCAAAATAATAAAAGAAGGGAAATTCCTCAACAAAATAAAGGACATTTGTACAAAGCCAACAGCCATCCTCAACCTAAACAGAAAGAGTCTGAAAGCATTCCCCTTGATAACAGGAACCAAACAAGGTTGCCTTTTATCACCATGCTTGTTCAACATTGTGCTGGAGGTCCTAGCCAGAACAATTTGGCTAGAAAAATAAATAAAGGGCAACCAAGTTGGTAAGGATGAAGTAAAAGTATCTCTATTTGCAGATAATACAATCTCATACACAGAAAACCCCAAAGAAATCCACAAAACTATTTGAATTAATAGAAGAGTTCAGCAAAGTATCAGGATACGAGATAAACATACAAAAATCAGTAGGATTCCTCTACACCAACGAAGAGAACTTCAAAGAGGAAATCACCAAATCAATATCATATACAATAGTCCCCAAGAAGATAAAATACTTAGGAATAAATCTAACCAGAGACATAAAAGACCTATCTATACAAAGAAAACTATAAGACACTATTGCAAGAAACAAAAAGAGTCAACATTGTGAAAATGTCTATTCTACCCAAAGCAATCTATAGATACAACACAATTCCAATCCAAATTCCAACAACATTTTTTAAGGAGATGGAGAAACAAATCACTAACTTCATATGGAAAGGGAAGAGGCCCAGGATAAGTAAAGCATTACTGAAAAAGAACAAACTGGGAGGCCTCGCACTGCCTGATTTTAGAACCTGTTATACCACCACAGTAGTCAAACAGCTTGGTAGTGATACAACAGCAGGTACATAGGCCAAGGGAACAGACTTGAGAATCCAGATGTAAATTCATCCACCTGTGAGCAGCTCATATTTGACAAAGGCCCAAAGTCAATTATATGGGGAAAAGAAAGTCTCTTTAATAAATGGTGCTGGCGTAAATGGGTATCCATTTGCAATAAAAAGAAACAAGGCACATACCTCATACCATGCACAAAAACTAATACAAATGGATCAAATATTTAAATACAAAACCTAAAACGATACAGATCTGGAAGAAAAAAATAGGGACAAAGCTAGGAGACCTAATACATGGCATAAATAGTACACAAAACCTTACTAACAATGTACAAACACCAGGAGAGAAACTAGATAACTGGGAGCTTCTAAAAATCAAACACGAATGCTCAGCAAAAGACTTCACCAGAAGAGTGAAAAGACAATACAGACTCGGAAAAATAATTTGGCTATGACATATCCAATCAGGGTTTAACCTCAATCACAAGAAGACAAATAAGCCAATTAAAAAATGGCGAAGTGTATGAACAGGCACTTCACCAAAGAAGACATTCAGGTGCTAACAGATACATGAGGAAATGTTCAAGATCATCAGCCATTAGAGAAATGCAAATGAAAACTACAATGAGATGCCATCTCACCCCAACAAGGCTAGAATTAATCCAAAAAATACAAAATAATAAATGCTGGAGAGGTTGTGGGGAGACGGGAACACTTATACACTTCTGGCGGGAACATAAAACGGTACAACCACTTTGGAAATTGATTTGGCATTTCCTCAAAGAGCTAGAAATAGAAGTACCATATGATTCAGTGATCCCAGTCTTTGGAATATATCCTAGAGAAATAAGAGCCATCACATGAATAGACGTACGCACACCCATGTTCATTGCAGTACTATTCATATGAGCAAAAAGATGGTAACAACCTAGGTGCCCTTCAACAGACAAATGGATAAACAAACTATGGTATATAACAAACCAAAAACCAAACCCACTGTCGTCGAGTTGATTCCGACTCATAGAGATCCTATAGGACAGAGTAGAATTACTCTGTAGAGTTTCTAAGGTGCGCCTGGCGGACTCAACTGCTGACCTTTTGCTTAGCAGCCGCAGCACTTAACCACTACGCCACCAGGGTTTCCATGGTATATACACACAATGAAACACTATTCAACAATAAAGAATAATAAGGAATCTGAGAAACATCTCACAGCGTGGGTAAATCTGGAAGGCTTTATGATGAGTGAAATTAGTCAGTCACAAAAGGATAAATATTGTGTAAGACCACTATTAAAAGAACTCACAAAAAAGCTTAAACGGAAGAAAACATTCTTTGATGCTTACAAGGGCGGGGAGGGAGAGAGATGGGAACTCACCAACTAGATAGTAGACAAGAATTATCTTAGGTGAAGGGAAGAACAACACACAATACAGGGGAAGTCAGCACAAATGGACTAAACCAAAAGCTAGGAAGTTTTCTGAACACAACAAAACACTTGAAGAGACAGAGTGGGAGTGGGTATCCAGGGACCATGGTTTCAGGGGTCATCTAGGTCAATTGGCATGAAAAAATTTTTTAAGAAAATGTTCTGCATCCCATTTTGGTGAGTGGCATCTCGGGTCTTAAGAGCTTACAAGAGCCATCTAAGATGCACCAATTGGTCGCAACTCCTCTGGAGCAAAGGAGAATGAAGAACACCAAAGACACAAAGGAAGTATTAGCCCAAGAAACAAAAGGGCCACATAAACCAGAGACTTCATCAGCCTGAGACCAGAAGAACTAAATGGTGCTCAGCTACCTCCAATGACCATCCAGAGAGGGAACATGACAGAGAATCCCTGATGGAGTAGGAAAAAATTGGGCAGAACTCAAATTCATGTAAAAAGACCAGGCTGAATGATCTGACTGAGGTTAGACGAATCCCAGAAGACGTGGCTCCCAGACTTCTGTTAACCCAGAACTAAAACCATTCCCAAAGCCAACTCTTCAGGCAAAGATTAGACTGGACTATAAAACATAAAATAATACTCGTGAAGAGTGTGCGTCTTAGTTCAAGTAGATACACGAGACTAAACGGGCACTTCCTGTCCAGAGCAGGCTGAAAATCCAGAAAGGGATAGGAGCTGGTTGAGTGGACAGGGAAAACCCAGAGCAGAAAGGAGGAGTATGCTGTCACGTTATGGGGATTGCAACTAGGGTCACACAACGATATGTGTATAAATGTTTGTGTGAGAAATTAACTTGAGCTGGAAACTTTCAAGTAAAATACAATTTAAAAAAAAGGGAGCCCTGTGAGAGCAGGAAAAAAAAAAAAAAAGACTCCAGCCTTCAGTATGGATTACAGGGGCGGATTGCAGAAGAGACCCTCTTTAAAGGGGACACATTTTTATATAATAGTATATATATATCATTTTCTTTTAAAATGGGTAAACTTATCTTAAATAGTTTTAAATGACACAGTTAATATGACTGAATTTGACATTTGCAGTATTATATTACAAGCAGTTTCTGTTATTTCTGCTGCTTGCCTTTTTTGTTTGTTTGTTTAATCCCTGCCTACCTAATGAATGGTAATTAATACTCAAATCCTGGGTTCAGGAGTAGCTGGGTTGAAAGAGTAACAGTTGCTTAGTGTTACTGTGCTCTCCTTGGTAATATTGCTAATTTGCCATCTCCCTTTAGCTCCCAAGTAAGCAAATACCATTTTGAAATACACTGGATGAACAAAAAGTTATACACCCATTTGATGGCCTCTATCTTTAAATTGGAAACCATGGTGGCGCAGTGGTTAAGTGCTACAGCTGCTAACCTAAAGGTCAGCAGTTCGAACCCACCAGGTGCCCCTTGGAAACTCTATGAGGCAGTTCTACCCTGTCCTGTAGGGTTGCTATGAGTAGGAATCGACTCGACGGCAATGGGTTTGGTTTTTTGGATCTTTAAATTAAGTGATTACATGGAATTAGTGCAAAACCACTACAAGATTTCTTAAAGGCTATGAAATAAAGGATAATTTTTTTTTGTTTTTTTTTTTTTAATCAAAAGGTTGCTTTCTTGTTTTTCAAAAGAGTTAAAATGTAAAGCAAAGATTGTAAACTTTATAAGAAACTTCTACTGGTCATCATTGTTTTCTCAGGTATGCCTATTGAAAGAAAGTTCAGTGGTCTTGCATATCAGCACCCAGAAACGTCTTATACTGACAAGCAAGGCAATAACTTTACCACTGAGCAAGCCAAGTGGTCCACAATCCAGATCTGGGCTTCCGGCTTTGAGTTGCTTTCTGTGCTCAGCCTGTGATTATAGACTGGCACCTAGTTCTTTTCCAGGGGGTTTGCAGGACCATGAACTTTCATGAACTCTTTAGGGTAGGACTATTGATAACTATCGGAAGGGCTGTGCAACCACAGTCAAAAGAAACTATGTGAATTTCTTGTTTGAGAAGATGAAACGATAAATAAGTGCCGTGAACATCAGGAAACTTACCAGGAAGTGGATAGGTCTTGGACCCATACGTCAGAGTAAGGTGGTAATGGAAGTGGCCTGCAATAAGCGGAGTTTCACTGGTGTATAGGTCCGCCTGTTTATCCTGATCTGCTGAGTCTAGTGCTACCTCCCTAATGCTTTCTCAGTGGCTCAGAAATCTCTGGAGATTTCACCTCACTAGGCTGTAATCAGAGGGAAAAATATAGCCCTGCAGGTGAACCCTCAAATGGGATTGGAGACAGAGTCATCTAACTCACTATAAGGTTTAAGAATTAACTATTTATGGAAAACACACTCTGACCCCTCTTGCACAATTATGGTTATCACCTACATGATCCCAGAGCATCATGTCAATAATCCTAGAGCTCTTTGTCAGTTTGTAATAACTTTTTTAATAACTATCGCCATGAGTCGGAATCGACTGGATGGCAATGGGTTATACCTTAACATAACTGTCTTTTCTGCTGGATTAAACTTCTTTAAAGTTACAGGTTTTTCCTTTTACAAACTGAGAAGGTTTTGAAAATTTAATCTAACATCTTCTAGGCCGGTGGTTTTCAACCAGGGAAGCACATCAGACTTTACTATGGGGTTTTATTAAAATACTGATGTCTAGGACCTACACCTGAAGCACTTAATTCCTTTATTTGATATTCTTGGTATACTCTTGGTATATTCCAGATAGATTATGCATATTATTGATTAGTTTTATATGTTATATATGAAGATATTTCCTTTGTAAAGATTATGCTTATCCCTTTTTATATTTCAGAAGTAATATTCACTGTCCTTGAAAATAGACTTCATCATTATCCTTAGAGACACTGTTTTCTGAAACTTTTTTTAAACAGCTTTATCCATTTTTTGACTTAGAAAAATCCTTGTCAGTTACATTATTCCTGTTATGAATTTCCATTAGAACTTTAATATTTGAAAATATTAGTAAGAAATTGTTGTAAGTTGCCATTGAGTCTGTCCCCAACTCATGATAACCTCATTCAAATTATGCACAATGGGATCAGACTGCTGTGATCTGTAGGGTGTTCACTGGCTGATTTTCAGAAGTAGGTTGCCAAACCTCTTTTCCTAGTCTTAGCCTGGGAACGCCACTGAAACCTGTTCAGCATCAGGTAACACGCAAACTACCACTGATACACAGATGGTGGCTATGCTTTGAGGTGCATTTGCTGGGAACCGAACCCTGGTCTTCTGCATGAAACTGAGAGTTCAACCACTGAACCAGTAATAAATTCATCATAACTACTTTAAAACAGGTTGAACTATCTTAGGATAGTTTAACTATCTTAAAACCATATGTGGTTTTTTATTTTACTCTGACGTTTGCCTGAAAGCTCCGAAATCAGTAATAGGACAGAGTTGCATGTTTTCAATGAAAAAGGACCCTTGCATGCGCCAGGTACTTCAAAACTCAAAGCGTCAATTCTTGAGTAACTTCCAGACCTTTGCAGTGGCCTGAGCGAGAACTTTCGGGACATTTTTTAGTCAAGATGCAGATAGCTTCATGGACTGCTAGCACATGTCTGTTTTAACAACAATGAATCACACAGGGCTGAATGAATTCTGAGAGACATTTAATTCTGTGTGTTTGAATACTCTTGATGTCGTTTTAATGTTCTATTTCCTGCATCTATAAGCAGGCTCTTTCTCTTTCTTCTTCACCTACGAACAACCCATAATAATGCAATAGACTGCTGTAAACTGAAATACAACATTTTGAAATGATATCTGATTTTCACTGACTCCTTAAACTTCAGAAACTCTTACTGAGTATCTTTGCTTTTTATGACATTGTAGTTATTTGCATAAGGAGCCCTGGTGGCACAGTGGCTAAGTGCTCAGATGCTCACCAAAATGTCCATGGTTCCAACCTACCAGGCGCTCCACAGGGGAAAGATGGGGCTGTCTGATCCTGTAAAGATTTACAGCTTTAGAAACCCTATGGGACAGTTTCACTCTGTCCTATGAGTCAGAATCAACTTGACAGTAACAGGTTTGGTTCAGTTTTGGTATAAGGTTGCTGGAGCACTGGTGATGCAGTGGTTAAGAGCTATGGTTGCTAACCAAAAGGTCGGCAGTTCAAATCCATCAGACACTTGTTGGAAACCCTTTGGGCAATTCTGCTCTGTCCTATAGGGTCACTACTGAAACGAATATGGTATGGTTTTGTTTTTTTACAGGGTTGCTGTGAGTCGAATTGACTCTATGGCAGAGGGTTTTTTGGCTTAGTTATTTGCAAAGGGGAAACCATGGTGGCATAGTTGTTAAGTGCTATGGCTGCTAACCAAGAGGTCAGCAGTTCAAATCTGCCAAGCACCCCTTGGAAACTTTGTAGGGCAGTTCTATGCTGTCATATAGGGTCACTATGAGTTGGAAATAGACTCGATGGCAGTGGGTTGGTTTTTCTTTTTTTTTTGGTTATTTGCAAAGGTGCCATAAGAATCTATCCTTCTTTTACCAGAATATAATTGGAAAAATGGATTATGCTCCAAGAGCTCAGAATGTCATGTTTAAGAATGGTACTCATTGTATGTTCAATGTTGCTCATAAGTATGCCACTTTTAAGAAATTAAAGTTGACTTTGTAGAGCCAATGCTGACAAAGACCTCCCAGGAAAACCAAACCAGTTTTTACTCATTGTATGTTCAATGTTGCTCATATGTATGCCACTTTTAAGAAATTAAAGTTGACTTTGTAGAGCCAATGCTGACAAAGACCTCCCAGGAAAACCAAACCAGTTTTTACTCATTGTATGTTCAATGTTGCTCATATGTATGCCACTTTTAAGAAATTAAAGTTGACTTTGTAGAGCCAATGCTGACAAAGACCTCCCAGGAAAACCAAACCAGTACCTAACTTATACAGTCCAGCCTTGCAGTTAGTAAAGAAGGTCACTTCTATTGCTGCCCAGGGGCCTTGGAATATTTGGAGATCTCAAAGAAAAAAAAAATTCCAAATGTATATGTATGACAGAAGAAATCTAATGAAGAGGGTTTCTTGGGCTGGGCTTCAGAGCCTTCATGTAGGTAATACCAGTTGTCTAAAGTTGATTCAGGCTCATGAAGACTCTATGTGTGGCAGAACAGAACTGCTCCTTATAGTTTTTCATGACTGTGACATTTTGGAAGCAGATTGCAGTCCTCTCTTCCGAGGCACTTCTAGTAGTGGAACACCGAACTCTTTGCACCACACACTGGCCTCATACAAATAATAGAAGCTTTTTAAAAGTTTAACCTGAGATTTTCTTATGAAAACATTCAGTTTCACAAACTTAGGAATGTTTCTACATTAAATTAGCATTCTTGCTGTACTTACGTAAATAATCAGGCCAAATCTAACAAGGCCAGGCATATTTTATGATAACCTAGTGCCGTCCAGCCGATTCCAACTCATAGTGACCCTATAGGACAGAGTAGAACTGCCCCATAGAGTTTCCGATAGAGTTTTATGGCAAAGAATAATATTCCTTTGAGACTATTTTTTATTAAAAGTTGGAAGACTAGTGAAAAATGCTTATTTCAATGCAAAGCTATGCCTCGTTTACAGCACAACCTTCTGTGTCTTTGTGACTGTATGGGGACTTTTTTGCATGTCGTTGACTTTGAGCTGTTTTATAACTCTGTAAATTGAACATACTAAGAGCAGTAAATATAATTCAGTTAGTAGAAGTGCAAATAAATTCTGTGTGATAGTTTCAATTGCCTTCCTTTTCCCCACTGGAGAAGACATACCTATACTCATTCACAAATTTATTTCAATATTTTCGATCTACAAATGTCTGTTCTCTGAACTCTCCTTTGAATCAGTTGTAACATTTGCCTTGTTCCTGCATTAAAAATTAATAAACAAACTTTTAAATTTATGTTTATCTTGTGAGAGCCATGGTTTAATTTTTTTTTTTGAAAATTTGTGAGAGCCACGGTTTTATTTTTTTTTTAATTATTCTTTAACATGACTTACATTCTTCTATGAGAGAGAGACAAATAAACTAAGTACAGTATGATGAAGTATGTCAGTATATCCTAAAGAAACCTGGAAGACAGGAAGCTGGCTTACTCTACATAGCTTAGTAGATTGTATTTGAACGTTCCAGAATAAAACATTGAAACAAAGGAATGAATAACATGCTTCTTAATTTTTGTAGCCTCTTCATGTTTTATTTCATTTTTATTGCTACTTGTGTGTTTATGACATTTCCCCAACTCTTTTTCAGCCTCTCAGCATGGAGGCATATCTTGTATAGGTCAAAACTATGTGCTGAAGATGGATATTTTAAACTAAGAGGCAATCTTCAGTTACTTCCGATCACTACTACATTTTTCAGATAAATGCATATTGTTAAGTTTCAAATGAACACAGAGAATTTTCCTTTAAACGTGATGAAAATGGTAAGCATGTCTTGTGTTTCTGAGGCTAGTAAAGAAAACTGGGTAAAAGTGGAAACTGGGAATGTATTTTATGTTTACATCAGTCCCTATGCCTAAATCCTAACCAACAAATTAGCAAGGCTGATTCTCCCATTGTCATAAGCCTACTGAGAGAAAATATTATGAAGCAGTTCATACAACTTATGGTTCTTTACCTCTTAATTCTCTCCTTGTTCTGCTGTCGTTTACTAACTGGGTTTTGATTGTGGTTAAGCATGCCTGTCAACTTTGCTTCTGACACAGTTTCCCTAAGACCAGATTTCTTATCTGCTGGCTCTTCACACAGTATACAATGGGGTTCATCAATGGAGGCATGAGGAGGAAAACATCAGCCATAAGGATCCTAATGATTGGGGAACTACATTTGGCAAAGCGATAGATAACAGCTAGAGAAAGAATGGGCACGTAAAAGATGAGCACAGCACAGATGTGGGAAACACAGGTATTGAGGACCTTGACCCTTTCCCTTTGTGATGCTATGCTCAGCACTGTTTTCAGTATCAGCATGTAGGACGTGAAAATAAATATTAAGTCTAGGATTCCTGTGAAGGCCACAAATAAGCCATAAATGACATTGACCTTGTTGTCAGAGCAGGCCAGCTTCATGACATCCTGATGGAGGCAGTAGGAATGGGACAGGAGATTCTTCTTACAGTATCTTAGATGTTTTAGAGTGAAAGGGAAAGGGAGGACCAATAGCACATTTTTGAGAGAGAAAGCAAACCCAATTTTGGTGACTCTGGTACTGGTAAGGATAGTGGTATATCTGAGAGGGTTGTAGATGGCAAGAAAACGGTCACAAGACATGATGAGAAGTACCGATGACTCCATAGCAGAGAAGCCGTGGATGAAGAATTCTTGGGCAATACAGGCATCAGGGGAAATGCCGGGGGCATTGAACAAGAAAATCCTTAGCATGGTAGGAAGAGAGGAAACAGATAGTCCGAGGTCAGAAATTGCCAGCATGGAGAGAAAATAGTACATGGGTTCATGTAGAGAAGGCTCTGTTTTTATGAAAAAGAGGATGATGCAGTTCCCCAAGATGGCGACAAAGTACATAAGGCATATGGGGATGGAGATCAAAACGTGGGCAGTCTCCATCCCTGGGAAGCCAACCAAGAAGAAGGTAGAGATTTCAATTTCAGAGGTGTTGACGATGGACATGTCAGGTATGCGAGGACATCAAGAAGAGTAGCTCAATAGAGGCTCCGTGAAATGATTGAAATAGGTTGGCTTGAATGCCTGATTCAATCCCATTAAATTTATTGAGATCTTATGAATCCAAGTATTTTAGATGTACTTTATAGAAACTAAGCTAAATAGGGGAAAATAGATAAGTAGACATCAATATCCAACTAAAACAAGTATGGAAAGATAAGGAAAACGATTGATATCCAAATCTTAGATACAAGTTAGATACCACAGATAAAAGACTGATAGGTCAACTAAGATCAATATACAGGTGCCTATTTTCTAATTTAAAAAAACATATATTTTTGCTTTTTATGTAAATATTAGAAGATAAGCCTTAAGAATTTGCTTAAAATCTCTATGAGTTTACATAAAATCTGAAGAAATACGACTTATTTTTATGCTGATTCTTTTAATTTAAATATGGATTTTATTTACTTTTGTGTCTGGGTGGTGCAACCAGTGTGTGCTGGACTGGTGAAACCCACCCAACGGTGTTATGGAGGAAAACCCTAGCAACATGCTTCTGTTAAAATTGTAGCCAAGAAAACCAGTCTAGGCGGTTTTACTCTGTATCACAGAGTCACCGTGAGTTGTAATCGACTCAAAGGCAATGTTGGTTTTTCGTTTCCTTTTGTTTTTAATTTATCTGTCTTTCTTCAGATCTTTTGTATGCCTCGCAAAAATGTTTTATTATTTTCTTCATAGAAAATTTTACATCTTTTTTTGTAAGATTTGTTTTTACAACCCTTTTTTGGTAGAATTGTTTATTCTCAATTATATTTTTAAATGATTACTAATTATGTAGAGAAGCACTATAGATTTTTGTTGTCAAAATCTGCTATCACTCTTCCGTGCTGACCATTCTCTGCAACTCTGTCTGTTTAACCTTGTCTACACCTCTATATAAGGAGGCTTGATGGCACAATAGTTAAAGCACTCTGCTGCTAATCAGAAGATCAGCTATTTGAACCCATCAGCTACTCCATGGGAGAAACATGTGGCACTCTGCTTGCAGAAAGATTCCCGTTGTCATGGAATAGATTCTGACTCATCACGATGATATAGGACAGAGTAGAACTGCCTCCATAGAGTTTCCAAGGAGCAGCTGGTGGATTCCTTGGTTAGCAGTCGAGTTCTTAACCACTGTGCCACCAGGGCTTCTCCATACAGATTACAGCCTTGGAAACCCTATAGGGCAGTTCTACTCTGCTTTATAGGGTCACTGTGAATTACAGTAGATTCGATAGCAATAGGTTTTTTGTTTTGTTTTGTTTTTTTGACACTTCTGTATAGAGATCCTTCAATAAACACTCCACAATTGACTTTTATTGTGCATTTTCTTGCTTGTACCCTGATTGATATATGGTCTATCATTCCTTTTAGTTAAGGCTTTCTTTTACTCTGTTAGCCTTTAAGATGTTCTCTTTATCACTGATGTTCTACATTTCAAAATGTAGCATTCAGTGGGGATTTATTATTGATTTATTTTGTTTGGCACTGTGAGCATTTCCAGTCTGACCAGTCATTTCTTCAAATTTGGATATTATCAGTCATTATTATGTTTAATATTGACTATCTGTGTGAAAAAGTTGAAGCTTCTCAACTTAATTTTCTAGTTAGATTGCTTATGTTCAAACTCTTCATTTCTTTGTGTTGTGTTTCAGGTGCATCCTTTAGTACTATCTTCTAATTTACTAACTCTGTATGCAGTTGTGTCTGGTCTCAAATTTATTTTAATTATTGAGTTTTATTTCAATTGTATTTTTCTTTTTTAATGAAGTATATTTTAAATGGTTATGAATTTCAGTTTATATACCAATTCCATCATGTCTCTACATTCCTTTTATTATTATGCTTTCTTTAATAGTTGAGGATCTTATGCATGGCTATTTCAAAATTCATTTTTGGTTGCTTTATTTTTTTTACCTTTTACTCATGAGTAAATACTGTTATTATTGAAATTGTAGCCTCTTTATTGGTGTTAGTGTCTGTTTTGAATTGTATTTTTAATATCTTGATTGGAAATGTCCTTGTTTATTTGATGGTTTTGTTCACACCCCCATGATTACACGTGGTGATTGGCTCTTTCTCATTTCTTGAGGTTGACCATCAGCACTAGGTCTTTCATAATGGTTTAAGGACCTTGTTTCAAAAGGAAGCTGAGTACAGTTCCGCCAAATTTTTCTTTCAGCTACTCCAATTCCTAGCTTTGTACAGGAGGTAAACTAGAGCTTTGACAATAGTTATTTTCAATGGAGTGTAATGTCTACATGTCCCAAGCAGGGTATCGTAGACTTGTTCCATGTCAAACATGGAGCATTATCAAGTCCAGTCCCATGCCAGTGTAGACCTTCAAATTACCAAAGTGTTTCTAGACTCAGAGGCAAGTGGGTCTGTGAATTCAAAGCCAACATATGGTTATGTATTCTTACATTACATCTCATCATATCTACTGATCATCTCTACTTCTATTTATTTGTCTAAATAGTATGACAATGTCTTTTGTCACATTTTATGTTTTATCTATTACTGCTACATATTTGGCGTGGAGTATTGATTAATATATCTGACTTGGCTCACTACAACATATTGAATAAATCCTTCACCTAAAATTTAGATATAACTTTAGAAATGCAACCAGTTAGATCTTATGTTCAGGAAATCAATTTTGTTGAGACTTATTTGATCATGTTCTCTTTCTAAAATACTGAAATAATTTATTAATTTACACTAGAGCTAATTACAGGTTTCATCAGGAATCTTTGTCATAATGGGTTTGATACTATTTCTCAGACCCGAAGTAATGAGGACAGTTTCTTAGTACTTCTATTCTTTACTTATTAAATTATTCTGTTACTACGGTCTGTTACCTTAACTTCAGAATTCTTAAAAAGCTCGTTTCCCTTTTTTCTGATGTGACTTAAGTATTTCCTTTCTCTAGTTTTATTTTCCTGCAATCTCAAACTCCAATGACTGCATTCCTGCCTCAGTTGCGTTCTCAAATGCTGCTGCTGCTTCCTGAACTTTCATTGCCTTCTGAATTGATTAGTCTGAGATAAAATTAGTAAACAAAGTGAAATGTTTGGGAAGAATATGCTGCTTTTCTGCCCTGAGGCTCTCTTTTGCTTGACTTACCCGTTGAATTCACAAGTTCAGGTTTCTCTTCTTCAGCCTTCTTGAACCTGTGTCTACCCTGCTCAGTGCCAGTCACTTCTCTTCAAGCATTGCCTCCCTTGAATTTACAGAGACTCTGATGCATCTTTTGATTTCCTCCCAGAAGGTGTCTAGGAAATATTCTTCCAAGAAGTTGATATTGTTTTTGATATATAGCAAACTGTTCAACAGGTCAGAATCTTTTACATCGATGTACAGTCTGAGATCTGAGTTCTAAATTCCTCCCTACAGACTACTAGTAATAACAAGGAGTACATTCCAGGTCTCTTAATAGAATAAAACTTCACTTGTGTACTGACCAGTTAAGAAGTGTGGGATAATTGGAACATTTTGAACGTGCACATTACGTACTTATTGTTGTCAACCACTACTTCTCCTGAACTACAGAAAACATGCAAAATTTTTCTTTAGAAAATGCTATATGTCTGGAGACATCTAATTTATTTTGAATTAAAGGACAGCATTTTTAGACAGTTTAGAGGAAAGCAAAATAATGCACAGAAGGTTTACCAGTAGCCTGTTCGTCTGTTTCCAGCTTACAAGGGCATTCCCAAGTAAATTCTCAAAATTTAAAAAGAAAAAAATTCAGTTTAACCAACAGATACAGAGTGTATGGGTTATTGGAAGATGGTGCCAGGATAAAATACACTACTTATACGGAAGTTGTTAAATGAGGTAGTTTATCATCTTTAATTTATGTTAATGAAGTTACGCTGCTTTGTTGTCAGGGCAGTATGGTCAAGATTATTTCATGTCCTGATCATATCCGGAGAATGAATCAGGTATTAAACAGTAAAATCATAACTACTTATCGAGGACAGCAATACTCATTTAATGTTCTTGATTAATGGAATCCATAATTGGAACATCAGGATTCAGGTACTTACCAAGGTTAGGGACACTGGGTTTACACTTCAGACTCAAAAGGAGATGAACCCAGGATGAAGTCACCCCAACCCCTGCTGTTACACATATGGTTGATCATAACATTTTGATTCTAGTCCTTCCACTCTGATGACTTTTTAGTGAAAAAAAAAAGTCCTCTGGAATGACAATGCAGGAGTTTGTACCCAGAAGAAATAAAAGGCCCGCAGGTAAATTCTTAAATGTGATTGGATTCGAGGAGAGTCAACTAAATTCCCATAATGCATATGAATTAGCCATTTGTGGAGAAAGCCCTCTGAGGCCTCCTCTGTTTCAATAAGTTGAATTAATTGCTCTCTCACCTGTGATTTCACAGTACCTTGTATTTCACTCTTCTTCAACAGTTGCCAAACGTTTTCTACGTCATTGTATTTGTGGTCGTACAATTGCATTTTCAAATTCTTGAAGGAACTGTTTATTTCTTTTAATAATGAGGAGATAGTATTTATTTGAAAGATTAATAAAAACTGCTCATTTAAAATAAATAAATAATAATGACATGTTTAATGTAAAAAGTGAATGTCCATTCCTTTTTTATTTGTATAGTCATGACCAAGCATAATCGCTACTGACCATTTGCAGTGACTCATCCCATAGTCAGCTCTCTCTGTCTCTCTCTCTCTATTGCCCTCAACTCTATTCCAGCTCACAGTGAACCTATAGGACAGAGTAAAACTGCCTCATAGGGTTTCCAAGGCTATAAAATCTTTACAGAAGCAGACTGACATATCTTTCTCCTTTGGAGCCACTGGGTGCGTTCGAAATGCTGATCATTTGTTTAGCAGCTGAAAGCTTAACCACTGTACCACCAGGGTTCCTTTTTAAAATTTTATCTTCTGAATGTTAAAAAGCAAAGATGTCACTTTGATGACTAATATGCGCCTGATCCAAGCCATGGTTTTTTCCATCACCTCACATGTGTGCAAAAGTTGAACAGTGAAAAAGGAAGACAGAAAAAGAATTGGTGCATTTGAATTATGGTGTTGATGAAGAATATCAAATAAACCATGGACTGCCAGAAGAATAAACAAATCTGTCTTTGAAGAAGTACAGCCAGAATGCTCCTTAGGAGCAAGGACAGAGAGACTTTGTCTTACTTAATTTGGACACATTATCAGGAGGGACCAATCTCTGGAGAAGGACATCATTCTTGGTAAAGTAGAGGGTAAGTGAAAAAGAGGAAGACCCTCAATTTGGTAGATTGTGAGGGTGGCACAGAACTGGGCAATGTTTTCTTCTGTTATATATGAGGCTGCTATGAGTCAGAACTGAGTCGACAGCACCTAATAACAATATATATACATACATACACACACATATATATATATGTACATATATATATACACACACTATGTATGTATATGTGTATATGCACACATTTTTGCAGAAAAGAAATTATTCTATATGTACTGCTCTCAATGAATATAGAGTATTTTTACTATATATGCATATACATTATTCTCTTCAATTTTATGATAAGTATTCCATAATATATTTAACTTTTAAGTGTTGATCTCATACACTGACAAACACAGAACTGATGTTTCCAATCACTTATCAATCTATCCTGACCTTTATTCATCCATTCATTCTTCTGATATTGTTTCATTAAAACTTACTGATTGAGTGCCCATCTCCTGTCAAACCACAGAGAACACTTTTGCTACTTGCTAATAAATGTTATTTATAATTTCTGAAATGAGTGATGTTAATTCGAGGACATTTGTTTTTTTTTGTTTTTGTTTTTTTGAGATTAGTCTAGGAACACCCTTTGTCCATTTTTATTTTATTTATTAGCTTATGGGAAGGCTTTCTATATTAAAGAAATTAGCCCTTTTCATGATGTGGCTTGCAAATAATTTTCCCTCTTGTGTTGTTTCTATTTGTCCTTGCTAACGGTGGTGTCCAAGTTGGATTCCCTTTGAATCAAACTGTGAGTTGGAAATTCGTGTGTAGGAAGTTGATTGGAACAGTACTTTCAAGTTCAATACTTGGGGGAAGGAAAGAATTAGAACTAGTGAAAGAAGATAAATTCAATGCAGTTGTAACAAAGGCTACATTCAATCCTGCAGAGATCTCTGGGGCTAGGATAATGCTTCAGAATTGTCCCAAATTGAAGGAAAAGCCTAGTCTTTCAACCACCAATGAGTGTTCATTGGATGTCGTCTGCCCATAAGGAGGGGAAATGACATTGGGGGACTTGGTTCCCTTCAGCTGAGGGCAATTCCCAAGAAGGACTCAAAGAATCTGTCAGATGCTGAAATTCTGAATGGGTACTCCAAGCATGGCAGAAGCAGGTATCTGGGGACACACCATAATATCCACAACAGTTCACCCCTTGCACAGTAATAAACACTGAAGATGTTTTCTCAAGGAATAGGTGATCCTCTTTTCATTAGTAAATACAAGAGAAAAGTTAGTGAAATGATCCACAGCCCCTTACACTGGAACTGGTCTCAAGGATGCAACTGCTATGTTGTTAGGTGTCATTGAGTCAGTTCCGACTCATAGGGACTCCATGTACTACAAAACAAAACACTGGCCAGTCTTGTACCGTCTTTGCAACCCTTGCTATGCTTGAGCCCATTGTTTCAGCTACTGTGCCGATCCATCTCATTCAGGGTTTTCCTCTTTTTCACTGACCCTCTATTTTACCAAGCATGATGTTCTCCTCCAGGGACTGGTCCCTCCTGATAAAAAGTCCACAGTAAGTGAGACAAAGTTTCACCATCCTTGCTTCCAAGGATCATTCTGGCTGTATTTCTTCCAAGACAGATTTATTCTTTCTTCTGTCAGTCCATGATGTATTCAGTATTCTTTGCCAAAGCCATAATTCAAAGGTTTCAATTCTTCTTTGGTCTTTCTTATTCATCATCCAACTTTCACAATCCTATGAGGTGATTGAAAATAGCATGACTTGGGTAAGGCACACCTTAGTCCTCGAAGTGACATATTTGTGTGTTTTTTTTTAACACTTTAAAGAGGTCTTTTGCACAAGATTTGCCCAGTGCAATATGTCATTTGATTTTTTGACTGCTGCTTTCATGGACTTTGACTGTGGATCTAACTAAAATGAAATCCTTGACAACCTCAGTATTTTCTCCATTTATCATGATGTTGCTTATTGGTCCAGTTGTGAGGATTTTTGCTTTCGTTATGTTGAGGTGTAATCCACACTGAAGGCTGTAGTCTTTGATCATCTGTAAGTGCTTCAAGTCCTCTTAGCTTTCAACAAGGAAGATTGTGTCATTTGAATATCACAGGTTGTTAATGAGTCTTCCTCCAATCCTGATGCTGCATTCGTTTTCATGTGGTCCAGCTTCTCAGATTATTTTGCAGAATCACCTTGTTATGTTTGAACAAGTGCCTCTTGGTCTACGTACAGCTTCCTCATGAGTACAATTAACTGTTCCAGAATTCCCATTCTTCTCAATGTTGTCCACAATTTCTTATGATCCACACAGTCAAGTGCCTTTGCATAGTGAATAAAACACATCTTTCTGGTATCCTTTGCTTTCAGCTAAGATCTGTCTGATATCAGCAATGATATCCCTCATTCTACATCCTCTCCTGAAACCAGTTTAAATTTCCGACAGTTCCTTAACAGTGTACTGCTGTAATCACTTTTGAATGATCTTCTACAAAATTTTACGTGTGTGTGATATTAATGATATTGTTCAATAATGTCCACTTCCATTGGATCATCTTTCTTTGGAATGAGCACAAATATGGATCTCTTCCTGTTGCTTGACCAGACAGCTGTTCTCCAAATTTCTTGACATAGGCAAGTGAGCACCTCCAATGCTGCATCCTTTTTTTGAAACATCTCAATTGTTATTCAGTCAATTCCTGGAGTCTTGTTTTTTGCCAATGCTTTCATTCCAGCTTGGTCTTC
The DNA here is from genome assembly GCF_030014295.1 of Loxodonta africana. Lineage (NCBI taxonomy): Eukaryota > Metazoa > Chordata > Mammalia > Proboscidea > Elephantidae > Loxodonta > Loxodonta africana. Next base: position 84,532,228 of record NC_087348.1, read on the forward strand.
TTCCTTCATAAGCATCAGTTCTTGATCATATGCTGTCACCTGAAATGATTATACACCAACTTATTTTATATTTCTGTCACCCTGGGCTAACACTTATCCTTGATCAGTATTAACTTCTCAGACAGATTTTTTAATTTGTCTATGTGCCATCAAAACTAGGCAGGAGTGCCCATCAATGGATGAATGGATAAACAAATTTTGCTATATACGTAAAATGGAATAGCATGCAACCATAAAGAAAAATGAGTTCTCAAATTATCTTGCAACGTGGATCAACCTGGAGGGCGTTATGGTCTCACAGGGGGAAAAAAAAGTTAAATATGTATCTCTAGGACATTTTAGATTATAAATGAAATAAAACTTGATTTAACTGATTTAAACATTAAAGGAAATTATGTTTCAAATTAAAATAAGATAATCATTGGTCTGAGTTTCTTGTCTTCAAGAAGTTGGTCTGATTCTTCGTCACCAAGGAAGTTCAGTATTTCAGAGTTGACATTCTGTGACTCGTCTTGATCCTAAGGCTGGCTCCTATCATGATTCCAAGATTTATCGCAGCAGCTCTCTGGTATAGATTGTTCATAATTCCCAACCAGCTGAAAAAGGGATAAAGTTTGCCTAATATTTCTTCACACTCATAATATTTCTTAGCCCATATCCTAAAATTAACTGACTGAACTTCTCATTTATATGTCCAAAATCTCTAAGAAAATGGCATCTACAGATAGAGATGTGTATGAAAGTATGATTTTTTTTTCTACATCCCAGTTTAAGATTTGTGTGATATAACTGGAAAGACAGAGGAATCAGAACAAGGATTTAACTTCATGATTTATATTTCATGCTTTATATATTAAGCCTGATGATGACTTTACTTCAGTGTTGTCTAAGATGTCTGCTCAAGTGTGTAGTAAAAAGATTTCATTATTTCACTCAAAATGATTTTATTCTAGGAAGAGTCAGAAATATGTGTGACTATGACTCAAGCATGAGGACATAATGTTTAAGATAAATGAAGGTCTGGGCCAAATGTTATTGAATTGGTAATATGAGACATTTTTCAATCTGGTTTTATAGGTCCAAGGTACATGAAGATGGTGTTGTGAGATGAAGTCTATGATAATAAAAAGTAATAAATACTAATTATAATTGGCCATTTAAAATGTGCCAGGTGTTGTACTAAATGCCTTGTATTTGATAGGTAATGGGTGCCTCACAACAACCCTATTCTGGTTGTACTATCGTTATACCTAGCTTTCTAGTTGAGGAGATTTAGGCATAGAGGTGATTAGTAAACCACTTAAAGTGACATAGGTAGAAATCCAATATTTGAAATGAGGCTTCAGTAACATAAATCTATGAAAAAAGGTGAGTAATGAGATGTAAGAGTAAATATGGAGCTTCTTATACCTGGTTAATATGTGTGAACTTTGATATTTAAACTGGTTCCAGTAATGTTTTATCTAGAAAACAACAACCCATAGAATTTGACTGCAACATTTTACTGAGATGGAGAAGAAATTTATCGGTCTTTTTTTATATGTGCTATATTTATATTTGTACTATAATTTTTTTTTCTGTAAATCTAAAACAATTAAATATAAAGTGTATTTTTAAATAATGAAATTTATTTCTAAAATAATTCAAATAAAATACATCAGTGTACATTAAAGCACTTTTTAAAAAAATGAGCTTGCTTTTGATGTTAATTATCTGAACATTAAAAAATAATATGTGCACTCTAGCAGTGCTTGCTCACACACATCTTGCTGGAGTTTCTGGCCACAGCCACCTCCATCTGTCACTAGCATTATTAAGTACAGTGTATTTTTAAATATTGTCTTACAATTATTTTAAGAGACTTTATATTTTAGAGTGGTTTTTAGGCTTAAGAAAATTTGTGCAGAAATTAAGTGTATTTTCAAAAGAAGTGGTTCATAATGTTAAACGATGTACAGGGTTAAAGCGAGAAGTGAATGTGAAATTTCATAAAAAGTAGGTCACTAGAAATATTTGGAAGACAGCCACCTGGCCAACTGACTGGAAGAGGTCCATATTTGTGCCCATTCCAAGAGTGACCCAACAGAGTGTGGAAGTTATTGAACAATATGATTAATATCACACAGAAGTAAAATTTTACTGAAGATCTTTCAAAAGTGGTTGTAGCAGTACATAGACAGGGAACTGCCAGAAATTCAAGCCGGATTCAGAAGAGGCCGTGGAACTAGAGATATCATTGCTGATGTCAGATGGATCTTGGCTGAAAGCAGAGAATGCCAGAAAGATGTTTACCTGTGTTTTATTGACTAGGCAAAGGCATTCAACTGTGTAGATCTTAACAAATTATGAATAATATTGCAAAGAAGGGGAATTTCAGAGCATTTAATTGTGCTTATGGAAACCATACATAGACCAAAGGGCAGTCTTTCAAATAGAGCAGGGGGATACTGCATGATTTAAAATCAGTAGAGGTGTGTGTCATGGTTTCATCTTTTCACTATACTTATTCAATCTGTATGCTGAGCAAATAATCCAAGAATCAGGACTATATGAAAAAGAATGCAGCATCAGGCTTGGTGGAAGGCTAGTTAACAACCTGTGATATGCAGATGACACAAGCTTGCTTGGTGAAAACTAAGAGACTTGAAGCACTTACTGATGAAGATCAAAACTACAACCTTCAGTATGGATTACACCTCAACATAAAGGAAAAAAATCCAGGAGTTGGGGCCAAGACAGCAGAGTAGTCAGATGCTTCTGGTGGTCCCTCTTACAACAAAGCCCTGAAAAAACAAGTGAATCAATTACACACGACAATCTAGGAGCCCTGAACACCAAAGCAAATTTGAGGAATCAGACTGAATGGCAGAGGGAGGTAGAGATGGTTCAGAAGCAGTGAAGAGTTGCCAGACCTGACTTGACAGGAACCAGCACAACACAGGCTGGATCCACTGGCATGGCACAAGTGCAGTGAGACAAGTAGTAGCATCTGGGCCATGTTTCTCACATTGGGAGAGACTGAGCAGTGGAGAGTTCACTCATTCCTCCAGGATCAGTGAAGAGTGGTGCATTCAGCATAAGTACTTGAGTCTAATCTACTGCGTGAGCCAAAAAACACCACTTTGGAAACAAAATCTCTCCCTGTTTAACTAACCCCTGCCTGTTCTGCACCAGGTCCCAAACCAGCTTCAATGATAGTCACTTTCCCTGGGCTAGAAGTAAGACCTCTCATGCATCCCGAGTAATTCTCCCAGCCATGCAGAAGGAACGAATTAACAAATGTGGAAAAAAAAAATAATCTGTGGGTTCCCCTAAACTGGGAACTCAGGGCAGAAACAGCTCTTTTGCCTAGGCATGGGCATAAGTGGTCCATGGACTTTGAATACCTTTCACCCTTGCACAGGCATGAGTGGCCCATTTCAACAGTGTAGGCCTTCATTAGCATAGAACAACAGAGTATGTAGCTGAAGTATAACTTCAACTGTTTCAGCTATATAGTGGAGAGCCAGGTTTGTGATGTTTGACAGCACCCTGTCTATAAAGCAGGGTACTCACCTACCAACATCAGGGGCCTGAGGACTGTTGGTTTCACCCAGGCCACCTAGCCACCCTTGACAGGAGTCCAAAGATAAGTGACGCCTCCCAGTTCTTACACTCAACAGCACTAGGTGCTCACATTCAGGATGCAAAACCCAACCACCTAGGCACTCTAGAGAACAGGGATTTTCCTCACAGACACTCAGTCCCCTGCCTTGCTCAGCTCATGACCACCTACTGCAGCCAAACACCTGTGCCTACACCAATCACCCCTGCTCGTGTAAGACTGTAGGTGAGAACCTGCACCACACACTTGGTGACCAACTACCTGGACAGCTCAGCTGAATCCGTACAAGAAAAGTAAATGGATTCCTGGGCTCATATACCTAGTAACAGTTCTAACCACCTGGCAACAGGAGGTTAGAGATTCAAAGGCACCAGTAATCAGACTAGCTCACTGAAGCACCCTATTCTGGCATACTCAAACAAAACAAATCAACAAGCTAGGACACAGTAAGCAAATATAAAATAAATAAATACAATAACTTATTGATGGCTTGGAGACAATAGTCAAAATCAAATCACATAGAGAAAGAATATGATGTCTTCAGCAAGCTCCCAAAAGAATCAAGAAATCTTCCAGATGAAGATAACTTCATGGACCTACCAGAGGTAGAACACAAAAGATTGATATACAGAACTCTTCAAGAGATCAGGCAAAATGCAGAACAAGCCAAGGAACAGGCAGACATAACATTACAGGAACTTAGAAAGATTAAAGAAAAGCTTAATGACAAATTTAATAGGCAACAAGAATCCACAGAGAGACAGCAATCAGAAATTCAGAAGATTAACAGCAAAATTTCAGAATTAGCTCAGTAGAAAGTCATAGGAGAAAAATTAAGGAAATGGAGTCAGAATTAGTGAGACTGAAGATAAAGCACTTGACATCAATATATTTGAGGTGAAATCAGATAAAAGAATTTTAAAAAATGAAGAAATCCTAAGAATTATGTGGGACTGTATCTACAGAAATAACCTATGAGTGTTTGAAGTACCAGAACAGGGGGGTTAACAGAAAATACAGAAAGAATTGTTGAAGGCATGTTGGCAGAAAACTTTCCTGATATAATGAAAGATGAAAAGACATCCATCCGAGATGCTCATTGAACCCCACACAAGGTAGATCTCAAAAGAAAGTCACCAAGGCACATTATAATCAAACTTGCTAAAATCAAAGATAAAAAGAGAATTTTAACAGCTGCTAGGGATAAACAAAAAGTCACCTACAAAGGATAGTCAATAAGAATAAGCTCGGACTACTCAGAAGAAACCATGCAGGCAAAAAGGCAATGGAATGACATACATAAAATGTTGAAGGAAAAAATTGCCAGCCAAGAATCATATACCCAGCAAAACTGTCTCTCAAATATGAAGGCAAAATTAGGACATTTCTAGATGAAGAGAAGTTTAGAAAATTTGCAAAAAAAAAAGCCAAAATTACAAGACATACTAAAGGGAGTCCTCTAATTAGAAAATCAGTAACAATCCAAGACTAGAACACAGGACAGAGCAACAAAATATCAACTCAAATAGGGAAATCAAAGCTAAAACACTCAAAACAGGGAAAAAGAGATGCCACTATGTAAAAGGTGATATTATGAAATAAAAAAAAAAAAAGAAGGAACAAAAATGTCATACATCTTTCATATGGAGAGTAAGTTAAGGTGATATAAGGAAATAAAATTTTGGTTTAAACTTAGAAAAATAGGGATAAATATTAAGGTAACCACAAAGGAAACTAACAATCCTACACATCAAAATAAAAACAAGAAAAACATAAGGACTCAAGAAAAGAAATGCTACAACAATGAAAAAGAAGAAAAGAAAAACTACTTGGTACAGAAAATTGAGTGGAAAAAAGAAACTGTTAACAATGCACACAAAAAAAAGACATCTAAATGACAAAACTAAAGTCATACCTATCAATTAAACTGAATGTAAATGGACTAAATGCACCAATAGAGAGACAGAGAGCTGCAGAGCGGATCAAAAAACATGATCCATCTGTATGCTGCCTACAAGAGACACACTTTAGACTCAAAGACACATAAAAACTAAAACTCAAAGGATGGAAATAAATATATTAAGCAAACAACAATCAAAAAAGAGCTGGAGTGGCAATATTAATTTCTCACAGAATGGGTTTTACAGTTAAATCCACCACAAAGGGTAAGGAAGGACACTATATAATGATTAAAGGGTCAATATACCAGGAAGATATAACAATAATAAATATTTACACACCCAAAGACAGGGCTTCAAGATACATAAAACAAACTCTAAAAGCATTGAAAAAAGACGTAGACAGCCCCACAATAATAGTAGGACACTTCAACACACCACTTTCGGTGAAAAACAGAACATCCAGAAAGAAACTCAACAAAGACACAGATGATTTAAATGCCACAATCAGCCAACTTGACCTCACAGACATATACAGAACATTGCACTCAACAGCAGCGAAATATATTTTCTCATCCAACATACGTGGACCATTCTCCAGAATAAACCACATATTAGGTCACAAAGCAAGCCTAACAGAATTCAAAACATTGAACTATTACAAAGCATCTTTTCTGATAATAAAGCCATAAAAGTAGAAATCAATAACAGAAAAAGTGAGGAAAAAAAAATCAAACACATGGAAGCTGAACAGCACCTTGTTCAAAAACTACTGGATTTAGAACAAATTAAGGACAGAAAAAAAAATTTTTATAGAATCAAATGAAAATGAAAACACTTCCTACCAGAACCTTTGGGTCACAGTAAAAGTAGTGCTCAGAGATCAATTTGTATCAATAAAAACACACATATCCAAAATGAAGAAAAGGTCAAAAGCAAAGAATTATCCCTACAACTCGAATAAATAGAAAGAGAGCAGCAAAAGAAGCTCTTGGGCACCAGAAGAAAGCAAATAATAAAAATTAGAGCAAAATGAAATAGAGAACAGAAAAACAATTGAAAGTGTTAATAAGACCAAAAACTGGTTCTTTGAAAAGATCAACAAAATCGATAAACCACTGGCCAAACTGACTAAAGAAAAACAGGAGAGGAAGGAAAAAACCTGAATAAGAAATGACATGGGCGATATCACAAGACACTGAGCTGAAACTGACAGAATCATAACAGAATACCATGAAAAATTGTACTCTAATAAATTTGAAAATGAAGAGGAAATGAACAAATTTCTAGAAACACACTACCTACCTAAACTAACACAAAGATAGAACAACTAAATAAACCTATAACAAAAGAAGAGATTGAAAAGATAATTTTAAAAATTCCCAACAACAAAAGCCCTGGCCCAGATGGCTTCACTGGAGAACTCTACCAAACTTTCAGAGAAAACACCACTACTACTAAAGGTATTTCAGAGTATAGAAAAGGATAGAATACTCCCAGACTCATTCTATGAAGCCAGCAAATCCCTGATATCAAAACCAGGTAGACACCACAAAGAAAGAAAACAACAGAACAATATCCCTAATGAATATAGACTCAAAAACCCTCAACAAAATTCTAGCCAATAGAATTCAACAACAGATCAAAAAAATAATTCACCATGACCAAGTGGGATTCATACCAGGTATGCAGGGATGGTTCAACATTAGAAAAACAATTAATGTAATCCATCATATAAATAAAAGACAAGAATCACATGATTTTATCAATTGATGCAGAAAAGGCATTTGACAAAGTTCAACAACGATTCATGATAAAAACTCTCAGCAAAATAGGGATAGAAGGAAAATTCCTCAACATAAAAAGCATTTATACAAAGCTGATAGCCAATATCATTCTAAATGGAGAGAGTCTTAAAGCATTCCCCTTGAGATCAGGAACCAGAAAAGGATGCCCTTTATCACCATTCTTATTCAACATTGTGCTGGAGGTCCTAGCCAGAGCAATTAGGCTACATAAAAAAAGAAAGGGCAACCAGATTGGTAAAGAAGAAGTCAAAATATCTCTGTTTGCAGATGATATAACCTTATACACAGAAAACCCTAAGGAATCCTCAAGAAAACTACTGGAACTAATAGAAGAGTTTGTCATGATACAAGATAAACATAAAAAAATCAGTTGGATTCCTCTACACCAACAAAGGGAACGATGAAGAGGAAATCACCAAATCAATACCATTTATAGTAGCCCCCAGAAAGATAAAATACATAGGAATAAATCTAACCAGAGATGTAAAAGACCTATTCAAAGAAAACTATAAGACACTACTGCAAGAAAACAAAGGAGACCTACATAAGTGGAAAAACATACTTTGCTTATGGATAGGATGACTCAACATTCTGAAAATGTCTATTCCACCAAAAGCTGTCTACAGATACAATGTAATCCAAATCCAAATTCCAATGGCATTTTTTAGGAGATGAAGAAACAAACTGTCAACTTCATATGGAAAGGGAAGATGCCCCAGATAAGTAAAAAAAAAAAAAAAAAGCATTAGTGAAAAAGAAGAACAAAGTGGGAGGCCTTGCGCTACCTGATTTTAGAAACTGTTATACCGCCACAGTGGTCAAAACAGCCTGGTACTGGTACAAAAATAGATACATAGACCAATGGAACAGACTTGAGAATTCAGGCATAAATCCATCCACCTATGAGCAGTTGATATTTGAGAAAGGCCCAAAGTCAGTTAAATGGGGAAAAGACGGCCTTTTTAACAAATGGTGCCGGCATAACTGTATATCCAGCTGCAAAAAAATGAAACAAGACCATACCTCACATCATGCACAAAAACTAACTCAAAATGGATCGAAGACCTAAATATAAAATCTAATAATGCACAAACACAAGAAGAGAAACTAAAAATCAAACACTTATGCTTGACCAAAGACTTCACCAAAAGAGTAGGTTTACAGACTGGGAAAAAAAAAATTTGGGCTATGACAAATCAGATCAGTGTCTAATTTCTAAAATCTACCAAATACTGCAAAATTTCAACAGCAAAAAGACAAATAACCCAATTAAAAAACAAGCAAAGGATATGAACAGGCATTTCACCAAAGAAGATATTCATGTGGCTAACAGATACATGAGGAAATGTTTACTATCTTTAGCTATTAGAGAGATGCAAATCAAAACTGCAATGCCAACAAGGCTGGCATTAATCCAAAAAACACAAAATAATGCATGTTAGAGAGATTGTGGGGAGACTGGAACACTTATACACTGCTGGTGAGAATGTAAAACAGTGTAATCACTTTGGAAATAAATTTGGCTCTTCCTTAAAAAGCTAAAAATAAAACTACCATAGGATCCAGAAATCCACTCCTTGGTGTATATCCTAATGAAATAGGAGCCCTTACACAAATAGATATATGTACACCTGTGTTCATTGCAGCACTGTTTACAATAGCAAAAAAGATGGATATAACCAAGGTACCCATGAACAGATGAATGGATAAACAAATTATGGTACACTCACACAATGGAATACTATGCAACAATAAAGAACAATGATGAATCCGTGAAACATCGCAGAACATGGAGGAATCTAGAAGGCGTTGTGCTGAATGAAATTAGTCAGTTCCAAAAGGACAAATATTGTATAAGACCACTATTGTAAGAACTGAAGAAAGGTTCAAACACAGAAGAAAACATTTCTTTGAGGGTTACAAGGGTGGGGAGGGAGGGAGAGGGGTACTTACTGATTAGAATGATTTTAGGTGAAGAGAAGGACAACACAAAATTGAGGGAAGTCAGCACAATTGGCTAATACAAAAGCTAAGAAGTTTCTTGCACACATCCAAACACTTTGAGGGATAGAGTAGCTGGAGCAGGGATCTGGGACCATGGTTTCAGGGGACATCTAGGTCAATTGGCATAACAAAGGGTATTAACAGAACATTCTACATCCCACATTGGTGAGCGGCATCTGGGGTCTTAAATGCTAGCAATCAGCCATCTAATATGCATCAATTGATCTCAACCCACCTGGAGCAAAGGAGAATGAAGAACACCAAAGACATCAGGAAATTGAGCCCCAGAGACAGAAAGGGCCACATAAGTCAAAGACTCCATCAGCCTGAGACCAGAAGAACTAGATGGTACCCAGCTACAACAAATGACAGCCCTGACAGGGAACACAGCAAAGAATCCCTGATGGGGCAGGAGAAAAGTTGAATGCAGACCTCAAATTTTAGTAAATAGATCAGACTTAATTGTCTCAATGGCCCCCAGACTCTCTGTTAGCCCAAAACTAAAACCATTCCAGAACACCAACTCTTCAGAAAAAAATTAGACTGGACTATAACATATAAAATGATACTGGTGAGGGAGGCAAAGCCAAAATGGAAGAACATACAGATGCCTCTGGCAAGCTCCCTTACAACAAAGGCCAAAAAAAAACAAGTGAAATGAATTTATTTATTATGAGCTAGGAGATCTGAACATCAAAGGCAAGGTTAGAAAATGAACTGAGGAACAGGGGGAGAAAGAGACGGTTCAGAAGAGGAGAGAAGTTACCAGACCTAAATCACAAGGAGCCCTTAGGCACCACTCCCAGGAGTGGCTGCACTGGGCTGGTACTAGTGTTTTGACGCAGTTTCCTCAAGGAGAAGCGCCCAGCCACACAGCCTATTCACACCTCCGGAACCAGAGAAGAAAAGCGCTCTCTGCAAAAGCTAAGTACTTGGTGTATATTTTACCGTGCCCCCGGCCCCCAAGCTGGCTTCAGGAGCTGTTGATTTCCCTGGGCTGAGATAGGCCCTGCTGAGGTGTTAAAGATATCCTCCAGGCCCTGAAGAAGGAATAAAATTTGAAATTGGGGGAAAAGATAATTTGCCAGCTACACTAACGGGGGAGCTCAGGACAGAAGTGGCTTCTGCCCAGGCATAAATGGTCTGTGGACTTTGAGTACTTTTCCACTGTGCATGGCCCTGTGTGGGCCTGTTCCAGGAGAATAGGCCCCTGATAGCAGACAACAACTGTTTCAGCTGTGCAGTAGAGAGGTGATGTTTAAAGTTTGGCACCGCTTTGCCTATTAAACAGGATCCTCACCTACTGACATCAGGGGCCTAAGGACTAGTGGTTCCACTCAGGTCACTCAGCCACTCATGATAGGGGTCCAAGGATAACTGGTACCTCCCAGTCCTTACAACTTAAAACATTGGGTGTCCATGGTCTGTGGGCAGAATCCACCCATCTGTATGCTCTAGGGAACAGGAACACACTTTTCTCAGAGACACTTGGGGGTCAATTCTCAGCACCCTGCTTGTGCAGAGCACAAGTCCCGCTGTAATTAGATACCGGTACCTACACCAATCGCCCCTGCCACTCTAAAAATGTAGGACAGAGCCTGTACCACACCCTTGATGATCAATGACCTGGACACCTGAGCTGAATTCATACAAGAAAAGTGAATGGACTCCTAAATTGATATACCTGGTGACAGCTCTAGCCATCTAGGGACAGGACATCAGAGCTCCAAATGTGAAAATAATCAAGCTAGCTCACTCAAGCAACCCATTTGGATATATCAAAATGAAGCAAAGCAAGAAGCTACAATACAAACCTCTATCTGCAGATAACTTGAGCTTATACACAGAAACCCCCCCCCCAAAAAATCCAGAAGAAAACTATTTGAACTAATAGAAGGGTTCAGCAGAGTATCAGGATAAAAGATAAACATACAAAAATCAGTTGGATTCCTCTACAGCAACAAAAAGAACATTGAAGAAGAAATCACCAAATCAATACCATTCACGGTAGCCCCCAAGAAGACAAAATACTTAGGAATAAATCTTACCAGAGGTGTAAAAGACTTATACAAAGAAAACTGCAAAACACTTCTGCAAGAAACCAAAAGAGACCTATATAAGTGGAAAAACATATCTTGCTCATGGATAGGAAGATTTAACATTGTAAAAATGTCTGTTCTACCAAAAGCTATCTATAGATTTAATGCAATTCTTTTTTTAATGAGATGGAGAAACAAAGTACCAACTTCATATGGAAGTGAAAGAGGGTCCGAATAAGTAAAGCATTAGTATAAAGGAAGAACAAAGTGGGAGGCCTTGCTTTACCTGATTTTAGAACCTTTTATACCTCTGCAGTAGTTGAAACAGCCTGGTACTGGCACAACAGATACGTAGACCAATGGAACAGAATTGAGAATCCAGTCATAAATCCATCCACATATGAACAGCTAATATTTGACAAAGGCCCAAAGTCTGTTAAATGGGGAAAAGACAGTCTTTTTAAAAAATGGTGCTGGCATAACTGGATAACCTTCTGCAAAAAAATGAAACAAGACCCACACCTCACACCATGCACAAAATAGAACTCAAAATGGATTGAAGACCTAAATATAAAATCTTAAACGATAAAGATCATGGAAGAAAAAATAGGGACAACGTTAGGAGCCCTAATACATGGAATAAACAGTATACAAAACATTACTAGCAATGCAGAAGAAAAAGTAGATAGCGATGAGCTCCTAAAAATCAAACACTTATGCTCATCCAAAGACTTCACCAAAAGAGTAAAAAGATTACTTACAGACTGGGAAAAAGTTTTTATCTATGACATTTGCAATCAGCACCTGACCTCTAAAATCTACATGATACTGCCAAAACTCAGCTACAAAAAGACAACCCAATTAAAAAATGGACAAAAGATAAGAACAGGCACTTCACTAAAGACATTCGGGTAGCTAACAGATATATGAGGAAATGTGCACAATCATTAGCCCTTAGAGAAATGCAAATCAAAACTACGATCAGATTCCATCTCACTCCAACAATGCTGGCATTAATCCAAAAACACAAAATAATAAATGTTAGAGAGGTTGTGGAGAGACTGGGACACTTACACACTATTGGTGGGAATGTAAAATGGTACAACCACTTTGGAAATCGATTTGGTGCTTCCTTAAAAAGCTAGAAATAGGCTACCATACGATCCAGCAATCCCACTCCTTGGAATATATCCTAGAGAAATAAGAGCCTTTAGACAAGCAGATATATGTACACCCATTTTCATTGAAGCACTGTTTATAATAGCAAAAAGATGGAAGCAACCAACGTATCCCTCAGTGGATGAATGGATAAATAAATTATGGTATATTCATTTATATTCACACAATGGAATACTATGCATCGATAAAGAACAGTGATGAATCTGTGAAACACTTCATAACATGGAGGAATCTGGAAGGCACTATGCTGAGTGAAATTAGTCAGTTGCAAAAGGACAAATATTGTATAAGACCACTATTATAAGAACTCAAGAAATAGTTTAAACAGAGAAGAAAATATTCTTCGATGGTTATGGGGGGGAGGGAGGGAGGGAGGGACAGGGGTATTCTCTAATTAGATAGTAGATAAGAACTACTTCAGGTGAAGGGAAAGACAACATACATATAGGCAAGGTCAGCACAACTGGACTAAACCAAAAGCAAAGAAGTTTCCCGAAGAAACTGAATGCTTCGAAGGCCAGAGTAGCAAGGGCAGGAGTTTGGGGACCATGGTTTCAGGGAACATCCAAGTCAATTGGCATAATAAAATCTATTAAGAAAACATCCTGCATCTCACTTTGGAGAGGAGCATCTGGGGTTTTAAACGCTAGCAAGCAGCCATCTAAGATACATCAATTGGTCTCAACTCACCTGGACCAAAGAAGAATGAAGAACACCAAGGACTCAAGGTAATTATGAGCCCAAGAGACAAAAAGGGCCACATAAACCAGAGACTACATCAGCCTGAGACCAGAAGAACTAGATGGTGCCTGGCTACAATCGATAACTGCCCTGACAGGCAACACAACAGAGAACCCCTGAGGGAGCAGAAGAGCAGTGGGATGCAGACCCCAAATTCTCATATGAAGACCAGACTTAATGGTCTGACTGAGACTAGAAGGACCTCGGTGGTCAGGGCCCCCAGAATTTCTGTCAACCCAGGACAGGAACCATTCCCGAAGCCAACTCTTCAGACAGGGATTGGACTGGACAATGGGATAGAAAAAGATGCTGGTGAAGAATGAGCTTCTTGGATCATGTACACTCTTGAGACTATGTTGGCATCTCCTATCTGGAGGGGAGATGAGAGGGTAGAGGAGGTTAAAAGCTGGTGGAATGGACACAAAAAGAGAGAGTGGAGGGAAGGAGTGGGCTGTCTCATTAAGGGGAGGGCAACTAGGAGTATATAGCAAGATGTATTTAAATTTTTGTATGAGAGACTGACTTGTAAATTTTCACTTAAAGTACAAAAAAAAATTTTTTTTAAATGATACTGGTGAGGAATGTGTTTCTTAGCTTGAGTAGACACATGAGACTAAGGGAGCAGCTCCTATCCGGAGGTGAGATGAGTAGGCAGAGGGGGCTAGGACCTGGTTAAATGGACTTGGGAAATACAGAGTGAAGAGGAGGACTGTGCTGTCACATTATAGGGAGAGCAACTAGGGTCACATAACAATGTGTATGTAAGTTTTTGTATGAGAAACTGGCTTGAATTGTAAACTTTCACTTAAAGAACAATTAAAGGAAAGAAAAGAAGAATGTTCACAACAGGAACAATAAGCAACATTATGATAAATGGAGAAAAGTTTGACATTGTCAAGGATTTTATTTTTCTTTGATCCACAATCAACGCCCATGGAAGCAACAATAAGGAAATCAAAGGACATATTACATTGGGCAAATCTTCTGAAAAAGACCCCTTTAGAGTGTTCAAAAGCAAAGATGTCACTTTAAGGTGCAACTGACCCAAGCCATGATATTGTCAATCACCTCATAGGCATGCGAAAGCTGGACAATGCATAAGGGCAATGCAGAAGAAAGGCAAGTCTGTCTTAGAATACAGTCAGAGTGCTCCTTGGAAGAGAGGATGAAGAGACTTCATCTTGCATACTTTGAACATGTTATCAGAAGGGGCCAATCCCTGGAGAGAACGTCATGCTTGGTAAAGTAGAGGATCAGTAAACAAGAGGAAGGCCTTCCATGAAATGGAATGACAAAATGGCTGCAGCAACGGACTCAAGCATTGCAATGATTTAAGGATGTCGCAGGACCAGACAATGTTTTGTTCTGTTGTACTTAGGGCCACTATGAGTCAGGACTGACTCAAGGGCACCTAACAACAACAAAAACAGAAATATTGTCGAGTATAATTTCACTGGAATCATGGAGATGGAAATCAGACTTAAGTGGCCTAAAGTTTGAGTGGGAGGAAAAGTTGAGCCTGTGAATATAAGCAAATCCTTAAAGATGTTTTATGTGATATATAACTAAAAGAGATATTTCAATAAAAAAATGGATCATGTTAATTGGAAACAAAGCCTTCTCAGGATCAAACTATTGAAGTCTTTAATGTTTAAGATCTCTACCTTTATCAACACCATGAGTAAAGATGATGGATATGGTCCCTGAAAAATATCTTGATGGTTCCCGTGCAGGATGATACTGGGAACACAGAAGAAGATGACCAGAACAAGGCATACACAGGACCACAAGAATTGGAGAACTATATTCCTCCCTACTCAGACCATAGAGAATTAAAGTTAATCCATGGAATGATTGGTGACTGTATTCAACAGTGATAAATGTACTGAGAGAGCCGATAGAGAAAATGGACAGGGAACTGGGCTTCAGAAGTGTTCCTAGATACAGACACAAAAATCACTGCTTCTGGATTCTTTAAGAGTCACTCAGAACATTTCAATTAATTGGGCCCAAGTGGTCTTTCTTTTATACTTCTGAAACAATACTAAAATTTACTCATTCATCATTCTCTCTTGATACTTTTCTGCTGTTTTTTGTTTTGTTTTTTCTTTCTCTCAAACAGAAGGTCAAAAAGTGTACTCAATAATATTTTCATATTAAGGTCAATAATGCAGGGAAATATTGATTCAGACACAGAATATATATTAGATCTAAAGTAATCTTGAACTCTAAATCTTAAACATTGAAGACCTTCACAAGGTATAACCAATAGCTTCACTAGGTTGTTGACCTGATGACTCTTTTGGTTTCACATTTACTGGTGATGGTTAAAAGAAAAATCCAGAGATCTGATAGGAATCGTCTGACCTGAATTTAGTTACCACATTCTGCAGCATGTCAACATAAATATAAAACAAAATCATACTTGTTTTTCCTCTGTACTGAAAAGATAGGATTTGCTACTTTGTGTTGTAGTGAAAATATTTATAACAAAACATTTGCCATTTCAACCTATTTTTTTTTTTTTTCAGGTACAACTCAGTAACATCGATTACATTTCATCAGGCTGTGCAACCATCACCAATATCTGTTTCCAAATTTTTCATCATCCTTAACAGAAACTAAATGTCCCTATATTTACTATTATTGATGTTTGGGTCCAGTATCTTAAAGACAAAATATTGCTAGCAACATTTAAGTTTAAAATTCTACATTAATATGAGATTATTATAAATATCACATAACATAAAGGGAAGGGAAAGAAAGTTGCTTCTTAGAGTTCCTTTTAACTACACTTTCTGTTTCTTGAATTTCTTAAGGATTCTGTCACGAATCTGTTTGGTCTTGACACTGTAGACAATGGGGTTCATGAGGGGTGGGACCAGCAAGTAGACATTGGCCATGAGCACATGGACAATTGGGGAAGCATTTTGTCCATAGCGGCGGATCATAGATAACCCAATCATAGGTGTGTAAAAGGTGAGTACAGCACAGATGTGGGATATGCAGGTATTGAGGGCTTTGATCCTTTCTGACTTGGAAGCTATACTCAACACTGTGACAAGGATGAGGAGGTAGGAGAGAAGGAGGAGCACTGAATCAAGTCCCATGGAGCAGATGACCACCAAGAGGCCATAGATGCTGCTGACCTGGTGGCTGGATACAGTTGTCTTTATGAGGTCCTGGTGTAGACAGAAGGGATAGGAGAGAATATTGACAGCACGATATTGAAGCCTCTTCAGAAGGAAGGAAGCTGGAAAGACCAGAGCCAGGGCCCTTCCAGTAACTGTCAACCCAATGCCAATAATTACACCATTGGTTAGAATGACTGCATAACGCAGGGGTTCTCTGATTGCTACAAAGCGATCAAAGGCCATGGCCAACAGTACAGCTGATTCAATAATGGAGAAAACATGAATGAAATACATCTGGACCAGACAGGCATTGAGGGGAATTTCCCGGGCATGGAACCAGAAGACTTTGAACATGGTGGGCAAGGTAGTAGTGGATAGACCCAGGTCAGTGAATGCTAGCATTGACAGAAAGTAGAACACTGGTTGGTGGAGGGAAGACTCAGTTCTGATGATAAAGAGGATGGCAATATTTCCTGCAATTGATGTGGCATAAACCAAGAAGATAGGAAGGGAAATCAAGCTATATATGCTTTCAAGTCCTAAGAAGCCTGTCAGGAGGAAGCGGGGGTATAGGCCAGAGCTGTTAAAAACAGACATTCTGCTGATAGAGGCAACCTCAGTCTAGACAGGGAGACAAGAACATGGAACAGTTAAGATAAAAGTCATCACTGTATCAAGAAACAATGCTTTTATGCGTGCTGTTCTGTGTTCATTTTTAACTATTCATCTGCTTATTGTATGTAATCACCACCTATATTTATTATTTTACCAATTAATTTATTATTTTTATTGCACAAGAATTTACTGAGAACATACTTTGTAAAAGGAAATCTGGTAGTGCTAGAAAATATAGAAATATATAAGAAATGCCTTCAAAAGCTTAATTGAAAATAAAGTGTTAGTTTAATACAAGATGTTATAAAAATACCTTAGATTAGAGGAAACTAATATGACCCATGGAAGTCAGGGAAGATTTATTGTAGGCAATTCATGAGATAGGTCTCAAAAGACACACTTATGAGCTAGATAGGAACAAAGGGCTCTGTTGGGCATTATGATGATTGACATCCAAGAAATGCATAAAGGTATTAGAGAATATCAAGTGTAAGCAAATATAATTTAGCAAAGTTATAGGGTAGGGTGGCTCTTTAGGTTTTTGATAGAGCTAAGACTGAATAGAAGGGGACCCAAATTTCTGAAGGAACTTGTGTCCAAATGTAAAATCTTGAGCTAAATCTTAGAGGACAAAGGTAATCATTGTAATAAAAAGTAAATGATTTGACCAGGTTTATATTATTATTTTTTTTTTTTTAATATCAAACTAGAACCAGTGTTAAGAATGGTCTGAAGGCTGATAATAGAGAAAGCAGGGAATCCCTTTAGTAGGCTATTACAATAATAAAAAAGTGTATGAAAGCCAAATTTTAAAAGTGGGGCTGAAGAAAGATAAATAGGTATAAATACTACATAGGGAGAAGAAAGTACCACAAACATTGGTCAGTGATCATGTGATTAAAATGAGAAAAAAGAAAGGAAAGTAGGACAATTTAAGCTATCTGGCAATTTTTGCTGTCATTTATTTAAACAAATGAACAAACAAAACTCTACAGGAGGCCTGCATGGAAAATTATTTAAACCAGGGGATAAGATTAATTCACCTTGGCCTTGTTAAATTTGAGGTATTTATGTCAAGAGAATAGTGGTGTATTGGGAGTCATTAAAAAAAAAAAAAACCAAAAAAATTTTTGTTTTTGTTTTTTTTTAATGACTCCCAATACACCACTATCCTCTTGACATAAATACCTCAAAAGGAATCCTAAAAAGGAATTTAATCCTAGTTAAAGCGATTTTTGACCAATGTCTAACAGAGCAAAGAGAAAAAATACATACATATGTATATAATTTGCACAGAAAAAGAAAGAAACAGAAATAAAACAATGCCAGCTTATATGAAAAAATAATAGGAGAACTTTGTTTGGGACCCAGTCACCTCAACAGATGGAATTATGTTGTAGGGAACATAAGAAGCAGAGTTTATCATGAACTTGGGAAGATGCATCATTATTGTAGGAGACCTCAGTTGTTAACAAGATGAATGCCACCCAATTCTGTTACTCTGGGCACCAAGTGGCACTAAAAAGTTTTCACTTAACATATTTTCTTTTGAAGTTTTGTCAGAATTCATGTAACCTATTTTCTCAACTTATCTAGCTCCATCAACTCACAATTTGTAGTTCTCTCTGACAGACTTTAACATACAGTAACCCTTTTCCTAACACACTTCAGGGATCATAAAGACATTTATACTCTGACACCATTTTTCTTCCTTTTTAGGAGAAGATACAATGAAGAGAAAAATCAACTTACATTCTCTCATCCTGTGACTGATACATTAATCATAGCATATTAGACAATACTGGTCTTTATATTTCCCTCACTTTTCTAGCTTTTCATGTCATGACCTCCTCCTGGTCTCCTTTAACATTACTTAATAATTATTCTGTGTATTTTCTTCCAGACTGAGCTCTTACTTTGAACATTACAAAATATCTAGACATAACCCTCTGTGCCCAGGTATGCAAGTATGCTAGGTTTTTCCTCTAGATCACTCTCTAGTCTTCCTTAGAAAAGCCTATTACTTAGGTTGTTCTTAATCCATCTTTCAAAAGTGGTTCTGTTGACAAGGTTCCTATTCTCAGTGACAACTTTTGAGCCAGAGAGAGTGTGATGATGACTGCCATTCACTCCTCTACAGCTTTAGACAGATTACTAAACATTATTAAGCATTAAAAACTGGGAATTATAATATGTTATATAATACTTAAAGAGATTCAAGAAAACATTTAAAGTGATTGACACATTGACTGAGACACAGAAAATACTTTGAACTTATGTGAAGTAAAATTGAGAAAATGAAGCAACCACAATCTTAAACATATCAGCCATATACTGCAGTGATCCTAATGCAGGTGTGATCTGGTATGCCCAAGCTATCACTTAAAAAAATGTCATCCCAAGGGGGCTTCACTTGAGAATTATCTTGCCTAATTGGAAACTCTGTGGGGCAGTTCTACTCTGTCCTATAAGGTTGCTATGAGTCGGAATTGACTCAACGGCACTGGGTTTGGGTTTTAATTTCCTTTTTGGATCATAATGTTGCTAAATGTATATGATACATAAAGATAATGTTGATGATGGTTTGAGTGCCTTGAGGCACTCAAACCATCATCAACATTATCTTTATCATTGTAAACATTATAAATTTTAATTAATATCAGAGAGCAAAATTTTGGGAGACCAGAAATTTTGGACATGGATTTCCGTTGTGAGTACTGTCTGTACAATGGCATGCCAGAAATCTTCGGAGCAGCCTTTGAGGATGCAAGTTTAGTTCATTTGGAGGAATAGCAATCGGTACCTCTCTGACCTGTCCCAGAGCAGTAATTTCACTTGAGCAGTTGTCGCTCCTATCTCTTGATTTTCCCTTCCAATTCCTGAATTCTTCAAGTACGTACTGCTCTCAAATGCATTTCCTTACCCATTTGTCTCACCTCAAAGCCTTCTTTCTGGGGCACCTGTGTCCGCAAGTACACACAAATCATTGTCCTGCTTCAGGTGCCTGAGTTTCCAGTCCACCAGTCCTAGGGATTTCTTGTAAGTAGAGGAAGCCACTGAAGGTGGACTTAAGAGGAAAGGAGAATAAAACACACGGTGGTTCCTAAAGAAAATAGTTCTTCAAAGACATAGGTGTCTTGAGTGAGGCATCAGTCTCTCCTTCAGTGACTCCAGAGCCAAGCTAGCTTTTTTTGCCTCCAGCATCCTTGACTCTATACTTCTGTGCTTTAACTGCTCTACCCTGTGTGATCCCTCTTGACTAGTCCATTCCCTCAGGACCAGGCTTTGTCTCAACACAGCCTCTTGTGAGGATAAATTATGCCACTGCAATTGAAGCCATCTCTCCTGATCAGGGACAGGAGATAGTCATCCCCACTCTAAAACCTGAGAGTCCAGATTAGGCAGCAACAGGGAAGTGTTCCTTGGAATATCTGATGGAGAATATCACAGGTTCAGCCTGTCAGAGTACTGCAAAAGAAAAATTCTGTGCTCTGAATAAACAGATATGTTGGCTATGGAAGCCTATAAAATTTAATCAGAGTCTTATTTTTGCAACTGCAAGACAAGAATAATGAAACCCACTTTGTTGAGCTGCAGTAAGAAACACAAAAATATGGATGTAAAGTACATATTTATTGCTTAAAAGTAGTATTTATGATAAAAATCATAAAAAAATCAAGAGTTTTATTATTATTATTATACAATTAGACCATAATACTTAATATGTTCAGTCACTCAACAGAAAGGTGGACATTCCATTATCTTCATCCAGCAACAAGTCCTAGTCAAACTGGTCTACAAATATGACTCTTTGAGGCATTATTTCCACAGTAAAAGTGCCACCTTGCAATTATGAGCTGATCTATTGAATGGAAAGAGACCCTAGTGGCACAGTGGTTAAGCGCTTGGCTGCTAACCACAAGGTTGGCAGTTCAAACCCACCAGATGCTCAGTAGGAGAAAGATGTGGCAGTGTGCTCACGTAAAGGTTACAGCCTTGGAAACCCTGGAGCATTCTAATTTGTCCTATAGGGTCGCTATGAGTCAGAATCAACTCAATGGCAATGTTTTTGTTTTGTTCTGTGTTGTTTTTTTGTTATATGGAAAAGACAAAAGTGTAATGGAATACAAAAAAGAGGTATACCCCCATATTATCAGTATCTAGCAAAGAAATAAATTTCCCAAATGGTGCAATTGTAAAGGGCATTTTATGTATTCACTCCCAAATTACACAAGTATTAGATATGAGAGTTGGAATGGGATTGGCAAATCTCCTTTGATTGAGATAAAATCCACCTCTCTGCTTATACTCTGTCTCCGCTGCTCTTCACATTTCACCTCTAGGAAATTCATCTCATCTCTTATTGGTGCTATTCCCCAAGGCCAATTCTTTTTTTTCGCCTCATAACTCATAATTGATCAACATCTCTATATCTGCAATTTAAAATACCTCTCAGATCCATCATTTTGGTTTCCACTCTTCAATGCCAGATAAAGTCAAGTAATTTCCAATGAAATATCAATTCAGGGAATTTTTTAAACCCAAATAATAGAGACTAGTAAGAAATTTTGTGCTGATTATTTATACAATTTGAATTTGAATTAGGTAACTGACTTAATGCATTTTAAAATTTTAACACAAATAGCATAAGTAGCAAGAATTTGATCCTAGATGTATATGAAATGTGCTACTCTCACCTGAGCCAGGTAAGAGCCTCCGAGATCCCTTCTGTCTGTCCTTATGCTAAAGGCCTATAGCAGAGGAGCCAAAGTAGCTAATTCACTTCCTTTCCAGAGCAAACAGTTAAGCACTCAATTTCTAGCCAAGAGGTTGATGGTTCGAACTTCCTTAGAAGAACTTCAGAAGACAGGCCAAACAATCTACTTCTGAAAAGTCACAGCCTTGAAAACCCTATGGAGTAGTTCTACTCTGCACAAATGGGGTTGCCATAAGTCAGAACTGACTCAACGGCAGCTAACAACAAACAACAACAGGCTCGTACACGGGTCTGGCCTTCCTATTAAGATTTACCAAGTCAAAAAACATGGCTCCCCTTGTATTCTTAACTTGTTCCATTCACCTGAGAAAGGGTGTTCTTGAGAATTTTATTTTGCTCTTCACTCATATCAAAGGTTTTTTGGAGAACCAGTTTTTTCTGAAGCAGAACTTGAGGTGAAATTTAGTGTCATATGTTTATTATGGAGAGCCCTGGGAATCAGCAGCTTATGAAAAAAGAGGAAAGAAGCTGAATACAGTAGGAAAAAAAAAAGTGAGCTGTGACATAGCCCTGATGACAGCCTCAGCCAACACCACAGGCAGTTCTGGAGATAAAATTATTCAACTGAATTGTTCTACATTGGACCAAAAGGCCTTTATGCATTTATAGCTCAGCCATTGGATGGGAAATACCAGGTTGGGCATGATCTTGGTCATGACAGATTTCTGCAGCTGAGGTAATCATTGAAGGGATTGACAGCTGAAGGACCTCTGCTGACAGTGCTCCCAACAGCTGAGACAGCAATTCCATTATTAAAGGGGGAGCTGGGTAGTGTACCTCCATGTCCATCATGACACATGTCAGAGCCCATTATCTTTTTTAGGTAACATGAGATGGATTGGCAAGCCTTAAGTTTCTCCTAGAGACTGGAGTATGTTACTAAAATATGCTCTTTTTCAACTTTTTCCTTTTACTTATATGCCCTAATCTTCCAGAATACCTTTCCCGAGAGGTATGCTAGCAAAAGTTTAGCAACCAGCTCTCTAGGAAATTTTTAAAAGCCTTAGTTTGTAGTGTTTGCTAATTTCTGTGGTGTAAATGCTTCCATCAAGACCAATTTCACAACACCAACCTGAACGTGGAGCTGGAACAAAATATGTACGGTCAGCTTTCATGAGCCAGTAAAGCCAGTTTCTGGGCACTACTTTCTTTCCCACTGTGCTCAGCTTGTAAGAATGAATTTGACCCACAAGGTACAACTAAAGCGTCAATTACTTTAATCCTTGATTCCTAAATCCTCAAGTAAAATTGACCACCCTTAGTTTTGTACCATGTACCTATATCAATTTAACATCTGTTTGCGCTAAATTGTACTAATTTTACGTATGTATCTCCACCTCTAAACATTAGTTCTTTAACACAAAGACTGTGCATTTTATCTTTTATATATCCATAGTATTGAAAGCAACAACTGTCACAATAGATGTTTCATATTTCTCAATATATTATTTTGATGAAACAATAGGCAATAGCATTTCACTTGCAACTATTTTCTGAGTGCTCATAATTGTTTGGGGAGAGGAGCCCTGTAATGATATGCTAGTGCAGCTGTCATGCCCTCTCCTTAAGAAGTTTGCAGTTCAGCTAAGAAGAAAGTACATAAAACCCACATATACATGAAATAATAAAACATCAACAGTGAAACCATGGGGGTATATCACCCTAGTGAAGAAGAACAAAGTGATAGGTTGGCAACAATGAAGAAACTGAGAAAGACACAATGGCACATGAGATCCACACAGTCATGTAGGATAGGAGGAGAAGATATACCAAAAGATGAGGACAGAGTTTGTATATATCTCCCAATCCACTCATAGAATAAGAGATGAAATACTGTCCTCTAACCTACACAATTGCCCATATGTTTGCAGATGTACTACTAGGTTTACTTGGGCAGCAGCCATGTGTCCATCTTCAGTAAACTGTGGGAGCTTATAGATATACAGCAGTAATAGGATAAAGGACACATCTTTGCCCAGTGATGAGGTGAGGACTTAGTCCATAGCCAACGGCCACAGTAATAATTCAAAATCCTGCCAAAAACTCAAATTTCAAACTTGCCTCAAGAAGTCAGAAATCTGGGCAGTAAAAGTTATGATATCATGGCATGAAAAGTCAAACATGGATAAATTTATTTAAAAGAGAAGAAAGAAAGCGATTGAGATTGATCTCTGGGTTTTACATTACTAAAAAGAGAAATTATTATGTAAATGTAGTTACATTTCACAAGTAACATTATTATTAGCTTTAATAATAACAATAATTCAATAATGTTAACAAATTTGCAATTTTTTTAACTCAATCTCTTTTACTTGTATTTCTTCTTGTAAACCTTATAATACTCTTGGGGACAGAGAGGGTTATAATTCTTATCAAAAAATGACCAAGAGTAACCTGAATCTCATAAAGGTTAAGGAAATTAAAGTTGCAAATCTAGGTGCAGTGGTTAAGAACTCAGCTGCTAACCAAGAGGTCAGCATTTCGAATCCACCAGCTGCTCATTGGAAACCTTATGGGGCAGTTCTACTCTGTCCTATAGGATTGTGATGACTCAGTATCAATTCAATGGCAATGGGTTTGATTTTCTTTTTTTTATATAGGAAGTAGGAGAATTATGAATTGTAACTAAATAATCTATCTCCAGATATTTAAGTCCTGACTTTACTAAAATAGCTGCCTCAAGTTTTTCAGTAGGAAAACTGGATGATCAAGGTTAACTAAAGCCTCCTCCCTATTCCAAACTTGCGGAGAATGCCTAGACGAATCTGCTTTGTCCTGACACTGTAGACAACAGGGTTAAGCACTGGAGGAAGAAGCAGATAGATGTCAGCCATGAGGACGTGAACTATGGGAGACAGATGCTTCCCAAAGCGATGGACCATTGATACTCCAATGACTGGCACAAAGAAGATGAGCACCACACAGATATGAGATACACATGTGTTGAGTGCCTTTAGCTTCTCTTCACGAGATGCAATGCCCAGAGCAGCATTCAGAATCAGGACATAAGAAAGAAGTATGAAGACTGAATCCACACCCAGTGTGATGAGAACTACACATAACCCATAATTGCTATTGATCCTGGCATCTGAACAGGATAATTTCAGAACATCCTGGTGCAAGCAGAAGGCATGGGAGAGAACATTTATATGGCAGTAGTGATAGCGTCTCAGTAGCAAAGGTGTAGGCAGTACAACTCCCATGCTTCGCAGCAAGCAGACCAAACCAGTCTTGCCAATTACACTGTTGGTGAGGATGGTGGAATAGTGCAGTGGATGGCAGATGGCAACAAAACGGTCAAAGGCCATGACCAGCAGCACTGAGGACTCCAGGAATGTGAAAGTGTGGATGAGGAAGAGCTGAGCATAGCAAACACTTGCCTGGATCTCCAGAGCATCCAACCATAACACAGCAAGCATGGTGGGAAGTGTGGACAGGGACATGCCCAGGTCAGTTAGTGCCAGGATGGAAAGAAAGTAATACATGGGTTGATGAAGTGAAGACTCTACCCAAATGACAGAGAGGATGGTAACATTACCAATAAATGCAACTAAGTATGCAAGACAGAATGGAATTGAGAGCCAAGAATGAACATGCTCCAGTCCAGGAAAGCCCTTCAGGATAAATATGGGCTCCATAGCATCACTGCTATTCCAGACTACCATAGTGACCTTGAGGCGCCTTACAAATAGTGGCCTTGGGCAAACTGAGAAGTGTGTTCTCTGTTATCTTTTTTTCATCCCACGAAGCTATCCCTTTTGAATGCAGGCAGTGCAATCAGGGTAAGATACATCTTTCCTCATTCTCACAGAGGGAGGTAAGTAGGAGGTGCTTCCTATAAATCTAATGTAAATAATGATTCCTAGTCGCAGAGAGCACCAAATTTTGGAACAAACATGTAGACCACAAAAATCTGATCATCTCCGACAAGAATATTGCTGGATTTGTATCAAAGACACTGGAGAATTTCAAAAAAAAGTAGAGAAAGAAAATATTTACTATATATTGTAAAGATGAAAACAGAAGAGTCATAGTAAAATACCCAGTGATTTACACAAGCTTCCTGTAAGTAATGTTCTTGAGTTAATCATTTATTACCCCTAGGCTGTCTTCTCATGCATGTCAATTGGATTCGTCCCAAGGACATAATATAATTTCCTTTGTATTTATTTTTAAATTTTTAAGTTAATAATTTACAAAATTTAACAATTTAAAATATTTAGTTATAAAAGGTGAACACCCCATTATATGAAAAGAGGAAACGAAAAAGAGAGAGAGAAAGTCCATAAAATCCCAGCACATTTTCACATTTTTTAGCTGTTTAACAGAGCAACTCAGCAACTCTTCTTAACTTAAAATTCTCATCATGGGGGTGGGGTATATATGTATGTGTATGTGTGTATATATAAATATGTATGTATATATGTATGTGTGTGTGTATATATATACAATATACATATATATAAACTAGGGTTTAAGTTCTTTTAAAATAAATCTTTAGGGAAAAGGTCACCAAATAACTATAAAAACCCCTCTAAGAATGGTTTCCTATCCTAACTGTCACAACATAAAATACAAACAGCACATTTAGCCCAAGTATCTATCACATACTATGTGTCTTAAAATTAGTAATAATTCTTGATTTCTATTCATCATTTCTCGTTTGAATTTTTCTCTCAGGATAATGCTTATAATCATGTTTTTAAAAGAATAAGACCCATTGCCATTAAGTCGATTCCAACTCATATCAACCCTATAGGACAGAGTAGGATTGCCCCATAAGGCTTCCAAGGAGCGCCTGGTGGATTTAAACTGCTGACCTTCTGGTTAGCAGCCTAAGCTCTTAACCACCGCACCACCAGGATTTCCCTCAGCGTCATAGGCTTCAGAAATCTCTGTAGCAGTGTCAGCATTTCCCTGGTCCTACCTGCTAGATTCTTGGTCTCTGACCTCTTGAGAGTCTAATAAAGACATCACCCCTAGTCTGAAGAGAAGATCTTTCCAAATGCGGCCTCAACAAGTCTTATCACTGGACTCCAGATGTCTAGCACTAATCTTTAATTTTCTCTGTTGTATAGGAGGTTTTTAAAAAACTTCCCACTCTTGACTGATTCTTACCTCCATTTTATAGACTGAGGATTGAAATTTCTCAGGATGCACATCCTGTAATTCGAAATAGGGGCTTTGGTTTGGAACCTATACCTGATGAACAGAAGGAAACACTGAGCCACCCACTCCGGATAATAAGAAAGATGTCTCTTTCTTTCCTCTCAAGTCCAAGTATCCATAATACTCTGAGTAGACACCTCCCTGATGTTCTTGTTTTCTCCTGCTCCCAGCAGTCTAAACTGAACTTTAACTGGGGTTCTTACCTTGGAAAAAGCAGTCTGCTATTCACCATGTTCTACACCTGTCAGGCTCAATACTTATTCAGAGCATTTGTTTATTTATTTCCCCTCAAGCAACACTTTTATCTCTAGTCTTCAGTGTCTACCAAAGTTTCTGATTTCCTTTTATCTTCTTCCTCACTCAGAAACTTTTGTTCTTCTTCCTTGTTCTAAAGCTCAGCTCATCAAAACACTCTAGACATTAAATATGAACTGCACATAACACACACATACTATGATATTATTGTGCCCACAATGGAGTAGTCTCCTTTACCTTATGCTAGGCAATTGTTCCATGCTTTAAAAAAAAAAAAAAACTCCAACCATGATCTATATCAGATTTTCTCCAATCCTCAGAGAAGTCGAAGGAAATAAAGTGGATCACCATTCTTTAGAATTGTCTCTCTGTTCTGTGTCCTCTATGTGTGAATTAAAATTTTCAGAAAACTTTAATAGACCTGACTCTTGATTTGAAGTTAAGACAGGTAGGAATATCCCTAGTTTGTACTTTTCGCTTTCTTGTTTTTCTGTCTCACTGCCCCATTTGTCTTATCTTTCACTTTTTGTCAGTCACATATAGCTATCTCTGTTCATTTTCTTCTGACTCTATTTCTGTGTCATTAACAATGATCTTTGTGGTTCTTTGTTTATCTTAATACAGCTTAGCCACAGTGATTTTTAAAGAGAAATGATACAGAGTAAGAGTGGTGAAAAGACTGTTCCCAAGGGCAGAGGCGTGAAGAAAATCTTGTCACACACTCACCTCTTCCAAGAAATTAAGGGAGAATCACTGAACATGAAACCGTATACTTTCAGCCTCTCTAGCTCCAAGGGTGCAGTCTTCAAAAACTATCTTCCACTAACCAATCTGTGTTAACATTGGTTAAAAAAAGAAAAATTAGAACATGAAATTATGATGTGTCATAAATTTCAAAATTTTTCACAGAATGGATGGTACTGAGGATGGCACATATTTTTCTACTCTGTATAAATTATACCACTCGTCTGTCACTTTGTTTTACTGTGGTGGCTTATGAGTTACTGTGTTGCTGGAAGCTGTGCCACCATGATTTCAAACACCAGCAGGGTCACCTATGGTGAACAGGTTTCAGCGGAGCTTCCAGACTAAGGCAGATTAGGAAGAAGGGACTGGTGATCTACTTCCAAAAAAATTGGCCAGCAAAAGCCTTACAAATAGCAGTGGAATGTTGTCTGACACAGTACTGGAAGATGAGCCCTTCAGGTCAGAAGGCACTCAAAATACGACTGGGGAAGAACTTCCTCCTCAAAGTAGAGTCGACTTTAATGACACGGATGGAACCAAGCTTTCAGGATTTTCGTTTTCTGAGGTGGTTCAATTCAAAATGAAAACATCCATTAATAATCAGAACATGGAATGTATAAGGTATGAATCTAGGAGAATTGGAAGTGGTCAAAATGAAATAGAAGCCCGTGAGGGAGCAGGAGAGTAGTGGCATGCAGATCCCAAATTCTTGTAAAAAGACCAGAATTAATAGTCCGACTGAGATTAGAAGGACCCCAGCGTTCATGGTCCCCAGACCTTCTGTTAGCCCAAGACAGGAACCATTCCCAAAGCCAAATCTTCAGGCAGGGATTGGACTGGACTATGGGATAGAAAATGATACTGGTGAAGAGCAAGCTCTTTGAATCAAGTAGACACATGAGACTACGTAGGCAGCTCCTGTCTGGAGAAGAGATAAGAAGGGAAGAGGGGGGCAGAAACTGGGTGAATGGACACAAAAAGAGAGAGTGGAGGGAAGGAGTATGCTGTCTCATTAAAGGGAGAGCAACTAGGAAGGTATATATAAATTTTTGTGTGAGAGGCTGACTTGGTTTGTAAACTTTCACTTAAAGCACAATAAAAATAAAAAATTAGAATTAAAAAAAGAAACATGCAAAGCCTTTTGAGTCCTAGGCTTGAGTTGAGCACTCTATTGCTTCTACCTCATTCTACTGGCCAAAACAAGTACATGGGGAGTCTAGAGTCAAGAGGCAGAGTAGGTCAGTATTCTGATCATGTCAAAGTTACATGGGAAGGGACATGGACACAGGGAGATGAAAAAAATTGAGCTGTTAAAGCAATAAATCTGCTTCATGAGTTCAAGATCCTTATTCTATAATAGACTCTCTTCCAAGGCCATAATAATTCTTTCCATCCTTTCAAATCTTATGGGAACAAATTTTCAGAATTTAGATCCTGTACTACCATTCTTGGTTTTTTTTTTTTGGTCTGGTTATTTGCAATATGAATTAGAGCTAGATAACAGTAACACCTTTTTACATTAGGTTTTGCGCTATAATACACAAAGCAAAAAAAAAAAATCTTTATACTGTAATGTCAAGTTCTATAAATGATAATTTCTTACCTAAAAAGGTATTTACAGTAATGTTAATTTCTCTGAGTGATAATAATAATCTCTTACCTAAAAAGGTACATTCATACATAAACCTGTATAAATACAGAGAAACAGAATAGTCTGCTTGATATTAGAACAATACAAATGTAATCTGTACAGTCTATGAATCAGAATGGTATGCATGTGTGGTATACATTAAGTAACACAATTTAAAATCTAAATATTCTCAATATAACCCCACTCACTGCCGTCGATTCCGACTCATAGTGACCCTATAGGACAGAGTAGAACTGCCCCATAGAGTTTCCAAGGAGCGCCTGGTGGATTCTAACTGCTGACCTCTTGGTTAGCAGCCATAGCACTTAACCACTACACCACCAGGGTTTCCATTCTCAATATAGTAAATAAAATAAAACAGGTTGCCAAAAAAAAAAAAAAAATGAAATGGAAGGCATAAAGATCAATGTCTTAGGCATTAGTGAGCTGAAGTGGACTGGTATTGGCCATTTTGAAATGGAAAATAATATGGTCTGCTATGCTGGGAATGACAAATGAAGAGGAATGGCATCTCATTCATCATCAAAAAGAGCATTTTAAGATCTATCCTGAAGTGCAACACTGCCAGTGATAGAATAATATCCATATACCTACAAGGAAGACTAGTTAATACCACTATTATTCAAACTTATGCACCAACCACTAATGCCAAAGATGAAGAAATTGAAGACTTTTACCAACTCCTGCCGTCAAAAATTGATCAAACATGCAATCAAGATACATTGACAATTACCGGTGATCGGAATGCAAAAATTGGAAACAAAGAAGGAGGTTTAGTAGTTGAAAAATATGGCCTCGGTGATAGAAATGACTCAGGAGATAGCATGATAGAGTTTTTCAAGGACAGCGGCTTCTTCATCGCAAATACATTTTTTTCAACAACATGAACAGCAACTATCCAAGGGGACATCACCAGATGGAATATACAGGAATCACATTGACTACATCTGTGGAAAGAGATGATGGAGAGGCTCAATATCATCAGTCAGAAGAAGGCCAGGGGGCAACTCTAATAGACCCAGTTTCTCCTGGGACGTAGAATTAGGGATTTGTGTCAGAGCCTGCAAGATCCCCAGAGATGAAGGGAAAGTAAACAGTCCTCGCTACAGCTGTGCAAAGAGCATATGATCACAGTCTTGGTGATTATAGAAATATGTCCCCATTTCCATTTGCCACTCTCAGTTCTTGCAGCCGTTATAATTTTCACTTCTCAAATGAACATAAGAGACTGAACTCATGATAACTCTTCTGACTCACAAGGATATTGAAATTTTGGCTTTTATTATTCATTTGTTTAGTAGCTATGTATTAAGCAAGAACAGTATTCAAATCTCCACAGCAAGCACTGAAAAGGCAAAAAAGATTTTCTAGCTCATCGTTGTTTCCACTGTGCTTAGCATGAAGCGTGGGCTTCCTATATATATCTATATATCTATGTTCATATATATAAATATACCTTTGTATTTATAAACTTAGAAATAGATGATCAGTTTCCATTAAAATATATCCTGGGACTTTTATTGAGAGTGTATTGAATCTATAGATCAATTTGGGGATTTGAAATATTTAGAAGATCAAGTCTTGCTATCCAAGAATACAGGTCTTTTAAATTTTTCTCAATATTGTTTTATGGTGTAAATATATTGTGTAATATATGGCAAAATAGGTTCATTCTTATATATTTGATATTAGTTTATCTAATGTATATAGTACTTATAATTTTTCTTTTTAAAAATCTTTGTAACTGTTATATAAAAACAAAATCAATCAATCTTTTTCAAAAAAACTGATAAACTTACTTTTATTTCTAATAAGTGATCTGTAGTGTAGGCTCTTTTTTTTTTTCTTTTTAGACTCTTTAGGCCTCATTTTTAGCAAATCACATCTGTGTAAGTAATGACAGTTTCTCTCCCATTTCTTTTCAACTTTTGTATCTTCATTATATTTACTGCTTTATTTATTTATGTATTTTTTTGGTCTAAAACCTCCAATAAAATGTTGGGCAAAAGTGACGAAAGCAGCGTGTTTGTCTCATTGCAGATCACACAGGTAAAGTTTTCAATATTTGACCATTAAGCATATTTGCTATAGGATTATTTATAACTACATTTACAGAAAATATTCTTCCTTTCTATTCCTCATTTACTGAGTTTTTTTTTTTAATCAAGAAAAGACACTTAGTTTTATAAAATTATTTTCTGAATCCATTGAGATAGGCATATAATGTTCCTTCATTATTCTGTCAATGGGATAAATTATATTGATTGCTTTTTAAATGCTATGTAAACATTGTTTTTCTGGAATAAAACCAAGTATGATATTTTATATTACTCTCCCTTATTTATTGCAAGATTTGCTTTGCCAATATTTTTGTTTAGGATTTTTACATCTATGTTCTTCAGTGAGAGTGGTTTAAAATTTTTCTTACTTATAATCTCTTTGTCGTGTTTCATTATCAAGATTATGCAGAGCTGAAAAATACTTTAAGAAATATTTCTTCTTATTTTTTCCTCTAGAAGATTTTGTACAAGTAGTCTCCAGATTAAGAACAAGATCTGTTCCTAAATCTGTCTTTAAGTCAATTTTGTACATAAGTCAACAGTTAGGTACAGTTCCTAACATCAAATGTTTTTCTTAGTATAGAGTATACAGTGTACGTATGTATAAAAAACATTAACGAAACACTCCCATATACACTAAAACATCTTTAACATAATAATACAGTAATAAAAATAATGTTTTGATCTGCAATGCAAAGTAGTGCCTGTTTATTATGAACCATTGTATATACATTGAATTTTTACTCTAATAGGCTTTGCAAGGGCTGATTGGTAACAACAGGTTGTACGTCTTAATTCATAACCCAGGGACTGCCTGTATATGTGTTGGCATGATTT
Organism: Loxodonta africana; assembly: GCF_030014295.1. Lineage (NCBI taxonomy): Eukaryota > Metazoa > Chordata > Mammalia > Proboscidea > Elephantidae > Loxodonta > Loxodonta africana. The sequence continues at coordinate 84,564,746 of NC_087348.1, forward strand.
CTTTATTAAATGGACATCTAGCAGTGTGTTTTTTTTGTGTGTGTGTGTGTGTGTTTCAGGTGAAAGTTTACAGCACAAATTAATTTCTCATTCAAAACTTTGTACACAAACTGTTTTGTAAAATTGGTTGCAATCCCCTCAAAGTGTCAGCACTCTCCCCCTTTCCGTTTACACCCTGGGTTCCTCATGTCCATTTGTCCAGTTTTCCTGTCCCTTCCTGCCTTCTCCTCATGATTTTGGGCAGGTGTTGCCCAATCGGTCTCATATACTTTACTGAAATAAGAAGCACATTCCCCATGTGTGTTATTTTTTGTTTTACAGGCCTGTCTAATCCTTGGCTTAAAGGTGGTCTTCGGGAGTGGGCTTCAAGTTCTGAGTTAGCGGGGTGTCCCAGGCCCATTGTCTCCAGGGTTCATCCAGTTTGTCAAACTGGTAAGTTTAGTCTTTTTCTGTGAATTTGAAATTTGTTCTAAATTTTTCACCCTGTCTTTCCGGAATCATCTATCGTGATCCCCATCAGAGCAGTCAGTATGATAGCAGGGTACCATCTAGTTCTTCTGGGCTCTGGCTGGTGGACAGTGTGTTTCATGTGTCCATTAGTCAGTCCTTTGAACTGATATTTTCCTTGTGTCTTTGGTTTTCTTCATTCTCTTTTGTTCCAAACGTGATGGAACCTATAAACCAAAAAATCAAACCCATTGCAGTCGAGTTGATTCCAACTCATAGCGACCCTGTAGGACAGAGTAGAACTGCCCCATAGAGTTTCCAAGGAGCGCCTGATGGATTTGAACTGCTGACCCTTTGGTTAGCAGCCATAGCACATAACCACTACGCCACCAGGGTTACCATTGGAACCTATAGATGTATTTTAAACAGCCACTCACAAGCTTTTAAGACCCCTGATGCTATTTACCAAAGTAGGATGTAGAACATTTTCTTTATGAACTATGTTATGCCAATTGACCTAGATGCCCCCAAAACCATATTCCCCAGCCCTCATTCCCATTAACTTGATCCCTCAAGGTGTTTGGATGTGTCTACGAAGCTTCTATGGCTTTGCTTTGTTCAAGCTGCACTGACTTCTCCTTTTTTTGTGTATTGTCTTTCCTTTCACTAAAGTTAACACTCATCTACTATCTAGTTGGTGATTTTCCCTCCCCTCCCTTCCCCTGTAACCATTGAAAATGTGTATTTTCTGTGTATAAATCTTTAATGGGTTTTTATAGTAGTGGTTTCATGCAATATTTTTCCTTTTGTGATTGACTTATTTCATTCAGCATAATGCCCTGCAGATTCATCCATGATGTGAGATGTTTCACAGATTTGTCATTGTTCTTTATAGTTGTGTAGTATTCCATTGTCTGTATGTACCATAGTTTGTCTATCACTCATCTGTTGATGGACACTTAGGTTGTTTCCATCTTTTTAGCTATTGTGCATAATGTTGCAATGAACATGAGTGTGCATATGTTTATTCATGTGATGGCTCTTATTTCTGTAGAATTTATTCCTAGGAGTGGGATTGCTGGATTATATGATATTTCTATTTCTAGTTTTCTGAGGAGGTGCCATATAGGAGTTGTTTGTAATCAGAGATTTGATAAGACGATTCAAATTTCCTTTTTTGTCAGTTTTGAAACTATTTGTGGAGAAGTTCTTAAGTATAGATTATTTTTTAAACACTCCTAGGTAATAAGTGAATAAACCATCACAGTTGGTCTCTATAACTACAATTTAAACATAACATAAATAATAACATTCCTTAAATTTTACCCATAGAGTAGTAACACGCAAAAGCTGTTTCTAATATTTTGTTATCTTGCAGGTAACTCTAGTGTTTCATGGCCATCTTTGCTAGAGTTCCCCACTCTACTACATTCTTTTCTCTTTCCCTGATCACAGTGGTTGAACGTATCAACTGCTGAGATACACCAAATAGTGAGAACAAAAACTACTTTTAAAAATCATCTTTATTGTGACTCAGAAACGTTCTGACTTTGACTCAGCTATTCTGACTAGGTGCCCTTCTTTAGGATTCAATTCAAGCAGTCCCCAAGGTTGCTTTAGTGCCTTGAGTCCTTTGTTCCTCCAATGAAACCATGAAAAGACTCTCTGTACCAGCATTAGGGCATTTTAGAAAATCATGCTTCTTTTCTCCCTGAAAGGACAGAAGGAAAAAAATGAGTAAATTCCAAGTACAATTTCCTGCCCAGATCCCCTTCCCTCCCACAGGCACAGACCGTATAGGTGCTGGATTCTTCGGATATCTTCAAGACTGAGGTGGAAGGTTCTGGGGTCCTTGTACTCATAGGTAGGGTACATTATGGAGTTCGGATTCCCAGAGTGGTACAGGCCCAGAGCATGACCTAGCTCATGAGTAGCAACCAGGAACAGATTAATTCCTAAAAGAGTGCATATAAAAGAAAAAAATAAAATAACTATGAATAGGGATGGGAGAGGGTATACGAGAAAGAAGGGCGAAGAAAGGAGAAAACAGGAATGGAGGTAATAACAAAGAGAGGGGAAGAAAAGGTCGACAGGGAGAGAAAGAGGGTAAATGTGAATCAGAATAGCTAAATATAGAGAAAAACAAACTGAAAGTAAGGAAGAAGCATGGAGAGAATTGAGAATGGGATGAATGAAAGCAGAGGGATAAGGAAAGAAAAAAAAGCACAGATGAGGATGTGTTTATTATAAGAGCATCTGCTTTCATGAATGACCCTACCTCTCCCCACTCATACAGGAAAATCTAATTCTCAGCAAACTCTTCCCATCTCACCCTGGCCACTCTGAAACCTTCCCTCCTCCCTCTTAACTGAATCTCAACCCTGAAATGGAGACCATCAACCACAACCCCTAGCCCTGCAGGGAGTTCTTGCCCTCCAGTCAGACGGGACCTTTACCCCTGTGTGAAGTTGACCAATGTTCATCCTTGTCAAAGTGGACAACTCCTGGAGTTTCAGAATGTGGTAAAAAAGCATGGCCTAAAACACCACCTCGTCCATCAAAGGGCAAACCATCTCCATGAGCTGTGAAAGACAGATAGCTCTGGTCACCATGACGATAGGGAGGGCAGGGAGGGGTGATCATGACTACCTTTCAGTGCTTGAGGGGTACTGTGCATCTCAGTACTAACGGTGGGGGTGGAGGAAGGGCTAAGGCACCATCTATGCAAAGGCATAGTTGTTTTGTGCCACTCTATTCTGACTGCTCTAACTCATAGCAAAGGAATAGAGTGGGACAAAAATCTAACTATTCCCCATCTTCTGCGGTAAAAGAGAAAGGGGTTATATGACAGACCGAATGAAGGTTACAGGTTAGACATGAAAACCGCTTCCCAAAATGGAAAGGAATGGAGGAAAGGACACTTAAACTCTTCAGATTTTTATGAAAAGATGGGATCACTTTGAATAGCATTTCAACATCTTTGAGGGCATCACAGCTCCTTTCCGGTAGGAATATGTGCAATTCCTCCTCTCTCACCCTGTTCACAGTCACCTACCTACTGCTACCCTGAACTAAAATGTCTTTTCTGTGTTATAGACTGATTGATTCCCAAAGCTGCTTTGCATGATTTTTTGCTTGTTTGCTTATTTTTAAGAAGCTGGGTTTTTGTTTATGGAGAGTGACTCTTGGCCCTTTAACATGGGCTGCCATGTCCTCCCTCCCCTGCCAGTTCTTACCCAAGGCCCAGAAAGAAATCTTGATGTCTGCATCTCGATCATCCACTTGCTCAAAGACCAAGGGGGTCACGCTGCTCCAGATGGAAACTGCTGCACGCATAATATCTTTCACTGTGGATGTCTTCAAACCATATGGGTAATTGATAATCCTGAGAGAAGGAATCTTTAGGTGGAATAGCCCAGAGGTATGGGAATTATCCTAGCTTTAAATGAGTGACTGTACTTTCAGACAAATCACTTAAACTGTTAGGCCTATTTTTTCTCTTCTGTAAAGTTGAGTTAGCCCCAGACTAGCTGAATCGGAAACCCAGGAATGAAACATGCAATACATAGATTTCTAAAAAAATTAGTAAAAACCATCTTATCCTTACGTTAACTAATGTTAGAGAACCACTGCCCTACAGGGTGATTGTGAAAATTAAATAAGGGAAAAAATTATGTGAATTCGATTTAAATGTATAGCATGCTACATAGTTTAGTGTTGTTTTGCTTTGGATGTCTCAAATATGTTTTAGAGCCCTAACAGAATAACCTAGACAGGGAACAATGTTTCAGAATCATATCCTAAATATATACACACACACAAACTAGGAAAAAATAGATTATTTAATTAAAGAAAGAATAGTGGGTTCATAAAAAAAAAATGCTATCAAGTCGATTCTGACTCATATTGACTTTTATAGGACAGAATAGAACTGTCCCATATGATTTCCAAAGAGCAGGTGGATTCAAACTTCTGACCTTCTAGTTTGCAGCCATCATAGCCCTTAACTACTGTACCACCAGGACTCCAGTGGATTCATAGAAGATAGATATTTATGGAGGAAAAATATGCAAAGTAAGGGTATTTTTCCTATTGACAGGAAAAATACATAACTTACTTCAATAAGAATAAAGATTAGTCCACATCCTAAAGCTTGATTTGAGGAATAAAGAATGAGAACTTATAGAATCAACTTCTCTGAGGGAGGTTTTGGGCTTTGGAGAGACTGGTAGGGAAAGCAGAAGACAGTAGGGATACCCCAAGTGAGACACTGAGGAAGACTTTGGACACAATCAATCCATATATCCCTCCAGGCCTTAACAACGAGTACCTATAGGTCAGAGTGTCCTCATCCCATTTAAGTCTTTCTGGGGAGACAGAGTAGTACGCCGCATCAGGTACCCCACAGCGGGGCTGGCGCAGCACAGCCAGTGTCTGCTTGTCCAGTAGGCCTGTGACATTCAGACGGAAGAACTGCTGCAGGAACCGTATCTGTTCTCCCTGTGTAAGGGGTGATGACTCCTTCTTGGTCATGAAAAAGCGTTGGAAATAGTCCTGGTGTAAGAGACAGGGAAGGGATGAATACTTAGAGACAATATAGACAGACCCATAGTATGCATAGTATCAATAATCCAGGGCAAAGCCTCATTTGAGGACAAGGGAGGGACAGTGTTTTGTCTCTCTGGCTTTCTTAATCCTCCTGTTCTCAGTAAGATAATGTCAACTATCTCCGATTATCCATGTCACTGGGAAAATAATGTTAAACACAAGTGATTGAGTAAAAACAACTTAGGAAACCAGGTTAAAAAAAAAAAATCCTCCAAAAATAAAGCATCCAAGTTCTAGAATAGAGAGGCCCAAGGATAGACGGCATGAAAATATGAGATGGGCCTTGCCCAGAGAAGATGGCCTCTGAGCTTTCTGACTGACCCAAGTTTTCTCAGTCAGAACAGAATCTGTGAATCCTACAAAACAGAATTTGATTCTGCAATGCCCAATCTATTTAATTCTATTCCATTAAAATAATTTTAAAAAGTCCCTTCATCATCTACTCCTCGTCTCTAATGACTTCCTTTACAGTCCAACCTGCTCAATTTCAACTTTTGAGAAAAATACCAGCTCAAATTATAGTCTTGCGTTCTATACGTGTTTTAAATCACAGCCAGATTTGAAGTACTATGAGAAAAATTCCCATGTCTTATACAGCTTGGTCTATCCCACAGCTCTTATGATAGTGCTTAATGTAAACTCATTGGTTTTTGCATTTAGTATAAAACTGCAATTAAAGACAGAGTCTGCTTTGTCACTCTGGTCCCCCTGTACTTTTAGAGTGCAACACAGAAAAACAGCTTTAATAACCAGCGTGATTTATTTGATTAGATAACAACAGTTACAGAATGCAAATATTTGTCTTTTTTTTTCCTAATTTTCAGGAAGCTCTGAGGATGGAATATGTAATTATGATAGCTCTACTGAAGCTAGCATCCAGAGAAAAATGTGCTTCTTTTATAGAAATGGCTTTTTATGTGAAGAGATAATCTTTTATGCTGTTTTTTTTTTTTTGTTTATTTGTTTTTTAATTCAGATTGTAAACAAGGATACACTATAAGCGGTAGCAATTTTGAAAAAACCAAGCAAATAGAATTTTGGTGGTACGCTTTTGTAGTTATTGGCCCCTAGTCACAGGTCAGTCATTACTAGTTCATTGATCCAAGCATTCCCCTCACTCCTCTCTTCATTAAAAAAAAAAAAAAACTCTTCATTACAGGCCTCAAAAAAATAGATCACCCAGAGCATTATCACTGAAAGGCTTTTATTATGAATCATAGACCCACCTCACATACCACTGATTACCCCATCACTCTTCTTTACACCTTCATCCAATGGGGTTTGCGATGCCCATACAGGGCCATTAAGTATGTTCAACAAGGCTGCGTATAACACCATCCAGAGAGTGCCATTTATACAGAATAAAATAAAAATAGCACTGTCTGGAATACTGCAAAGCAGTTACCCTTCCCAGAGGATTTGCCACCTGTTCTGTGAAACCTCAAAGAGGCCTAGAGAGGCCAGCTCAAGATCATCATGATTCTTAAGTGTTTACTCAATTGGTTCAGCAAGGACAGTTTGATAAGAACAATATAAGAGAACAAATAGATGGCCCCAATTTTCCCAGAACTTGGGTAAGGCTGCACTGCTTCTGCTTAAGTTATATAACCATGATCTATTGCAGAGGACTGGAGCCTGGAGCTATGTTGAATCAACTTGGATCTGATGTGGGTTTCATAGTTCGACTTAATGTAAAGACTCGAGCCTTGATCTAATGAGAAGGGGGAACTCAGAAGCCTAAGTCACTGGATGCCTGTGACTCTAGCTATAAATCCTTCAGTTCCGTGTTGGGTACACAGACTTCAAGTAGGGAGAGGACTAAGCATTAGACATTTCATACAAGGCAGCTTCAATATGAAATGGTCACAAAAGCTTAGACTCAAGACATGGAGAGCACAAAAGTCAAATAATGCTTCTGCCTGTCTAGCACAAAAATTCGGCTGCCCAGGACAAGTCATGGCTATCTAATTGAACAGAACAATACACCACCCTGTGCTCTCACTGTTATTTGCATATAAATCTGTATCCTTATGCCTTTATTTTACTATCGGCTAACCTAGGTGCTTTGAGGCAAATGACTTACCATATTTTTCTGAACTAAGTATTAACAGAAATTGGACTGAATCTCTGAACAGCTACGAAGTACATGACTGAAACCAATAATCAAGATTTTTACGTATTTTGGCCCCTTCAGAGATTTAGAAAAAATTCCACACTTTCTTGAGGAATTGAAAAAATGTGGTGAACAGTTTGGAAGATTTATTGGTCAATAGGAATGTCTATTAACCCAACTAAATCACTCCCCCTGACCCCTCACCACATTACAGACTGACAGATCCAGGCATCCCATCTGCATTCACTCTACATGCCATATAGAAGACAAACCTGTGGGAGATGAGTGCTAGGGCTGACTTATTCATTAGGCATGGTAGGTACAGTGCTTAGGACCAACAATAATTTTAGGGGCCCATATATTTTTTTTTTTAATTTTTGAAAATTAGAATAAAAATGAATTTTTAGATTGAATAAAATATTTAAATTATATTAATATATTTATTTTAATACCAACACAGTCATAAATATATAAAGGAAGAAGGATCCATGAAAACATAGAAGTACCTAGGGTCCATGAAAGTCATAATGAGATAATGTGGCACTTATGAGCACACCTACCTTAACAAAGTCCCATCCTTTAAGGTCTGCAGCTGGGGGAACTGGGAGGGCCAGGCACCAGGGCAGGAAGAGTGTTGCTTTTAAGATGGCAAGCAGCATTGCAAATTCTCACTCCTCACCCTGTCTAAATATGCATACCCAACGGAGATCTTGGGGCCTTTATAGCCATGCCAGCAATACCCAGTGACTCATGCTGTTAGTCTCTCCCTCTCCTTCTCTCCGGATCAGTGAGTATCATCATTACCCGTGTAGGGTTGGGGGCAGAGTGGCCAGCATACCAGGGTGATGAGAGCAGCCCCAGAATTTATTCTTCCTCATGCTTATCTCACATCTGATGGCCCTCAGGATCCCAGGTCATATTCTTGGTTAGGGAAATACAGAGAAGTCTCAGCATGTAAGGGAGCATTTTAATGAAAACTTGGAGAAAAAAAGAGACAGGAGACATATGAATTATTTATTATAGTTTTATCTATAGAATAATCCCTTTACCAGTCAGAGAAAAATATTATCTTCTTCCAGAAGGTAAAGACGGAATGCAATCGAGGAAGGGAATGGCATCTACTGTTGTAAAGGAACAGATTAGAGCATAAAAACCTCTGAGATGTTACGGAAGAAATCTAGGAACATATAGAAATAGGTTGTTCATACCTCTATGTTGGAAAAAAAAAAAGCATTGTCAGTAGGTCGAGAGAGACATATATGTATATAGCATAATGTTTCAGCTCAGGGACTTTGAAATTAGGTTGACCTGGGGATGAGTCTTAATTCCACTACCTAATAGCTGTTCCACTTTAAGCAAGCTATTTAACACTATAAAGCTTCAGTCTGTTTACCTGTGAAATAGGGACACTCATTTTATACATCATAGGAGATTGAGCCTTAGCACTGGGCCTGGTACACAGTAAGTTCACAATTAATAAGATCTGCTTAATAATTATTATTATGGTCACACAGCCACTGGAATTGAAGCAAAGAAAAAGACATCTACACATTGAGATAGAAAAGGTCATCAAACTCCAGTTCTTACTGAGCACCTGCTGGGTGCCCAGACCTGAAATTGCCTGTCCTATGAGGAAGACACAGAGTCAATGGATGCAGTTCTGCTCCTTGCCCTACAGAGGCTCATTCTCCAACAGCCACAGATGGTTCAGTGGTGCAATCCTTGCCTTCCATGCAGGAGACTTGGGTTCTCAGTCAACGCAAGTTATACAGAGCCACCAACTGTCATTGAAGTTTTAAGTGTTGCCATGACTCTAAACAGGTTTCAGTGGAACTTTCAGGCTGAAGTAGACTAAGAAGAAAAGTCTGGCAATCTAATTTCAAAAATCAACCAATGAAAACACTATGGATCACAATGATCCGGTCTGCAACCGAGCATGGGGATGGTGAGGACCAGGCAGCAGTTTGTTCCATTGCGCATGGGATCATCATGAATTAACTCCCCACTCAAAAGCAGCTAACAGCAAGCCCTCAAAAGCAGAGGGTTTTCCAGTGCACTGTGCTTCTCTCTCTTCTACCCAGTTCCTCCAGACAATCCAAATGGAATAAAAAAGACTCTGTGTGTGGAAGTAGGATAAAGAATGGATGGAGCATACAGAAGTAGATGATCACTACTTCTCATTCATTCCACAACCACTTAGATCACCATGCTCCACATCAACCCCCTCCCAGCAATTGATTTTAATCAAAACTCTTTCTTCTTCTTCCAGGCATCCCTCATTGGACCACGTCGCCTCTGCAAACAGCCTATTGTTGTTCTTCAGTACCGTTGAGTTGATTTTCAACTCATAAGGATCCCACGTGACAGAGTAGAATTGTCCCACAGGATTTTCAAGGCTGTAATATTTATTGGAAAAGATTGTCAGGTCTTTCTTCCATGGAGCCACTAACTGGATTAGAACTGCCAATCTTTCAGTTACCAGTCAAGCACTTAGCCATTGTGCCACCGGGACTCTTTGCAAACTCAGCCTAAATAAGCCACATTGGTTTGCCTCTCCTTGTGCTTTGAAAATACCCAGAGCCCTTCTAGGGCAATGCAACTTTCATCAGTGACTCCTGTGGAGAATCTTGGACCTCTGCTCTCTATCCCCATCTTCATGTTCTTAATGACTGGGACAGACACCGTATTTGACTAAGGAATTTCTTTCCTGGAAATATTTGACATTCAGGAGTGGTGAGTAAGAGAAGCTGGAGATTTCCTAAACCATTGGTATAATACCAGGTTCATAATTTGATTCAACTTCAGTCTCATGGCAAAAAGACAGAAACCAGCACCCTGGTTCTTAGCTTTCGGGTAAACAAAACTTAATAGCAGGAGTTAAGGATGAAAACTAAATATTATGGAAGGACATCTCATTAAAACATTACAATTATTGAGGTCCATCTTAGGCTGGGTTGTCTAGAGAAGCAAAAACAGTAAAGCATACAAATACATACACAGAGAGAGATTTATATCACATAAATGTCTTATGTGGTTGTAGAGGCTGGAATGTTCCAAGTCCGTGGGCCAGAATAAAGGCTTCTCCTGATTCATGCAGCCAAAGGGGCTGACAAACCCAAGATCAGTAGGTCAGAGAGCAGGTCTCTTTCTCACAGGCTACAAAGATTGATGAATCCCAAGATTGGCAGCGAAGACCACAGGTAAGCTGCTGGCTAAAGTCCCAGGAACCAGAGGTCAGGTAAACAAGAGGCACCTGCAGGATCCAGAACAAGCCAAAAGTCTTGGCAAGATGAGCAGGAAGGACGTAGGCAATGGAGGGTGTACAGATGAAGACTGATAGGGTGGTGAGCCTACAAAGGCCCCACCCCTGCTGGTACCACTCAGCAGATTCCATCATGGGGGTGATCACATATCAAATTTCAACAGGGAAGTGATTACTACATTATGCAACAGCCAAAACACTGAGAATCATGGCCCAGCCAAGGTGACACAATCTTAACCCTCACAATCCACCCCTTGTCAACTTGGCACCTGTACACATCTCCCCAAACCATAATAATCTCTGAATAAAGGCAATCACAAAGTCATACTTGCACCTGACATGATACAACTGACACAGGTACAACCAGGATATACTAGCCCCATTTACATCTTATATCTTATAAGTGAAGAAAACAAAAATATTTTACGCACACATAAAAAGCAGTAGTACTCATAACAATTATACTCCTTGTTTTTGCAACTGGTCATGTGGCTATAATTGATATTTAGAACTACTATCTTCTACCACCCATCCCATATTGCCTTTGCCCTCAGCAAGCACCTCAGCTGGTCGTGGTTCTTTGCCTGGTGGAGTGACCCGAACTTTCATTCCTGAAGGGTCTGGGCCATTAGCAATCATGTTAGAATTGAGTTGTTCTAGCTTTCCATTGATTTTAATCACTGGGCATGGTAGTACTAAAAGACGCCCTAACGGATCTCATGCATTCCAGACATACTCTTCTTTACCTCCAATATGTAATATCAATCTGATTTCCTCTTGGTAAGCAGGATCAATCACATCAACCAGTATGGTAACTCACTTCTTTGCCTGTTGATCCAGAGGCATAAGGAGCCCAAATGGCCAGGTGGCATTCTTAGTTTCCAGTTCAGTGGAATCAGTTATGTGTCTCCAGTTGGGAGCATTCCTCCCTTTGGAACAAAGACCTCTAGACCTGCAGAGCATAATGTCCCAGGGACAGGAAGCAAAAATATTTTGAGTGGATCACTAGGGGTAATAGGAGTGGTACTACTCCCATTGCCACCGCTTGATTCCTGGACCCATGAATCCTGGTTATGGAAGATACAGCACCATATATTGGATGCTGATTCAGCATATACAGCCTTCTGGAGAATATTTCCCTAACCCTGCAAGGCATTGCCACCTAGCTGGTGCTGTAATTGTGTCTTTTGGAGGCCATTCCATTGTTCTATCAATACAGCTGCTTCAGGATTATGGGAAACATGGTAACACTAGTGAATTCCATGAGCCTGGGTCCACTGCTGCACTTTGTTTACTACAAAGTGAGTACCTTGATCAGAGGCAATGCAGTGTGGGATAACAAGACGATGGATAAGCCATTCTGTAAGTACATGGATGGTAGTTCTGGCAGAAGCATAGCTTTCAGGGAAGGCAAATGCACATCCAAAGTAAGGCAGAATGCTGCCTTTTCCATAATGGATGTGTCCAAAGCAATCAAATTGCCACCAGCTTGCTCGCTGATCACCTTGAGGAATGGTGCCATATCGGGGACTCAGTGTTGGTCTCTGCTGCTGGCAGATTTGACATGCAGCAGAGGTTGTAGCCAAGTCAACTTTGGTGAGTGAAAGTCCATGTTGCTGGGCCCATGCATAACCTCCATTCCTGCCACCATGGACATTTTGTTCATGAGCCCATTGAACAATGACAGGAGTAGCTGGGGAAAGAGGATGACTGGTTTCCACAGAACGCATCATCCTATCCACTTGATTGTTAAAATCATCCTCTGCTGAGGTCACCCTTTGGTGAGCATTCATGTGAGACACAAATATCTTCACTTCTTTGGCCCATTCAGAAAGGTCTATCCACATACCTCTTCCCCGTAAATCCTTGTCTCCAATTTTCCAATCATATTCCTTCCAAGTCCCTGACCATCCAGCTAAACCATTGGCCACAGCCCAGGAATTGGTGTACTATCACACATCTGACCATTTCTCCTTCCAAGCAAAGTGAACATCCAGTTGTACTGCTTGAAGTTCTACCCATTGGGAGGATTTCCCTTCACCACTGTCCTTCAGGGAGGTCCCAGAAAGGGACTGTAGTGCTGCTGCTGTCCACTTTTAAGTGTTGCTTGCATATCGCGAGTACCATTTGTAAACCAGGCATGAGTTTTTTCTTCTTCAGTCAACTGATCATAAGAAATGCCCCATAAGACCATAGGTGCGCACTGGGAAATGTAAAGTAATGCAACAGAAGTGGAGACCGTGGGCATTTGGGCCACTTCCTTATGCAACTTACTTGTGCCTTCAAGTCCTGCTCAGGCCCAACCTTGTATATACCACTTCCATTTAATGATGAAGTGCTGCTGTGCATGTCCAACTTTATGACTGTGGATCAGACAACACTCAGGTCATAACGGACAGCTCAGGCTGCATGGTGACTTGGTGTCCCATGGTTAAGTGATAAGTCTCTACTAAGGCCAAGTTACAACCCAAAAGCTGTTTCTCAAAAGGAGAGTAGTTATCTGCAGAGGATGGCAGGGCTTTGCTCTAAAATCCTAAGGCTCTATGCGATGATTCACCAATAGGGGTCTGCCAATGACCCCAAACAGCATCTCTATCTTCCACAGATACTTCAAGCACCATTGGATCAGATGGATCAATATGTCCCAAGTGACAGAGTGGCTTGCATGGCAGCCTGAACCTGTTGCACAACCTCTTGTTCTGGGCCCCACTCAAAACTAGCAGCTTTTTGAGTCACTTGATAAACAGGCCAGAGTAGCACACTCAAGTCAGAAATGTGCTACCTCCAAAATCCAAAGAGGCCTACTAGGCATTGTGCCTCCTTTTTAGTTGTGGGAGCAGCCAGAGGCAATAACTTATCCTTCATATTAGAACGAATGCCTTGACATGCCTCATACCACTGGAGCCCTATAAATTTCTCTGAGGTGGAAGGTGCCTGAATTTTTGTAGGATTAATTTCCCACCCTCTAGCATTTGCAACTGTTTTACTGCTAAGTCCAGAGTCATTGACACTTCTTGCTTACTAGTTCCAATCAGCATAATGTCATCAATGTAATGTATCAGTGTGATGTATTGTGGAAGGGAAAGGCAAACAAGGCCCCTGCTGACTAAATTATGACATAGGCTGGAGAATTGATGTAGCTCTGAGGTAAGCAAGTGAAGGTGTATTGTTAACCTTGACAGCTGAAGGCAAACTGCTTCTAAAGTGGTCCTTTAAAACAGGTATGGAGAAAAAGGCATTAGCCAGATCAATAGCTGCATACCAGGTACCAAGAGATGTATTAATTTGCTCAAGCAATGAAACTACGTCTGAAATAGCTGCCATAGTTGGAGTCACCACCTGGTTAAGTTTTCAATAGTCTACTGTCATTTTCCAAGTTCCATCCGTTTTTTTTCACAGACCAAATAGGTGAGCTGAATGGAGATGTGATGGGAATCACCACCCCTGCATCGTTCATGTCCTTGATGGTGGCAGTAAACTCTACAAGTCCTTCAGGAATGTGGTATTGCTTTTGGTTTACTATTTTCCTAGGTAGAGGCAGTTCTAATGGCTTCCACTTGGCTTTCCCTACCACAAATGTCCTTACTCTATTTGTCAAGGATCCAATGTGGGGGTTCTGCCAGTTGCTGAATATATCTATTACAATTATGCATTCTGGAACTGACAAAATCACTACAGGATGGGTTTGGAGACCCTCTGGACCTACTGTGAGATGGACATGAACCAAGACTCCATTAATAATCTGACCTCCATATGCCGCCACTCTGACTGGTGGCCCACAGACATTTTGGGTCTCCTGGAATTAGCATCAGCTCAGAGCCAGTATGCAGTAATCCCTGAAATGTCTGATTATTTCCTTTTCTCCAATGACCAGTCCCCATCATAAAAGACTGCAGATCCTTTTGGGGAAGGCTGGGGGAGAAATCAACACTATAAACTTTTGGCAGTATATTGGAGTCCTTCCTCCAGGGGACCTGGCCTCCCCTTCATTCGAGGGGTTGTGGGTCTTTAAACTCACTCAAGTATATGGGTATTGATTGAGGAACCATGACTGTGTTCTGGCTATTCAAGTTAGACTGCAGTTCACCTGACCTAGAATTTATCCATTTTTATAGTTCAAGTAAACATTTAGTAGGTTTTCTACCTATTTTACTCCTAGGGACACCATGACTAAGTGGCCAATGCCTTAAGTCCATACAAGTCAGACCATGCTGATTACTGCTTTACTGATTACTGATTTACTATCCATTACTGTAACCACGCCAACCTTGTCTTTGTTGATTGAGTGCAGCCACTTGGCCCCTACTACCATGGGGTCCAATCAGACTCATTGTATTTAGGTGTCTTAATTCATCTAGGGCAGTTTTCACTGTCAAATCTGATTTATGTAAAAGAGCAATCACGGCAGTCTTCAAGGATGCTGGAACTCCCTTCCCAAATGTGTTCCTCAGAGTTGTGGTAAAAGGTGTGTGCTCTGGCCATTTCATGTGTGGGTCTGTGGGTCTAACCTGATAAATTTACTCTAGCATGCCAATTTCCCTAAGCCTTTGGATACCTTCTTCTACAGCATACCGAGGCAGGTCTGGTACTTTGACTTGATTTAGCATAGGCCCACAGTGTAATCCATCCTCCAGCAACCCAACCAAATAAACTATTAGATCCTTTCCTAACTTCTCAAGTTGAAACATGAAGCATCTGTGCTTAGAGGACCCATATCAATAAACTCAGACGGATCCATCTTTATGTTCCTTGCACCATTATCCCATACCCTTAATAGCCATTCCCACACATATTTCCCAGGTTTCTGTCTGTACATATTAGAAAAGTCAAGCAGTTCTTTTGGAGTGTAGCATACCTCCTCCTGGGTCACATTTTATACTTAACTTTTTGGGGTTCACTGGAATTTAAGTCTATGTAGGTCCAGAAGCCAGAATCAGTAGTGTGGAATTGTTTTGAGAATATTCAGCATTGTCTTGTAAAGCATCTACCTCAGGCGATGCCCCAGGTAATGATTCAGGCAAAGGCTCTTTAGAGGCAGCTGGACTAGGGCTAATCTCATTAGATGGGAGTGGAGAGGTTAATGGTTTTTCTGGGCATGGTGATGTAGCTGACAAGAATGAAGTAATCTCTTCCGATGGGAGCGGCTCAGTTGGCAGAAGTGATTCAATGGAATTTAGGGGCTCAGTGTCTCCAGCTTCCTGATTATCTGCCTGTATGTCCCCATCCCAAGTTTCAGGATCCCATTTCTTCCCAATCAATGCCCACACTTTTACTTCAGACACCTCTCAAGGTTGGCACTTGACCCAGCATTGTAATTCAGTCACTTGAACTTCACTCTGAAGCCCTGAGTGCATCTCTTTCTTTCACTCGTTGGTCTAGTGAAAGCAGGACAAACCAACTAGCTTCCTTATGCTTCTCATTATAACAAAACTGTAGAAAGGTATCATATATGCAGTCACCCAGATCCTCGCCTTTCACCATATCTGATCTAGGCCCTCTCTTCTGACAGAGAAAGAGAATACAAAAACGCAGTGCCATTCTGTCGATTCCAACTCCTAGCGACCCTATAGGACAGAGTAGAACTGCCCCATAGAGTTTCCAAGGAGCACCTGGCAGATTTGAACTGCCGACCCTTTGGTTAGCTGTAGCACTTAACCACTACGCGACTAGGGTTTCTGAGAAAGAGAATATAAGTGTGTAAATAAGTCGGTATATATACACATGTCTATAACGATTTCTATATGTAGCCATTTGTATCTGAATTAAGCTAAACATGAGTTCATACTGATACCTCCAGTTCTAATTTATCACCACACGGATCATTCTAGCCTCCTCCCCTTGTTTATCGGAACTCCCATTCAAAAGTGAGAAATCTTGTTTACACTAGTCATCACCCATTTGCTTAACTGGCTGACTCCAGTATGTATGTATGCATATATCTATCTATCTATCTATCTATCTATCTATCTATCTATCTATCTATCTATCTATCTATCTATCTATCTATCTATCTATCTATCATCTATCTATCATCTATCTATCTATCTATCTATCTATCTATCTATCTATCTATCTATCTATCTATCTATCTATCTATCTATCTATCTATCTAACTGTATAGCAGTATCAGATTGTTAACCATACCCCTTTGGAAAACTTATCAACTAGCATACAGTCTTTTGTAGTTTCTTTTACCTTTAGTTTTAGACTCCACTCATTTTCAGTTTCTAAGGTCAGCATCTCTTTCACCCAATTGCTTCAGTGAGGTTGTTTCATATATTTTTAAATACATTTAGATTGTTTTTATCCCATTCTGCTTTCTTTCTTGAAATTCTTCCAATTTACTAAACAAAGTTTTTAATTTGCCTACATTAGGATTCACTTTTTGTACTGTAAATTTCAAAGGGTTTGATAAATGCACTGACATGTACCCAAAATTACAGTCCCATACACAAAAGTTTCATGACCCTAAAATTCTCTTTTGCTTCACCTAATCAACCATCTACCCATCTGTTCAAGCTCCAGGTAGCCACTGATCATTTAGGTATCTCTATAGTTTTGCCTTTTTAGATTATCACGTAATTAAACCATAGAGTATATAGCTTCTTTCACTTAAATACATATATATATGTACATACACATATAAACACACACAAATATATATAAATGCATGTATTTATACATATACATATATTTATTTTATATCTTAAAATTACATAGTATAATTCTATAAAGTATAATTAAAATATATTAAAATTACAATAAAATATATTACACACTTGTAATTATTAAAACATTGTGGTACTGGTGCAAGAATAAACAGAAAAGCAAAATATATAAAAGAAAAACAGACCTTTGTACATAATGAGTTTTAATACATAAAAAAGAATTAAATCAGTTATTTATAAATAGATAAATTATTACATTTATTGTTAGACAAATAGACAAGAAATAGAAACAAAAAAGTATTTAATTTTGTTCCTTCAGATTTTACACCAAAATCAATTGCAGTTTGTTACGTGTAAAAATAAACACACACACACACTAATAATAAAATAAATGTTAGTGTACAATAAAGCTATGCAGAAATCTTTAGATGAAAGTGACAGGATTTACCATAAATTTTAATCTCCCATATGAAAATAAATGATTAAATATAAACGGCTTATAGAAAAGTTTTGCTATTTCATGTATACTCAAATAACTCATGCAAAGAGATTTTTAAGAATCTAGACAGAAAATTTATGGGAGGGGCAGAATTACAGTAAATAAGAAACAATACAAGAAAGCAAGAATATAAGCTAATCAATCAGTAATCCACTACTTAACAATTCTACTTCTAAGTGTTTAACCTGGATACATTTTTCAAATATGCACCAAAAATATTCAGAGAAAGTCAAACGTTGTTGCTAAATTAGGAAAACAGAAATAACATAAATATCATCAAGAGAAGAAAGGGTAGGAGTCCCTGGGTGATGCAAACGGTTAAGCAGTCAACTACTAGTTGAAACACTGGTGGTTGCAACTAACCCAGAGGATCCTTTGAAGACAGGCTTGGCAATGTGCATCAAAGGTCACAGCCTTGAAAACTCTATAGAGTAATTTTACTCTGCACACATGGGATCCCATGAGTCAGAATTGACTCAAAGGAAACGAACAACAACAACAAAAAAAAAAAAAATGAAAGAATTAATAAAATGAAAAAGGATGAAGATTTTACTGCATTTAAAAAAGAAATAACTACATTCCATATATATCAATACAGATTTTTTTATTTTAATATTAAGTACAACAGTTGGCTATAAAATCATACACACTATGTTTACATAAATTAAAATTTTCTACTTCAACCCCCTCAAGATTAACTTAAAACTATAAAATTAGACTCTGTGAAATAAAAAAACAATCATGTGTTCATAATCACTATCTTTGAAGACAGGAAAATAACTGAAACTGGATTAGGGTAGTGACCATATGTCATTTCAACTTAAATATCTATGCTTGATTAAAAATAACATTTAATATAAAGATATCATAGTAACACCCGTTACTGTTACCCACTGCTGTCCAGTTGATTCCCAATCACAGAGACCCTATAGGAGAGGGTAGAACTTCCCCAGAGCATTTCCAAGGCTGTAAATCTTTACAGAAGCAAACTGCCTCATCTTTCTCCCATAGAGCAACTGGTGGGTTCGAACAAACTGACTTTTAGTTAGCAGTTACTGTGATATCATTACTATGATTGACAGGAGCTTTAATTACACTTAACTGCTAACTAAAAGTTGGTTCAAATCCACCAGGCACTGCTGGGAAACTCTACAGGGCAGTTCTACTCTGTCCTATAGGGTTGCTATGAGCCAGAATCGACTCGATGACACTAGGTTATTATAGTAATAATAGATGTTAATTCCATGTTGCGAGAACAAAGTTATTTGTTATATGTTTCCTTATCTCACCTTTCTTTTATGAGGGAAAGTATAGAATCATAATTTTTGGGGAATAAAAGTGTTAACAAATATAATAATAACAAAGGTTATTGCTTGAATTATTCCCTGTTACTCCTAGGGAATTGATGTAAACAGAGTCCACATATATCTCTTCCATGATAGTAACTAGTCTTAGAACTTGAAATATTATAAAGGTTATTCAAATCATAGATTAAATAAGCATCAGAATAAAATCCCCTGGTATATAACTTGGCGCATAATATTTAGACAAAGAAAACAGTTTTTCTGGCAAGAACACAACAGTTTTCCTGGTTGGATCCAAACGACCAGTAAACGAAGGAGGTAGGAGTTTCTTATTTTGTAATAAAGACACGGAGCACTCACTCTCGTATCTGTTTGGTCCTCACACCATAAATGATGAGGTCAAGTGAGAGTGGGATAACCACATAGATGTTGGCAATAAGAATATGAACATAGTGCGGTATGTTTTGTCCAAATCAGTGAGTAAGAAAAGAGAAGACTGAAGGGATATAGAAAACACAGAGGACCCCAAAGTGGGAGCCACAGGTACTTAGGGCTTTTATTCATGCATCATGAGATGGGAGGCGGAAGACGACACAGAGAATGTAAACATAGGAGATGTCAATAAGAACTAGGTTCAGGAGAAAGAGGGAGACCATAAAAAGCCCATAGATACCATTGACATGTATGTTTCCACAAGACAATTTTGCAATGCCCATGTGCTCACAGTAGGAATGGGCTACTGTATTAGCCTGACAAAAGAGTAGGCGGTAGATAAGATAGACAACAGGAAGTGTAAATAAAACTGAAAGAAATACAACCCATATAGTGATGCCCACCAGCACACGGGCTGTCAAGATGGTGGTGTAGTGGAGTGGAGCACAGATGGCTACATAACGGTCAAAGGCCATGGCCATCAGGACCTCAGCTTCCATGCCAGTGAAGCCATGGATCAAAAACATCTGGGCCACACACGCTCCAAAGTTAATCTCATGAGCATCAAACCAGAAGATACCCAGGACACGGGGCACAGAGGCTGTAGAAAGTGCCAAATCAGTTATTGAAAGAATGGCCAGAAAGTAGAACATGGGCTCTCGGAGGATCTGTTCTGTCTTGATTACAAGGAGAATGGTGGCATTGCCCAACAAAGCCATAAGGTAAACAGTAAAAAACGGCAGGGATATCCAGACATGAACCTCTTCCAGACCTGGAATTCCAATGAGGAAAAATGTGGTTGGGTGGAAAATGCTACTGTTGTAAGAAAACATCCTTCCAAATGGTAGAATAGGAGAAATTGCCACTCTTAGAAAAAGAAGGAAAAAGAACAAACGGCTTGAATAAGGGATTGGTGTTCACTACAGAATGAAAATGAAAAGGTTACCCATACGGAGAAATCTGCTAATATAGTTTTCATACTAAACCTGAGCCATAGTCATTTGGATAGGCCAATTCAAAGAACTTACTCATTATTAGCTCTATCCTTACATTGATTTAATTATAATTTTAAACATATAAGACTGATTGACAAGCCCACTGTAGAGTTCTAAGAAAGAGAACTCGAAGTTAACTTTTTAATATTGTATTAACAAAACATTGCATGTCCTGTACCCTCTGTGAATTCCTTGACTGGAAGGGACACATGAATAACCAAGAATATAAACACAGAGATATGCAGAAATATAAAAATGGAGATACATAGTCAAGAAAGTAATTTCACATAACCATATGTATAAGAATCTTCCATAATTAGAAACTGCAGATTTTTTTCTAGTGATTCATTCTTCATTTACTGATGTGGAAAAAATATGGAAATACCAAGACCAAGCCTAACATATTGTCACCAGGACAGAAACAGAAAATCAAAAACACAGATTGTCACAAATAAAAGCACAATCTCTCTGAGATACTCGCACAGGAGAAGACAACCTGAGCCATGTACCTCCATACTTGAAAGAGGACAGAAACAAATATAATAATAAACCCTCTAACCCATTTTCATTGATGGATCTATTGTCCTACGACCATCCCCTTTCAAAACCAAAAAACCAAAGCCATTACTGGTGAGTCAATTCTGACTCAGCTACCCTATAGAACAGAGTAAAACTGCCCCATAGGGTTTCCAAGGAGTGGCTGGTGGATGCGAAGTGCCAATCTTTTGGTTAGCAGCCAAACTCTTAACCACTATGCTGCTCATGGTTATCTTAGAATGTATGGTACATCTGTCTTGGAAGTACAGTCAGGAAGCTCCTAAGAAGCAAAGATGGCAAGATTTCATTTCATATACTTTGGATATGTTATCAGGAGGCATGAGTCCTTGGGGAAGGACATCATGCTTGGTAAAGTAAAAGGTCAGTGAAAAAGTGGAAGAACCTCAACCCAATGGATTGACTCAGTGGAGGCAAGAATGGGCTCAAACATAGCGATTATGAAGATGGTGCAGGACCAGGCAGTGTTTCATTCTTTTGTACATAGGGTTGCTATGAGTCTGAATCAACTCAACAGCACCTAACAACAATATGGTGATAGCGGTTTCTAATAACACCTGAACATATCATTCACTCTTCATTCCATATCAAGTTCTCTGCAAATACTCATTTTGCCACTATTGCAAAGATAAAACTTACTGAGTTGTCTTCATTCTTGATTAAAAATAATAATAATAATATATATATTTTTTTAATCATTCTTGCTTAAGTCACTGGAAATGTGGGTAGAAGACAACATAGAGTTTCTGAAGGTTTTAGACTTAGGGATGACATTTTTGAGTGGCACATCGATGTCTGGAATAGCAGCCTAACTGAAGGTACGACTGACTCCTTTAATTGTCTAAAGAAAATAGAGACAATTTTACAATGTCTCCAGGATAATACAGAAGCAACCCAGGCCCTCAGAAGCAATGAAATAAAGAGACCTTATCTGGATCACCAACTTAAAGAAGAGTGATTCAAGACTAGGATGAAGTAAGCACAGACTTCTGTATTTATCCTTAATATAGCTCCATATATATAACAACACATCTAGAAAGGAAGCATATCAAGGTGAAAAAATTAAAATAAATGTTATTTTCTGTCTCAGATTAGGCCAGAGAGAGAAGAGAGAGTGAATCCTGCACAGCATAATGACACACTTATTTGTGTTTTTAAATAATTTATATATCCAGGCAAGGGTCCCTAGCCCAGTGGATGTTGGCTAAGAACATGGTCTTAGACACCGTGACATCAATTTTGGGGTTACCAGTAGAAGTGTACTATTAATATTATGTCTCTGCTAACCTTGGTCTTTAATTCCCTATATTACATAGCAGAAGCAGATATTATGCTTTATCAACCAAACAATCATATAATCATTTTGCAGATGTATTTTAAACAACTTGGATCTTTCATATGTTTTTAAGAATATCTCATCTTCATTTGATAGACGCTAGATGTAAGTTTTTAAAAATTTTTGTAAGATAAAAAAATTGAAGTACTATGCACATCAAGCTCAGGAGTTCTCAGCCACCTCTGCTTCTGTCTCTTTCATTTGACTTTAATACGTGCCTAAATCAAGAGAAAATTCACCTGTCATGCTTCATTCTTCCACAGGAATGGAGACACACACAAGGAAAATACCAAGCAACACAGCTCTGTATCCTTTTTTTAATATTTTTTTTTCAAGGAGATTAGTTTTATATTAAGGCACTGGCTGTCTAGAAACAGTTGAAAAAATTGTCCTAATTTAGTTTTTTACCTTAAATGGAGCCCTGAGATTAACTCCTCTGAGACTGCTGGGAAAATTTTAGACTCTTGGGAAACAGAGCCCAAGGAAAAGTGACATGGATAAAACTTTGTATACAGAAAAGTACAAATGTGGAGACTAAAACACACATCTCATCTTTAAATACAAGCAAACAACAACAACAACAAAAAAACCCAAATCCGTTGCTGTCAATTTGATTCCAATTCATAGAGACCCTATAGGACAGAGTAGAACTGCCCCATAGGGTTTCCAAGGAGCAGCTGGTAGATTCAAACTGCCAACCTTTTGAATGGCAAGTGAACACTTAACCGATGTGTCATCAGAGCTCCTATTTAAATATGACATATATAGAAACAGATAAATTTCATCTTGCTCAGTGAAATTTTTCAGTCAAATTATATGGGTTGTTGTTTTCTAGGTAAAATGGTGCTTTAAATACCAAAGTTCAAACATATCAACTAGGCATGGGAAACTCTATATTCACTCTTCTCACTATTCACCTTCTTTTACATATTTTACTTTACAAAGACCTCAGTTCAAATACTGGATTTATACCTGTGTCATCTTAAGTGGTTTGCTAATCATCCCTATGTCTCAATCTCCTCAACTGGAAATTACGTATAATAATAGTACAAACAGAATATGGTTGTTGTGGGGCTCCCATTATGTAACAAATATGAAGCACTTAGTATAACACCTGGCACATTTTAAGTGGTCAACTATAATTAGTATGTATTAGTTTGTATTATCATAGACTTCATCTCACAGCACCACTTTCATAACCTTGGACCTATAAAACCAGATTAAAAAATGTCTCATATTACCAATTCTATAACATTTGGCCTGGACCTTCATTTATCTTAAGCTTAGTATCCTCATGCTTGAGTCATATTTATACACATTTCTGATTCTTCCTGGAATAAAATCATTTTGAGTGAAATAATGACATCTGTTTACTACACAGTTGAACAGACAGCTTAGACAACACTGAGGTAAAGTCACCTTCAGGATTAATACATAAAACTTGAAATACAAATCATGCAGTTAAATCCTTCTTCTGATTCTTCTGCCTTTCCAGTTGTATCACACAAATCGTAAATGAAATGTCTAAAAAAATCACAATTCCATACTTCTCTCTGTATGTGCCATTTTCTTCAAGATTTCGGACATAGAAGTGAGTAGTTCAATCAGTTAACTTCAGGACATAAGCAGAGAAATATTAGGCAAACCTTATTCCTTTTTCAGCTGGTTGGGAATTATGAATGATCTGTTTCTGAGAGCTGCTGAGAAAAATCTTGAAATCAAGATAGGACACAGTCCTGGGATCAAGTTGAGTCATAAAATGTCTGCTCTGAAATACTGAAAGAAATTTATTTTTTGGTAACAAAGAATCAGACCAACTCCTTGGTGACAAGAACTCAGACCAATAACTTTATTTTAACTCGAGACAAAATTTCCTTTAATATTCAAATCAGTTAAATCAGGTTTTATTTTACTTATAATCTAAAATATCTGAGAGGTACATATTAACTACTTTTCCCCTGTGACACTATAATGTCCTCCACTTTCATCCACATTGTAGATGATTTGAGAACTCACTTTTCTTCGTGGCTGCATGCTATCCCATTGTATGGATGTACCACATTCTGTTTATCCATTCCTCTGTTGATGGGCTCTCTTATCTAGGTTTTATAGCAAATATACAAATTCAAAAATCAGTCTGGGAAATTCATATTGATCAGGGATAAGTGTTAGCTGAGGGTGACAGAAATATAAAATAAGATGGTGTATAACTACTACAGGAGGTAGCATATGACCAAGAACCAATAGTATTGAAGGAAGCAGTCCGAGCTTCATTGAAGGCATTGCCAAAAAATAAGACTTCAGAAATACATGGTACACCAACTGAGATATTTCAACAAATGAATGCAGCACCAGAGGTGCTGACTTGTCTACGCCAAGAAATTTGGAGGACAGCTGCCTCACCAATTGACTGGAAGAGATTCATATTTATGCCCATTCCAAAGGAAGGTGATCCAACAGAATGTGGAAATTCTTGAACAGTGTCATTAATATTACACACAAGTAAAATTTTGCTGCAGATCATTCAAAAGTGGTTGAAGCAGTACATGGATAGGGAACCACCACAAGTTCAAGCTGAATTTGGAAGAGGAAGTAGAACAAGGGATATCACTGCTGATGTCAGATGATCTTGCCTGAAAGGAGAGGATACCAGAAAGATGCTTACCAATATTTTATTGACTACGTAAAGGCATTTGACTGTGTTGTTCATAACAAATTATGGATAACATTGCAATGCTGGGAATTTCAGAACAGTTAATTGTGCTCATGAGGAACCGTACATAGACAAAGAGGCAGTCGTTTGAACATAAATGAGGGGATACTGTGTGGTGTAAAGTCAGGAAAAGTGTGCATCATAGTTATATTCTTTCACCATACTTATTAAATCTGTATGCTGAGCAAATAATCTGAAATGCTTGACTACATGAATAAGAATGCGACATCAGGATTGGAGAAAGACGCATTAACAACCTGTGATATGCGAATGACACAATCTTGCTTTCTAAAAGTAAAGAAGACTTAAAGCACACACTGATGAAGATCAGAGACTACAGCCTTCAGTACAGATTATAACTCACATAAAGAAAACAAAAGTCATCACAACTGGACCACTAAACATCCTCATTATAAACAGAGAAAAGATTGAAGTTGTGAAGGATTTCATTTTACTTGGATTGCCAATCAACACTCGTGGAAGCAGCAGTCAAGAAATCAAATGATGCATTAAACTGGGGAAATTTGATGCAAACTACCTCTTTGAAGTGTTGAAAAGCAAAGATGTCACTTTGTGGACTAAGCTGCATAAGACCCAAGCAATGGTATTTTCAATCCCCACATATGCATGAGAAAGCCGAACAATGAATAAGAAAGTCTGAAGAGGAATTGACACCTTTGAATTATGGTGTTGGCCAAGAATATTGAATGTGTATTCTTCTGAACTGCCAGAAGAACAAACAAATCTGTTTTGGAAGAAGTACAGACAGAATGCTCATTGGAAGCAAGGATGGCAATACTTCATCTCACGTACTTTGAACATGTTATTAGCAGGAACCAGTCCCTGGAAAAGGACATCATGCTTGGTAAAGTAGATGGTCAGGGAAAAAGAGGAAGACCCTCAACAAAATGGATTGACACAGTGGCTGAAAGAATGGGCTTAAGCACAGCAATGATTTGGAGGATGGCGCAGGACAGGGTGGTGTTTCAGTCTGTTGTACATGGGGTTGCTATGAGTCAGAACTGACTCGACAGCACCTAAAAACAGCAACACAACCATTGCAACCCTGAGACCAGTTTCAATGTAAGTAGCTATAAGATCATCTCGCTAACCATTCTCTCATATTTACCAATGAAAAGAGCACCACCTAAATCCTTGAAAAAAATCTTCAGTATTTATTACTGAAGTAAGCATGCAAGGGATGAACTGTAGTGGATGTTGTGATTTATCCCCAAATACTCTCTTCTGCCAGACTTGAAGAACCCATTCTTCTATTGAGAGTTTTAGCATCTGTCAGATCCTTTGAGTCCTTCTTGGGAATTGCCCTCAGCTGAATGGAACCAAGTCACTTAATGTAATGTCCCCCACCCCTCATGGGCAGGACACATCCAGTAAGCACTCAATGGTGGATAAAAAGACCAGGCCATCCTTTGATTTGGACAATTCTGAAGGCTCATCCTAGCTTCAGAGATCTCTGCAGTACTGAATGTAGCCTTTGTTTTACAAATGGAATAAATTTATCATCTTTCACTAGTTCTAATTCTTTCCTTCCCTCGTAAGTGTTGAAATTGAAAGTGCTGTTCTAACCAACTTCTTACATACACATTTCCAACTCAAAGTTTGATTCAAAGGAAATCCAACTTGTGACACCATCATTAGCAAAAACAAATAGAAATGACATAAGAGGAAAATTTATTCGCAGGCCACATTATGAAAAGGGCTAATTTCTTTAATTAGAAAGTATTGCCTCAAACTAATAAATGAAGAAAAAAATGGGGAAAGGGTTTACATAGAATAATCTCAAAAAGAAATTCAAATTTTCTTGAATTAACATCTCTCATTTCAGATATTATAAATTACTTTTATCAGCAAGTATATATATGTGTATATATATACACAGATATATATGTGTGTGTATATATACACATATATATGTGTGTATATATATGTGTATATAAGCACATCTTTGCAGGAATAAAATATTTTTTTTTATATGTGCTGCTCTCAATGACTCATAAATAATTATATATGATCGTATACTTTTCAATTTTATATGTATTCCATAATACATATTTTACTTTTATTTTAAGTGTTGCTCTCCTACACTGGATTGATGTTTTTAATTCACTTATTTATGGCCTTGGAAATTCTATGGGGCAGTTCCCCTTTGTCCTAAAGCAAATGGAAGATGTGATGAAGTTAAAGAGCTAAACAGAATATTTAAAGAGGCAGCATTTGAAGACAAATTAAAATCTTATAATGAAATGTGCCAAGACTTGGAGTTAGAAAACCAAAAGGGAGGAACACATTTGGCATTTCTAAAGCTGAAAGAAGACCTGGTATAGAGAAAATTTATCCCTGAAGGTCTCTGTCAACTTTGTAAAATACAAGTTTGTTCATTGAAACCTCACAGAGACATAGACCATGTCACCCACCCTCATTTGAAAGATGAATAAACTGCAGCTTAGGAAATATATGAATTTTTTCATGAAGATGGTTAAAATGTTAATATTTGCACCTTTATGTGCCTAACTGTAAAGAAGTTTACATTAAATGAAGCAAGCACCTTATCCTTACCAACAAATCATCATCAGTACCAACACCATGCCCTGATGTGCCTGTAACCTGAGAAAATTCAGAAACCTTGGGGCCTAGGCACAGTGGAGTCACAATGAAAGAATCAATGCCTGCTGTCAAAAGTTACTAAAGATTATTCAAAGGCCATAGCAACATTAAAAGAAAAGAAGGGAAACCTTCCTTTCTGAATTCCTCAAATTCCCCCACATGCTGTGAATCGTCTCACTTTCTAAACCCCAACTCTCAGATTTCCCTTAAACATTCCTGAACTTTTGCCTTGTGAACTCTTCTCTTATTCATCTCTAGTTTCTGCATTATTCTCCTGCCTGTAAGACATAACTAATGAAAGTTCTGCCTCTTCCATATAGGCTAGGCCTCCCTATCCAAAATTCAATCCCACTTTGCTGTGAAGTCAGTCTGACTTATGACGGCCTCATGTGTTACAAAATAGAACTGTTCCAGGGCTTTCTGGGCAGTAATATTTACGGAGGCAGAACACCAATCCTTTCTTCCGCAGCACCGCTAGGTGGATCTGAACCACCAACCTTTAGGTTAGTAGTCAAGTGCAAATCACTTGCACCAACCAGAGACCTAGGCCTCTCTAAGATCGTCAAGTCAGGTTTTTCCTGTCCTCTTGGAGGGACATATTTAAAGCCACATTTTATACTACAATGTAAAGAGTAGTTCTTCAATTACTCTAAATTTTTTTTTGAAATTCTGATATAGAAATGTTAGTAAATAAAACCCTCCTCTGTTTATAGACCTATCCACTACACTGTAGACCACTGAAGACAGGCACTTCTTCAATTTGCATTGCTAGAAATTGCACAGTCTTTGGTATCCAGAAGGCACTCATTATTTATTAAATGAATAAAAGTCTTCAGTCAAAGAACATCATAGCTACTAATGAGACTTAAAGGAAATTGTACTTGAGTAGCTATGTCACTAATGGTAAACATGAACATATAATTCATATCTTTCAACCCAGAACATGTGATAATTATAATTTGTTGAGCACTTACTTGGTGTACAGCATGTATTATCTTGCTTTATTGGCAGAGCCATCTGTGAAATGGGCACTTTATTTTTTCTCCTTAGAGAAGTGAGGTTTTGAATGGATGGTTCCAATGCTCAATGCGATATATAAAATATGTAACCAAAAAATGTTTTACTCTAAAGGCAGAAACTTCAATCCATTATCATTGAGGCTGCTCTGGCCCTCATAGTACCAATGCTCCTCTGATGCTTCTTCTGGAGTGCCCAGTGTGCATACTGACATCAGACAGGGCAGACTTAGATGAACAACCACCTGTAAAGCTG
Organism: Loxodonta africana; assembly: GCF_030014295.1. Classification (NCBI taxonomy): domain Eukaryota; kingdom Metazoa; phylum Chordata; class Mammalia; order Proboscidea; family Elephantidae; genus Loxodonta; species Loxodonta africana. The sequence goes on from NC_087348.1 coordinate 84,593,575, forward strand.
GCCCAGCACTCAACTGAGACCTATCTTAACTAGGAAAGTAAATGAATGACTTATTAATGATTCAGCCACAGGTAAGGGTAAGTATGGGTTTGAAGTATGGAAGTATTTCTCAAACCTTAGCACGCATATGAGTCACCCAGGGATCTCTTTAAAAATACAGATTCTAATTCAGTAGATCTTAGGTAGGCCTAGTAATCTATACGTCTAACAAGTTTCTATGTGATGTCAAAACTGCTGGTCTGAAAATACTTTTTAAGAATATAGGGGATATAAAAAACCCATTGTGAGCCAGTTGATGCTGACTCACAGAAACCCTATAGGACAGAGTAGAACTGCCCCATAGAGTTTTCAAGAAGTGCCTTTTAGATTTGAACTGGTGACCTTTTGGTTAGTAGCTGTAGCTCTTTACCACTATTCCACCAGGGTTTCCTGTAGAACTGCCCCATAGAGTTTTCAAGAAGTGCCTTTTAGATTTGAACTGGTGACCTTTTGGTTAGTAGCTGTAGCTCTTTACCACTATTCCACCAGGGTTTCCTGTAGGGGATATAGGATCTGTGAATTCAACCAGAGAGTTTAAAAATTAATACCCATTTTGATATTTTAATTTAAAAAGTCAGGAACTATCAGAAACAAGAACTCATATTTTCTGCACACCTTGCCCACAGCATTTGATCTCTGGGGCTAAAAAACCTGGCTTGTGCTCAAGACCTTTCCCAGCAGAGTCTGGATTGGTTCCAAACCACTTCTAGGTAAATGGTTTTGAAGGACAAGAAAAGAGCAATTTCAAAGCCACATTTCAAAGCCTCCATTTCCTTGAGTCAGGTAGGTGGGCAGACAGGCAAGGGGAGAAATTACCCATAGCTGAGAAATTGGTGGTTTTGAGGGACTGGCAGCTCTGCGGGAAAGAGTGACTCAACATCTAATTCATCTTGATATAGAAGAAATGCTTATACCAGGTGAAGGATCATCTAACAGAGTGCATAAGAGGGGAATGAAAGACTGGAAAGAGGGGAATGGGAGAAGTTGTAAAGAGTCATCAAAATTCCTAAGGCAGTAGAAAGCCATGTGAATGTTTTTCATTATGTCATTGTTGTTATTGTTAGCTGCCATTGAGTCAGCTCCAACTCACGGTGACCCCATGCACAGCAGAACAAAACATTTCCCAGTCCTGCATCCTCTCCATGATTGCTGGTATTCTCAAATCCATTTCTCTGGTCACTGTGTATTTTGACTGCCTTCCAGTCTAAGGGGCTCACTTTCCAGCACTATATTGGACAATATTCTCATTGTGATCCATAAGGTTTTCATTGACTAATTTTTGAAAGTAGATTACCAGGCTTTTCTTCCCAATCTGTCTTAGTCTGGAAACTCTGCTGAAACCTGTCTACCATGGGTTGTTCTGCTGGTATTTGAAACACAGATAGCAAAGTTTTCACATCATAGCAGCATGCAAGTATATGGTGAACATGAAAAGAAGATTAACATCACACAAGTTATAAATTGCACTTATCAGAAAGTAGTAAAAATGTTCTCTGGTATTTGATGTGAAATAGCCATGCAGTAAGTCTTAACAAATTAATGGATTTATTAATGTATGAAGGATGAATGAATGGATAGATATCTCAGTGAACTGATAAATAAATGAATGAAAAGCATAAATTCTTTGTCGTCATATAAGATCAAGACTTAAAAACAAAATCTGTATTATGGGATATATGCCATAAATTGAAAGGAGTAATGTAGACTAATATATAGTGACAAATTTTTTGCATGTTATTTATGGAATAAAAACTTAAGAGTAGTGTATATGTAATAATTTTATTTCTGCAAAAAATCACAATAAACAAAACAAAATATGCTTGTGCATGTGTGTGTGTGTAACGTATCAGAGAAAACTAGACAGAGAAAGAGAGAGAACACTATGAAGTGAATCATCGGTTAAACAACAGAGATTATGTTTGGTTATGGATGTAGGAAGGAGCCCTGGTGGCACAGTCATTAAAGTGCTCTGCTGTTAACTGAAAGATCTGCAGTTCCAACCCACTAGTCACTCTGTGGGAGAAAGATGTGGCAGTCTGCTTCCTTAAAGATTACAGCCTGGGAAACCTTATAGGGAAGTTCTGCCCTGTGCTATAGGGCCACTGTAAGTCAAAATCAACTCGATGGCAAAGAGTTTGGTTTTTAGAGTTTATGCATATAGGAATAAGAAAAGGGAAGTCATTTACCTTTTGTATTAAACATGTCAGTATTATTTATTTATTTTAATAAGCAGACACCTTAAATATTTTTAATAAATACTATCTCCCATTTAAAACAATAATTTTTTTTTTTTTAAGGGATCCAAAAACCGAGCTATAGTGGTTCAAACATAATGACATAGAAAAACAAATGTGACAATTGCTCAAGAAAATCCAGGTACAAAGTGCTCAGAAATTGCAGGTGAGAGAACAGGGGAGGCCTCATAGAATTTTCTCCACAAAAGGCTAATTCATTCACATTATGGGAATTCAGCTGACTCTCCTTGATCCCATTCTTACTTAAAAATTCTCCTTTGAGCATTTTATTACTTCTGGGTACAGATTCCTGAGTTGTAATCCCCAGAGGCCTTTGTTCCACTTAAAGGCACCAGGGTGGAAGGACTAGAATCAAAATATCGTTATCAGCCATGTGTATAACAATAGAAATTGGGGTGGCATCATCTTTGGTTTATCTTTGTTGACTCTGAAGTATAAACTGAGTGTCCTTCACCTTGGTAATTATCTCACTATCATAAATTGGTAAATATAAACTGAAATGCATGATTATCCTTCATAAAAAAGTAAAATGAAATAAAACTCAGTAGTTGAAATAAATTTGAAGCCAGATACAAATAAACACAGAATTTCTAAATTAGAAGGTAGTACTAAGGGATGCATCCAAATTGCAACACAAATATATGAAGAGTTTGAAAATATAAAGCAATCTAACCAGGAAGTTATTCTGAGGAGTGTCAACATTTTTCAGACAGGTAGATTTCTGGTCAGTCAATATTGCATGAGATAATGACAGAATACTCAAAATTAAAGAAAGTTATGACTTTTCAGGTTAGAGGAATCACTCCATTGTACACTGTGTGAAGAGCCAGCAGATAAGAAATCTGGTCCTGGGGAAACTGTGCCAGGAGCAAAGTTGACAGGCGTACTTAACCACAATCAAAACGCAGTTAGTAAATGACAGCATAACAAGGAGAAAGAAGAGGTAAGAAACCACAACCTATATGAACTACTCCATAATATCATCTCTCAGTATATTTATTAAGGTTGGGGGATCAGCCTTGTTAATTCGTTGATTTAGGATTTAGGCATGAGGAATGATGTAAACATAAAATACATTCCTAGTTTCCACCTTTACCCAGTTTGCTTTACCAGCTTCAGGATAAGAAGATATGCTTATCATTTGCATCACGTTTAAAGGAATATTGCATATGTTCATATGAGAATTAACAATATACTTTTATCTGTCAAGTGGGTTAGTATAGTAATGATCAGAAGTGACTAAAATGTATCTCTTCATTTAAAATCTATCTTTAACACAAAATTTTGATCCCTATGATTTATGCCTCCACACTCAGAGATTTAAATTGAGATGGTAAAACATCACTCACACACATGGGACAACTAACAACAAAACAAAACAAACAAAGCTTACAAAAATTAAGAATCATTTCATTCCTTTGTGTCAATGTTTTCTTCTGGATCATTTGACTATAACCTAGTAAGTTGTGTAGGGTAACTCTGCTTTCTGTCTTCCATGTCTCTTTCGGAGTTCTACTTAATGATATACTTCATTATACTGCACTTTGCTTATCTGTCTGTTTCTCATAGAAGAATGCAAAAATTATTCCTGTTAAGGAATAATTTTCAAAAACAATGAAGTCATAGCTCTTACACAGATATAAGATCGTTATGAACTTAAGGTTTTATTTTTCAGTTTTTAATGAGGAAACCAGGTAAATGTTACAACTTACTCAAAGGAGAATTCACAAAACAGACACACTTCTAGGTCATGAATATTGAAATAAATTTGCAAATGAGTGCAGAAATGACCTTTTCCATAGTGGGGAAGGGAAGTCAATTGAAGCTTCATCAAACACAATTTATTTGCATGTCTACAAATATAAATTACTTTTGCTGGTATTAGCATCTTTAATTTACAGAGTTATAAAATAGCTCAAAGGCAATGAAAGGCAAAACAAAAATCCCCATACAACCACAAGCAAATGGCCCAGAGGGCTGTGATCTAAACTATGCATAGGTTTCCATTGAAATACCCATTTTTCCTATTCTTCTAATTTTTAATAAAAAAATAATTTCAAATAAAGATTATCCTGTAACACAAATAAGGCTGGCCTCTTTAGATTTGGTCTGATTATGTGCATAGGTGCAGCAAGAATGTTAATTTACCAGAAGGCAGAGACAACATGGCTCTATAGACAGAAGCACCACACTGTCCCTCCACAGCAATGGCTCAAAAAACTGAGTAAAACAGAGATAAATGTCAATCCTGGAACCCTAAGCATCAAATAAAGAGATAAAGAACTCAACAAAGCACCAAATGGAGTGAGAAACAGAGAACAGAGTGAGGAGAGACACAGAGCAGAGATGCCCTATCAGCTAATGCAGCATGGATTCACCATCTGAGACTCTTGTTGGAAATCGGAGGACAGGGAGTATAGGAAAGCAGCTTCATGGAGCTCCCAACAGGAGATAGAGCACCCACTAAACAGTGATACACGCTTTTCCACACCCCACCTTTCTTCCCCCTGCTCAGCTTCTGCCTCTCCCCAGCAGGCCAAGCAAACATGGCCCAGGAGGTACCAGCTCTGTGCTGGGTGGATTTGCCCCCACACTGGCCAACTCCTTCAGTGCCATTTCTTTTCTGCTGATGTTGCTTTTTTCTGCTTCTTTAGGTTTCATCCCTGCCTCTCACACCCACCCTCTCCTTTCTCTAGAACATCTGTCTCTGCATGCCATCTTTGCTTCTTCTTGACAGGCTGTGAAGTACTGTTAGGCTGGGGAACTGCTTCCCTGGTCCACGCTGCCACACTGTTGGGATCCCTGCGCCTTTTGTTTGTTTGTTTTCTTTTTTCATTTTTCTTCATTTCTTGGTTTCTTATCTCTTTCTACTTACTTCCTTTTCCTGTCTCCTGAATACCTGTTGCTGTGTGCCATCTCAACCTTTTCTAGCCAGGCTGTACTGTGTGGCTTGGGAGCCACTTCCCTGGTCTGAGCAGCGACACAAATGGGATTGCTGGGGCCATTTCTTTCTTTTTTTTTCTCTCTATCTTTTTTCCTTTTCGTTTTTCTTCATTTCTTATTTTTTCATCTCTCTGTACTCTCCTTCTTTCCCTGTGTCCTGAATAACTGACCCTGTGTGCCATCTCCACCCCTTCTAGACAGGCTGTGCCCCAAGGCCTGGAAGATGCTTCACCAGTCACCAGTGGAATCCCTACAAGCATTTCTTTTTTTTCTTTAAATATTTTGTTTATTTTTCCCTTTCTTTTTTCCTTTTTCTTGTCTTCATTTCTTGGTTTCTCATCTCTCCACTCGAACAGCAGACTCCTTCAGTACTTTTTTTTGGCTCTTGTTTCTCTTCCCCCTCCCTCCTGCCTACCTGCACCATGCCCTGAACTTTGGATCCCTGAGCAGCACAGGCATGGCCTACAGGAACTTGCCCTTCACTGACCTCCAGCCAGCCCTGTCTGCCCCAGTATGCGTCACAAACAACCCATCCCAGGCCCTCCTCTTCAGCTGGACCTACCCTGATGCACCATAGCTGAGCAACTGACCCTGCCCATTGGACAGAAGGTGAAAGTATCGTGTCCACAGACAAACAAACATCAAAGAACACACAAAGCACCTGTGCAGACATAACCAAATAAAATAAAAAACAAAAAAGCAAGATGAAACAAACCTACAGTCAATAAACAAAGAAAATAATTACTGAATATCCCCAAAACAGCAGACAATATCAAAACATATAATAAAACAGGACAGGATGGTTCCAGTAGGTGTTCAAAATAAAATACCAGATGACTTTCCAGTAGAAGAAAAGGCACTGGAACTACCTGATAGGGAATTCCAATCTCTAATATTCAAACCTATTCATGAGTTGAGGCAAAAAGCAGACAAAATGAGGAAATAGTAGACAAATTCATGGAAAAGACAGATAAATTCATGGAAAATACAGACAAAACAATGGAAGAATTCAGGAAAATAATACAGGAACAAAACATCAAAATAAACTCACTACTAGAAATCATACAAAAACAACCATTAGAAATCTAAAAAATAAACAAGATTTCAGAAATGGACACTGTCATATAAGGTCTGAGGGGTAGGTTTGGAACAATGGAAGACAGGATCAGCAAAATCAAAGACAAACACTTGGACACCGTTTTCTTTGAGGAAAAACCAGGAAAAAAAGAAAGAAGAAAAATAAAGAAACCTTGAGAATTACGCGGGATACTATCAAAAGAAAAATTTTACGAGTGATCGCAGTTCCAGAACAAGAGGAGAAACAGAAAACACAGAAAGGATCATTGAAGAGTTGCTGACAGAAAACTTCCCTAATATCATGAAAGATGAAATCTGACCTTCCAAGAAGCTCAATGAACCCCATATAGGATAGACTTCCAAAGAAAAACACCAAGATATATTATAGTCACACTCACTAAAACCAAAGACAAAGAAAGAATCCTGAGAGCAACTCAAGAAAAACAAAAAGTCACATACAGAGGGGAAACAATAAGCTCCAATTACTTGGCAGAATCCATGCAAGCTAGAAGGTAATCAGATGACATATATAAAACACAGAAAGAATAAAATTGCTAGCCAAGAGTAATATATCCTGCAAAATTCTCATTCAAAATGATGGTGAAATTAGGACATTTCCAGATAGACAGAAATTAAGGGAATATGTAAAAACCAAACCAAACTTACAAGAATCATTAAAGAAAGTCCTTCAACTTGAGAACAAATAACATCAGACAACAGCCTGAATCTAGGACTCAAGCTCGCACCAGCCAGATAGCAACCTAGGAAATGAACTCTGAAGAGCTATTCAAAACAAAAAGATTTACAACAAGAAACCAGAGAGGTTATTCTTTAAATGAAAACAACATCAGAACAATCTTTAAATGACAACATCAGAACAATAAAAGAGTGAATAAATGGTGTAGGTATAGAACTTTCTAACGAGAGGAAAACAAGGTTATAGGAAGTAATAAAAACCTTGATCAAACCACAAAGAAAGTTAACAAACCTATTCATTAAAAAAAAGAAGAAAAACATAAAGTCTCAGTAAAAACAAAATCTACAGAAACAAAAGAAATTTAAAAAAATCCACAAGCAAAAAGAATTCAGCACAGGAGACTAAGAGGAACAAAGAAAATTTCAACATCACAAAAGAAGCACTACAAATTGACAGCAATAAACTCACACCTATCAATAATTACATTGAAAGCAAATGGCCTAAATGCACCCAAAAAGAAACAGAGCGAGAGTGGTTAAAAAAAAACAAGATCCATCAATATGATGTCTACAACAGACACACCTCAGGAACAGACATAAATTTTTTAAAAATCAAAGGATAAAAAAAAAATCAAGAAAACAGCTACCAAAAAAAAAAAAAAGGAGGACTAATCTCAGATAAAATAGACTTTAAAAGAAAATCTATCATAAAAGACAAAGAAAGACACTATATAATGATTAAAGAGACAATCCATCATCAAGGCATAACAATAATAAATACCAATGCACCCAATGACAGGGCTCCAAAATACATAAAAACAAACTCTAACAGCACTGAAAAGAGAAACTGACAGTTTCACAATAATAATAGGAGACTTCAACACGTCACTCTCAGTGAAGGACAGAATATCTAGAAAGAAATTCAACAAAGATGCAGAAGGTATAAAAGACACAATCAGCCAACTTGACCTCATAGATATACATAGGACACTCCACAGAATAGCTGCAGAGTACACGTTCTTTTTCAACACAGATGGAACATTCCAGAATAGACCACATCTTAGGAAGCAGAACAACCTGCAACAAAATCCAAAACATTGAGATGACACAAAATGTCTTCTCTGACCACAACACAATCAAAGTAGAAATTAACAACAGGACAAGCAAGGGAAAAAAAAAAAATCAATTACACAGAACTTGAATAAAGTAACACCTCTTAAAAACCACTGGGTAATAGAAGAAATTAAAGATGAAATTAAAAAACTCCTAGAATCAAATGAGAATGAAAGCACATCATACCAAAACCTTTGAGACACAAAAGGCAGTGTTCAGAGATCAATTTATAGCAATAGATGCACACATAAGAAAAGAAGGGACAAAATCAAAACATTAGCAATACAACTCAAACAAACAGGAAGAGAACAGCAAAAGAAGCCCACAGCTACCAGAAGAAAGGAAATGATAAAGATGAGAACAGAAATAACTGAAATAGAAAAACAAGACAAAGAATCAACAAACCCATAATTGGCTTTTTGAAAAGATCAACAAAATCGACAAACCACTGGCCAAACTGACAAAACAAAAACAGTAGAGGATGCAAATAACCTAAATAAGAAATGAAATGGGGAACATTAAAACAGACCCAACTGAAATAAAAAGGATCATAACAGAGTATTATGAAAAACTATACTCCGACAAATTAGAAAACCTAGAGGAAATGGACAAATTTCTAGAAACACACTACCTACCCAAACTACCACAACATGATGTTGAAAATCTGAACAAATCCATAATAAGAGAAGAGATAGAAAAGGTAATTAAAAAAAAAACACTCCAAACCAAAAAAAAAAAAAAAAAATCCCCGACCCAGATGGCTTCATTGGAGAAGTCTACCAAACATTCAGAGAAGAGTTTACAGCGGTACTACCCAAAATATTTCAGAACGCAGAAAAGGAAGGGATACTTCCGAATTCATTCTATGAAGCCAGCATAACCCTGATACCAAAGCAGGCAAAGACATCACACACACAATAAAAATTACAGACCAATATCTCTCATGAATGTAGCTGTAAAATTTCTCAACAAAATTCTAGCCAATAAAATTCACCATCATATCAAAAAAAAAATGATTAAGTAGGATTCATATCAGGTATGCAAGGATGGTTCAACATTAGAAAATCAATGTAATCCGCTGCATAAATGAAAAAACTCAGTCATCTAAATCAACACAGAGAATGCATTCAACAAAGACCAACACCCATTTCTGATAAAAACTGAGTAAAATAGGTATAGAATGGAAATCCCTCAATATAATAAAGGGTAACTATACAAAACCAACAGCTAACATCATTCTTAATGGAGAGAGGCTAAAAACATTCCCCTTGAGAACAGGAACAAGACAAGGGTGGCCTTTGTAAGCACTCCTATTTAACATTGTGCTGGAAGTCCTAGCTAGAACAATAAGGCAAGAAACAGAAATCAAGGGCATACAAATTGGTAATGAAGACATTAAACTGTCCCTATTTGCTGATGATATGATACTAAATATAGAAAACCCAAAAGACTCCACGAGAAAACTACTGAGACCAATGAAAAGATTCAGCAGAGTACCAGGATACAAAATAAATATATATATATATAAAAAATCATTTGAATTCCTATACATCAATAAGGGGAACCACGAAAAGGAAATTAAGAAAACTATACCATTTATAATAGCCCCTAAAAAAATAAAATACTTAGGAATAAATCTAACCAGGGATGTAAAAGACCGTATAAAGATAACTGCAAAACTACTGCAAGAAACCAAAAGAGATCTACATAAATGGAAAAACATACCATGCTCATGGATAGGTAGACTCCACGTTGTGAAAATGACAATTCTACCCAAAGCAATTTACAAATACAATGCAATCCTGATCCAAATACCAACAACATTCTTTAAAGAGATGGAAAAACTAATCATTAACTTTATATGGAAAGGGAAGAGGCCCTGGATAAGTAAAACACTATTGAAAAAAATGAATAAAGTAGGAGGACTCACACTACCTGACCCCAGAACTTACTATACAGATATAGTAGTCAAAACAGCCTGGTACTTCACAATGACAGATGTATTGACCAAAGGAACAGAGTTCAGAACCCAAATGTAAATCCCTCCACCTATGGTCACCTGATCTTTGACAAGGGCCCAAAGTCCATCAAATGGGGAAAAGGCAGTCTTTTTAACAAATGGTGCTGGGAAAACTGGATGTCTGCTGCAAAAAAAAAAAAAAAATGAAACAGGACCCATACTTTACTCCCTGCACAAAAACTACTTAAAAATGGATCAAAGACCTAAAAATAAAACCAAAAACTATAAAGATCATAGAAGAAAAAATAGAATTAACTCCAGAGGCCCTAATATACAGCATCAGCAGGATACAAACCATAACTCACAACACGCAAACTCCAGAAGATAAGCTAGATAACTGGGATCTTCTAAAAATTAAACACTTATGCTCATTGGAAGATTTCACTAAAAAAGTAAAAAGAGAACCTATAGACTGGAAAAAAATTTTGGCTATGTCAAATCTGTCAAAGTTCTAATCTCCAAAATCTAGAGGAAAATTCAACACTTCTACAACAAAAAGACCAGTAATCCAATTAAAAAATGAGCAAAAAATGAACAGGCACTTCACCAAAGAAGACATTCAAGTAGCTAACAGACACATGAGGAAATGCTTGTGATCACCAGCCACTAAAGAAATGCAAATTAAAACCATGATGAGATACCATCTCACCCAGGCATTACTGGCACTAATCAAAAAAACAGAAAATAACAAATGTCGGAGAGGCTATGGAGAGATTGGAACTCTTATGCACTGCTGGTGGGAATGCAAAATGATACAACCATTTTGGAAAACAATATGGCACGTACTTTAAAAAAAAAGCTAAAAATAGAAATACCATATGATCCAGCAATCCCGCTTCTAGGAATTCATCCTAGAGAAATAAGAGTCATTACACGAATAGACATGCACACTCATGTTCATTGTTGCACTGTTCACAATAGCAAAAAGATGGAAAGAACCTAGATATACATCAACAGATGAATGGAAAAACAAACTATGGTATATACACAAATGCAGTACTACCCAACCGTAAAGAACACTGATGAATCTGCAAAGCATCTCACAACATGGATGAATTTGGACGGCATTATGCTAAGTAAAATAAGTCAATCACAAAGGAAAGATATTTTATGAGACTACTACTTTAAAAACTCGTGAAAAGTTTTACACACAAAAAGGAACAATCTTTGTCGGTTACAAGGGAGGGGAGGGGTTAGGATGGAAAAACATTACAATAGATGTTGATAAGCGGTACCTCAGGTGAAGGGTAAGACAGTACACAATACTGGGGAAAACAGCACAACTTGTACAAGGCAAGGTCGTAGAAGCTCCATAGACACGTCCAAACTCCCTGAAAGGCCAATTTACTGGGCTAAGGGCTGTGGGGACCACGGTCTCAGAGAAAATCTAGCCCATTTCGCGTAACATAGTTTATAAAGAGAATGTTCTATATTCTATTGTGGAGAGTAGCGTCTCGAGTCTTAAAAGCCTGTGAGCAGCCATCTAGGATACTCCAATGGTCTCATCCCTTTGGGAGCAAGGAAGAATGAAGAAACTAAAGGTACAAGAGAAAGATTAGTGCAAAGGACTAATGGACAACATCTACCACAGCCTCCACCAGACTGAGTCCAGTAAAACTAGATGGTGCCTGGCTACCACCACTGACTGCTCTGACAGGGATCACTATACAGGGTCCTGGACAGAAGTGAAAAAGAAATGTAGAACAAGACTCTAACTCAAAAAAGAAAGACCAAACTTGCCGGCCTGACAGAGATTGGAGAAACAATAAGAGTATGGTCCCTGGAAGCCCTATCAGCTCAGTAATGAAGTCACTCCTGAGGTTCACCCTTCAGCCCATGAAACAAAACAAGACTAAAGGGCACACCAGCCCTGGGGCAAGGACTAAAAGGCAGGAGGGGACAGGAAAGTTGGTAATAGGGAACTTAAAGTTAAGGAGGGAGAGTGCTGACATGTCATGGAGTGGTTAACAAATGTCATAAAATGTGTCCTGTTTAATTAGAAACTAGTTTGTTCTGTAAACCTTCATCAAATGTACATTAAAAAAAAAAAAGGCTGTGAGCAGCCATCTGAGATACTCCACTTTTCTCACCCCTTACGGAGCAAAAGAGAATGAAGAAAACTAAATACACAAGTGACAGATTAGTCCAAAGGACTAATGGATCACAACTACTTTGGCCTCCACCAGACTGAGTCCAGTACAGCTAGATGGTACCTGGCTACCACCACTGACCGCTCTGACAGGGATCACAATATAGCGTCCTGGACAGAGCTACAGAAAAATGTAGAACAAAATTCCTACTCACAAAAAAAGACTGGACTTACTGGCCTGACAGAGACCAGAGAAGCCCCAAGAGTATGGTCCCCAGACACACTTTATCTCAGTAATGAAGTCACTCCTAAAGTTCACCCTTCATCCAAAGATTAAACAGGCCCATAAAAGTAAACAAGACTAAAGGGGCACACCAGCCCGGGCCCAAGGACTAGAAGGCAGAAGGAGACAAGAAAGCTGGTAACAGGGAAACCAAGGTCTAGAAGGGAGAGTATTGACATGTTGTGGGGTTGTTAGCCAAGGTCATAAAGAAATATGTGTACTAACTGTTTAATGAGGAGCTAGTTTGTGCTGTAAACTTTCACATAAAGTACAATTAAAAAAAAAAGAATGTTAATTCTCCATAGAAGCCTTCTTAAGTTTGTGAAGCTGAAGGTATTCATAAGAAATCTCGGATTGGACTTTTAAAAAATTTTTATAATTTGTGCAGAGCTAGGAAGCCATGTGCAAGAAACTATTCCCATCAGATTTTACCTGCAGTACCTGTTAGTTTTTTTTTTTTTACCTGTATATTTAGGAAAATATTTTTTTCCTTGAGATCCCCAAAACCTCCCAAGATTCCTGCTTGCCAGAAAATGACTTTTTTTTTTTTTTTTTTTTACCATCTGTGACTCCACTGTATGGCTAAAGACTGTAGGCCAGATAATAGGCCAGTTTTCCTGGGAGGGAATTGTCAGCATAGGATACATAAAGTCAACCTTAGTTCCTTCAAAGTGGCTAATCATACTTTTTTGTCATAAATATGAGCAAAGTAAAGCATTCAACAAGCAATATTCTCAAACATGACATTCCAGACAAGGCCTTGGCACGTAATCCATTTTCCAATTATACACTGGTAAAAGAAGGACAGGCTCTTATGGATAGGTTGTTATGTAAATAAATTGTCATAAAAAGCAAGGCTGCTGAGTGAGAGTTTCTGAACTCTGACGAGTCAATGAAAATCAGGTATCACTTCAAAATGTTTTATTTCAGTTGAAAAAAGTAGAAGCTACTGCATTATTTCAGGTTGTAGATAGATCAAGATAAAGTGACTTCTTATAGATCCAGGAAATAGAAATTAAAATGACATCAACTGTATTCCAAACACACGAAATTAAATGTCCCTCAGAGTTCATTCAATTTTGTGTAATTGATACTTGTTCCACTGCAACTTGTATTAGTAGTGTTAAGCTATCTGCATCTTGACTAAAAAGAGTCCTGGAAACCCTGCCTTAGTCCTTTGGAATGATCTGACAGTTACCCAAGAGTCTCTACTTTGAACTTTGAAGTACCTAGTACAGTTTTTTTTTTTTTTTCCATGTCCACAGAGAAGGTCCTTTTAATTGAAAACACAAAACTCTGTCCAGAGCTTCTAGGCAAGCATCACGGTAAAATAAAACTATAGTTTTAAGATAGCTAAATGTTAAGAAAGTTAAAATTTTCTCAAAATGATCATGCTTACTTTATTACTGACAAAGTTTGGATGCAAAATTTCTGTTGAGAGTCCATAACAAAAATGATGCAACTGACAAGGTTACTTGGTTGTTCGTTACATTAAAAAAATGATAAATCTGTTTTTTAAAAAAAGTTGTTTTAGACAAATGTCTCTAAGGATAATTTTAATGCCTAGTTTCCAGAAGAGTGAATGTTACATGTGATACATAAAAATGGATAAGCATAATTTTCATACAGGAAAAAATCTTGATATATAACATGTAATCCTGAGTAATAATATACTTAACGTATATTGAAAATAGAAACACTGGTGGCATAGCGGTTAAGTGCTACGGCTGCTAACCAAAGGGTCGGTAGTTCGAATCTGCCACGCACTCCTTGGAAACCCCATGGCGCAGTTCTACTCTGTCCTATAGGGTTGCTATGCATCGAAACCAACTGGAGGGCACTGGGTTTGGTGTTCTTGGTTTGTATTGAAAACACTCGGGGCCAAGATGGCTGACTAGGTAGAAGCTACCCCGGATCCCTCTTGCAACAAAGACTTGGAAAAACAAGTGAATCAATCACATACATGAAAATCTACAAACATTGACCATCAAACACAGATCTAAAGAGTTGACCTGAGTGACAGAGACTGAGAACGAACAACCACGGGGAAGCAGTGACTGTTTTCAGAGCCTGGAGCTAGCGTCACAGTCAGGAAACCTTGGAGCCAGACTTTGGACTGAGCGCAGGTGAGCTGAGCATGGCATCCTGAGATGGCACAAACACGGAACGCAGCCCTAACTCCGAGAAGTGACCTCGGGGGAAGCCCAGCCAGTGCAGGCAGCCAGCGCAGCAACGTGGCTGACAGGAGAAGTCACCAGGAGGCAACGACTGCTTTTGGAACCTGGAGTGTGGAATCCCATCCGGGGAAACTTGGCGCTGGGCTTTGGACTGGGAGCGGAGGAATTGACCACCACTTCCGAGACAGCAAAAGCACAGGACGTGGGCCTGGCCCTCAGGGGCAATCTCTATGTAGCCAGCAGTGCACACAGTCAACACGCCCCTCGTGAATCTCAGATAAAACAGTCATCCCAAGCAAGATAAATAACTTTGTCTATATTCTGGGGTGCTACTTTCTCCTATTTATCTGAACACTCCCTTCCCCATCCCAGGCAGCTTCATTAACATTGGAATTTCCTGAGCCAGAGAGAGAAGTGCGCTGCAGTATTTATTTCCTTTTTTTTTTTTTTTTTATCTTTTCCTAACCCGTTCTCCTGGCCTGAGAGAAGCAGCTACAAAAAACCCAGGGACCGAAAATCCTTCCCTAATTGGACTAAAAATACAGAACAAGCTCCAGCCAAATATATGTGATTCACAGTCTTGGGCTTTCATCCCTACAGGGAACAAGGTGGCTATTATAATGCAAAGGCATTTCTGATAGGGATCTGACTGTAATTGTTTTAGCGGATTACTGGAAAGACAAGTTTCCCAGGTCTGATATCTCTGCATATTCAACAGAGCCCTCACTGACCCACAACAGGGAACTGAGGGCTGAAGTTCCTCCCAGACCACCCAGCCTCCTGCCTTAGGGGTCTAAGGAGGGTGACACCTACCAATCTGTAGAGGTACTTGCATTGGGGGCCTAACACACAGTTCCAGAGCCCACCCACCAAAGTGCTTTAGGAATAGAGACACACCTACCTCACTGGCACTTGGGGGAAGCCTGTCAGCATCCTGCCCCCTCCCCTGGAGTGTGAAACCCTGCTGCTACTAGAATCTGGTGCACACTACTATCGCCACTACTTCTCTAGGTGGATAGGTGACAGTCTGCACCACACACTTGATGACCCAAAATCAGATTCTACTCAAGAATAGTGAATGGACTCTTAGGCTTATATATCTGGTAACAACCCAAACCAGCTGGTAATAGGACATAAGTCATTCAAGGGCTACAACAATCAAGACAGCACAATCTAGTAGCCCATCTACATATATTGAAAGAAAACAAAACAAGATAAGACTCAGTGAGCAAATACAGAATAAATCACTACGATATCTTAGAGATGGCTCGGGGACAGCAGTCGATATCAAACCACATAAAGAAGCAGACCATGATTGCTTCTACAACTCCCCAAACTAAATAATCAAAATCTTTCCCAAATGAAGATACAAACCTGGAATTGCCAGATACAGAATATAAAAAACTAATTTACAGAATGGTTCAACAGCAGGGATGACCTCAGAAATGAAATAAGGCAATCTATAGAAAAAGCCAAGGAACACACTGATAAAACAGTTGAAGAACTCAAAAAGATAATTCAAGAACATAGGGGAAAAATTAATAAGCTGCAAGAATCCATAGAGAGACAGCATTCAGAAATCCAAAAGATTAAAAATAAAATTACAGAATTAGATAATGCAATAGGAAGTCAGAGGAGCAGACTCGACCAATTGGAATGCAGAGTGGGGGATCTGGAGGATCAGGGAATTGACACCAATATAGCTGAAAAAAATCAGATAAAAGAATTAAAAAAAATGAAGAAACCCTAAGAATCACATGGGACTCTATCAAGAAGAATAACTTGCATGTGATTGGAGTCCCAGAACAGGGAGGGATAACAGAAAATACAGAGAGAATAGCTGAAGATCTGTTGGAAGAAAACTTCCCTGACATCATGAAAGACAAAAGGATATCTATCCAAGATGCTCATCAAATCCCATTTAACACTGATCCAAAAAGAAAATCACCAAGACATATTATCATCAAACTTGCCAAAACCAAAGATAAAGAGAAAATTTTAAAAGCAGCCAGGGAGAAAAGAAAGGTCTCCTACAAAGGAGAATCAATAAGACTAAGTTCAGACTACTCAGCAGAAACCATGCAGGCAAGAAGGCAATGGGATGACATATACAGAGCACTGAAGGAGAAAAACTGCCAGGTAAGGATCATATATCCAGCAAAACTCTCTCTCAAATATGAAGGCCAAATTAAAACATTTACAGATAAACACAAGTTTAGAGAATTTGCAAAACCCAAACCAAAGCTACAAGAAATACTAAGGAAATTTTTTGGTCAGAAAACCAATAATATCAGATACCAGCACAACACAAGGTCACAGAACAGAACATCCTGATATTAACTCAAATAGGGGAAATCACAAAAACAAATTAAGATTAATAATAAAAAAAAAGCTCAAAACAGGGAATCATTGAAGTCAATATGTAAAAGATCACAATAATCAAAAAGAGAGACTAAATACAGGTGGCATAGAACTGCCATATGGAGAGATATACAAGGCGATATAGGACAATACAAGTTAGGTTTTTACTTAGAAAAATAGGGATAAATATTAAGGTAACCACAAAGAGGTATAACAACTGCATAACTCGAAATAAAAACCAAGAAAAACATAATGACTCAACAAACATAAAGTCAAATACTATGAAAATGAAGAACAGACAATTTACAAAGAAAAACGTCTCAGCACAAAAAAGTAAGTGGAAAAGTGAAATCGTCAACAACACACATAAAAAGACATCAAAATGACAGCACTAAACACATACTTATCTACAATTACTCTGAAGGTAAATGGACTAAATGCACCAATAAAGAGACACAGTCTCAGACTGGATAAAGAAACACGATCCGTCTACATGCTGCCTACAAGAGACACACCTTAGACTTAGAAACACAAACAAACTAAAACTCAAAGGATGGAAAAAAATATATCAAGCAAACAACAAGCAAAAAAGAGCAGGAGTACCAATATTAATTTCTGACAAAATAGACTTTAAAGTTATATCCACCACAAAGGATAAAGAAGGACACTACATAATGATTAAAGGGACAATTGACCAGGAAGATATACCCATATTAAATATTTATGCACCCAATGACAGGGCTGCAAGATACATAAAACAAACTTTAACAGAACTGAAAAGTAAGATAGACACCTCCACAATTATAGTAGGAGACTTCAACACACCACTTTCAGAGAAGGAGAGGACTTCCAGTAAGAAGCTCAATAGAGACACAGAAGACCTAATTGCTACAATCAACCAACTTGACCTCATAAACTTATACAGAACATTCCACTCAACTGCTTCAAAGTATACTTTTTATTCTAGTGCACATGGAACATTCTCTAGAATAGACCACCTATTAGGTCATAAAACAAACATTTGAAGAATCCAAAACATCGAAATATTACAAAGCATCTTCTCAGACCACAAGGCCATGAAAGTGTAAATCAATAACAGAAAAGCCAGGGAAAAGAAATCAAATACTTGGAAACTGAACAATACCCTGCTGAAAAAAGACTGGGTTATAGAAGACATTAAGGAGGGAATAAAGAAACTCATAGAATGCAACGAGAATGAAAACCCTTCCTGTCAAAACCTCTGGGACACAGCAAAAGCAGTGCTCAGAGGTCAATTTATATCGATGAATGCATACATACAAAAAGAAGAAAGAGCCAAAATCAGAGAATTGTCCCTACAACTTGAACAAATAGAAAGTGAGCAACAAAAGAATCCATCAGACACCAGAAGAAAACAAATAATAAAAATCAGAGCTGAACTAAGTGAATTAGAGAACAGAAAAACAATTGAAAGAATTAACAAAGCCAAAAGCTGGTTCTTTGAAAAAATTAACAAAATTGATAAACCATTGGCCAGACTGACTAAAGAAATACAGGAAAGGAAACAAATAACCCGAATAAGAAATGAGATGGGCCACATCAGAACAGACCCAATTGAAATTAAAAGAATCATATCAGATTATTACGAAAAACTGTACTTTAACAAATTTGCAAACCTAGAAGAAATGGATGAATTCCTAGAAAAACACTACCTACCTAAACTAACACAATCAGAAGTAGAACAACTAAATAGACCCATAACAAAAAAAAGAGATTGAAAAGGTAATCAAAAAACTCCCAAAAAAAAAGCCCTGGCCTGGACGGCTTTACTGCAGAGTTCTACCAAACTTTCAGAGAAGAGTTAACACCACTACTACTAAAGGTATTTCAAAGCATAGAAAATGACGGAATACTACCTAACTCATTCTCTGAAGCCACCATATCCCTGATACCAAAACCAGGTAAAGACATCACAAAAAAAAAGAAAATTAGAGACCTATATCCCTCAAGAACATAGATGCAAAAATCCTCAACAAAATTCTAGCCAATAAAATCTGACAACATATCAAAAAAAAAATCCACCATGACCAAGCGGGTTTTATACCAGGTATGCAAGGCTGGTTTAATATTAGAAAAACCATTAATGTAATCCACCATATAAATAAAACAAAAGACAAAAACCACATGATCTTATCAATTGATGCAGAAAAGGCATTTGACAAAGTTCAACACCCATTCATGATAAAAACTCTCACCAAAATAGGAATTGAAGGAAAATTCCTCAACATAATAAAGAACATCTATACAAGGCCAACAGCCAACATCACTCTAAATGGAGAGGGCCTGAAAGCATTTCCCTTGAGAATGGGAACCAGACAAGGATGCCCTTTATCACCACTCTTATTCAACATTGTGCTAGAGGTCCTAGCCAGAGCAATTAGGCTACACAAGAAATAAAGGGCATCCGGATTGGCAAGGAGGAAGTAAAATGACCTCTATTTGCAGATGACATGATCTTATACACAGAAAACCCTAAGGAATCCTCCAGAAAACTACTGAAACTAATAGAAGAGTTTGGCAGAGTCTCAGGTTATAAGATAAACATACAAAAATCACTTGGATTCCTCTACATCAACAAAAAGAACATCAAAGAGGAAATCACCAAATCAATACCATTCACAGTAGCCCCCAAGAAGATAAAATACTTAGGAATAAATCTTACCAAAGATGTAAAAGACCTATAAAAAGAAAACTACAAAGTACTACTGCAAGAAACTAAAAAGGACCTACTTAAGTGGAAAAACATACCTTGCTCATGGATAGGAAGACTTAACATAGTAAAAATGTCTATTCTACCAAAAGCCATCTATACATACAATGCACTTCCGATCCAAATTCCAGTGTCATTTTTTAATGTGATGGAGAAACAAATCACCAACTTCATATGGAAGGGAAAGAAGCCTCGGATAAGTAAAGCATTACCGAAAAAGAAGAAGAAAGTGGGAGGCCTCACTCGACCTGATTTTAGAACCTATTATACAGCCACAGTAGTCAAAATAGCCTGGTACTGGTACAACAACAGGCACATAGACCAATGGAACAGAATTGAGAACCCAGATATAAATCCATCCACATATGAGCAGCTGATATTTGACAAAATCCCAGTGTCAGTTAATTGGAGAAAAGATAGTCTTTTTAACAAATGGTGCTGGCATAACTGGATATCCATTTGCAAAAAAATGAAACAGGACCCATACCTCACACCATGCACAAAAACTAACTCCAAATGGATCAAAGACCTAAACATAAAGACTAAAACAATAAAGATCATGGAAGAAAAAATAGGGACAACGTTAGGAGCCCTAATACAAGGTGTAAATAGAATACAAAACATTACCAAAAATGATGAAGAGAAACCAGATAACTGGGAGCTCCTAAAAATCAAACACCTTTGCTCATCTAAAGACTTCACCAAAAGAGTAAAAAGACCACCTACAGATTGGGAAAGAATTTTCAGCTATGACATCTCCGACCAGCGCCTGATCTCTAAAATCTATATGATTCTATTATAACACAACCACAAAAAGACAAGCAACCCAATCAAGAAGTGGGCAAAGGATATGAACACACACTTCACTAAAGAAGATATTCAGGCAGCCAACAGATACATGAGAAAATGCTCTCGATCATTAGCCATTAGAGAAATGCAAATTAAAACTACGATGAGATTCCATCTCACTCCAACAAGGCTTGCATTAATCCAAAAAACACAAAATAATAAACGTTGGAGAGGCTGTGGCGAGATTGGAACACTTATACACTGCTGGTGGGAATGTCAAATGGTACAAGCACTTTGGAAATCTATCTGGCGTTTTCTTAAAAAGTTAGAAATAGAACTACCATACAACCCAGAAATCCCACTCCTCGGAATATACCCTAGAGATACAAGAGCCTTCACACGAACAGATATATGCACACCCATGTTTATTGCAGCTCTGTTCACAATAGCAAAAACCTGGAAGCAACCAAGGTGTCCATCAACGGATAAATGGGTAAATAAATTGTGGTATATTCACACAATGGAATACTACGCATCAATAAAGAACAGTGACAAATCTGTGAAACATTTCATAACATGGAGAAACCTGGAAGGCATTATGCTGAGTGAAATTAGTCAGAGGCAAAAGGACAAATATTGTATAAGACCACTATTATAAGATCTTGAGAAATAGTATAAACTGAGAAGAACACACACTTTTGTGGTTACAAGGGAGGGGGGGAGAGGGTTATTTACTGATTAGATAGTAGATAAGAACTACTTTAGGTGAAGGGAAGGACAATACTCAATACACAGAAGGTCAGCTTAACTGGACTGGACCAAAAGTAAAAAAGTTTCCCGGAGACACTGAATGCTTCAAAGGCCAGTGGAGCAAGGGCAGGGGTTTGGGGACTATGGCTGAAGGGGACTTCTAAGTCAATTGGCAAAATAATTCTATTATGAAAACATTCTGCATCCCACTTAAATGTGGCGTCTGGGGTCTTAAATGCTAACAAACGGGCATCTAAGATGCATCAGTTGGTCTCAACCCACCTGGATCAAAGGAGAATGAAGAACTCCAAGGTCACACGGTAACTATGAGCCCAAGAGACAGAAAGGACCACATGAACTAGAGACTTACATCATCCTGAGACCAGAAGAACTAGATGGTGCCTGGCCACAACCGATGACTGCCCTGACAGGGAGCACAACAGAGAACCCCTGAGGGAGCAGGAGATCGGTGGGATGTAGACCCCAAATTCTCATAAAAAGACCAGACTTAATGGTCTGACTGAGACTAGAAGAATCCCGGCGGTCATGGTCCCCAAACCTTCTGTTGGCCCAGGACAGGAACCATTCCCAAAGACAACTCATCAGACATGGAAGGGACTGGACAATGGGTTGGAGAGAGATGCTGATGAAGAGTGAGCTACTTGTATCAGGTGGACACTTGAGACTGTGTTGGCATCTCCTGTCTGGAGGGGAGATAGGAGGGTAGAGAGGGTTAGAAACTGGCAAAATTGTCACGAAAGGAGAGACTGGAAGGAGGGAGCAGGCTGACTCATTAGGGGGAGAGTAAGTGGGAGTATGGAGTAAGGTGTATATAAGCTTATATGTGACAGACTGACTTGATTTGTAAATGTTCACTTAAAGCTCAATAAAAAATATTTAAAAAAAAAAGAAAATACTGACCACATACCAAGAATATCAAGTAATGTGATTCAGTGATTCAGTGCTTCCTCGACATCTGTATTTTTAGAAAACCCCATAGTAAAGTCCGATGTGTATCTCCAGTTGAAAACCATTGCCCTAAAAGATGCTAGATTCAAATTAAAAAACCTTCCCAATTTGTAAAAAGTAAAACTTGTGACTTTAAAGATGTTTAATGTACTGGAAGAGACATTTACATTAAGGCATCATTATCACACACTGACAGCACATTGACAAAGCGCTCAAGGATTATTCACATGGCGCTCTGGGATCATGGTGGAGCAAGGCCATAATTTTGCCAGAAGGAGTTGGGAAAAAAAAAAAAATACTGCCATCGAGCTAATTCTGAGTCACAGCTACCCTATAGGAGAGAGTGGAACTGCCCCATAGGGTTTCCAAGGAATGCCTGGTGAATTCGTACTGCTAACCTTTTGGTTTGCAGCCATAGCATTTAACCACTACACCACCATGGTTTCTGCCAGACGGAGTAGGGAAGGCTTAAAGGGTGTTCTGCAAAAATGGTTAATTATTACTCTTTATGGGATACTGGATGAGTCTTTATGGATTCCAGTCCCTGTTGAGAGTTCACCTGCAGGGCATTTTAGTTTCCCCGAGTACAGCTGGCTGAGCTGAAATCCCCAGAGATTTTTTGGCCACTGGGAAAATGCCAGGAGTAGGCTTTGCAGGTCAGGATAAATTGATGGACTACACATCTGTGAAACTCTGGTGACTCATGTCACCTCCATCACCTCCTTACTCTAAGGCCTGAGTCTAAACACCTACATAAATTCTGATAAGTTTCTTTATGTTCCTGGTTATTTTTGTCTTTTTTTTTTTTAATCAGTTCAAGTAAAGAAAAAAAAAAACAACTATTTTCTGTCTGAATGTAGTCACGCAGAGTTTAGGACAGACAGCCCAACCACCTAAAAAAACTCTAAAATGCCTGTAAATGAGATGGTAGAAGTTCATGGTTCTGAAAACTCATGGAAATCAACTATGTGTGAGTCCAGAATCACAGGCTGAGCAAAGAAATAATTGAAAGCTAGTAGCCTGGACCTGGATCTTGGGTCACATGGCTTGCTGAGTGGTAGAGTTATTGCCGAACATGATAGCATAATTGTTTCTGGGCACTAATTTGCATGGCCACTGAGCTTCAAGTGGCCATCTGTGAGAAAACAATGACAACTAGAAGTTTTTGCTTAGATATGAAATCTTTGCTTTACATTTTCATTCTTTAGATATGCAAGAAAGCAACCTATGATTTCGACAAAAAGCTATCTCTGAGTCATAGCTTTTAAGAAAACTTGTACCGGTGGGTTTTGTGCAGATTCCATTTAATCATTTAAATTAAAGATAGAGGACTTCAAGTGCAGGTATGGCTTTTAATTGATTCAATATGTGCCTGTGTTTATCGAAATTATGTTTGGTAACATGGGATAATATGAAGCTAGAAAGAGGAGGTAAAGCAACAATATTGTCAATAAGAGCACAATATTCTCTGAGCTACTGTTACTCTTTGGACTGAGTTACACCCTGTTTCAGTTATCTACTGCTACTACAACAGAAATACCACAAGTGGATGGCTTTAATAAATAGAAGTTTATTCTCTCGTAGTTTAGTAGCATAGAAGTCCAAATTTAGGCCGCTAGCTCCAGGGGAAGGCTTTCTCTCTCTGTCAGCTCTGTAAGAATGGCCTTGGCATCAATCTTCCTCTGGACTGTATTTTCTCTGCAGAGGGACCCCTGGTCCAAAGGATGCTGTCTGCTCCCAGCACTGCTTTCTTGGTGGTATGATGTCCCATGTCTTTCTGCTTGCTTCTTTCTTTTATATGTCAAAGGAAATTGTCTTAAGACACAATCTAATCTTGTAGATTAGATTTAACATAACTGCAAATTCCATCTCATTAACATCACAGAGAGAGGGTTTACAACACAGAGGAATATTACATCAGACAACACAATGGTGGACAATCACACAATACTGGGAATCATGGCCTTAGACAAATGGATATACATATTTTGGGGGGACACAATTCAATAAATGACCCTCCCCAACCAAGGATTGAAGATTAATTTGAATTTACTAGGCAGGCAGTGTTAAAAAAAAAAATTCTAATCAGCAGAAACAACACATGCTGTTCCAGCTTAATATAAGAAATGTCAGATTCTGTCATTTTAAACCTATCATTTAAGATAGATTCCCTATCTTAGAGGAAAATAATTTATACTATTATATAAAAAATGTATCCTTTAAAGAAATTACTGCTTTCCATCAATCATTGGGCTACTTCATTTGAGATTTCCTTCTGAAGCAATAGCATGGAAGCAGGATGCTTTACGGTGTATGTTCGTGGGACAATAAACCCACCTAGCAGAAACAGGGGACTAAAGTCAGGGAGGAAGTATGTTTAAGAGGTTGGAGATGTAGAAAGCCTGACAGGGGTGAGGACAGAGTTTTGCACATCAGTTATGGTGTTTGGCAGTGCTGACTCTTTTGAGCTTTCTCAGTAGAAGACAGAATGACCAAACTAATATTACAAAAAGACAAGTATGGAACTTGGTATACAGGTATTTTGTAACAATTGTGTGTTCATGCATGTGGTGTGATGGATCATTTTTGTGTGGTCTTTCTCACCAGTCTTATAACTCCCACTCGAGTAATTAGGTGGAACTGTGCAAATAGGGTAATTGTGGCCCATCAAGGGAATTGGTCAGTGTTGTCATTCCACTGGGCTTGAAATCATCCATCTGAGACGTGGGAAGGAGAGAATCCCACCGCCACCATGCAAGAACAGCCAGGAGCAGAGAGTACATCCTTTAGAACTGAGATCCTTGTGCTGAGAAGCTCCTGGAACGAGGAGACAGAGAGAGAGAGCTCAAGAAGCAGTGGCAGAGAAAACATGGCAGAAGATGACCTGGTGGGCTTCTCGGCCCACGGAATTGGAAAGCTAAGTGCCTTTGGGCAGGAGGCTTCCTGGCAGAGTTGGGCGCCTCTGGGCACTCATCAGCAGAGCTAAAAGAGCTTTGTAATACTTGTCCAAGCAGGGCAGAGGCCAAAGGCCAGAGAGGCTTACCTGTGAGCATGGTTAAGAGGCTATCCTGGTGGAAGAACTGTATCCTGAGCATTCCTGAACATGAATTGTAAACCTGTTGCTTCTCTAATAAACCCATAATTGTGATTATGGTCTGTGAGTTCTGTGTGGCCATTGCTATGAATTATCAGACACAGCAGAGAAATAGAGAGTGTTGTGGGAGGGACAGTTAGTGTCAGATTTGGTAAAGATGGCAGAGAGAGGGGGCAAGTCTGACCTCCTCCTCCTAGGAAACAGCCTTAGACTCTTGATTTTGATTTTCTTTCCCTCTTGTGAAGTTAGAGGAGGTCAGATGCCATGCTATTTTTACAATGTGGCTTCCTTTGGTATTAGTGGTAAGTGTCTTCCAAACTAGAATGTAGTAGCTTTTAAATTGATTGCTTATAAGGTTTTTATTTTCCTCCTGTATATTATTTACATCCAGAAATGCCCTGTATTCTTGACTAGTTTCCCTACTATTCTTGTCCATCCATTTTAAAACTTTACTTGCTGTGAATAGTTTATCACTAAACTGTTTATAGGCAACCTAGAGACGGAAATCAAACAAAGCAAGGAATTTAACCCAAGGAAATGAAGTTCAACACATTTCTCAAGTTGAAAGAACAGAAAAAAAAAAAAAATTCAAGCCTTGAATTGAAATAGTGAAGGATTCTGTGGGCAAATACTGAACGATGCAGGAAGCATCAAAAAAAAAAAAAAAAGGAAAGAATACACTGAGTCACTGTACCAGAAAGAATTGGTGGGTGTTCAGTCATTTCAGTACTGAAGATAAAATCCAAGCTGCACTGAAAACACTGGTGAAAAACAAGGCTCCGGGAGTTGACAGAATACCAACTGAGATGTTTTAACAAACGGATGCAGTGGTGGAAGTGCCCACTCATCCACTCATCTATGCTAAGAAATTTGGAAGAGAGCTACTGGCCAACTGACTGGAAGAGCTCCATATTTATGCCTATTCCAAAGAAAGGTGATCCAATTGAATGCAGGAATTATCAAACAATGTCATTAATATCACGCATAAGTAAAACTTTGCAGATCATTCAAAAGCAGTTGCAGCAGTACATTGACAGGGACTTGCCAGAAATTCAAGCCGTATTAAGACAAGGAGGTGGAATTAGGAATATCATTGCTGATGTCATGTGGATCTTGGCTGAAAGCAAAGAATAGCAGAAGATGTTTACCTGTGTTTTACTGACTATGCAAGGCATTAGACTGTGTGGATCATCACAAATTATGGATAATGTTGTGAAGAATGGGAATTCCAGAACACTTAATTGTGCTCATGAGGAACCTGTACATAGATCAAGAGGTAGCTGTCCAAACAGAACAAGGGGATACTGCGTGGTTTAAATTCAGGAAAGGTGTGTGACAGGATTGTATCCTTTCACCATACTTATTCAATCTGTATCCAGTGCCCTTAGTACTCCTGAAATCTTGAGAAAATCCTTTCAGCTTTCTGATACTCAGATTTTACATCTATAGAATTGTACCTTAAATGAAGACTGGCAGCTTCTACATACTGCCTTTTGGAACACATACCAGTAAAATAAAGAGAAAAAAAAGAAAAGTACCTATATCAATGTCTCCTTAAAAACATAGTTTCTGTACAGTTATGGCTTGAGTTGTGTCTCCCCAAAATGTGTGTCAACTTGGCTAGGCCATATTGTGTGGTTATCCTCCATTTGGTGATCTGATGTATTTATCCTATGTGTTGTAAATCCTAATCTCTATAATGTTAGGAGGCAGGAACAGAGTCAATTATGTTAATGAGGCTGATCTTAATCTACAGGATCAGGTTGTATCTTGAGTCAATCTCTTTTGAGATGTAAAAGAGAGAATCGAGCAGAGAGGAGAGAGGCCTCATACCTCCAAGAAAGAAGAGCTGGCAGTGAAGTGAGTCCTTTGGACCCAGGATCCCTGTGCTGAGAAACTCCTAGATCCATCAGAAGATTGATGACGAAGAACTTCCCCCAAAGGCAACAGAAAAGAAAGCCTTCCCCTGGAGCTATTGAATTTGGACTTCTAGCCTCCTAAACTATGAGAGAATAAATTCCTGTTTGTTAAAGCCATCCACTTGTGGTATTTCTGTTATAACAGTACTAGATAACTAAGACATATACCTTTCTTCCCTTTCCTAGCAAATAAAAGCCTATTAAGGGAATATATAAAATTGTTCTTTTGATTTTTTTTTCCTTTAAGTTTTATGATAATGTTGTGTTAGGTCTGTCTAAACCCAGGACTCCAAAGCTCCATATATGCCCTCATTAATTTTAAAATATATTTATCTATAGCATATTTTGGCATAAAGATTCAAACTATAAATGCTGTTATTCTGGAGTCATATATGTCAATGACATTAGTACCAAAGCTATTGGTTGTGGATTGAGTTGTGTCCCCAAAAAATGTGTGTCAATTTGGATAGGCCGTGAGTCCCAGTATTGCATGGTTGTCCAACACTTTGTCATCTGATGTGATTTCCATATGTGTTGTAGACCCTGCCTCTATGATGTTAATGAGCCAGGATTAGAGGCAGCTATATTAATGAGGCAGAACTCAATCTATAAGATTAGGTTGTATCTTAAGTTGATTTTTTTTGAAGTACAAAAGAAATGAACAGAGAGAGGAGGGGACCTCTTACCACCAAGAAAGCAGCAAAGGCAGCACAGTGTGTCCTTTGGACTCAGGGTTCCTGTGTTGAGAAGCATCCTAAACCAGGAGAACATTGAAGATGAGGACTTTCCTCCAGAAATGACACAGAGAGAGAAAGCTTTCCCTTAGAGCTGGCCCCTTGTATTTGGACTTCTAGCCTACTAAACTGTGAGAGAATAAATTTATTTTTGTTAAAACCATCCACTTGTGGTATTTCTGTAATAGCAGCACTAGATAACTAAGACACTACTAAAAAAAGAACCCACAATGATTATATCTCCATTTATCTTAGAGGCCTTTGCAAAAAAAAGTCTTCTGATTTGTACATCCTCACCTCTAACAACTGATTTTTAGATATTTTCCCCATATATATCTATCCACTTTTCAGCAATCAGTGAACTTTAACAAGTTATCTAATGAGGATCTCTTTTATGATTCAAAAGAAATCTTACTATTTTCCTTGATATTTTATCCAGATACAATTGCATTTAAACTTTGAAGCCTTACCTGACCATCTACCGCCTAGACAGATTTTTAACTTCTCCCAAACTTTATGTCTTTAATATTGCTCTTAAAAACCCAAAACAAAAATCTATTGCCATGGAGTCAATTCTGACTTACAGTGACTCTATAGGACAGAGTAGAACTGCTCCATAGGATTTCCTAGCCTGTAATCTTTAGGCAAGCAGGCTGCACTGCCACATCTTTCTCCTGAGGTTTGGCTCATGGGTTCAAACCACCAACCCTTCAGTTAGCAGCCAAGCGCTTAACCACTGTACCACCAGAGCTCCTGTTATTAATCTTACACATCCTATATATTGCCTTGTATTCCTAGATACCATTTGTACATACATATAACTTTTTTTATATATATATATAAAATACCTTAAGCAGATTTTTGAAGAGGCGGGGCCAAGATGGCAGAATAGACAGATGCTTCTGGTGAGTCCTCTTAAAACAAAGACCTGAAAAAACAAGTGAAATGAGTATATTTATGACAAGCTAGGAGCCCTGAACATCAAAGGCAAGGTTAGAAAATGAACTAAGGGGTAGGGGGAGGAAGAGATGGTTGAGAAGTGGAGAGGAGTTACCGGACCTGAATTTGCCAGGAGCCTTCAGGCACCATTCCCGGGAGTGGCTGCTGCAGGCTAGTACTAGCGTTCAGCAGCAGTTTCCTGAGGGAGAAGCCGCTAGCCACACAGCCTACTCACACCTCTGGAACCAGAGAAGAACGGACCTCTCAGCAAAAGCTAAGTACTTGCATATATTTTACTGCCCCCACAACCCCCCCCAACCAAGCTGGCTTCAGTGGCTGTTGATTTCCCTGAGCCTGAGAGAGGCCCTGTTGAGCACCTAGAGCCATCCTCCAGGCCCTGGAGAAGGAATAAATTTACAACTGGGGGAAAAGATAAATTGTCAGCTCCACTAACTGGGGGAGTTCAGGACAGAAGTGGCTCCTGTCCAGGCTTGGAGTACCATTGCCCTCTGCATGGACCTATGTGGGGATATTTCAGGAGAATGGGCCCTTGTTGGCAGACTACAACTGTTTCAGATGTGCAGTGCAGAGGTGGGTCATGTTTAACACTGCTTTCCCTATTAAACAGGGTCCTCACTTATGCACATCAGGAGCATAAAGACTGGTGGCTCTGCTCAGATCACCCAGCTACCCATGAAAGGGGTCCAAGGATAACTGGTGCATCTGAGCCTTTACAACCAAAAACAGTTGGTGCCCATGGTCCATCTGCAGAACCCACCCAGCTGTACACTCTAGGGAAAAGGGACATGCTTTCCTCAGAGACACATGGGGGACAATTCTCAGCCCTCTGCCTTGTTCAGAGCATGACCCCCTGCTGCAACCAGATACCAGTACCTACACCAATCAACCCTGCCCCTCTAAGACTAGTACAGAGCCTGTACCACGCACTTGAAGATCAGCTACCTGGACATCCAAGCTGAATTCATACATGAAAACTGAATGGAATCCTAGAATGATATACATGATAATAGTTCTAGCCTTCTGGGGACAGGACGTCAGAGCTCCAAAGGTGAAAATAATCAAGCTAGCTCACTCAAGCAACCCATTTGGGCATATCAAAACAAAACAAAGCAAAAAGCTACGATATAGTAAACAAATACAAAATAAACTAATACAATAATAATACTAGATGGCTTGGAGACAACAGTCAATACCAAGTCACATAAAGAAACAGACCATGATCACCTCAATAAGCTCTCAAAAAAAAAAAAAAAGAATTGAGGGATCTTCTAGCTGGAAGTGCCTGCCTGGAATTACTGGAGGGAGAATACAAAAGATTAATACACAGAACCCTTCAAGACACCAGGAAAGAAATCAGGAAATATGCAGAACAATCCAAGGAACACACAGATAAAGCAGTTTGAGAAATTAAAAAGGTTATTCAGGAACATAATGAAAAACTTAATAAGCTTGAAAAATCCATAGACAGACAGCAATCAGAAATTCAGAAGATTAATAATAAAATTACAGAATTAGACAATGCAACAGAAAGTCAGAGGAGCAGATTTGAGCAAGTGGAAGGCAGAAGATAAAGCACTTGGCACCAATATATTTGAAGAAAAATCAGATAAAAGAATTAAAAATCATGTGGGACTCTATCAAGGGAAATAACCTACAAGTGATTGGAGTACCAGAACAGGGAGGGATAACAGAAAATACGGAGAGAATTATTGAAGATTTGTTGGCAGAAAACTTCCCTGATATCAGGAAAGATGAGAAGATGTCTACCCAAGATGCTCATCAAACTCCACAGGAGGTGGGTTTTAAAAGAAAGTCACCAACACATATAATCAAACTTGCCAAAACCAAAGATAAAGAGAAAATTTTAAGAGCAGTTAGGGATAAATGAAAAGTCACCTACAAAGGAGAGTCAATAAGAATAAGCTCAGAGTACTCAGCAGAAACCATGCAGGAAAAAAGGCAATGAGATGACTTACATAAAAAATTGAAGGAAAAAAACTTGCCAGCCAAGAATCATATATCCAGCAAAACTGTCTCTCAAATATGAAGGTGAAATTAGGACATTTCCGGATAAACAGAAGTTTAGGGAATTCTTAAAAACTGAACCAAAACTACAAGAAATACTAAAGTGAGTTCTTTGGTTAGAAAATCAATAATATCAGGTATCAACCCAAGACTAGAACACTGGGCAGACCAATCAGGTGTCAACCCAAACAGGGAAATCACAAAAATAAATTAAGATAAAAAACAACACTCAAAACAGAAACAGCGATGTTATTATGTAAAAGAAGACATTAAAACAATAAGGAGGGACTAAGAAATGTAGTCACAGATCTTTCACATGGAGGCAAAGTCAAGACGATAGAAAGAAATAAAAGTTAGATTTAAACTTAGGAAAATAGGAGTAAATAATAAGGTAACCACAATTAAAAGGTAACCACAAAGGACACAAACTAACAAACACCTCAAAATAAAATACAAGAAAAAAATAGAGACTCAGCAGAAACAAAATCAACAACAACGAATATGAGGAAAAGACAATATATAAAGATAATCTATTCAATACAAAAAATTAAGTGGGAAAAAGAAACTGTCAACAACACACAAAAAAAGACAATAATGACAGTACTAAATTCATACCTATCGGTAATTATGTTGAAAGTAGATGGACTAAATGTGCCAATAAAGAGACAGAGTGGCAGAATGGATTAAAAAACATGATCTGTCTATATGCCTATATGCTGCCTACAAGAGACACAACTTAGACTTAGAGACACAAACAAAAACTCAAAGGATGGAAAAAATATATCAAGCAAACAATAAGCAAAAAGGAGCAGGAGTGGCAATATTAATTTCTGAAAAAATAGACTTTAAAGTTAAATCCATCAGAAAGGATAAAGAAGGACACTATGTAATGATTAAAGGGACAATACACCAAGAAGATACAACCATATTAAATATTTATGCACCCAATGACAGGGCTGCAAGATACATAAAACAAACTATCAGCATTCAAAAGTGAGATAGATAGCTCCACAATAATAGTAGTAGATTTCAACACACCACTTTTGGTGAAGGACAGGACATTCAGAAAGAAGCTCCATAAAGACATGGAATATCTAAATGCCACAATCAATCAACTTGACCTCGTAGACATATACAGAACATTCCACCCAACAGCAGCCAAGTGTACTTTCCTTCCCAGTGCACATGGAACATTTTCTAGAATAGACCACATATTAGGTTATAAAGCAAGCCTTACCAGAATCCAAAACATTGAAATATTACAAAGCATCTTCTCTGAAGATAAGGCCATAAAAGTAGAAAACAATAACAGAAAAAACACAGAAAAGAAATCAAACACTTGGAAACTGAACAATACCCTGCTAAAAAAAGACTGCTTTATAGAAGACATTAATGATGGAATAAAGAAATTCATAGAATCCAATGAGAATAAAAACATTCCTATCAGAACCTTTGGGACACAGTGAAAGCTGTGCTCAGAAGTCAATTTATATCAATAAATGCACACATACAAAAAGAAGAAATGGCTAAAGTCAAAGAATTATCCCTAGAACTCGAACAAATACAACGACAAAAGAAATACTCAGGCATCAGGAGAAAACAAATAATCATAATTAGAACAGAAATAAATGAAATAGAAAACAGAAAAACAATTGAAAGAATTAACAAGGCCAAAAGATGGTTCTTTGAAAAAATCAACAAAATTGATAAACCATTGGCCAAACTTACAAAAGTAAAACAGGAGAGGAAGCAAATAATCTGAATAAGAAATGAGACGGGCGATATTACAATAGACCCAACTGAAATTAAAAGAATCATATCAGACTACTATGAAAAATTGTACTCTAATAAATTTGAAAACCTAGAAAAAAATGGATGATTTCCTAGAAACACAGTACCTAACTAAACTAAAAAAACAGAGGTAGAACAACTAAATACACCCATAACAAAAGAACAGATTGAAAAGGTAATAAAAAAATTCCAACCAAAAAAAAAAAAAAAAACCCTGGCCAAGATGGCTTCACTACGGAATTCTTCCAACCTTTCAAAGAGTTAACACCACTACTACTAAAGATATTTCAGAGCATACAAAAAGACAGAATGCTCCCTAACTCATTCTGTGAAGCCAGCATATTCCTGATACCAAAACCAGGTAAAAAAAAAAAAAAAGACACCACCAAAAAAAGAAAATTAAAGACCTATATACGTCATGAACTTAGATGCAAAAATCCTTAACAGAATTCTACCCAATAGAATTCAAAAAAATACCAAAAAAATAACTCAGCATGACCAAGTGGGATTCATACCAGGAATCCAGGGATGATTCAACATTACAAAAACAATTAATTTAATCCATCATATAAATAAACCAAAAGACAAGAATCACATGATTTTATCAATTGATGCAGAAAAGGCATTTGACAAAGTCCAACACCCATTCATGATAAAAAACTCTCAGCAAAATAGGAATAGAAAGAAAATTCCTCAACATAATAAAGGGCATTTATACAAGGCCAACAGCCAACATCACCCTAAATGGAGATAGCCTGAAAACATTCCCCTTGAGATTGGGAACCAGACAAGGGTGCCCTTCATCACCACTCTTATTCAACATTGTGCTGCAGGTCCTAGCCAGAGCAATTAGGCTCTATAAAGAAATAAAGGGCATTCAGATTGCCAAGGAAGAAGTAAAAGTATCTCTGTTTGCATCTGACATGATCTTACACACAAAAAACCCTAAAGAATCCTCAAGAAATCTGTTGAACCTAATAGTTCAGCAGAGTGTCAGGATAGAAGATAAACGTACAAAAATCATTTGGATTCCTCTACACCAACAAAAAGAACATCGAAGAGGAAACCAAGAAATCAAAGCCATTTACAGTAGCCCCCAAGAAGATAAAATACTTTGGAATAAATCTTACCAGAAATGTAAAAGTTTTATACAAGAAAACTATGAAACACTTCTGCAAGAATCCAAAAGAGACCTACAAAAGTGGGAAAACATACCTTGCTCATGCATAGGAAGACTTAACATTGTAAATTTATCTATTCTACCAAAAGCAATCCATAGATTTAATGCAATTCCGATCCAAATTCCAATGACATTTTAATGAGGCAGAGAAACAAATCACCAACTTCATATGCAAGAGAAAGAGGCCCCGGATAAGTAAAGCATTACCGAAAAAGAAGAACAAAGTAGGAGGCCTCATTCTGCCTGAATTTAGAACCTATTAAACCTCCACAGTAGTCAAAACAGCCTGGTACTGGTACAACAAGAGATACAGAGACCAATGGAACAGAATTGAGAATCCAGACATAAATCCATCCAAATATGACAGCTGATATTTGACAAAGGCCCCAAAGCAGTTAAATGGGGAAAAGACAGCCTTTTTAACAAACGATGCTGACATAAAACCCAGTGCCGTCGAGTCGATTCCAACTCATAGCGACCCTATCTGACAGAGTAGAACTGCCTGATAGAGTTTCCAAAGAGCGCCTGGCGGATTTGAACTGCTGACCCTTTGATTAGCAGCCGTAGCACTTAACCACTACACCACCAGGGTTTTCAATCTGGATATTTATCTTCAAAAAATTGAAACAAGGCCCATATCTCACACCATGGACAAAAACATACTAAAAATGGATCAAAGTCCTAAATATAAAATCTAAAACAATAAAGATTATGGAAGAAAAAATAGGGACAATGTTAGCAGCCTTAATACATGGCATAAACAGTATTCAAAACGTTACTGACAATGCAGAAGAAAAAGTACATAATTGGGAGCTTCTAAAAATGAAACACCTATTCTCATCCAAAGACTTCGCCAAAAGAGTAAAAAGATTAACTACAGACTGGGAAAAGTTTTTGTCTATGACATTTCCATTCAGAGCCTGATCTCTAAAATCTACATGATTCTGCTAAAACTCAACCACCCAATTAAAAAATGGGCAAAAGATATGAACAAACACTTCACTAAAGAAGATATTCAGGCAGCTAACAGATACATGAGAAAATGCTCTCGATCATTAGCCATTAAAAAAAAAAAAAAAAGCCATTAGAGAAATGCAAATCAAAAACTACAATGAGATGCCATCTCACTGAAACAAAGCTGGCATTAATCCAAAAAACACAAAATAATAAATGTTGGAGAGGTTGTGGAGAGACTGGAACACTTATACAACGCTGGTGGGAATGTAAAATGGTACAACCACTTTGGAAATCGATTTGGTGCTTCCTTAAAAAGCTAGAAATAAAACTACTATATGATCCAGCAATCCCACTTCTCAGGATATATCCTAGAGAAATAAGAGCCTTTACACGAACAGATATATGCACACCCATATTCATTGAAGCACTGTTTACAATAGCAAAAAGATGGAAGCAACCAAGGTGCCCACCAACGGAAGAATGGATAAATAAATTATGGTACTTTCACACAATGGAATACTACACATCGAGAAAGAACAGTGATGAATCCATGACACATTTCATAACATGGAGGGATCTGTAAGACATTATGCTGAGTGAAATTAGTCAGTTGCAAAAGGACAAATATTGTATAAGACCACTATTATAAGAACTTGAGAAATCGTTTAAACAGAGAAGAAAATATTTTTTGATGGTTGCGAGAGGGGTGAAGGAGTGAGGGTGGAAGAGGGGTTTTCACTAATTAAATTTTTTTTTTTTTATAAGAATTAGTTTAGGTGGTGAGAAACACAACACACAATACAGGCGAGTTCAGCATAACTGGAGTAAAGCAAAAGCAAAGAAGTTTCCTGAATAAACTGAATGCTTCTAAGGCCAGGGTAGCAGGGGCCATGGTTTCAGGGGACATCTAAGTCAATTGGCATAATAAAATCTATTAAGAAAACATTCTGCATCCCACTTTGCAGAATGGCATCTGGGGTCTTAAATGCTAGCAAGCGGCCATCTAAGATGCATCAATTGGTCTCAACTCACCTGGACCAAAGGAGAATGAAGAACACCAAGGACACAAGGTAATTATGAGCCCAAGAGACAGAAAGGGCCACATAAACCAGAGACTACATCAGCCTGAGACTAAAAGAACTAGATGGTGCCTGGCTACAGCTGATGCCTGCCCTGACAGGGACCACAACAGAGAACCCCTGAGGGAACAGGAGAGTAGTGGGTTGCAGGCCCCAAATTCTCGTAAAAGACCAGACTTAATGGTCTGGCTGAGACTAGAAGAACCCCGGTGGTCATGGCCCCCAGACCTTCCGTTATCCCAGGACAGGGACCATTCCCAAAGCCAACTCTTCAGACAGGGATTTGACTGGACAATGGGATAGAAAAGATGCTGGTGAGGAGTGAGCTTCTTGGATCAAGCAGACACTTGAGACTATGTTGACATCTTCTATCTGGAGGGGAGATGAGAGGGTAGAGGGGATTAGAAGCTGGTGGAATGGGCATGAAAGAGTGAGTGAAGAGAAGGAATGTGCTGTCTCATTAGGGGGAGAACAATTAGGAGTATACAGCAAGGTGTATATAAGTTTTTGTATGAGAGACTGACTTGATTTGTAAGCTTTCACTTAAAGCACAGTTAAAAAAAAACACTTAAGCAATTATTTTCTGCTAGAATATGAGCTCCTGAAGAAAAATAACTATCTATAATATTCACTACATCATACCAGCCATTAGCACAGTGAGCAGCCCATAGTAACCACTCAAATAATTTTTAAATGAATAAATGAGTGAATACTTAGTACATACTGGGAGAGGGTACATAGTGTCCTAAAAGTCACTTTCACACACACACACACACACACACACACACTCCTGTATACAAAAACACATACCTTTGTACATATATATACATATGTATGTGATTCTTAGTCCTCAATTTATAATAATCCACATTTCTTCCCCTAACACGTCTTCCTTTCTCCTTTTAGTTTTCCATACTAGCACTGTCAGCTTTCCCCAAACTTTTGGAAAGACGTAAGCTTTTACACTGTAGAAAAGTAAATTATTCTCGGCACATTCATGTCTTTAGTGTTTTTTCTGTGTCCATCATTAGTTTCAATGCCATTGAATGTCTGCCTTAGCTTGCAAAGAAGACACATTTATCTTTTCATAATGCTTGTTCACAATGCTGTCAATAAATATGTTTAATAAAAACATCGAGAGGACAATGGGATGGTAATGTTTATTCTGATAAAGCAGAGTAGTAAGTAAAGCTAAGAAGTCAGAGAGGTTGGGAAAGAAATTTTGGGGACCCCATTCAAACTGAAGAAACCCTGGTGGGGTAGTGGTTAAGTGCTATGGCTGCTAACCAAGAGGTCGGCAGTTCAAATCCTCCAGGCTGTCTTTGGAAACTCTATGTGACAGTTCTACTCTGTCCTGAAAACTCACTATGAGTCGAAATCGACTCGACGGGAGTGGGTTTTTATTCAAACTGAGTATATAACAATTGTACATTTCTTGACTAAGGACCGTGTTCTGACATTCTGCTTGCTTAATAACAAACTTCAAACATTCGTGTCAAACTAAGATTATGGCCACCTTATTAACTATTTTAATAATGGTGTTTACTAAGAATCCATTCAGCATTAACTATTATACCCAACTGTTTATTCCAATTGTTTAATATTATTCTGGAAGAACTCTTGATGAAGATTTGGTAGTTAAGTCAGCAAAGTATTGGAAGGTATAGAACAGACATTGGAGTGTAAATTCCTGAATCAAGACCCAAGTCACATATTTACTGGGGGAGAAAGCACAGGAATGGTGAATTCAGAAACTTACAGTTTATGACTGAAACCCACGGAGAACCTTCCTTCACCCTAAATTCAAACCAAATCATAGCAGCAGCTACTCTAAAGCAGATGAAAATACTTGATAATACCTGTACCTCTATGAATAAGAAGGGGGAAATTCCCTTTTTAAGACATAAGGTAATAATCTCAGAGAAATTAAGTAATTTGTCCTAGACCACATGGTTAGAAGGTAGCAGAGATAATGTGTCTTCAGATAAGATCAGCTTTATCTGAATCTTCTGTCTCTCTCTTTCTTTCTCTCTCTCCCTCTCTTTGGTATAAAATACTGTTCTCCAGGTCTAGTTAGGTCTTTCATATCTAGTTTCAGAAAATGAAATCCATTCTTTAAAACATCCCAAAATTTTGACCTGAAACGTCACTTGACCTCCCTTAGTATTTGCTCGCTTTTTTCCTCCTAAGCTCAAATACTGGGGCTTCTCAGCCTCTCGAGGCCTCCATCCTTAGCAGAGAGCCTTGAGAATTCTCCAGCGAATGCCCAGCTTCAGCAGAGGCTCCCAAAGAGAAGCTGCTGAGCTCTTCAAAAAGGCCCTGTTTTTTAAACAGAATATTCATGTAGCTGAGCTACCACCTATCCTGAACTCTGACTGGAAATATGTACTCCCATCCCTTTTCTCCCAGCTGCTGGTGATCAGGTATGTGCTGTATCACATAGAGAGCAGCAAGGAGCACAGAGATAACTGGGACCCAGAGGACCAGGGATATCACTGGACTCTCAGTCTGAGATACCTGTTAAATCTCTGCTTCAGGTTATTCAAGACAGTCCTGAGAGGCAATTGGACTGGGGAGAGGAGACCTACCGTTACAGCCTTGGCTTTGTCAATGTATGTGACCTTCTAAAAACCAACTTCATCTATCTGGAACATTAATCCCCTTTTCTTTAAAATGGGAATTGTAATCTCTACTTTTCCTACCTTAAGCTTGTAACATAAGAATTAAACATCGAAGTGAATTTATCAGTGTTCTGTAACAGTTAAATTCTACACTAATAAAATGAGGAATTTTGTAGACTGTCACCAACACCAATGCTGATAATCAGAAATGCCTTTGTGTCCAATTATATGAGGAATAGGAGCCCGTGAGAACCAGGGTGTCAGTGGGATCACTGCTCAGCCCATCCCTGCTCTCTCTCTGCCAGAAGCCCTAGGAGAATATCTCTTTCTCCCAATAAATTAGACAATCTAATTTAGACGTGAAGAAAGGCTCAAAAGTGCAAAAGTCTAGTGGAGAAATCAGCTGACTCTTCTCTGATCCATTAATATGGAGGTGGATGTCTTTGAGAAGATAAAGTAGAATAATTGTCCTAAAAATTATCCTGCTACATCTTTTTTTTTTTTCTTCACCCATTCATTCATATATTCGTGCATTCATTCAACATTCAGCAAACTTCATTAGGTTCCAAGCCTGTTCCAGGGTTGCAATTCTATTGATGTAAATTCCTTCTCTCTGATGCTGGCCATGAGTTGCATTTACAACTTTTTTTATTTTTATTTTTTGCCTCATCACACCCTTTACCTGCCAAAATATAATATGCAAGGAGCATATTTGGAAGAGGAGCTCTAGTGACACAGTGGTTAAAAGCACTCTGCTGCTAACCGAAAGGTGGTCAGTTGGAACCTACAAGGCGCTCTGTGGAAGAAAGTTGTGGCAGCCTGCTTCCATAAGGATTACAGCCTTGGAAACCCTATGGGGCAGTTCTTCTCTGTCCGCTAGGGTCACTATGGGTCAGAATTGACTCGATGGCAAAAAGTTTGGTTTATTTGGTTATATTTGGAAGGGGGTAGGGAAATCATAGCTGAGATAGCATACTATGAATACCCCTTTTCACTAAACAGGCAGAACAACCCTCCCCTGTCTGGAGATAGACAGGTGAAATAAATGATTTCAGACGTTTTTTCTATTTCTCAAACTCTCTGAGTTGTCTCAGAATAAGAAAGAAGTATGGAAACCAGCTTCACTGTGAGTCCACTAGCTAGCACGCCACACATGTATTGTTGCATGCCTCCTTTGTTGATAGAAATTTTATCCTTCTTTATTTCCATTCCTTTTTAAAATGATCTTATCATTTTCTCTCTCAATGACTGTTAATTTCAGAGCAAGGTCACCTTGTTGTTTGTGCCTCCCACAGCCTGCTTTGGAAATCCTGTGATATCCGTTTTTTGCTGTCCAGTCCATGTCCTCTCCAGGGTTTCATTTCTCTTCTCTGTTCTCCCTCTCTCCTAACTGCCCTTCTTTATATCGTTTTCTTGTTTCTCCTTTGGAATCACAAAACAAGTGTTTTTTTTTATTATTATATTAATTATTAAATTATTATGTTATTATTATTTGTCTTTATTTGAAGTGTGAGTGGTAAAAGTTAGGTATGAACCTTTCTT
Source organism: Loxodonta africana (assembly GCF_030014295.1). Lineage (NCBI taxonomy): Eukaryota > Metazoa > Chordata > Mammalia > Proboscidea > Elephantidae > Loxodonta > Loxodonta africana. The sequence continues at coordinate 84,633,787 of NC_087348.1, forward strand.
TTGTCATCCTCAGCCCTTCAATGTCCTTCTACTTTACTGAGAAGAAGGAAGCCTTTTGAACAAGTACCCTCATCTTCCCGTTCCTCTTCCTTATCATATCCTTGTGTCTTCACTAGTCCTGTAGATCTTCTCTTAGAGGAAAATTACACAAAATAATGGACTTTTTCCTATTCCTTCCCACCTGCTGTTAACTTAAGCCCTTATACTCCTTCTTCACTCTGAAAATATTCTCTAAAAAAAAAAAAAAGAATGACCTCACCATCATCACAATTTTTTTTTAATTCTCCTACTACTTCATCTTTTTTCTTTTTAACAATCAACACTGATGACTTGACTGTTGATATTCCATGTGCATATTTTCATCCTGTTTTTCTGATTCTCTGTCTTTTCTATTTCCAATTTAATCTGAAATAGTCCCAGTGTTAGAGAATAATCGTCGTTCTTCCCTTTCCTCATTGTATATACTAGTAGCTTTAACCATGCTCAGGTAAGACATTCTGTAGCTCAATCCACACTCAAACAAATGATTGCTACATGTAATATTTTCAACACATTCTCCCAGGAATTCCTTTTTCAGCTCACATTCAGCACACCCTAAGCAGAACTCAGCCCCAAAACATGTTTCTTCTCTATTGTCACCCATCTTGGCTCATCTAATGTTATACATAGGATGGAAACAGCCATCACAGACTTGTCCAAGGTAGGAAACTCACAAGTTTTTATTATTTATTTTTCATTTTTCTGACTCTTGTAAAGGCTAAAGCACTATGAAGTAGTAGTAGAGGATATAGTGTAAAGACATTGTGGAGATCCTGAAACACACTTTCAGGGTTTGAATCCCATTCTCAGCCACTGCTTGTTTTGTAATCTTACCCTGATCATGTCACCTCTCTATGTCACAGTTGTTATTTTTTTACCTGTAATATGAGCCTAAGAACAGAACATACATCACAGGATTGCTGTGAGAGTTGAATAAGGTAAGAAATATCAGGCATTTAGAAAGGTGACAGGCACATAATATATCTTTAAATGTTTTATGCGTCTGATAATATACCACTCAGGCTATATTAATATGCATAGAACTCAAGGTAGAGTGCCTTGCAATAAATGAAATTGAATAAAAGCTGTAAGGCAGAAAAAAGGAGACCTCCATCTGAGGTATTATAGGAATAGGCCTATGACCCTGTATCATCTCGATTGAAGCCCCAGAGGCAGAGTTCACTCTGAGAGCCTTCAAATTTGGCTTCCTCAGTCCAACCTACAAATTAAAGACTTTCCCTGGCCACTTCAGGTTCTTCTTCTTTGTTCCTTTGGCTTTAAACTTGATGCATACCTCATCTGCATCCCTATCCTCTACATCTGGCCCCAGTTTAGCTGCCCTGATGTCTCCTGGTCTCTCTCAGAATTAAGACCCAAAGACCCCTTTCCTAGAATTACTTCTTTTCTGAAGGCCTACCTCTTCTCAGATGTTCCTCGGGTCAGAACTGCACACCACCATTTACCTCTTCATCCACCAAAATCTTTTATATAGAGACAGGAGAAACATCTCTCTGGTCAAAAGCTACAAGGTCCAGGATTTCAGCAAAAGCTTACTGAACACTTACTCTGCCCTTCATGGTGGACTCCTCAGGTAAATTACAAACACATTTGAAGGCACATCACGTGCATCTGATTTTAGTAGAAGATTATGCAAAAAGTATATCATACCAATTTTTTGCAATACAGATTCTCAATGGTTTGGTGATTGAATTGAAGATTCATCAGGAAGTAACATATGAAAGAAGTATCATTGGAAGCAACCTCATTAAACCTCTGAGAGGTTAACACTGATGGTCATACCTCCATAAGGCTAAACCACATGATACCCATAGGCTACAGCAATCTCCTATAATGAACCCCTTCCTAGACCCTCTAGAGAAAGGCTAGTAGATCAGATCTCCCGATTCTCTGTCAATCCATCTGCAGAACCTTCCTGCTTCATTGGTCCTGGGACATTTAGGTGAGTGGGAATTCAGCTCTATCCTTCTCCAGGAATCACATTCTATTTTGCAGATTGTTGAATCCAAGATTATAAGCCATGACAATACATTATAATAGCAGCCTCCAAAAAGCTACTTTCTTCCTGACGGGCTTCCAAGGTCTGGAAGATCTCCATGGCTGGATCTCTATCCCCTTCTGCTCCACCTACTTGACAGTTATTGTAGGGAACCTGACCATCCTCCACGTCATCCACACTGATGCTACCCTCCATGAGCCCATGTACTATTTCTTGGCTATGCTGGCCCTCACAGACTTGGGCCTTTGCCTTTCCACACTACCCACTGTCCTGGGCATCTTCTGGTTTGATGCAAGAGAGATTGGCATCCCTGCCTGCTTCACTCAGCTCTTCTTTATTCATACCTTGTCTCTACTGGAATCTTCAGTTCTATTGTCCATGTCCATTGACCGCTATGTGGCCATCTGCAACCCTCTGCGTTACTCTACCATCCTGACACCTGCAAGAAGTGTCAAGATGGGACTGAGCTCAGTGCTTAGAAGTGCCTTCCTCATCCTTCCCCTGCCATTTCTCCTTAAACGCTTTCAGTACTGCCGCTCCCATGTACTGGCCCATGCCTACTGTCTACACCTGGAGATCATGAAGCTGGCCTGCTCAAGCATCATCATCAACCATATCTACGGGCTCTTTGTTGTAGCCTGCACTGTGGGTGTGGACTTGATCCTCATCTTCCTCTCCTATGCCCTTATCCTACACACTGTACTGAGCACTGCCTCCCACCAGGAGCAACTCCGGGCCCTCAACACCTGTGTCTCCCATATCTGTGCTGTGCTACTGTTCTACATCCCAATGATTGGCTTGTCTCTTGTGCACCGCTTTGGTGAACATCTGCCCCACATTGTACACCTTCTCATGTCTTATGTGTATCTTCTGGTACCACCTCTCATGAACCCGATCGTCTACAGCATCAAGACGAAGCAGATCCGACTACGCATTGTTAAGAAGTTTCAGTTTGTAAAGACACTTAGATGTTTTCAGCAGAATTAGCGTAGGATAGAGTGCCACGTTTGGTCATAAATCCGTTATAACTTTAGTTTCAGCTATGCTATAGGAAAAACAACTAACTCCGTATTATTATCAAAAAAGGAATTACCTGTGTGATACACTGGCTGTGTGACTTTGGGAATGTTACCTACTTCCCTGTTTTTTAGCTTCCTCAATTGCAGAATGAGCATGAAAATACTTATAAGGTTTTCCTCTTATGGATTTTGTGAAGATTCAGTGAGATAATTTATGTAAATCTCTTAACAGTGCCTGAGACATATAAAATTCTGAATAAATATTAACTGTTATTTGAGAAAATCCAAAATTGTGTATAAATGTTATTTTTCATTCCTCTGGGCAGTGAAATTTTATCTATGATTTATCTTTTTAAAATTTTTACTTTAACCCCTTTTGTATTCCTTTATTAAAATTATGGTATTTTTAAATTCATTTGCAACAGATTACCACACACACGTACTCACGCCCCTAGAAATGCTGGTCTGGGGCTATATTAGAATGACTTTTTTATGAAGGTGCTCACTAAACACACATCCACAAAGTAGAGGAAAAGACCAGGTTTCCTGGAAGTTGGAGAAAAGTTATCAAATTGGAAGGAAAAAATATATTCATGGATAATCCTCAAATGAAGACATAGAAGCTGAGAGTGGTCACTCACCAGCTGAGTGACTAGTCAAGGGATATGATTTGTTCATTTATTTGTTCTCTACATTGCTGGAGTGGAAAGATGGGGGGAAAGCATGTATTATTTTATGTTTGCTTGCTCGATATTTGTCTCATTTTTGTGTTCAGCCACATAAAAAGCTACACACATGCATACACTATTGCTCTTTGCGAGTGTATTTTGATGCTGTGTGTGTGTGTGTGTTTGGCTGTTCCATGCTTACTTGTGTTCTTGGATATGTCCCAGTTAGCCTGTTTGTGTATATGCATCTCCATACATTCCACATTTGTCTAGATACATGTGGAGTGAATTATGTCAGTTTATATATTCACATAGGTGGGTATGTCCTCCCTTAGGGCTTTATCTGGTATCAGTGGAAGAAGAGAAAGTTTTAGCTCAACTAGTCCCTTCTCTTTCTAGTTACCTTGGCTTGACTCCAGATACCCAAAGGAGGTCATTGCAAATTGGGTATAACCTCATCATACAAATAAGTAATTTGGAAAGAAAACTAGATCTGCAACTAGGTCCCTTCATTTAGACAGGAGACCTAGAGGGAGGGGTGGTTGGTGAACAGAATTCTTCTTCCAGGTTCAGAGCAAGGACAGCCTTAGTGATATGCTAATTAGACAGTGGCATTTTGTGATCTGTAAAACAGATATACCCTATCCTAAACTGTCATGTTTTTCTCTTTGTTGTAGAACTTACTTTAAAAATTCATTGAAATATGGCCTGAAAGCATACTTCAACTCAAACCTACTGTCATCTACTTTGCCTAAAATACTACATAAAATTCAGGCTTATGTTGTAAAATAGTCTGTGATAATGGAGACTCAATTGTGCTGTGATTAAATGCAACTGATTTTAGGAAGGAAGGAAGACATTTCTTCATATTAGCTGCTGCATGTCTGACTATTCCTGTATTTTTTAATTTCTCTTACTAGGCTAATAAATTAGATCACTGTTAACTTTTTTTCTTATCTTATGATACAAGAAAATGCATGGACATCTCTCATACTTAATTGAAGCAAGTTTAAATATTTGAATCACACCACTTATGTCAGTTATTAGTTTATTGCCTCTCAGCTCCAAATTCACTTTTTGCCAATCTCTGATAAGGGAGATGAACCTCTTAAGTATTTCTGTTTTGTCAGCCTGCATGATGTTAAACCTTCAGCAGAGGGCACTGGATGTACAGTGAAGGAGGATGGGGTCTCTTCCTGGTTCCAGGATGCCCATCTAGCTATGCTCCTGCAATGTGTATGGCTCTTTTTAGTAGTGACTGGTGGCCAGCAGCAGGTGGCAGCTCCTGTGAATGGCTTTGGACTTCAAGTTCAGCAGCACTCCCAAGGGCAGGTAATAACTTCCAGGGGTGTCTCAGCTTGCTTCCATGACGTTCATCAGTGATGACTTCTCAGTGAGTCAACAGCTTCCCAGCAGCTTTCTAGTGACTGCAGCTGGTGTTCCTGCTGAATTTCCAGAAAGTCAACAGTAATCAATATGGACAACACGCTGGCAAATTTCATTGTCATCCCGGCAGGTGGTCCTCCCCCAACCCCCTACATCAGCCTGATAATTACTGATCAGCTTTGGCACAGAACAACTTCATGAACTTCTCTGTCACCCAGTGGGCTTCAACCATATGCTCTCCAATGAGGCTGGAATCCCAGCCTTGGAGAAGATTCTTCCCCTGAATTTTTGTTCCTTCCTTGAATACTCTCCCTAAGCTCTAGAGCCCTGGAGTGTCCCTTAGTTTTTTTTCTTTGTTTTGTTGGGTTTTTTGTTTGTTTGGTTGTTTGTTTTTTACCTCTCTTAGTTCATTCCCTCTTACTCTGATATCGTTTTTGTTGTTGTTGTAGAGAATAGTTTCAGCAAAACATACACTAATTCAAAAGTTTCCACATGTACAATTCACTGACACTGATTACATTTTTCTAGTTATGCAACTGTTCTTACCCTCCTTTTCTGAGTTGTTCCTCCCCCCAATAACATAAACTCACAGTCCCTGAAGGTTCCTGTCTAACCTTTCAAGTTAGTGTTGTCATTTTGATTCCACATAGATAGCTCTTAATAGAACATAATGATCAAAGCAGACATTTTTACTAGTTAAGCTAAACTACTGTTTGGTTTTAAGATTTCAGAGGATATTTTTGGTTTGAGGTTTAAAGATTATCTCAGGACAGTATTTCAGGGATTCATCCAGCCTCCACGGCTTCAAAAAGTCTGGAATCCATGAGAATTTGAATTTCTGCTCTGCATCTCCCACTTTTGATCAGGCTTCTTCTGTAGAATCTTTGATCAGAATATTCAGTAATGGCAACCTGACACCATCCAGTTCTTCTGGTCTCACGGCAAAGGAGGCAGTTGTTTATGGAGGCAATTAGCCACACATTCCTTTTCCTCCTCCCATTTACTGACTCTCCTTCCTTCTCTATTGCTCCAGGTGAATAGAAACCAGTTGTGCCTTGGATGATCACATTCAAGCTTTTAAAACCCCAGACACTACACAAGGAACTAGTAGGTAGAATGGAAGCACTAAAAACTTTATTAGGCAAATTAACTTGGATGTCCCATGAAGCCATGACTCTAAAACTTCAAACCATGGAACTGAGATCCATGAGGTGGCTGGTTGTACATACGCAGCCTCAGCACCTACTCTTTTTTTTTTTGTCATTGTTGTAAATATATGTATCACACAACTTTTTCCAAGTCACCTTTTTACAAGTGTACAATTTATTGACAGTAATTACGATAATCAGCTTTGCAACCCTACTCTTGATCAATGTGATTTTTCTATCACCAGTAACCCCTTTTCCCCCCTCCCTCTCATCTCCGATAAGCTCTAACAAACTTTGTTCTCTGTATATGTGCCTTTTCTTCTGCTTTTATGTAAGTGAGGTCATACAATATTTGTCCTTTTGTGACTGACTTATTTCACTCTACACAATGTCCTTCAAGCTCCATCCGTGCTGTAGCATGTATCAAGACTTCATTTCTCGAACTAGCTGAGTAGTATTCCACTGCATGTATGTACCACATTTTGTTTATTCTTTCATCTGCTGATAGGCATTTAGGTTGTTTCCACATTTTGGCTATTGTGAATACTGCTGTGATGAACCTTGGTGTACAAGTCTCTGTCTGAGTCTCTGCTTTCAAGTCTTTTGTGTGTATACCTAGGCATAGAATTGCTAGGTCATGTGCTAGTTCTATTCTTAGTTTTTTTGAGAAATCATCACACTGTTTTCCACAATGTTTGTACCATTTCACATTCCCACCAGGAATGGATAAGGGTTCCAATTTCCCCACATCCTCACCAACATTTTTTTTTATCTTATCCACCCTAAAAAAAAAACAAACCAAACTCATTACCATCAAGTCGATTCTGACTCATAACGGCCCTATAGGACAGAGTAGAACTGCCCCATAGAATTTTCAAGGAGTGCCGAATGAAATGGTGTCTTGTTGTGGTTTTGATTTGCAACTCTCTGATGGCTAATGACATTGAGCATCGTTTTATGTGTTTGGTGACCATTTGAATGTCCTCTTTGGTGAAATGTTTATTCAAGTCCTTTCCCCAATTTATGATTGGGTTATTTGTCTTTCTGTTGTTAAGTTGTTGAAGTTTATATATATATATATATATATATATATATAGGCTATTAGATTCCTACAGGATATATGGTTTCTGGCTTCAATATCATTTTAATAAGATGCTATATTAATTTTTTTTTGTTAAATCAAAATCTTGATGAGAAACCATCTCACCCCAGCATTACTGGCATGATTCAGTAAAACAAGAAATAACAAATGTTGCAGAGGCTGCGGGGAGATCAGAACTCTCTTATGCACTGCTGGTGGGAATGCAAAATGATGGAACCATTTTGGAAAATTATATGGTATGTCCTTAGAAAGCTAGAAATAGAAATACTATATGGTCCAGAGATCCCACTCCTAGGAACATATCCTAGAGAAATAAGTGTCGTCACATGAATAGACATATATACACCCATGTTCACTGCAGCATTGTTCACAATAGAAAAAAGATGGAAACAACCTAAATGCCCATCAAGAGATGAATGAATAAACAAACTGTAAAACATACACACAATGGAGTATTATGCAACAATAAAGAACAAAGATGAATCTGTGAAGCATCTCATAACACAGATGAATCTGGAGGACATTATGAGTAAAATAAGTCAATCACAAAAGGACTAATATAGTATGAAACTACAACTGTAAAAACCCATGAAAAAGTTTACATTAAAAAAAAAAATCTTTGATGGTTATGAGGGAGGGAAAGGGTAGGGATAGAAGAACACTTAATAGACAATAGGTAAATGGAAATTTTGGTGAAGGGTAAGACAGTACACAATACTGAGGAAGCCAGCACAACATGTACCAGGCAAGGTCTTAGTAGCTCCATAGACATATACAAATTTCCCAAGGGACCAAATTGCTGGACTGAGGGCTGTGGGGACCATGGTCTTGGGGAATATCTAGCTCAATTAGCATAACATAGTTTATAAAGGAAATGTTCTACATTCTACTTTGGTGAGTAGCATCTGGGGGTCTTAAAAGCCTGTGAGTGGCCATCTAGGATACGCCACTGGTCTCACCCCTTCAGGAGCAAGGAAGAATGAAGAAAACTAAAAATACAAGAGAAAGATTAGTCCAAAGGACTAATGGACCACATCTACCACAGCCTCCACCAGACTGAGTTGAGTACAACCAGATGGTGCCCAGCTACAATCACTGACTGCTCTGACAGGGATCACAATAGGGAGCCCTTGAAAGACATGGAGAAAAATGTAGAACAAAATTCTAACTCAAAAAGAAAGACCAAACTTGCTGTCCTGACAGAGACTGGAGAAATCCTGAAAGTATGGCCCTAGACACCATCTCAGCTCAGTAATGAGGTCACTCCTGAGATTTACCCTTCAGCCAAAGATTGAATAAGCCCTTGGAACAAAACAAGACTAAAGGGGTGGACCAGCCCTGGGGCAGAGACTGGAAGGCAGCAGGGAATAGGAAAGCTGGTAATAGGGAACACAGGGTTGAGATGGGAGAGTGTTGACATGTCGTGGGGTTGTTAAACAATGTCATAGAACAATTTTATAATCAGAAAAATATAGTCATGCCACTGTGAAGGAATTAATACCACTTTTTTTTTATATATATATATGCTACGGCTGCTAACCAAAGGGTCGGCAGTTTGAATCCGCCAGGCGCTCCTTGGAAACTCTATAGGGCAGTTCTACTCCATCCTGTAGGGTCGCTATGAGCTGGAATCAACTCGAGGGCACTGGGTTTTGGGTATATCATATAAAGCCAATATAGTAACAATTGTAGCATTTCCCCTTAAAAACCTTAGTTTTAAATAGCTACTTTGAAGAAGAACATTCTTATACAATGGAAAATTTGTATGCAGATTTCAATTGAGTACCATGGTTTTATTTTTCTCTTTTCCTTCATGGTGATTTTTTTGTTTGTTTTTTTGCCGAACCAAGAATTTCTAAGGGATAAATTTTTCCTTAGGCAAAACGTTTCCTATTTTGTAGCTATGACACATACTGACATATATAAAGGGTCTACATTAGTTACAACTAATCAGTTCTCTTTAAAAAAAAAGTAAAAAGCAAAGACTGTGATAAGCCAAGTTTCGATCGTGGCCCCAGTTTCTTTATAACAGAAGAACAACCATAATTTTTGAGGTACAAATTTTGCCCCTGAATATTCTGCTTTCCATTGCTAGATCATTAACAGCTACAAACAAGAGAACAAATCTTGCATGTCTATAAATTCAGGTTGACAACTGTGAATCAGTCGCTGTAGTTCAACCTATTTGTGACTGTGCCAAGAAATGACAAAATTAGTGAACTTTTATTCCGCAGATATTTACTAGGTGGCAGATGTGTCTTGAACCTAATTCTATGTGCTTGAAGCTCACAAATTAAGAAATAACCCTGTAACAGAAAATTGCAATGTGTCTCACAAAATGTTCTATATCTTCTATTTGCTAGAACCTACTCTATTCTGTATATATATATATATTTACTCTATTCTGTATATTAGCCATGTATTCTGAGTGAATGTGAATCCAATGTTCACCTGAAAAAATCTCTGTCTTCTTACATAAGGCTAATTTATTTGAATATAAACAATCACATAATTTCATGGAATTACCTTTTTGCTGGATGGGCTTGTCAATTAAAAAAAAAAGCATATAGATTCAATTATCTGTATTTGTGAATATTTTAAGTAACCTCTCTCGGATATTTTTGGTTTTGGCACCATATATGATGGGGTTCAACACGGGAGGGATAAGGAGGTAAATGTTTGCTATGAAGATGTGGATATGTGGAGCAATGCTACATCCAAATCTGTGGGTGATAAAAGAAAAAAAGGCAGGTGTGAAAAACACTAAGATGACCCAAACAGGAGTGTCACACAAGTTCAAGGTCTTGAGTCTAGCCTTCTTTGATGGGAGCGGAAACACAGCATGAAGAATAAAATACGAGAGCAGATTATCAATATGAAATCTAATCCAAGAGTAAGGAAGGCCAGAACTAAGCCATAGATTCTCTGGGGCCTACTATTCACATAAACCAGTTTGATCAGGGACATGAATTCACAATAGGTGTAGGAGATGACAGTTTTGCAGTAGGGAAACCTCAGCAGTAAAAAAGGATGGGAAGTCAGTAGGATAGTTCCATGTAAGGCAATGGTCAGACTCAAACTCACGATCACTCCAGGTGTCAGGATGCTGGAATACCTCAGAGGGTTGCAGATGGCCACATAACGGTCAAAGGCCATTGCGGACAACTCCATGGTGGACAGTGAATGGATAAAGACTATCTGGGTGAGGCAAGCTTTAAAGTTTATTTCTCTGTCATTGAACCAGAAAAGACTGAAGATTTTAGAATGGTAGCAGCACTAAGCATCAGATCATTCACAGACAGCATGCACAGGAAGAGATACATGGGTTCATGCAGAGTGGGGTCTATCTTGTTGATGAACATGAAAGCACAATTTCCCATCAAAGCAAGAAGGTAGACCAGGCAGAAGGGGATGGAAATCCAGATGTGGGCAGTTTCAAGTCCCAGGATTCCAAGGAGGATCAAGGTTGTTGGGTGGAAATTAGTTCTGTTTTGCACCAACATTTTCAGAGTCACTGGACCTGCTCTATTTTGAGTGTTTTCAAAATCACTTTAAACATATCAACCAAAAAAAAAAAAAAAAAAAAAAAAAACCCAAACCCACTGCCATTGAGTCGATTTCAACTTGTAGTAGCCCTGGCAGATTAGAACTGCCGATCTCTTAGTTAGCAGCTGTAGCACTTAACCACTACACCACCAGGGTTTCCAAATATCAAATATAGGTAATATCCTTTGTTTATACCTAAAATATTTGGTGACAATCCAATGGCATATCAGCTAGCAGGAAAGTTGTTACCACATTCAGAGACTGTGAAGAGGATGTAGAATTGGCTAGTAAGACTTTCTTTAATCTCAAAATTCAAAAGAAGAAAGAGACAGTGGATTCGTCTCCAGGAAAAAGAGAAAACAGAATCTAAAGTTAGGATTTACCACTTCATATCTCCTTTATGCTCCACTATATAAACACTACTTAGCAAGTGTTAAAAATATTGCATGTTCTTCTTTTGCTTTTATTTTCATTAAACGAGTAAATGAAATGAGAGGCAAAAAATTATCTCTCTGATTGTAAACCATCTTTTCCCCTATAAGATTCATTTTACTCTTATCATAGGAAAATTGTCTATTAGTCTCTTGGTGGCCGAAATGTTTAAGTGCTTGGCTGCTAACCAAAAGATGGGTGGTTCTAGTCCACCCAGAGGCACCTTGAAATAAAGGCTTGCAAATCAACTTCTGAAAAATCAGCATTGAAAACCCTGTACAGCATAGTTCTACTTTAACATGCACGAGGACCCCGTGGGTTGGAGTTGACTCAATGATGACTGGTTTTTGTTGATGTTTTTAATCCATCATAAAAGACAAATTGATATTTCAGATTAAATATGTTTATCATACCAAAAAAAAAAAAAAACCCAAAACGAAGCCCACTGCCATTGCAGATCACATCCTTGGAGAATTTTGTGCTCACTACAGCACTATCCTCAGGGATCAACAATTAAGTAACCTGTGGGTATTAGGGTCATGATCATAACTCTTTCATTGCAGTTTTTGGGGACAAAGCACATATAAGGTACATAGGGAAAATAATGGGCTGCACATTCTCTGGTCTATTACAATTTCATAGCCCTACTTTTTTTAACAGTAGGGTGATGATTCACTAGAACTTGTGGCAATGTTAATAAGATATCATCAATGAACTTTCTGGTTAAAATTTTATATTTCCGTCATATATTAGGTATGATATATCAGCTTATCTGATCCTATGTTATTATTTAAAAAAAGTTTTTCAGACTTTTATGAGTATTAAAATGGATAGTATATAAAATAAATTTTCCCAGGTACCATGTGGCAAATGAAAAGTCATATTTATTATTACTGTTATTTTTATATCAATATTACCTTTCGAATATAAGCCTGGAATCCTTAGTCCCCAATGAACATGAAGAATAAAAAACAGTGCTGAACAGTGTTATTAAGTTCCCTGTTAGTTCTTAACTGATAGCCTTGGAAAGAACTGCAGAATTAGCAGTGATAATCATTGATAACCAAAGAAAAAGATGAGCCAAAGCAGAGAGACAAACCACCATAGATAATGTAGAGAACTCTTTGTCCTCTTTTCCACCATTTCTTATAACCATTTCCAGGTACTGACTCTCCTGGCACCATTAACTGTATCACTTGATTTTTTCTTACAATGTTCCTGTTAACCCACCAACTACCTAATTTTTACACTTGCCTAATTACTCGTATGCTCGTGTGGGTATGCAAGAATTATAACTAGAGTCAAATAAGAGTTTTTTATCTTTATTTTAATGATTATAGACCTTTTACCCCTCTGTGCTGCAAAAGACTTAAACTGTGTTATAAAAAACAATAAAGAGATTCACAGTGCATTTATGTTCATTTTATTGCCAAATTAAAATGGAATAATAGGGACACATTAAACTGGTTAATTACCTATTAAGATGTTACTCTAGTACGTTTGGGTGGCAATAGGAGGAAAATGGGGGCTCTGGTCACCATTGTTGTTCAGTGGTGGCTAAGGGAAATGAGAATGACCTGCTAATGTGTGGGCCTTTCTAGGTCTCTTAGGTTCACATACAGTCTTTATAGGCTTTTCTACTTCTTTGGAAGATAATTTCACTTAATAATGTGATGGCCAAAATCATGACAAAATAAAATTCATTTTAAGAACACGAGGAAGAGGTAAAACCTTAAAGAGAGAAGGCTAAAGCCTACTCTGCATCTGTTTGGACAGAATTTACCTCATGTTAAAATTTTTTTGTGCTAGTTTATACAGATACATTGTGGATTTTTTTTTTTTTTTAACCAACTTGTGAATGTTTAGGAAAGTATTTTCAAGTTTCTATAGATTTCTATAGTGAAGATTCAAATGATAAGATTTCCGATAGTTAAGGATTTCTAAAGTTTGAACTTAAAAGGTGATTCAGGTGTATCCAATTCTGGTCAAGTTAGAATAACAGGGACCCTCCCGAAACAACTAAAAAACCATAAAAATTTATGAAGCAAAACCTTTCAATATATTGGGAATGCTGAGAGATGGGGAACAAATGAGTTGAAGCCTACAATTGCCAAGCTTACTGCCTGGAGAAAGTGATTGCCTGGTGTGATGGATTGAATTGTGCCCCCCCAAAATATCTATCAACTTAGCTGGGCCATGAGTCCCAGTATTGTGTGATCATCCACAATTTTATGTGATTTCCCTATGTATTGTAAATCCTATCACTATGATGAAACAAGATGGATTAGCAGCAGTTTTACTGATGAGATATACAAGATTAGATAGTGTTCTAAGCCATTCTCTTTGAGATATAAAAGAGAGAAGCAACCAGAGAGACATGGGGACCTCATACCACCAAGAAAGCAGTGTGAGGAACAGATTGCGTCTTTTGGACCTGAGGTTCCTGCGCTGAGATGTCCCAGGCCAAAAGAAGATTGACGACAAGGACCTTCCTCCAGAGCCGACAGAGACAGAAAGCCTTCCCCTGTAGCTGATGCCCTGAATTTGGGCTTGTAGCTTACTAGACAGTGAGAGAATAATCTTCTTTTTGTTAAAACTATCCGCTTGTGATATTTCTGTTATAGCAGCACTAGATCACTAAGACACCTAGGGTACAAAAGAGTAGAACCCAGGCAGAGCCAGCTGGTTTTCTGAGTTGAGGAGCTAGAGCAGGGATTATGAGGAGAAAATGTTAGAATCAGTAGATCAGAGGGCCAGAGGGAAGAGATCTGCACAGAGAGGGAACTCCAGTGATACTCAAAAGCTCACCTTTCAGTATAGTCTTCAGCACCAATCAGTCTATGTGTAAGGAAACTACCCAAAACTGAAGAAAGAACCACTCAAAAATTTCAAGAGAAAAATACTTGAAGGTCCCATGAGGCCAGGCATAGTGCTTCTTCCAACAATCTACACTGGAAATTTTCATAATTTATGGTGATATAGACTACTAAGAGAAGTCCCTAGATGGCATGAATGGTTGAGTGCTTGACTACTAACTGAAAGACTGGTACTTCAAGCCTGCCCAGAGGTACCTCGGTAGAAAGGCCTGGTGATCCATTTCCAAAAAATCACAGCCTTGAAAACCCTACAGAGCACAGTTCTACTCTGCAACACATGAAGTTAGCATGAGTCAGAATCAACTTGATGGCAATTAGTTAAATTTTAGAGTAATGGGGGGGGTCTTATCACAGTAGTGGGGCAAAATGAACCCTAAATAAAATATTACTCTGGTTCCACAAAACTCTCCTACCATTTCACATAAAAATAAAACCAAAGCCAATTTTTTGCCATTGAGTCTGACTCACAGCAACCCTACAGGCAGAACAGAGCTCTTCCATAGGGTTTCCAAAGCTGTTATCTTTGTGGAAGCAGATCATTAGGTCTTTTCTACCACAGACCTGCACTGCCAAACTTTAGGTTAGCAGCTGAGCATTTATCCGTTGTGCCACCAGGGCTCCACATAGCAAAGCTTAAAATCAAGAACTGAAAATATCAACCAGTGTTCAAACAACAAAGTCGGAGAACAAAACTCAAAAATATTTATAGGAATGGAAAAAATATTCAGCACCCGAAAAGGCAAAATTCACAATCTGGCATCCATTCTAATGTACCTGTTATGGAAAGAAGTAGGAAGACATCTTACATTGAAGAGAAAAATTAATCAGTTAAAGCTGACCCAGAAATGGCACGAATATTAGAATTAATAGACAAGGGCATTTAAAGAACTATTATAAATGTATTTCATATGTCAAAAAGTTAGAGAAAAGGTAAAACGTAAGTAGAAATATGGAAGACATGAAATGACCCAAAACAAATTTACTAAGGTTAAAATTACAATGTTTGAAATGAAACATATGCTGGGTGGATTTTCTAGGGAATCACATATTGCAGAATAGTAGATTAGTGAACTTGAAGATATATTAATTGACACTATCCAAGATGAAAGACAAATGAAATGATTAAAAAAATAAGATTCAATGAACTGTAGAACAACTTCAAGCAGTCAAATTAAAATGTTATTGGAATCCTTGATGAAGAAAAGAGAACGGAGCTTGAGTTTTTTTTCATATCTAATAAATATTACAAATCTACATATCCAGGAAGTTCAACACACCAAAACTACAAGAAATTCGAAGTAAACAACACAAAACCAAGAAAAACAAACCTCTTGTTGTAGAATCAGTTCCAACTCATGGCAACCCCATGTGTTACAGAGAAGTACTGTACTGCTCCACAGGATATTTTAGGTTGTAATCTTTACGGAACCAGATACCAGTGCCACTGGGTGGGTTCAAAAGGTAAACTTTTAGTTGTGTGCAAACCATTTGTGCCACCCAGGGGCCAAAACAACACAAAGGTGCACCAAAATCTATTTTCTCAAAGACAATGATAAAGAAAAAATCTCAAAAATAGCCAAAGAAAAAGATACATTATACACACAGGAACAAAGAAGGATGATAGTAGATCTCACTAGAAACACCACCAACTAGAAGAGAGCTAAGCAATATAAGTAGATTAGTCCTGAAATTAATGTATATTATTACATATCTGTTCCCCCACAAAAGCAATTGGAAACATTGGAAAAAACTGTCAAAATCAACTTTTTCAGAACTCAGGGAAAGTGTCCTGGCAAAAATCTGAGGAGTTTATAATCCTAGAAAAATATTTAAGTTCAGTAAGGGACTGTTTTTTTGTTTTTTTTAAGAACACTGAGCTTTGGGTATTTTCATTGTCCTCGTCCTATTTCTCTCTCCTCAGTACATGGTCACCTTGCAACTACTGCAGCTGTGAAAACAAGCATAGCAGAGGGTGGAGAAGGAGAGAATCTACTTTTAATTTTAAATCTGTTGCAATAATTGTAAATTAGTTCATTCTGTGCATGTAATATTTTCTTTAAAAAATGGATAATTCTGTTTTAACTCCAAAATATATCATGGTACAAGTATTATTCTCTAATTCAATATTTTTACAACTGCTACCAATTTGAGAAGAATACACCATATCTGATAAGTGAATCTTTGGTGAAGAAAATATGAATGAATTATTATCCCCACTCTAGAAATCACGAGTTTAGAGGTCATAATCTGCATCGGCAACAAAGACTAACTCTAAATATCCTTTCAATATAAACTTAGTAATGATTTAATAAATCCCAAAATCTAATTTTTTTTTTTTTATACTAATTACTAGATTTAGTCGGACAAATTATAGTAATTAAAAGTGTTTTCCAAATCTTTTTTCTCCTTACAATCTGTCTTCTATCCATTCTACTGCTCACTGGAATCAAAATGTTTACCATTATTTCCTAGCCTAATACGAATCTCAAGTTTAATGAAAATAATTCTACTCTAAGATAATCCTGCTTCATTTCAAATTTTTTAATGGTTTAAATACACTTCCCTTTTAAAAAAAATTTTTTTTTTTTTTGATGATCTGGGGAATCACAAACCCCTGCAAAGTGAAATACTTTTAATTGTTAAGATTTTAAAGAATCCCTGCCTGATCCTTTTGGTTTTAACACCATAAATAATGGGGTTCATCATAGGTGGAATAAGGAGATACACATTAGCTATGAAAATGTGGATATGTGGAGCAATGTGGTGGCCAAACCTGTGGGTGAGAAAGGAGAAAAAGGCTGGTGTATAAAATATCAAAATGACCCATACATGGGAGACACAGGTGCTTAAGGTTTTGAGGCGGGCTGCCTTGGATGGGAGATGGAAGACAGTGAGCAGGATAAGAACATAGGAACAAATGATCAAGATGAAGTCTAGCCCCCCTGTTAGGAAGGCCACAATTAGGCCGTAGGCTCGGCGAATCTTGGTTTTATCACAAACCAGCTTTCTCAGGGCCATGAACTCACAATAAGTATGGGAAATGACATTGGTTTTGCAGTAGGAGAGCCACCTTAGAAGGAAGGCATGTGGACTGAGGAGTACAGCTCCTCTAAGGACAATGGCCAAACCCAACCCTACAATACCTGCAGGTGTCCGAATGGTAGAATGTCTCAGTGGGAGGCAAATGGCCACATAGCGGTCTAAAGACATGGCCAACATAAATCCAGATTCCATGGTAGTCAGAGAATGGATAAAGTACATTTGAGTGAGGCAGGCTTCAAAATAGATCTCTCTGTCATTGAACCAAAAGAGGCTGAGTATCTTGGGAAGTGTAGAAGAAGTGAGCATCAAGTCAGTCCCAGAGAGCATGCATAGAAAGAGGTACATAGGTTCATGCAGCTTGGGGTCTGACTTGACAATTAATAAAAGAGCAGAATTTCCCATCAGTGCCAGCAGGTAGACCAGGCAGAAAGGGATGGAGATCCAGATGTGGGCAGCCTCCAGCCCTGGAATGCCAAGCAGTAAGAAGGTGGCAGGTTGCTGATTTGTCCTGTTAAAAGCTATCATTATGCAAAAAATGAATGCTCAATAAATGGTTCCAAATTAAAATAATGAAAACTGTAAATACAGGAATACAAAAGTTTCTTCATTCTTATGGTCTGTGAGAGATGTTGACATCTTGATAACGTACCATTTGCTTTTGAATTATTTCCTCTGTAGTATCTTCTTTCATTGCTTCAAGTGCTTTCTCACAGACGACGCAGGGACTGTAAAGGAAGAAAGCTGTAATTACAACATATTTTCACTTGTTTAAGTAATGACCTCAACTTTTTTTCAGAAAGCCTTGCTCAGCGGGCTAGGTAGCATAAGAGAGGCAGTAGTTGATGTATTCCTAAATATGGAGATATAATTGTCTAACATGTGAGAGAGTTGGTAAAAGTCCAAGTATAATGAATATTAGTCATGTGTATATTAACCAATTTCATCCTTTTTCAATAATATGCTTGTGAATAACAGGACAAAGGGACATGGAAATATCAAAGAACATTAGAGTCAATTAGTTGAGAGAGCAGAGTGAAGAGAGGCATGGCCATAGCTGGTAATATATTAGAAGGTCAGTCATTGAGTTAATTTAATAAAGGAAGACCTTCATTTTCATGAAACCGGTGAAACTGAATGCTAAGAAATGACCATTCTTATAAGGAACAATCCGATAAGGAGAGGAACGCCTATGGGAAACATGGGTATTCAGGTTCCTAAAGGTTTCTGCTCTTTTGTAAATGATCAATCAGGTTCTTCATGAAGGTGCATAATATGTTCTTCAGAGTTACACAATGCACTTAACTCTGACTTTTGCTTTCTAGGAAGACACTTCCGTGCAATTCTTTGTTCACAGATATCAGGTTATCAGAAAGGTTACCTTGAAATGTGCGAACAGGTATTCTGGAAGGTTATCCTAACAACACTGAATTTTAAATTGATCATTATTTTGATTCCAATGTCAGTATATGATGAGCTTATGCAATATGGGGTATCTTTTAGCCTGAATAAGACTAGGTGCTTTAAGAAAAATAAGGCTGAGTAGCTTCTGGGGTCTTAAAAGCTTGTGAGCAACCATCTAAGATACTCCACTGGTCTCACCCCTTCGGGAACGAGGGAGATTGAAGAAAACTAAAGATACAAGAGAAAGATTAGTTCAAAGAACTAATGGACCACAATCACCATGGCTTCCACCAGACTGAGTCCAGTACAACTAGATGGTGCCCAGCTACTTCACTAGCTGCTCTGACAGGGATCACAATAGAGGGGCCTAGGCAGAGCTGGAGCAAAATATAGAACAAAATTCTAACTCACAAAAAAAGTCCAGACTTACTGCCCTGACGGAAACTGGAGAAACCCTGAGAGTATGGCCCCCAGACACCTTTTTAGCTCAGTAATGAAATCACTCCCAAGGTGCACCCTTCAGTCAAAGTTTAGACAGGCCCATAAAACAAAATGAGACTAAAGGTGCACAGCAGCCCAAGAGCAAGGACTAGAAGGTAGTAGGGAACAGGAAACCTGTCAATAGGGAAACCAGGGTCAAGAAGTGAGATTGGTGACGTGTCATGGGGTTATTAACCAATGTCATAAAAAATATGTTAACTAAGTGTTTAAGAGAAACTAGTCTGTTCTGTAAATCTTCATCTAAGGTACAATTTTAAAAAGTGTGTAAATAAATAAACATAACATCTTCCCCCCCCCCCAAAAAAAAGA
This sequence comes from Loxodonta africana, assembly GCF_030014295.1. Taxonomy (NCBI): domain Eukaryota; kingdom Metazoa; phylum Chordata; class Mammalia; order Proboscidea; family Elephantidae; genus Loxodonta; species Loxodonta africana. The sequence continues at coordinate 84,653,273 of NC_087348.1, forward strand.
AGGCTTTGTCTATCATAGTTCGGGATTTAACCCTAGAGCTTGCTTATACTGGAAAGGTAACAAAAAACATGCAAATCACTGCTTGCACCCTCAGCCTTCTTCTTTTTCTTTTTTTTTTTTTGACATGCCCTTTTGTAAAGTCAAGAGATAGAACCACCTTTTAGACAATCACAAAGGCTCAGTCTTCACCCCCCAGGGTGTAACCTAGACCCTTATTCCGTCCCACTCCTTCTTATGGAAGCTCTGAGTTATTCCTTCCCACCTCAGCCACAACCCACCTAACTAGAACCTGGTTATCCTACCTCTGGAAATGGATTGCCTTACTGCCCAGCCTGAGTTCAGCCGAACATTAGCTATAACTGCAAAAAGTCCCCTTGCACTTCGGATCCTGGGGGACCACAGATCTACAAGCAACAACCTGCAGACATCTCCTCATGAGGTTGCTGTCTGAGTGTAGGCAATTACACTAATATTTCCAAGTCTCTCCAGGCACACTTTGGTCTCTTGAAGGTACTCAGTCTTTGTGGTGCCTATGCAGCTGACATCTGTGCTTAAAAACTAATAGGAGGTGGAGTCGAGACACTTGTTTCATTACAATGGATGTGATTAGAGGTGGAAGAAGTAGAGGGCCTTGTGGAGGGATGAGTCTATGCAGTAACTAGGGTGATAACATTAATGTATCCTCACTCCTCTACATAGTCTTAAGTAACTTACCCTAAACCAGGCTTAATTCTTAAAACCACTTAATGGTCCAGGGCATTTCCTAGTCAGGTTCCTATTCCTGAATATTCATGAGCATTCCTTGTTTAATGAAGTAGGGAATTTGCATTATCCCCATGTACCAACCAAACCCAAGCCTGTTGCCGTCGAAGCAATTCCGACTCACAGTAACCTTATAGAACAGCCTAGAACAGTCCCATAGGGTTTGCAAGGCTGTAATCTTTATGGAACCAGACCTCCACATCTTTCTCCTGAAGAGTAGCTTGTGGATTTGAACAATCAACTTTTAGGTTAGCAGTTGAAGACTTAACAACTGCGTTACCAGGGCTCTTTCCCCATGTAGAGGAGCATCATTGTGTTTTGGGTGGGATGTTATGCCAAGCTTGGATCTGTTTTCTTCAGATCTACTCCAACTCATTCTCCTCTTTCACTTTGTATTACAGGAGATTTGAGCTTTGCAGGTTTTGTTTCCTGTGATCACAGATAATCTGGATACTTGATGAGTTTGGTTAATGGGAGACACTAGCAGGAGTAAATCGGGGAGCATAAGGGGAAAGCCAGGGTATCCCTGCCCCCCACATGCATCTGTATTTTCTCCCTGTTCCAAATCCTGCCAGAGAGGACTGCCATGGTCTTAGCTTCCAGTGGGTGGCTCCCACCTCTAAGATCTGGTAAAACTATTAGTGAATTTCTCTGTTTCTCTGGCCTGGAATTGATGTGGGTCTCTGTGTTTCTATCAGAGGCAGCTTTGCTGTCAAATGTTTGGTTTCTTGTTTCCAAAATGCTTTCTAAGTAATATAGCCACCTTTCATTATAATGTAAAGTTAGTCTTTGATAGTTCATTGTTCGAAAGGAAGGCAAAGAGTACCAGGTTCCCTTCAGTTGACTCGGACTCATGGTGACCCCTTGTGTGCCATAGTGAACTGTGCTTGTAGGGTTTTCAATGGCCGGTTTTTCCAAGGTAGATCCAAGGCACCTCTGGGTGGACTCAAACCTCCAAACTTTTAGTTAGCAGCTGAGTGCATTAACCATTTACACTACCCAAGAACGCCTGGCAAAGAGTACTTTCCCTTTAACTACCTCATTTTCAAGGTTTGAAAGGGAATAATCAAAAGGCAACAACAACAAAAAAAAAATTTAATAACATTACATACAATCCTAAAAACACTAGTGGTTATATCTATAATTCATTGCCTAAAACCTCAAAAACAATTTTTCAAATTACTCTGGGAAGAGTATATGTATAAAATATTGCTTCATGAACTTTTCTTAACATATCAATATATATCAACAAAGTGAAACATTTAAACCTTGTCAAACAGTCAGGGTGGCACTTCTTTTAGGTGCCACTGAGCTTTGCTTAAAAGTTGAATAGAAATGGGAAGGGCATGATAATGGTATATGACAGTAAAAGTTAATTTTGGACTAGAATGCATGACTGTATAGAAGTATCATCACACATAATATAGCTTGTTGTCTTTAAAATACGCATTCTTATTTCAGCCCCCCTTCATAGTTCACATAAAACATATCTTTACATATCTTACTTAATCTTCATGTAACCATATGAGGTAGACTTTATTTTTCTTTTCCTTTTTTTTTTTTTTTTTTGCTTATCAGAAATTAAAATAGCCATAAAACTAGGCAGGGGAAAGATTCTAGCATTTTAACCCAGGCAGTCTAACTCCAAAACCAATACGTTTTGGGGCTACCCAGGAAAATATTTTGGAGTTCCAAATCCTACAAAATGTAAGAATATGTTTTCAGTTTGGGCACTTATCAGGAAGAGAATTTTCTTATTAAACACAACAGAATACAAACTTTCCAATTAAAGAATGTCATTTATTGGTGAAAATAGAAAATATGAATACAGAGAGATGGGGCAGAATGAAAAAGAAAAGGAGGGTAATAAGTAAAAACAGAAGAAAAGAGGATGAGAAAGTGAAAGTGGAAGGAAAGAATGAAGAAAGAAATTATTTAAAGGTTAATAAGACATGTCACATTTTTCAGAGAGTATTGGAGAAGAAAATCAAATGGTGTCCCTGAGTGAGTTCACTAGTAATACCCATTCCCAAAGTGTTGAAGACATGTAAGTATGAACCTTAGCTTAGCACTTTCTCCTATAATTTCAAAAAAACCCCAACCCAGTGCTGTCAAATCAATGCCAACTCGTAGTGACCCTATTGGACAGAGTAGAACTGCCCCATAAATTTTCCAAGGAGCAGCTTGTAGATTTGAACTGCCAACTTTTTGGTTAGATGCCAAGTTCTTAACCACTACAGTGTTAGTGCTCCCTTTCCTTTAAAACCATCACCGTTGAGTCAATTAAGACTCATAGCAACCCTATCGGACAGAGTAGAATGGCCCCATAGAGTTTCCAAGGAGTGCCTGGTGGATTTGAATTGCTCGACCTTTTGGTTAGCAGCCACAGCTGTTAACCACTACACCACCAGGGTTTTCCCATTTTCTATAGGGCACACAATTTCATATCCTACTTAAAACTCAAACCTGCTATGAGCAAGCAAAACCTATTAATATACTCCTCAAGATTGCTCCTGATCCTGGGTTCCTCATGTTAAGGGAATGATGCCATATATGTCTAGTTCTCCGAAAGAGAGTACTTCACACTCTCTCCATAGTTGAATTATGGACTCAGTAATTGGTGAGTATAGAGATGCCAATCTTTGTGTATTAACTATGGGTGTGAGCTTCTTGGACAAATATGCAAGGAATGGGGAAGTTTTAGAGTACATGTATGAAAATCTCCATTTGCAGACGGCTGTCAGGAAAAGAAAGAGCCCATGGATTATAGGTAATGTTCCAAAATAAAGATGAGACATTTATCTGGGTAAATAACAAGACTTCAATTTGTTTCTATTTGAGAAGTAGAATCACAACCACGTACATGGATCAAAATCCTTTCCACCACATAGTCTACATCAACAAGCAAATAATTCTCTAGAGAACTCTACATGTTTTTCTACCATGTTAGAGTTCTCATCCTTCCCTTTTGTTCACTCCTTACATGAAATTATCCTCCAAAAGATACTTAGTGAGAAGGAGACTAACAATCTCTGCCCTAATATTTACAAAAATACCTGAAACTTTGGCTGATTTAAAATTCTAGGAATTACAGACATCTGGTGAATAACAGAAATTTCAGGTACTAATTGCAATTCAGATTAGGGAAGTGAGAACAGTTATTCATTTATCTTTTTTACGTCAAATTATCCTTGAACCACCTGTATTACTGATCCAACAAAATCAGGCAACTTTGACCCTTAGGACTCTAAGAACATTTTCCCGTATCTTCTTGGTCCTTACTCCATACACAATGGGGTTGAGGAAAGGGGGCACCAAAAGGTACGTATTGGCAATAAAAATATGAATGCATGCAGGCACATTTTTTCCAAAACGGTGAGTAAAAATGGAAAAACCAGCTGTGGAATAGAAGACAAGAATGACACAGACATGGGAACCACACGTGCCCAAAGCCTTAAAGCCGGCTTCTCTGGATGGCAGGCGGAATACAGAGCAGAGGATGAAGGCATAGGATACAGCAATAAGAATGGCATCACATGACCCAATGATGGAAGCCACACTGAGACTATAATGCTTGGTTGCCCCTGTGTCCATGCACGCTAGCTTCACTACAGCCATGAACTCACAGTAGGTGTGAGCAATGATTCGTGTTCTACAGTAGGGTAGCTGCTTGAGCAGAATGGGGTGTGGGGAAAAGAAGGCTACACCACGCATCACTACAATTATACCCATTATGGCAATGCGAGTGTGGGTGAGGATGGTGGTATGGCGCAGCGGGTCACAGATGGCCACATAACGGTCAATGGCCATGGCCAAGAAGAAGCCTGATTCCATGGTAGTAAAACTATGGATGAAGAACATTTGGGTCAGACAAGCATCAAAGGCGATGTCATGAGCTCTGAGCCAGAAGAGACAGAGCATGCGGGGCAGTGTAGAGGTGGAGAGGACTAGGTCAGTGACGGATAGCATGCACAGAAAGAGAAACATCGGCTCATGGAGGCTTCGCTCTGCCCTCACCACAGCCAAGATGGTCACATTCCCCACCACAGCCACCACATACATTGAGCAAAAGGGAATTCCAATCCAGGCATGGAGGTGCTCTAGTCCTGGGATTCCCAATAGGAAAAAAGTCATAGGAGAGGGACGAGAAGTGTTGAGGGGTGGCATGATTTTTTTTTTTCTTCCTTTGCTTCCTATAGGTGGTGCTGAAGGTGCTGAAGGTAAAGTTGCTATGCCAAGATGATCACAAATAGATGCTGAAAAACACAGAAATCTTGTTCAGGTGGACTCTTGATTTTCTGTTGATAAAAACAATTCAAATTCATAATCTGGAGTACAGAAGTAAAAAAGACCAGATTAATAAAATCAGTAACAACATACTGAATTATTGTGGTCAGAAATACAGAAAGATAATCCATGTATCATTTTATATTGTCATAGGGACCATATCATTTACCATGTCCTTTGCCAGTAAAAGGATTCCCTCTATTGTCATACTTGTACTTAATTTAAAAATAGTTATCAGGTAGTTAATGTGTAATAAACAATGTTGTAAACACTGGTAATGAAGAAATGGACAGATCGAATATTTTTCTCATGAATTTTACTCTCTCCATAAAAAGTAATGTAGCATAATATGATAAATAGTGACTAGTGTGTGAGAGCATTAAGTTGGGTGATGAGAATGCCACATTTAGGCTTGTTCTTTTATGATGGAGTTTAAACAGTTTACAGCCTGTGATACAGATATCTGGAGGTAAAAATAGCATCAACAACAACAAAATTGCTATGGGTAAGGGACAAAAAGGAACAGACAAGAAAAACTGTTTCTGGACTTTTGTAAGTACCTTAGTTATCTAGAGCTGCTACAACAGAAATACCACAATTGTATGACATTATCAAACAGAAATTTATTCTCCCACCCACAGTTTAGGAGGCTAGAAATCTGAATTCAAGGTGCCAGCTCTAGGGAAAGTCTTTCTCTCTCTGTTGTCCCTAGGGAAAGGTCCTTGTCTCCTTTCAACATGAGTGGGCCCTGCATTCCTTAGAGATTTCCATGTGTCTTAACATCAATCTACCCCTGGAAATAGGGGGTTGTCAGTGCAGGGATCCCGGGTCTAAAGGATGTTTCCCTCTTGATTTTTCTTTCTTGGTGGTTGGAGGTTTGCTTCTGCCTTTTATATATCAAAAGAGATTGACTCAAAATACAATCTAAACTTGTAGATTGTGATCTGTCTCATTAACATAACTTCCTATAATACTACCACATTAACATCATAGAGGTTAGGATTTAAAATACATAGAATAATTACATCAAATCACAAAATGGAGGACAACCACATAATACTAGGAATCATAGTCTAGCTAAGTAGACACATATTTTGGGAGGGCATGATTCAATCTAAACATTCCACCCTTTGCCCCCTCCAAAATTCATGTCCTTGCCACATGTAAAACGCATTCACCCCATCATATCATCCCAAAAATCTTAAAGTCCAAGTCCCAAATCTCATCTTCTGCAAAATTCCTCTTCATCTGTGAAATCTAGAATACAAGTTTTCTGTTTCCATAATACAATGATAGAACAGGCACAAGGTGGACATTTCCAACTGGGAGAAATTTAAGGGGGAAAAAAAGGAATAATGGGCATTAAGTAAGCCAAAAACCCAGCAAAACAATTTACATTAGTTCTAAAATCTTGAAAATAATCCTCTGTTCTTTGAGACCATCTAGGCAGTGGTATGCTCTCCAGATTCTGGATGTTGGTCATGCTCCCTAGACTTTTGGTGGAGGCCCCTCAGTCCTGGGCTTCAGCTCTGTCTTCCAACCCACTGGGACAGCAATTTTGCTCCCTCAGATTTGGATGGCCCTATTCTTCTAGTCCATCTGAGTGGCAACCCCACACTCTCAGCCCTAGTAGGGTCAGTTTTCTGCCCCTTGGCCACAGCAGCCCTGCCCCCTCAGCTTTGGGCAACAGATCTGGCCCCATCCTCCTGCACTCGTGAATGGCAGCCCCACTCTCCAGAACTGAGCTGGTGAAGATCTGACTCTTTGAAAACTAAGAGGCATTGGCTCCATCCTTTGAGACCCAGCAGGCTATGATTCCACCCTTTGAGATCTCAGAAGTTGTGTCCCTCCCCTTTGAGACTGAGGTAGCTCTGCTTCCTGTGCTACTTCAGCTTCAGCTTCCTGGTTCCTTGGCTCCTCTGCCCCTCAGGTCCTTGGCCTCTTGGACCTCTTGGGCAGACTCAGCCTCTGCCATGCTCAGGCAAATGTTACAAATCTCTTTAGCTCTACCAATATGTGCCAGAAGGCACCCCACTCTGCCATTTAAACCTTAGCTGGAAGGAACTCAGCTCTCTCACTCTGCTCCATGGGTCAACATGCCTAGCTCCACTAATAAGAGCCTGGAAGCACTACACTCTGTTAGGAAGCATATTGCCCAAAGGCACTCAGCTCTCTTCCTTTGTGAGTCAGCTCCTGTGCCATCTTCAGCAGGTTTCCTGGTTCTGCTGCTGCCGTTTCTCTGCTTCTGCTTCTCACCATCTGTACTGTGTCCAGTGTTACAGTTCTTCTCACTTCCTTCTGAGCCCCCTCCAGAATTGTCTTTGATACATGATTTAATCCATAACAGTAAGGAAGAGAGAAAGTGACATGAGATGATGCCAATTTCTACACATTAACATTTTCCCCATGTCATCACTTTTTCATCTGCCTGATATGGAGAAATGTACATTACAACAACAATTATCTGTCTAATATCGTGGACATCTCTAGTTCACTTTCTTTCATCAGGACATCCTAATCTAATTTAGCATCAACTATATGGGTTTTATATCTGTTATAAATAACAATCCCATGACTTGCCATATTATGTATTTTATGTATATGTATATAAAATTGTATGTCCTGTATTATATCATTTATCACATAATACTGTCTATGTTTTTCCTTTCTGTCCTCTCCCAAACAGTAGTTTTTTGAAAGCTCTGTTTCTAAGACATCAACTATTTTACGACAATCCCTAATCCACTGATGAAAATGATTAAAAAAAAAAGAACAGGTGCACAGTAAATATTAACACCAAGGATTTAAAATTCCTGATAAACTGAAGCTGAGGAGAATATCCTTAAGATTCCCTAAGGTGGATGATGCAGAAAATTACTCCTCAGAGCAGAGGAGTCCCATCCAAAGGCACCTTGGGTTTAAACTTCTCTCCATGGGTTGCTTTCCTGACAGTGGCAATCAGAAACTGTTTTGGATGGAACAGAACTTTTGAGGTGCTTTCTCTTTGAGCTATCAGTTGGTGTTTCTCTTAAGTGAGTGAATTTTCCATTACTGCAATTGCTCAAGCAAAGGCCTTGTGAAACTCTCAGGGAGTTAAAGAAAGGACACTTGTTTAAGTAGAAGGTTGTATAGCTGATGCTAAATCATTTAGGAAATAGAAATTAACAGTCTCTGTCTCCTGATTTAAGAGTAAGAATGCTAAAACCCCAGGTAACCAAGTTTCAGGAGTCACATATGATATTTGGATAACTAGTATTTTTGTTGGTCTGCAGTAATTAACACTGTGAGATCTGTTGGAATATTTGTACAGTTGGACCTGGTATTGAGGTTCTTGGAGTGACTTATGAAATGAATTCTATCCCTTCTCTTTGGCCACGCTGTATATATGTTTAATCTGATTACGATACTGATTTTTTTTTTTTTTTAGTCTTTTCTATCATGTACCCTTTAACAGGTACATGCTATGTGTTGTTTTGAATCAATATTTTTCAAAGATATTATTAAGGGTAATGCATTTTTTAACCTTAAGCCCTTCATTACCCTCCCATTATCAATGTTTCAAACTTAGGTCTTTTCACTGTGTGGTTAGACCTTTTTTGTGTATCCAAAAACCCACATTCTAACACATCCAGAGTGGTTCCTTTTCTGGACTGGTAAATTGACCTAAGCATGTCTAAGATATCAGTTACTGGGTAAAACAGATTCCTTTATACTGCTTCCCATACTTCCAGTATAGAGTCTAATCTCCAAGTCAGAGAAGGCCTGAGATAAAATGGATGAGTATGAGGTAAGGGATGGAAAGGTCACAGAAGAGGAAAAAATTTAGCTCAGTACCAGTTCTTTGTTGGAGAGAATCCCTTGGTTATTAGCCTTCTGTTTTCCCCATTCCATGTCAAATAAGTGACCTTGAGCTGCCATCAGCTCTTGAGGAGACTATCTTTACATGTCAAACAAATCCTTATAACCTGGACTCATAAGAACATATACAGAGCTATACCAACATGTTGTAAATCTATTTATCTTCTCCAAATATCATTAACTAAAAAAATATTTTCTAGACTTTTTACTAGACCCTGTAATTTACTACAGTGAAAAACTCTTGAACAATGCAGAGGTGGATTTTTACATGGTTTAGCTTAGTAAAAAAACAAAATCACTGCAAACAAGTAATTTATATGGCAAGAATTGAAAATGGAGGGAGGAAGATGAGTAGTGTAATTGAAACTCAAAGAATACAAAAAATATTCACGTAAGTTGAGATTCTATGGGTAAATAAGGGTCCTCACACACATATACAAGCAATCCCACAGAGATTTTTAAACCTGATTTCTGGATTAGTGACTGTTACACACTAGGTTCTCAGTAATATATTGGATGCATAAATACAATGCAGAGCATTCAAGAGCAGAACTGAAAAATGCGTACACTCACAAAAACACACACTGGCTTCCAAAGCACTTTTCTTATAAAACCACACATGAAATCTCTGTGATGCCATCCCCTGAAAATGCCAACCTTCAGTTGAGTCCAGAGGTCATGAGGTATCCATATTTTTGTTCCTTTTATATTTATACAGAATATGAAGTATGATCAAAAGGAGAATTAAGCCTCACTTTTTTTTTCTATGATATCCTTAAAAAAGGTTGTTGCCTCTTAAAATCTAGTTCTTTCTTCACTTCATCCATGGAAAATGAGAAATGTTGATTGCTTCTGTTTAAAGGTTGATATCTCCTCCCTTGAATTTAGGTAATTTAGAAATTAAAAAGATGGTGTTTGGAGGAACCAATTGTCTCATATCTTTCCAAGCTTACTCGGATGGCTCAGGTTAGCTTTTTTCTTTCCATCTTTCTCTACTTTTGTAACAATCCTAACTAGCTCAAACAAGAACCAATTCAGGGCCAAGAAGAAAACCAAATATGTAGCTTCTATATGTAGCAGCTTCAAAAAGATAATCTCATGGGATAAGCAAGAATAACATCTGACACAAGTAGGTCCCTATGGAATCATTGGCAGAAGGGAGAATGTTTTGTATACTTGGCGATGATCGATAATCTACATAATTTCAGGGATAGTAACTTGCCTTGACTCATCAGTTCACAGACCTTTAGATTGTTTCTGTTTTTTTTTTTTTTTTTTTGCTATTATGTAATAATAATAATACATACATACTTTGAACATATTGTCTCCAAGGATCAGCCCCTGGAGAAGGACATCATGCTTGGCAGAGTACAGGGTCAGTGGAAAGAGGAAGACCCTCAACTAGGTGGATTGACACACTGGCTGCAACAATGGGCTCAAGCATAACAACAATTGTGAGAAGGACTCAGGACCGGTTAGTGTTTCGTTCTGTTGTGCATAGTGTCGCTGTGAGTCAGAACTGACTCAGTGGCACCTAACAACAACAACAATGCAATGCTGCAACGAACACTTGTGTACAAGTTTTGCATGGACATACGTTTTCAATTATTTTGTGTATATACCTAGGAGTTGAATTGTTAGGTTGTATGTTAACACTGTCTTTAACGTTTTGAGGAATTGTCACATTGTTTTCCAGATTTGTTGAGCAATTTTACATCCCCACCAGTAGTGTATGAGCACTCCAATTTCTCTACACTTTCAGTGACATTTCTTATTGTCTATTTATTTATTTTAGTCATCAGAGGATGTTAAGTCGTTATCTCATTGGAGTTTTGATTTGTGTTTCTGTAATGACAATGACATTGCCTATCTTTTCATGTCCTTATTGGACCTTTATGCATCTTTAAAAGAATGTCTATTCAAATCCTTTCACAACTTTTTAATGAAGTTACTTTTCTTTTTGTAGTTGCGTTGTAAGAGCTTTTCATGCATATATATATAAAGACATAGAGAAAGAGAAATTATTGATTTATTTTTGAGGAGCTGGATCATGTATTGAGGAATCTAGTAAGTCCAAAACTGGTAGATCAGGTGATAGGATGGAAATTTTGGCGGTCTTAATTTTGTGGTGGAGGAGAAAAAGGAATTCTGGCAGAACGTGCATTTATAGTCTGAAACCAATTCTGCTCTTAAAACCTTTAAGTGATTGGATGAGGCCCTTACATTTTGAAACATAATCTGCTTTATTTAAGACCAGCTGATTTAAAAGATAACCACATGTAAATATGCCATAGGAACATCTAGACTAGTTTTGACCAAACAAATGGACACCATAGCCTAGGCAGTTATCATAAAATTAATTATCATGATACTCATAGTAGATATTAGTCTCTAGTTCCCCTCACATGATGTCTGTTTAAGTTTTGAATCAAAGTAAAACTAACTTGAGAGGAGGGGCCAAGATGGCTGACTAGGTAGATGCTACCTCGGATCCCTCTAGCAACAAAGACTCGGAAAAACAAGTGAATCAATCACATACATGACAATCTATGAACGCTGACCATCAAACACAGATCTGAAGAGTTGACCTGAGTGACAGGTGAGAGAAAAGCTGCACCCTGAACCAGCGACCACTTCTGGAGCCCGTGACCCACTTCACAGCCTTGAGCCCTAGCGGTTCCCTGATGCCGAGTGGCGGGGCTGATAGCAGCTTGCTGAGGCAGGGCAGGCACGGGACACAGCCCTAACCCCTAGCCCCCTGGGGTAACCTCTGTAGAGACTCAGCCAGTGCAAGCAGGCTGCCCACTAACGGGGATAACAAGAGAATGAACGAGCAACCACGGGGAAGCAGCGACCATTTTCGGAGCCTGGAGCCAGCATCCCAGTCAGGAAACCTTGGCGCTGGGTTTTGGACTGGGCACAGGGGAGCTGAGCACGGCATCCTGAGACAGTGCAAACACGGGACACAGCCCTAGTCCCCTGAAGTGACCTTGGGGGAAGCCCAGCCAGTGCACACAGGCAGCACAGTGGTGCGGCTGACAGGAGGAGAAGCCACCGGGAGGCAGTGACTGGTTTTGGAGCCGGGAATGCAGCATCCCAGCTGGGGAACTGTGGCACTGGGCTTTGGACTGGGAGCAGAGGAACTGACCACGGCTTCTGAGACAGCACATGCACAGGACGCAGGCCTGAAGGCCGGGGCAATCTCAACCCAGCCAAAGCACACAGGCTATCCGCCCCTCGGGAATCTCAGATAAAACAGTCCTCACCAAGCAAGATAAGTAATTTTGTCTATATTCCTGGGTGCTACTCTCTCCATCTATCTGATCCCTCCCCTCCGCTTCCCAGGTGGCTTCATTAACATTGGAATTTCCTGGGCCACAGAGTGAAGTGCTCTGTGGTTTTTTTTTTCTTTGTCTTTTCCTAACCCATTTTCCTGGCCTGAGAGAAGCAGCTACAAAAAACCCAGAGACCAAGAATCCTTCCCTGACTTCCTGAAATTGGACTAAAAATACAGAACCAGCTCCAGCCAAGGATATGAGATCCACAGTCTTGGGCTTTCATCCCTACAGGGAACAAGGTGGCTGTTATAATGCAAAGGCAATTCTGATACTGATCTGACTGTAATTGTTTTACCAGAACACTGGAAAGACAAGTTTCCCAGGTCTGATATCTCTACCTATTAAACAGAGCCCTCACTGACCCACAACAGGGAACTGAGCGCTGAAGCTCCACCCAAACCACCTAACCTCTTGCCATAGGGGTCTGAGGATAGTGACATCTACCAATCTGTAGAGGCACATGTATTGGGTGCCTAAGGTACAGCTGCAGAGCCCACACACCAAAATGCTTTAGGAATAGAGACACACCTACCTCACTGACACTTGGGGGAAGCCTGTCAGCATCCTGTCCCCCCAGAATGTGACCCCCTGCTGCTACTAGAATCTGGTGCGCACAATTATCACCACTACTCCTCTAAGTGAATAGGTGACAGTCTACCCCACACACTTGGTGACCCAAAATCAAATTCTACTCAAGAATAATGAATGGACTCTTAGGCTTATATTTCTGGTAATGACCCAAACCAGCTGGTAAGAGGACATAAGTGATTCAAAGGCTACAACAATCAAGAAAGTGCAATCTAGTAGTCCAGCTACGTATATTCAAAGAAAACAAAACCAGGTAAGACTCAGTGAGCAAATATAAAATAAATCATTACAATATCTTATAGATGGCTCGGAGACAGCAGTCAATATCAACCCACATAAAGAAGCAGAGCATGATTGCTACTACAACTTTCCAAATTAAAGAATCAAAATCTTTCCGAAATGAAGATACAATCCTGGAATTGCCAGATGCAGAATATAAAAAACTAATTTACAGAATACATCAAGACATCAGGGATGACCTCAAATATGAAATAAGGCAATCTACAGAAAAAGCCAAGGAACACACTGATAAAGCAGTTGAAGAAATCAAAAAGATTAGTCAAGAACTTAGTGGAAAAATTAATAAGTTGCAAGAATCCATAGAGAGACAGCATTCAGAAATCCAAAAGATTAACAGTAAAATTACAGAATTAGACAACTCAGTAGGAAGTCAGAGGAGCAGACTTGAGCAATTGGAATGCAGAGTGGGGGAGGCGGAGGATAAAGCAATTGACACCAACATAGTTGAAGAAAAATCAGATAAAATAATTTAAAAAAATGAAGAAACCCTAAGAATCATGTGGGACTCTATCAAGGAGAATAACTTGTGTGTGATTGGAGTTCCAGAACAAGGAGGGATAACAGAAAATACAGAGAAAACAGTTGAAGATCTGTTGGCAGAAAACTTCCCTAACATCATGAAATATGAAAGGATATCTTTCTTATCTATCCAAGATGCTCATCGAACCCCATATAAGATTGATCCAAAAAGAAAAACACCAAGACATATTATCATCAAACTTGCCAAAACCAAAGATAAAGAGAAAATTTTAAAAGCAGCCAGGGAGAAAAGAAAGGTCTCCAACAAAGGAGAATCAATAAGAATAAGTTCAGACTACTCAGCAGAAACCATGCAGTCAAGAAGGCAAAGGGATGACATATATAGAGCACTGAAGGAGAAAAACTGCCACCCAAGGATCATTTATCCAGCAAAACTCTCTCTCAAATATGAAGGTGAAATTAAAACATTTACAGATAAACACAAGCTTAGAGAATTTGCAAAAGCCAAACCAAAGCTACAAGAAATACTAAAGAAAATTGGTCAGAAAATATATAACATCAGATAATAACAAAACACAACGTCACATAACAGAACATCCTGATATCAACTCAAATAAGGAAATCACAAAAACAAATTAAGATTAATTTTAAAAAGAAAAAAATGCTCAAAACAGGGAATCCTTGAAGTCATTATGTAAAAGATCACAATAATCAAAAAGAGGGACTAAATACAGGAGGCATAGAACTGCCATATGGATAGGAAAACAAGACTATATATAGATGATACAAGCCAGGTTTTTACTTAGAAAAACAGGGGTAAATATTAAGGTAACCACAAAGAGGTCTAACAATTTCATAACTCAAAATAAAAACCAAGAAAAACATAACGACTCAGCAAACATAAATTCAACTACTATGAAAATGAGGAACACACAATTTACAAAGAAAAACATCTCAGCACAAAAAAGTAAGTGGAAAATGAAAGTGTCAACAACACACACAAAAAGACATCAAAATGACAGCACTAAGCACATAAAAAAAAATTATCTATAATTACACTGAATGTAAATGGACTAAATGCACCAATAAAGAGACAGAGAGTCTCAGACTGGAAAAAGAAACACGATCCGTCTATATGCTGCCTACAAGAGACACACCTTAGACTTAGAGACACAAACAAACTAAAACTCAAAGGATGGAAAAATATATATCAAGCAAACAACAATCAAAAAAGAGCAGGAGTAGCAATATTAATTTCTGACAAAATAGGCTTCAAAGTTAAATCCACCACAAAGAATAAAGAAGGACACTACATAATGTTTAAAAGGACAATTGACCAGGAAGACATAACCATATTAAATATTTATGCACCCAATGACAGGGCTGCAAGGTACATAAAACAAACTGTAACAGAACTGAAAAGTAAGATAGACACCTCCACAATTATAGTAGGAGACTTCAACACACCACTTTCGGAGAAGGATAGGACTTCCAGTAAGAAGCTCAATAGAGACACCGAAGACCTAATTGCTACAATCAACCAACTTGACCTCATAGACCTACACAGAACACTCCACCCAACAGCTGCAAAATATACTTTTTTTTTCTAGTGCACATGGAACATTCTCTAGAATAGATCACATATTAGGTCATAAAACAAACCTTTGCAGAATCCAAAACATCGAAATATTACAAAGCATCTTCTCAGACCACAAGGCCATAAAAATGGAAATCAATAACAGAAAAATTAGGGAAAAGAAATCAAATACTTGGAAACTGAACAATACCCTCCTGAAAAAAGACAGGGTTAGAGAAGACATTAAGGAGGGAATAAAGAAATTCATAGAATGCAACGAGAATGAAAACCCTTCCTATCAAAACCTCTGGGACACAGCAAAAGCAGTGCAAAGAGGTCAATTTATATCGATAAATGCACACATACAAAAAGAAGAAAGAGCCAAAATCAGAGAACTGTCCCTACAACTTGAACAAATAGAAAGCGAGCAACAAAAGAATCCATCAGGCACCAGAAGAAAACAAATAATAAAAATTAGAGCTGAACTAAATGAATTAGAGAACAGAAAAACAATTGAAAGAATTAACAAAGCCAAAAGCTGGTTCTCTGAAAAAATTAACAAAATTGATAAACCATTGGCCAGACTGACTAAAGAAATACAGGAAAGGAAACAAATAACCTGAATAAGAAATGAGATGGGCCATATCACAACAGACCCAACTGAAATTAAAAGAATCATATCAGATTATCACGAAAAATTGTACTCTAACAAATTTGCAAACCCAGAAGAAATGGATGAATTCCTGGAAAAACACTACCTACCTAAACTAACACAATCAGAAGTAGAACAACTAAATAGACCCATAACAAAAAAAGAGATTGAAACGGTAATCAAAAAACTCCCAGCAAAAATATCCCTGGCCCAGATGGCTTTACTGCAGAGTTCTACCAAACTTTCCGAGAAGAGTTAACACCACTACTACTAAAGGTATTTCAAAGCATAGAAAATGACGGAATACTACCTAACTCATTCTATGAAGCCACCATATCCCTGATACCAAAACCAGGTAAAGACATCAAAAAAAAAAGAAAATTACAGACCTATATCCCTCATGAACATAGATGCAAAAATCCTCAACAAAATTCTAGCCAATAGAATTTAACAACATATCAAAAAAAATAATCCACCAGGACCAAGTGGGACTTATAGCAGATATGCAAGGTTGGTTTAATATTAGAAAACCATTAATGTAATCCACCATATAAATAAAACAAAAGACAAAAACCACATGATCTTATCAATTGATACAGAAAAGGCATTTGACAAAGTCCAACACCCATTCATCATAAAAACTCTCAGCAAAATAGGAACTGAAGGAAAATTCCTCAACATAATAAAGGGCATCTATACAAAGTCAACAGCCAACATCATTATAAATGGAGAGAGCCTGAAAGCATTTCCTTTGAGAACGGACCCCAACAAGGATGCCCTTTATCACCACTCTTATTCAACATTGTGCTAGATGTCCTAGCCAGAGCAATTAGGCTAGACAAACAAATAAAGGATATACGGATTGGCAAGGAAGAAGTAAAATTATCTGTATTTGCAGATGACATGATCTTATACACAGAAAACCCTGGGAATCGTCCAGAAAAATACTGAAACTAATAGAAGAGTTCAGCAGAGTCTCAGGCTACAAGATAAACATACAAAAATCACTTGGATTCCTCTACATCAACAAAAAGAACATCGAAGAAGAAATCACCAAATCAATACCATTCACAGTAGCCCCCAAGAAGATAAACTACTTTGGAATAAATCTTACCAAAGATGTAAAAGACCTATACAAAGAAAACTACAAAGCTCTACTACAAGAAATTCAAAAGGACATACTTAAGTGGAAAAAACATACCTTGCTCATGGATAGGAAGACTTAACATAGTAAAAATGTCTATTCTACCAAAGACCATCTATACATACAATGAACTTCCGATTCAAATTCTAATGACATTTTTTAACGTGATAGAGAAACAAATCACCAACTTCATATGGAAGGGAAAGAAGCCCTGGATAAGTAAAGCATTACTGAAAAAGAAAAAGAAAGGAGGAGGCCTCACTGTACCTGATTTTAGAACATATTATACAGCCACAGTAGTCAAAACAGCCTGGTACTGGTACAACAACAGGTACATAGACCAATGGAACAGAATTGAGAACCCAGATATAAATCCATCCATATATGAGCAGCTGATATTTGACAAAGGCCCAGTGTCAGTTAATTGGGGAAAAGAGAGTCTTTTTAACAAATGGTGCTGGCATAACTGGATATCCATTTGCAAAAAAATGAAACAGGACTCATACCTCACACCCTGCACAAAAACTAACTCCAAGTGGATCAAAGACCTAAACATAAAGACTAAAACGATAAAGATCATGGAAGAAAAAATAGGGACAACGTTAGGAGCCCTAATAGAAGGCATAAACAGAATACAAAACATTACCAAAAATGACGAAGAGAAACCACATAACTGGGAGCTCCTAAAAATCAAACACCTATGCTCATCTAAAGACTTCACCAAAAGAGTAAAAAGAACACTGACAGACTGGGAAAGAATTTTCAGCTATGACATCTCCGACCAGCGCCTAATCTCTAAAATCTATATGATTCTGTTAAAACTCAACCACAAAAAGACGAATAACCCAATCAAGAAGTGGGCAAAGGATATGAACACACACTTCACTAAAGAAGATATTCAGGCACCTAACACATACATGAGAAAATGCTCTCGATCATTAGCCATTAGAGAAATGCAAATTAAAACTACGATGAGATTCCATCTCACTCCAACAAGGCTGGCATTAATCCAAAAAACACAAAATAATAAATGTTGGAGAGGCTGCGGAGAGATTGGAACTCTCATACACTGCTGGTGGGAATGTAAAACGGTACAACCACTTTGGGAATCTATCTGGCGTTATCTTAAACAGTTAGAAATAGAACTACCATACAACCCAGAAATCCCACTCCTCGGAATATACCCTAGAGATACAAGAGCCTTCATACAAACAGATATATGCACACCCATGTTTATTGCAGCTCTGTTTACAATAGCAAAAAGCTGGAAGCAACCAAGGTGTCCATCAACGGATGAATGGGTAAATAAATTGTGGTATATTCACACAATGGAATACTACGCATCCATAAAGAACAGCGACGAATCTGTGAAACATTCATAACATGGAGGAACCTGGAAGGCATTATGCTGAGCGAAATCAGTCAGAGGCAAAAGGACAAATATTGTATAAGACCACTATTATAAGATCTTGAGATTTAATATAAACTGAGAAGAACACATACTTTTGTGGTTACGAGGGGGGAGGGGGGGAGGGAGGGAGAGGGTTTTTTACTGATTAATTAGTAGATAAGAACTGCTTTAGGTGAAGGGAAGGACAACACTCAATACATGGAAGGTCAGCTAATTGGCCTGGACCAAAAGCAAAGAAGTTTCCGGGATAAACGGAATGCTTCAAAGGTAAGCGGAGCGAGGGCAGGGGTTTGGGGACCATGGTTTAAGGGGACCTCTAAGTCAATTGGCAAAATAATTCTATTATGAAAACATTCTGCATCCCACTTTGAAATGTGGAGTCTGAGGTCTTAAATGCTAACAAGTGGCCATCTAAGAGGCATCAATTGGTCTCAACCCACCTGGAGCAAAGGAGAATGAAGATCACCAAGGTCACATGACAACTAAGAGCCCAAGAGACAGAAAGGGCCACATGAACCAGAGACCTACATCATCCTGAGACCAGAAAAACTAGTTGGTGCCCGGCCACAATCGATGATTGCCCTGACAGGGAGCACAACAGAGAACCCCTGAGGGAGCAGGAAATCAGTGGGATGCAGACCCCAAATTCTCATAAAAAGACCATACTTAATGGTCTGACTGAGACTAGAGGAATCCCGGGGGTCATGGTCCCCAAACCTTCTGTTGGCACAGGACAGGAACCATCCCCGAAGACAACTCATCAGACATGAAAGGGACTGGACAGTGGGTAGGAGAGAGATGCTGATGAAGAGTGAGCTAATTATATCATGCGGACACTTGAGACTGTGTTGGCATCTCCTGTCTGGAGGGGGGTTGGGAAGATAGAGAGAGTTGGAAGCTGGCAAAAATGTCACGAAAGGAGAGACTGGAAGGGCTGACTCATTAGGGGGAGAGCAAGTGGGTGTACGGAGTAAGATGTGTATAAACTTATATGTGACAGTCTGACTTGATTTGTAAATGTTCACTTGAAGCTCAGTAAAAGTTAATTAAAATAAATAAATAAACAATAAAAAAAAATAGGGACAACGTTAGGAGCCCTAATACAAGGCATAAACAGAATACAAAACGTTACTAAAAATGACGAAGAGAAACCAGATAACTGGGAGCTCCTAAAAATCAAACACATCTAAAGACTTCACCAAAAGAGTAAAAAGACCACCTACAGATTGGGAAAAAATTTCAGCTATGACATCTCTGACCAGTGCCTGATCTCTAAAATCTATATGATTCTGTTAAAACTCAACCACAAAAAAACAAACAACCCAATCAAAAAGTGGGCAAAGGATATGAACACGCACTTCACTAAAGAAAATATTCAGGCAGCTAACAGACGCATGAGAAAATGCTCTCGATCATTAGCCATTAGAGAAATGCAAATTAAAACTACGATGAGATTCCATCTCACTCCAACAAGGCTGGCATTAATCCAAAAAACACAAAATAATAAATGTTGAAGGGGCTGCGGAGAGATTGGAACTCTTATACATTGCTGGTGGGAATGTAAAATGTTACAACCACTTTGGAAATCTTTCTGGCATTTTCTTAAAAAGTTAGAAATAGAACTACCATACAACCCAGAAATCCCACTCCTCAGAATATACCCTAGAGAAATAAGAGCCTTTACACAAACAGATATATGCACACCCACGTTTATTGCAGCACTGTTTACAATAGCAAAAAGCTGGAAGCAACCATGGTGTCCATTAATAGATGAATGGTTAAATTATGGTACATTCACACAATGGAATACTACGCATCGATAAAGAACAGTGACGAATCTGTGAAACATTTCATAACATGGAGGAACCTGGAAGGCATTATGCTGAGTGAAATTAATCAGATGCAAAAGGACAAATACTGTATAAGACCCCTATTATAAGTTCTTGAGAAATAGTATAAACTTAGAAGAACTTATTCTTTTGTGGTTACGAGAGGGGGGAGGGAGGGAGGGTGGGAGAAGGTTATTTACTGATTAGTTAGTAGATAAGAACTACTTTAGTTGAAGGGAAGAACAATACTCAATACAGGGAAGGTCAGCTCAACTGGACTGGACCAAAAGCAAAGAAGTTTCCGGGATAAACTGAATGCTTCTAAGATCAGCAGAGCAGGGGTGGGGGTTTGGGGACTATGGCTTAAGGGGACTTCTAAGTCAATTGGCATAATAAACTGTTATGAAAACATTCTGCATCCCACTTTGAACTGTGGCGTCTGGGGTCTTAAATGCTAAGAAGCGGCCATTTAAGATGCATCAGTTGGTCTCAACCCACCTGGATCAAAGGAGAATGAAGAACACCAAGGTCACACGATAACTATGAGCCCGAGACAGAAAGGGCCACATGATCCAGAGACTTATATCATCCTGAGACCAGAAGAACTAGATGGTGCTTGGCCACAACCGACGACTGCCCTGACAGGGAGCACATCAGAGAACTCCTGAGGGAGCAGGAGAACAGTGGGATGCAGACCCCAAATTCTCATAAAAAGACCAGACTTAACGGTCTGACTGAGACTAGAAGAATCCCGGCGGTCGTTGTCCCCGAACCTTCTGTTGGCCCAGGACAGGAACCATTCCCGAAGACTACTCCTCAGACATGGAAGGGACTGGACAATGGGTTGGAGAGAGATGCTGATGAAGAGTGAGCTACTTGTATCAGGTGGACACTTGAGACTGTGTTGGCATCTCCTGTCTGGAGGGGAGATGCGAGGGTAGAGAGGGTTAGAAACTGGCAAAACGGTCACGAAAGGAGAGACTGGAAGAAGTGAGCGGGCTGACTCATTAGGGGCAGAGTAAATAGGAGTATGGAGTAAGGTGTATATAAGCTTATATGGGACAGACTGACTTGATTTGTAAACTTTCACTTAAAGCACAATAAAAAATATTTTAAAAAAAAAGAACAAACAAAGTAAAACTAACTTCATAGAATTAGTTGGGAAATGTTCCCATTTGCCTTCTAGAGATGGAAATGGTTTATACTTTCATCCGCTCATTTTTGAAGGCTTCACATCATCATGCTTAATCTGAAAGGCATTTATTTCATAAACTACGGCAAAAAAAAAGTTGCCTTCCAGTTGATTCCAACTCATAGCAACCCTGTAGGATGGAGTAGAACTGTCCCATAGAGTTTCCAAGGAGCACCTGGTGAATATGAACTGCCAACATTTTGATTAGCAGCAATAGCACTTAACCAGTTCGCCACCAGGGTTTCCTAAACTACAGTACACCTCAAAAAAACTATAACTAGGATGACTTAAAATTTATTCAGATTAAGATAGTCATTATCTTTCTATTCAAATTCTAGGGTCTTCTGAACTAAATTCTTTTGCTTTTTTTCATCTTAACTGTATCATTCCCTTTCTTTATATTCTTTTGTGTTAATTGGCAGTATTTTTACTTCATGGTAAGGAAGTTTATGCTATTGATTTTTAAAACGCCCTTCTTTAGGAATAAATAGTACATTTTAAATTATGGATTTCTCTTTAACAATTACTTTTGTTGCATTCCACCTTATTTGACATTCTGCATTTTCATTCTTATTAAATTCAAAATACGTTTAATTTTAATTGCTATTTTAATTGATGTGTGTTGATTAAATTCCAAACAATTGAGAATATTTACATAACTGTTATTGAATTCTAGTTTAATTCCAGTTCTAGTTTTGTCAAAGAATCTACTCTTTATAATTTCAAATATTTGAAATGTATTAAAACTTGCTATATGGCTCAGTATAAGTTTTATTTTGTCTGTCTTTGCGATAAAACTGTAGTTGTTTGTATTGTTTTATGTATATTTATATGTGTGTGTGTGTATCAATGGTGTAGGTTTATAGCATAGGAAGAGAGGAAAATGAGAACAAATTAAACAAAAATATCCTTTTGATTAGCAGCTGAGCTCTTAATCACTGCATCACCAGGGCTCCAGTAAAAAGAACTGATAAAGATAGGAACAAGGATTAATAAAATGTAAAACAATCGATAGATTTTTTAAAAAACTACAAAGACAAAGCAAAAAACTAGAAAGAAAATACAATTCATTGTTATAAAGCGAGAATGGAAGATATCATTGCATGCGTTAATACAACAATAAAATTATTGCAAATAAAATCAACAATGTAATAAAATAAATATATTTTCTAAAGGAATTAATTAAGAAAACTGGTGGGCAGTTTTGTGAGTCTGTATTTCTCATATTTCTTACTGTATAATAAGAAAATGGAGATTTGATGGCCCAGCGGTTAAAGTGATCAACTACTAACTGAAAAGTTGGCGGTTTGAAATCACCAATGACTCCATGGGAGAAAGATGTGGCAGTCTGCTTCCATAGAGCCTTGGGGTCACTATGAGTTGGAATTGACTTGATGGCAGTGGTTAGACTAAATACTGGGCTTCATCGCTTTCAGTCCTGCTTAGCCCTGTGGTAGTGATTTACTAGTATATCTGCTTTGTCCCATCCCATGGAGGGAAATTTTATGTTCTTAATAGTATGGATGGGAGCCCAAATCTGTTGGTCTGTTGTTCTATGGGCTTGCAGATACACCTCTGTGATGGTTAAGATTGTGTGTCAATGTGGCTGGACCATGAGTCTCAGTGTTTATATGTGATTATCCTGTGAGTAGCCATTCAGTTGAAAGGAAATTTCCTTGGGCTTGTGGCCTATATCTGAATATAAGCAGTCATTCTGACTTTTGCCTGTTCTGCATTCTGCAGTAGGCCCTGTTCTTCTGACCTCCAGTTCTTGGGACTTGAGCTAGCAGCTTACCTGCAGTCTTGCCCTCAGATCTTAGATTTCATTGATCTTCACAGCCTGTGAGCAAGAACCCTGCTCTCCAACCAGCCAATCTTGAGTTTGCCAGCCCCTGCTGCTCCATGAATCAGGAGAAGCCGCTATTCTGACCCAAGGACTTGGGACAATCCAGTCTCTACAATTGCGGGAACCATTTCCTTGATATAAATCTGTATATATATTATATATATATATATATATATATATATATATATATATATATATATATATATATATATATATATATATATACGCTTTACTGCTTTACTGGTTTTGCTTCTCTAGAGAACCTAGCCTAAGACAACCTCTTTCCTTTTTCTCAGGCTTCATGACTTGGTTTGGCCTATAACCATTAACTGACTCAGTGACATTATCATTCACTTATATGTCTGGGTTTTGGGGCAGGCCCATTTCATGGTCCATAAGTAAAGAAGTTAAGTCTTTCTCTCAGGCCAAATTTAGGTTCATTTCAGCCTTCATAAATTCTTCCTCTGAACTTGACACCCATCCAGCTGCTCTGCAGGTGGAAGACATGGTGATATGTTTCCGTAAAGTTTACAGCCAAGAAAATCTTATGAGGCAGTTCTTTTTTGTCATATAGGGTTTCTAGGAGTCAGGATTGACTTGATGGCACTTAACAACAACAGCAATATCTAAGTCACGGTGAAGGGAATGGTGCCTGCATCATGTTTCCCAATTTACTCACTTAGTCAATTGCTTTGGCTGCATATGTGAAGTTATGTCTCTGCCATGGTACAGTGTCCTATTCTCTTGCAATAAGGCAAAGTTCTTGATTCATGGACAAAAATGTTGCGTATATTATTGCACTCAATAGTTTTTTCAAACGCATTGATTATATCTTTTCCTTGTTCTGTTACAAGTTCCAGAGTATGGGTGCTCACTCTTCTAGTCACCCTGGAATGTTCTCATCCTGAACCTGTTCTCCTGATAACTTCCACTAAGTCAATAACATTGCTAATTAATCTGTGACTCCACTCAGTTCTCAAAGTGTTGTAGAACATTATCATGTTTTTAAATATCTGTGTAAAATACAATTTATTTGACATTAAAGGGTATCAGAAGACTGAATAGAATCAGAATATCTAAAATGCTGGGGGGACAAGTTCACCTCATATAAATGTTTCTCTCATGATCTTGTCTATAAATAATATCTTCTCTAAACTTCTCAAATGGAGGTTGCACAGAGAATGCTGGTGAAAATTCTAGGGGAGTTAGATAAACTAAGAAGAAGAAACACATGACTACATCTATGTCATGCTCTTAGGATATTTTTATCTAAGCAGGTATTATATAGTCTCACCATAGAATATTTGCATCATATGTAAGGAGCCTGGATCCAGGCCAAAATCTTCTGTGTGATCTTTCAGACCTGACGAGAAGCAATTACAAAACTTTCTCCAGCAGGCCTAATGGGGGAAGCACTTTCCCGTAACCAGACTTGATGCACAGCCAGTGCACTGCAGTTTTCTGGAGAGAGTTGCAGGACTCAGGCACCCCAGGCCAGCCATATCTCTGCACTCCTAGCCCAGAGACTTTCTTATCAGCGGTCATTGCCGAGGCACTTTTCTCTACTGTGTTTCAGGACCTTTCCACTCCTAGCTCTTCCCCCCTCCCTTATCCAAGGCTAAAAGTCCACAAGTCCTTTTGTTATAGGCTCCGCATAAGTGAGACAATTCCGTCATCTGTGCTACATTCAGCTGAGCCTTTCCAGTGCTGTTCCATGGGGAATAATTGAACAGTGGGCCATAGGCATCTCCTTTGGTCTCCTTTTTGCACTGTCATAATATGTGAATAAAGTCTTGCTGGCTACTTTCAGTTTGGCTCATTGTCTTAATCACCAACTTGACACCTGGTAACTTGACAATTTGTAGCTGCACATCTATAATATAGCTGCAAGTCCTCAGACAACTGATCAAATCATGCTTCTCTATTCCTAGTAGGTAAAAAATATTAACTTTTTTTTGGCACTAAAAGTGCTATAATGGTTTCATTATAGTAGTTGTAATAGTGGTAGTAGTAATAATAGTAATCATTGTAGATACAGAAGTTGCAGCAGTAGTAACATTACATTTA
The DNA here is from genome assembly GCF_030014295.1 of Loxodonta africana. Taxonomy (NCBI): domain Eukaryota; kingdom Metazoa; phylum Chordata; class Mammalia; order Proboscidea; family Elephantidae; genus Loxodonta; species Loxodonta africana. Next base: position 84,678,603 of record NC_087348.1, read on the forward strand.
TGAAGGGATATAATATCAACTATTTTCATGTTAAACTAAAAGCCTAGCCATATACCGGAAACTTGACCAAATTACTGTATTCCGTATTCCATCTTTCTACTCTAAGAATTCTCCATTTCTCAGATTTTCTTTCCCAAACCAAAAAATTAAAAACAAACCCACTACTATTGAGTCGATTCTAACTCGTAGCGATGCTGTAGAACATAGTAAAACTGCCTCGTAGGGTTTCCAAGGCTGTAAATCTTTATGGAAGCACACTGCCACAGCTTTCTCCCATGGAGCAGCTGGTGGTTTTGGACCATTAACTTTTCAGTTACCAGCTGAACTCTTTAACCACTATGCCATCAGGGCTCATTTTTCTTTCCCCACACTCCTAATAATCTCAAAAAGTAAACCATATTTTGAGATTTCCTGGCTCTCTTTCCTCAGGCCCCCCTTGTCTCATTCCTTGGAGACAACTTCTCAATAGGTAACTTAATGCTCTCTGGCTCTGTGTCAGTGGGCAGAGGTTACCTTTCTCCTGCAAAGGAGGTTGAGTCTCAGAAGTGTAAGGACTTTTCTAGGGGTCAGGTCTATAGCATTGCCCTGGGATTGGATCAGATTCTAATAAAAGCCAAGAAAAGCAACAGCTAGAGGTGGATGATGACAGAAATTTAGCTATTAATACCTTCCCCAAACCCAAAACCTGGCAGAAAAGAGCTGTACCACCTATTGTCCTTATATTCCAGCTAGCCATCTGTCTATCTGCGTGAGTTTCTTCCTCATGTATTGGAACCTGTGTATCATTAAGGGTCTCTTCTTGTAGCAAAGTTTAAAAGGAATCAGAAGTGTAATAGAATCAGATCTTAATCTTGCGTCTCAGTAACAGCCTGTCCTTTGGCATGCCACATACCTTCTCTGGGCCCAGGTTTCTTTATAAACAAAATGAAAGATGGAGTATATTCATGTCATTTGGAGATGCCTGGGTAACCTAGTACCATCTACTTAATTGCATGTGAAGAAAACTGAGTAGAAAACACCTCAGTTAATTAGTGGCAAGGACAAAATGAGAATAAAATATTCAGGCTCCTTTTCCCATTTTTACCCACAAAGTGATTCTAACATTGCTTGGTTTGTAAAAATAAGAAGAGATAGTTTGGAGCTTGTAAAATTCTTTGTGTGTGTGTGCGTGTATGCATGTGAATGTGTGTATGTGTGTGTGTGTGTGTGCACGTGAGTATAGCTTGACTAGGACAGCTTGTAAGGTGTGGAGAGCAAATCCAATAGGACCATCCTACTGCCTTGAATAGCTTTGACATATGGTCGATAAGCACAGAGATCGCAGTTCATATTCCATCCCCTGAAATATAGTCTTCTCTGTTTCAGGGACAGTAAATCTTTTATTTTGGTCTCCATGTTCTATACTTCACTCTCTGTCCATTAAAAAAACTCCTATTTCCTTCTTCTCTTTCCCTTAGAGACTGAGAATGAACACTTTCTTATCTGAGTACCATGCAAAGCAAAGTTGCACAAAATGTGTGCTATTGTTCTCACAGAAGTTATTTTTAACTTAAGCTTTTTTTAAAAAAATTGGTATTCCTGTTAATGCTTTTCTCATGTGCTCATTAAGCTTTTAAAACTGATATAATTATTTACCAGTTAAAGTGGCAAAATTAATTTAAATAAGTAGTACTTGCTAAATCCAACAAGGTGTGCCCAGGATTGGGAAGTCGCTTCTACTGCGGTAGATTTGTTTCTGCTTACATGGATGCTCAATCGTATGGATCAGAGAGCCGAACATCATTCAGCTTTAGAAAGTTCTTTTATCAGTTCTTTCTTCAGGAAGTTTCCTGATTTCTGTACTTTTGTCTTACATCTCCTCAAAAGGCAGTAGCGTGCCTCTATCTTCACAGAGATACTCTACAGGCTCTGGCAAATATTAGCTATCATATATCGGGTGCTCACTCTATTCCATACTTTGTGGCACGTCCATCAGGTATAAAATTATTTAGTTCTCCCAATAATCCAGTGAGGAAGATGATATTACTGGCCCCAGTTTATAGTCGAGTAAATTTAAGGAACTTGGGCAGGATTCCATGTGAGGTAAATAATAGAATCAGCTTTAGATTATATCTTACATTTCTAAATCCAAATTCATGATTTTACCTAGTAAGGTATATAGAAAAAATAAACCTGATTTATAAATTGTTAGCTATTATAGAGAAGCTGGAACTAACTTTTACTTTTATCCTTAGACATTTAGGCTTCCTATTAACAATTAGGATATATTAACTATTAACCTTTAGACTCTGGCTTTGTCAGCTTATGCCATCTTTAACAACACATATTCATATTTATCAATAACCATTTCTACAGAATCCACTACTTCCCTCACCTAACATGATTACATATATAAATTTCTTCTCACAAAATATCTAATTGCTTTAATCAATACCCCTTTATTGTTTTGGCCACAGCCTACTAGTGTGTGTGGCTACAGAAGATCATATAATATGATCCCCTATATCCATCAATCATTAAACATTTAAAATTGTACTACACTGGAATCTTTCTAGTTACACCTGCATATGTATTCCTGGTAACAGTCTATTTTTCTATATTTTTAAGGAAGTAGACCTCTGTAGTTTCCTTTCAAAGGGAAATAAAAGTAGGTAAAATCATGTTTGGAGTGATGTTTCCCTGCTCAATGTGTCTTTCTGGGGCAAAATCATAATGAACTAGTGGGAAAAGAAATAGGATAAACTTTTGGATGATTTTAAGCTTGTAAAATTATTGATAAAAAGTTATATATATATATATATATATAAAAGATTGCCTTAAGGTTTAGTGATTAGTTTACTAAAAGGCAAAGTGTAAACAAATTATACAAAGATCAGAAGTTGGGGTGAGTGAAGCCCCGCACAATTAGTTCAAAGTTCAGAATCTTCAGATGGTGACAGCTCTCCCAGGCTTCCCATCCTCTTTAGATTCAGAAGTAAAATACCTCCCTTCACATTTAGACATTAACTCTCAGATAATAGTGAGGAGACCCAGTTTTGCATAAATATGTGCTGAATTACCCATGTACAAGCCAGTTATTCAGATTCTTAAAGGCGATATGGAGGAGCTATTCTTTTATCAGTTGTAGCTAAGAGTGACACATTGTGTTAATTCTGGGATGATCTTTCAAAGAGGATGTGCAGGTAGAATGAAGTGGTAGGTGATGCAAGTACTCACAAATCTTGCAGGAGACAGAAAGTTGAGAAGATAGATAAGAGGGTAATGGTTAACAGTGCTAGGCTGCTAACCAAAAGGTTGCCAGTTCAAATCCACTAGCTGGTCCATGGGAGAAAGATGTGGTAGTCTGCTTTTGTAAAGATTACAGACTTGGAAACCTTCTTGGAAAGTTCTACTCTGTCCTATAGGGTTGCTATGAGTCAAAATCGATTTGTAGGCAATGGGTTTGGGTTGTTTTGGTAAGGGATCCAGGATCTCTACCATAGCCTCGAGTGCCACAAAAAATGCCACTTAATCTGCAATGGGTCTGGAGTATGAAAATGGAGATGAACAGAAAAGCTAATGCTGCCATCTATGACACCACCTGAGGACACTTGAAAAATAGCAGGATCAGTGCTCTTAGAGTCAAGGTTTCCATTTCTATAATTTCTAGGTGATGAACACTTAACCATCTTCCTCTTCCACAAACAGCTGTATTGGCTTTGGAAAAATATATTACAAGAGACTATTCCCATACTTCCCTGAAATAATGCCCAAATATTCAAGGTCACCTGGTCACTTTCATTCCTGTTGTTCATGTTCTTTGAGAAATGATGAGGAACTTGCCCTTCTCCTTTCCCATCCATGATCTTTCTCTGACTAGGTATCAGAATCAGTGGTGAGGAAAGAATTTACCAGCCTCCATGGGATTCTCCAACATGTCATATTCAAACCCCAGAACAATGACCCTGATTGGCATCCCTGAACTAGAGCATGTACAGTTTGGGATTGGGTTTCCCTTCTTTGGTGTGTGTTTGTTGGCTCTGATGAAGAACATCTTCTTGCTAATCATCATCCCTGCAGAATGCAGCCTACATCAACCCATGTACGTTTTCCTGACTATACTGGCAGCCACTGATCTAGGCGTCTGTATAGCCATTGCTCCAAAGATGTTGGCTATCTTCTGGTTTGGTTCTTATTCCATGGCTTTTGATGCCTGCCTCACCCAGCTTTTCTTCATCCATGCCTTGCAGGGCATGGAAACTGACAACCTGTTGGCCTTGGCCTTTGATCGCCATGTTGCCATCTGTGATCCATTGAAGTACACATCCATCTTCACATGTTTCATTCTGGTTAAGATGGTGCTGGTGGTGGCAATCCGAGCAACAGCTCTTCTTGGCATTTTACTCATTCTACACAAATGACTGAAAATTTTCCGCTCTGTGGTTATTTTTCATTCTTACTGTGAACACATGGCTGTAGTCAAGCTGGCTGCAGATGTCCACGTTAACAAATCATGTGGGCTATTTGTGGCATTTGCAATTCTAGGTTTTGATATGATGTTTGTCTTCGTCTCCTACATTCTGATTTTTTAAGCTGTTTTTCATCTTCCCCAGAGGAAAGTATGACTCAAAGCACTCAACCCTTGTACTGCTCATCTTGTTGTATTTCTTGAGTTTTATATCCTTCCTTTTTTTTCCTTCTTTAACCACTGTTTTGGTCATGTGTCAGCCTATGTTCACACTCTCTTGTCTACCACCTATCTGCTTGTGTCGCCTGTCCTTAACCCCATTGTCTACGGTGTAAAGACCAAAGTGATCCGCAGGCAGGTAGCTCAGATTTTTAGTCTGAAGCCTAACACCGAGCACTGATCTAACATTTAAAATGTCACAGGGAAAAATAGATTTAATTGTTTTAAACAGAGGTTCCTTGGACTATGTATGAATGTGTGACCATTTTGCTGAATTTTTACATGATAATGATATCCCATAAAGACTTTATATTCTTAAAATTAGAGCATTCCAAACAAGAAACACACTTGAACAAGAATTATGTATGTATCTCATAAATTTCCATCCTGACTCCATCCCTCCATTATTTCGTCCTCCACTAGTCTTTTATTCTTTTTTCTCTCATTTCTATTTTTTTTTCCTGCCTTCTTTGTTCACATATCTATTGCGTCTGTCCACATTACCAAGAGGAAGTTTATGCTTTGGATATCCAAACATGAAAAAGACACATTCCATGATCTCAAAAGCCTCACAGTATAATGACGACACCCAAATACTGGGCAGATGTAATTTAATGTAATTTAGAGTATGGTGAAGTAGAAACAAGAGGTATGCTAATATAGATTTGAAAAAAGATAGTGAAATACTTTTCAGAGGAAATTGTGAAAAATGTGAGATTTGATTAGTTCATTTGACTTCAGAGAATAAAATATTTTCACCTTAATTTCAATTCATATTTATAAAGTACTAACTAGGATCAGAACTTACATACATGTGGAGAGATGCTTAAGTTGACATCCCAACATCAACTTTCTTTTTCTTCAGGGAGATGATCTTTCTCAGACAATTCTCTATAACTAGAAAATAACAGCAATAAATGTTTTACGTAAATTCAGGAGGGAAGAAAAACCCCTGAAAACCAAAACCAAAGGATGTTGAATACCAGGAGATTTCTAATACCAGGAGATGTCTGTTACTAAAGTTAAAAATCTGCTTTGAAATGGTTTAGTCACAGCCCACTGATGCAGTAGAAGTATTCCACTTTGTTTTCAGAGTTTCACAGATGTTTCATCTGTTCAGGTCATGTGTGTATGAACCTGACTTCGTTGAACACCCAATTCATAAAAATAAGACTCATCTCTACCTTTATCAGTCATCAAAATATATAATTCATTCTGCAATAAGGGAATATGTGTTAATAGTTCAATCATCTGCCACTTGGGGTCACTGATTCTTGAGGTCACTGACCTTCTGCAGGATGAGCAATGTGAGCTGAAAAATTTGGCCACTTCATATAGAAAATGAAGGATGTTTCAGAGTACAGAGACAAGAGTCCAGAAGGTAAAGCAAAGAACCACAGAGAAACATAGCATCATCCTCATAGATCAGGATAGTATCTAATCCAAAAGTTAACGTGTGCTGTACACCAATGACTGCCAGATTCCTTCTTTATCTCTTTCCTGGAGTGGGAATATTTTTGAAGTTTTTCTATCACTTTATTACCATCGTATGTTAGCAGTGTGTGTGTGGTGGAGGGGGGGACGATAACTTATCTATTTAGTTAACAGATGAACCATATTCTAGGAACTGTATGCAAGGAACCACACCCAATAAGCCTCATTTATATCTTGATATGATTTAAATGATGAACTTCAGGACCAATGCTGTAATGAGTAGAGACTATAGTAGTTTGGGGGAAGCATGAATGTATGTTACAGATTAGAGGGGTGTGAAGTGTAACCATAGGAAGGATTAAGGTAGATGGGATTTTTAAAGATGGCCACAGAAATACCTTTCTTTTATGCTACATGTTCTTCAACATGATTCTCAGAAGATGGAGTCTATTTCCCAATCCCTTGAATTTAGAAGATCCTCTGAGGGTTTTAAAAATAGAATAATGTGAAGATCATGCTGTACCAATTCTGGGTAGTCTGGCTCAGTAGCTTCTGCTTTCTACCTCTTGAAGACATGAAACACCACGTAAGAAATGTGGGCTAATCTGATGAAGACATCACTGAAGCACCAGGATTTGTCAGCAAAGAAACCATTATGGATGTCTCTCCTATTGAGTCTTCAGATGACTCCACCCCACGCTGATTTTTCTTGTGCAGCCACATGAGGGACCTCAAGTTAGAAACATTAAGCTGAGCTAGTCCACCCACAGAACTGTGAGAGATAATAACTTTTATTTTTAATTCTTAAATTTTGGGGTTCTTACAGGGCAAAAGAAAGTTCACAAGAGGTTATAAGAGGTTCATGAAGAAGAGAAATTCATAGCTTAGGGGCCACTAAGCTTCTCCTAAAAAGGCGCTGGAAAATTTTGGAAACAGACAGTGGTAATGGTTGTACAACATGATGAACATAATTAATGTCACTGAATTGTATGTGTAAAAAAAGCTGAATTGACAAATGTTTTGTTATATATGCACTTACCACAATTAAAAAAAAAAAGTCAAAAGAGGCTTTATACCTGAACAAACACATTGGTCTACTGAAGGTGAAAGAATTAGGCCTAAATAATATTCAGGAATAGAGTTGAAGCGGTATCACTATGACAGGATCTTAGATGAAGAGGAATGTTGGCTGGGAAAACAAAATGCTCCAATTTTTTCTCTCCTCCATTTCTCCTTCCCTTTTTTCTTTCCTCCTTTTAATCAATTGAGTAATTCATTAATTAATTTTAGTCTAATGGGCTGAATTGTAAGTCTATGCATTGTTTTATAATTTTTTTCACCTGAGCATAAAATGGGACTTACCTAAAAAAAAAAATTTACTAAACTTGTATTATATGCCATGAAAATGCTAGGTAGCATGAAAACAAAAGTAAAGAAAGCATTCAGTTTAGTGTAGAGAAAGATCATATAAAGAGCCAATTATAATATTGAGTGATACATGCAATGATTAAGGAAAAAATGGGTGACATGGAAGACCAATGAAATCAAATTCAATACAGAGCGGAGAAATAAGAGACTGGAGAGGTCAGAGAGGCTTACAGAGAAAATATTGCATAAGACACACTGTAAAAATTACATAAGAGCATGTAGTGCCAACATTCATGGACACCTGTTAAACCCGTTGCCACTGAGTCTCAGATAGGTCATTAATTTCCTTAAGCAAACATATGCCACTGAAAATTGGTGCAGGCAAACCATAAGGAGGTTAAGAGTTGTTTTACACATGTATTGATGTAATTGTATATATGTATCTATCAGGTATATGCACGTATACACATTCTTGTGAATGCATGCAGATCTCAGGTGATGTGTATAAATGTATATACATGTGAGAAAGATAGTTTGTGGATAAATACAATCTATTTGTGTATATGTTTGTGCCAGATAGACCTGGGGATATCTAGACTGTGAGTATTAAGGGATGGAAGAATGGGTATGCTTTATATATCTAGCTCCCATAGTTTGTGTGTTGATGTTTTATAGTTTTTTTTTTTTTTCCTTAATTAAGATATGGGTTTAGAGCCTGCTTATGTTCTGTGTAAAATCTAATATCTAATCATGGCCTTGTCCTTAAAGAAATGGCAGTGTAAGAGCAATGACAATGCATCAAATAACTAAGGTACAGGACAAAACACATACAACTGACTCAAGGAAAACTAAAATGCCCTGGGAGTACGGAGAAGGGATGATTGATACTGCTCAGTGGGTAAGCAGTAAGAGAAAAAAAAAAAAAAGAAGAAATTGAAGAAAGTGTCTACTGAGTTGGGATGGATTTTGATTGTGAAATGTTGAGGGAAAATTTGCTTAGGAGAGTAAGCCAATGCTGCAAGGAAAGTCAGCCAAAGTTGCAAGGAATGTTTTAAGCAAAATAGGCTGGGCTTAATTGATGTCTACACTGTGGTTTAGTGAGAATGAAAAACCTGCCAAGGCAAATTGGAGTCAAGTAATAAAATAACGTTAATGTCATCCTATAGAGTTAGAACTTTACCCTTAGGAACAGGCTGCTGAAGATTTTATGTGAATGAGATATTATCTCTGTTTGGGGAAAAAAACTCTAGTGCAGTGTTAAGAATATCTTTGAATATTCTTTAAATTCAGGACAGGTTGGAGATAGGAAGTCTATTTAGAATGGTTTTGTAGTACATAAATTAAAGATGATGACAGCCTGAGGTAGGGTGAAGATAATGAAAGGCAGAGAAGTGAATTCATTAATGTGACATTGCAGGTAAATCTTGGTGACCAGATGAATGGATGGAAGGAAAAAAATAAATAATTAGGGCATTTCAAGATTTGCTAATTCAAGTCAAATGAACCAAGGTGAGGAATGCCAAAGGACAATTAAGTTGGCAAGGAGATTACAAGTTTAGTTTGGAGCACCTTAAGAGTAGGGGGCATATGAACAGTGATTCACAAGGTAGTTATACATATACGTACATATATATATTTTTTTCCCTGAAGCACAGACATAATTAATGGTCTAAGGCACAGATTTGGGTTCTTGAATTTGTGGCAATAGATGATGTCAGATGGATGAAAAGTAAAGCTACAGAAAAGATAGTTTTTTTTAGGTATCCAGGTTTTTCATCTGTAAAATACCTACATCTCAGGTCCAGTCTATTATATAGCTGGTGCCACATTATCCTAAGATGGTCCTTTCCTATTAAAACCCTTCAGACAGCAAAAGAGAGTTTACTGATATACTCATGATACATAATTCTCTGTTGGTGAAATACCAGAACTGTATTTAATAAGAAAGAAAAACAATAAACAAGAATCATTGGAAAATTATTTTTCCTGTCTCAAGTATTTATAACCAAATTGTATTTTCGCCTCCTGTCATCTAAGAGTGAGTTTCTAAATTAATTGATGTGCGGCAATTAGACCATCATTGTATTGATTAACAATAAGATTCCCTCTTATTTTACTACTTATATAAGTATTAGGGAGGGGAATTTTTATTTTGAGGGTTTCATAAAAACTACGTATTGACCAAAAGAGCATTTCACAGTTACTAGTTGAGTCGTACTATTGCCTTAGTTATTCCTTTTCCCATGAACCCACAAACCTGACAAAAATCACCTCTATCTCCAAACTCACATGATTTCTAGATCCACATCCCCAGATCTCCTGTCCACCTAAGGTATCAACCTCTGTCTCTATGACAGTGGAGGATCCGCAGTACCCTTTCCCATATCTGCTGGGTTCGGGCCCCATAAATCAAGGGGTTGATCATGGGAGGCACCAGGAAATATAGGTTGTCAAAGATGGTCTGTAGGTGGGGAGCCATATGGTAGCCTAAAATCTGAGCCAGGACTGAAAAGACAACAGGAGAATAAAAGAGAGCAATGATACAGAGATGAGAGCCACATGTGCTGAGAGCTTTGCTCCGTGCCTCCCAAGACGGTATCCGAAAGACAGCATGAAGGATCATTCCATAAGACAGAATGATAAAAAACAGATCAAGTCCCACAGATGCTACAATAACCATGAGGCTATGGACAATGTGATTAGAAATGTCTCCACAGGCTATCTTTACCACAGCCATGTAAGCACAGTAGGAGTAAGCAATAACGTGGGTTTGGAAGCTTTCCAGGCTTTTTGCAAGGATGGGTGCTGGGGTCAGCACTGCCACTGCCCTTGCCACGACAGCCAGTGCCATCTTCAAAAGAATGTTTTTATCGAGGATGGTCGTATATCTCAGAGGGTTCCAGATAGCCACAAATCTATCAAAAGCCATGGCCAGGAGGATTCCAGACTCCATGACATAAAAGGAAGAAACAAAAAACATCTGCGTGAGGCAAGCATTGAAGCTGATTTCCTTGGCATTCATCCAGAAGATAGCCAGCATGCGGGGCACAGTGACACTGACCAAGGATAGGTCAACTGCTGACAGCATGGCCAGGAGGAGAAACATGGGCTCTTGAAGGCTCTTCTCCTCCTGGATGATATATAAAATGGTGACATTACCAATGACTGTAATAATAAATGCCAAGAAAAAAGGCACAGAGATCCAGCCATGGGAAGATTCCAGACCAGGGATTCCATCAAGGATAAATACCAAAGGCTGAGGAACGGAGTTATTGCAAGCGGACATCTCTAACCTGAGCTTCTCAAAGTCTGATTCCTAGGGAGAAACGAACAGGGGACACTTTGAAATCAGTGCATCATTTGCACCTACAAAAAGTTGAGCTACAGGAATTTATGGTGATAATTGTGTTTATATTATATAAATTAATGATTAAGTGAATGATTCAATAATTTGGGGTGGGGAGGGAGATATTCTTATACTACTACCTTTGCAAAAGAGAGAAGATTTCTCGTGGATAAATTATCACTAAAGATATATCACCTTTATAATTTAGACTCTCTTGTGGCTGTGATCCTGGTTAATATTCAATTTATGCAATTATGGCAATTATATAGCTTTTTATTTATTTTTTTAGACAGCGGGATCTGGTAGGAGCTCCAATATTCTCAATATTACAGGGCCATCATAAACAAGTCAGAAAGCATGGCTTTCACTCAAGACAAAGAAACTGAATTTAATCGCCCCAAGGTCCTCAGATAGTGAGATTGGCCTTGGTCCTTTGTATTCTTCCCAGCGGTGTTTAGCTACATATTAATAAGTTTGACAAAGGACCTAGAAAATAACTGCTGATCTTATAACAGGAAAGTATGACAGTAAAAACAAAACAAAACAATAACAGATGTATCAGTTGACAGAACTGGAATCCAATAATGCCTAATAAAGGCAATCACACACACAAAAGAAATTTCAATAGAAGGTGGAAATAACGGGATGGAAAATATGTCATAAAATTATTTTAAAAAATCAAAGTACAGTATACTAATATTTATGTTTTAGAATATTCTTTTAAGGAGCCCTGGTGGCAAAATGGTTAAGCACTAGGCTTCCAACCGAAAGGTCAGCAGTTGGAGCCCACCAGCGACTCTGAGGGAGAAAAGACCTGGCAATCTGCTCCCATAAAGATTAAGATAAATACAACCTATTGCCTTCAAGGATTAAGTCAATTCTTTTTCAATGTGTAGCAACCATATAGGACAGACTAGAACTTCCCCATAGTTTCCAAGGCTGTAATCTTTATAGAAATAGACTGCCACATCTTTCTCCTGCAAAGTAGCTGATGGATTCAAATCTCTTTCCTAGGAAACCCTATAGGGCAGTTCTACACTGTCCTATAGGGTTGCTATGAGTCAGAATAGACTCAATGGCATATAACAAAAACAGCAAAAACAACCACCTTTTGCTTTACTTGATGTATTTGGATTATTAGTCTTTTTACTTATGTATGTATTAATCCCATATTCCAGTCTAATATGCTCGCAATTTTGTTTTTAATTCCAACGCATCGTTTTTAAGTTTCTTCTAAGAAATTGTGTTTTTTTATCTTAACCTATACCCCAGCCTCTAAAAACAAATCTTTAAAACAAAATACAGACTATAAAGAGATTTTGTTAATTATTTTTCTATAAATATTTAAGTTCCCAAAATAGAGTAGCTTATCTGCTAAAATACTGTTGTAGCATTTATATATCATGAATGGAGTTATTCTGATCTAGATATTTCATATTTCTACTGCATTCGGTATAAGTAATGTTACAGCTGAACAATGGGGGTTTGCCAGGTAACTTGCCACAGTGAAAATAGCAAGCCGTTTTAGGTAAGGGGTATCTGAGATAGAGTCTCAGCCCTGACACCTGTGACACGTTACTTGAGCAAGTCATTTCAAGCTTTGATCTTCAGTTTCCTGACCTGACAAAGTGGCATAAGACATACCTTGCATAAGTTGTAGTGATGATTGAACGTGCCATTAAATTCCAACATTGTACAATGCATACAATGTTTCTAGCATCTTCCTTTGAATGGATTTGTGCTCTGGAGTGCAAATTTTCTTCATTTTCTATAAATATCGAAATTCAAGTGAGGCATGTAAAACATAATGTTCTTCTGGATTTTTGTTTGTTTGCAAAGGACTGTGGTGAATAATGAATAGTCTTCGATTTGTACCATAGATGTAATATTTGATGGCCCTGGTTATTTTATATTCAAATATTTTTAGATTAATTATGCACTGATGGGAAAAAAAGAAAATTAGATTCATTTAGTATCATCAGAGATAGATACCTGACCAACCAGAGGATGCTCAAAATTTAAAAGGTACATTTTGATTCAATATGGGAAAGACTTCTGTCACACAAAGATGTCCCCAAACAAAAAGACAGTCAGTCCTGTAAAACCAGAAGCTTACTGTCAGTGGAGATTTTCCAGGTACAAACTAAATGATCATCTATCAGGAACACTGCAGTTGGACATCTTCCATGTGGGTGGCAGCATTAGAAGGATACCATAGAAGCCTTGGTGGTGCAGTGGTTAGGCACTTGGCAGCTAACCAAAAAGTCAGTGGGTGGGAACCAGCAGCTGCTCTGCAGGAGAAAGGTATGGCAACCTGCTTCCATAAAGATTGCAGCCTTGAAAACCCTATGGAGCAGTTCTACTCTGTCCTATATGGTTGCTGTGAGACCAGATCGCCTCCATGGCAGTGAGTTTGATTTGTTTGTTTGTTACAGGAGCTTTAAGCACCAAGACAGGGTTTTGTCTGAGATATCTGGAACAATTGCTAGCAACAACTGTATCAACATTACCTATAAGTAAAGATACCACCCACCCGGGCATAAAATCTAGAGAGGTATTCACCACTTTTTAAAGAATGTCACTGAGAGTGAAAAAATTAAAGATCCCAACGATGACCTTAAGAAAAGTTAGTGATTGTTGTATTTGGATGAAAATATTTGAGAACCACTTTATCTCACATGTCTCTTTGCATTCCAGGATTTTTTTTTTTTAATCTCTTCCATACCTCTTTTTACCTTTTTCCTGTAGTAATACCTGCAGATGGTTGTTCGTCCTGTCACAACATGACTAGGACCAGCAAAACAACTGTCCACTTGAGATATAGGAGATCTGTCAATGTTCTGAATAAAATGAAGAGTTTGAGCTTGAGGAAGATTTATGTTGGTAAATTCTGCCCTCTTGGGACCTAATTAGCCAAAGTGCTTTTCTTAGCTTGGATATTTTTGAGAAGAATTTTAGAGCCAATCATTGAGGTTAGCATACGTGAGTTAGATCAAAAGTTTAGGAATACTGTAAAAATAATCTTTGGTATGCTATATGAGGAGAGAGGGCATGGTATGGAAATGCTAGATAACTCATTTACAATGGAAATTAAAGAAGGGCTGGGGCAATAGAAGGTTTTTACTTCAGGGAACTTGGGGCACCGAGGATGGAAGAGCAAGGTTCTAGAAAATCATTTAAGAAAAGAGTTTGGAGCAACATTGATATAAGCGATCAATATTTGTTCGCACATAATGGTAAGGAAACTGGAGGGCAGTGGTATATCTGAGGTGACAAAGGAATATAAGGCATAAAGTGGGATCTTGGGCCCTGGACAAATAGTGGAGGCTGAATTTCTGAATATTCTTGCCTATATCGATAACTACATACAAATTGCTATCTCTTGCTTCAACGCCAATAGTTTAAATTATTTTCATTTCCAATTTCAGTGACCTTAGAGTTTCCATAAGCAAAACAAAAGTTGAAATTAGGACCCTTGATTTCCTAAATGAGACTGGAATCCACAAATTAACTGACTAAATGAAAAACGTTGGTAAAGAAGTTACAGAGAAATAAACAAAGAGAAGGAAGATTAAAATAAGAGCAAGGGAGAAGCTGGAGGGAGGGGAGATTTTATTGTACAAAAATAGGCTTAGATCCAGTAGAAACTGAGCTTTGGAATGTCAGAAGTCTAGCTTGCAAGTAAATTTCAAAGAAAGAGAAGAAATGTTGAAAACTATTTTGTTAGAGAAAGGAATAGAATGTATGTATATATTCCAAAGACAGTGGCTGGAGCTCTGTTCACTATTATTTTCCAAAACATGGCAAATTGTAAGCCCTCAATTGTTTTTGTATGGCTAAATGCACATGCATGTACACATATGCGGTTTTCATCCATCTTCCACTCTAGACTCCACCAAAAAAACAAATCAAACCCTTTGCTGTCAAGTCAATTCCAACTCATGACAAACCTATAGGAAACAAAGCAGAAATGCCCCACAGGGTTCCAAGGAGCAGCTGGTGTATTCCAACTGCAAACCTTATTATGGTTAGCAGCTATAGCTCTCTGTAGCTCTTAACCACTGCATCACCAGGGCTCCACTCTAGACTCTAGGCCTACAATCATACAGCCAAGGGTAAACAACAGCTATTCAACCTATTAATCTGTTAATGTTTGGATTAAGATGTGACATGCGACCAAAGTATATTTAGGATGCTCGAATCTATCTACTTTTCATAATGATCACTGTCATTCTGAGTAAAACTATTGTCAAATTTTCCTGGAAAATTTTTATAGCCTCCTAGTAAGTCCGTTCTATTTCTCCCTTTCATTCTTTGCTTCATTTTGCCATTAAAGATACTAGAGAGAGAGAGAGAGCCCTGGTGGCACAGTGGTTAAGAGCTATGGTGAGCTACGACTGCTAACCAAAAGGTCAGCAGTTCCAATTCACCAGCAGCTCTTTGGAAACCCTGTGAAGCCGTTCTACTTTGTCCCATAGGGTCACTGTGAGTCAAAATCCACTCGAAGGCAACTGTATAAACCAAACCAAACCTGTTACTATCAAGATGTATGTATGTAGGTAGGTGGGTATATATGTACATACATGCATATACGTAAACATATATATATACCAAACCTGTTGCTGACTAGAAGGCAACAGGTATATGTAAACCAAACCTTTTGCTCTCTAGTTGATTCCGACTCATAGCAACCTTATAGGACAGAGTAGAGCTGTGCCATAGGGTTTCCAAGGAGAAGCTGATGCCTCGCTTTTTGGTTAGCAGCCAAGTTCTTAACCACTGCACTGCCAGGGATCCAACACATATATAGGAGTCCTGGTTGCACAAGTGGGTAAAACAATTGACTGCCAGCCAGAAGGCTAACTTTTTGAAACAAGCAGGGACTCTGTGGAAGAAAGTTCTGGCAATCTGCTTCTGTAAAGATTTATAGACTTGGAAACCCTATGTGGTCTCTATGAGTCAGAATAACTTGATGGCAGTGGGTTTGGTTTGTTTGGTTTACATATATATATATATGCACACATATAGGTATGTATTTTTTTAAACAGCACAAACTTGATCATGTTACTCCTCGGTTTAAAATTTTCTTTTTTCTTCTCTTTTTTTTTTGTACTTTAAATGAAGGTTTACAGAACAAACTAGCTTTTGATTACACAGTTAGTACACATATTGTTTTAAGACGTTGGTTAACGACCCCACAACAGGTCAACACTCTCTTTTCAAACTTGGATTCCCTATTACCAGCTTTACTGTACCCTCCTGCCTTCTAGTCCTTGCCCCTGGGCTGATGTGCCCCTTTGGTCTCCTTTTGTTTTATGAGCCCTTCACCAAAGTTACCACTTACCAAAGTTACCACTTATAAAAAAAAAAAAAATTGTCTATTTAGTGTTTTTTCATCCCTCACCCCTCCCTTCCCTCCTAACCATCAAATATTGTTTCTTTTTCTGTGTAAACATTTCTTGAGTTTTTATACTAGTGATCTCATACAATATTTGTCATTTTCTGATTGACTATTTCACCCAGCATGCTGCCTTCCCGGTTCATCCATGTTGTGAGATGCTTCACAGATTCATCATTGTTCTTTGTCTTTGCATAGTACTTTTTTTTCGTACTCCATTGTGTGTATGTACCATAGTTTGTTTATCCATTCGTCCGTTGATGGGCATCTAGGTTGTTTCCTTCTGTTTGCTATTGTGAACAATGCTGCAGTGAATATGGGTGTACATATGCCTATTCCTGTGACAACTCTTATTTCTCTAGGATATATTCCTAGGAGTCAGATTGTTGAATCATATGGTATTTCTATGTCTAGCTTTCTAAGGAAGCACCATATCATTTTCCAAAATGGTTGTATCATTTTCCATTCCCACCAGCAGTGCATAAGTGTTCCAATCTCTCCACAATCTCAGAACGTTTTTTATTTTCTGTTTTTTTGATTTGTACCAGTAATGCTGGGGTAAGATTTTATCTCATTGTGGCTTTGATTTGCATTTCATTAATGGCTAGTGATCTCGAGCCTTTTTTCATGTGTCTATTTGCCGCTTGAATGTCTTCTTTTGTGAAGTGTCTTTCATTTCCTTTGGCCGTTTTTTTTTTTTTTTTTGATTATTTGTCTTTTCCTTGTAGAGTTGTTGGATTTTCCTGTAGATTTTAGAGATTAGAACTTTGTCAGATTTGTAATAGCCAAAAATATTTCCCAATCCGTAGGTTCTCTTTTTACTCTTTTGGTGAAGTCTTTTGATGAGTATAAGTGTTTAATTTTTAGAAGACCCCAGTTATCTAGCTTATCCTCTGGAGTTTGTGTGTTGTTAGTTATGGTTTGTATCCTGTTGATGCTATGTATTAGAGCCTCTAGCATTGATCTTATTTTTTCTTCTATGATCTTTATAGTTTTAGGTTTTATATTTAGGCATTTGATCTATTTTGAATTAGTTTTTGTGTATGCTGTGAGGCATGGGTCCTGTTTCATTTTTTTTTTGTTTCTTTTTTTTTTCAGATGGATATCAGTTTTGCCAGCACCACTTGTTAAAAAAAAAAAAAAAAAAAAACTCTCTTTTCCCCATTTAATGAACTTTGGGTCTTTATCAAAGATCAGGTGATCTTAGGTGGATGGGTTTACATCTGGATACCCAATTCTGTTCCATTGGTCAATGTACCTGTCATTGTACCAGTACCAGGCTGTTTTGACTACTATAGCTGTATAGTAGTCCCTGAGGTCAGGGAGAGTGAGTCCTACTTTATTCTTCTTCTTCAATAGTGCTTTACTTATCTGGAACCCATTCCCTTTCCATATAAAGTTAATGATTAGTTTTTCCATCTCTTTAAAGAATATTGTGTTATTTGGGTTGGGATTGCATTGTATTTGTAGATTGCTTTGGTTAGAATTGTCATTTTCACAATGTTCAGTCTACCTATCTGTGAGCATGATCTGTTTTTCCATTTATGTAGATTTCTTGTAGTAGTATTTTGTAGTCTTCTTTGCACAGGTCTTTTACATCCCTGGTTAGATTTATTCCTAAGTATTTTATTTTTTTTAAAGGTTGTTATAAATGGTATTGTTTTCCTGATTTCTTTTTCATCATTCTCTTCATTGGTGTGTAGGAATCGTACTGATTTTTGTATGTTTATCTTGTATTGTGCTACTCTGCTGAATCTTTCTATTAGTTCCAGCAGCTTTCTCATGGAGTCTTTTGGGCTTTCTATGTATAGTATCATAATATCCACAAATAGGGACAGTTTTACTTCTTCCTTACAAAATTGGGTGCCCTTTATTTCTTTTCCTTGTCTTATTGCTCTAGCTAGGGCTTCCAGAACAATGTTAAGTAGGAGTGGTGATAAAGGGCATCCTTGTCTTGTTCCTGTTCTCTAGAGGAACGTTTTTAGACTGTCTCCATTGAGGATGATGTTGGCTGTTGGTTTTGCATGGATGCCCCTTATTATGTTCAGGAATTTCTCTTCCATACCTATTTTATGGAAAGTTTTTATTAGGAATGGGTGTTGAATTTTGTTGAATGCCTTTTCTGAGTTGATTGAGATGATCATGTGGTTATTTTATTTTATTCATGTAATAAAAATTTTTACATTAATTGATTTTCTGATGTTGAACCATCCTTGCATACCTGGTATGAGTGCTACTTGGTGGTGTTGTATTATTTTTTTGATATGATGCTAAATTCTATTGGCTAGTTTTTTGCTGAGACTTTTTCATCTATATTCAGGAGAGATATTGGGCTGTAATTTTCTTTTTTTTTTTTTTTTGTGGTGTCTTTGCCTGGTTTTGGTATCAGGGTTATGCTGGCTTCATAGAATTAATCTGAAAGTATCCCTTTCTTTTCTATGTTCTGAAATAATTTGAGTAGTACTGGTATAAGCTATTGTTTGAATGTTTGGTAGAATTCTTCAGTGAAGCCATCTGAGCCAGGACTTTTTTTTGTTGTTGTTGGGAGTTTGTTACCTTTTCAATCTTTTCTCTTGTGGGTCTGTTCAGATTTTCATCTTAATTTTGTGTTAATTTGGATAGGTGATGTGTTTCTAGCAATTTGTTCGTTTCCTTTAGGTTTTCAAGTTTGTTGGAGGTCTGTTTAAAATTTTCAGTCTTTTCTTGCTCTTAGGATAAAATTGAGACTCCTTAAGAGAACCTACCAACCTATACATGCCTTCTTTTCCAGGCTTACTCCAAACTACCCACCTCCACTCTCTGTGCTCCAGCCCATGGTGTGGACTTCCTGCAGTTCATTCAATGTATTATACCTCATCATGTCTTAAGGCCCTCTATGTTCATGTACTCTGCTCTCTTTCCCTATAATTTCACAATACTCATTTCCTGACCACTGATTCTTTCCTCAGCTAGTTCACTCTCATTCATCACTCAAATAAATACTACTTGTAAGGAAGCTTCCTTGATTCCCCAGACCAGATCAAAACCCCCTGCCATGAGCCTTTATAGAAACCTATGCTTCTCCTTCATAATGCTTACTATCAGGTGTAATTGTGCATTTGAGCATGACTTAAGTTCTGTCACCTCCACTATAATATAAGCTCCCTGAGGTAAGGATTGTGTCTCTTTTGTTCTCCTGTTTTCAGAATCTAACAGCCTGGCATATTTTACTCATTTAATAAGTATTTGTGCATAAATACAGTATTTTTACCCAAGATGGGTAATGTTCACCTTCTGAGTTTGTTTGCCAACCACTCCCTCTCCCTATGAGGTATTTTCAGAAGCACTCCTACGTCATTTTTTTTTTTTTTTTTTTTTTACGTGTTGGTCAGGGAAGGGAGTGGCTGGCAAACAAATGTAGAAGGTGTGAGTTATTTGCATAAAATATTGTATATGAATAAGCTGCATATCTTTTCTTTTTCAGCTAGAATTCAATGGAGTGTTTCTGAGGATTTAGTTCAACTGTTGTTACTGAACAATTTGAGATCCACTGGTAGATCACTCATAAGTTCTAACTCCTTAGACCTTATTTCTCAACATGTAAATAACTGATACTTGTCAGAAAATATATTACAATTAAATTCCATGGCTCATGGTAGCTTCAAATAAGTAAAACAAACAAAACCTCTCAGAGTCCAGAATTATGAAAACCCATCACATTGGCCATAGTTTCAAAGTTATACATCTCCCTGAGGGATCCCTTTCTGTTTAGTCTGAGAGAAGTCTCTCCTTACTGTCGTTGTCCTTGTTTCCTTTTATTTTAAACAAAGATCCTTAAAGTAGTCTTATGATTTTAATTCAAAAACTTTAATGATATCCATCATCTGAATCAAGACAAAATATCAAACTTGTCATTGAATTGATTCCAACACATAGCAACCTTATAGGACAGAATAGAACTGCTCTGTAGGGTTTCCAAGGAGCAGCTGGTGTATTAGAACTGCTGAACCTTTGGTTATATATGACAAGTGAACCAAACCACCTATGGCTCTGTTAATTCCTTCAGAAAGCACTCATTAAACATGTATGCAGATGGTGCTCTGAGAGATGCTATGGATAAAAGCAAAGAAGGGAGAGTCCTTAAACAGGTATTCAGAACATTGGTGATGGTTTGAATCTAGTCTATACCCCTTCATCAATATTTAACCTCTCTGAGGCAAAGTACTTCATCTGTAAAATCAGAATAACACCTACTCCAGTGATTATTATGACAATTATATAATTCAAA
Organism: Loxodonta africana; assembly: GCF_030014295.1. Lineage (NCBI taxonomy): Eukaryota > Metazoa > Chordata > Mammalia > Proboscidea > Elephantidae > Loxodonta > Loxodonta africana. The sequence goes on from NC_087348.1 coordinate 84,699,082, forward strand.
TTATATAGAATCTGGCATATAATAAAAAACTTGTTCTAGTTATAATTCATACTGTTAATTAATGTTTATTAAGGGCATACAGTATGGCAAGCTCTATTCTAAATGACTTGCATATTTGCATGCTTTCACTTGTTTAATTATTATAACTCTATGGGGTACATTCTAGTATGCAGATTTTATTGATGTTGAAAATAAAGCCCAGAGAATTTCAGACACTTGCTCACATTCCCACAGATAGTAAAGGACAGGTAAGAATAATGAATCTAGGCATTCTGACTCTGGAGCTGGCACATTTATCTCTAATTACAGTAAATTTAATTGGAAAAATACAACTGCTAAGAGTTAACTACAAGATTACATGATATTTCTTTTTGCAATAGAGTTAGGGAGAGTGCTTTGTTAGTAAGAGTCATGGAAATAATCAAATATTTCGGAGAAAGCAAGGGAGGTTAAATATAAACTGTATCTTAAATAATGTTATTAATTAAGACAGAGAATCGAATAGGACAGAGAAGGGCATCCTAAGCAAAGACAGGAAGATTTGAAGAGGTCTTATTGTAGGCATAGAGGTGTGAGTTAATGGATAGGAAAAAGTATGCAAGGTGTAAATAAGAAAGGAAAGAGAAGAAGCAGAAAAGGTGATTCATAAAGCCTTGTTTCACCATCTGGAGCTTTTGTGAGCCTGACACAATCTTTTTTTTTTTTTTTTTCCATTTTTAGAAAGATTTCTATCATCTCAATGTAGAGCATTCATTGGGTGTTGTAGTTAAAAGCTCATGCTTTGAAAACTGCAGTGGAATCTGTAATCAGGGGCAATAGTGTGTTGTCAGCTAGGAAGTAATGTAAGAAAAGGAGAAGAAACACATGAGAAACTCGAAAATATTGTAGAGGTAGTACTTTTGGGAGATAAATAGAGTCTAATGAACAGGAGTGGACAGTTTTTTTTTTTTTTTTTTTAACGAACAGGAGTGGACAGAAGAAGTCCTAACATGTAGCTTTGGGAAGCTCCTAGAATGGACAGAGGGCAAATAGTGAAAGGGCATAAAACAAAAATATTGCTTCACAAATAAAGACAACTTCAGTGCAATTCAACACGTATGTATCAAGTTTCTCCTGAGTAATTTTGTGCAAGTTAAGGATAGAAGGAGTTATAATTTTGAAGGAGATAGCTTTCAGTTTTGTATTTTCCAGTAAAAATATATATCTTCTTTATAACGATTTCATTCTCAATATTACAAGTACCATAATTAACAAATAATTTAAATTGAATTATTTGTAATGATAGGTTTCTACCTTTAACAAGGGCATTTAAAAACTGAAGACCAGTATATTTGAATCAATCTTCCAAGTATGTAGCCTCCAATATAAAGTTAAATTTGTAATGGTGGTTTAAAGAGGGATTATGCTAGTTCAGGGAGAAGGATAATAGCAAGTACCAAGTTCTTTGTGGAGAAAAAACGTTTTATGGACAATATAGTATTTAAGAAATTGTGGTTTTTATTATCACAGTGTTGAAATTTTCCATATTCTGTTTGACACTCATCCTGTATGTCAGGTCTTGTGAATGCAACATGTATTTATTTGATGTCTTCAGAGGACATCGTTGTTGTTGTGCCATAGAGTGGATTCCAACTCGTAGTAACCCTATAGGACAGAGGAGAACTGCCTTATAGTGTATCCAAAGCTGTAAACTTTATGGGAGCAGATCGCCATGTCTTTTCTCTCACAGAATGGCTGGTAGGTTTGAACAGCTGACCTTTTGGTTATCAGCTGAACACTTAACCATTAATCATGTTGTGTTGCTCTTCTGTAGCATATTGACAATAATTATTAATTTTTAAGTTGCTGATACCACATGGGAAAAATTTTAGAGATTCTCATGGGTTTGTTCCCTTTTCAGATGATTTTTTAGGTGAAAATATACTTCTACACCCAAGTTACACTACAGTAGATCACTAACTACAAGGGGTAGAAGGGAATCCCTTTTCTATTCAGCAAGTAGTAAGTTCCCTAAACCTAAGTGTAAAGGTTGTCTGATTATGGTAAAATTGTTTATAGAGATGATACACAAAAAGTGCTACACCTGCTAGTTTCATTAGAGTTTTGGAATTTCTATTATGTGGGGTCATGCTACACCCATTAAAATCTTACAAAATATCTGATTTCAGTGGGAGAAATATTAATGTAGATTATGAGTAAATGACCAATTATTTGCATTCTTCCCTTCCTAGGTTACCAGCTCTTCTGATATCACCTGAGCAAACAATTTCACCATGATCAGGCGACATTTACCCTTAAAGAACTCAGTACATGATCTCAAATTTTAAACAACAGGATTTAGAAAAGGGGGTACCAAAAGGTACATATTGGCAATGAAGATATGGATTTGGGGAGCCACATTGTGGCCAAAGCGGTGGGTGAGGAAGGTAAAAACAGCTGTGGAGTAGAAAACAAGAATGACACAGACATGAGAGCCACATGTGCCCAGGGCTTTAAAGCTGGCTTCCCAGGATGGGAGATGAAAGACTGCACGGAGGATTAGAACATAAGAGACAGCAATGAAAAAGCCATCACAGGAACCAATGATGGAGGCCACACTGAGGCTGTAACACTTGGTAGCTCCCGTGTCCACACATGCCAGCTTCACCACAACCATGAACTCACAGTAAGCATGGGCAATGATTTTCGTCCTACAATAGGTCAACTGCCTGAGCAGGATGAGGTGTGGAAAAAAGAAGGCCACCCCCCAGAGGACCACAGCAGCTCCCATTTTGGCAATGTGAGTATGAGTGAGAATGGTGGCATGATGCAGCGGGTCACAGATGGCCACATAACAGTCAATTGCCATGGTCAGGAAGAAGCCCGATTCCATGGCAGTAAAGCTGTGGATGAAGAACATTTGGTCCAGGCAAGCATCAAAGGTGATGTCATGGGCTCTGAGCCAGAAAAGAGAGCATGCGGGGCAGCGTAGATGTGGAGAGGACCAGGTCAGTGACGGACAGCATGCACAGAGAGACATCGGCTAGTGGAGGTTTTTCTCTGCCTTCACCACAGCCAAGATGGTCACATTCCCCACCACAGCCACCACATACATGGAGCAGAAGGGAATTCCAATCCAGACATGGGGGCGCTCTAGTTCTGGGATTCCCAACACCAAAAAAGTCACACGAGAGGGAAGAGAAGAGTTCAGAGGTAGCATTAAGGTTTTTTTCCCCCTTTGTTTTCTATCTGTACTTCCAAAGGTAGTTAGTATGCCAAGATGGTTGCATTTGGGTTCTGAAAAACAGAGATTTTGTTCATGAGGACTCTTTAATGTTCTGTTACTGAAAAAAAAAAAAAACATAATATGGATGTTTAAATTCACTGAAATCTAGTTATTAAAACCAGTAGCATATCGAATTACTGTGTTCAGAAGTACAAAACGATCATGTGTGTATCTTACATATTATCATAGGGACCATATCAGTCACCTTGCTCATTCATTGCCAATAAAAGGATCTTTTCAGTAGTCACATTTGTACTTATTCAACAAATATTTATTGAGCAGTTACTATGTAACAGTAGTTTAAGTACTGGTAATAAATAAATGAACAGATTAGATAGTCTTCCCATGGAGTTTGCCCTCAACAAGAAAAAAAATAGAACATCACAATATGATTAATCATGATTGGAGTTGTACACATCAGATTGGGTGATAAGAATGTCACATTTAAACTGACACTTTAATAATGGGACTTAAAATATTAAAAGTCTGGGATATAGTTCCTAGAAATGAAAAAAAAAAGCAAGAAAAATTTCTATCAACTAGTAACCAACAGACCAGAAAGTGCGTGTTTCTGGAAATTATTATGCAAGAGAATGGTAAAAGATGAGGTCAATTTTTCAAATTATCAGTTTCTTTGTGTCTTCACTTTTTCCTCTGCCCAATTGACAGAAATGTCCATTACATCAACAATTTTCTGGAGGATTTCACATACTTCCCTGATTCATTTTCTTCTATCTGAATTTTCTGACAAACACCTAGTTTTGCATCAATTATAAGGTTGTGAAATTTGTTATAGACAATACTCTCACAGTTTTCCATATTTTTCATGTACATCACATTGTAAGTCCTCCATACTGTCATTTATTGCATAGTATTTTTTTTTCCTTTTTCCTTCTCCCAAATGTTAGTTGTATAGCTAACATAATCTCGGTTTTATCACAAGTACCTGATTGGATGTTGAATGTGATACCTGCATAGTAAATACTGACATCATGGTTGTATGACTTCTGATAAACTGAAGCTTAAAGAGAATACGTCCTTCAGGTTCTCCAAGATTAGTGATGCAGAAAATCACTCCACAAAGCAAAGAAGTGCATCCCAAAGGTTTGAAATTCTTTTAATGAGTTGCTTTCACATCAGTGATAACCAGACACTACTTTGCATGGAACAAGGCTTTTGGAGTACCTCTCCTTTGAACTTTTAGTCAATGTTTCAGTATTTGAGTGAATTTTTCATTACCGGAATTTATCGAGCAGAATCCTTGTGAGTCTTCCACAGAGGTTTAGAAAAGACCCAGACTTTAGGTAGAAGATTGCATAGTCTACATTCTAAATGACTTAGAAATAGTTTTCTGTTTCTTAACTTAAAAGGAAGAAAGATAAAATCTAGGCAAGCAATAAACGCTAGCAAGTGACCATCTAGGATGCATCAGTTGGTCTGAACCCACCTAGACCAAAGGAGAATGAAGAACACCAAGGACACAAGGTAATTATGAGCTGAGTAGACAAAGGGCCACATAAATCAGAGACTACATCAGCCTGAGACCAGAAGAACTAGATGGTGCCTAGCTACAACCGATGACTGCCCTGACAGGGAACACAACAGAGAACCCCTTGAGGAATCAAAAGAGTAGTGGGCTGCAGACCCCAAATTCTCATAAAAAGGCCAGACTTAATGGTCTGGCTGAGACTAGAAGGACCCTGGTGGTCATGATCCCCAGGTCTTCTGTTAGCCCAAGATAGGAACCATTCCCAAGGTCAAGTCTTCAAACAGGGATTGGACTGGACAATGGATAGAAAATGATACTGGTGAAGAGTGGTCTGCTTGGATCAAGTAGGCACTTGAGACTATGTTGTCATCTCCTGTCTGGAGGGGAGATAAGAGGGCAGAGGGGATCAGAAACCAGCCAAATCGACAGAAAAAGAGAGAGTGGAGGGAAGGAGTGTGCTATCTCCTTAGGGGGAGAGCAATTAGAAGTATATAGTAAGGTATATCACATGTACCTGATTGGATGTTGAATATGATACCTGCATAGTAAATACTGACACCATGGTTTTACGACTTCTGATAAACTGAAGCTTAAAGAGAATATGTTCTTCAGGTTCTCCAAGATTAGTTATACAGAAAATCACTCCACAAAGCAAAGAAGTACATCCCAAAGGTTTGAAATTCTTTTAATGAGTTGTTTTCACATTAGTGATAACCAGACACTACTTTGCATGGTATAGTGGTGAAGTGCTACGGCTGCTAACCAAAGGGTCCGCAGTTCGAATCTGCCAGGTACTCCTTGGAAACTCAATGGGGCAGTCCTACTCTGTCCTGTAGGGTCGCTATGAGTCGGAATTGACTCAACGGCACTAGGTTTTTTAGGTTTAGCAAGTTATATATAAATTTTTGTATGAGAGATTGACTTGATTCGTAAACTTTCACTTAATGCACAATAAAAAAGTTAATTAATTAAAAAAAAATCTAGGCAAGCAAGCCTTAGAAGTCACATATGAAATTTGAACAACTAATATTTTATCTGTTTGCAAGCAGTAAGAGAGTGATATATATTGGAAAGGCTTTGCATATGGATGATGTTGAGGTCCTTGGAGTGGTTTGTGAAATGGGATTGTTTTCTATACCTCCCAGTTCTCATTACCACTCGGCATATGTGACTAATCTGAAAGATAATTTATGAAGTCCCTTTTTTTTCCTATTCTTTTTTTCTTTCTATCATGTACCTTTAAGTAGGTACATACTATGTTTCTTTTAGGTCCCTGAGTGGTGCAAATGGTTTGTGCTCTGCTGGTAATAAAGAGTTGAGGTTCGAATCCACCAGCAACACTGTCAAAGAAAAAGCCTGGTAATGTGCTTCCATAAAGATTATAGCCAAGAAAACCCTATGGAACAGTTCTACTCTGTAACACATGAGGTTGCCATGAGTTGGAACTGGCTGGACTGGAAAAGATAACATCAACACCTGTCCTTTAAACCAACAGATACATAATGTTAAGGATAATGCATTCCTTAAACTTAACCCCACTCACTACATTTCCAACCTCAAAATTTCAGATTGAGATCATTTCACTGTGGAGATAGACCCTTACGGTTCTCCTTCATTCGTGCATCCAGAAACCCACATTAGCACTTGCCGAGCAGCTCATGTACTGGACTTGTAAAATTGACTAGCGATGTCTGCAATGTCAGTTACAAATGGAGATTTCTTTATACTTATCCCACAGTTCAATGCAGAGCTGAGCCTCCGTGGCAGAGATGCCCTGGGATAAAGTGGATGAATGCGGAGAAAGGGAGGGGAAGGCTTAAAAAAGAAAAGACTTTTTGTTGTTGTTGTTAGTTGCCATGGAATTGATCCAGACTCATGGGAACCCCATGTGTGCAGAGTAGAACTGCATCATAGGGTTCTCAAGGCTGTGACCTTTCAGAAGCAGATTACCAGGTCTTAGTTAAGTCACTACAAATTCTTAGGTTATAGAAAAACGATCTCTTTTCAAACATCTTCCATCAAGGCAGTGGCATTGGGTAGTGCTACCAATGGTTCTCGAAGAGAATCTGCTTTCCATATGTCAAACATATCCTTATCAATAATGTGTGCTTATAAGAACTTATACAGAGTTATCCTTACACATGTGAGCCAGAATCATATCAACATATTATGTTCTACAAACATCATTAACTGAGAAAATATTTTCTAGGCTATTACATTTATTAGACCTTGAGTTTCAGAGAAAAAACCTTGAAAAATGCAGATATGGTGTTTCCCAGGATTTTACTTATAAAACAGACTTTAAATGAGTAATTTATAAGGCAAAAAATTACCCTGCAGTGGGGGAGTGGGTTCTACAGAAATGATAGTAGGAGACCAAATTATGTTTAATGAGTCAGGGTAAGCTTCCTTCAGTAAAGGGCACTTTTACTGGTATGCAAAGAATATACGCCATTAAATAAACATACAGTGGATTCTCTGGGTGGCACAGTTAAATGCTAGGCTACTAGCCAAAAGGTTGGTGGATCCAACCCACACAAAGACACCGTGCTTCCCTGGTGATCACCAGGCCTGGTGATCTGCTTCGAAAAGGTCACAACCTTGAAAATCCCAAGGAACATTCCAACTCATAGCCAAAAATTTGACAGTACAAACCCACCCAGAGGTACTTTGGAAGACAGGCCTGGCTATCTGCTTCTGAAAATTCACAGCCTTGAAAACCCTATGGAGCAGTTCTACTCTGCACACGTAAGTGGAATCGGCTTAACAGCAACTAACACTACCACCAAAGGAAAATAACGTAAATTAAGTTTCATCAGGAAGCACAATCATGACATAATGAATGAAAATCTAGTGTGATTGGGATTCAAAGTATGAAGTCCTATGATTAAACAAGGGTTCCCACAATAACAGAAGTAATCACATAATCCAAGAGATTTTTATAACTCAGTGTCTAAACCCATGGATGCCACAAATTAGGTGCTCAATAAATATATGTTGACACATAAATGCAACGCAGAGCATTGCAAAAACAGAATTCAAAGATGTACATACTCATAGATATACTTATTTCCCAAACATTGTTTTTGAATCAACACACATGATAGAATCTCTGTGATATCATCCTCTCAAGAATACTAACCTGTAATTGAGTCTGGAAGTCATGAGGTATCCATGTTTTTATGTTTCTTCAATAAATTCATACAATATGAAACATGGTCACAAAAAGAGATAACCCTCACTTCTATGATATCCTTACAAAACAATTTTGTCTCCTCAAATCTAGTTTTTTCACCATTCCAACCATGAAGACTGCGGAATTTTTATTCCCTCTCCTCAAAAGTTTTTATCTCCTTCATTTAATCCAGGTAATTTGGAAAATAAGAAGGTGGTGTGTGGAGAAGACAATTTGTCTCATGTTTTCTAAGTTTTACTTGGATCACTCAGGTTAGTCTTTTTCTCTCTATCCCTCACTACTGTCATAACAACTGTAATTAGCTCATAGAAGAAATTGATTGAGAGCCAAGAAGCAACCCAAATATGTGCTGTTTTACATATGAGCGTCAACATGATAATCTAAAGGGATAAACATCTGACACGAACAGGTCCCTGCAGAATCATTGGCAGAAGGGAGAATGTTTTGCATACTTGGTAATGATTGATAATCCTCATAATTTCAGAGTTAATAACTGGCCTGTACATTTCCTCAGGTTTATAGCTGCAGATGTAGATATTCTTCAGCGCTTAGCCACTTAACAAGGCTCCGGCTGCATAACGGTTAAGTGCTACAGCTGCTAACCAAAAGTTCAAAGCCACCAGGTGGTCCTTGGAAGCTCTATGGGACAGTTCTACTCTGTCCTACAGGGTCAGTACGAGTCAGAACGGACTTGACAACAACGGGTTTGGGTTTGATTGTGGTTTAACAAGGCCAGTCATGAAGCAGACTGAAAAAAACAGAAAACAATTTATTCCTTTCATTAATCTAAATTAATTCAATCTGAAACAAATAGTAAATGTCAGTAAACAATATAAAGTTGGGCCATAGATTCAGGGACAGAGACAGATGAGTGAAATACAGTTGAGGCAAAAGGATGTCAGCTACAGGCATATGGTTTCATTTGCTCATTCAATAAATATATGCTGAGTATCTGCTCTGTGCTAGATTCAGGTGTAAAGATAGCAAACATAGCCTCTAAAACAGCTTTTAAAAATCTTTATTGAGATATAACTTACTGTAAAATTCATCTGTTTTTAAGAAAAACAATTTAATGCCTTTTACAAAGTACCGCAACCATCATCCAAATTTAATTTCAGGAAATTTTCATCACTACAGAAATTAACTCCATTCCCTTTAGCAGTCATTGCTCATTTCCAATAAGTATCACGTTTTCAAACATGCCATCTCATCCCTCCTTCTCATCATATGGCATGGTTTTCTACAATACAGAAAAAAAAAAAAGTTCAACAGGTTATAATCTTAATCTCTTGTCACCAAATTCACACGTGGGCCCTATCTTCAACCACTATTTCCTTAATTCCCCTCTTCTTCTTGTTATAATGGAAGAAGTTACCTTCACTCACTTAGGATTAATCCATCCACTGTTACCTTAATGAGCTGTTTGACAGTGTATAATATCTTTTAAAGCAATTGCATTTATAACAACTGGAATCCATGTCAGACCGCTCTATATTTACTTTTTGTCATTATTTCTTCAGATATCCTTTCTGACAATCTCTCTCTCATTCCCTTTGTGTTATCTCAAAATTCCATTAGTCTATGCTCAGCATTTTGAGTCTTTTATCATACTGCTTCTTTGCTTCCCTAATCCTTGTCCTCTGAATCACTGATTCTTTCTTCTTTTCTTCTGCCAGCTCAAATATGTTTTTAAGTCCTTTCATTCATTTTTTTATTATTATTATTTCAGTTATATTGTCTGTCAATTCTAGGATTCCTGTTACAAGTTGTCTCCCTTCTTGTTCACATCAATGGGTCATCATTTCTGGCTTATTTTTGTGCCTTGTGTGTTTTTTTTTTTTTTTCCAACAAACCACAAGCTGTTGGTTTCTTTCGTTCTTTCTTTTACGATTTTGTTTATTTTCTTATAATTGCTGAGAATATACACAGCAAAACATATACCAATTCAACAATTTCTGCATGACATTGATTATACTCTTTGGATTGTGCAAACATCCTTACCCTCCTTTTCTAGGTTCTTCCTCTCCCATTAACACAAAGTCACTGCTCTCTAAGTTTCCTATCTAATATTTTGTGTTGCTGTTGTCAGTTTGATCCCACATAGGTAGATCTTGAAAGAGGGCAATGCTTAAAGCAAACATTTTTTACAGTAAAGATAAACTATTGTTTGGTTTTAAGAAGACTTCGGGGGATATTTTTGATTTAAGGTTTAAAGATTATCTAAGGGCAATAGTTTCAGGTGTTTATCTAGCCTCCTTGGTTCCAGAAAGTCTGAAGTCCACGAGAATCTAAAATTGTTTTATATTTTCCCCCTTTTGATCAGGATTCTTCTATAGAATCTTTGATCAAAAAGTTCAGTAATGGTAGTCAGGCACCATTCAGTTCTTCTGGTCTCATGGTGAAGGAGGCAGTTGTTCACGGAGGCAATTAGCCACATATTCCATATCCTCCTTTGTGGCTCCAGGCACATAGAGACAGATTGCTGTGCCTTGGATGACCTCTTGCAAGCATTCAAGACCCCAGGCACTATGAAACAAACCAGGAGGTAGAACAGATTATCAGGCCAGTTAACTGGGAAATCCCATGAAACCATGACCCTAAATCTCCAAACCAAGGAACCAAATCCCATGAGGTTTTTGGTTGACACAAGGAGCCTCAGCAGCTACTCTTTTTTTTTTTTTGTCATTGTTGTAAGTATATCTATCACACTACTTTTGAAAATTCAACTTTTTACAGATGTACAACTTACTGACAGCAATTACAATAACCGACTGTACAACACTACCCTAAATCAATGCTATTTTCCCATCAGTAAAGTGTTGCTTTCTTAATGTCACCAATTATATGGTGCTTTTAACCATACAGATTCCTTCAAAAATTTGATTGCCTTTGATTGTCACTTCCTCTCCTTCCCTGAGGTATCTCCAGTTTAAGTCAAACCAAGACTTCAGGGTTTTTTTTTTTGTTTTGTCTTGCGGGTTTGAACAGATTTGATAACACACTTTTATCAGTTTGCCCTCAAGAGGGTGCTACCTTTAATCTTTAGGTTACCGTTCTCTCCCCTGTTCTGTGAGAGTGCCATTGGGAGGGGAAGAGATGGGGTACTCTGGAAAGTTTGTCCAGTACACCTGTGCTTTTAATTTTGAAGCCGAAACCTTGAAGTCCTTCTCAGTATGTAAGTGATCCTTGCTCTGGTTGATGGTGTTGGGGTGCTGCCAGACCACTGGGGCTGTCCATTTGTTGTGCTGGGACAAGGCCACCCTGAGCAGTCCGTCACAGAAAACTGTGCTTTTAGTATTGGAGCAAGAGTTCAGGGGTCATCCCCTGTGCACCAGAGATCAGCTTGCCAGCCAGTGCTGCAAGGTGTTTCTTAGGCATCCCTCCGTTGTATTGGGTAGGGGAGAAGCAAGATTATCCTGAACAGTCTTCTCAGGAGATCTGAGCTTTTGTTTTTAGAGTCAGTGATTAGGAGGCCATTTCCTGTGTGCCAGAGCTCCATGCACTGGCCAGTGGCTTTGGGCGGCTCCAGGGTGTCCTTCTGTCACAGTGGGAGGGGTGAGACAGGGAGTTTCTTGACCAGCTGCCTGTTGTGGTTTCAGAGCCAGAGGTTAGTGGCCATGCACTGACATGTGGCGTAGGGCAGCGCCTGGGCTACTGCTGGGTAGGTCTTGGACTTCCCTCTGCCACACTGGGACTGAGAGGGGTAGGGGCACCCCAAAACAGCCTCCAGGAGATGTGCTTGTGGTTTCGCAGCTGGAGATTATGAGGTCCTTTCCTGTGCTGCCAAGATCCATGTGTCCTCTAGTGGTATGGGGCAGTTGGTGGGCAACTACCTGGGGTCCCTCTGTTGTGCCAGGAGGGCAAAGGGTGGGACAGTGGAAGATCTGCTTTTCCCAGTGGCATCACTAGGGGTGGGTTACAGGGGACGTGGGCCACACTCCCTGACACTGTCAGATGGGGTGACACCAAAATGATCCCAGGGTCTGCAATGGAGGTGGCAGCGGGTAGGCCAGTGCTACAGGGGGAGGGGCCACCAAGGCAGTAGCTTCACTATGGTTTGTGTTACTCATCACCTCCTACCTTCCCCTGCTACCAGTCAGGGTGCTGATGTGTGAGCCATGGTGCCTACTATTGGATGGAGAGGAGGGCCTCTGCCTTGGCCAATGGGAGAGGAGAGGAGCTACAGCAAGCCTAGGGAAGCAGCACTTGGCTCTGCACCGGGAACAGGGTGGGGCCAGGCTTGCTCACAGGGTGAGGAGGGCTGACACCGTGTTACCACACTGGGTTACACCAATCCTAGTGGCACCACTGGCTTTTCTTACCATGTGATTTGTCCTTGTTTTTATTCCATTTTAAGTTTCTTGCTGCTGTTCATTGTCAATCATTTCAGACTTCTTAAAGGGCTGAATACAGGATTCCAGTTACTTTTGTTGTTGTTCTTGTGAAGATGGTCAGAATTTTAGATCTGCTCATGCTGCCATCTTTCTGGAAGTCAGCCAGTCTAGTAGATTTTGTGTGTCTGTGTGTGTATGTGGAATATTTTGTATTTTCTATATAGTTCTATATTTTCTATGTCTTTCATCTGTGAATAATACAGTTTTACTTCTTCTTTCCAATCTAGATATCTTTTATTTCTTTTTCTTGCCTTATTGCCCTGGCTAGAACTACCAGAGCAATCTTGAATAGCTGGGAAACAGCATCTTTGTCTTCTTCCTCTTCTTAGAGAGGGAGTTTTCTGTATTTTACCACTGAGTCTTATTATAATAGCTCTTGGTTGTTCATATATTCCCTTTGTCAGATCAAGGAAGTTCCTTCTATTCCAGTTTGTCGAGTTTTTTATTTTGTTTTTAATAATGAAAGAATATTGCTCTACGGCAAACGCTTTTCTGATTCTATTGAGATGGCCATGTATTTTTTGGTATTTTATCCTATTAATATATAGTATTACATTAATTTTTATATGTTAAAACAATCTTCCCTTACTGAGATAAATTTCAATTAGTCATACTGTACAATCCCTTTTATATGCTATGGATTTGGTTTGCTACCATTTTGTTGAAGACTTTTGTGTTGATGGTCATAATAGATATCGGTCATTAATTTTCCTTTCTTGTGAAGATTTTGCCTGATTTAAGAATTTGGGGTGGGTTTTTAAGAGGCAGAGGTGGGTGTTTATTTTGGAGAAAATGAATAGAATGAATTTTAAATATTGTCTTAATAATTTATTTCTCTATTTTTATGCCATCTCTTTACCTTTAAGTTTTTTCATCAACAAAGGAGAGAGTAGATAGGCTAATGTAATTTAGACTTGCAAAGATTTTACAAATAACTTGGTCCCTTCTTATATTTCTGGCCCTGACATAATTAATAACTTATGAAAGGTGGTTCCCAGGGTTTCTATGTTCTAGTCGTCTGGATGTCCATTAACTCTGTTTCCTAATTTACTGAAAAAGAAACTAGATAATTTAGAGATGACTTACCATTTGTACCTGTGAGAATGTGGAAGTGTTTGAGTGGTATGTAAAGTAGGAGAAAGATAGATATGTCATATGTCCTGAAAAGCTGTAGTATCTCTTCCGTTTAACCTAATAGCTCATTCCTCTACAGGTTGAAAATGGAACACAAAATCCCGTTTTTGCCCCATTGCCTCTGTTCAAAATCATTTATCATCCCCATTTCTTCCCCTTTCACTCAGTAACCAGGGACAACACAATCCCTTATTTGACTAAAGGTAGATTATTTTAAAAAGTTAAGGATCATCTAGCTCATGTCCTTGTTCTGTCTCATAGGAACTGTATTCAATGTAATTTAGACGCATTGCATTCTCCTTGTTATTCCTACTACTCACTAAGCAATTAAAGAATAATTATCAAAAGTATTTTTTAAAATCACATGACAGTTTTTTACTGTAAGAAGATCTGAAAACTAGTTAGGATATCACCGTCTTGTTTTGACTATGGTCATTTGATAACTACTTGGAAGAATAAATTTTTTTTTTTTTTTATAGATAGTACTATATACTAAACCAAACAAAAACCAAACCCACTCCTGTTGAGTCGATTATGACTTATAGCAAACCTATAGGACAGAGTAGAACTCCCCCATAGAGTTTCCAAGGAGCGCCTGGCGGATTTGAACTGCCGGCCTCTTGGTTAGCAGCCATAGCACTTAACCGCTACGCCACCAGGGTTTCCATTATATTCTGGTATATATATATATATATATATGCATGCACACACACATATATATGTGTATATATATATATATAATATATATATATTATATATACCTGTATATATGTATATATTGACTATGAAAAGGCATTTCACTGTGAGGATCATAATAAATTCTGGATAACTGAGAATCCCAGAGCACTTAATTCTGCTCATGTGAAACCTGTACATAGATCAAGAGGTGGGGGTCATTAGGACAGAAGAAGCGGATACAGTGTGGCTTTTAATCAGGAAATGTGTGCATTAGGGTTGTATTCTTTTACTATATTTATTCAATCTGAATCCTGAGCAAATAAACTAAGAAGCTGGACTATATTAGAAAAATGTATCACCAGGAATGGTGGAAGTCTTATTAACAACCTGTGATACGCAGATGACACAACCTTGCTTGCTGACAGTGGAGAGGACTTGACACACTTACTGACAAAGATCAAAGACCACAGCCTTCAGTATGGATTATACCTTAACATAAAGAAAACAAAAATCCTCACAACTGGACCAAAAAGCAGCATAATGATAAACAAGGGAAATACTGAAGCTGTCAAGGATTTCATTTTACTTGTATCCACAATTAACGCCCATGGAAGCAGCAGTAAGAAATCCAAAGACTCATTTCATTGAGCAAATCTGCTGCAAAAGAACTCCTTAAAGTGTTAAAAAGCAAAGGTGTCACCTTGAAGACTAAGTGTGCCTGACCCAAGCCAGGGTGTTTTCAATTGCCTCCTATGCATGTGAAAGCTGGGCAATGAATGAAGTCCAAAGAACAACTAATGCATTTGAATTATGATGTTGGTGAAGGGTTTGGAAGATACCATAGACTGCAAGGACAAAAAAATCTGTCTTGGAAGAAGTACAGCCAGAATGCTCCTTAGAAGCAAGTATGGAGAGACTTTGCCTCATATACTTTAGGCAGATTATCAGGAGGGGCCAGTCCCTGGAGAAGAACATCATGCTTGGTAAGGTAGAGGGTCAGTGAAAAGAGGAAGACCCTCAACAAGATGGATAGGATCAAGCATAATGATTATGTGGATGGCACAGGATCAGTCAGGGTTTACTTCTGTTGTACATATGGTCGCTATGAACCAGAGCCAACTCTATGGCACCTAACAAGTAAGTGTTGAAAAGCAAAGATATCACTTTGAAGACTAAGGTATGCCTGACCCAATCCATGATATTTATGATGGCCTCATATTCATGTAAAACCTGGGCAATGAATAAGGAAGACCAAAGAAGAATTGATGCGTTTGATTTAGGGTGTTGGTGAAGAGTACTGAATATACTGTGGACTGCCAAAAGAATGAACAAATCGGTCATGGAAGAAGTACACGCAGAATGCTCCCTAGAAGCAAGGACGGTAAGACTTTGTCTCATATACTTTGATCATGTTATCAGACGGGACCAGCCACTGGAGCAGGACATCATGCTTGTAAGGTAGAGGGTCAGCAAAAGTGAGGAGGGCCCTCAACAAGATGGATTGATACAGTGGCTGCAACAATGGACTCAAACATAGCAATGATTGTGGGGATGACGCAGGACCAGGCAGTGTTTTGATCTGTTTTTTGACTTGATTATTTTGCTAAAAGAGTGAGTAAATACAAGAAAATTAAACTCTCCACTACCAAACCCTATTTGATAGCCAATTCCAAAGATACAGGGACAAATAACCTCCTTCCTGGGACCAGGGACAGTGCCTCTGAGAGGGAAAGATCTCATAGGACTATGCACTAATGCTTACAGGTCAACAGAAAAAGAATCTCTTCTGGGACCTCAAAGGCTGCAGGGTCATTTCCAAATGCAATGAAATTGGGCTGGAATCTAGAGGTAAACAAAAAAGAAAAGGATAATGATGACTCTTCAGGCAGCCCAACCTACAGATCATGGAAGACACAAACAACCAGTGCTTTCAGAGTCATGGTTCTCATTTCCACAAGAGCTAAGTAAGAAATTCTCAATCTTTCTCCTGATATTTACCTTCAAAAATGGCTCTAGTGAAGGTTTTGCAAAACTGCTTCTACTCCCCTAGCATGTAGTCTAGACCTTCAGGATCACCTGTCCAAAGCACTGAGGTTATTTGTTCAGTGTTCAAAATATCTGGATGAGAGTGAGATCGATGGTCTTTTTATCACCCCTTCAAGCTTTCCTTTTGCAGGTATCAAAATCACTGGTGAGATAAGATATCCCTAGCCCCCCATGGCATCCTTCAACTTGTCATATCTGGACCCCAGAACAGTGACTCTGATTGGCATCCCTGGCCCAGAGCATGTGCAGTTTTAGATTGGGTTTTCCTTCTTTGCAGTGTGCCTGGTAGCTCTTCTGGGAAACATCATTTTTCTGATCGTTATCCCTGCAGAATGCAGCCTGCATCAGCCCATGTACATCCTCCTGGCAGTGTTGGCTGCAGCTGATGTAGGGCTCTATTTAGCCATTGCTCCCAAGATGTTGGCCATCTTCTGGTTCGGCTCTCGTTCCTTGGTCTTTGATGTCTGCCTAGCCCAGCTCTTCTTCATCCACACCTTGCAGTGCATGGAATCTGCCATCCTGTTGGCCGTGGCCTTTGACTGCTATGCTGCCATCTGTGACCCTCTGAGTCACACAACTATCCTTACACTTTCCGTCCTGGTTTGGATGATGTTGGTGGTGGCCATCAGGGCAACAGTGCTTGTGGGCCTATTACCAATTCTAATCAAAACATTGTATCTTTTCCAATCCACTGTTATTGGTCATACTTACCATGAGCACATGGCTGTGGTCGAGCTGGCTGCAGAAGACATTCGAGTCAATAAAACATGTGGTCTCTTTGTAGGTTTTACAATTCTGGGATTTGACATGATTTTTATTCTCGTATCCTACATCCTGATTTTCCAGGCTGTTGTCCATCTAAACCAAAAGGAGGTATGACTCAAAGCTTTAACACATGCACAGCTCATATTTTTGTCTTCCTTGAGTTTTATATTCTTGCTTTCTTCTCATTTTTCAGCCACCATTTTGGACATGTTGCCCCCTCTACCCACATTCTTCTGTCTACCATCTACCTGCTTGTGCCACCTGCACTCAACCCTATTGTCTATGGTGTAAAAAATAATCTTCAAGTGGGTGGCACAGATTTTTCTTCTGTATCTTAAGTCACAGTTATCTATGAAGTGTTTATGGCCATGGAGAGGATATATTTACTTCCTAAAGATGGAGATTAGTTAGACTCTTTGCTTATTACCGGGGACTCCCAATCACTATGCTCAATCCAAGAGGCATTTATCTCACAACTCTATCTAGTGGGACATAAAATGTGTTCAGGTTATGTAGGATACTATGCCTATAATATAGGCATTCCTTTTTCTTTCTAATTTTATATTTATCATTTTCTTCCTTTTATATTTTAAAATTTTTTGCAGTTCTTTTTTTTTAACTTCTTTATAATACACTTATATCATTGATTTCAAGCATTATTCTTTTGAAATATGTGAACTTAAGTTATGGATTTCTCTTTAAATAGCACTTTTGTTGCACTAAGTACTTTATTCCTCTTTTGTTTGCAATGTGTTTAATTTCCATTGTGATTTTTTCAGTAACTCATGGGATTATGAGATGTGTATTGTTTAATATCCAAATTGTTGAGGGTTTTATATAACCTTTTGTAATTGAATTCTAGTTTAATCACATTGTTGTAGGAGAACATATTCTTTAAAATACATTAAGAATTGTCTTATGGTGCAGCATAGGGTCTGTTTTGTGTGTCCTTGAAAAATGTGTATTATGTAGTGGCTGGTTGTATTGCTTTCTACTTAAATAAAATAAATCAGTGGTCTAAATTTCTACCATGAAAAATAAGGAAAAAGGGAGCAAATTAAACAAAAATAAGTAGAGTGATGTAAATAATAAAGACAGGACCAGAAATTAATGGAATGTAATACAAGTGATCACAAAACTAAGGACAAAATAAAAATATTAATAAATAAAAAAAGAAACCACGAATGACTGATATTAAAAAAGAAAATCACATTTTTTAGTCCCAGTCATCTCTGTTAAATACAATTTGGTATGACAGTTCACACAAGAATAATTTACAAGTTTGAAGGGTTTCCTTCATTAGCAAATACCAAGTAGCATTAACTTAACCTGTATTATATTTGCTGATACAGTAAACATCATTATGTAAAGATTCCAAAAGTTAACGATTCATTAAAGTATCTACTGCCCTTTCTTGCTACAAAATTTGTCTGTGTATTAGTCTGCTTTTAATCAGGAGAGAGAAAACCTATTTTCCTTAGATTCAAATTCCTTCAGTTTTATTTATTTGACATGTTTAGTACAGCTTTTGCAGTAATGAAGAATGCATTGTAGTGGTAATTTTCCTGTGATAAAAAAATTCCTCAAGTTTATTTCTATGGGCTGTAAATACTGTTTTGGCTAAGGGAGAATGCATTTACCAAGTTTTGAAAAATTGCATGAAAAATAATATGAAAGCTAAGAAGGAGACTAGAATAAAATGTATTTGTAGCCATTGCCAGGTGCCTTCATGTTTTCCCTCATGTTTTGCTGATTCTCAAAAAATAAAATTTAAGAAAATTAAAAAAGAATGATTTTATCCTCAACTCATATCTCCAGTATTTACTACATCCACGGTCCGCTGGCAAATACGTGATCCCACATAATGGGTCTGAAAATCCATAACTCAGAGCAAAAATTCTGACTTGGTCTTTTAATCAGCATGCCTTCTATTAGTGAAAACATGTAGTATAAACAGAAAAATCAAAGGAGAAAATAATTGTGTCTTGAAAGAGTTAAGTGTCCAGAGGAATAGGGCAAGAAAGTTCCACTAAGGTCAAGTTTGTCTCTGGAAGCAAATGATTTTTTTTTTAATCATCCTTTATTTTTATTCCTTCCACTGAGTGACCTTTGATTAACACTTTAAGCTTAAAAAAGAGCCTAAATAAAACTATGTCTATGATCACAAGCATTTATATTATCTAACAGGTGTTAAAAATGGAGGAGAGTTTCTTTAAAATAAGAGTTTTATTCAAATTCAAAGATTTGCAAATCAGGAAGCACATCTTTTATACACAGTTTTGAGGAATTTTGTACAGAGTTGCAAAAAGTAGGGAGATACATTTGATTGGTTGACATTCAACATGCTGTCCTAAGGCTCATTTACCAAGGATTTTTATTGGCTGGAGTACTCAAACTTAGCCACAGTTTCCTGCATTCTGGAGCTGATTCCTTCTGTTTCTTATAACATTCTGGGTGGGCCACCTCAGAATGTTGCAGAACAAGTTATTTTAGTCAAAGTGTGGTCATGGGTCACATATTCTAAAAAGCAGAAGCAGGGGTCTAGGACAAAATGGAGTCCGATTCAGATTTGTGTCAGCCATTTAATTATGCCAAGTACCTCAGTTTTAGAGGGCACTTTCATACAGGTCATTGATATCCTTTCTATAACATAACCAGTGAGATTTTTGCTTTGGTCATTTAATTTGTCTAGATCTGCCATATCTTTGGTTGTGTGCATTTGTGTGGTTTGTTGTAGATTTTCTCTTTTTTTTAATTGTGGTAAATATATATATACACATATATATAGGAAAATATTTTAATTTCAACATTTTTTTACAAGTACAGTTCAGTGACACTAATTACTTATACATGGTATCACAAATAAGCTTACAATAAATAAATAGCATTCACAAAATAATTAATGCATCAAACATTAGTATATCATTTTTATAACATCAAAATGACAAATGTACCTACATCATTATTAAAGTTGAGGTTTCATCAAGTTTTAAAGCATAATCATATTTCTAGTCACAGAATAACCAACATTTATTAATATTTTTTTCTGACTTGAGCTTTAAAAACACCAAATCAGGGTCCCACATTTTAGGGAGATTTTAAGTCTGCAAAATTCTCCAATGTCTCTTACTAGGTAATAGCAGACAGAGTTTGTTAGATTCTGGTATAGAGTACACTAGTCCAACAGTCTCATCAAAAGAAGCTTTAATGTGCAGGGGCACAGATGTTACCATATTGTTTCTGTTGCTGCCACCTGCTTCACCCGTGTTGCCCATAAAATATCACCCAAGTCAAACTTCTACTGTCACTGTTGCATCTGACCTTGAAGTTTAGCTGTCCTAAAGGAACTCCAAGCCTTCAAGTGGGCACTCACTTCCTAGGTGATTCTCCCTACGTTGGAGCTTTAGTGGGGTAAGAGTTGACCCAGCAGCTCTAGCACCCTGAATCATTACAAACATGGTGTGGCTACTGGACTAAATGCTCAGCTTTATTTTCTACAGCCCTGTTTAGCCCTTTTCATTGGCAACTAATTGTACATCTGATTTGCCCTATCT
This sequence comes from Loxodonta africana, assembly GCF_030014295.1. Classification (NCBI taxonomy): domain Eukaryota; kingdom Metazoa; phylum Chordata; class Mammalia; order Proboscidea; family Elephantidae; genus Loxodonta; species Loxodonta africana. The sequence goes on from NC_087348.1 coordinate 84,719,603, forward strand.
CATGGAGGGGACACTTACATAATTACCAGAATGGATAGAAGCCAAAGCCTGTTGGTCTGTGGGTCTATGGACTTACAGGTATAAAATCCTCCTCTTCAGTTAGGTATCATGACTTTGCTTGACCTGTAACCATTAGCTGACAACTGGCATTACCATTCACAACAGCCCAGATACATCTGGATTTATCGGCAGGCCCATTTCATGCTCCAAACATGGCGAAGATGTTTTTCAACACATTTTGACTCCAGTTATAGGAATCATTGCATACATAGAATAGTACTGTTTCAACCTCAGGTTAAAAGGTTGGTTTATTCATACAACTCATTTTTTGGCATACTAGCATTGATCTGTGTGAGGTCCTTCTTGTATATTATTTATTTTTGTATTTCCTTGTATCTCTATGTCCTGCTCCCTTCTTTTTCCCTGTAGATAGAGCAACCCTACAACTTCAGGTTGTCTGAATCTTTATTGCTTTTTACCAATTTCTCTTTTCACTCTCAAAGTGTATTGGTTTGAAGATGAATTGTGTGGCATTATATTTATAAGGAAATAATTGTGATGCAATTAATATTTTGTCTGTTAGTGTTTTGTGAATTGTATATTGTTTTCTTATATGCTTGTATTTTAACAGAAAAGTTATGTTAAGTATCTTATATAAGCACTCTGTTTTAGAGATCAATGATGTTAATATATACATCTATTTAATTGCTTATAAATTTTGTTAATTAGAAAAAGAGCAGCTCTCATTTCAAATGAACAAGTGTAAATTTTCCCACTGGAAAAATATAGTCTAAATAGTTATTTGAAGCCTAAGATTGGGGAATCTCAATCATACAAAACATGACTCATTTGTCAAGATTCCTTTGTGACTCCCAGGTTATAAGAGACTCTGGTAGGTGTGTTTTAGAAATTTTGTTGACTGCATTATTCATAAACTCTCACATGTAGACACACACACGTACATGTGCACCTGCATCTGCATGCACACCACTCACACAGATATACTCACCACATATACACTTTGTCACTAAAAGCCAAAAACAACAAATCCGTTGCCATTGAGTCAACTCCAAGTCATAGCGACCCTACAGGACAGAGTAGGACTGCCCCATAGGGTTTCCAAGGAATGACTGATGTATTCCAGCTGCTGACCTTCTGGTTAACAGCCAAGCTCTTAACCATTCTGTCACCAAGGCTCCATTACAACCTTGTTTAAAAAGATGTTTTGGAAGTGATCTTCCAGTCTTTTTTGTCCCCCTCAGAAAGACATGAAATATATACTGCTTGAGGTATATTCAATTTTCTCAAAAGAACCCTCTTAAACTGGCTGGGACTACAGAATTCAAAACAACTTAATGTCAGATTATATGTTAATTTCTATTGTTGACATATACTTCTTCAAGTTATATTTATAATTATTATTGCCAAAAATGGAAAAGTTTATCTTCTTTTTTTATCAGTGATAAAGCAAATTTCTCAAGTGTCCTGATAGACTGTTCATTTAGTTCCTTCTGCGGCAGGAGCTGGGGGTTCCCTTTCTATCCTTATTGTATTAAATGTATAACTTGGCTAAAGCTGATTAAGACATGACAAATTTCTTAGTCTGGAAGCACTTTCTTAAAATTTCTTTCAGAGGAGTCTATTTTTTGATAGCTACATCTGCATGATTTCTTATGGCTTCTCATTACTGTTATATTAAAAAAAATTAAACTGCTTTTTAGATTTATGTTTAATTTAGTTCTTAATTTAAAATTTATCTGACCAACTGTGTAAACTGAGAATCTAAAAAAATTCATTTTTTCAAATATTAGTTAAGTTTTCTGCTATACCATTTGCTTTGATCTCCCTTTTGTTATACATACAATTGCTCTAAAATTTCCAACTGTATTTGTATTACCTTACAATTTCCAAATATAGTCGAATTTGGGAATAACTAATCTGTTCTATTGGTCACCCTGTTAATTTTTAGTTCACTATTCTATTGTTTTTACAAATTAAGGAATATAATATGACAATATTGGCAGGGCTTTTTTCCTGACATTATGCTTTATTTTCAGAATAATGTAGTTATATTCTATTTTTTATAATTATAGAAGAATTTCATATTTACCTTGCCATGCTATTAATTTTTAATTTTCATTCTGGTTGTGCATTTAGCTATATATTCACCTCGAGGAAGGAAAAACTAAGGTAAATTTTTAGTAGAACTGATGAAGCAAAGTTGGAGTTGCTTCACTTTTCTCTGTTATATCTTTGAAGTTTGCAAAAAGGTTATCAGTAAGAGTGAAGAAGAGGAAGAAGGTTAAGATTTTGAGAATAGTTAAGAATTTTATATTAGTGATTTCACTAAATAGAACACTATACTCAATAAAAAAAAAATTATGTTGGCTTTGAAAGTTGAGTTTGGCAAATCTGCCAGTTCATATGATTTTCCTGCCATAGTACACAGGTATGTAGGTACACCTGAAGAAATTGGATAATATTTAGATTCACACAAGGTGAAGATTTGTCAGGTAGGTGTGACACCCACAACACCTCCAGAAAACAAACAAAAAAAACATAAAAGTTAATAAATAAAAATAAATTTTAAATAGCTCATCAACATAATTTATAGTCCAGAAAATATTTTAAAAAATAAAAAGAGAGAGGCTTCAGTCCATACAGGTAATCCTCAAGCAAAATAAAAATTTTATTTAAAAAGAAATGATTTCTCAATGATAAATTCCAAAATTGTGAGTTTCCTCCATTAATTTAAATATATCTTTCTCAGTAAAAGTATTTTATTTTCTCAGAGAGATATTTCTAAAGATATCTTTCCTTACATATTTTTGTTCATAAATAAAAATATTGGATTCCTTGAATTATTTAGTAATAGTATAATCATATGCTAAATAACAGAATATTTAAAACATATTTGGTAGCATCAAATGTGCCCATGTTGTCAGAGGGATAAGAATACACACACACACACACACACACAAGTAAAATATGTTCAACAAAATATTATTGTGGTTTCGTTATCTATTTTTTTCTTTTAAAAATATTTCTCTACATTCATTTATCTTCCATCTTCTATAAAAAATGTTTTAAATTTTTAATCAGAAAAACATACGTATTTGAAAGTATGGCTGTAGTATGATTTATTAATGAACTTCACAGATATTCTTTTATGTGATTGTGCTAATTGACTTTTATATTAGTTTTTTTTCATTATGTATGACTCAGTGGAAATGTGGAGATTATGTCAAATAGCGATTGATTGCCAATATCTTAAACCCATAGTACAATATATGTCTATTATGCCAGATGAAAAGTTTATTAAGACGTACCAAATATCCAAAATTGAAAATGACAGCTTGTATTTATACTCAAAGTTTGTAGAGCCAATGTTTGTCTCCATAAGTCATTATCTGGTTATAGATTCAATAGGTATAAGTTGATCAAGTAATCAGGATAAATAAGGTAGACAGAACAAATAGAGAAAAAAATGAATACTAATGTTTTTGATGATAATTGTGATGATAATGTAACTACTATTCTTTGTCATTTTAAGGACGAAGATTTAGTACTCGAGCATATTAATTATGAGGCTTTTCAACAGCACTAATTTCCTACCTTTGCTGCTTTCTGTTCTCTCTGGCTTGGAGGTTTATCAGCCTCAGATCTCCATCCTCTTCTGTGCCTTATACACAGTTGTCATTATGGGCAACAGCATCATATTGAAAGTGGTCTGGGTGGAACAATCACTGCATGAACCCATGTACTTCTTTCTTTCCATACTGGCCATCAGTGACTTGGGCCTCTGTGTCACCACCTTACCTACGATGCTTAAAATTTTCTTGTTCAATGATCTCGAAATATACTTTGATGCATGCCTTGGCCAGATGTACTTCGTCCACATTTTTTCCATGATGGACTTAGATATCCCACTGTCTATGACTGCTATGTAGCCATTTTCAATGTCCTCAGGTACACTACCATCCTGAACAGTGCTAATGTTGTAAACATTTCTCTGGTGTTTGTGTTATGGGCAGTTTTTGTCCATATCCCAGCCTGTGTCCTCATAAAGCAACTAAAATTATGTGAGTACAATGTATTTTCCCATTTCTACCAGCTAAACCTAAATATAGAGACCCTGTAGGGACAGAGTAGAGGCACCAACAAGTAAACATAGCCCATGATAACATGAATTATAGGTGGAGTATACTTTCCAAAGCAGTGAATAGTGGACACCCTCAACACCCTGTAGAGTTTCCAAGGAGTGCCTGGCAGATTCGAACTGCCAACCCTTTGGTTAGCAGCCATAGCACTTAATCACTACACCATCAGGGTTTCCCTATAGGGTCACTATGAGTCGGAATTGACTCGACGGCACAGGGTTTGTTGGTTTTGACACCTAGATATTATTAAGCAGTCCTGCTCTGAACACCATACTAACAGCCACTTAGGTCTCATTGTAATTATCACCACATTTGGGGTTGACTTTGTGCTCATTCTGCTCTCCTATGTGAAAATCCTGACAACAGTGCCGAGTATTGCCTCCCAGGAGGAAGAAGTAAAGTCAAGGCCCTCAGTACCTGTGTTTCCCACATCTGTGCTGTACTGCTGGTCTACGTTCCTCTGTTGAGGGTGTCCACCATTCACTGCTTTGGAAAGTATACGCCACCTATAATTCATGTTATCATGGGCTACGTCTACTTGTTGGTGCCTCCTGCACTCAACTCAGTTGTCTACTGCATCATGACCAGGAAGACACACACCAGCATTCTGGGATATGTATCTGCATTGTGGGGATTTTCCAGAAACTATAGAGCAATAAACAGGAGTTTGTCTTGCAGATATTGATTTTGATATCTGCCTCTAATATCCAATACCTGTAATAAAAAAAAAAGAGAGAGAGAGGTATTCAAGCCAAGAAAATGTATATGAATCTGATATTTTATGTGTAAATGATTCTGCATACTTTTTGTGATTCAGACTAAGAGTAGCCTCTACCAGCCCATGTTCTACTTCTTGACCATTCTGTCATCTATCGATCTGGGACTATCTATATCCACCATCCCCAAGATGCTTGGCATATTCTGGATCAAACTAAGAGTAATCTCCCTTGAGGGCTGCCTCATCCAGATGTTCTTCCTACACCTACGCACTGGCATGGAGTCAGCTATGCTCGTGTCCATTGCCTGTGATCAATATGTGGCTGTCTGTAACACTCTTCACTACACATTGGCGCTAACAAAGTGGTATCAATTATACCATTGATCATCCTCTTGAAACCCTTAAACCAAAAAGACTAAACCCAGTGCAATTGAGTCGATTCTGACCCGTAACGACCCTATAGGACAGAGTAGAACTGCCCCATAGAGTTTCCAGGGAGTGCCTGGTGGATTCAAACTGGCGACCCTTTGTTTAACAGCCATAGCACTTAACTGTTATGCCACCAGGGTTTCCTTGAGACCCTTAGCCACTGCAATTTCCTTTGTTTTCCTCATCCCCAGACTGCCCTTCTGTGGATACCATATCATCCCCCATACCTACTGTGAATATATGGGCATGTCCCACCTGTATTGTGACAGCATCAAGGTTACATCATGTATGGCTTATGTGCCATTTCTATTCAGGTGTTTGATATCATGGCCATTGTCCTGGTCCTTAGTACTATCTTTTGACTCTGTGATGTCTGGCTCAAAGCAATCAGCACCTGTGGCTCTCACGCATGTGTCATATTGGCTTTCTACACACCTGCATTTTTTTCATTGATGACAGAGAGCTTTGGCCAGAATATACCACTTTACATTCATATCCATCTTGCTAATTTCTTTGTGGTCATTCCACTTGCTCTCAATCCTGTAATTGATGATGTCAGAGCTAAACAGATTAGACAGTGAGTGCTGAAAACATTTTCTAAGAAAAAAAAATAATAATTCTTGTATTCATAAAGAATCAAATTTAATAAAAGAGTGGCACTGAGTCTCTATGTTCAAAAGGGGAGGAAAATATTTGGAAGACATCACAGACTGTTTGGAGAAGGCCTGTCAATGACAAACCTTTGATCTCTGAAGCCTCTTTCTCAAAACCATAAATGGAAAGCCAAGTGCATACTAAATATATGAATAAAAGAGTTTCGTATTTTCTCATTGTTTGGAAATAAAAGTAAGAAAAAAAATTTTTTTTTTCTTACTTTGGAAATAATACAAGTCCCTTGTGTGGAAAAATTCAACACTTTTTGTGCCTTCATTATGACGAAGCACATTACATTCCACAGTCACAGTCAGTTTAAACCATAACCAAGTGAAACAAACAAAAAGACTACAAAGCACTCCATATGCTCAGTTTAACAACAACAAAAAAAAGTTGGTCACCCTGACTAGTGCTGGACCTGAATATAATAGTGACTGAACCATTTTTCATACTCCTAGCATGAAACTTTATTCTTGACTTTGCCATGTTAATGTCTAAAGATATGGTGTGCTGCTGTGAATATAATTATGTGAAAAAGGTAAGATTTTTCCTCTGAACAGAATCATATGAACTTTGTAATCTTAGTAAACGTATAGTCTTTGTTACTTTAAAGGTGTGTTCGGTTGCAAATTAACCATTCTTTTCTCAAGGTTTTGTCTGCCTTTTTTTTTTTTTTTATTTTTTCGAACCCCGTGGAGGGAATTCACTGTTACGAAATGTTGGAATTACCAATAGTGTCCCAATTCCAGCATTACCCAAGTGTTTTTGCTTGTTTTTGATGTTGTTGTATGTGGGATGTGGTGGAGAGGAGGTCAATGGGCCTCTAGTTCCAGGTGACATCACTCACTGTTTTCAAGCTCTATGTGACATTATTGACATTAAGTATAAAACCCACTGCTGTTGAGTCAATTCCGACTTATAGCGACCCTATGAGGACAGAGTAGAACTGCCCCATAGAGTTTCCAAGGAGTGCCTGGCGGATTCGAACTGCTAACCCTTTGGTTAGCAGCCATAGTACTTAGCCACTATGCCACCAGGGTTTCTGACATTAAGTATAGAAAGGACTAAATAAAAAAAAAAAAAAAATGTGAAATACTGGGGAGGAAAAAAGAAACTAAAATTTTAGCTATGTATTTATTATCCGACTTCTAGGAAATTTTAATAGTCACAACAATGGACTCAAACATACCAATGATCATGAAGATGGCGCAGGATTGGGCAATGTTTCATTGTGTCATACATAAGGTTACCATGAGTTAGAGTTGTCTTGATGGTAACAATAACAAGAGCTTTTTATTTAAATTTTTGTTGTGCTTTAAATGAAAGTTTACAAATCAAGTAAGCCTCTTACACAAAACCTTATTATATACACCTTGCTACCAACTTCCCACACACCTTGCTACATACTCCCAATTGCTCTCCCCCTAATGAGACAGCCCACTACCTCCCTCCACTCTCTCTTTTCGTCCATTTCACCAGCTTCTAAGCCCCTCTACCATCTCATCTCTCCTCCAGGCAGGAGATGCCAACATAGTCTCAAGTGTCCACTGGACCCAAGGAGCTCACTCCTCACCAGCAACCCTCTCCAACCCATTCTCTAGTCCAATCCCTGTCTGAAGAGTTGGCTTGGGGAATGGTTCCTACCCTGGGCCAGCAGAAGGTCTGGGGGCCAAGACTACAGGGGTCATTCTAGTCTCAGTCAGACCATTAAGTCTGATCTTTTTATGAGAATTTGGGGCCTGCATCCCACTGCTCTCTTGCTCCCTCAGGGGTTCTCTGTTGTGTTCCCTGTCAGGGCAGTCATAGGTTGTAGCCAGGCACCATCTAGTTTTTCTGGACTCAAGCTGATGCAGTCTCTGACTTGTGTGACCCTTTCTGTCTCTTGGACTCATTATTACCTTGTGTCCTCGGTGTTCTTCATTCTCCTTTGATCCATGTGGGTAGAGACTAATTGAAGTATCTTAGATGGCCACTTGCTTGCATGTAAGACCCCAGATGCCACTCATCAAGGTGGGATGCAGAATGTTTTCTTAATAGATTATATTATGCCAACTGACTTAGATGTCCCCTGAAACCATGGTCTCCAAAGCCCCGTGCCTGTTACGTTGGCTTTCGAAGCATTCAGTTTATTTAGAAAACTTCTTTCCTTTGGTTTAGCCCATTTGTGCTGACCTCACCTGTATTGTGTGTTGTCTTTCCCGTCAGCTAAAGTAGTTCTTATCTACTATCTAATTAGTGAATACCCTCTAAACCCTCCCCCCTTCCCCGTTCTTGTAACCATCGAAGAACATTTTCTTCTCTGTTTAAACTATTTCTCGAGTTCTTATAATAGAGGTCTTATACAATATTTGTCCTCTTGCAACTGAAGAATTTCACCTAGTATAATGCCTTCCAGATTCCTCCATGTTATGAAATGTTTCACATATTCATCACTGTTCTTTATCAATGTGTAATATTCCATTGTGTGAATATACCATAAATTATCCATTCATCCGTTGACGGGCACCTTGGTTGCTTCCATCTTTTTGCTATTGTAAACGGTGCTGCAATGAACATGGGTGTGCATATATCTGTTTGTGTAAAGGTTCTTATTTCTCTAGGATATATTCCAAGGATTGGGATTGCCGAATCATATGATAGTTCTATTTCTAGCTTTTTAAGGAAGCATCAAATCCATTTCCAAAGTGGTTGTACCATTTTACATTCCCACAAGCAGTGTATAAGTGTTCCAATCACTCTACAGCCTCTCCAACATTTATCGTTTTGTGTTTTTTGGATTAATGCCAGCCCTGTTGGAGTGAGATGAAATCTCATTGTAGTTTTGATTTGCATTTCTCTAATGGCTAATGATCGTGAGCATTTCCTCATATATCTGTTAGCTACCTGAATGTCTTCTTTAGTGAAGTGTCTGTTCATATCTTTTGCCCATTTTTTTAATTGGGTTATTTGTCTTTTTGTAGTTGAGTTTTTGCAGTATCATGTAGATTTTAGAGATCAGGTGCTGACTGGAAATGTCATAGCTAAAAACTTTTCCCAGTCTGTAGGTAATCTTTTTACTCTTTTGGTGAAGTCTTTGGATGAGCATAGGTATTTGATTTTTAGGAGCTCCCAGTTATCTAATTTTTCTTCTGCATTCTTAATAATGTTTTGTATACTGTTTATGCCATGTTTTAGGGCTCCTAACATTGTCCTTATCTTTTCTTCCATTATCTTTATCATTTTAGATTTTATATTTAGGTCTTTGATTCATTTTGAGCTCATTTTTGTGCATGGAGTGAGGTATGGGTCTTGTTTCTTTTTTTTGCAGATGGATATCCAGTTATGTCAGCAGGATTTGTTAAAAAGACTCTCTTTTCCCCATTCAACTATTTTGGGAACATTTTCAATTATCATATGTGGATGGATTTATGTCTGGATTCTCAATTCTGTTCCATTGGTCTATGTATCTGTTGTTGTACCAGTACCAGGCTGTTTCGACTACTGTGGCGGTATAATAGATTCTAAAATCAGGTAGAGTGAGGCCTCCCACTTTCTTGTTCTTTTTCAGTAATGCTTTACTTTTCCAGGGCCTCTTGCCCTCCCATATGAAGTTGGTGATTTTTTTCTCCATCTCATTAAAGAATGTCATTGGAATTTGGATTGGAAATGCATTACATCTATAGATCGCTTTTGGTAGGATAGACATTTTTATAATGTTATATCTTCCAATCCATGAGCAAGGTATGTTTTTCCCCTTATGTAGGTCTTTTTTGGTTTCTTGCAGAAGTGTTTTGTAGGTTTCTTTGTATAAGTCTTTGACATCTCTGGCAAGATTTATTCCTAAGTATTTTATCTTCTTGGAGGTTACTGTAAATAGTATTGACTTGGTGGTTTCCTCTTCGATGTTCTTTTTGTTGGTTAGAGGAATCCAACTGATTTTTATGTGTTTATTTTTTTATCTTGTATTCCGATAATCTGCTGAACTATTAGTTTCAATAGTTTTCTTGAGGATTCCTTAGGGTTTTCTGTGTATAAGATTATGTCATCTGCAAATAGAGATAATTTTACTTCTTCCTTGCCAGTCTGAGTGTCCTTTATATTTCTTTATCTAGCCTAATTGCTCTGGCTAGGACCTCCAGCACAGTGTTGAATAAGAGCAGTGATAAAGGGCATCCTTGTCTGGTTCCCGATTTCAAGGGGAATGCTTTCAGGCTCTCTCCATTTAGGATGATGTTGGCTTTTGACTTTGTATAAATGTCCTTTATTATGTTGAGGAATTTTCCTTCTATTCCTTATTTTGCTGAGAGTTTCTATCATGAATGGGTGTTGAACTTTGTGAAATGCCTTTTCTGCATCAATTGATAAAATCATGTGATTCTTGTCTTCTGTTTTATTTATATGATGGATTACATTAACTATTTTTCTAATGTTGAACCATCCCTGCATACCTGGTATGAATCCCACTTGGTCATGGGAAAGTATTTTTTTGATCTGTTGTTGAATTCTGTTGGCTAGAATTTTGTTGAGGATTTTTGCTTCTAAGTTCATAACGGATTAAAAAACTCATAGCGACCCTATAGGACAGAGTAGAACTGCCCCGATAGAGTTTCCAAGGAGCACCTGGCAGATTCGAACTGCCGACCTCTTGGTTAGCAGCGGTAGCACTTAACCACTACGCCACCAGGGGTCCTCATAAGGAATCCAAAAATTAAAACCTAACCCACTGCCCTCGAGTGGATTCCGACTCATAGCGACGCTATAGGACAGAGCAGAACTGATGGGTATAGGTCTGTAATTTTGTGTGTGTGTGTGTGTGTTGTCTTTACCTGGTTTTGGTATCAGGGATATGGTGGCTTCATAGAATGAGTTTGGGAGTATTCTGTCCATTTCTATGCTCTGAAATACCTTTAGTAGCAGTGGTGTTAACTCATCTCTGAAAGTCTGGAAGAACTTTGCAGTGAAGCTGTCCAGGACAGGGCTTTTTTTTTTTTTTTTTTTTTTTTGCGGGGGGGAGGTGGTAATTTTTAGATTACCTTTTCAATCTCTTCTTTTGTTATGGGTCTATTTAGTTGTTCTACCTCTGTTTGTGTTAGTTTAGGTACATATTGTGTTTCTAGGAATTCATCCATTTCTTCTAGGTTTTCAAATTTGTTAGAATACATTTTTTCATAGTAATCTGATATGACTTTTTTAATTTCACTTGGGTCTGTTTTAATATCACCCATCTTATTTCTTATTTGGGTCATTTGCTTCCTCTCCGGTTTTTCTTCTGTCAGTTTGGCTAATGGTTTATCAATTTTGTTGATTTTTTCAAAGAAGCAGCTTTTTGTCCTTGTCTATTCTTTCAACTGGTTTTCCATTTTCTGTATCATTTAGTCCTGCTCTAATTTTTATTATTTGTTTTCTTCTGGGGCCTGAGGGTTTCTTTTGTTGCTCTCTTTCTATTTGTTCAAGTTGTGGGGATAATTCTTTGATTTTGGCCCTTTCTTCTTTTCAGATGTGTGCATTTATTGATATAAATTGACTTCTGAGCACTGCTTTCACTGTATTCCAAAGGTTCTGATAGGAGGTGTTTTCATTCTCATCGGATTCTATGAATTTCTTTATTCCATCTTTAATGTCTTCTATAATCCAGTATTTTTTGAGCAGGGTATTGTTCAGCTTCCATGTGTTTGATTTCTTTTCTCTGCCGTTTCAGTTACCGATTTTCACTTTTATGCCCTCATGGTCAGAGAAGATGCTTTGTAATATTTCACTGTTTTGGATTCTGCTAAGGCTTGCTTGATGACCCAATATGTGCTCTATTCTAGAGAATGTTCCATGTGCACTAGAAAAGAAAACATACGTGATTGCTGTTGAGTGGAGTGTTCTGTATATGTCTAAGAGGTCGAGTTGGTTTATTGTGGCGTTTAGATCTTTCGTGTCTTTATTGAGCTTCTTTCTGAATGTCCTGTTCTTTACCTAAAGCGGTGTGTTGAAGTCTCCTACTATTACCGTGGAGCTATCTCACTTTTCAATGCTGATAGTTTGTTTTATGTATCTTGCAGCCCTGTCATTGGGTGCATAAATATTTAATATGGTTATATCTTCTTGGTGTATTGTCCCTTTAATCATTACATAGTGAACTTCCTTATCCTTTATGATGGATTTAAATTTAAAGTCTATTTTGTCAGAAATTAATATTGCCACTCCTGCTCTTTCTTTTTGATTGTTGTTTGCTTGGTATATTTTTTTTCCATCCTTTGAGTTTTAGTTTTTTTGTATCTCTAAGTGTAAAGTCTGTCTCTTTTAGGCAGCATATAGAGGGACCATGTTTTTTAATCCATTCTGCTATTCTCTGTGTCTTTATTGGTGCATTTAGTCCATTTATATTCAGCGTAATTATACATAGGTATGAATTTAGTGCTATCACTTTGATGTTTGTGTGTGTGCATGTGTGTGTGTGTGTTGTTGACATTTTCTTTTTCCCACCTAATTTTATGTGCTGAGTAGATTATCTTTACATATTGTCTTTTCCTCATATTCATTGTTGTTGATTTTGTTTCTGCTGAGTCTCTATTTTTTTCTTGTATTTTATTTTGATATGTAGGATAGTTTGTCTCCTTTGTGGTTACCTTATTATTTACCCCTATTTTTCTATATTTAAACTAACTTTTATTTCTTTGTATCGCCTTATCTTCCTCTCCATATGAAAGGTCTATGACTACATTTCTTAGTCCCTCTTTATTGTTTTAATTTTGTCTTCTTTTACATAATAACATAATATGTTTTTTTTTTACATAATAACACTCCGTTACCCTGTTTTAAGTGTTTTTTTATCTTGATTTATTTTTTTGATATACCAGTCTAGGTTGACTTCTGATTGCTCTGCCCAGTGTTCTAGTCTTGGGGTTGATACCTGATATTATTGATCTTCTAACCGAAGAACTCCCTTTAGTATTTCTTGTAGTTTTGATTTGGTTTTTACAAATTCCCTAAACTTCTGTTTATCTGGAAATGTCCTAATTTCACCTACATGTTTGAGAAACAGTTTGGCTGGATATATGATTCTTGGCAGGCAATTTTTTTTTCCTTCAATTTTTTATCTAAGTCATCACACTGCCTTCTTGCCTGCATGGTTTTTACCGAGTACTCTGAGCTTATTCTTATTGGCTCTCCTTTGTAGGTAACTTTTTGTTTAATTCTCTCTTAATCTTTGGTTTTGGCAAGTTTGATTGTAATATGTCTTGGTGACTTTTTTTTAACATCTACCTTATATGGAGTTTGATGAGCATCTTGGATAGATATCTTTTCATCTTTCATTATATCAGGGAAGTTTTCTTCCAACAAATCTTCAACAATTCTGTCTGTATTTTCTATTTTCCCTCCTGTTCTGGTACTGCAGTCATTCGTAGGTTATTTCTCTTGATACAGTCCCACATGATTCTTGAGGTTTCTTCATTTTTTTTAAGTCCTTTATCTGAGTTTCCTTCAAATATATTAGTGCCAAGTGCTTTATCTTCAAGTTCTGAAATTCTGCCTTCCACTTGCTCAATTCTTTTCCTCTGACTTTCTATTGAGATGTCTACTTCTGTAATTTTATTGTTAATGTTCTGAATTTCTGATCGCTGTCTATGGATTTTTCCAGCTTTTTAAATTTTTCATCATGTTTCTGAATAATCTTTTTAATTTCTTCAATTGGTTTATCTGTGTGTTCCTTGGCTTGTTCTGCGTATTGCCTCATTTCCTTCCTGATGTCTTGAAGGGTTCTGTATATTAATCTTCTGTATTCTGCCTCTGGTAATTCCAGGAATGCACTTTCATCTAGAAGATCCCTTGATTCTTTGTTTTGAGAGCTTATTGAGGCGATCATGGCCTGTTTCTTTGTGTGACTTGATATTGACTGTTGTTTCTGAGCCATCTATAAGATATTGCATTAGCTTATTTTATGTTTGCTTACTGTGTCATAGCTACTTGCATTGTTTTGTTTTGATATGCCCACATGGGTTGTTTGAGTGAGCTAGTTTGATTATTTTCACCTTTGGAGCTCTGACGTCCTGTCCCCAGATGGCTAGAGCTGTTATCAGATATATCAGTCTAGGAGTCCATTCACTTTTCTTGTATGAATTAAGCTCAGGTGTCCAGGTAGCTGATCATCAAGTGTGTGGTAGAGGCTCTGCTCTACAGTCTTAGACGGGCAGAGGTGATTGGTATAGGTACCTGTATCTGGTTGCAGCAGGGCATCACACTCTCAACAAGGCAGGAGACTGAGAATCGTTCCCCAAGTGTCTCTGAGGAAAGTGTGTCCCTGTTCCCTAAAGCGTACAGGTGGGTTGGTTCCACAGACAGACCATGGGCACGCAATGTTTTTGGTTGTAAGGACTGGGAGGTACCGGTTATCTTTGGACTCCTGTCTCAGGTGGGTGGGCGATCTGAATGGAGCTACCAGTCCTTAGGTGGCTAATGCGGGTAGGTGAGGACCCTGTTTAATAGGCAAAGCAATGTCAAATGTCCAACACCCACCTCTCTGCTGCACAGCTGAAATGGTTGCAGTCCGCCAACAAGGGCCGCTTCTGTCCTGAGCTCCCCCGGTGAGTATAGCTGGCAAATTTTCTTTTCCCCCAGTTTCAAATTTATTCCTTCTCCAAGGCCAGGAGGATGGCTCTAGGCACTCAACAGGGCCTATCTCAAGCCCAAGGAAATCAGTCCCTGAAGCCAGCTTGGAAGCAGTACTTAGCTTTTGCCAAGAGTGCTGTTTTTCTCTGGTCAGGGGGTGTGAGCAGACTGTGCGGCTGTGTGCTTCACCCTGAGGAAACTGTGGCTGAACTCTAATACCAGCCCACCACCACCGCTCCCGGGAATGGTACCTGAGGGCTCCCCAGGATTCAGGTCCAGTAACTCTTCTCTGCTTCTGAACTGTCTCTTCCTCTCTTTGCCCATCAGTTCATTTTCTAAGCTTACCTTTGATGCTCAGGGCTCCTAGCTTGTCATAAATAGACTTGTTTCACTTTTTTTTTTGGTCTTTGCTGTAAAGAGGGCTCGCCGGAAGCATCTGTCTATTCCACTATCTTGGCTCAGCCTCTGACAAGAGCTCTTAGTTAACAAATATTCACGTGAACTTTAAGAAACCCTTGGCTTCAGAATACTCTTTTTAAACCTTCCCATGGCATTTAGATGGTGTAGTATAAACTTAAAAAATACTTATTGTTATTGAAATAGAAAATATGATGCCATAAATTTGAAGAGGAAGTTTACACTAATTAAAATCACATCCTGAAATTGCAATTTCCTTCCCCTCCCCCCCCCAAAATTCAGTAATTATGGGCACAAATGTCCTCTCTTGAGCCCCTATGGTGAGATTGTACTCATTCTTTTTCTATCCATTTATAAAAACCACCAAAAAATCCATTTATACCACTTATGAAATGTCTCCTATTTTATATTACCCCCGTTGTATCTTCAATGAGTTGGGAAGTGTTCACTCTGCCTCTAAATTTTGGATAATTTGGGTAGGTATTATTCCTTAAACATTTGGTAGAATTCACCAGTACAGTTATCTGAACCTGAAGCTTTGTTTTATTTTTTTGTTTACTTGTTTGTGTTCGGTTTTGTTCTTTTTTCTTCTGGATAGAAAGTTGCTAACTACAGATTAAATTTCTTTAATAGGTAAAGGACTATTCAGGTCACCTATTTCTTATTGTTGCTATGAATACCGTTAGTGATTGCATCACAAGCTTCATATTCCTCTAGTCTTAACTTGTGTTTAGAGCGAAGATTGTTTAGTCAAAAGGTTTTTCTCAGTGTGTACCTCAATAGCATCTTTATGTCTTCTCTTTGTGCCTCAGATATGGTCACTCTCTGTGCTGTCTGTGTTCCACTTCTGGAGGATGAAATAAGCACTCTCAACTACTTTGGCACTTAGCCTGTGAGATGCTGTGTTTCTTATATCCCTATTAAGTGAGATTTAGGCCTATGTCAAGGATCCCTGGATGCACAATGGTTAAGCCCTCGGCTGCTAATTGAAAGATCAGCAGTTTGAACATACCAGCAGCTCTGTGTAAGAAGAGACCTTGCTATCTGTTCCCATAAACATTATAAACTAGGAAACCCATTGTGACAGTTGTACTCTGTCCTATAGAATTGTTATGAATGGGAATCCACTCAATACCACACAACAAAAGGTCTGTATGCAAGCACTGGGAATTATAAAAAGAGTATGGTTTTAGAA
Source organism: Loxodonta africana (assembly GCF_030014295.1). NCBI lineage: Eukaryota > Metazoa > Chordata > Mammalia > Proboscidea > Elephantidae > Loxodonta > Loxodonta africana. The sequence continues at coordinate 84,735,750 of NC_087348.1, forward strand.
GTAGACTCAAATCCTAGCTCCTCTACTCACTAGCTCATCGAGTATGTTTATTAATTCTATTTTGTCATCTGAGCATCTGTGATAAATAATGTCAGCATGTATTGTGAAGATTAAGTTATGTACATCAGTAAACAGCTTGGAACCTGATAGATTATCAATAAGTGTTGATTCATTTCACTTATGTACCTTAATAAGTAAGGTAATTGGCTAAAATATTTTACCAATGGTGCTCAATTTTAGCTGCATATAAGAAACACCAAGGATACATTAAAGCATAGTCTTTCCTGTCTAACTTTTAACACTTAACATAACACCTTTAAAATTTACCCATGTGAAACTGCACAACATGAAAGAAAAATAGCAGATTTTAAAGACAATCAGAGAAAAGGTGTTACCTACAAATTAATGATATTTGATCAACAATAGACTTCTTTAAACCAATAATAGATTCCAGAAGACTATATACTAAGAAAACCTATTGACCTGACAACTGAATTGTGTAGCAAGAAAATGATTTATAAATAATGAAGGTGAAATAAACAAAACTTTTAAATGAACAAATTGCAGAGATTTTAGCACTAGGAGACTCTCACTAAAGAAATTGCTGAAATACATACTTGGGAAAGAAAGATATTTATTTAAGAAAGAATAACTGAGTCCAAAAGAAGGAAATTTCTGAATCTGCTGATAAATCTTAAATTGTCAACCAAAGGCCTGTGATTATACATGATGTTGGCTTTTTAATTTTTCCTTTTTTTAACCTAAGATGATTCCCACTCACCTCTCCTTCTTTTTCTGCAATTCATGTACTCGATGTATAATTCTTGATAATCACATTGCCTCAGAGTAGTGATTGTCATCCCATTGTATACCTTATTTGAAGAGGCTGATGGAATTTAATTGAGCAACAACTCTCAGAACATTTATCCAGAAGGATAATAAGAAATAGATAAAATTATGTTTGTGTGTCCTTTTGACATGTCTGTATTAATAATACTGTGTACATTTCTTATTTTAGATATTGAAAAAAATGCAATAATAATAGAAATATACAGTCAGAACAATTCAATTATCTAAATGTCATAGAAAATGCTACAGAAGAGCAGACTAAACACTCAATTAAGGAGAGAGCACAGAATCTGAATGTTCTTAAAGCTAAGGACTCTAGAAAGGGATAACGAAATTGTATTGTCAAGCTAAAAAAACTAAGACATTTTCCTTGAAACATGAAAAATAAATATGACACCTGTTAACTAGTCCCCACATTACATAACAGAATGGGTGGGTGATAAAGTAGAATTTCCTCAAAAAAAGAGAGGGTAGTAATAGATGAATAAAAAGGAAATTAAGAAGAATTTCTGAGTGTCATTAATATGGTCCAGGAAAAGAAAGGTGCAGACACAATTTCTTCAAGCTTCCTGCTCTTCTACAACCCTGATGTCCAGGTAGGCTATGTTCGGGCTAATGTTTTCAGTAATGATAGATTCTGGTATTTAGGTAAATTGGAATTTTTAAATACACTGCATGATAGTCACAGTAATTACATTCAAATGATTGTTTCTGAGCAGTCTAAAAGACTAATTTCACCATGCATTGGGGAATATTTCTGCTTCACATAGATAATCTATAAAAACCCACTGCTGTCAAGTCGATTCCAACTCATAGAGACCCTATAGGGCAGAATGGAACTGCCCCATAGAGTTTCCAAGGAGCACCAGGCAGATTTGAACTGCTGACCTTTTTTTTTTTTTTTTTTTTCGAGAAAACATTTTATTGAGGACTCTGTACATTTTCTCTTGTGTTCTGGCATTGTGTGTTGCACAGAAGTTTGAAACTGGCCTGAAGTCCCCTCAGTACTCACACATACCCTTTTTTTTTTAATTGACAGTAAAGGAAAACACACACACACAGAAGGAAGTAACCCTCCCCCCACCCCCCCCCCCCCGCCAAAATAAAGCATATCCATAATCCAAGTCACTGTTTTGGAACCATATTCATTCAGAGGTTATTTAAAATACTATCCTACTTATTCTTTACTCTTTTTTCCTATGTTTATACAACCATATCTGCATATTCACATATACAGTAGTACATTTTTAAAAAATCAGAGCTTGTTCTACATTTGATTATCAGTTCCTTTTTTTTTAAATAATTTTTATTGAGCTTTAAGTGAAAGTTTACAAATCAAGTCAGTCTCTCACATATAAACTTATATACACCTTACTACATACTCCCACTTACTCTCCCCCTAATGAGTCAGCCCACTCCCTCATTCCAGTCACTCCTTTAGTGACCATTTTGCCAGTTTCTAACCCTCTCTACCCTCCCATCTCCTCTCTAGCCAGGAGATGCTAACATGGTCTCAAGTGTCCACCTGATACAAGTAGCTCACTCTTCATCAACATCTCTCTCCAACCCATTGTCCAGTCCAATCCATGTCTGATGAGTTGTCTTCTGGAATGGTTCCTGTCCTGGGCCAACAGAAGGTTTGGAGACCATGACCGCCAGGATTCCTCTAGTCTCAGTCAGACCATTAAGTATGGTCTTTTTAAGAGAATTTGGGGTCTGCATCCCACTGATCTCCTGCTCCCTCAGGGGTTCTTTGTTGTGCTTCCTGTCAGGGCAGTCATCGGTTGTGGCCAGGCACCATCTAGTTCTTCTGGTCTCAGGATGATGTAAGTCTCTAGTTCATGTGGCCCTTTCTGTCTCTTGGGCTCATAATTACCTTGTGACCTTGGTGTTCTTTATTCTCCTTTGATTCAGGTATGTTGAGACCAATTGATGCATCTTAGATGGCCGCTTGTTAGCATTTAAGACCCCAGAAGCCACACTTCAAAGTGGGATGCAGAATATTTTCTTAATAGAATTTATTTTGCGAACTGACTTAGATTTCCCCTGAAGCCATAGTCCCTAAACCCTTACCCTTGCTCCGCTGACGCTCGAAGCATTCAGTTTATTCAGGAAACTTCTTTGCTTTTTTGGCCCAGTCTAGTTGTGCTGACCTTCCCTGTACTGAGTGTTGCCCTTCCCTTCACCTAAAGTAGTTCTTATGTACTATCTAATCAGTAAATAACCCTCCCCCCTCTCTTAACCACAAAAGAATGTTTTCTTCTCAGTTTAAACTATTTCTCAAGATCTTATAATAACGGTCTTATACAATATTTGTCCTTTTGTAAAAAAAAAAAAATTTTTTTTTTTTTTATGTGACTAGTTTCACTCGAACTGCTGACCTTTTGGTTAGCAGCTGTAGCACTTAACCACTATGCCACCAGGGTTTCCAGATAATGTATAGTTATATCTATTTACATATATAATATGTCCTTGCATAAGTTACTTCCCATAGAAAAAATCCGGATATTAAAGGAGGGGCTTGGTGGAAAACCACACACTCTAAGAAGGATAAGAAAAAAAGTTTTTCTTTAGATATTACTCACCAACAAAGAAGATTTAGTTCAGAGGTTTTGAAAAACTGAAAACTTTAAGGAACCTGTCCCGTATCTTCTTGGTCCTTACCCCATAGATAATGGGATTCACCATGGGTGGGATCAGAAGATAGATGTTGGCTACAAATATGTGCACATGGGGAGCCACATGGTGCCCAAACCTGTGGGTGAGAAAGGAAAAGAAAGCTGGAGTATAGGACACCATGATGACAAGGACATGGGAGCCACAGGTGCCCAAGGTCTTGAGTCGGGCATCCTTGGATGGGAGGTGAAAGACTGTGTGGAGTATGAGTATATAAGAACAAATGATCAATATGAAGTCCACCCCTCCAGTAAGGAAGGCAACAATTAAGCTGTAGGCTCTGTGGATTTTTGTCTCAGCACAGGCAATTTTGATGAGGGCCATGAACTCACAGTAGGTGTGAGAAATGATATTGGTTTTGCAATAAGGAAGCCACCGCAGCAGGAAAGGGTGAGGACTGAGAAGCACTGTGCCCCGGAGTACAATGGCTAGACCTATCTTCCGTATCACTGTGTGTGTCAGAATCATTGAATGTCTTAATGGGTGACAGATGGCTACATAGCGGTCAAAAGCCATGGCCAGAAAGAACCCAGATTCCATGGTGGAGCAAGAGTGAATCAGGAACACTTGAGTGAGACAGGCTTCAAAACGAATCTCTCCATCATCGAACCAGAAGACACTGAGAAGTTTTGGAATGGCTGTAGTGCACACAATAAGGTGAGCCACAGCCAGCATGCAAAGGAGGAGGTACATTGGCTCATAAAGAGTGTGGTCTGTCTTAATGACGAACAAAATGGAGAAGTTTCCCAGTAGGGCCAAAAGGTAGATTATACAGAAGGGAATGGAGATCCAGATGTGGGAAGCCTCCAAACCAGGAATGCCAATGAGAAGGAAAGTTGATGGATGGGCATCAGTCTTATTATATGCTGGCATATCAGGTGCCAGTGTTAGCTTTCTCTTCATTTAATTTCCTGTAAAATAAGCAAAATAATCATTTCTAAATTTTGAAATCTCTTATCAGTTAAATAATCCAAAATGCAGGGAATTACAGACAAGTAAATAATGACAATGCTTGCAAAAATTTAGATGAAAATTATGTCATTATCTGACAGGGTGCCAGCTATTATTTCAGCTTTACTGTCTCCAATAGGGCACCAGCTAAATCAGTATGCTGAGGGCATCTTCAGTGAGAACTACAAGGAATATTTTGTTCTCTTTAAATAGATCTACCGAGTTCTGTGAATTTCCTAATCTGTGGACAGAGTAGGTTTAGTAAATTTTATTCATCTATTTCCATAGATATTATTTCATTCATCTATATTTGTAATTTGCAATGTATTGATCTATAGAAATTAAATAGGTGAAATAGCTAAGTACCAACACTTAAAATTAAACAGCTGAAAATCTCAAATTCTTCTCAAAAGGAATGATGTCAGTTGTAAGTTTAAGATTATGTAACAGTGATGGGTTTGGCGTTATTGCTAGATGCCATCGAGTTGATTCTGACTCATATCAACTCTATGTACAACAGAACAAAACACTGCCCAGTTCTGCACCATCCTTATAATTGTTGCTATGTTTGAGCCCATTATTGTAGCCACTGTGTCAATCTTTCTTGTTGAAGGTCTTCCTCTTTTTCTCTGACCCTCTATTTTAGCAAGCATGATGTCCTTCTCCTGGGACTGGCCCCTTCTGATAACATGTCCAAAGTATGGGAGAAGAAGTCTCTCTATTCTTGCTTCTAAGGACTATTCTGGCTGTACTGCTTCCAAGACGGATTTGTTCATTTTCTGGAATTCCTGTGGCATACTCAATATTTCTCCCCAACATGGTAATTCAAAGGAAACAATACTTCTGTCTTTCGTGTTCATTCCCCAGCTTTCACATGTATAGAAATGATTGAAAACACCATGGCTTGGGTCAGGTGCACCTTAGTCTTTAATGTGACATCTTGGCTTTTTAACACATTAAAAAGAGCCTTCAGTACAATGTATTCTTGATAATATGCTACCTCCTGAAATGGTTGAACTTCAATCAATTCTTTTTGTACAGTGATTCTGTGCATTCCTTCCATCTTCTTTTGATGCTTCCTGTGTTGTTTAATATTTTCTCATAGAATCCTTCACAATTGCAACTCGAGGCTTAAATTTTTTTTTTCATTCTTTCAGCTTGAAAAATGTCAAGCATGTTCTTCCCTTTTGGTTTTCTAACTCCCAAGTCTTTGCACATTTCATTATAATACTTTGTCTTCTCAAGCCACCCTTTGCAATCTCCTGTTCAGCTCTTTCACTTCACCATTTCTTCCTTTTGTTTTTGCTACTGGACATTCAAAAGCAACTTGCAGAGTTTCTTCTGACATCAATTTTGGTCATTTCTTTCTTTCCTGCCTTTTTAATGACCTCTGGCTTTCTTCATGTATGATATCCATGATATCATTCCACAGCTCAACTGGTCTTCAGTCATTAGTGTTCGATGCATCAAATCTATTCTTGAGACGGTTTCTAAATTCAAGGGGGATATATATACTCATGGCTGTACTTTGGCTCTTGTGGACTTATTCTAATTTTCTTCCACCTCCACTTCAGCTGGCATAAGTGCAGTTGATGATATTTTCCACCATCGGCCCCTGGCCTTTTTCTGACTGATGATATTGAGATTTTCCATCATCTTTTTCCAGAGCTGTAGTTGATTTGATTCTCATGTATCCTAACCAGCCAGCTCCCTGTGTATACACACCATTTATGTTGTTGAAAAAAGGTATTTGCAATGAAGAAGTCATTGGTCTTGCAAAATTCTATCATGTGATCTCCAGCATCAGTTCTATCACCAAGGCCATATTTTCAACTACAGTCCTTCTTCTTTGTTTCCGGCTTTTACATTCCAGTCACCAGTAATTATCATTGCATCTTGATTTCATGTTTGATCAATTTCAGAATGCAGAAGTTGATAAAAATCTTCAATTTATTCATTTTTGGCCTTAGAGTTTGTTGTGTAAATTTGAATAATAGTTATATTACTGGTCATCCTTGTAGGTGTAAGGATATCATCCTATCTCTGACAGTGTTGTACTTCAGGATAGATCTTGAAGTGTTCTTTTTGACACTGAACATGTCTCCATTCCTTTTCAACTTGTCATTCCTGCCATAGTAGACCATACTAGTGTCTGAATCAAATGACCAACACCACTCCATTTCAGCTCACTAATGTCTATGATATTGATGTTTATGTGTTCTATTTCATTTTTGATGAATTCCAATTTTCCTAGGTTCATACTTTGCATTTTCCACATTCTGATTATTCATGTATGTTTACAGCTATTTCTTTTCATTTTGAGTCATGCAACACCAGCAAATGCAGGTCCCGAAAGCTTCACTCCATTTACACCATTAAGGTCAACTCTACTTTGAGGAGGGAGCTCTTCCCCAGTTGTATTTTGAGTGCCTTCCAAGGGGCTCATCTTCTGGCATCATATCATACAATGCTCCACTGCTATTCATAAGGTTTTCACTAGCCAATTTTTTTAGAAATAGACCACTAGGTCTCTTCTTTGGGTTTGGAGTACTAAGTAAGAAACAGTGCAATCTTAACAAAATGTAGAGTTAGATATTACGGCTGTTGATAGGTGCTGTTGAGTTAGTTCCAACTCATAGCAACCCTATATACAACACGATGAAACACCAGCCCTGTGCCATTCTCAGAATCATTGTTATAATCCATTGACACATTGAGGGTCTACCTATTTTCCACTGACCGTCTATTTTACCATGCATGATGTCTTTGTCCTGGGACCAGTCCCACCTGATAACATGACCAAAGCATGAGAGATGAAGTCTCACCATTCTCACTTATAAGGAGTATAAAAGGAGTATAGAGACTAGAATTCTAATTTTTCAGATTTGAGTCATAATACTTTTGGGCCAGGCCAGATTACAGATATGGTGTGATAGGATTACATCAAAATTTGTGAGAATAAGTAGATTGTGTGGAATTATCAGAAGGAGGTGAATTCAGGAAGATGGCAAGAGATAAGTGGAGCCTGATACCTTTGTGGCTAGACACAAACACCTCAGTGCACTGTTAAGGACTCTCTGCTGGCTATAGACTCTGTGTGCTCTGAGCTTAGCAATCAAGAACTGTAACAATATGATTATAAGCTATAGTCTTAATTTCTTTTGTTCCTATATATACATCAATATTGTCAGCAGGACAAGCCCAGGGACTGACTACAGAACGATCAGTTGCTCAATTTTGAGCTGAAGAAAATTAAAAGAAGTCCATGGGAATCAAAGCATGCCCTTGAGAATATCCTACATGAATTTAGAGACCATCACAAAAACAGATTTGCTGCATTTAACACTAATGAATGAGGACTGGATGAGTGTGGAGTGACATGAAGGATATAATTAGATGAAGAAAACAAAGGTCATTAAAAAGAAAGAAAATATCAAAATATATGACTAGAAGAGACTCTGAAAGTTGCTCTTAAAGGCAGAGTAGCTAAAGTGAATGGAAGAAATTATGACATAAAACAGGTGAATGAAAAATTGCAAAGTATGCCTCAAGAAGAAAAAGAAAACTATTAGAATGAAAAGTGCAGTGACCTGGAGTGAAAAAGTCAAAAGGGAAGAACATTCTCAAAAATTCTCAAGATGAAAGAACTGAAGAAAAAATTCAATCTTTGAGTTGCAATATTGAAGGATTCCATGGGCAAACAATTGAACAACACAGGAAGTATGACAAGAAGATGGAAGATTGGAAGTCCTAACCACAGCAATAAAGCAAGAAAAAGAAATAAAGGTCATCCACATTGGTAACAAAGAAGTAAAACGGTTCCTGTTTGTGGATGATATGATACTATACCAAAAAGATTCCACGGGAAAACTACCGGGATTAATAGAAAGATTCAACAGAGTAATAAGATACAAGATAAACATACAAAAATCAATTGTATTCCTATTCACCAATTAAGAGAATGACAAAAAGAAGTCAGGAAAACAATATCTTTTATAATATCCCTAAAAAAAATAAAATACTTAGGAATATATCTAGCCAGGAATGTTAAAGACTTATACAAAGAAAACTACAAAACACTACCACAAGAAACCAAAAGAGATTTACGTAAATGAAAAAAACATACCATTCTCATGGATAGGTAGCCTCAACATTGTGAAAAATGCCAATTCCACACAAAGCAATCTACAAATACAATGCAATCCCAATCCAAATACCAACAACATTCTTTAAAGAGATGGAAAAACTAATCAATAACTTTATATGGAAAAGGAAGAATCCCCAGATAAGTAAACCACTATTGAAGAAGAATAAAGTAGGAGAACTCCCACTACGGGACCTTAGAACCTACCATATAGCTATGGCAGTCAAAACAGCCTGGTACTGGTACAATGACACATGCATTGACCTATGGAACAGAATTGAGAAACCGGATATAAATTCATCCACCTATGGTCACCTGATCTTTGGCAAGGGCCCAAAATCCATCAAATAGCGGAAAAAAAAACACCTTTTTAACACATGGTACTGGCAAAACTGGATGTCCAGCTGCAAAAAAAAAATGAACTAGGACCTGTACCTCACACCATACACAAAAACTAATTCAAAATGGAGCAAAGACCTAAATGTAAAACCAAAAACTGTAAAAATCAGAGAAGAAAAAATAGGATCAATGCTAGAGGCCCTAAAACATGACATTAACAGGATACAAACCATAATTAACAACACAGAAACTCCAGAAGATAAGCTAGACAACTGGGATCTTCTAAAAATTAAACACTTACACTCATCAAAAGACTTCACCGAAAGAATAAAAAGAGAACCTACAGACTGGGAAAAAAATTTTTAGCTGTGACAAATCCGACAAAGGTATAATCTCTAAAATACACAGGAAAATCCAACACTTCTACAATGAAAAAGCAAATAATCCAAATAAAAAATTGGTAAAGGAAATGAACAGACACTTTACTAAAGAAGACATTCAAAAGGCCAAGAGACACATGAAGAAATGCTCATGATCACTAGCCATTCAAGAAATGCAAATCAAAACCACAATGAAATATCATCTCAACCCAGCATTACTGGCATGAATCAAAAAAACAGAAAATAACAAATGTTGGAGAGGCTGTGGGGGGATTGGAACTCTTACGCACTGCTGGTGGAAATGCAAAATGGTGCAATCATTCTGGAAAACGATGTGGTACTTCTTAGAAAGCTAGAGATAGCAATTCCATAAAAAAAACAAAAAAACATATGATCCAGCAATTCCACTCCTAGGGATATATCTTCGAGAAGTAAGAGTTGTCATACAAATAGACATATGCCAACCCGTGTTCATTACAGCATTATTCGCAATAGCAAAAAGATGGAAAAAACCTAGATATCCACCAACAGATGAACGGAAAAACATACTATGGTACATACACACAATGTAGTACTATGCAAAGGTAGAGAACAATGATGAATCCTTGAAACATCTCACAACAGGAAAGAATCTGGAGGGCATTATGCTGAGTGAAAAAAGTCAATCACAAGAGGACAAATATTCTATGAGACCACTACTATAAAAGTTCATGAAAAGGTTTAAACACAAAAAGAAACAATCTTTGATGGTTACAAGGGAGAGGAGGGGTGGGGATGGAAAAACACTAGACAATAGATAAGTGGCAACTTTGGTGAAGGGTAAGACAGTACACAATACTGAGAAGCCAGCACAACTTGTCCAAGCCAGGATCACAGAAGCTCCATACAAGTCCACACTCTCTGAGGGATTGAATTACTAGGCTGAGAGCTATAGGGAACATGGTCTCGGAGAACATTTAGCTCAACTGGCATAACATAGTTTATAAAGAAAATGTTCTACTTTGGTGAGTAGCCACTAGGGTCTTAAAAGCTTATGAGTGGCCATCTAAGATACTCCACTGATTTCACCCTGTTGGGAGCAAGGGAGTATGAAGAAAACCAAAGATACAAGGGAAAGATTAGTCCAAAGGACTGATGGACCACAACTACCACAGTCACCACCGGACTAAGTCCAGGACAACTAGTTGGTGCCCAGCTACCACCATTGACTGCTCTGATAGGGATCACTATATAAGGTCCCAGAAAGAGCTGGAGAAAAATGTAGAACAAAATTCTAACTCACAAAAATATGCTAGACTTATTGGCCTGACAGAGACTAGAGAAACCCCAAAAGTATGACCCCCAGACACCCTTTTAGCTCAGTAATGAAGTCACTCCCGAGGTTTACCTTTCAGCCAAAGATTAGACAGGCCCATAAAACAAAACAAGACTAAAGAGGCACATCTGCCCACGGGAAAGGATTAGAAGGCAGGAAGGGACAGGAAAGCTGGTATTAGGGAACCCAAGGTTGAGAAGGGGCATGTTGACATGTCGTGAGGTTGATAAACAATGTCACAAAACAGTACGTGTACTAATTGTTCAATGAGAAGCTAGCTTCTTCTGTAAATCTTAGTCTAAAGTACAATAATATATATATATATATAAACAGGTGAATAAAAAAAGGTAGAAATTTTTTTTAAAAAATGGAAGAAATACACAGAGTCATTGTACCAAAAATAATTAATTGTTCGATGTTCAGCCATTTCAAGAGATAGCATATGGTCAAGAACTGATGATATTGAAGGAAAAAGTCCAAGCTGCACTGAAGGTATTGGCAAAAAAACAATAATCCAGGAATTGACAGAATGTCATTTGAGATGTTTCAACAAACAGATGCAATGTTAGAAGTGCTTACTTTTGTATGCCAAGAAAGTTGGAAGACAGCCAACTGACTGGAAGAGATCAGTGTTTGTGCCCATTCCAAAGAAAGGTGATCCAACAGAATGCAGAAATGATCAAACAATATCATTAATATACAATAATATTTTGGTGAAGATTAAAAAAAAAAAAAAAAAAAAACAGTTGCAGCAGTACCTCAACAGGAAACTGCTAGAAATCCAAGCAAGATTCAGAAAAGGATGTGGAATGAGTTAGTTATACTATTGCTGATGTCAGAATTATCTTGCCTGAAAGCAAAGAGTATGAGAAAGATGTTTACTTGTGTTTCATTAACTATGCAAAGGAATTTGACTTTGTGGATCATAAATTATGGATAACATTGAGAAAATGGAAATTCCAGAACACACAATTGTGGGACCCGTACATAGATCAAGAGCGGTGATTCGAATAGAACAAGTTCATACTGTGTGATTATAATCAGGTAAGTTGTGCCTCAGGGTTGTATTCAACCTTCGTGTTGACCAAGAACCCAAGAAGCCAGACTATATGAAAAAGAACATGGTATATGGATTGGAGGAAGACTCATTAACAAACTGGGATATGCACATTGCACAACCTTCCTTGCTGAAAACAAACAGGACTTGAAGCACTTACTGATGAAGCTCAAAGACCACAGCCTTTTGTATAGATTACACCACAATACAAAGAAAACAAAAATCCTCACAACTGAACCAATCAGCAATATCATCATAAATTGGGAAAAGACTGAAGTTATCAAGGATTTCTTTTTACTTTGATCCAGAATCGTTGCCCATGGAAACAGCAGTCAAGAAATTAAATGACTTATTGCATTGGGCATATCTGCAGCAATAGACCTCTTTAATTTCTTCGAAAGTAAAGATGTCACCTTGAAGATTAAAGTGCACCAGACCCAAGCCATGGTATTTCCAATTGCCTCATACTGTCCATGCAAAAGCTGAACAATGAATAAAGAAGATCAAAGAAGAATTGCTGGCTTTAAATTATGTTGTGGCTAAGATTATGGAATATGCCATGGACTGTCAGAAGAAGAAAGGAAGTTGTCTTAGATTAAGTACAGCCAGAATGGCCCTTAGAAGCAAGGATGGTGAGACTTGGTCTCATGTGCGTTGGATATGTTATCAGAAGGGACCAATCCCTGGAGAAGGACATCTTGTTTGGTAAAGTAGAGCATCAGTGAAAAAGAGGAAGACCCTCAATGAGATGTATTGACACAGAGGCTTCAACAATGGGCTCAAAATTAACAATGACTGTGAGGATAGTGCAGGACCGGAAAGTTTTCCCTTATGTTTTACATGGGATCACTATAAGGCGGAAACAACTTGAAGGCACCTAACAACAACAGCAATAGGCAATTTAGGTACCCCTGTTTGCACAATGGTTGAGCACTTGACTGCTAACTAAAAGGTTGGTAGTTAAAACCCATCAGTGGCTCCCAGGGAGAAAAGACTTGGCAATCTGTTCTCAAAAAGATTACAGCCTAGGAAACCCTATGGGGCTGTTCTACTCTGGCCTGTAAGATAGCTGTGAGTCTAAATCAACTCAACAGGAGGCAGTTTATTGTATTCAAATTTTGATTCATGATTTTTTCTTTGCTCAGCGTGTTCTCCCTGCACTGACTCATCCCCAATCCTTCCCATACAGCAGTATGCTGATTAAATTTATTTTATTTTTTTAAACTATTAGAATGACACTTTTAAAATCCTGATACCTTGAGAAATTTTTTTTTTCTTTTTAGAAACACATTGGATACCTTTTCTGAGATACTGTATTTATTCTGCCTCTTATAAACCCGAAAAACAAAACCCACTGCCGCCGAGCCGATTCTGATCATAGCAACCATATAGGACGGAGTAGAACTGCCCCTTAGAGTTTCCGAGTAGAGCCTGGCGGATTTGAGCTGCCGACCTTTTGGTTAGCAGCCATAGCACTTAACCACTATGCCACCAGAGTTTCTCTGTCTCTTATTAAAAAAAAAAAAAAAAGTCTCTTATAGATATGTGTAAATATGAATTCTTTGTGATCAAGGAAAAACCAAAAACCAAAAAACCAAACCCACTGCTGTGGAGTCCATTCTGGCTCATAGTGACCACGTAGGACAAAGTAGAACTCCCTCATAAAAAAATCCCTCATAGGGCTTCCAAATCTGTAAATCTCCGCAGAAACAGACTACTACATCTTTTTTCCACGGAGCGGCTGATGGGCTTGACCACCAACCTTTTGGTTAGCAGACAAGCCAGGGTTCCAGGTGATCAAGGGAAATGCCCTTTAAATCAGTGTCCATTGAAATATATGTAGCTGACTGGACTGTAATATTGGATTATAGTAAAAAAGCCGTTTTGCCTCTTTATCTGCCTTTGAAGTTCCGTACCCAAAGTTTCAGCTCACTTTGGCTATTTGAATTTCAGGGTCCCTAGGGAGAGAATTTTTTTTTTTTTTTTTAGGGAGAGATATTCTATTTTGGGCATGAAAGTAGCTGGATGTACTCGTCAAGGAAGCTTTGGGAGGTCTAGGGAATGACAGTTCTGAATCATGGTACAAACTGAGACAGAACGAGAATACAGTGAACCGAAAGTATTAGGAAGTTATGTAATAGCTTAGTGGCTAACATTTCTAAGCACTTCCTGTGAGTCTGTTGCTTTTCTGAGAGCAGTTAGTCTATGGAGTCATTTAAGTTTTATCCCTATTTTAAGATAAGGAGAGTTTAAGTAACTTTTATAAGGTAAAACAACTGGTAAGTGGTAGACTTCGATTCTAGTTCAGACACTCTGATTTCATAGCCCTTATTCTTAACTGTTATGGTAAACTGCCCTAACAGTGTGGCAGTCTAGTAAAAAAAACACTTGTGTAAATGAGAGGATAAATTTCCCTAATGGTGTGGTAAGCCATCTGCACTTGCATTTGTAAGGGAGAGTATGGAGATCAAACTGTATATAACACTAGAGCACACCATCAGCATTGTTTTGTTAATAAATGCTGGTAAAAAGGAGCCCACAACCCCACATAAAAAAATATATATATATATATTTTTTACACACTCTATTTTAGGTTTCCATGCAGGAACTGGTCCAAATCTAAGCCTTTCTATTCCTAATTAACTCTTTGGCTTATTCCTAATCAACAGATGAGTTTATACCTCACAGGAATAATTAACGTCACCAGACAAAAATCTTTCTCATTCTGATCATACTCTACTGTCATGTTTATGTATATACTCACGAGCTAGGCTTTACATGCCTTCCCTGTTTTCATCTCAAAATTAAGCCTTTTATCCATATATGTGGTTTCATCAAAATTCTCATCTTTTTGTTCTGCTTTAACATTCACCCTTTCCATTTGTTATATCCCTTAACTTAATAAGTTTCATTATGCCTCAGACAATTTAAATAAATTTACCCAATAGAAAATAAATGAATGGATTACAGTCATGCACCGCATAATGTCTGTTTATACAATGTCCAACCACATATATGTCCATGGTCCAAGAAGTTTATGATAGAGTTCAGAAATCCCAGGGGAGAATGGGATGTAGCAGACACAGAGAATGTAACAGATTCCCTCAGCAACAAGTGTTCAAGCAGTCTTCAGATTATAAACAAGTTCTTTCCCTAAATCTGTCTTTAAGTAGAATTTGTATATAAGTTGGAATAGTTATGTAAGGTTCGTATCTGGTGTCAGTCAAATGTTTGTCTTAGTCTGTAGTATACACTGTACCTTTCTATGGTGCCCTAGTGGCGCAGTCTTTAAGATCTTGGCCACTAACCAAAGAGTCAGCAGTTCAAACCCAACAGCCACTGTCTGGAAACCATATGGAGCAGTTCTACTTTGTCCTATAGCATTGCTATGAGTAGGAATTGACTCCATGGCAACAGGTCTGGTTTATTAATGGATGTATTTTTATGCATAAACTCATTGAAGAAATACTTCTAGCTATACTAAAACATCTTTAACATAATAATACAGTAACAATGATAACGGCATTTTGATGGAGTTGAAAAGTAGTGTCCCTTTGTTATTATGAACCATTATATCTTGAATTTTCAATATAATAGGCTTTAATGGGGGTTAATTAATAACTACGATTTGTATGTATATTGGACTTCATAACCTAGGGACTGCCTGTGATATAGTGTTCACACAACATCTAAATCACAGAACTTCCTATTTCCCTGAATATATCCTGGACATTAAGGGATACATGAATGTATGTAGAGAGAAAATTCACAGAGAAGTGAATGCAACTGTCCAGTTAGATTAAAATTGACTTTAGGCTCACAGGTAATCAGAAAATCGAAAATTAAAACTAAAATAATACAAAATACATACTAACTGTTTAGCCAACAGAATATCAAGATCAATGATAACAAGTGTTAGTAAGGTTTGGAATAAGTGCCAAGTCTTATGCATGAATGATAGGATTATGAATTGGCCCAACTTTTAAAGGAAGATTGTGTAGTAACCAATGTTATTAAAAAATATTTTTGAAGAGCAATTAACTAGTTGCCACCCTAAAAATAATTTTCACAAATACATATGGAAGTATGTACAGTGATTTTAATTGCAAAATTGCCTGTAGTAGAAGAAAAATTGAAGCATTCAAAATGTTTCTCAAAAAAGAAATAGTTAAAAAAAAATCTGTGGTATGTTCTTACGTGGACTACTTAGCAGCACTTAAAATAAGTAAAGTAAACACATATAAACTGATATGCAAAACATCCAAATTAAATATATATATATAAAAAAATAAATTTACCTATCAATATTAAAATATGCACGTATGATTATATAAATATCCACTATAAACACATTTACGTTACGAATTCTATAAACACAAAAAATAATGTAAAAAGTTACACAGCCACCACGGAGGAGACTAAAATAGGTAATGGACAGGAAGGCACATAACAGGGTGTGGTTTAGCTTTATCACTTCAATAATAATTTTTGAATACTGAAGATGTATTTAATGTATTTATTACCTAGATAGTCCATGGTAAGTATATAACTGATGCAGAAAAATTGTAATGGCATTCATCAGCAAAAATATAAACCAAGAAATAACAAATGTGTTCTTCCAAGTCTTATAAAACATGAAAGGAACAGGTATAGCACCTTCAAATATCTTTTTCCATATCTCTGCATGAAGAAATGTTAAACTGCTTAATCTATGAAAGTAGTGATCTTGTCTTATCATTCTGTATGGCACCACTTTACACATAAATATCCTCCGTAGATTCTTGCTAAGAATTGAAGATTCTAGTCACATATCAGCTTCTTTCAAATTATTTTTCCAGCAAACTGAAGCATCACTGACACCCCTCTACAGTGTCGCTATGGTATGAACATAAGGATATATTTATCCTCTATCTTTTGTCATATTGTATGTTTTTGCATATCTTTCTCCTTTATTATATTGCAAATCCTACTGGGCGGGTACGTTTGCCTGTTGTTCCAGTGGATAAATTAAGAAAGAGAAGAAAAAAAATGAAGATAAGGAAGTGCTATTATTTTTCTAGTAAATAACATGAATATAAATTTAAGACAACCAATGAAATCACTGTAACTTAATTACAACCCACTCTAATTCCCCAAGAATTAGAAATATTAAAAATTTCCTTATTATATTTTAAATTTCCATATATACTCAAGGATCAGTGGCCAACACAGGTGAACTCTGTCACCATTCTGCCCCTTATGTGACTATGGGAAAAAGCAGGAGAGGGAATGGGGAGGAAGAAACATATCTCCTTTGGGGGAAAACAAAATAAATAGCGTATAAGTTGTTGAGCTGCATCATACATTCCCAATCTATCAGCTTACAAAAATAAAATAAATCAACATGAATTAAGCATCCATTAGGTACTTTATTAGTTGCGTTGCCGGTGTTATCTCATTTAATCTTTAAGGAAGTTTTGGGGTAGATAATCATTCCTTTAAAACAGATAAGAAAGCAAGATAAGAATGCTCAATTCCTTCCCCCAAAAAACTTTACTATGAATATATGGAGATGGAATTAAAAGACAAGTCTAATTTCAATATCTGTAATCATTACCCATTAGGAGATGTGTAACCCAAAGGGTTTTGTAAATATAAAATTAGATAATGCAATTAATACTGCTTTTAGCAGCATGAAACATTGCTCAAATATCTGCGGTTTCTAAGATTCACCTATAATACAGGGTGATGCACCTATCCTCTCATCATTTCCTTCAACAGCTTTCTTCTGCTGTACTGAGCTGAACAGAGAAGCTTATACATAAATTTCTAGTCAAGGAAATTGCAGCTCAGTCTGAACCCTTATCATAATAGACATGCCTGCTGCCTTAATATAGAGGTAGTCCTTTCAAGATCTACATATCAAGATCCTCAGAAACTTCCACAAACTTCTTATTTTCTGAGTCTGTCTACTCTGACTAGAGCACTGGAACTTTCCTTCCTGACCATTGTCAATCTAGACCATAACACAAATGAGAGAGATCATGCATTGCCTTACCTCACCAGAGTTTCTGTGGGAGTCAGGATGAGCACCCACACTGCCTGAGGGCAGCTACAGCTCTCTTATCACTTACAGCTTTTCCAAATGAGCTCAGTTATAGTCATGCTTCCAGATGCTCGTCTCCCCTGGGCATGGAGCAGAGTTTGCTTCCCCATGATGTCAGGGAAGGAAACTATTGGGAGTTGCAAATTTGAGTTCAGAACTAAGCTTCTAAACCCTTAGAGCTGACTTCTCAACAACAGGAATATCCAGGAAGGGTGATGGGAAGGAGAAAGAGGGTTGAGACTTCCTTAATCATCTCAGGGATCTGCCCTCAGCAGAACTGCTTGAGTCTTAGACCACTCATTTTTTAAAATATTATATGTAATTATGGAAAAAAAAATTCTTTATACTCACTTGGTTTTAAATAAAACAGGAAAAAACTTCTGCCCAACGTAATCCCATAAACAAAAGCACCATGCCATTCCTCCACAGCAAAGACTCAGAAAACTAAGCAAAACAAAGAGAAATGCCAGTCTGGGAACACAACGTGCCATACAAAGAGATAAAGAACTCAGTCAAGCAACAAAAGGAATAAAAAACTGACAGAAGAGAGGCCGAGAAGAGCTATATGTAAAAAAATGGAAGCCCCATATTAGCTAATGCAGCACAGATTTGCCATCTTGGACTCCTGTTGGAGATCAGCAGACAGGGAGCACAGGAAAGCAGTTTTATGGAGCTCCTAGCAGGAGACAAAGCACTGGCTAACCAGCAATACATGATTCCCCATCCCCCATCCTCTCCCTGCTGCTCTACCTCCCTGCTTCCTGGCTGTCAGCACTGGTTCGGGGGGCCAGGAAGTGTAGCATCTATGCCACTTGCATTTGCCCAACCCACATTGGAGAGGAAGGCAAGGCAATACCAAGTAATATCAGGCTGGTTCAAACCTAGGAAGATAAGGGTAAATTTCAAGGTAACCACAAAAAGAGTTAACAAACCTACTCATCAAAATAAAGAAGAAAAACATAAAGTCTCAATAAAAACAAAATCTACAGAAACAAAAGTAATGGAAAAGAAATCCACATACAAAAGGAACTCAGCACAGGAGAGTAAGAGGAACAAAGAAAACATCAGCACCACAAAAAAAAAAAAAAAAAGCACAACACAATGACAGCAATAAACTTACACCTATCAGTAATTATACTGGATATAAATGGCCTAAACACACCCATGAAGAGATGGAGAGTGACAGAAAGGATAAAAAACAGGATCCATCAATATGCTATGTACAAGAGACACAACTTAGAAACAAAGACAGATTTATTAAAAATCAAAGGATGGAAAAAAATATATCAAGCAAATAACTACCAAAAAAGAGCAAGACTGCCAATACTAATCTCAGATAAAATAGACTTTAAAAATAAAACCCACCATAAAAGACAAAGAAGGGCACCATATAATGATTAAAGGGATGATCCATCATAAAGACTTAACCATAATAAACATCTATGCACCCAATGACAGGGCTCCAAAATACATTAAAAAAAAAAAAAAAAAAAACTCTAGCGGCCCTGAAAAGAGAAACTGATAGTTCTGCAGTAATAGTAGGAGACATCAACGCACCACTGTAAGTCAAGGACAGAACATCTAGAAAGAAATTCAACAAAGATACAGGAGAGCTAAAGGGCAATATCAGCCAACTGGACCTCATAGACACATATAGAATACTCCACCCGACAGTTGCAAAGTACATATTCTTTTCCAAAGAACACGGAATGTTCTCCAGAAAAGACCACATCTTAGGCCACAGAGCAACCCTCAACAAAATCCAAAACATTGAAATAATGGAAATTATCTTCTCTGACCACAATGTCATCAAAGTAGAAATTAACAACAGGAAGAAAAAGGAAACAAAATCAATTATTTGGAAACTGAATAACACCCTGCTTAAAAACCACTGGGTAATAGAAGCAATCAGAGATGGAATAAAAAAAAAAAAAAAAAAAAAAACTCTTAGACTCAAACAAGAATGAAAATGCACCACACCAAAACATTTGGAACACAGCAAAGGCTGTGTTCAGAGGTCAATTTATAGCAATAGATGCATACATCAAAAAAGAAGAAAGGGACAAAATCAAAATGGTAGCTACACAACTTGAACAAATAGAAAGAGAATAGCAAAAGAAGCCCACAGCCATGAGAAGAAAGGAAACAAGAAAGATCAAAGCAGAAATAAATGAGACTAGAATAGCAATAGAAAGAATCAACAAAACCAAAAGTTGGTTCTTTGAAATGATCAACAAAATCGACAAACCACTGGCCAAACTAACAAAACGAAAACAGGAGAGAATGCAAATAACCCAATTAAGAAATGAAATGGGGGACATTACAAAAGACCCAACTGAAATAAAAAGGATCATAACAGAGTATTATTAATAACTATACTCCAACAAAGTTGAAAACCTAGAGGAAATGGACAAATTTCTAGAAACATACTACCTACCCAAACTAATGCAAAATGATATTGAAAATCTGAACAGCCCATAAAAAGAGAAAAGATTGAAAAGGTAATTCAAAAAAAGAAAAAAAAAAAAAAACTCTCAACAATAACAACAAAAAAGCCCTGGCGCAGATAGCTTTCTTGGAGAATTCTACCAAACATTCAGAGAAGAGCCTACTACACCCGTACTACTCAAACTATTTCAAAACTTAAAAAAGGAAGTGATACATCTGAATTCATTCTATGAAGCCAGCATAATGCTGATTCCAAGACCAGACAAAGACACCACAAAAAAATAATTTAGAGACCAGTATCTCTCATGAATAAAGATGCAAAAATTCTCAACAAAACTCTAGACAATAGAATTAAGCATCATACCAATAATAATAATAATAATAATAATAATAATAATAATAATACACCATGACCGAATAGGATTCATATCAGGTATGCAAGGATGGGTCAACATTAGAAAATCAATCAACTTAATCCACCACATAAATAAAAAGAAAGAAAAGAATCACATGATCATCTCAATTGACATAGAAAAGGCATTCAACAAAGTCCAACACACATTCCTGATAAAAACACAATAATCTAGGTATAGAAGGGAAATGTCTCAACATAATAAAGGGCATCTATGCAAAACCAACAGCCAGCATCATTCTTAACAGAGAGAGGCTGAAAACATTTCCCTTGAGAACAGGAACAAGACACCAGTCCTATTTAACATTGTGCTGGAAGTCCTAGCTAGAGCAGTAAGTGAAAAAAAGAAATAAAGGGCATCCAAATTGGTAATGAAGAAGTTAAACTGTCCCTATTTGTGGATGATATGATATTATACATAGAAAACCCAAAAGACTTCACAAGAAAGCTACTGGAACTAATAGAAATATTCAGCAGTTTAGCAGGATACAAAGTAAACATACAATAATCAATTGGATTCCTTTACACCAATAAAGAGAACAATGAAAAGGAAATCAGGAAGACAACACCATTTACAATAGCCCCTAAGAAATAAAATATTTAGGAATAAATCTAACCAGGGTTGTTAAAGACCTATACAAAGAAAACTACAAAACACTAATGGAAGAAACCAAGAGATCTACATAAATGGAAAAGCATACCATGCTCATGGTTAGGTAGACTCAACACTGTGAAAATGACAATTCAACCCAAAGTGATTTACAAATACAATGCAATCCTGATCGAAACACCATCAACAGTCTTTGAAGAGATGGAAAAACTTATCATTGACTTTATATGGAAAGGAAGAGGCCCCGAATAAGAAAAGCACTATTGAAGAGGAAGAATAAAGTAGAAAGACTCACACTACCTGACCTCCCACACCCACTGCCGTCGAGTCGATTTGGACTCATAGTGACCCTATAGGACAGAGTAGAACTGTCCCATAGAGTTTTCAAGGAGCACCTGGTGGATTCAAAATGCTGACCTTTTGGTTAGCAGACATACCTCTTAACCTCTACGCCACCAGTGTTGCCCACCTGACATCAGAGCCTGCCACACAGCTGCTACTGGTACAAGGACAGATACGCTAACCAATGGAGCAGAATTGAGAACCCAGATATAAATCCATCCACTTATGGTCACCTAATCTTCGATGAGGCCCTAAAGTCCATCAAATGGGTAAAAGACAGTCTTTTTAACAAATGGTGCTGGCAAAACTGGATGTCCATGTGCAAAAAATGAAACAAGATCCATACCTCATATCATATACAAAAACTAATTTGAAATGGATCAAAGTCCTAAATATAAAGCCAAAAACTATGAAGTTCATAGAAGAAAAAGATAAAATTGACGCTAGAGGCCCTAATACACGGCAGTAGCAGGATACAAACCACAACCAATAACACATAAACTCCAGAAGGTAAGCTAGATAACAGGGATCTTCTAAAAATTAAACACTATGCTCATCAAAAGACTTCACCATTATAAAGAATATGTTTTACATTCTACCTTGGTGAGTAGCATCTGGGGTTTTAAAAGCCTGTAAGCAGCCATCTAGAATATTCCACTGATCTCACCCCTTCAGGAGCAGGGAAGAATTAAAAAAGCTAAAGATACAAGGGAAAGATTTAGCTGCTTCTTGGAAACCCTACAGGGCAGTTCTACTCTGTCCTATAGTGTCACAATGAGTCAGAATCAACTCGGGGGCAACGGGTTTGGGTTTTTTTTTTGGTTTGGTTATATACATATGATGTATATATACATACATATTTATACACACAGATATATATATACATACATAAATATATGCATATATATTCTAGTATACAATTGATGCCTACTTGGAGGAATAGACAACTTTATACACCAGAATATATATATATATATAATATACATATATATATACATATAAAAGAAAAAAACCAAACCCTTTGGTGTTAGAGTTGATTCTGACTCATACCAACCATATAGGAGAGAGTAGAACTGCCAAATAGAGTTTCCAAGGAGCAGCTGGTGGATTGTAACTGCCAAACTTTTGGTTAGCAGCCATAGTTCTTAACCACTGCACTACCAGGGCTCTCTCTCCCTCTCTTTCTCTCTCTATATGTATATATAAATAAACATAAATATATAAATAACATACATATATATAATATATAATTGTCTATTCTCCCAACTAAGCATCAAATGAATACAGCCAGGATAAGAAGTTGATATCCTAGCTAGTTTTCAGACTTACAGTACAAAAAAAGACCTGGAGTACATCCCACCCGAATTTGGAGACTATCTGAAGAAGAGACTTGATGCATTGAACACTAATGACCAAAGATCAGGCGAGTTCTGGGATGACATCAAAGACAACATATATGAAGAAAGCAAAGGTCATAAAAAAGATGGGAAAGAAAGACCAAGATGCATGTCAGAAGAGACTCTGAAACTTGCTTTTGAAGGTTGTTGTTGTTGTTAGGTGCCCTCAAGCAGGTTCCGACTCGCAGCGACCCTATGCAAAACAGAATAAAACACTGCCCGGCCTTGAGCCAACCTTACAATTGTTGTTATACTTGAGCTCATTGTTGCAGCCACTGTGCCAGTCCAACTCATTGAGGGTTTTCCTCTTTTCCGCTCACCATGTATCCTGCCAAGCATGATGTACTTCTCCAGGGACTGATCCCTCCTGACAACATGTCCAAAGTATGTAAGATGCATTCTCCCCATCCTTGCCTCTAAGAAGAATTCTGGCTGCACTTCTTCCAAGAAGATTTGTTCATTCTTTTGGCAGTCCATGATATATTCAATATTATTCGCCAACACCACAATTCAAAGGCGTCAACTCTTCTTTGGTCTTCCTTATTCATTGTCCAGCTTTCACATGCATATGATGTGATTGAAAATACCATGGCTTGGGTCAGGTGAACCTTAGTCTTCAAGGTGACATCTTTGCTCTTCAACACTTTGAAGAGGTCCTTTGCAGCAGATTTGCCCAGTGCAATGCATCTTTTGATTTCTCGACTGCTGCTTCCATGGCTGTTGATTGTGGATCCAAGTAAAATGAAATCTTTGACAACTTCAATCTCTTCTCCATTTATCACGATGTTGTTCATTGGTCCCGTTGTGAGGATGTGTGTTTTCTTTATGTTGAGGTGTAATCCATACTGAAGGCTGTACTCTTTGATCTTCATTAGTAAGTGCTTCAAGTCCTCTTCACTTTCAGCAAGCAAGGTTGTGTCATCTGCATAAGGCAGGTTGTTAATGAGTCTTCCTCCAATCCTAATACCCCATTCTTCTTCACATAGTCCAGCTTCTTGGATTATTTTTTCAGCATACACATTAAATAGGTGTGGTGAAAGAATAAAACCCTGACGCACACCTTTCCTGACTTTAAACCAATCAGTATCACCTTGTTCTGTCCAAACAACTGTCTCTTGATTTATGTAAAGGTTCCTCATGAGCACAATTAAGTGTTCTGGAATTCCCATTCTTCGCAGTGTTAGCCATAGTTTGTTATGATCCACACAGTTGAATGCCTTTGCATGGTCAATAAAACATAGGTAAACATCCTTCTGGTATTCTCTGCTTTCAGCCAGGATCGATCTGACATCAGCAATGATATCCCTGGTTCCACGTTCTCTTCTGAATTCAGCCTGAATTTCTGGCAGTTCCCTGTCGATATAGTGCTGCACCCATTTTTGAATGATCTTCAGCAAAATTTTGCTTGCATGTGATATTAATGATATTGTTCTATAATTTCCACATCCAGTTGGATCACCTTTCTTGGGAATAGGCATAAATATGGATCTCTTCCAGTCAGTTGGCAAGGAAGCTGTCTTCCATATTTCTTGGCATAGACAAGTGAGCACCTCCAGTGCTGTGTCTGTTTGTTGAAACATCTCAATTGATATTCCATCAGTTCCTGGAGCCTTGTTTTTTGCCAGTGCCTTCAGAGCAGCTTGGACTTCTTGCTTCAGTACCAGAGGTTCCTGATCATATGCCACCTCTTGAAATGGTTGAATATCAACTAATTCTTTTTGGTATAATGACTCTGTGTATTCCTTCCATCTTCTTTTGATGCTTCCTGCATTGTTTAATATTTTCTCCATAGAATCCTTCACTATTGCAACTCGAGGCTTGAATTTTTTATTCAGTTCTTTCAGCTTGAGAAACACCGAGCGTGTTCTTCCCTTTTGGTTTCCCATCTCCAGCTCTTTGCACATGTCATTATAATACTTTACTTTGTCTTCTCGAGAGGCCCTTTGAAATCTTCTGTTCAGTTCTTTTACTTCATCAGTTCTTCCTTTTGCTTTAGCTGCTCCACACTCGAGAGCAAGTTTCAGAGTCTCCTCTGACATCCATCTTGGTCTTTTCTTTCTTTCCTGTCTTTTCAGTGACCTCTTGCTTTCTTCATGGATGATGTCCTTGATGTCATTCCACAACTTGTCTCATCTTCAGTTACTAATGTTCAATGCAACAAATCTATTCTTGAGATGGTCTCTAAATTCAGGTGGGATATACTCAAGGTCATATTTTGGCTCTTGTGGACTTGCTCTGATTTCCATCAGTTTTAGCTTGAACTTGCATATGAGCAATTGATGGCCTGTTCCACAGTCGGCCCCTGGCCTTGTTCTGACTGATGTTACTGAGCTTTCCCATCATCTCTTTCCACAGACTTAGTCAATTTGATTTCTGTGTGTTCCATCTGGTGAGGTCCATGTGTATAGTCACCGTTTACATTGGTGAAAGAAGGTATTTGCAACGAAGAAGTCATTGGCCTTGCAAAATTCTGTCATTCAATCTTCAGCATTGTTTCTATCACCAAGGCCATATTTTCCAACTACTGGTCCTTCTTCTTTGTTTCCAACTTTTACATTCCAATTGCCAGTAATTATCAATGCATCTTGATTGCATGTTCGATCAATTTCAGACTGCAGCAGCTGATAAAAACTTCTATTTCTTCATCTTTGGCCCTAGTGCTTGGTGCATAAATTTGAATAATAGTCGCATTAACTGGTCTTCCTTGTAGGCGTATGGATATTATCCTATCACTGACAGCGTTGTACTTCAGGATAGATCTTGAAATGTTCTTTTTGACGATTAATGCAACACCATTCCTCTTTGAGTTGTCATTCCCAGCATGGTAGACTATATAATTGTCTGATTCAAAATGGCCAATACCAGTCCATTTCAGTTCACTAATGCCTAGGATATTGATGTTTATGCGCTCCATTTCATTTTTTGACGATTTCCAATTTTCCTAGTTTCATACTTCGTACATTCCAGGTTCCGATTATTAATGGATGTCTGTAGCTGTTTCTTCTCATTTTGAGTCGTGCCACATCAGCAAATGAAGGTCCCCAAAGCTTTACTCCATCTATGTCATTAAGGTCGACTCTACTTTGAGGAGGCAGCTCTTCCCCAGTCATCTTTTGAGTGCCTTCCAACCTGGGGCCTCATCTTCCAGCACTATATCAGACAATGTTCTGCTACTATTCATAAGGTTTTCACTGGCTAATGCTTTTCAGAAGTAGACTGCCGGGTCCTTCTTCCTAGTCTGTCTTAGTCTGGAAGCTCAGCTGAAACCTGTCTTCCAGGGGTGACCCTGCTGGTATCTGAATACCGGTGGCATAGCTTCCAGCATCTCAGGAACACACAAGTCCACACAGTACAACAAACTGACAGACACGTGGGGGGCTTTTGAAGGTCGAGTAGCTAAAGTGAATGGAAGAAATTATGAAGTAAAAGAGCTAAACAAATTTCAAAGGGCAGCTCAAGAAGACAAAGTAAAGTATTATAATGAAATATGAAAAGACCTGGAGTTAAAAAACCAAAAGGGAAGAAAACATTTGGCATTTCTCAAGCTGAAAAAAGAGAAGAAAAAATTCAATTTTTGAGTTGCAATATTTAAGGACTCTATAGGCAAAAACAATGAACACAGGAAGCTTCAAAACAAGAAGAAAGGAATGAATACACAGAGGTGCTTCCATCAAAAAGGATTGGTGAATATTCAACCACTCCAGGTGTTATCAGGAGTTTATCATCTGATCAAGAACTGATGGTATTGAAGGAAGAAGTCCAAGCAGCTATTAAGACATTGGCAATAAACAGGTCTCCAGGAATTGACAGAATGTCTATTGAGATGTTTCAACAGACATATGCAGCTCTGGAAGCTCTGGTTCACTTGTCTATGACAAGAAATTTGGAAGACAGCTACCTGGCCAACCACCTGGAAGAGATCAATATTTGTGGCCATTCCAAAGAAAGGTGATACAACAGAATGCAAAAATAATCAAACAATATCATTAATATTACACACACAAGTAAAATGTTGCTGAAGATAATTCAAAAATGGTTGCGACAGTACATCTACAGGGAACTGCCAGAAATTCAAGCTAGATTCAGAAGAGGCCTTGGAAAGAGGGATATCATTGCTGATGCCAGATGGATCATGGCTGAATGCAGAGAATACCAGAAAGATGTTTACTTGTATTTTATTGATTATGCAAAGGCATTGGACTGTGTGGATCATAACAAATTATGGATAACACTGCAAAGAATGGGAATTCCAGAAAAATTAATCGTGCTCCCATGGAACCTATACATAGACCATTAGGACAGAACAAACATATATTGTATGTTTTAAAATCAGTAACGGTGTGCATCAGTGTTTTATACTTTCATGATATTTATTCAATCTGTATGCTGAACAAATAATTTGAGAATCCAGACTATATGAAACGAATGTGGCATCGGATTACAGGAAGATTCATTAATGACCTGTGATGTGCAGATGACACAACCTTGCTTGGTGAAAGCATAAAGGACTTGAAGCACTTACTGATGA
Source organism: Loxodonta africana (assembly GCF_030014295.1). Classification (NCBI taxonomy): domain Eukaryota; kingdom Metazoa; phylum Chordata; class Mammalia; order Proboscidea; family Elephantidae; genus Loxodonta; species Loxodonta africana. The sequence continues at coordinate 84,763,283 of NC_087348.1, forward strand.
AGATCAAAGACCACAGCCTTCAGTATGGTTTACACCTCAATATAAACAAAAATCCTCACAAATGGACCAATAAGCAACATCATGATAAACAGAAAATTTTGACATTTCAAGAATTTAATTTTTCTTGAAACCATAATCAACGCCAAAGGAAGCAGCAGTCAAAAAATCAAACAGCATATCTCACCGGGCAAATCTGCTGCAAAAGACCTCATTAAAGTCTGGAAAAGCAGAGATATCACTTTGAGGACTAAGGTACCCTGACCCGAGCCATGATATTTTCAATCACCTTATGTGTATGTGAAAGCTGGACAATGAATACGGAAGAAGAATTGATGCCTTTGAATTATGGTGTTATCAAAGAATGTTGAATATGCTCTGGACTGCCAGAAGAATGAACAAGTCTGTCTCAGAGGAATTATAGCCAGAGTGCTCCTTGGAAGTGAGAATGGAGAGACTTCATCTCACGTATTTGGACATGTAGCCAGGAGCAACCAGTCCCTGGAGAAGGACATCATGCTTAGTAAGGTAGAGGGTTAGGAAAATGAGTAAGACCCTTGAAGAGGTGGATTGACACAGTGGCTGAAACAATGGACTGAAACATAGCAATGATTGTGAAGATGATGCAGGAGCAGGCAGTCTTTCCTTCTGTAGCACGTAGGGTTTCTTTTAGAACCAACTCTATAGCACTTAATGACAATAACAAATATGCTAGAATGTGGAGGTAAGCTCTTTGTTTCCAAAACTTTCATCTTCTCATGGAGTTTTCTTCATCGATATGATCAAAAACTTTTCATCTCTCAGTGTTTTGTTTTATATCTCTCAATATTTCAGTCTGTCTCTGTCTTGACAAAATAATCGGGCTTTTTATAATCTACTACATGTTGAATATGGAACTTTTCCAGCCGCAGATCTGTTTTATATGTGATCTCATTTAACATTGAGGGGAGCGAGGTTATGGTCCTTAATTTACAGTTGAGTAAATTTTGGGTAAGGAGCCCTGGTGGTTCACTGGTGAAAGAACTAGACTGCTAACCAAAAGGTTGGTGGCTTGAAACCACCAGCAGTTCCACTGGAGAAAGGTGTGGCAGTTTGCTTCCATAGAGATTCACAGCCTTGCAAATCCTATGGGGTTGCCATGAGTTGCCATCAACTCAATGGCAGTGGGTCTGGTTTTTTGGTTTTTTAAGCTTTGGGTAATATGTATGGTACTTTGTGAAAATTCCATTAATGTGAACTAGGGGATCTGGGATTACTAGTCTAGTAATCCTTTTGATTTTCAAACTCTTATTTTAACCACTAGCTAATTAATAGGCAAATGATAAGACAAAGACATATTAGCAACATATTCCATACACTCACCACCTCCCACACCAAATACTCTGAAATACTACATATAAACATCAAAGGAAACTATTTTCGCAACAATGTCTCTAGTTTTGATCCATATGTTAAGACTACTGTGAATATAAACAAAGAAACCAACAACAACAAAAAACGCCCATACCTGTTGCCTTTGAGTTGATTCTGACACACACAGGCTACTCATTATTGTTACAGAATCTCAAGCAAAGAGATCTCAGTTTATCACTATTATTTTTTTATTCATATAAGAATTATTGCACTAAAAATTGCATTTATACCCACCTGCAAGTACTCGAAGTATCTATGAAACAGATACTTCTTTGACATTTTTCAAGAGATTACCTTCCGGAGAGAAGCAGAAATAGACTTCCATTGCTGTTCATACAGAAATTCTCTTCCCAGGATGTATGGATGTGACCAAAACAAAGGAAACCTCTTTGTGGAAGGATTAGGATGAGTGTTAGGACTGGGACACATTACAGAAAACATGTGAAATGGCTCAAATATTAAACAGTGTGAATGAAGATAAAGAAGTTTTTCTTAAATTTGAGATTTTGATCCCCTGAAAGAGAACTTGCTATAAATTCTGGAAAGATTGAAGCACTAGGGAAATATTCAGAGTGGGGTATTATATTAAAGGGAACATTTGAATTCAAACTACAGGTAATTAATCACAGTATAATTTAGTGTGTAACAGTCACCATATAGAGGTATAGTGTAGTGTAAAGTTATTAAAAACAACAGTGAGATTCACAATGTGCAAAGCAGAAAGATATGTAAACTTAATTAAACCTCAGGAGTAGTGAGCCACTGTTCTTTGACCTCTGGAGAAACAAAACATAATCTTGCTAATCTAGTTTCAGGGTATGTCTAAACTAGCCACATCTCTACTTTTAACTATGCTCTGTCATGTTTTTATGGCCCTTCTTCTTGAAATCTCTTTCTTTGTATTCTCTCTCTCTTCATACATACATAGTTTTTTTGCTTTTAAAAGTTCTACATCCCTGTAGAAACATCCTGTGTATCCTACCTTCTGGATTCCACTCAACATATTCACCCTACATACAAATTGGCCTTAAGTCATTTACTGAACCAACCACCCCCGGCTGCCTCTGAAAGCAAACTAGCATCTTCAAATCTTCTCTAAGGGCAACACTTAGTGCCCTGCCAAAAAGAGAGCTGACGATCTTGATTAAAGAGTGAGTGAATCTAAGAAAGTTAAACTCTCGCCCACCAAACCCTATTTAAACACCAAGTCCAAAGAGGCAGGGACAAATAACCTGCTCCCTGGGAACAAGAGCAGTGTGTCTGAGAGTGAAAGCTCTCATAGGACCATGCACTAATGCTCACAGGCCTACAGAAACAGAATCTCTTCTGTGACCTCAAAGGCCCCAGGGTCATTTCCAAATGTAATGAAATTGGGCTGGCATTGAGAAGTACATAAAGAAGAAAAGGCTAACGGTTGTTCTTCAGTGAACCCAACCTAGAGCTGATGGAAGACACAAAAGATCGGTGCTTTCAGAGTCATGGTTCTCATTTCCACGAGAGCTAAGTAAGAAATTCTCAAACTTTCTCCTGATTTTCACCTTCATAAATGGCTGTAGCAAAGGTTTTGCTAAAGTGTTTTCTTCTACTCTCCTGACATGTAATGTAGTCTCTCAGGATCACCTGTCCAAATTACCATCCAAAGCACTGGGTTGGTTTGTTCAATGTTCCAAACATCTGAATGATAGTATGGGGTATGGTCTTTTTACTTCCCCTTCTTCTCCAGGTATCAGAATCACTGGTGAGAAGAGATACCACTAACCTCCATGGCATCCTTCAGCTTGTCATATCTGGACCCCAGAACAGTGACCCTGATTGGCAACTCTGGACTAGAGCATGTGCAGTTTTGGACTGGTTTCTCCTTCTTTGCAGTGTGCCTGGTGGCTCTTCTGGGAAACATCATTTTGTTGATCATTATCTCTGCAGAAAGCAGCCTGCATATGTCTTTCTGGCAGTGCTGGCTGCCACTGATGTAGGGCTCTGTTTAGCCATGGCTCCCAATATGTTGGCCATCTTCTGGTTTGGCTCTTGTTCCATGGCCTTTGATGCCTGTCTAGCCCAGCTCTTCTTCATCCACTCCTTGCAGGGCATGGAGTCTGGTATCCTGTTGGCCATGGCCTTTGACCACTATGTCACCATCTGTGATCCACTGAGGCACACATCTATCTTTATGCCTTCTGTCCTGGTTTGGATGATGTTGGTTGTGGCCAGCAGGGCAACAGTGCTTGTCAGCCTAGTACCCATTCTAATAAAAAAACTGCATCTTTTCCAGTCCAGTGTTATTGCCCACTCTTATTGTGAGCACATAGCTGTCATCAAGCTGGCTGCAGAGGACATTCAAGTCAATAAAACATGTGGTCTCTTTGTAGATTTTACAATTCTGGGATTTGACATGATTTTTATTCATATATCCTACATCCTGATTTTCCAGGCTGTTTTTCATTTAACCAAAAGGAGGCACGACTCAAAGTTTTTAACACATGCACAGCTCATATTTTTGTCTTCCTTGAGTTTTATGTTCTTGCTTTCTTCTCATTCTTCAGCCACAGTTTTGGACATGTTGCCCCATCTACCCACATTCTTCTGTCTACCATCTACCCGCTTATGTCACCTGCACTCAACCTTATTGTCTATGGTGTGAAAAATAATCTTCAAGTGGGTGGCACAGATTTTTCTTCTGAATCTTAAGTCCCAGTAATCTACCAAATGTTTATTATCATAGAGAAGATATGTTTACTTCCTAAAGATGGAGATTGGCTAGACTCTGTGCTTATTACCAGGGGCTCCCAATCACTATGCTCAATTTGAAAGGCATTTAATTTTTTTTTTTTTCCTATTTAGGATGATATAAATTGTATTCACATTAAGATGGATACTATCTCTCCATATACTCAATCCTTTCATTTTTTATACTTCTTAATAAGACACAATGTCATTGATTACAAGTATCCTTCTTTTGAAATATGTGGATATAATTATGAATTTCTCTTTAAACAGTACTTTTGTTGCAGTATTTTATTAATATTTTGTTCATAATGTTTAATTTCCATTTTGATTTTTTCTTTAACTCATGGGATTTTGAGATGTGTATTGGTTAACATTCAAATTGTTGAGGATTTTTATGTAACCTTTTATAATTGAAATCTAGTTTAATTACATTGTTGTAGGAGAACATACTCTTTGAAATATGTTAAAAATTATCTTACTGTCCAGTATAAGGTATATTTTGTGTGTTCTGGATAAAGGCGCATGATGTAGTGGCTGATTGTATTGCTGTTTATTTACATAAATCAATGGTCTATATTTCTACCTTGAGAAATGAGGAAAAAGGGAGCAAATTAAACAAAAATAAGTAGAATGATGCAAATAACAGAGACAGAACCAGAAATTAATGAAATATAAAACAAGCAATGGTTGAAAAATAGCTACAAAACTAAGGCAAAGGAAAATATTAATAAATAAAAAAGAAAGTAACCACAAATGCATGATATAAGGAAAGAAAAAAGCATATCACTGAATACTACAAATATTAAAACAATAATGGAATATTAGAAATAAGTTCTTGCCAGTGATTTCAATAATGCAAATAAAATAACATTTGTTTCAAGACACTAATTGCAAAACAGGCACCCTCAAAAACAGATAAGTAAACAACAAAACTTTCCATGCCATAGGTATTACTTGTGAGTTTATCAAACATTTAAACAACAGATAAAACCAATCTCAAGACAAACTTTTTCAGAAAACACTGGGGTAAAAAATAATTCCAAGTTCAACTTATGAAGTCAGTATAACTCTGATTGGTATTATAAGACCAATAATAGCCATGAAAATAAATGCAAAAATAACCAAAAAATGACAAATCAAATACAGCAATAAATAAAATGATAGTATGTAATAATAAGTACAGTTTATTTCCTAATGTAAAATTGTTTTAACAATTAACTAGGTGCAAAACTATATTAAATAAACAAACTGGAGAAATCATATAATCGACCTCAAAATATTCAGAAAAAATACATGAAATTCACGACAGCTTCAATGAAATTTAAGGTGAAATTTTCCCTAAGATGAAAAACAATTCAAGGATATCTATTTTCACCACTCCTGTTCCATATTCATAGTGACCCTATGTCATACTGCATTTGAAATTTTAGCTAGCGCACTGAGGCAAAATATGTAAATATGCTCAGATGAGTGTCAGAAAATGCCTTTATTTTGTGTTCATTTTTGAAAGATATTTTCATGAATCTAAAATTTAATGTCCCCTCATTTTACAAATGCCACTCCATTTTCCCCTAAAAAAAAAAAAAAAAAAAAACTTTCATATTTTCTTGTTGAAAAGCTAGCTACCAGTGTTGATATTGCTCCTTTGAAGATAGTTAATACATTTCTTTGCCTGTTCTCAAGGTTTTATGCAGAAATTCTCTTTATTTTCTTGGATATTTTAATCTTGCCTATTTTATCTCTTACGTTTAATTTTAAATTATGATTCATCTGCAACTATATTTCTGTAGTCTATTAGTTTCCTGTTCTTTCTGGTCTTATATTTAGTAGGTTTTATATTTTATTAGATACTTAAAATGTATTAATAAGAAATTGCAGATTTTTTAAATCATATCTTTCTTCTGAGAGATATAAATTTTCTTTCAGGGGATCATGTCGATCATACCAAGAGCTGCTTTAGGATGTGTTAGACCTTCTATAAATTTTGCCCTTAATGTTATGACGCAGCTCTTCCTTCCCTGTGATCCCAACTGGGAGAGTGAGCATTTCTGAGGCTCTTAATTCTGAGCCTGTTTCTGCTAGGGTCTCAGCAGAAAGCTCAGGGTGTTTATCAAGGCTACTCTAGGCTGTCAAGGTTTGAGATCTGTGCTTTATATGCCCAGTAACAACTGGCTGCTGATGTCTCTGCTCAGGTTTTTAGCCTTTCAACTCTTGTTTTCTGCTGAATCTCTTGGCTATCACTTGTACAGTATAAGGGTTAGCCAAATACTTGGTGAGGCTGGTTACAAAGATGTTGGAGTTCACTTCTCTGTGGTTTTCTTCTCTCCAGAACTTTGATCTTTATTGTTTTCACTACTTTTCAATCCCTGATTTTGACCTTACTTTCTCAGTAGATTATTCCAAATTCATCATTGTTTTCAATGGGACATCTAGTATACTAGCAATTCTGAATCTTGGCTAGAGCCCAATGTCTTAACTTTGTAGCCAGCAAAAATTTCAAGAAGAAAAACAAAGCTTCAGAACTTGCACTGTTGAATATCAAAATTTATTATAAAATATCATAGCATGTAACCATATTTCCAAAGATCTCTGTGAATTATAATGTAGTTGTGTGTTTGTTTGTGTGTTTGTGTGTTTGTTTGTTTGTTTGTTTAAAGGACATAGGGTTGAGTTGGACTTTAATTCTTGTGATGTGAACTGTTCCCCTTAATGAACATTTTACCTTTCTCCCCATAGTTATATCCTACTCTTCCCGAACATTTGCGGCAGAAATTATGTGTGGGTAGAGTACACCCCAAATGTCCCAGCCGTATTATCAACATTCAAGTGCATGCTATTGAGTATTACTATGAGGATTTTAATCTACCCATGATTCAATCTGAATAAGTTCTGCATGTTCTCATTATATAATAGTTTTATCACTGTTCACTGACACACATGAGATTTAGTATAGCTCTTTGTCTTCAGAAGTCAGATTGAGCCAGGCTTCTCTACCCCTAGTGGATCTCATTGTTTTACCACTGCACTCCATGATTCTGATTTTTATACCACTCTTTTATGAATTTTTCTTTCAGGATGTTTATCAAGAATGTCCAGTGGCATAACAAATAATAACCTCTATGAGTTAGTACCAAAGGTATATTATTATAAGAATTAATGATAGTCAAGTTTCCAAAAAAGTTTGCAGAATCTATTGTTGGACTTCACAAATAATTCAATGCAGCAACACTTTTCCTCAGTGATAGAAGTTATCAATGAGTTTCTAAAGGAAACATGCATTTAAACCTTGAAAAGTGGTCCAATTCTAAGAAGTCATCCACAGCTGTTTATAATATCTTTTAAATTTTAATTAAACAATGCAGTAGTATGAGAAGTATACATTAATGGTATTAATAATAATTCTTATTATTCATAATAATAATGAATTATACTGAATATAACATTACAGACAATTAAAATACTAGAAGTCATTTCAGTAAAAGAAAAAAAAAATCACAGTATGCTACCCATTTTACCCATCGCCGTTGAGTCTATTCCGACTCATAGCAATCCTGTAGGACAGAGTAGAACTGCCCCATAGAGTTTCCAAGGAGCACCTGTTGAATTTGAACTGCCAACCTTTTGTTTAGTAGTCATAGCATTTAACCACTACACCACCAGGATGTCCCCACACTATGCTAGGACTAGCACACTATGCTAGTCCTACTCATCTTTATTAAATACAGATTGGTGTGATAGTTCAACAAGAGTAATTACAAGTTTGAAGGGTTTCCTTCATTAGCAAATGCCGAGTAGCAGTACCCTGATCTGAATTTATTTGCTGATACAGTTTAACATTATTATGTAAAGATTCCAAAATATCTGCTGAAGATTCACTCACATATCTAATACCCTCTCTTTCCACAAAATAATTTGTCTGTGTATCAGTCTGTTTTTAATTAGGAGAGAGGAAAAGCACACAATAATTTAAACAAAGAAAGCTTAGTATCAAGAATTAGTAACTATAAAGGGAATTGGTGTAGTGAGGGATTGGCTAGTAGGAAGTAAAGAGAACTCTGTAGAATATAGGAATGGCATGTATAAGGAATAGCCACTGCACTTAGAGCTGAGATAGAGAGCCCAAAGAAAAAGTCTCTCCACTCCCTCCGGGTCCCAGATCCAGACTTCACTCAAGAAATCACAGCCTGGGATCATTGAAAAAGAAGTCACAGTGATGCTGCTCCAGTGGAGCTTGCTGGAAATCTGTTCCCTGAAATTCATCAGAAATCCTCCCTGGAGGGTGCCACAAAAAGCTTTTCATGGGGAAAAAGTCTCATTGGAGTTACTCCACTACAAAACTACTTAAAATGAGGATTTTTTTTCAGGGAACCTGCTGGCTGCTGGGTGATGCTATTCCCATGCACTGCAGAACATGAGCACTGGAAAAGCTCCAAGCATGGCAGGAAACTAGTATTGGAGCCTGGAGAAAGGCGCACAATGGGCTGCAGTCTGTAGAATGAGTGTATCGGAACTGGGAGGCAAAACCCTTTCCTCCTGTAATGGCTGTCTACCACTCTCTACAGACAAGTTTAGCGTTGTACCAGTGCTCAAAGAAAAAACACTTAAAGGTCCATTTTTACAAAGCAGGCAAAAAAAAGTGAATTTGAAGGTGAGAGACAATCGATTGTTAACAGTGCAGTATGCACAGCAAATGATAAATTATTTGGTATATGTATCAGAACCACAGCATGGAAGCAGGGCAGTGTCAGGCGTCTACCTTCAGTGAAAGTAGTATTCATGGCAGTCCTCGTCCTACATAGATAACAGAAAGCTACTCTTTTTGGTGTTTCAGGTGACTTCTCAGATTAAAAATAGCAAGATGTGGCAGGTGTGAAATTACCTCGTTTTGACGCTCAATACTCCACAAGAGCCAACATCTCTTAGCAGATCCCATGAGTATAGCTTTCAGGACACCAAAAGGAGGAACAAGATTAATGACTAAAGTTAGTCAACTCAAGGAAACAAAAAGTCATGGCTTACAACAAAATAACCGTAATTCCTTTACAGAAATCTTACTCCAGATCCAATTTATCGATCAAGAGTCATTATTTTAAATGTAAGCAATGTTGCTTGGTAACACAGTTATGAGTCAGTTTTGTGACCCATGGGACATACATGTCCCAACCAGTTTTTATGGCTCTGAAGTTCTTTGGGAAAGAGGTAGCCCAATTTTAACCCAGTTAGGCAGAGCCCTGGTGACACAGTGGTTAAGAGTTCAGCTACTAACCAAAAGGTCAGCATTTCTAATCCACCAGCTGGACCTTGGAAACATTATGGGGCAGTTCTACGCTGTTTTATAGGGTCACTATGAGTCAGAATCTACTCTACTGCAACAGGCTTGTTTTTGTTTTTGCTTTTGTTTTGAGCCTCAAGGTCAGTGTCTTTTGAAATGTGTGTAACTCACGAACTCTGAGTTGGAGCCTCATTTTTGTGTAGATTGAGCATTGTCTTAGGTGATGCCTTCTGATTGTGTGAATTTTCTAAACTTCTGACAGGTTTACCTTCATTTCTGTGAAAGAAGCCTCCTCACTATGTTTCCCAGTTACTATGTTCTCATGAGAATATACTTATCAAGAGAATAAGCAACTCTTAATCTTCATTCATAGTGAACGTTTTTCTTTGATGCCATTTATTGTTTCCAGATGTTACTGGCTCTCTGCTTTTCTAGCTTCTGTACAGTAAACAATGCCTTTGCAATAAGTGTAATAATGCATTGCAGTGGTGCTTTCTGAGAGACTCAAACTCCTATAAGTTAGTCTTACCTCACATTCAATCTTAAGGCCCATTCGAGGCTCCTATGTGTTGTATGTGGAAAGCACTGCTGTGAGAAGTTCTGCAATATTCCAGGGCAGCTGTTTCTGCTTCTCAGCTGTTAGTGCTGCTTTTGCTGTAATGAAGAATACATACAAAAAGAAAAACTAAACCTGTTGTCATCCAGTCAACTCTGACTCATAGCAATCCTGTAGGACAGAGTAGAACTGCCCCATAGAGCTTCCATGGAGTGGCTGGTGGATCCGAACTGCCACCCTTTTTGTTAGTAACCCAAACTCTTAACCACTGTGCTACCATAGTAGTGGTAATTTTTCTGAAATTCAAATTCCTTTAGTTTTATTTATTTGGCCTCTAACTACTGCTTTTGCGGTAAAGAAGGCTGCATTGTAGTGGTAATTTTCCTGAAATTAAAAAAAAAAATCCTTTGGCTTTATTTTTTGGGCTGTAAGTACTGCTTTTGCAGTAAGAAAGAACGCATTGTACCATGTTTCAAAAATTTTCATGAAAATGATAAAAAGGCCAAGAAGGAGACAAGAATAAAATCTATGTGCAGTCATTGCCAGGTGCCTTCGTGTTTTACCTCATGTTTTGCAAATTTTCAAGAAAAAAAAAAAAATTATCCTTGACTCACATCAGCAGCATTTGCTACATCTAAGGTCCACGAGGACATATTTGATCCAACAAAATGGGCATCAAAATCCATAACTCATAACAAAATTTCTGAATTGGTCCTTTAATCAGCCTGCCTTCCATTAGTAAAAACATATAGTATCAACAAAAATTCAAATGAGAAAATAATCGGATTTTGAAAGGGTTAAGTCTTTAAGTAGACTAGAGCAAGAAAGTTCAGCTAAAAGGTCAAATTTGTCCTTGGAAACAAGCAAAAAAGGTATTGGCTAACCTTTATGTTTATTCCTTCTACTGAGTGACCTTTGATCAACACCTTAAACTATAAATAAATAAATAAAACCTAAACAAATCTATGTCTATGACCATAAGCATTTATATTATTTAACAGGTGTTAAAAATGAAAAAGAGTTTCTGTAAAATAAGAGTTTTATTCAGATTTAAAAAATTTGCAAATCCAGAAGGACATCTTTTACACACAATTTTGTAAAATTTTATACAGAGCTGGGGAACAGCACGGAGTACATTTGATTGGTTGACATTCAACATGCTTTCTTAAGTCTCATTTATCAAAAATTTCTATTGACTGGGGTATTTATCTTGATCAAAATTGTGGCCGTGGGTCACACTCTAAAAGGCAGAAGCAGAGGTCTAGGACAAAATGGAGTCTGATTCACACGTGTGTCAGCCATTTAGTTATTTCAAGTGCCTCAGCTGTAGAGTGCATTTTCACAGAGGTGATCAATAGCCTGTCTATAACCGAACCAATCAGATTATTGCTTGGCCATTTACTTTGTCTAGATCTGCAACACCTTTGTGAGTGTGCATTTTTTGTTTTTGTTTTGTCTTTTTTAAAATTATCTCATTCTTTAACAGTGGCGTACATATGTATATAGATATATATAGCAAAATGTTGTCCATTTCAACACTTTTTTACATGTACAATTAAGTGACAGTAATTACTTATGTTGGGCATCACAAATAAGCTTACAATAAATAGCATTTACAAGAATTAACACATCAAACATTAGTATAATATCGTTTTTATAAATTTTATAACTTCTACCATCACCCTTACATCTGACCTTGAAGTTTAGCTGTCCTACAGAAACTCCAAGCCTTCAGGTGGGTACTCACTTCCTAGGTGATTCTCCTAAGTTGGAGCTCTAGTGTGATGCGAGTCAACCCAGCCGCTCCAGCACCCTGAACCATTACAAACGTAGCCTCTATGGACTAAATGTTCTGCTTCATTTTCTATAGCCCTGTTTAGCCCTTTGGGTTGGCATTTAGCTGTATATCTGATTTGCCCTATATCATGAAGGGGACTCTTACATAATTGCCAGCATGGATAGGACCCAAAGCCTGTTGGTCAGTTGGTTTATGGACTTACAGACATAACCCCCTATTAGTCAGGTATCATGATTTAGCTTGACCTATAACCATGAACTGACCACTGGCATTATCATTCACATCAGCCCAGATATGTCTGGGTTTATGGGCGGGCCCATTTCGTGGTCCATACATGGAGAAGATAAGTTTTTCAGCAAATTTGACTGCAATTATAGGTTTCATTACATACAGAGAACAGTACTGTTTTACCCTCAGGTAAAAAGGTTGATTTATTCATACACCTCAGTACTTGGCACACTAGCGTTGGTCTCTGCAAGGTCCCTCTTGTACATTTTTTATTCATCTATTTCCTTGTATCTCTATGTCTCACTCCCTTCTTTTTCCCTGTAGATAGAGAAACCCTTCATCTCCAGGTTGCCTGAATCCTTACTGGTTAATACCTGTTGTCTCCTTTCATTATCAATAGTGTACTGGTTTGTAAGAGAAATTATGTGGCACAATAATTAAAAGGGAATGATTGTAATGCATTTAATAATATTTTGTCCTTATGTGTTTTTGTGAAATGTGTAGTTTTTTCAAATGTTTGTATTTTAACATAAACATGATATTATGTACTACATATACATCTATTTAATTGCTTATAAATTTTGTTAATCAGAAAAGGAGCAGCTGTCATTTAAGATGAACAAATATAAATTGTCCCACTGGGGAAATGTATTCTAAATAGTTATTTGAAGCATAGGATTGGAGATCTTAACTACACAAATCATGACTCATTTGACATGATTCTTTTATGACTCCAAGGTCCTAAAAGTTTCTGATAGGTGTGTTTGGAAACTTTGTTGGTGGCATAATGCATAAACTCTCTCTCTCACACACGCATGTACACACACACACAGGCTCATGTGCACTTGCATCTGTATACATACTACTCACACATAAACTACTCATTACCACATAAACCCCTGTCACTAAAGCATTATTAAAAAGATGGTTTGAGAGTGAGCTTCTTATGCCATCAGTGCTGAAAGCAATTTTCCCAGCTTTTCGTCACCCTCAGGCACACAGGAAATATTATACTATTTAAGATAAGAACCCTCTTAAACTGGCTGGGACCACAGAATTTAAAAAATATAATGTCAGATTTTTATGTTAATTTCTGTTGGTGACTTATAATTCTAGAAGTTATATTTATAATTACCAGTGTCAAAATTGAAACAGCTTTGTATCTTCTTTTTTTATTAGTGATGAAGCAAATTGTTCACGTGTCCTGATAGACTTTTCAGTTTCTTCTCCTGCAGGAACTTGGGGTTACCTTTTTATTGTTACTATATTAAAATGATAAAAAGGTTAAAGCTGATTAAGACATGACTAATTCCTTCTTCTCTTAATATGGAAGCACCTTTTATAAAATTTCTTTCAGTGGATTCTATTTTTTGATAGTCAACTATATCTGTATCATTTGCTGTGGTTTCTCATTGCAGTTATATTAATAAAATTTTTTTTAGACTTGGCATTTAACTTAGTTCTTAATTTAAAATTCATTTGACCAACTGTATAAACTGAGAATCTGAAAGAATTTATGTTTTCAAATGTTACATAAGTTTTCTGTTACCACTTTTCCATATCATTTGATTTTGATCTTTCTTTTAGTACATATAAAATTGTTCTAATAGTTCCAAATATATTTGAATTACCTGACAATTTCCAACTATAGTTAAATTTAGGAATAACTATTCTATTGGTCACTCTGTTCATTTTTGGTTCAGAATTTTATTGTTTTTACAAATTAAGGTATAAAATATAATACTCGCAGGGTAGTTCCTATACAATACAGTTTATTTCCAAGATAATGTAGTTATATCATACTTTCTATAATTATAAACAAATTTTATGTTTAACTTGTCAAACTATTACTTTTCAATTGTGATTTGAAATTGTGCATTTAGCTATTTATTGACCTGCGGAGGGCGGGGGGGAATGAGGTAAGGTGTTAGCGGAATTCATGGGGCAAAGTTAGAGTTCTTTTGCTTTTCTCTGTTATATCTTTGAAGTTTGCCAAAAGGAATTAACAGTTAAGAAGAGGACGAGGTATAAGATTTTGAGAAGATTAATAATCTTGCATTAGTGATTTTACAAAATATAAAACCATATCAAATTAAAAAAAAATACTGTGTTGGCTGTGAAACTTGAGTTTGGCAAATCTGCCAGTTCATGTGATTTTCCTGCCATAGTACTTAGGTATGTAGATATGTATGGAAAAGTTATATAATATTTGGATTCACACAAGGTGAAGATTTGTCAGGTAGGTGTGACGAGAGTACACAAGCTTCAGAAAACAAAAAAAGCAAACAAAACATTAAAATTCATTTCAAAAAACCTCGCCTTGGTATTTTAGACTTCAGAAAATATTTTAAAAAATAAAAAGAGACTTTAGTTCATGCAAACAACCCTTATGCAAAATAAAATTTTTTTTTAAATAGTTTCTCAATTTTAACTTTCAAAATTGTGGCCCTCCTCAATTAATTTAACTGTATCTTTCTAAATAAAAGTATTTTTTGCCCACAGAGATGTCATCATTTATAATGATATTTTCCTTTATGTATTTTTGCCCATAAATAAAAATATTGGATTCTTTGAATTATTTAGTCATGGTACAAACATTTACTAAATGATATAGAATGCTCAAAATATACTTGGTAGGTTGGAATGTGCCCATATTATCAGAGGGTTAAGAATACACACACACACACACACACACACACACACACACTCAAGCAAAATATATTTAACAAAAATGCTATTTTGTTTAGTTACCTATTTTCTCTTTTAAAAATATTTCTTTGCATTCATTACTCTTTCATCTTCTATGAAAATGTGTTTGAAATTTATACTCAGAAGAACATGTATTTGAATGTATGACTGTAGTTTGTTTAATTAATGAACTTCACAGATATTCCTTTTGAGTTTTACTTATTTACTTTTATATTAGTATTTTTTTTCATTACGTATGACTCAATTCTGTGGTTTGATGACTCAATGGAAATGTGGAGAAGATTAAGTCAAATACTGGTTGTTAGCCAATATCTTACATCCATAGTAAAATATATGGCTATTGTGCTGGATGACAAGTTTATTAAAAAGTATCAAATATCCAAAATAAAAAATCTCAACTTGTGTTTATACTCAATGCTTGTAGAGTCAACATCTGGCTCAGTAAGCTATCATTTGACTATAGATTTAATAAGGATGATTATAAGCTGATCAAGTAATCAGGATAAATAAGGTAGACAGAACAAATAGAGAAAAAAATGGGTACTAATGATTTTTGATGATGATTGTGATGATAATGTAATACTATTCTTTGTCATTTAAGGATGAAGATTTAGTACTTGGGCATATCGATTATGAGACTTTTCAAAGGCACTCATTTCCAACCTTTGCTGCTTGCTCGTTTCTCTGCCTTGGAGGTTTATCATCCTCAGATCTCTGTCCTCCTCTGTGCTTTATACCCAATTGTCATTATGAGCAACAGCACCATACTGAAAGTGATCTGGGTGGAACAATCACTGTATTTCTTTCTTTCCATGCTGGCTACCAGTGACTTGGATCTCTGTGCCACCACCTTACCTACAATACTTAAGAGTTTCTGGTTCAATGATTGTGAAATACATTTTGATGCATGCCTTGCCCAGATGTACCTTATCCACATTTTCTCCATGATGGAGTCAGGTATTCTACTGTCTACGGCTTTTGACTGCTATGTAGCCATCTCCAATCCTCTCAGATACACTGCAATCCTGAACAGTGTTAACATTGTAAACATTTCCCTGGGGGTTGTGTTATGGGCAGTCATTGTCCTCATCCCAGCCCCAGTCCTCATTAAGCAACTAAAATTTTGTGAGGACAATGTACTTTCCCATTCCTACCGGCTACACCCAGGTATTACTAAAGCTTTCCTGCTCTGACCACAGTATCAACAACTTCTTAGGTCTCATCAGTATCATCACATTTGGGCTGGACTCTGGCTCATCCTACTCTCCCATATGAAAATCCTGACCACAGTGCTGGGTATTGCCTCCCAGGAGGAATGAGTCAAGGTCTTCAACACCTGTTTTTCCCCTGCATCTGTGCTGTACTACTGGTCTACATTCTTGTGGTGGGAGTGTCCATTATTCACCACTTTGGAAAGTATGCTCTTACCTATAATTCATGTCAACATGGGCTATGTCTACTACTTGTTGATGCCTCCTTTGCTCAATCCAGTTGTCTACTCTAAGGCCCATGAGATAAGCACCAGCATTGTGGGGATTTTCCAGAAACTATAGAACAATAAACATTAACTAGGAGTTTGAATTGCAGGTATTAATTTTGATATCCGCCTCTAATACCCAATATCTGTACTAACAAAAAAAAAAAGAGAGAGAGAGATTCAGGCCAAGGAAATGTATATTTACCTGTTATTCTACATACAAATGATTAAAAAATGCTGTAAAAGACGAAAAAAAAGTATATGGTGAAAAGGATAATATCTAAAACCATGTACTCTTTGCTATAGGATCAATAGTTCAAAAAGCCAATATGTTAACAGAGCTCTTCTTATGTTAACGATTCAATTTTCTAAGCAAAAATACGACAACTGATACAGTTCTACTCTGATTCTCCATTTCAATGGTTGTAACAATTTATTTTATTAAGTTTAAGCTTGCTTGTCATATGTCTTTTATCACATGTGAAATTTATTTCTGAACTTGACTATAAGGTATACAAAAGTGTGAGAAACTAAATCATTATATAGTAAATTTTATATTTGGTAAATGATTAGCATTCATTCTGCAAATATTTATTCAGCTCATATTATCCACCAGATGCATGAAACACATTGGGAAAGAGAAATGCACATCACTGCTTTAATTAATGCCATATTAAATTAAATTAGAAAAAAAAATCTTGGAATTAAGTGTTTATAGCAAAGGCATCTTGACCTTTTACCCTGCCATCAACACACACAATTCCAATTCCTCACTTAGAGTCACTGCCCAGGATGAACATGGTAATCGGGGTTACTTCAGAAGCAACAAGTACTTCTGTTGGTTTGTAGGCAAGGACAAATTGTGCATTGTTCCAAGGTGTCTATAATATCTGGGGTTCTCCCAGACATCTTGGGAGGATCAGGCTCAGCAATTATCCAGCCATTTTTCTTCCCATAGTGGAACTATCACTTTGCCCTTTTGCATAGCCTATTGCTGTCCTCACAGATTAAAGGACTGCCCTACATTATAGTATTGTTGTTAGTTGTTGTTAAGTAGATTCAGACTCATGGTGACCTCCTATGTGCAGAGTAGAACTGCTCCATGAGGTTGTCAAGGCTATGACCTTTCAAAAGAAGATCATCAGGCTTGTCTTCCAAGGAGCCTCTAGGTGGGGTTGAACTGGCAACCATTTGGCTAGTAATAAAGTGCTCAACAACTAGTTCCAATGATTAATAAACCCATGGCAAAGGAACATAGCAGTTATGATATACAGGAGAATTAAAAAAAAAAGTTGCATTCGGAAATTTTTACTATGCATCTGCACACTTGGCTAAATGTTTGAAATTGTCATCTTGTTTAAGCACGGTCTCAAAGTGGATATGGTTTCTTATACTCAATTTAAAAAAGAAGAAATTAAGTCTCTGAGGACTATCAATTCTTAAGCATAGAAACTATAATTAAAATACTTGTTTCTTCCAAAGTTTATTCTCTTTACATAGAAACAGGTTGAAACTAAGCGCTAAACTTTATTTTTGTTAAATACATATAACACATTTGCCAATTCAATATTTTTCTCATTTACAGTTTAGTGATATCAAGTACACTAATCATATTGTGCAACTGATAGTGACAGCAGCCAGAAGCTGCTTAGCTATTCGCAATCAAAACCTTAGGTGTTGGAGCTGGGTGTGGCTTAATTAGGAGCTGCTCAGACCAAGTAACACTTGCCCACTCCAGTCCATTTTCCTCAAAGCACTGAGTATGGCTCAAGCCAGTCAAACCCAGTTTACTAGCCTACATGCCAAAGAAAAAAAATGCAATTTGTCTTACTGTACCTGTGTGCCATGATAACCTATGTAAACCATAATGTTTGTATGTAATTCCTTGTGAGAGGCAATGTAAAAGTTTCTGCTTTCCTTAGTTTGGGGAGCTTGATTTGAGGTATACAACTCCTTGCTATTTGGCTGGAAACCGTGGTGATGTAATGGTTAAGTGCTATGGCTGCTAACCAAAAAGTTGGGTGTTTGACTCCACCAGGCAGTCCTTGGAAACTCTAATGGCAGCTCTACTCTGTCCTATAGGGTTGCTATGAGTCGGACTCAACGGCAATGCGTTTACTTCGTTTATTTGTTTGTTTTTGTTTTTAAGGAGTCTTTGGATAGTGCAAACGGTTCAGCTGTTAACTGAAAGGTTCAAGTCACCCAGAGGTGACTTGGAAGAAAGGATTGGCCATTTACTTACAAAAATCAGTCATTGAAGACCCTATGGAACACAATTCTACTTTGATACAATGGGGTTATCATGAGTCAGTGTTGACTCAACAGCAACTAGTTTTTTTCTTTGTTTTTAAGATCTTTTAAGTTAGGTGAACCCAAGTCCTACAGGTAACCAGTTATAGGATCCTACTTCATCCCTCCCCCTGTATCACCACAATTCAAAAACCACTCCTTCTATATAGGTAACTCTGCTCACATCAAGGATATCTTCTTCATTGTTCTTATCCCTTTCTAAGAGATGCTTTTCTATTCTCTCAACTTAGTTGTTTGTGTTTGATTTATAACAGTAAAAATCTCACCTCACCCCCTTCTTATGAATCTTTCCATTTCTCTTATGCTACTTAGAAGATAGGCAAATACTTGTGTGGACTATTAGACTTCCTTCCTTGTTGGTGTTGTTCTTGTTGTTGTTAGGTATCATCGAGCCGGTTCCCACACATAGAGACCCTACGCACAACAGAAAGAAAAACCGCCCGGTCCTTAGACATGCCTACAATCGATGTTATGCTTGAGCTCCTTGTTGCAGCCACTGTGTCAATACACCTCGTTGAGGGTACTCCTCTTTTCCACTGACCCTGTGCTCTGCCAAGCATGATGCCCTTCTCCAGGGACTGATCCCTCCTGACAACATCACCAAAGTATGTAAGATGCAGTCTCGCCATCCTTGCTTCTAAGGAGCATGCTGGTTGTACTTCCACTAAGACAGATTTGTTCATTCTTTTGGCACTCCATGGTATATTCAATATTTTTTGCCAATACCACAATTCAAAGCCATCAATTCTTCTTCGATCTTCCTTATTCATTGTCCAGCTTTCACATGCATATGATTCGATTGAAAATACCATGGCTTGGGTCAGGTGAACCTTAATCTTCAAGGTGACATCTTTGCTCTTCAACACCTTAAGGAGGTCCTTTGCAGAGGATTTGCCCAGTGAAATGTGCCTTTTGATTTCTTGACTGCTACTTCCATGACTGTTGATTGTGGATCCAAGTAAAATGAAATCCTTGACAACTTCTATCTTTTCTCCATTTATCATGATGTTGCTCATTGGTCCCGTCGTGAGGATTTTTGTTTTCTTTATGTTGAGGTGCAATCGATACTGAAGGCTGTGGTCTTTGGTCTTCATTAGTAAGTGCTTCAAGTCCTCTTCACTTTCAGCAAGCAAGGTTGTGTCATCTGCATAACGCAGGTTGTTAAGGAGTCTTCCTCCAATCCTGATGCCCCATTCTTCTTCATATACTCCAGCTTATTATTAACTCAGCATACAGATTGAATACGTATTATGGTGAAAGAATAAAACCCTGACGCACACCTTTCCTGACTTTAAACCAATCAGTATGCCCTCATTCTGTCTGAACAACTGCCTCTTGATCTATGTAGAGGTTCCTCATAAGCATGATTAAGTGTTCTCGGATTCCCATTCTTCGCAATGTTATCCAAAATTTGTTATGATCCACACAGCAGAATGTCTTTCATAGTCAATAAAACACAGGTAAACACCCTTCTGGTATTCTCTACTTTCAGCCAGGACCCATCTAACATCAGCAATGATATCCCGGGTTCCACACCCTCTCATGAAACTGGCCTGAATTTCTGGCAGTTCCCTGTCGATATACTGCTGCAGCCATTTTTAAATGATCTTCAGCAAAATTTTGCTTGTGCATGACATTAATGATATTGTTCTATAATTTTCACATTCACTTGGATCACCTTTCTTGGGAATAGGCATAAATACGGATCTCTTCCAGTCAGTTGGCAAGGAAGCTATCTTCCATATTTCTTGGCATAGACAAGTGAACACCTCCAGCACTGCATCTGTTTGTTGAAACATATCAATTGACATTCCATCAATCCCTAGAGTCTTGTTTTCTGCCAATGACTTCAGAGCAGCTTGGACTTCTTCCTTAAGTACCATCTGTTCTTGATCATACACCACCTCTTGAAATGGTTGAACATCGACTAATTCTTTTTGGTATAAAGACTTTGTGTATTTCTTCCATCTTTTTTTGATGCTTCCTGCATCGTTTAGTATTTTCCCCATAGAATCCTTCACTATTGCAACTCGAGGGCTGAATTTTTTCCTCAGTTCTTTCAGTTTGACAAATGCCGAGCGTGTTCTTCCCTTTTGGTTTCCCATCTCCAGCTCTTTGCATGTGCCATTGCAATACTTTACTTTGTCTTCACGAGACGCCCTTTGAAATCTTCTGTTCAGTTCTTTTACTTCATCAATTCTTCCTTTTGCTTTAGCTGCTCGATGTTCGAGAGGAAATTTCAGAGTCTCCTCTGACATCCATCTTGGTCTTTTCTTTCATTCCTGTCTTTTCAATGACCTCTTGCTTTCTTCATCTTTGATGTCCTTGATGTCATTCCACAACTCGGCTGGTCTTTGTTCACTGGTGTTCAATGTGTCAAATCTATTCTTCAGATGGTCTCTAAATTCAGGTGGGATGTACTCAAGGTCATATTTTGACTCTCATGGACTTGCTCTGATTTTCTTCAGTTTCAGCTTGAACTTGCATATGAGCAATTGATGGTCTGTTCCACAGTCAGCCCCTGGCCTTTTTCTGACTGATGATATTGAGCTTTTCCATGGTCTCCTTCCACGGATATAGTCAATTTGATTTCTATGTGTTCCATCTGGCGAGGTCCATATGTATAGTCTCCGTTTATGTTGGTGAAAAAAGGTATTTGCAATGAAGAAGTCATTGGTCTTGCAAAATTCTATCATTCAATACTCCAGCATTGTTTCTATCACCAAGGCGGTAATTTCCAGCCACAGATCCTTCTTCTTTGTTTCCAACTTTTGCATTCCAATCACCAGTAATTATCAATGCATCTTGATTGCATGTTTGATTAATTTCAGACTGCAGCAGCTGATAAAAATCTTCTATTTCTTCATCGTTGCCCCTAGTGGTTGGTGTGTAAATCTGAATAACAGTCGTATTAACTGGTCTTCCTTTTAGGCGTATGGATATTATCCTATCACTGACAGCATTGTACTTCAGGACAGATCTTGAAACATTCTTTTTGATGATGAATGCATCACCATTCCTCGTCAAGTTATCATTTCCAGCATAGTAGACCATATGATTTTCCAATTCAAAATGGCCAATACCAGTCCGTTTCAGCTCACTAATGCCTAGGATATCAATGTTTATGCATTCCATTTCATTTTGATGATTTCCAGTTTTCCTAGATTCATACTTTGTACATCCCACGTTCCAATTATTAATGGATGTTTGCAGCTGTTTCTTCTCATTTTGAGTCACGCCACATCAGCAAATGAAGGTCCCCAAAGCTTTACTCCATCCACGTCATTAAGGTCGACTCTACTTTGAGAAGGCAGCTCTTCCCCAGTCATCTTTTCAGTGCCTTCCAACCTGGAGTCTCATCTTCCAGCACTATATCAGACAATGTTCCACTGCTATTCATAAGGTTTTCACTGGCTAATGCTTTTCAGAAGTAGACTGCCGGGTCCTTCTTCCTAGTCTGTCTTAGTCTGGAAGCTCAGCTGAAACCTGTCCTCCATGGGTGACCCTGCTGGTATCTGAATACCAGTGGCATAGTTTCCAGCATCACAGCAACATGCAAGTCCCCACAGTACAACAAACCAACAGACACATGGGGGTCCTGGTGGTAATCCTCCTAAATTTGGTAATTCATATTTCTACTGAGCACTTCTAAGTGCTATAACATGTGTTGGGTGTTTTAATAATATCAGTCTTTTATCTATCTACCTATCCACCTATCTATCTATATATCTATCTGTCTGTCTATCTATCTATCTATCCATCTTGTGCTCTTGTTAAAGTTTGTAGATAATTATTGAGGTGGTAGATCATGGAGACAACTAAGTGTAGTGAGAGATAGGATGACTGTCAAAGAGTGGTGTGTATAAATTAACTCACTTTATCTGACAATTTCGTGATGTTTTATGACTTTGAATGTTAATCTTTGTGCTAATAGGTAACTTACCTGCCTGGTGGATTTGAACTGCTGACCCTTTGGTTAGCAGCTGTAGCACTTAACCACTACACCACCAGGGTTTCCAATTTACTCTAAGTCATCTTTTATAATGACTCTTAGCAAAGAAACTGGCACATACATGGTAGATGCTCAACCAGTGTTTATTGAACTGTTCAATTTAATTTAATGAGTCCAATGAAGTACACTGAAAACATGTGACTACCTTTTACCACCAAATTTGGTACACTTTCAGGCCTCTAAAATACAATGATATGGATAAAATATGGTAGAAGTTTCAGCGATTTCTTCCTTTCTTTCTGTCTTTGTGTGTGTATGTGTGCACTGAGCTTGAGATCTTTCAATGAATGAGAGACACCTGGTCCATGGCATACTTTGCTATAAAAAAAGATCCCAGAAGGATGGCCTCACTCAATACCACTCTATTTCATCCCTATTCTTTCCTCATTCTGGGAATCCTAGGGCTGGAAAATGTACAAATCTGTGCTGTGTACCTAACAGCTGCCCTTGGGAATATCTGCATACTTTTTGTAATTCAGAGTAGTTTCCATCAGCTCATGTTCCACTTCTTGGCCATTCCGGTATCTGTTGATCTGGGACTATCCACATCCACCATTCCCAAGGTGATTGGCATCTTCTAGATCAACCTAAGAGAAATCTCTTTCACGGGCTGCCTCATCCAGATGTTCTTCATCCATCTATACTCTGGAATGGAGTCAGCTGTGCTCGTGGCCAGGCCTATGATCACTATGTGGCCATCTGTAATCCTCTTCGCTACGCATTGGTGGTGACAAATAAAGTGGTATCAATTACAACATTGATTATCCTCTTGAAACTCTTAGACAATTTCCTTTGTTCTCCTCCTCTTAAGACTACCCTTCAGTGGACACCATATCATCCCCCACACCTACTGTGAGCATATGGGCATGGTTCACCTGTCCTTTGCCAGCATCAAGGTCAGCATTACCTATGGCTTGCGCACCACTTCTATTCTGATGTTTGACATCAAAGCCATTTTCAT
This sequence comes from Loxodonta africana, assembly GCF_030014295.1. NCBI lineage: Eukaryota > Metazoa > Chordata > Mammalia > Proboscidea > Elephantidae > Loxodonta > Loxodonta africana. The sequence continues at coordinate 84,786,740 of NC_087348.1, forward strand.
CTCCCTTGCCATGATGCCCAGATCAAAGCACTCAGCACCTGTAGCTTTCTACACACCTGCATTTTTTTCATTCATGACCCATAGATTTGGCTAGAATATACCATGTTACAGTCATGACTTTCTTGCTACATTGTACATGGTCATTCCACCTGCTCTCAGTCCTGTAATTTACAGTGTCAGAAATAAACTTATTAGAGATTGGTTGCTGAAAACATTTTCTAAGATATAAAACATAACTACTGTATTCATAAAGAATCCAATTTAATAAAAGAGTGGCACTGATTCTCTATGTTCAAAACGGGAGGAAAACATTTTGAACACACCACAGACTATTTGAAGGAGGCCTGTCAATGGCAAATCTTTGGTCTCTGAAGCATTCTTCTCAAACCCATAAATATAAAGTAAGCCCATACCAAATATATGAATAAAAGTGTTTTATATTTTCTCATTGTATAGAAATAATACAAATCCCTTGAGTGGAAGAAAATCAACAGATTTTTGTGCTTCCAGTATGACTAAGCCCATTACATTCCACAGTCACAGTCAGTTTAAACCATAACCAAGTGAAACAAACAAAAAGTAAAGCAATCCATATGCTGAGTTTAAAGAAAACTAGTGAGTCTCCCTCACTAGCGATAGTCCCAAATATAATAGACGCTGGACCATTTTTCATACTCCTGCACTCCCCATCTAAAAGAACTTTACTCCTGACTTTGCCATGCTAATGTCTAATGATACGGTGTGCCACCGTGAATATGATAATTACTAGAAAAGTTGGGATTTTTCCCCTGAACAGAATCATATAAACTTTGTAATCTTAGTAAATGTGTAGTCTTTTTTACTGGAAAGATGTGTTTGGTTGTTAATTTGATGGGCCTGTTCTTAAGGAGTCTGACTTACTAGAACCTTTTTGCAAACTATTCTTTTTCTTAATGGTTTTGCCTCTGTGTCTTTTATTTTATTTTTGCCTATCCATGGAAGACTTTCACTTGTACGGAATGTTGGAATTACCAGTGATGTTCCAATTCCAACATTACTCAAGTGTTTTTTGCTTGTTTTTTGGTTTTGTTTTGTATGTGTTGAGTGTGGGGTGGGGTGGAGAGGAGGGCAATGGGCTTCTCATTCGGTGTGATATCACTCATTGCTTTCTAGTTCTATGTGACATTATTGACATTAAGTGTAGAAAAGGCTAAATTAAAAAAAAAGGTGAAATCTTGGAAGAAAAAACACTAAATTTTTAGTTATGTATTTATTATATGACTTCTAGGAACTTTTAATAGTCACTACAATGGACTCAATCATACCAATGATTATGAAGGTGGCACAGGGCCAGGCAATATTTCATTAATTTATACATATGGTTACCATGAGTTGGAGTTGACTCAATGGTAACAATAACAGAAGTTCTTAATTAACAAATATTCATGTGAATTTTAAGACAGGTTTGGCTTCAGAATACTCTTTAGACCTTCCTACAACATTCATCTCCAAAACGTCTGTCAGTTTCTCTTACTGTGTTGGCTTGCGTGTTACTCTGATGCTGAAAGCTATGCCACCGGTATTCAGATACCAGCAGGGTCACCCATGGAGGACAGGTTTCAGCTGAGCTTCCAGGCTAAGACAGACTAGGAAGAAGGACCCGGCAGTCTACTTCTGAAAAGCATTAGCCAGTGAAAACCTTATGAATAGCAGTGGAACATTGTCTGATATAGTGCTGGAAGATGAGACTCCAGGTTGGAAGGCACTGAAAAGATGACTGGGGAAGAGCTGCCTTCTCAAAGTAGAGTCGACCTTAATGACGTGGATGGAGTAAAGCTTTGGGGACCTTCATTTGCTGATGTGGCGTGACTCAAAATGAGAAGAAACAGCTGCAAACATCCATTAATAATTGGAACGTGGGATGTACAAAGTATGAATCTAGGAAAACTGGAAATCATCAAAATGAAATGGAATGCATAAACATTGATATCCTAGGCATTAGTGAGCTGAAACGGACTGGTATTGGCCATTTTGAATTGGAAAATCATATGGTCTACTATGCTGGAAATGATAACTTGACGAGGAATGGTGTTGCATTCATCATCAAAAAGAATGTTTCAAGATCTGTCCTGAAGTACAATGCTGTCAGTGATAGGATAATATCCATACGCCTAAAAGGAAGACCAGTTAATATGACTGTTATTCAATTTTACACACGAACCACTAGGGCCAAAGGTGAAGAAATAGAAGATTTTTATCAGCTGCTGCAGTCTGAAATTAATCAAACATGCAATCAAGATGCATTGATAATTACTGGTGATTGGAATGCAAAAGTTGGAAACAAAGAAGAAGGATCAGTGGTTGGAAAGTACGGCCTTGGTGATGGAAACAATGCTGGAGATCGAAAGATAGAATTTTGCAAGACCAATGACTTCTTCATTGCAAATACCTTTTTTCACCAACATAAACGGAGACTATACATATGGACCTCGCCAGATGGAACACATAGAAATCAAATTGACTATATCCGTGGAAGGAGACCATGGAAAAGCTCAATATCATCAGTCAGAAAAAGGCCAGGGGCTGACTGTGGAATAGACCATCAATTGCTCATATGCAAGTTCAAGCTGAAACTGAAGAAAATCAGAGCAAGTCCATGAGAGTCAAAATATGACCGTGAGTACATCCCACCTGAATTTAGAGACCATCTGAAAAATGGATTTGACACATTGAACACTAGTGAACAAAGACCAGCCGAGTTGTGGAACGATATCAAGGACATCAAAGATGAAGAAAGCAAGGGGTCATTGAAAAGACAGTAAAGAAAGAAAAGACCAAGACGGATGTCAGAGGAGACTGAAATTTCCTCTCGAACATCGAGCAGCTAAAGCAAAAGGAAGAATTGATGAAGTAAAAGAACTGAACAGAAGATTTCAAAGGGCATCTCGAGAAGACAAAGTAAAGTATTGCAATGGCACATGCAAAGAGCTGGAGATGGGAAACCAAAAGGGAAGAACACGCTCGGCATTTCCCAAGTTGAAAAAACTGAGGAAAAAATTCAGCCCTCGAGTTGCAATAGTGAAGGATTCTATGGGGAAAATACTAAACGATGCAGGAAGTATCCAAAAAAGATGGAAGAAATACACAAAGTCATTATACCAAAAAGAATTAGTCGATGTTCAACCATTTGAAGAGGTGACATATGATCAGGAACTGATGGTACTGAAGGAAGAAGTCCAAGCTGCTCTGAAGTCATTGGCAAAAAACAAGGCTCCAGGAATTGATGGAATATCAATTGAAATGTTTCAACAAACAGATGCAGCACTGGCAGTGCTCGATCATCTATGCCAAGAAATATGTAAGATAGCTTCCTTGCCAACTGACTGGAAGAGATCCATATTTATCCCTATTCCCATGAAATGTGATCCAAACAAATGTGAAAATTATACAACAATAACATTAATATCACGCACAAGCAAAATTTTGCTGAAGATCATTTAAAAATGGCTGCAGCAGTATATCGACAGGGAACTGCCAGAAATTCAGGCCAGTTTCATGAGAGGGTGTGGAACCAGGGATATCATTGTTGATGTTATATGGATCCTGGCTGAAAGCAGAGAATATCAGAAGGATGCTTACCTGTGTTTTATTGACTATACAAAGGTATTCGACAGTGTGGATCATAACAAACTATGGATAACACTGCGAAGAATGGGAATTCCAGAGCACTTAATTGTGCTCATGAGGAAACTTTACATAGATCATGAGTCAATTGTTCAGACAGATCAAGGGGATACTGATTGGTTTAAAGTCAGGAAAGGTGTGGATCAGGGTTATATTCTTTCACCATACTTATTCAATCTGTATGCTGAGCAAATAATCCAAGAAGTTGGACTCTATGAAGAAGAACATGGCATCAGGATTGGAGGAAGACTCATTAACAACCTGTGTTATGCAGATGACACAACCTTGCTTGCTGAAAGTGAAGAGGACTTGAAGCACTTACTAATGAAGACCAAAGACCACAGCCTTCAGTATCGATTGCACCTCAACATAAAGAAAACAAAAATCCTCACAACGGGACCAATGAGCAACATCATGATAAATGGAGAAAAGATAGAAGTTGTCAAGGATTTCATTTTACTTGGATCCACAATCAACAGTCATGGAAGTAGCAGTCAAGAAATCAAAAGGCACATTTCACTGGGCAAATCCTCTGCAAAGGACCTCCTTAAGATGTTGAAGAGCAAAGATGTCACCTTGAAGATTAAGGTTCACCTGACCCAAGCCATGGTATTTTCAATTCTATCATATGCATGTGAAAGCTGAAGAATGAATAAGGAAGCTCAAAGGAGAAATGTTGCCTTTGAATTGTGGTATTGGCAAAAAATATTGAATATACCATGGAGTGCCAAAAGAATGAACAAAGCTGTCTTAGAAGAAGTACAACCAGAATGCTCCTTAGAAGCAAGGATGGGGAGGCTGCGTCTTACATACTTTGGACATGTTGTCAGGAGGGATCAGTCTCTGGAGAAGAACATCATGCATGGCAGAGTACAGGGTCAGTGGAAAAGAGGAAGACCCTCAATGACGTGAATTGACACAGTGGCTGCAAAAGTGAGCTCAAGCATAACAACGATTGTGAGGATGGCTTATGACCAGGCAGTATTTCATTCTGTTTTGCATAGGGTCACTAGGAGTCAGAACCAGCTCAATAACACCTCACAACAACAAAAACAACCTTTATATGCTGTAGAATATACTTAATAAAGGCTTTTTGTTATTGAAATAGAAAATATGGTGTCATAGTTTTGTAAAGGAAGTTTACAAAAGTTAACACCACATACTGAATTTGAAATTCCTCCATAAAAATCATTCAGTAATTAGGGGCATGAGTGCCTTCTCCTGGACCCCTATTATGAGATTATGACCATCTCCTATCTACCCATTTATACTACTTATGAACTGTCTCCTGTTTTATAATAGTGCAATTTTGTCTTTGATGAGTTCAGAAGTGTTCACTCTACTTCTACATTTTGGATATTTTGGGTAGATATTATTCAGTTCCTAAACATTTAGTAGAATTCCCCAGTGCTGCTATCTGAACCTGATGTTGTTTGTTTGTTTGTTTGCATTTTTTTGTTGTTGTTATTTGGTTTGGTTTGGTTTGGTTTGGGTTTTTCTTTCAGATGAGAGGCTAACTACAAATTAAATTTCTTTAACAGCTAAAGGACTACTAAGGTCACCTATTTCTTATTTATGAATATAATAATCACCTATGGTACATTAAAGCATAGTCTTTCCTGTCTGACTTTAATACTTAGTGTAACATCTTTGAAATTTATCCATGTAAAACTGCATAACATGTAAGAAAAATAGCAAATTTTAAAGATAATCAGAGAAAAGGTATTACCTATAAATTAATGATAAATTGATCAATGATATACTTCTTCAAACCAAAAACAGACTCTAGAAAACTGTAGGTTAAGAAAAACTGATAACCTGAGAATGGATTCATGTAGCAAGAAATTATTTATAGAGTAAGGGAGACATAAAAAGAAAACTTCTACATGATCATATCGAAGAGATTTTAGTACCAGGAGATTCACACTAAAGAAATTGTTGAAATACATACTTGAGAAAGAAGACTATTAATTAAAGAAGAAATAACTGAGTCCAAAAGAAGGAAATTTTTTAATCTCTTGATAAATCTTGAAGTGTCAAACAAATATCTTTGATTGTATGTCACATTGGTTTTTAATTTTTCCTATTCTTATCCTAAGAGGATTCCCATTCACTGCCATCACACCCCTTCTTCTTCTTTTTTTTTTTACAAATCATGTACTTGGTGCATAATCCTACTTGGTAATCCCATGGCGTTGGAGTAGTGATTTCCGTGCCATTATTTACTTAGATGAAGAATTTGCTGGAATAGAATTAAGAAATGACATTCAGAACATTTATCCAAAAGGATAATACAATATATATCAAAACACATTTGTTTGTGTATCCTTTTGCTGTGTTTATATCAAAAATACTGAACATATTTTTTATTTTAGATTTTTAAAAATGCAATAACAGTATAAATATAGGAGGTGGGACCAAGATGCCTGACTCAGGAGAAGCTTCCACTTATCCTTCTTGCAACAAAGACTCAAAAAAACAAGTGAATCAATTACATAAAGGGCAATCTATGAACCCTGGCCATCAAACACAGAACTAAAGAGTTGACCTGAGTGACAGGGGAGCAAAAAGCCACGTGCTGAAGCAATGACCACTTTCAGAGCTGCCGTGTCCTGCCACAGCCTTGAGCCCTCACAGTTTCCTGGTCCAGAGTGGTGGGGCTTTTCGCAGCTTACTGAGACAGGGCAAGCATGGATGCAGCCCTAACCCCGGGACCGACCTCTGCAGAGGTACAGCCAGCACACGCAGGCTGAACACTGACACAGCTGACAGGCGAATGAGAAACCACAGGGAAGCAGTGACTGGCTTTAAAGCCTGGAGCACAGCATCTCAGCCAGGGAACCTTGCCTCTGGGCTTTGGACTAAGCGTGGAGGAGCTGATCATGGCTTCCTGAGACAGCACAAGCACAGGACGCAACCCTAACCCCCCAGAGTAACCTCGGTGAAGACCCAGCCGGCATAGGCAGGCTGCACACCAATGCAACTGACAGGAGGAAAATCCACAGGGAAGCAGCGGCTGGTTTTGGAGCCTGGAGCGCAATGTCCCAACCAGGAAACCTTGCTGTGGGCTTTGGACTAAGAGTGGAGGGGCTGATTGCGGCTTCCTGAGATGGCGCAAGCACAGCAGGCAGCCCTAACCCTTTGGAGCAGTCTCAGTGGGGATCCAGCCAGCATGCACAGGCTACACACCTCTCTGGAAACTCAGAAAAAACAGTCCTCAACAAACAAGATATGTAACTTTGGCTATCTTGCCATGCTACTCTTTCCTATCTATCTGATCCCTCCCCTCCCTGCCCCAGCCGGCTGCATTAACATTGGAATTCCCGGGCCAGAGAGTGAACTTCACTGCCATTTTTTTTTTTTGTTTTCTTTTCTAACCCATTCTTCCAGGCTGGGAAAAGCATCATTTAACAATCAAGGGAAAAATCCTTCCCTGACTTCCCTAAACTGGAATAACAATACAGAACCAACTCCATCCAGGCATAAGAGACCCACAGTCTATGGCTTTCATCCCTACAGGGAACCAGGTGGCTATTAAAATGCAAAGGCAATTCTGATAGAGATCTGACTGTAATTGTTTTAGCAAAGCAGTGGAAAGGCAAGTTTGGAGGGCAGATGACTCTCTACCTATTAAACAGAGCCCTCGCCAATCCACACCAGGGAACTGAGGACCAAAGCTCCACCCACACCACCTAGCAACCTGCTACAAGGGTCTAAGGATAGTGACACCTACCAATCTTTGAGGTACAACCATTGGGTGCCTAAGGTACAGTGGCAGACCCCACCTACCAGAGTTCTCTAGAGAATAGAGACACTCCTACCTCACTGGCACTTGGGGGAAGGCTATCAGCATCCTGCCTTCCTTGGAGTGTGACCCCCTGCCACTACTAGAAACTGGCACATACAACCATCACCTCTACTCCTCTAAGTTAATAGGTGAGAGCATACACCTCACACCAGGTGACCAACTATCAGGACATCTGAGCTGGTTCTATTCAAGAATAGTGAATGGACTAATAGGCTCATATACCTGGTAACAGCTCATACCAGCTGATAACAGGACATAAGTGATTCAAAAGCTACAACAATCAAGATAGCACAATCTAGTAGCCCATCTGGGTATATTGAAACAAAACAAAACAAGAAGATAAGACTAGGTGAGCAATTATAAAAGGAACCATTACAGTATTTCATAGGTGGCTCAGAGACAGCAGTCAATATCAAATCACATAAAGAAGCAGACCATGATTGCTTTTACAAACCCCCAAATCAAAGAATCTAAATCATTCCCAGATGTAGATGCATTCCTGGAATTGCCAGATGCAGAATATAAAAAACTAATATACAGAATGCTTCAAGACATCAGGGATGACATCAGAAATGAAATAAGGCAATCTACAGAAAAAGCCAAGGAACACACTGATAGAACAGTTGAAGAAATCAAAAAGATTATTCAAGAACACAGTGAAAAATTTAATAAGATGCAAGAATCCATAGAGAGACAGCATTCAGAAATTCAAAAGATTAACAAAATTACAGAATTAGACAACTCAATAGGAAGTCAGAGGAGCAGAATTGAGGAATTAGAATGCAGAGTGGGGAGTTGGAGGATAAGGCAAGTGACATCAACATATTTGAAGAAAAATCATTAAAGAATTAAAAAAATGAAGAAACCCTAAGAATCATGAGGGAATCTATCAAGAAGAATAACTTGAGTGTGATTGGAGCTCCAGAACAGAGGGATAACAGAAAATACAGAAGAATAGTTGAAGATCTGTTGGCAGAAAACTTCCCTGGCATCATGAAAGATAAAAGGATATCTATCCAAGATGCTCATCAAACCCCATACAAGATAGATCCCAAAAGAAAATCACCAAGACATATTGTCATCAAACTTGCCAAAACCAAGAATAAAGAAAAAATTTTAAAAGCAGCCAAGGATATATGAAAAGTCACCTACAAAGGAGAATCAATAAGTTTGGACTACTCAGCAGAAACCATGCAGGCAAGAAGGCAATGGGATGACATATATAGAGCACTGAAGGAAAAAAACTGTCAGCCAAGAATCATATATCCAGTAAAACTCTCTCTCAAATAGGAAAGTGAAATTAAGACATTTACAGATAAACAAAAGCTTAGAGAATTTGCAAAAACCAAACCAAAACTACAAGAAATACTAAAGGAAATTCTTTGGTCAGAAAAATCCATATCAGATACCAACTCAACACAAGATCACAGAACAAAACATCCTGAAACCAACTCAGATAGGGAAATCACAAAAACAAAATAAGATTAATTAAAAAAAAATTGCTCAAAACGGGGAATCATTGATGTCATTACGTAAAAGGTTACAATAATCAAAAAGGACAGACTAAATACAGGAGGCATAGATCTTCCATATGGAGAGGAAACCAAGGCGATATAGGGTGATACAAGGCAGGTTTTTACTTAGTCAAATAGGGACAAATATTAACGTAACCACAAAGAGGTCTAACAATTCCATACTTCAAAATAAAAACCAAGATAAACATAATGACTCAGCAAAAATAAATTCAACTGCTATGAAAATGCAAAACACACAATCTACAAAGAAAAACTTCTCAGCACAAAACAGTAAGTGGAAAAATGAAATTGTCAACAAAACACACAAAAAGACATCAAAATTACAGCACTAAACTCATACTTATCTACAATTATGCTGAATGAAAATGGACTAAACACACCAATAGACAGGGAGATGCAGACTGGATAAAGACGCAGACTGGATAAACAAAACACAATCCGTCTATATTTTGCCTACAAGAGACACACCTTAGACTTAAAGACACAAACAAACTAAAACTCAAAGAATGGAAAAAATATATCAAGCGAACAACAATCAAAAAAGAACAGGAGTGGCCATATTAATTTCTACAAGACAGACTTTAAAGTTAATTCCACCACAAAGGATAAAGAAGGACACTACATAATGATTAAAGGGACAATTGACCAGGAAGATATAACCATATTAAATATTTATGCACCCAATGACAGGGCTGAAAGATACATTAAAAAAACTTTAATAGAATTGAAAAGTGAGATAGACATCTCCAAAATTATAGTAGGAGACCTCAACACACCACTTTCGGTGAAGGACAGGACATCCAGAAAGAAGCTCAGTAAAGACACAGAAGATCTCAACGTCACAATCAACCAACTTGACCTCATAGACATATACCGAACACTCCACCCAGCAGCTGCAAAGTATACTTTCTTTTCTAGTGCACATGGAACATTCTCTAAAATAAATCACATATTAGGGCATAAAACAAGCCTTCGCAGAATCCAAAACATCAAAATAATGCAAAGCATCTTCTCAGACCATAAGACCATAAAAGCAGAAATCAATAACAGAAAAACCAGGGAAAAGAAATCAAATACTTGGAAACCGGACAATACCCTGTTGAAAAAAACTGGGTTATAGAAGACATTAAGGAGGGAATAAAGAAATTCATAGAATTCAATGAGACTGAAAACACTTGCTATCAAAACCTTTGGGACACAGCGAAAGCAGTGCTCAGAGGTCAATTTATATCAATTAATACATACATACATAAAGAAGAAAGAGCCAAAATCAAAGAACTGCCCCTACAACATGAACAAATAGAGAGCAACAAAAGAAACCATCAGGCACCAGTAGAAAACAAATAATAAAAATCAGAGCAGAATTAAATGAATTAGAGAACAGAAAAACAATTGAAAGAGTTAACAAGGCCAAAAGCTGGTTCTTTGAAAGAATTAACAAAATTGATAAACCATAGGCCAGACAAATTAAGAAATACAGGAAAAGAAGCAAATAACCAGAATCAGAAATGAGATGTACCATATCACAACAGATCCAACTGAAATTAAAACAATCATATTGGATTATTACAAAAAAATTGTATTCTAACAAATTTAAAAACCTACAGAAATGGATGAATTCTTAGAAACACACTACCTATCTAAACTAACATAAACAGAAGTAGAACAACTAAATAGACCCATAACAAAAAAAGATTGAAAAGGTGATCAAAAAACTCCCAACAAAAAAAAAAAAAGCCCTGGCCCTGATGACTTCACTGCAGAGTTCTACCAAACTTTCGGAGAAGAGTTAGCAACACTACTACTAAAGGTATTTCAAAGCATAGAAAAGGATGGAATACTCCCTAACTCATTTTATGTAGCCAGCTTAACCCTGATACCAAAACCAGCTAAAAAAAACAGCACAAAAAAAGAAAAATACAGACCTATATCCCTCATGAACATAGATGCAAAAATCCTTAACAAAATTCTAGCCAACAGAATTCAACAACATATCAAAAAAATAATTCACCATGACCAAGTGGGATTTATACCAGGTATGCAAGGATGGTTCAATATTAGAAAAACAATTAATATAATCCACCGCATAAATAAAAGACAAGAACCACATGATTTTATCAATTGATGCAGAAAAGGCATTTGACAAAGTCCAACATCCACTCATGATAAAAAATTTCAGCAAAATCGGAATGAAAGGAAAATTCCTCAACATAATAAAGGGCATTTATACAAAACCAACAGCTAACATCATCCAAAATGGAGAGAGCCTGAAAGCATTTCCCTTGAGAACGGGAACCAAACAAGGATGCCCTTTATCACCGCTCTATTCAACATTGTGCTTTAGGTCCTAGCCAGAGTAATTAGGCTAGACAAAGAAATAAAGGGCATCCAGAACTGCAAGGAAGAAATAAAATTATCTCTATTTGCAGATGGCATGATCTTATACACAGAAAACCCTAAGGAATCCTCCAGAAAACTACTGAAACTAATAGAAGAGTTCAGCGGAGTATCAGGTTACAAGATAAACATACAAAAATCAGTTGGATTCCTCCACACTAACAAAAAGAACATCGAAGAGGAAATCATCAAATCAATGCCATTCACGGTAGCCCTCAAGAAGATAAAATAAAAATACTTAGGAATAAATATTACCAAAGATGTAAAAGACCTATACAAATAAAACTACAAGGTACTACTGCAAGAAATCAAAAGGGACCTACATAAATGGAAAAACATACTTTGTTCATGGATGGGAAGAACATTGTAAAAATGTCTATACTACCAAAAGCCATCTATATATACAATGCACTTCCGATCCAAATTCCAATGACATTTTTTAATGTGATGGAGAAACAAATCTCCAACTTCATATGGAAGGGCAAGAAGCCCTGGATAAGTAAAGCATTATTGAAAAAGAAGAACAAAGTGGGAGGACTCACTCTACCTGATTTTAGGACCTATTATACCGCCACAGTAGTCAAAACAGCCTGGTACTGGTACAACAGATACATAGACCAAAGGAACAGAGTTGAGAGTCCTGATATAAATCCCTCTACATGAGTAGCTGATATTTGACAAACGCCCAGTATCAGTTAGTTGGGGGAAAAGATAGTCTTTTTAACAAACGGTGCTGGCATAACTGGATTTCCATCTGCAAAAAAATGAAACAGGACCCATCTCTCACACCATGCACAAAAACTAACTCCAAATGGATCAAAGACCTAAACATAAAGACTAAAACGATAAACATCATGGAAAAAAAAAATAGGGACAAGGTTAGGAGCCCTAATACATGGCATAAACAGAATACAAAACATTACTAAAAATGCCAAAGAGAAATCAGATAACTGGGAGCTCCTAAAAATCAAACATCTATGCTCATCTAAAGACTTCATCAAAAGAGTAAAAAGACCACCTATGACTGGGAAAAAATTTTCAGCTACAATATCTCTGACAAGAGCCTGATCTTTAAAACCTACATGACTCTGCTAAAACTCAACCACAAAAAGATGAACAACCCAATTAAAAAATGGGCAAAGGATATGAACAGGCACTTCACTAAAGAAGACATTCAGGTAGCTAACAGATACATGAGGAAATGTTCTCGATCATTAGCCATTAGAGAATTGCAAATCAAAACTACAATGAGATTCTATCTCACTCCAACAACGCTGACATTAATCCAAAAAAATACAAAACAATAAATAAATGTAAAATGGTACAACCACTTTGGAAATCAATTTGGCGCTTCCTTAAAAAGCTAGAAATAGAACTACCATATGACCCAGCAATCCCACTCCTCAGAATATATCCTAGAGAAATAAGACCTTTACAGGAACAAATATATGCACACCCAAGTTTATTGCAGCACTGTTTACAATAGCAAAAAGATGGAACCAACCAAAGTGCCCATCAATGGAAGAATGGATAAATTATGGTACATTCACACAATGGAATACTACGCATCGATAAAGAACAGTGATGAATCTGTGAAACATTTCATAACTTGGAGAAACCTGGAATGCATTATGCTGAGCGAAATTAGTCAATTGCAAAAGGGCAAATATTGTATAAGACCACTATTATAAGATCTTGAGAAATAGTTTAAACTGAGAAGAACACACCATTTTGTGGTTGCGAGAGGGGGGAGGTAGGGAGGGTGGGAGAGGGGTATTCACTAGATAGATAGTAGACAAGAACTACTTTAGGTGAAGGGAAGGACAACACTCAACACAGTGGAGGTCAGCACAACTGGACCGAACCGAAGCAAAGAAGTTTCCTGAATAAACTGAATGCCTTGAAGCTCAGTGAAGCAGGAGTAGGGGTTTGGGGACCATGGTTTCAGGGGACATTTAAGTCAATTGCCATAATAAAATCTATTAAGAAAACATTCTGCATCCCATGTTGAAGAGGAGCGTTTGGGGTTTAAACGCTAACAAGCAGCCATCTAAGATGCATCAATGAGTCTCAACCCACCAGGATCAAAGGAGAATGTAGAACACCAAGGACACAAGATAATAACGAGTCCAACAGACAGAAAGGGCTACATGAACCAGAGACTACATCATCCTGAGACCAGAAGAGCTAGATGGTGCCTGGCTACATCCTATGACTGCCCTGACAGGGAACACAACAGAAAACCCCTGAGGGGGCAGAAGAACAGTGGGATGCAGACCCCAAATTCTCATAAAAAGACTAGACTTAATGGTCTGACTGAGACTGGAAGGGACCCTGTGGTCATGGTCCCCAGACCTTCTGTTGGCCCAGGACAGGGGCCATTCCCGAAGCCAACTCATCAGACATGGATTGGAGTGGACAATGGGTTGGAGAGGGATGCTGGTGAGGCATGAGCAACTTGGACCAGGTGGACACTTGAGGCTATGTTGGCATCTCCTGCCTGGAGGGGAGATGGGAGGGTAGAGGGGCTTAGAAGCTGACAAAATGGATTCAAAAAGAAAGAGTGGTAGGAGGGAGTGGGCTGTCTCATGGCGGGGAGAGAGAGTAAATGGGAATATGTAGCAAGGTGTACATAGGTTCTCATGTGAGAGACTGACTTGATTTGTAAACTTTCACTTAAAGTACAATAAAAATACTCAAAAAAAAAAAAAGAATATAAATATACAGCCAGGCCCTTTCAAATGGCCAAATGTCACAGTAAATGATACACGAAAGCAGACTAAATACTCTTAATTAAGGAGAGACCACAGAATCTGAATGTGCTTGAAGCTGAGGAGTCTAGAAAGGGATATGGAAACTTTATTGTGAAGCTAAGAAACTAAGACATTTTCTTGAAGCATGAAAAATAAGTATGACACAGTTAATTAGGCCCCACATCACATAACACAATGGATGGGTGACAAAGTAGAATTTCTTCAAAAAAAGAGGGAGCAATAATGTGAGAATGAAAAGTAAACTAAGATGAACTCCAGAGTGTCATCAAAATGGCCCAGAAAAAGGAAGGTGAAGATATAATTTATTTAAACCTCCTGCTCTTCTATAACCATGATGTCCACGTGGGATATGTTCAGGCTAATGTTTGCTGTAGTGTTACATTCAGGTATTCAGGTACATTAGAATTTTTAAATACATTGCATGATTGTCACAGCAATTAGGTTCAAATGATTGTTTTGGAGCAGTCTAAAAGACTAATTTCATTATTTATTGAGAAAGATTTCTGCTGCACATAGATAATCTATAGCTATATCTGTTTACATATATAATGTCTTTTATAAGTTATTTCCCATAGAAAAACTTTAGTCATTTAACTATTAAAGGAGGGGGTTGATGAGAAACCACATACTCTTAGATGGATATTAAAAAGTTTTTCTTTGAATATTAGTTGCCAAAAAGAGGATTCAGTTCAGAGGTTTTAAAAAACTGAAAAGTTTAAGGAACCTGTCCCGTATCCTCTTGGTCCTCACCCCATAGATAATGGGATTTACCATGGGTGGCACCAGAAGATAGATGTTAGCTACAAATATGTGGACATGGGGAGCTACATGGTGCCCAAACCTGTGGGTGAGAAAAGAGAAGAAGGCTGGAGTATAGGACACCAAGATGACAAGGACATGGGAGCCACAGGTGCCCAAGGTCTTGAGTCGGGCGTCTTTAGATGGGAGGTGGAAAACAGTGTGGAGTATGAGTATATAAGAACAAATGATCAGTATAAAGTCCACCCCCCCTGTAAGGAAGGCAACAGTTAGGCTGTAGGCTCCACGGATTCTTGTCTCAGCACAGGCAATTTTGATGAGGGCCATGAACTCACAGTAGGTGTGAGAAATGATATTGGTTTTGCAATAGGGAAGCAACCGCAGCAGGAAAGGATGAGGACTGAAAAGCACTGTGCCCCGGAGTACAATGGCTAGACCTATCTTCCCTATCACTGTGTGTGTCAGAATCATCGAATGTCTTAATGGATGACAGATGGCTACATAGCGGTCAAAAGCCATGGCCAGAAAGAACCCAGATTCCATGGTGGAGCAAGAATGAATCAGGAACACTTGAGTGAGACAGGCTTCAAAATGAATCTCTCCGTCATTGAACCAGAAGAGGCTGAGAAGTTTTGGCACAGCTGTAGTGCACACAATAAGGTCAGCCACAGCCAGCATGCAGAGGAAGAGATACATTGGCTCATGAAGTTTGGGGTCTGTCTTAATGATGAACAAAATGGAGAAGTTTCCCAGTAGGGCCAAAAGGTAGACCACACAAAAGGGGATGGACATCCAGATGTGGGCAACCTCCAACCCAGGAATGCCGATGAGAATGAAGGTTGATGGATGGACATCAGTCTTATTATAAGATGGCATAACAGGTGTCATTTATTTTCCTGTAAAATAAACAAAATAATCATTTCTAATATTTGAAATTTCTGATCAGTTAAATAATCCAAAATTGCAGGCCATTGAAAAATTACAATGCATGCAAAAATTTAGATGAAGATTGTATCGTTATCTAACAGGGTGCTAGCTATTATCTCTGCCGCCAATAAAGCACCAGCTAAACCAATATGTTGAAGGTATCTTCGGTGAGAACTACAGGAAGTATTTTGTTCTCTTTAGGTAGATCCACTGATCTCTGTGAACTTCCTAATCCATGAACAGAGCAGTTTTAGTAATCTTTACTCATCTATTTCCAAAGATATTTTCTCATTCATCTGTATTTGTAATTTGCAGTGCAATTGATCTATAGAAGTTAAATAGGCAAAATATCTAAGCACCAAAACACAGAATTAAATAACTTAAAGATCTTAAAATCTCCTAGCAAGAAGTGATGTCATTTGCAAGTTTAAGATTGTGTAAAAGGGATAGATTTGGAGTTGTTGCTAGGAGTCCATTCTGAATGAAATACTGCCCGGTCCTGCCCCATCCTCACAACCATTGCCATGTTTGAGCCCATTGGTGCAGACACTGTGTCATCTCCTTAAGGGTCTTCCTTTTTTTTCCTGACCCTCTATTTTACCAAGCATGATGTCCTTCTCCAGGGACTGGTATCTCCTGATAACCTGTCCAAAGTATTCGAGACGAAACCTCACCACCCTTGCTTCTAAGGAGCATTCTGGCTGTACTTCTTCCAAGACAGATTTGTTTTTTCTGGCAGTCCATGTTATATTAAATAATCTTCACCAACAACATAATTTAAAGGCATCAATTCTTCAGCCTTCATTATTCTAAGCTCAGCTTTCACATGCATATGAGGTGATGGAAAACAGCATGGCTTGGGTCAGATGTACCTTAGTTTTCAAGATGATGTCTTTGTTTTTCAACACTTTAAAAGAGGTCTTTTGCAGCAAATTTGCCCAGTGCAATATGTCTTTCGATTTCTTGACTGCTGTTTCCATGGCAGTTGATTCTGCATCCAAGTAAAATGAAATCCTTGACAACTTCAATCTTTTTCCCATTTATTGTGATGTTGCTTATTGGTCCAGTTGTGAGGATTTTTGTTTTCTTTATGCTGAGGTGCAATCCATGATGAAGTTTGTGGACTTTGATCTTCATCAGTAAGTTCTTCATGTCCTCTTCACTTTCCACAAGCAAGGTTGTGTCTTCTGTATAACACAGGTTGTTAATGAGTCTTCCTCCAATCCTGATGCCCTGTTCTTCTTCATATAGTTCAGCTTCTTGGATTATTTGCTCAGCATACAGTTTGAATAGATATGATGAAAGGATATAACCCTGACACACATCTTTCCTCACTTTAAACCACACAGTAACCCCTTGTTCTGTTTGAATGGTTGCCTCTTAAGCTATGTACAGATTCCTCATGAGCACAATTAAGTGTTCTGGAATTCCCAGTCTTACCAATGTTATCCATAATTTACTATGATTAACACAGTCGAATGTCTTTTCACAGTCAACAAAACACAGGTAAATACCTTTTTGGAATTCTCTGCTTTCAGCCAGAATTCATTTGCCATCAGCAATGATATCCCTTGTTTCATGGCCTCTTCTGTATCTGGTCTGAACTTCTGGCAGTTCTTGTTGATATGTGTTGTAACCACATTTAAATGATCTTCAGTGATATTTTACTTGTGTGTGATATTAATAATATTGTTGGATAATTTCCACATTCTGTTGGATCTTCCAGTCTTTTGTCCAAGTAGCTATCTTCTAAATTTCTTGGCATAGACGAGTGAGCCCCTCCAGTGCTGCATTTGTTTGTTGAAATATCTCAATTGGTATTTCTATTCCTGGAGCCGTGTTTTTTGCCAATGCCTTCAGTGCTGCTTGGACCTCTTCCTTCAGTACTATTGGTACTTGATCATATGCTACCTCCTGAAATGGTTTGGAGGTCAAAAAATGCTTTTCAGTACAGTGATTGTATTTCTTCCATCTTCTTTTTATGCTGTGTCGTTTAATATCTTCCTGTAGAATCCTTCATTATTGCAACTCAATGCTTGAATTTTTTCTTCACTTCTTTCAGCTTGAGAAATGCCAAGCACGCTCCTTCCTTTTGATTTTCTAGCTTCAGGTCTTTGCACATTTCATTATAATACTTTATCTTCTCAAACCACCTTTGAAAATCTTCTGTTCAGTTTTTGACTTCATTTCTGTAGTTTGCTTTAGCTACTCAACATTCAAGAGCAACTGGCAGTCTCTTCTGACATCCATTTTGGTGTCTTCTTTCTTTCCTGTCTTTTTAATGACCTCTTGCTTTCTTCATGTGTGGTATCCTTGATGTCATTCCACAACTCATCTGATCTTTGCTTATTAGTATTCAGTGCATCAAATCTGCTTTTGATATGGTCTCTAAATTTAGGTGGGATATACTCGAGGCTGCACTTTGGCTCTCGTGGACTTGTTCTAATTTTCTTCAACTTCAACTTGAAATGGCATATAACCAGTTAATGGTCTGTTTCACAGTCAGCCCCTGGCCTTGTTCTTGCTGATAATATATCGAGCTTTCCTATGTTCATTTTCCACAAATATAGTTGATTTGACTCCTGTGTGTTCCAACCATCGAGGTCCATGTGTGTAGATGTCTTTCCTTGTTGTTGAAAAAAAGGTGTTTGCAATGAAGAAGTTGTTGGTCTTACAAAATTCTATCATATGACTCTGGTTTTGTTTCTATCACCAAGATCATATTTTTGACCTACAAATCCTTCTTCTCTGTCTACAACTTTTGCATTCCATCTTCCAGTAATTATCAATACATCCTGATTGCATGTTCAATCAATTTCGGACTGGAGAAGGTGGTAAAAATCTTTAATTTCTTCGTCTTTGACCTTAATGGTTGGTGGGTAAACTTGAATAATAGTTGTTTTAACTGGTCTTCCTTATAGAAGTATGGATATTAATATATCTCTGACAGCTTTGCACTTTAGGATAGATTTTGAAATGTTCTTTTTGGCCATGAACACGATATCATTCCTTTTCAATTTGTCATTCCTGGGATAGTAGACCATATGATTGTGTGATGCAAAGTGGTCAATACCAGTCCATCAGCTCACTAATGCCTAGGGTATCAATGTTTATGCATTCTATTTCTTTTTTGATGATTTCCAATTTTTCTAGATTCATACTTAGTACATTTCATGTTCCTACTATTAATGGATATTTGCAGCTGTTTCTTCTCATTTTGAATCATGCCACATCAGGAAATGAAGGTCCCGAAAGCTTAACTCCATTTACGTCATTAAGGTTGACTCTGTTTTCAGGAGGCAGCTCTTCCTCAGTTGTCTTTTGAGTGTTTTCCAATTTGAGAGACTCATCTTCCAGCCCTATATCAGACAATGGTCCACTGTTATTCATAAGGTTATCACTAGCCAATTTTTTCAGATGTAGACTGCAAGGTCTTTCTTCCCAGGCTTTTGAGTACTTAGTGAGAAATAGTGCAATGGTAACAAAATGAATAGAGTTAAATGTTATGGCTGTTGTTAAGTGCTGTTGCGTTAGTTCTGACTCCTAACAACCCCTATGTACAAGAGAATGAACCACTGTCCAGTCCTGCAGCATACTCACAATCATTTTTATGTTTGAGCCCATTGTTGCAGCTACGGTGTCAATCCATCTAATTGAGGGCCTTCCTCTTTTTTGCTGATGTACTACTTTACCAAACATAATGTCCTTCTCCTGGGACTGATCCCTCCTGATAACATTTCCAAAGTACGTGAGATGAAGTCTTGCTATTCTTGCTTCCAAGGAGAATAGAGACAAGAATTCTAATTTTCCTGATTTTTGTCATAAAAAATTTGGATCACAACAAATTACAGAGCATGGCTTGAGGCTGTAATGCCAAAATTTGAGAGAATAAGTAGATTGTTTGGAATGACCAGAAGTAGGTGAATTCACATGAACATGGGACTTATTCAGGAAGATGACAAGGGATAAGAGGGGTCTGATAACATTGTGGCAAGACACAAGTGGCTCAGTGCCATGTTAATGACTCTCCACTGGACATACAGTGTGTGTTGCTCTGAGCTGAGCAGGCAAGAATTGTAACAATATGATTATAACTTATAGTCTTAAATTCTTTTGCTTCTGAATATATATGTATACATATGCAGGTTATCAAACAACTCTGTGATTTCCTCTTGATTAAGACTAAAGATTTCTTCATAGCAAATACCTTTTTTCAACAGCATAAACTGTGACTGTACACACGGACCACACTAGATGGAATGCACAGGAATCAAATCGACTAAATCTATGGAAAGAGTTGATGGAGAAGCGCAGTACCATTAGTCAGACAATCCCAGGAGCTGACTAGGGAAGGGGCTACCAATTGCTCAAGATGAACCTGAAAAAAATTAAAACTAGTCCATGAGAGTCAAAGTATACTCTTGAGAATATCCCACATGAATTTAGAGACCATCAAAGAAAAAGATTTGATTCACTTAACACTGATGACTGAAGAGTAGGAGAGTTGTGGAATGACATTAAGGACATCATACATGAAGAGACTCAAGGTCATTAAAAAGAGAAAAGAAAGAAAAACAAAAATGGATGTCAGAAGAGACTCTAAAGTTGTTCTTGAACATAGGAAAACTAAAGCAAAAGAAGAAATTATGACAGAAATGTGCTAAATAGAATAGTGCAAGGGTGGTTTGAGAAGACAAAGTAAAGTATTATAATTAAATGTGCAAAGACCTGGAATCAGAAAATCAAAAGGGAAGAACCTTTCAACACTTCTCAAGATGAAAGAACTGAAGGAAAAATTCAGTCTTTGAGTTACAATATTGAATATGGGCAAAAAATTAAACAACACAGGGAGCATCAAAAAGAAGATGGAAGAAATACACAGAGTTACTGCACCAATAAGAACTGGTGAGCAATCAACCACTTCAAGAGGTAGCATATGTTCAAGAACTGATGTTATTGAAGGAAAAATCCAAGCTGCACTGAAGGCATTGGGAAAAAATCAAGGATCCAGGAACTGACAGAATACCAACTGAGATTTTTCAACAAACAGGTGCACTTGAGAAGTGCTTACTCGTCTATGCCAAGAAATTTGGAAGACTGCCAACTAACTGGAAGAAATTCATATTTGTTCCCCTTCCAAAGAAAGGAGTTCCAACAGAATGTAGCAATTATAGAACAATATCATTAACATTACACACACAAGTAAAATTTTGCTGAAGATTATTCAAAAAGGGATGTAGCAGTTCATCAACAGAGAACTGTCGAAAACACAAACATGATTCAGAAGAGGATGTGGAATGAGGTATATTATTGCTGGTGTCAAATAGATCTTGTCTGAAAGCAAAGAATATGAGAAAGATGTTTACCTGTGTTTCACTGACTATGCAAAGGCATATGACTGTATAGATCATAACAAATTCTGGATAACATTGCAAAGAATGAGAATTCCAGAACCCTTAATTGAGCTCATGCCAGACCTATACATGACCAGCAGCAGTCATTCAAATAGAATAAGGGGATAGTGTATGGATTAAATCAGGAAAGGTGTGTGTCAGCGTTGTACCCTTTCACCATACTTTTTCAGTCTGTATGCTAAGCAAATACTCTGAGAAGATGGACTATATGAAGAAGGACAGGGCATCAGGATTGGAGGAAGACTCATTAACAACCTGCAATATGCAGATGTCACAACTTCAGAGGTCTTGAAATACTCATTGATGGAGATTCAAGAACGCAGCTTTCAATATGGATTACACCTCAACATAACCCACTAAAAAAACTCACTGCCGTCAAGTAAAGAAAACAAAAATCCTCACAACTGGACCAATAAGCAACATCATGATAAACAGAGTAAAGACTGAAGTTGTGAAGGATTTCATTTTACTTGGATCCACAATCAATGTCCTTTGAAGCAGCAGTTAAGAAATTAAATGATATATTACACTGAGCCAATCTTCTGAAATACAGCTCTTGAACATGTTAAAAGGCAAAGATGTCATTTCGAGGACTAAGGTGCACCAGACCCAAGCTATGGTATTTTCCTGCAAAAGCTGGATGATGAATAAGGAAGATAAAAGAAGAATTGATGCCTTTGAGTTTTGGTGTTTGCAAAGATTATTGAATAATGATGGACTGCCAGAAGAATGAGCAAAGCTGTCTTGGAGTAAGTACAGCCAGAATGGTTCTTACAAGTGAGGATGGTAAGACTTTGTTTCATGTACTTTGGGGATGTTACCAGGAGGTCCCATTTCCTGGAGCAGGACACTGTATTTGGTAAAGTAGAGAATTAGTGAAAAAGAAAAAGACCTTCAAAGCGATGGATTGACACAGAATCTTCAACAATGTACTCAAAGGTAGCAATGATTATGAGGTTGGCACAGGACCTGGCAGTTTTTCCTTATGTTTTCTATGGGGTCACAAAGAGGTAGAGCCAACTTGATGGCACCTAACAAGAACAATAGGCAATTTAGGGGTTCCTGGTGGAACAGTGGTTAAGCACTTGTGTGCTAACTAAACGGTTGGTAGTAAAAATCCATCAGTGGCTCCAAGGGGGAAAAGACTTGGCAATCTGATCTCATAAAGATTACAGATTGGGAAACCCAGTGGGGCTGTTCTACTCTGTCCTATAGGGTTACTATGAGACTCAGTCAAATCAACAGTAGGCAGCTTATTATATCCAAATTTCAATTCATGATTTTTTCTTTGCTTATCATGGTCTCCATACATTGACTTATTCCCCACTACTCCCATACAGCAGTGTGCTGATTAAACTTATTCTATTTCTTAAAACTATTACAATGACACTTTGAAAATTGTACTGATCCTTCAAGACAATTTTTTCTTCTTTTTAGAAACACTGTTTCTGAGACACTCCATTTAAGCTGCCTATATTTTATAGTTGTAGATATGTGTAAAATATGATTTTTTTTGACCAAGGAAAAAAATTTAAAAACTCCACCGTGGAATGGATTCTGACTCATAGTGACCCTGTAGGACAGAGTAGAACTGCTCCATATAGTTTCCAAGGCTGTAAATCTTTAAAGAAGCAGACTGCTACAACTTTCCCCCATGGAACAGCTAATGGGCTTGAACCACTGACCTTCTGGTTAGCAGCCAAGCCAGGGTTCCATGTGACCAAGAAAAAAGACCTTTAAATCAGTGTCCATTGAATTATGTGTAGCCGACTGGACTTTAATACTGGATTACAGTAAAAAAGCAGTTTTTGCCTCAATCTGTCTTTGAAGTTTCATACCCAAAGTTTCAGTTTACTTTGGCAATTTGAATTGCAGGGTCCTCAAGGATGGATAGGAAACTCTGGTGGCATAGTGGTTAAGAGCTATGGCTGCTAACCAAAATGTTGGCAGTTCAAATCCACCAGGTGCTTCTTGGAAATTCTATGGGTCAGTTCTATTCTGTCCTATAGTGTCACTATGAGTTGGAATTGACTTGACGGCAGTGGGTTTGTTTTTTTAGTACGGATGGATATTAAATTTTGAGCATTAAAATAACTGGATATGCTAGTCAAGGAAGCTTTGAGAAGTCTAGGGAATGGCAGTTCTGAATCATGGTATAAATCAAAACAAAATGAGGATATAGTAAACTCAGACTATTGGGGAGTTATGTAATAGTGTAATAGCCAACATTTCTAAGCATTTCCTCAGATCCTGTTGCTTTTCTGAGAGGAGTTAGTCTATTCAGTCATTTAAGTTTTATCTTTATTTTAAGATGAGGGTTTAAGTAACTTGTATAAGGTAAAACAAGTGGTAAGTGGTAGACTTGGGTTTTAGTTCAGACATTCTGATTTCATAGCCCTCATTCACAACTGTTATGATAAAGTACCCTAGTGGTGTGTCAGTCTAGTTACATTTGTGTAGGTGAGGGGATACACTGACCTAATGATGTGGCAGACCATTTGTGTTTGTGTTTGTAAGGGAGAGCAAGGGGTTCAAACTGTATATGACACTAGAATACACCATCAGCTTTGCTTTGATAATAAATGCTGGTTAAAAAGGAACCCACATCCCCACATACACACTCTATTTTAGCAAGGAACTGGTCCAGATCTAATCCTTTCTCTTCCTAATCAACGCTTTCCCAATGCACTTACTCTCAGTAGATGAGCTATTACCTCACAGGAAAAATTAACATCACGAGGCAAAACTCTCTCTCAATCTGACCCTATCCTACTGTCATGTTTACGTGTATACTCATTGAGCTAGAATATTTTTGTATGCTTTCCCTTTTTTGGTCTCACAATTAAGCCTTTTATTCTTTTATCTATATATGTGGTTGCATCCAAATTCTCATCTTCCTCTCATGCTTTAACTTTCACCCTTTCCATTTCCTATAACCCTTAGCTAAATAAGTTTCATTATGCCCCAGACAATTTGAATATATTTACCCAATAGAAAATACATGTATGGATTACAGTCATGTGCCACATAACGTCTGCTTGGGCAATGTCCGACCCCATATACGTCCACGGTCCAATAAGGTTATGATAGAGTTCAGAAATCACCATCAGAGGATGGGATGTAGCAGACGTAATCAGACACAGCGAATGCAACAGATTCGCTCAGCAACAAATGCTCAAGCAGTCTCCAGATTATGAACGAGTTCTGCTTCTAAATCTGTCTTTAAGTTGAATTTGTATCTAAGTCGGAACAGTTGTGTATGGTTCATGTCTAACATCAGTCAAGTATTTGTCTTAGTATATCATATACAGCATACTTTTCTTTGCATCCCTGGTGGCACAGTGGTTAAGAGCCTGGCTGCTAACAAAAGGTCAGCTGTTTGAATCCACCAGGCACACTCCTTGGAAAATTTATGGGGCAGTTCTACTCTGCCCTATAGGGTTGCTATTCTGACTTCATGGCAACAGGTTTGGTTTTATAATGGGTACCTATCTATGCATAAAAATCATTAAAGAAACACTAAAATATCTTTAATATAGTAATAATGATAATGATGTTTTGATGCCAGTTGCAAAGTAGTGCCCATTTGTTGTTATGAACCATGTTATGAGGAATTTTCAATATAATAGGCTTTACTAGGGGTTGGTTAGTAACTAAGGGTTGTACTTAAGTCAGACTTCCTAACCCAGGGACTGCCTGCAATATGGTGTTCCCACAACATCCAAATTACCTAATGTCCTATTTCATGTTAAGCGACACATGGCTGTGTGCAGAGAGAAAATTCACAGAGAAGTAAATGCAACTGTACTATTAACTTAAAATAGATTGTAGCCTCACTTGTAATCAGAAAATTGAAAATTAATACTAAATTAATACAAAATGCGTATTAAATGTTTAGCCAACAGAATATCAGCATTGATGATAACAATGCTGATATTCTGTTGGCTAAACATTTAATACGCATTTTGTATTAATTTAGTATTAGTGAGGTTTGGAATAAATACCAAGTCTTATGCACAAAGGATTGTGAATTGGCCCAAATTTAGAAGAAGATGGTGTAGTAACAAACATTAAAATTTTGTTACAGAACTATTAACTAGTTGCAACCCTAAAAATAATTTTCACAAATACATATGGAAGTATATACAGTGATTTAAATTGTAAAATTGTCTGTAATAGAAGAAAAATTGAAGCACTCAAAATGTCCCTCAAAAAAGGAATACTTAAAAAAATCTTTGGTATATTCTTATGTGGACTGCTCAGCAGCAGTTAAAAATAAACAAGGTATATAGAAATATAGAAAACATCCAAATTTTAAAAAATATATAAGAAATAAATTTTGCTATCGATATTAACATATGCACATAAAATTATATAAACAGTCAATATGAACACATTTATGTCGTGAAGTCTATAAACACACACAAAAAATAACCTAAAAATTTACACAGCCACCTTGAAAGAGTCTAAAAAAGGGGATGGATAGTAAGGCAAATAGACAGAGTGTGATTTAGCTTTATCACTTTGGTTTGAATTTTTGGAGCAGTGCCCATACTTCCAATGTATTCATTGCCTAGATAGTCTATGGTAAGTATGTAACTAATGCGGAAGAATTGTAACGGCGTTCATCAGAAAAAATACAAACCAAGAAACAACTAATTTCATGTGGTCTTCCATGTCTTATAAAATACTAAAGAATGGATTTAACTCCTTGAAATACCTTCTCCCATATTCACTGCAAGAAGAACTGTGAAACAGCTTAATCTATGAAAGCAGTAATCTTGTCTCATTGTCCTTTTTGGTACTTCTTCACTCATAAAAATCCTCAGTAATATTTTGGTTAGAATTGAAGATTCTACTCACACATCAGTTTCTCCCAAATTATTTTTCTAGCTGTCTGATACATCACTGGCACCCCTCCTCAGTGTCCCTATGGTATGCACACTTACCAGTACTCTATCTTTTGTCATATTGTATGTTTTTCCATATCTTTCTCCTTTATTATATTCCAAATCCTACTGGGCAGATGCCATGTCTTTTCATAGATTTTCCTGTTGTTCCAATGAATTAATTAAGAAAAAGAAGATAAGGGAATGTTATTATTTTTCTAGTAAAAAACAATGAACATACATTAAAGAAAACCACTGACATCACTGTAGCTTAATTACAATTCACTCTAATCACCCCAAAATGTAGTACATTAAAAATTTCCTTATTATATTTAAATTTCCATACATGCTCAAAGATCAGTGGCCAACACGAGTGAACTCTGTCACCATTCTGTGCCTCATGTCACTACGGGATAAAGAAAAAGAAGGAATGGAGAGGAAGAAACATATCTCCTCTGGGGGAAAACAAAATAAACAGTGTCTAAGTTGTTGAGCTGCATCATACATCCCCAATCTATCTGTTTACAAAAATAAAATAAATCTACATAAATAAAGCATTCATTAGGTACTCTATTAATTGCATTTCAGGCATTACCTCACTTAATCTTTAAGGAAGTTTTGGGGTAGGTAATCATTCCTTTAAAACAGGTAAGGAAGCAAGATAAGAATGCTCAATTCAAACATTATAAAAATATCTATTCTACCAAAAGCGATCTATACATTTAATGCAGTTCCGATCAAAATCCCAAGGACATTCTTTAAGGAGATGGAGAAACAAATGACCAATTTCGTATGGAAGGGAAAGAGGCCCCGGATAAATAAGGCATTACTGAAAAAGAAGAGCAAAGTGGGAGGCCTTACTTTACTTGATTTTAGAACCTATTATACCACCACAGTAGCCGAAACAGCCTGGTACTGGTACAACAACAGATACATGGACCAATGGAACAGAATTGAGAATCCAGATATAAATCTATCCACGTATAAGCAGTTGATATTTGACAAAGGCACCAAAACAGTTAACTGGGGAAAAGATAGTCTTTTTAACAAATGCTGCTGGCATAACTGGATATCCATCTGCAAAAAAATGAAACAAGACCCATACCTCACTCCATGCACAAAAACTAACTCAAAATGGATCAAAGACCTAAACGTAAAATCTAAAATGATAAAGACCATGAAAGAAAAATTAGGGACAACGTTAGGAGCCCTAATACATGGCATAAACAGTATAAAAAACATCATAAAGAATGTAGAAGAAAAACTAGATAACTGGGAGCTCCTAAAAATCAAACACTTATGCTCATCCAAAGACTTCAGCAAAAGAGTAAAAAGACTACCTACAGACTGGGGAAAAGTTTTTAGCTATGACATTTCTGATCAGCACCTGATCTCTAAAATCTACATGATACTGCAAAAACTCAACTGCAAAAAGACAAATAACCCAATTAAAAAATGGGCAAAAGATATGAATAGACGCTTCGCTAAAGAAGACATTCAGGTAGCTAACAGATATATGAGGGAATGTTCACGATCGTTAGCCATTAGAGAAATGCAGATCAAAACTACAAAGAGATTTCATCTCACTCCAACAAGGCTGGCATTAACCAAAAAAACACAAAACAGTAAATGTTGGAGAGGCTGTGGCGAGATTGGAACACTTATACACTGTTGGTGGGAATGTCAAATGGTACAACCACTTTGGAAATCAATTTGGTGCTTCCTTAAAAAGCTAGAAATAGAACTACTATACAATCCAGCAATCCCACTCCTTGGAATATATCCTAGAGAAATAAGAGCCTTTACATGAACAGATATATGCACATCCATGTTTATTACAGCACTGTTTACAATAGCAAAAAGGTGAAAGCAACCAAGGTGCCCATCAACAGATGAATGGATAAATAAATTCTGGTATATTCACACAATGGAATACTACACATCGATAAAGAACAGTGAGGAGTCTGTGAAACTTTTCATAACATGGAGGAACCTGGAAGGCATTACGCTGAGTGAAATTAGTCAGTTGCAAAAGGACAAATATTGTATAAGACCACTATTATAAGAACTTGAGAAATAGTTTAAACTGAGAAGAAAACATTCTTTCAAGGTTACGAGAGGGGGGAGGGAGGGAGGGTGGGAGAGGGATATTCACTAATTAGATAGTAGATAAGAACTACTTCAGGTGAAGGGAAAGACAGCACACAACACAGGGGAGGTCAGCATAATTGGACTAAACCAAAAGCAAAGAAATTTCCTGAAGAAACTGAATGCTTCGAAGGTCAGTGTAGCAGGGGCAGGGGTCTGGGGACCGTGGTTTCAGGGGACATCTAAGTTAATTGGCATAATAAAATCTATTAACAAAACATTCTGCATCCCACTTTGAAGAGTGGCATCTGCGGTCTTAAATGCTAGCAAGCAGCCATCTAAGATGCATCAATTGGTCTCAACCCACCTGGATCAAAGGAGAATGAAGAACACCAAGGACACAAGGCAATTACGATCCCAAGAGACAGAAAGGGCCACATGAACCAGAGACTACATTATCCTGAGACCAGAAGAACTAGATGGTACCTGGCTACAACTGATGACTGCCCTGACAGGCAGCACAACAGAGAACTCCTGAGGGAGCAGGAGGGCAGTGGGATACGCAGACCCCAAATTCTCATAAGACCAGACTTAATGGTCTGACTGAGACTGGAAGGACCCCAGTGGTCATGGCCCCCAGACCTTCTGTTGCCCCAGGACAGGAACCAGTCCCAAAGCCAACTCTTCAGACATGGATTGGACTAGACAATGGGTTGGAGAGGGGTGCTGGTAAGGAGTGAGCTTCTTGAATCAGGTGGACACTTGAGACTATGTTGGCACCTCCTGCCTGGAGGGGAGCATGAGACGGTGGAGAGGGTTAGAACCTGGCAAAATGGGCACGAAAAGAGAGAGTGGAGGGAGAGACCGGGCTGTCTCATTAGGGCGAGAGTAATTGGGAGTGTGTAGCAAGGTGTATATGGGTTTTTGTGTGAGAGACTGACTTGATTTGTAAACTTTCACTTAAAGCAAAATAAAAATTATTAAAAAAAAGAATGCTCACTTCATTTCCCCAAAGAACTTTACTGTGAATTTATGGAGATGGCATTAGAACACAAGTCTAATTCCAATATCTGTAATCATCATATTAACCATTAGCAGATGTGTAACCTAAAGAGTTTTGTAAATATAAAATAATGCATCTAATACATGCATTTAATGCATGAAACATTGTTCAAATATCTGAGGTTTCTAAGATTGAACTATAATAAAGGGCTGATGCACCTACCCTCTCATCATTTCCTTCATCAGTTTTCCTCTGTTGTACTGAGCTGACCAGAGAAACCCACAGAAATGTTTCTTCTCAAAGAAATTGCAGCTCAGTCCAAAACCTTGTCATAATAGATATGCCCGCTGCTGTAACATAGAGGTAGGCCCTTCAGGGGCTACATACCAAGATCTCACTGTCTTCAGAAACCTTCCACAAACTTATTTTCTCAGCCCCTCTGCTCTGACTGGAGCCCTGGAACTTTCCGTCCAGACCATTATTCATCTAGCCCATGGCACAAATGAGAGAGACCATGGATTGCCTTACCTCACCAGGGCTTCTAAGGGAGTCAGGATGAGCACCCACATTGCCTGAGGGGAGCTTCCACTCTCCTGTGACTTACAGCGTTTCCAAAAGAGCTCAGTTATAGTCATGCTTCCAGATGCTCAAGTATCCCCTGGGCATGGAGTGGAGATGGCTTCTCCATGATGTCAGGGAAAGAAGCCACTGAGAGTTGCAGATTTGAGTTCAGAACTAATCTTCTAAATCCTTAGAGCTGAATCCTCAATAACAGGAATATCCAGGAAAAGCAATGGGGAGGGGAAAGAGAGCTGAGTCTTCCTCAACTATCTCAGGTGCCTGTCCTCAGCAGGACTGCTTGAGTCTCAGACATTTGGTTCTTAAAAATATTATATGTATTTATGGAAAAAGGAAAATAAATATGTTGTATTCACTTGGTTTTAAATAAAGCAAAAATTAAAATGTTTTTTTATTTCATGATTTTCTTAATCATATGGTTTTGAATATTTAAATCTTGTTAGACTGCACATATTTATAACATAATCCCTGTTTAATTCTGTGATATATTTCTTCCATAACTCAACAGAATGAATTTTCACAGAAAATTCATTTAATTATATAAGAAATACGAAGTGAATAAAAATGGGATTTTGATGAGAATTGCATTGTTATTGTTGTTGGTGCTGGGTGTGCTACAGTCAGTTCCAACTCATAGTGACCCCATGTCACAACAGAATGAAACACTACCCAGTGCATAGTCATCCTCGCAATTATTGTTATCTTTGAGCCCATTGTTTCAGCTACTGTGTCAATCCATCCCATTGAAGGTCCTCCTCTTTTCACTGACTCTGTGCTTTACCAAGAATGATGTCCTTCTCCAGGGACTTGCCTCTCCTGATAACATGTCCAAAGTATGTGAGACAAAGTCTCCTCATCTTCCCTTCCAAGGAGCGCTCTGTCTGTACTTCTTCCAAGACAGACTTGTTCATTGTTCTGGCAGTCCAGGATATGTTCAATATTGTTTGCCAATACCATAATTTAAAGGCATCAATTCTTCTTTGGTCTCCTTTATTCATTGTCCAGCTTTCTCATGCATATGAGATGATTGAAAATACCATAGCTTGGTCAGG
The DNA here is from genome assembly GCF_030014295.1 of Loxodonta africana. Taxonomy (NCBI): domain Eukaryota; kingdom Metazoa; phylum Chordata; class Mammalia; order Proboscidea; family Elephantidae; genus Loxodonta; species Loxodonta africana. Next base: position 84,817,628 of record NC_087348.1, read on the forward strand.
TTCAACTTAGTCTAAAAAGTAACATCTTTACTTTTCAAAATTTTTTAGAGGTTTTTTGCAACAGATTTGCACAATGTAATGCATCATTTGTAATATGTCTTCACCGCTGCTTCCATGGGCATTAATTATAGATCGTAGTACATGAAATCCTTGACAAATTAAATATCGTCTTCTTTTATCATGATGCTTCTTATTGGTCCAGTTGTGAGGATTTTTGTTTTCTTTATGTTGAGTAGTAACCCATATCTAAAGCTGTGGTCTTGGATCTTTACCAGTAAGTGCTTCAAGACCTCTTTGCATTCAACAAACAAGTTTGTGTCATCTGCATATCGCAGGTTGTTAAAAAGTCTTCCTCCAATCATGATGTCCTGTTCTTCTTCATACAGACCACTTTCTGGGATTATTTGCTCAGCATACAGATTGAAATAGTATGGTGAAAGGATACAAGCCTAATCACACCTTTTTTTATTTTAAACTACATAGTATCCATTTGTTCTATTCATATGAGTGCTTCTTGGTCTATGCACATGTTCTGCATGAACACAATAAAGTGTTCTGGAATTCCTATTCTTCAAAATGTTATCCATAATTTGTTATGAACCACACAAATTTCTTGGGATAGAGAAGTGAGCACTTCCACAGCTGGATCCTTTTGTTGAAACATCTCAATTGGTATTCCTTCAATTCCTGGAGACTTGTTTTTTTGGGTTTTGGGTTGTTTTTCACCAATGCCTTCAGTGCAGCTTGCACTTCTTTCTTTAGTATCATCCGTTACTGATTATATGCTACCTCATGAAATGGTTGAATGTCCATCAATTCTTTTTGGTATAGTGACTCTATGTATTCCTTCCATCTGCTTTTGATGCTTCCTGAGCTGTTTAATATTTTCCCTGTAGAATCCTACAACCGTGCAACTCAAGGCTTGAATTTTTTCTTTAGTTCTTTCAGCTTGAGAAATGCTGAGCGCGTTCTTCCATTTTGGTTTTCCATCTCCAAGTCCTTGCACATGTCATTATAATACTTTAATTTGTCTTCTGGAGCTGCCCTTTCAAATCTTTGCTCAGCTCTTTGACTTCATTATTTCTTCCTTTTGCTTTAGCTATTCGACATTCAAAAGCTAGTTTCAGAGACTCTTCTGACATCCATTTTGATCTTTTCTTTTTCTCCAGTCTTTTTAATGGCCACTTGCTTTCTTCGTGTATGATCTCTTTGATGCCATTCTACAACTCGTCTGGAGTTCTATCATTAGTGTTCAATGCAGCAAACCTGTTCTTGAGATGATCTATAAATTCAGGTGGGATGTACTCAAGGTCGAAATATGGCTCTTGTGGGCTTGTTCTAGTTTTCTTCAGTTTCAACATGAACTTGCCTATGAGTAATTATGGTCTGTCTGTTTTGCCGTTGGCCACTGGCCTTGTTCTGGCTGATGATATTGAGCTTTTCCATAGTGTCTTTCCACAGATGTAGTTAATCTGATTCCTAAGTATTCCATCTGGGGAACCAGAAATTCATGAGCAGAGTAGGCAGCCAGCATGGAGAGAAAAAGGTACATGGGTCCATGAAGTGACTGTTTCATCTGGATAATCACTAAGATAGCACTGTTACCCAGGAGGGAAATGAGGTACAGAGCAAAAAACAAAATGGAGATCATTGGATATGAGGCCTCCAGGCCAAAGAAACCAATCAGAAGAAGCCTTGTTTTTCACCAATCCCTTCAGTGAAGAAAGTCAGAAGAAAGGGTCTGTAGGTATTGCTGTTGAAAAAAAGCCATGATGTCTAATTCATAGAAAAGAGGTCAGTAGTCGTTTTTCTCCACAGCAGGAGAGTCTTGATTAGCATATCATCACCATTTTCATTTCCAATGAATAATTTGAAGTAAAATGGTCAAGAGTTGCTTCTCCCTAAAGTGACAGAGTCTGGATTAACACGTCATCACCATTATACTGTGAAATGAATAAGCCTATAACGTGAGCTTATTATGCTAACTCACCCACTGCCATCGAGTCGATTCCAACTCATAGCGACCCTATAGGACAGAGTAGAACTGCCCCATAGAGTTTCCAAGGAGCACCTGGTGGATTTGAACTCCTGACCTCTTGGTTAGCAGCTATAGCACTTAACCACTATGCCACCAGGGTTTCTAGGCGCTACATAAAATTAGTTCACCTCCATATCAAAGCTAGAGTCAAAGAAAAGCTTGGAGACACCATTAAACACTGATGCAACAAATCCTATAAAACTCATATTAACCGTTTGATTTCTCTATGTATGACTAATTTAATTAACACACGAAATATCCTGTATAGATAGAATATCTACATTGTTTTCAAAATAAAATGCAATTATGTATGCTGTGAGAGGGCAACCTAATACTAATTTGGTAGATTAAAAGCTGAGGGAATAGGTAGAAAGTAGAAAAACTTCTCCCTTATTCTTAGTTTATATTATTTGTCTTCATAGGCATTAAGAAAATCTTCATAGGGATTAAGAAAATAGAGTGAAACAAAAAAGAAGATATGAATATCATCTATAAAGATTCCCTATTCATACAGAGAGGGCTGCAACCTCTAAAAACTAAAAAAAGTATTTTTTTTTTTTTTTTTAGTTTTTATCTCTGATTAAATTACCAAACCAAAAACCCTTTGGTATCGAGTCAATTCTGACTCATAGTAACCTATAGGACAGAGTAGAACTGCCCCATACGGTTTCTAATTGGATTTGAACCACTGACCTTTTGGTTAGCAGCCATAGCTCTTAACCACTATGCTACCAGGGTTTCCCTGATTAAATTAGGTTACATTAAAATCTATACACAATTTTATCTCTATCTCTCCGTGTATATACAATTTCAGGGTCATTTTGTGTTAAAATGGCGATTCCATCTGTGTCAAAATAGAACTGTGCTCCATAGGATTTTCAATGGCTGTTTTTTTAGGAAATATATTGCCAGATCTTCCTTCCAAAGAGCCTCTGATTGAATTAGAACCTTCAACCTTTCAGTTAGCAGCTGACCACAAGTCAACTATTTACATCACCCAGGGACTAAAACAAGACAAGGATTCCGGAAATCCATATGCTAGCCCTCCCTCTAACACTAGCTATGAGATTATGGTTAAAGTGCTTTGCTCTCTGAATTTTAGTTTAATTTCTTTTAATTAAAAAAATGCAAAGAATGTGGAATGAATTAAATGATTTTTTGAAGTCCTTTCCCATGGGGACTTTTAACAAATGTATGTATGTATACATACATATTTGAAATTACTATGTGCCTGCAAAGCAGCCCTCTATGGATACCATGACCACTGCCTTTTCTATTCAAAATACAAACTTATGCAAATTACTATAAATTTAATTAATGCAATGGAAGCAAATGTGTGTCAGCGGATGTTCCCTGGCAGGTAATATTAAGCCAAAACCCAATTTAAGCCAATATCCAAGGGTAAGTAGGAAATGCCCACAGAGTTGTATGGCGGGAAAGGAGTACACCAGAACAGAGAACAATAGTGTACATAAAATCCACGTGTCAAAAGAAAGGAAGTCACGGTTTGGAATCTATAATAATTTGGAGAAGAGTTTTCGTATATGGAGAAAGGCTTGACTTCAAGCATATAGCATGGAATAAACTGAAGAAGTGAGCAATTTTAAGAAGTTTTTGTGTAATTTCCAAATAATCAAACAAATGTTAGGGTATTAATTTTGAGGGTGTATGTGTGTGTGTAACTGTGTGTGTGTGTAAGTACGGTCAATGGCACTATTACATTCATATTTTTTAAAAGCTAATTTTAAGTGCATTGTGGAGAATTGATTATTAGGGAGAATTTCACTGCTCACAATAAGGTTCTTACCCTGTCTCAGGGAAGCAGTAATTTACCATCACAGCTAACACGTCTATGGAGATGTAGGACTTTACAAGAACATACCCATAAAATTTCTGAAAACTTTTTGTAAAAAAAAAATTTCATTTCCCCTTATTATGTAGGTGAGACACCGAGCTTAGAGAAGTAAAGTGACTTAACCCAGAGAAGGCTACAAAGGAGCAGGTCTGAGACTTTAACTGGGTGGAGAAGACAAAGCATGGAATCCCTGAATTTTGCCACACAGGGTGTGTGTTCCTTAGTTAGCTGTACTATTGCACGAAAACAAAAGCTCAGGCTCCTCCTTGGTTCAGTAGTTGTGTGACCTTGAACAGTTCACTTAATCTCTTCAGGCCTACGTGTATGCATACACTGTGTGGTGGTTAATAATCACAGTAATAATATCCGAGGAATAGGGGTGCTGTGAGGAGTAGTTAAGGTAATTCATAATAAACATTTAAAACCAAGCCTAGTATATAGAATATTGTCAGAAATATTGATTATCAATAATATTTCTTAGCTGAGAACCTCACATGATTCTTTGCTACATTTAAATGCCAAGTAGATTGCCTGAATCCTTGGTTGCTGGCTGCAGAAACAAGGTAAAATTTGAGGGGCATACATTTTATAAGTAAAATCCTAGGAATTCTTTTCATAATAGTGGCATGATATTTCATACCAATTTAGTGAGAATCTATTGCTTGCAGTGAACACCTCCATTGCTCCTTTTTGGGAATCTGGTGAATTAGAGAGAAATTTACACCTTTAAAATGAGGACAGCGACCCAAAGGCCTAAGAGAAAAATAACCTCCCAGAAGTCTTGGTCTAACTACTTACATAACCACATTTTGGAGAGGAAATAAAATCTACAGAAATGTTGAATATTTGAAAAAATTGATCCCCCTGAAAATAAAATTAAACCATTGCCATTAAATTGATTCTCACTCTTGTTGACCCCATGGTGTCAGAATAGAGCTGTACTCCCTAGGATTTTCAATGGCCTATATTTCAGAAGAAGATTGACAGTCCTTTCTTCCAAGACATCTTTGAGTGGATTTGATCCACCAACCTTTCAGTTAGCAGCTGAGTATTTAACCATTGCACCAACCCAGCCAAAACTAAAATCAAACCCATTGCTATGGAGTTGATTCCGACTCATAGCGACTATATACCCAGTAAAAAAAAGAGTAAAACTGCCTTATAGAGTTTCCAAGGCGCTGATGGTGGATTTGAACTGCTGACCTTTTAGCTAGCAGTGGAGCTCTTAATCACCCCCCAAAAAGAAATTAAAGAATAGTTATTCTCAAGCAGAAACACACCAAAAACTATCACATAACAGATCATAAAGCAAGAATGAAATTATTAATAAATAATAAATTGCAGAAAATGAAAGAAACGGTTTGGATAATTAGCGGATTAAAATAGAATTTCAAGGAAACATTAAGAATTTTACAAGGAAGGAAAATAATAAATGAAGGAAGGAAATATTTAAAAAAATAATGACTGTTAATTCCCAAATTAAGGAAATTCACAAACCTTCAGATTTATAAGACATATAGTGTACTAAAGAGAACAGATGTCTAAGGAAATAAAGTATAACGTTACAGAGATAGTTAACCACCACAAAGTTAAAGTGAAATATCTCAAATTTTCCTGAAAGCATCAAAGTCCCTTCATGGTGCAAAGTTGAATAAGCTCAGCTGCTAACCAAATGACTAGAGGTTCAAGTCTACTCAGAGACACCTCAAAAGAAAGGCTTGGAGATCTGCTTCTGAAAAACCAGCCATAGAAAACCCTTGGAGCACATTTCTACTCTGACAGGCGTGGGGTTTCCATGAGTCAGAATCAGCTTGCAGACGACTGGTACCGGCTGAAATCACATCAGCTACAAAGTGATCAGAATCGTATCGCGGGGGCACTAGCCCCAGGAGAGCACTAAACCACTGCTTGTCTCACTGGCTAAAAACCGTTTCCCACTGCACATGGATTTTCTAAACATATGCAGGTAGTGAACTGCCGTAAAAAGAATTATTCCCCTTATTTTATTATGTGAGTGTCATCTCTTCCTCACTCCACTTGGCTGTAAAAAACTTGAAGGAAATTGAATACTCATTTTCTCTCTTTGTGCATGCGGTATCCTTAAATATCTGGTTATCATAGTTTGGTAGAAGAAGGAATGAAAAGACATAGTTTCATGAATCAAAGTGATTTTAGAAATTGTAGTAACTATTGATAATCTGACGATGCTATGTTTCTTCTGTTGCCATGTTTTACTACAGTTAAAAAAAAAAACCTAAAAAAATACAACTCATGGCCATTGAGTTGATTCCTACTCATAGCAATCCCATGTGTTACAGAGTAGAATTATGCTCCAAAGGTTTTTCTTGGCTGTAATCTTTAATGAAGCAGATTGCCAGGCCTTTCTTCTGCAAAGCCACTGGGTGGGTTCAAACTGCCAATCCTGAGGATAGTAGATGAGCTCAAACTGTTTGCACCAGCCAGGGACCTCAATGGAAAAAAAAATATATATGTGTGTGTGTGTGTGTATGTAGTTGAGTTTCTTTAAATATGGCTTCTTAACTGAATCAGCATCCATGGACTGGCCTGATTGCTAGCCACTACGTGAGGGTCTCTTTTAGGGCTTATCCTGTTGGATCCTGACCCTCTGAAAGGTGAGTTTGTGAATGTCTAAGGGTTTCCAATTTTGTCAACATTTTTGAGACCGCTTCTGTGAAATTTGAATATCCTGTAACCACACCATACATTCTTCAACTTCAGGTTCTTTGATTTGCTCTTTCTTTTGACTGGAATGCCCTTCCCTCAGATTCCACATGGCTTGTTCCTTCCTCTCCTTCAGACCTTTATTAAAATGTCACATTCTTAGATACAGCTTCCCTGACAATGCACATTAGAACTAAGGAATCTTACCTTCACCCTCTCCACAGTGTCCTTTCATACACCGTCCATTTACCTGATTTATTCTGTTTCTTATCCTTCTTCTCTTACTAGACAATAGGCATTTTGTCTGTTGTGTGTTACTACTACATGGACAGCACCTAAAATAATGCATGATACATAGTAGATGGTCAGTATGTGCTCACTGAATACGTCAGTGAATGAACAATGAAACTGATTCAGTCTTCTGAGTGTCCAAGATCAGTCTCCATCACTCATGGAAAAGCCTTCTAGAATGGAAACTGAAAACCTGGCTTTACAGCATTCTGCATAAGTCTCTTACCTTCTCTATTTCTGTCTCTTCATCAGTAAAATGAAATAATAACCTACATGATGTTAGAATTAAAAACAACTAAAACTCCTTTGACAAATCAAATTTTACAGGTTTTAAAGTTGACACAAATAAGGCACTTTGTACATGGTTTCGTGTAAGTAGTCAGTGGAAAATGAGGACAAAACTGTTAGTCTCTGCCCTCCAAGTTTTCATCTTTGCTTTCCATTACGGACAGGAAACTTCCAGTCTAATGAAATGATAGATTTCAGTGTGATATAAAATTGTAATGCATTTCTTCACCTTGCTTTTATTGTTGTTGTATGCCATCAAGTTGATTCCAACACATAGTAACCCTATAGTACAGAGTAAAACTGCTCCACAGGGTTTTTTAGCCTGTAATCTTTAGATAGTACAATACGTTAAATATTGTCACCATAAAATCATAATCCATTTCTTTATGTTTGAACACTGCAATTATGCTGAATAGTAAGTTAACACAATAGTTGTGCAGCTCTAAGAAGATGTACCCAAATTTAATCCAGGTATTATTTATCATAGGACCTGGACCAGCCCACTCCCACCCCACCTCCACGTATTCATTATATGAAGCTTAGACCCAATTCCAGGAAACTTGATGGAAAAATGTTTAAATCTTCTGCGAGATAAAAAATTTTTTCTCCTTGGAAATGTGCTAATCCAAAAGACATTACTCTAGATCTTGAAGTCTATGCCCATAACCAGGTCGTGGACTACCTATATCTGGTGACATTCAATTTCACTCTAAAAGGAGTTAATTCAGATCTCAGAGCTTTGTTGCCTCCAACTATCTCCAGGGAGTTCCAAGGCATGCAGTTTTCCCCCTGGAGGCTGTACAAAAAACTCTTCTGGCTGAACAAATGAAGTTCAGAAGAATGCTGGGGAAGGCTTGCTAACCTCTAGGTGTGCCTGCTGGTAAGGTTTTAGGAGCATGGATTCTATCTCTAGCCAGCTGAGCATAAGGAAGAGACCGATAAGAGAAAAGAGAGGAGGAGGGGGAAACTTCTGACTGAAGGGTGGAGACAAGAGAATTGACTAAATTTCTGACATAGTCTTTTGTGTACACTTGAGCAGCAACTACTGCCTGTCTTCATTCTTACACAGTTAAAAGAGAAAAGCAAATTTCTGTGTGCTACTAATTTGTCTTTTGACACCTTTGCCATTTTCTGTGGGTTCTAGAGCTCTTCATTCACCTGGATAATGTCTGTTCACACATCTGTTAAGGTTCTGTCACTTAACACATTTTCTGTCCTTCTAATATTATCTTTCAATTCAACTCTCTTTTTAATACAATTTGAAGTGTGGATAAATGGTCCCCAGCCTGAACCTATATCTGACATGGAGGCAGAACATACCTCAAAAGCAGAGTTTACCTTAAACCTTTCAGGGAGTATCCCTGAATCGTTACAGCCTAATAAAGTATGGCTAAACCTTTTGCTATGTTCCCTCAACCAGAAGGTACTCCTAATCATTTTGGATGGTGCGGTACCCAAAGCTGCACGCCAAGGTCCATGAAAATGTCTAAGTACGAGCCTTTCAGATGTTCCCTGTTAAAAGCTTTATATGCAGATAAAGGGAGGTTTAGTATTTAAAGTGTGTAAGTCTTTGTTTTAAGGGTTATATAGCAAGGTACGTCAGAACCAAGTTCACTACAGCTCTTTATTTTGTTATGTTCTCTAAGCAAGAGATCAACCAGTTACTGTAACTACGCTGTCTATTAATCCATCTTGGACCAGGCATGCCTTTGACAACCTTGTAATGAAGACAGTTTAGTCTCATTTCATAGATGACAAGCTTTAGATTTATGGAAGGGAAATAGTTTAGCCAAGATCACATGGCCAATGAGCAACATAACTTGGCCTGAATTCCTAGTGTCTGTTTCTAAATACTGTGCCATTTCACACACTAAGAAGTCCTGGTGGCATAGTGATTAAGAGCCATGGCCGCAAACCAGTGGTCGGTAGTTCAAAGCACTCCTTGGAGATCCTATAGGGCAGTTCTACTCTGTCCTATAGGGTTACTATGATTTGGAATCTACTGGAAGGCAACAGGTTTCCTTTGCTTTTTTTCTTTTTTTAAAGGAGTCCCTGGATGGTGCAAAGTGTTCAGCTACTAATTGAAAGGTCCAAGTCACCCAAAGGTGACTTGGAAGGAAGGACTGGTGGCTTACTTATGAAAGTCAGTCACTGAAAACTCTATGGAGCACAGTTCTGCTTTGACAACATGGGGTCATCATGAGTCAGTGTTGACTCAACAGTGACTAGTTTTTTTCTTTGTTTTTAACATCTGTTAAGTTAGCTGAACCCAAGTCATAGAGAAACCCAATTATAGGATTCTACTTCATCTCTCCCCCCATATCCCTGCAATTCAAGTACCACTCCTTGTACATAGGCATCTCTGCTCGCATCAAAGATATTTTCTTCATAGTTTTTATTTCTAAGAGTTATTCTTCTAGTCTCTCAACCTGGTTATTTGTTTTTGACCAATAATGTAATGATCTCACGTCAGCCCCTTCTTATGAATCTTTCCATTTCTCTTATGCTACTTAGAAGATATGTAAATAGTTGTGTGGATTAAACTTCTTTCCCTGTTGGTAATTCTACTAAACTGTGAAATTCATATTTCTACTGAGCAATTCTGCCTTTTGTCTATCTATCTATCTATCTATCTATCTATCATCTATCTATCTATCTATCTATCTATCTATCTATCTATCTATCTATCTATCTATCATCTATCTATCTATCATCTATCTATCTATCATGTATCATCTATCTATCATCTATCTACCTATCTATCATCTATCTATCTACTCTCTATCATCTAGTGTTTTTGTTGATAATTATTAAGGTGATCGATCATGGAGTAAACTATGTGTACTAAAGAGATGGGATGAGTGTTAAAGACTAGCGTGTTTAAATTAACTCACTTTATCTGACAATTTTGTGATGTTTTATAAACTTGAACATTAGCTTTTGTTTGTGTTAATGTGTTAACTTCATTTCTTTCCTTACAGTCATTAGCAGGAGGATACTTTTAAAAGACAAGGCTGTATTTGCCTATCACCAAGGCAGAAATGAAAAAGGTTAGGCACATTCCATTATAAGCAGGGCTAGAGTAGAAGGATCATCCTGAAATGAAGTTCACTGTGACTTCCTTAATAAAACAGTAAGGCAGAATAAAACTCTGATATCAGCATCAGCAAGAAAGGGGAGATAGAAAAATGACTGTGGGATGAGAAATTGTCTTGGGGCTTAAACAGTGGGAGGCCTGCATTAATCCAAAATTGTTTCAGAAAGTTCTGGTTTGCTGCAGGTCTAGTTTCTTTGAAGACTGCATTACATACGTTCAGCTCACATATGTGGTATAAAATAGGTAGAGTCATATTGACAGCCAACATGTTTATACTGTTTTCCTAGTTCTTTGCCTATAAATAATATAAACAATTTTCTGTACAATAATAATAAAATATTTTCAGGAATGTGGGTTTTATACTCAAAGTAACCAGGGAATGACTTTATGTTAGAAATTATTGCTTTAATTTAGATCACTGAATGTATTACTATTTCAACCACTGAACTTTAAATTCCATGAGGAAAGGAATTTACTCTGTCATCTTTTATAACCAATCTTAGCACAGAAGCTGGCACATAACTGGCAGATAATCAGTGTTTATTGAATTAAAATGTTGAATTTAATTTAATGAATCCAGTGAAGTACATTGAAATCATGTGACTGCATTTTACCATTAAATTCGGTATACTTTCAGGCCTCTAAAATACAATGATATGGATAAAATATGATAGAAGTTCCAGTGATTTCTTTCTTTGTGTGTGTGTGTGTGTGTGTGTGTGTGTGTGTGTACTGAGCAAAGCCTGAGACCTCTCAATGAATGAGACATACTTGGTCTATGGTATATTTTGCTCCAAAAAAGATCCCAGAAGGATGGCCCCACTCAATACCACTGTATTTCACGCCTATTCTTTCCTCCTCCTGGGGATCCCTGGGCTGGAAAATGTACATATCTGGATTGGTTTCTCTTTCTGTGCTGTGTACCTAACAGCCGTCCTTGGGAATATCTGCATACTTTTTGTAATTCTGACTAACAGTAGTCTCCATCAGCTCATGTTCCACTTCTTGGCCATTCTGTCATTTATCGATCTGGGATTATCCACATCCACTATCCCCAAGATGCTTGGCATCTTCTGGATCAACCTAAGAGAAATTTCCTTTGAGGACTGCCTCATCCAGATGTTCTTCATCCACCTATGCACTGGCATGGAGTCAGCTGTGCTCGTGGCCATGGCGTATGATCGCTATGTGGCCATCTGTAACCCTCTTCGCTACACACCAGTGCTGACAAACAAGGTGGTATCAATTATAGCACTGATCAGCCTCTTGAGACCCTTAGCCATTGCAATTCCTTTTATTTTCTTCATCCTCAGACTGCCATTCAGTGGACACTGTATCATCCCCCACACCTACTGTGAGCACATGGGCATGGCCCACATGTCTTGTGCCAGCATTAAGGTCAACATTATCTATGGCTTATGTGCCATTTCCTTCCTGGTGTTTGACATCATAGCCATTGTCATCTCCTATGCCCAGATCCTTCACTCTGTCTTTCGACTCCCTTCGCATGATGCTCAGCTCAAAGCACTCAGCTCTTGTGGCTCTCGTGTGTGTGTCATGTTGGCTTTCTACACACCTGCATTTTTTCATTCATGACCAATAGGTTTGGCCAGAATATACCACGGTACATTCATATCCTTCTTGCTAATTTCTTTGTGGTCATTCCACCTGCTCTCAATCTTGTAATTTATGGTGTCAGAACTAAACAGATTAGAGAGCAGGTGCTGAAAACATTTTCTAAGAAATAAAACATAGCTCTTGTATTCATTAAGAATCAAATTTAATAGAATAGTGGCACTGATTTTCTATGTTCAAAATTGGAGGAAAACATTTGGAAGACATCATAGTCGATTTGGAGGAGGCCTGTCAGTGGCAAGTCTTTGGTCTCTGAAGCATATGTCTCAAACTCAGAAATGTAAAGTAAGTCCATACCAAACACACAAATAAAAGTATTTTATATTTTCTCACTGTTTGGAAATAATACTAATCCTTTGAGCGCAAGAAAACCAGCACATTTTTATGCTTCCGTTATGACTAAGCCAACTGCATTCCACAGTCACAGTTGGTTTAAACCATAACCAAGTGAAACAAACAGAAAAACTGTAAAGCACTCCATATGCTGAATTTAAAGAAAAATAGTGAGTCATCCTGACTAGTGCTAGTCCTGAATGTAATAAACACTAGACCATTTCTCATACTCCTGGACTCTTTATCAAAAAAAAACTTTATTCTTGACTTTGCCATTCTAAAGTCTAAAGATAAGGTGTGCCACTGTGAATATGATAATTATGTGAAAAAGTTAGAATTCTTCCCCCGAACACAATCATATAAACTTTGTAATCCTAGTAAATGTATAGGTTTTGTTACTTGAAAGATGTGTTTGGTTATTTATTTGATGGGCCTTCCCCTCTCTTATGGAAACTGACTTACTGGAACCTCTTTGCAAATAAATTATTCATTTTCTAAATGGTTTTAACTCTGTGTCTTTTTCTTTTCTTTTTTTTTTGCCACCCCATGGAGGAGTTTCAGTTTTATACCCATTGCCATCGAGATGATTCCAACTCATAGTCACCCTAGACAGCCCTAGTGCCTGGTGGATTCAAACTGCTGAACTTTTGGTTAGCAGCCACAGCTCTTAACCTCAATGCCACCAGGGTTTTCTTCACTGTTATAAAATGTTGGAATTACCAGTGATGTTCAAATTCCAGCATTATTCAAGGGATTTTGCTTTTTTTTTTTTATTGTTTGTGGGGTAGGGTGGGGAGGAGGTCAATGGACCTCTAGTTCCACCTAATATCACTCACTGTTTTCTGCTTCTGTACAACATTATTGACATTAAGTGTAGAAAGGACTAAATTAAAAATATATATATGTTCACAAAATCCAGGAAGGGAAAAAAATTTTTTTATCTATGTGTTTATTACAGGACTTCTAGGAAATTTTAATAGTCACAACAATGGACTCAACCTTACCAATGATCATGAAGGTGGTATAGGACCATGTTTCATTCTATGATATACAAGGTTATCATGAGCTGGAGCTGACTCGAAGGTAGCAATAACAGGAGCTCTTAATTAACAAATATTCATGTGAACTTTAGGACAGGCTTCACTCAGAATGCTCTATAGACCTTCCCATGACATTTGCATGCTGTAGACTATACTTAAAAAAAATACTTATTGAAATAAAAAATTTGATGTCATAAATTTGTACAGGAAGTTTACACTAATTAGCATCACATCCTGAGCTTGAAATTCCTCCATAAAAATCACTCAGTATTTTATTATGGAAACAAATGCCTTCTCCTGGACCCCTATTATGATATTATGTTCATTCCTTATCTATCCATTTATACTACTTATCACATGTCCTGGGTTCTGGGTAGCACATGTCGCCTATTTTATATTGACCCAATTATGTCTTTGATGAATTCAGAAGTGTTCACTCTGCTTCTATATTTTGGATAATTTGGGTAGGTATTATTTCATTTTTAACAATTTCATTTTTAGCCATTTAGTAGAATTTACCAGTGCAGTTATCTCAACCTGAAATTGTATTTATTTGTTTGTTTTTTCTTTTGAGTGGAGAGGCTAACTACAGATTAAGTTTCTTTAATAGGTAAAGGACTGTTCAGGTCATCTATTTCTTATTTCTGCATACAACAATCACCTAGGGTACTTTAAAGCAAAGACTTCCTTGTCTGACTTTTAACACTTAGCATAACATCTTTGAAATTTATCCATGTGAAATTGCATAACATGAAACAAAAACAGATTTTAAAGACAAATCAGAGAAAAAGTGTTGCATACAAATTAATGTTAATTTGATCAATGACAGAATTTTTAAACCAATAATAGATTCCAGAAAACTGTAGGCTAATAAAGCCTAATAACCTGAGAATGGATGTGTGTAGAAAGAAAAATTATTTATAAAGAATGAGGGAGAAAAAAAAAAGAAAAAACTTTTAAATGAATAGGTTGCAGAGGTTTTACCTCCAGGAGACTCTCACTAAAGAAATTACTGAAATATGTACTTGAGAAAGAAGAATATTTATTTAAAAAGGAATAACTGAGTCCAAAGATGGAAATTTTAAAATCTGCTGATAAACCCTGAAGTATCAACCAAAGTCCTTGATTATATATCATGTTGGTTTTTAATTTTTCCGGTTTTTATCCTAAGAGGTTTCCCATTCAGACCCACCCTCCCCCTCCCCCCCTTTTATTCCAAATCATGTACTTAATGAATAATTTTACTTGGTAATTCCGTGACCTCAAAGTAGTGATTTCCACGCCATTATATACATTAGCTGAAGGAGCTCACGGAATAGAATTGAGAAACAACACTCAGAACATTTACCCAGAAGGGTAATATGAAATAAAATACATTTGTGTATCCTTTTTCCATGCCTGTATCGATAATACTAAATACAATTTTTATTTTAGATATTGAGAAATTGCAATAAGAATAGAAATATACAGTCAAGCCAATTCAAATGGCCAGATATCATAGAAGATGCTATACAAGAACAGACTAAACACTCTTAATTAATGAGAGAGCACAGACTTTAAATGTGCTTAAAGCTGAGGAGTCTAGAGAGGGGTAGGTAATTTTATGGTGAAGCTAAAAAACTAAGGCATTTTCCTTGAAGCATGAAAAATAAATATGACACAAGTTAACTATGCCCCATATTAGATAATAGAATGGATGGGTGATAAAGTAGAATTTCCTCAGAAAAGAGGGGGAAGTAATGTATGCAAAAAAAGGAAACTAAGAAGAACTCTGGAGTGTCATCAAAATGGCCCAGGAAAAGAAAGATGAATATGTAATTTCTTTAAGCTTCCTGCACTTCTATAAACCTGATGTCCAAGTAGGATACGTTCAGGCTAATGTTTGCTATAATGATAGATTCATGTATTCAGGTAAATTAGAATTTTTAAATATACTGCATGATAGTCATAGCATTTAGGTTCACATGACTGAGCCTGAGCAGTCTAAAAGACTAATTTCACTATTTATTGGGAAATATTTCTGCTGCACATAAGTAATCTATAGTTATATCTATTTACATACGTAACATGTCTTTTTATAAGTTACTTCCATAGAAAAACTTTGGTCATCTGACTATTAAACGTGGGGGTTGGTGAAAAACCACACACTCTTAGATGTATAATAAAAAGTTTTTCTTTGGATATTAGTCACCAAAAGGATTCGGTTCAGAGGCTTTTAAAAACTGAAAACTTTAAAGAACCTGTCCCATATCCTCTTCGTTCTCGCCCCATAGATAATGAGATTCACCATGGGCGAGATCAGAAGATAGATTTTGGCTACAAATATGTGGACATGGGGAGCCGCATGGTGCCCAAACCCGTGCATGAGAAAAAAGAAGAAAGCTGGAGTATAGGACACCAAGATGACAAGGACACAGGAGCCACAGGTGACCAAGGTCTTGAGTCAGGCATCCTTGGATGGGAGATGGAAAACAGTGTGAAGTATGAGTATATAGGAACAAATGATTAGTATAAAGTCCAACCCTCAGTAAGGAAAGCAACAATTAGGCTGTACACTCTTCAGGTTTTTGTTTCAGCACAGGCAATTTTGATGAGGGCCATGAGCTCACAGTAGGTGTGCGAAATGACACTGGTTTTGCAAGAGGGAAGCTACGGGAGCAGGAAAGGGTGAGGACGGAGAAGCACAACACCCCAGAGCACAATTGCTAGACCTATCTTCCCTGTAATGATGTGTGTCAGAATCATCGAATGTCTTAATAGGTGACAGATGGCTACATAGTCGTCAAAAGCCATGGGCAGAAAGAACCCAGATTCCATGGTAGAACAAGAATGAATCAGAAACACTTGAGTGAGACAGGCCTCAAAATGAATCTCTCCATCATTGAACCAGAAAAGGTTGAGAAGTTTTGGCACAGCTGTAGTGCACACAATAAGGTCAATCACACCCAGCGTGCCGAGGATGAGGTACATTGGCTTCTGAAGGTGGAGCTCTGTCTTAATGATGAACAAAATGGAGAAGTCTCCCACTAAGGCCAAAAGGTAGACCACAAAGAAGGGGCTGGACATCCAGATGTGGGCAGCCTCCAACCCAGGTATGCCAATGAGAATGAAGGTTGATGGATGGACATCAGTCTTATTATATGCTGACATAACAGGTGACAGTTTTAGCTCTCTTCATTTGTTTTTCTGTAAAATAAACAAAATAATCATTTCTAATTTTCTAAATCTCCTATGGAATCGACTCGACGGCACTGGGTTTTTTGTTTCTGGGTATCAGTTAAATAATCCAAAATGCAGGGAATTGCAGGCAAGTGAATAATTACAATGCCTGCAAAAATTTAGGTGAAAATTATGTCCTTGAGTGAAAGGGTGCCAGCTATCATTTCAGTGTTACTCTGCCTCCAATAGGGCACCAGCTAAATCAATGTGTTGAGGGCATCTTCAGTGAGAACTACAAGAAGTACTTTGTTCACTTTAGGTAGATCCGCTGATCTCTGTGAATTTCCTAATCCGTGAACAAAGCAGGTTTAATGACTCTTACTGATACATTTCCATAGATTTTTTTCATTTGTTTATATTTGTAATTTGCAATGTGATTGATCTATAAAATTTAAACAGGGGAAATATCTAAGGGCCAAAACACAGAATTTAATAACTGGATATCTTAAAACCTCCTGGGAAGAAGTGATGACATTTGCATTGTTTAAGATTGTGTAAAAGTGATGGGTTTGGAATTGTTGTTGATCAGAGCCATTGAGTCAAATCTGACTTAAAGCGACCTTATATAGAACAGAATGAAACACTGCCCAGTCCTGCACTATCCTCACAATAATTTCTTTATTTGGACCCATTGTTTCAGCCACTGTGTCAACTCATCTCCGTGAGGGTCTTCCTCTTTTTTCCTGACCCTCTATTTTACCAAGCATTAAGTCCTTCTCTAGGTACTGGTCCCTCCTGATAACATGCCCAAAATATGTGAGATGAAGTCTCTCCATTCTTGCTTCTAAGGAGCATTCTGTCTGTACTTTTTTTAAAAAAAATAATTTTTATTGTGCTTTAAGTGAAAGTTTACAAATCAAGTCAGTCTCTCACATAAAAACTTATATACACCTTGCTACATACTCCCAATTACTCTCCCCCTAATGAGACAGCCAACTCTCTCCCTCCACTCTCTCTATTCATGCCCATTTCAACAGCTTCTAACCCCCTCTACCCTCTCATCTACCCTCCAGATACGAGATGCCAACATAGTCTCAAGTGTCCACCTGATCCAAGAAGCTCACTCCTCACCAGCATCCCTCTCCAACCCATTGTACCGTCCAATCCATGTCCGAAGAGTTGACTTCGGGAATGGTTCCTACCTTGGGCTAACAGAAGGTCTGGGGGCCATGACCACCGGGGTCCTTCTAGTCTCAGTCAGACCATTAAGTCTGGCCTTTTTATGAGAATTTGGGGTCTGCATCCCACTGCTCTCCTGCTCCCTCAGGGGTTCTCTGTTGTGTTCCCTGTCAGGGCAGTCATGCGTTGCACCCAGGCACAATCTAGTTCTTCTGGTCTCCACATGATGTAGTCTCTTGTTCATGTGGCCCTTTCTGACTCTTGGGCTCATAATTACCTTGTGTCCTTGGTGTTCTTCATTCTCCTTTGATCCAAGTGGGTTGAGACCAATGGATGCATCTTAGATGGCTGCTTGCTAGCATTTAAGACCCCAGACACCACTCTTCAAAGTGGGATGCAGGATGTTTTCTTACTTGATTTTATTATGCCAATTGACTTAGATGTCCCCAGAAACCATGGTTCCAAACCTCCACCCCTGCTACTCTGGCCTTTGAAGAATTCAGTTTATTCAGGAAACTCCTTTGCTTTTGGTTTAGTCCAGTTGTGTATTTGTGTTGTCTTTCCCTTCACCTAAAGTAGTTCTTGTCTACTATCTAATTAGTGAATACCCCTCTTCCACCCTCCCTCCCTCCCCCCTCTTTTAACATCAAAGAATATTTTCTTCTCTGTTTAAACTATTTCTCAAGTTCTTATAATAGTGGTCTCATGCAATATTTGTCCTTTTGCAACTGACTAATTTCACTCAGCATAATGTCTTACAGATCCCTCCATGTTATGAAATGTTTCACAGATTCATTACTGTTCTTTATCGATGCATAGTATTCAATTGTGTGAATATACCGTAATTTATTTATCCATTCATCCACTGATGGGCACCTTGGTTACTTCCATCTTTTGGCTATTGTGAACAGTGCTGCAATAAACATGGGTGTGCGTGTATCTGTTCATGTAAAGGTTCTTATTTCTCTAGGATATATTCCGAGGAATGGGATTGCTGGATCGTATGGTAGTTCTATTTCTAGCTTTTTAAGGAAGCGCCAAATTGATTTCCAAAGTGGTTGTACCATTTGACATTCCCACCAGCAGTGTGTAAGTGTTCCAATCTCTCCACAGCCTCTCCAACATTTATTATTTTGTGTTTTTTGGATTAATGCCAGCCTTGCTGGAGTGAGATGAAATCTCACTGTAGTGTTGATCTGCATTTCTCTAATGGCTAATGATCGTGAACATTTCCTCATGTATCTGTTAGCTACCTGAATATCTTCTTTAGTGAAGTGTCTATTCATATCTTTTGCCCATTTATTAATAGCGTTGTCTTTTTTGTAGTTGAGCTTTTGCTGTATCATGTAAATTTTAGAGATCAGATGCTGATCAGAAATGTCATAGCTAAAAACTTTTTCCCAGTCTGTAGGTAGTCTTTTTACTCTTCTGCTGACGTCTTTGGATGAGCACAGGTGTTTGATTTTTAGGAGCCCCCAGATATCTAGTTTTTCTTCTACATTCTTTATAATGTTTTCTACACTGTTTATGCCATGTATTAGGGCTCCTAACATTGTCCCTATTTTTTCTTCCATGACCTTTATCGTTTTAGATTTTATATTTAGGTCTTTGATCCATTTTGAGTTAGTTTTTGTGCATGGAGTGAGGTATGGGTCTTGTTTCATTTTTTTGCAGATGGCTATCCAGTTATGCCAGCACCGTTTGTTAAAAAGACTGTCTTTTCTCCAGTTAACTGTTTTGGGGTCTTTGTCAAATATCAACTGCTCATATGTGGATAGATTTATGTCTGGATTCTCAGTTCTGTTCCATTGGTCTATATAGCTGTTGTTGTACCAGTACCAGGCTGTTCTGACTACTGTGGAGGAATAATAGGTTCTAAAATCAAGTAAAGTAAGGCTTCCCACTTTGTTCTTCTTTTTCAGTAATGCCTTATTTATCTGGGGCCTCTTTCCCTTCCATATGAAGTTGGTGGTTTGTTCTTCCAGCTCATTAAAGAATGTCGTTGGGATTTGGATTGGAATTCCATTAAATGTATAGATCGCTTTTGGTAGAATAGACATTCTTATAATGTTAAGTCTTCCTATCCATGAGCAAGGTACCTTTTTCCATGTATGTAAGTCTCTTTTGGTTTCTTGCAGAAGTGTACTGTAGTATTCTTGATATAAGTCTTTTACATCTCTGTTAAGATTTATTCCGAAGTATTTTATCTTCTTAGGGGCTACTGTAAATGGCATTGATTTGGTGATTTCATCTTTGATGTTCCTTTTGTTGGTGTAGAGGAATCCAACTGATTTTTGAATGTTTATCTTGTATCCCGATACTCTGCTGAACTCTTCTATTAGTTTCGGTAGTTTTCTGGAGGATTCCTTAGGGTTTTCTGTGTATAAGATCATGTCATCTGTAAATAGAGATACTTTTACTTCTTCCTTGCCAACCTGGGTATGTTTTATTTCTTTTTCTAGCCTAATTGCTCTGACTAGGGCCTCCAACACAATGTTGAATAAGAGTGGTCATAAAGGGCATCCTTGTCTGGTTCCCAATCTCAATGGGAATGCTTTCAGGCTCCCTCCATTTAGGGTGATGTTGGCTGTTGGCTTTGTATAAATGCCCTTTATTATGTTGAGGAACTTTCCTTCTATTCCTATTTTGCTGAGAGTTTTTATCATGAATGGCTGTTGAACTATGTCAAATGCCTTTTCTGAATCAATTGATAAAATCATGTGATTCTTGTCTTTTGTTTTATTTATGTGGTGGATTACATTAATTGTTTTTCTAATGTTGAGCCATCCCTGCATACCTGGTATGAATCCCACTTGGTCATGGTGAATTATTTTTTTGATGTGTTGTTGAATTTTATTCGCTAGAATTTTGTTGAGGATTTTTACTTCTGCATTCATGAGGGATATAGGTCTATAATTTTCTTTTTTTGTGGTGTCTTTACCTGGTTTTGGTATTGGGGATATGGGGGCTTCATAGAATGAGTTTGGTAGTATTCCATCCTTTTCTATACTCTGAAATATCTATAGTAGTAGTGGTGTTAACTCTTTGAAAGTTTGGTAGAACTTTGCAGTGAAGCCGTCTGGATCAGGGCTTTTATTTGTTGGGAGTTTTTTAATTACCTTTTCAATCTCTTCTTTTGTTTTTGGTCTTTTTAGTTGTTCTCCCTCTGTTTGTGTTAGTTTAGGTAGGTAGTGTGTTTCTAGGACTTCATCCATTTCTTCTAGGTTTGCAAATTTGTTAGAGTACAATTTTGTGTAGTAATCTGATATGATTCTTTTAATTTCAGTTGGGTCTGTTGTAATATCGCCCATCTCATTTCTTCTTCAGGTTATTTGCTTCGTCTCCTGTTTTTCTTTTGTCAGTTTGGCCAGTGGTTTGTCAATTTTGTTGATTTTTGCAAGGAACGAGCTTTTGGTCTTGTTAATTCTTTCAACTGTTTTTCTGTCTTCTATTTCATTTAAAATGCTATGAGTAGGAATCAACTCGACGGCACTGGGTTTTTTCGGTTTTTATTTCTTTTAGTTTTGCTCTAATTTTTCTTATTTGTTTTCTTCTGGTGCCTAAGGGTTTCTTTTGTTATTCCCTTTCTATTTGTTCAACTTGTAGGGATAGTTCTTTGGTTTTGGCCCTTTCTTCTTTTTGGATGTGTGCATTTATTGGTATAAATTCACCTCTGAGCACTGCTTTCGCTGTGTTTTCATTCTCATTTTATTCTATGAATTTCTTTATTCCTTCCTTAATGTCTTCTATAATCCAGTCTTTTTTGAGCAGTGTATTGTTTAGTATTCAAGTATTTGATTTCTTTTCCCTTCTTTTTCTGTTATTGATTTCCACTTTTGTGGCCTTATGGTCAGAGAAGATGCTTTGTAATATTTCAATGTTTTGTATTCTGCTAAGACTTGCTTTATGACCTAACATGTGGTCTGTTTTAGAGAATCTTCCATGTGCACTAGAAAAGAAAGTATACTTGGTTGCTGTTGGGCATAGTGTTCTGTATATGTCTATGAGGTCAAGTTGGTTGACTGTGGCATTTAGATCTTCTGTGTCTTTATTGAGCTTCTTTCTGGATGTCCTGTCCTTCACCAAAAATGATGTGTTGAGGTCTCCTACTGTTATTGTGGAGGTGTCTATCTCACTTTTCAATGCTGAGTTTATGTATCTTGCATCCCTGCCGTTGGGTGTATAAATATTTAATATGGTTATATCTTCTTGGTATATTATCCTTTTAATCATTATAAAGTGTCCTTCCTTACCCTTTATGATGGATTTAACTTTAAAAAACACCAAGATATATCATAATCACACTCACGAAAACCAAAGGCAAAGAAAAAATCCTGCAAGCAGCTCGAGAAAAACAAAAAGTCACATACAGAGGAGAAACAATAAGACTATGCTCTGATTATTAGGCAGAAACAATGCAGGCATGAAGGCAATGCAACGACTTATATAAAATCTTAAGAGAAAAAAATTGCCAACCAAGAATAATAGATCCTGCAAAACTTTTGTTGAAATATGATGGTGAAATTAGGACATTTCCAGATACACAGAAATTAAGGGAATATGTAAAAAACAAACCATACTTACAAGAAGTATTACAGGGAGTCCTTCGGGTGAGAACAAAAAATACCAGACCACAGCCTGAATCTAGGATGCAAGATTGTACCAGCCAGATACCAACATAGGAAATGAACTCTCAAGGAATATCCAAAACCAAGACAATTGCAACAGAGAACCAGAGAGGTTAACCTGTAAATGACAATAACGTGAGAACAATGAAAGAGGGAATAAATGGTATAGGTATAGAACTTTCTAATGGAGAGGAAGGCAAGGTGCTACCAAGTAATAATAGACTGCTTCAAACCTAAGAAGATAAGGGTAAATTTCAAGGTAACCACAAAGAAAGTTAACAAACCTATTCATCAAGATAAAGAAGAAAAACATAAAGTCTCAATAAAAGCAAAGTCTATAAAACTCAAGAAATCCACAAACAAAAGGTGCTCAGCACAGGACATTATGCTGAGTGAAATAAGTCAGTCACAGAAGGACAAATATTGTATGAGAACACTACTGTAAAAACCCATGAAAAAGTTTACATACAAAAAGAAACAATATTTGATGGATACGAGATCGGAGAGGTGGGGATGGAATAATAGACAAAAGATAAGTGGTAACTTTGGCAAAGGGTAAGACAGTAAGCAATACTGGGAAAGCCAGTACAACCTGTACAAGGCAAAGCCAGGCTAGCTCCAGAGACGCATCCAAACTTACTGAGGCACCGAATTGCTGGGCTGAGGGCTGTGGGAACCATGGTCTCAGGGAACATCTAGCTCAATTGGCATGATGGGGTTTATAAGGAAAATGTTCTACACTCTCCTTTGGTGAATAGCATCTGGGATCTTAAAAGCCTATGAGCGGCCATATAGGATACTCCACTGGTCTCACCCCTTTGGGAGCAAGGGAGAATGGAGAAAACTAAAGACACAAGGGAAAGATCAGTCCAATGGACTAATGGACCACTATCTACCATGGCCTCCACCAGACTGAGTCCAGTAAAATTAGATGGTGCCCAGCTACCACCACTGACTGCTCTGACCAGGATCACAATAGAGGGTACCAGACAGAGCTAGAGAAAAATGTGGAACAAAATTCTAACTTAAAAGCAACAACTAGACTTGTTGGCTTGCCAGAAACTGGAGAAACCCAGAGTATGGCCTCTGAACACCCTTTCAGCTCAGTAATGAGGCCATTCCTGAGATTTACCCTTCAATCAAAGACTGAACAGACCCATGGAAAACATCAAGACTAGAGGGGCACACCAGCCCTGAGACAGGGAGTGGAAGGCAGGAGGGAATAGGAAAGCTGGTAATAGGGAAACCAGGGTTGAGAAGGGAGAGTGTTGACATGTTGTGGCATTGTTAACCAATGTCATACAACAATGTGTGTACTAATTGTTTGATGAGAGACTAGTTTGTTCTATAAACCTTCATCTAAAGTTCAACAAAGAAAACAAAAATCTTCTCTTAAATTATGTAAATATTCTGTTAATGACTGGTACAGGCCTGTGCATGTCTTTAAATTTACTTCTGAATCTTGACTTTTCCAATGAAAATGCTGCAATATATTATTCCACATAACCAACATAAATGCAGACTCTAGTGTTCAGAAAAAAAAAAAGAAGAAGAAGAAGACACCATTAATCACTACCCCTGGGGCTTGGGGTCATATTTTAGGAGTGAGCTGATGTAGGATTTTTTTTAGTTTGATCAAATAGAGACTTGTAGTTGCTATAATTTTTGAGGATTATTTTTAACTCCACAAAGTGTTGAACCTGGAGAAATTGCTTACATATTCAATTCAAGCAAATCTTGCTGGCGCTACCATCAAAAAATATCCTGATTCAGGCCACTTCTGATCATGTATAGCACTAACCCCTACCCTGGTCTAAGCTACCATCATTGTTACCATTGTTATTACTGGTTTATTGCAATAGTCTTCTAACTCATTTCCCTATATTACCTTTGCCCTTCTGCTTTATCTCCAACCCACTCTCAGTGAATTTTCCACACAGTAGCCAGGGTGATCCTTTTAAATGAAAACTGGCTGTCATGCCTCTGCTAAGAAATGTCCAAGAGTGTTCCAACTCAGTCTCAGCAAATGTAACTACATATGTCCCACAAGGCCCTACACCATCTGGCACCCTATTTCTTTTCCAACTCTTCTCACTCTTTCCCTTGTTCTACAGCCACACTGGCTTCTTTTCTGGTCCTTCTTCATTCCAGGTACACTCCCAGTTTGGACCTTTACCTTTGTTCCCTCTATTTTCAAAAATCTTCCCAGCTATCCCCATGTTTCACTCCCTTCTTCCTTAAAAACTCTGCGTAAGTATCGCCCTACCTGTAGAAAGAAGCCTTCTCTGATGACCCTGTATTATATATTGATGTTCTATGCCTGGTACTCATCCCCTTTACTTTGTTTTATTTTTCTCCTTAGAACTAACCACCATATAACAGTCATTACTTGTTTGTTTACTTCTTTTCTTTCTCCGCTAAACTGCAAGTTTCTTGAAAATAGGGACTTTCTTTCATTCTTTTTTCATTCTAAAATAGTAGCTACAACATGTTAACCAAAACCAAACTCATTGCCATCCAGTCGATTCTGACTCATTGCGACCCTGTAGAACAGAGTAGAACTGTTCCATAGGGTTTCCAACTCTGTAATCTTTATGGATGCTCACCACCACATCTTCTTCCTTCAGAAAGGCTATTGGGTTCAAACCACCGATTTTCAGTTAGCACCCGAAGGCTTAACCACAGTTCCACTAACGCTCCTTAGAACATATTGTTGTTGTTAGGTGCCATTGTGTTGGTCACGACTCAGTGATCCTGTATACAACAAAATGAAACACTGCCTGGTTCTGCATCGTCCTCACAATCCCTGTTATGTTCAAGCCCATTGTTGTAGCTACTCTGTTACGCCATCTCATTGAGGGTCTTCCTCTTTTTGTTGACCTCTACTTTACCAAGCATGATGTCCTTCTCCAGGGACTGATCCCTCCTGATAGCATGTCCAAAGAATGTGAGACAAAGTGTCACCATCCTTGCTTTTAAGGAGCATTCTGGCTGTACTTATTCCAAAACTGATTTGTTCATTCTTTTGGCAATCTGTGGTATATTCAATTCTTTGCCAACACCATAATTCAAAGGCATCGATTATTCTTCAGTCTTCTCTATTCATTGCCCAGCATTCACATGCATATGAGGTGATTGAAAACAACATGGCTTGGGTCAGGCGCACCTCAGTCTTCAAGGTGACATCCTTTGTTTTTTAACACTTCAAAGAGATCTTTGCTACAGATTTACCTAATACACTGAGCCATTTGATTTCTTGACTGCTGCTACCATGGATGTTGATTGTGAATCCAAGTAAAATCAAATCCTTGACAACTTTACTCTTTTCTCTGTTTATCATGATGTTGCCCATTGGTGCAGTTGTGAAGATTTTTGTTTTCTTTATGTTGAGGTATAATCCATACTGAAGGCTGTGGTCTTCGATCTTCATCAGTAGGTACTTCAAGTTCTCTTCACTTTAGCAACGAAAGCTGTGTCATTTGCATATTACACGTTGCTAATGAGCCTTCCTCCAACCCTGATGCCAGGTTCTTCTCCATATAGTCCAGATTCTTGGATTATTTGCTCAGCATACAGATTGAAAAGTATGGTGAAAGGATACACAACCCTGACACACTCCTTTCCTGATTTTAAACTACTCAGTATTCCCTTGTTCTGTACAAAAAACTTCCTCTAGATCTATGTACAGGTTCCCCATTGGCACAATTAAGTGGTCTGAAATTTCCATTCTTTGCAATGTTATTCGTAATTTGTTATGATCCACACAGTAGAATGCCTTTGCATAGTCAATAAAACACAGGTAAAAATCTTTCTGGTATTCTCTGTTTTCAGTCAAGATCCATCTGACATCAGCAATGATATTCCTGGTTCCACATCCTTTTCTTAATCTGGCTTGAATTTCTGGCAGTTCCCTGTCCATGTAGTGCTGCAGCCACTTTTAAATGACCTTCAGCAAAATTTTACTTGCCTGTGATATAAGGTCGCTATGAGCTGGAGTTGACTCGACAGCAACGGGTTTGGTTTGGTTTTTGGTGATACTAATAATATTGTTTAATAATTTGTGCATTTTGTTAGATAAATTTTCTTGGGAATAGCTGTAAATGTGGATGTTTTCAAGTCAGTTGGCCAGGTAGCTGTCTTCCAAATTTCTTGGCATAGACCAGTGAGCACTTTCACCACTGCGCCCATTTGTTGAAAATCTCAATTGGCATTCTGTGAATTCCTGGAGGCTTGCTTTTCACCAGTGCCTTCAGTGTGGCTTGCGCTTCTTCCTTCAGTACTATCTTAGTTCTCTATTGCTGCCATAACAGAAATACCACAAGTGGATGGCTTTAACAAAGAAAAATTTATTTTCTCACAGTTTAGTTGACTCGAAGTCCACATTCAGGGCATCAGCTATAGGGGAAGGCTTTCTCTCTCTGTTGGTGCTGGAGGAAGGTCCTTCTCGTCAAACTTCCCCTGGAATAGGAGTTTCTCTGTGTAGGGATCCTGGGTACAAAGGACAGATTCTACTTCTAGTGCTTCTTTTCTTAGTGATATGAAGACCCGCCTCTCTTTTCACTTCCCTTTCCTAAGTATTTTATCTTCTTGGGGGCTACTGTAAATGGTATTGATTTGGTGATTTCCTCTTTGACGTTGTCTTTGTTGGGATAGAGGAATCCAAATGATTTTTGTATGTTTATCTTGTATCCTGATCTTTTGCTGAACTCTTAGTTTCAGTAGTTTTCTTGAGGATTCTTTAGGGTTTTCTGTGTATAAGATCATGCCATCTGCAAATACAGATACTTTTACTTCTTCTTTGCCAATTTGGGTAAAATTTATTTCTTCATCTAGCCTAATTGCCCTGGCTAGGCTCTCCAGCACAATGTTGAGTAAGAGCGGTGATAAAGGGCATCTTTGTCTGGTTCCCATTCTCAAGGGGAATGTTTTCAGATTCTCACCATTTAGGATGATGCTGGCTTTGTACAAATGCCCTTTATTATGTGGAGGAATTTTCCTTTTATTCCTATTTTGCTGAGAGT
The DNA here is from genome assembly GCF_030014295.1 of Loxodonta africana. Lineage (NCBI taxonomy): Eukaryota > Metazoa > Chordata > Mammalia > Proboscidea > Elephantidae > Loxodonta > Loxodonta africana. The sequence goes on from NC_087348.1 coordinate 84,844,874, forward strand.
TTTAATCATAAATGGGTGTTAGACTTTGTCAAATGCCTTTTCTGCATCAATTGATAAGATCATGTGGTTCTTGTCTTTTGTTTTATTTATATGATGGATTGATTACATTGAACGTTTTTCTAATGTTGAACTATCCCTGCATAACTGATACGAATCCCACTTGGTCATGGTGAATTATTTTTTTGATATGTTGTTGAATTCTATCTGCTAGAATTTTGTTAAAGATTTTTGTGTCTGCGTTCATGAGGGATATAGGTCTGTAATTTTCTTTTTTTTTTTTTTTTTGTGGTGTCTTTACCTGGTTTTGGTATCAGGGAAAGGCTGGCTTCATAGAATGAGCTTGGGAGTATTCCATCCTTTTCTATGCTCTGAAAAGAGAGGTGTGTCTTCATATAACCAAGAAAGAAGCACTAGAAGCAGAATCTGTCCTTTGTACCCAGGATCCCTACACAGAGAAACTCCTAGTCCAGGGGAAGTTTGATGAGAAGGACCTTCCACCAGCACCAACAGAGAAAGAAAGACTTCCACTGGAGCTGATGCCCTAGGTGTGGACTTTGAACCTACTGGACTGGAAGGGAAAGAGGACCCAGAGAAGTAAAGCATTACTGAAAAAGAAGAACAAAATGGGAGGCCTCACTCTATGCAATTTTAGAACCTATTATACCACCTCAGTAGTCAAAACAGCCTGGTACTGGTACAACAGTCTTTTTAACAAATGGTGCTGGCATAACTAGATACCCATCTGCAAAAAAATGAAACAAGACCCATACCTCACACCATGCACAAATACTAACTCAATATGGATCAAAGACCTAAATATAAAATCTTAAATGATAAAGATCATGGAAGAAAAAAATAGGGACAATGTTAGGAGCCCTAATACATGGCATAAACAGTACACAAAACATTACTAACAATGCAGAAGAGAAACTAGATAACTGGGAGCTCCTAAAAATCAAACACCTATGCTCATTCAAAGACTTCACCAAAACAGTAAAAAGATTACCTAAAGACTGGGAAAAAGTTTTTAGCTATGACATTTCCAATCAGCGCCTGATCTCTAAAATCTACATAATACTGGAAAAACTCAACTACAAAAAAAATAACCCAATTAAAAAATGGGCAAAAGATATGAACAGACACTTCACTAAAGAAGACATTCAGGTTGCTAACAGATACAAGAGGAAATGTTCATGATCATTAGCCATTAGAGAAATGCAGATCAAAACTACAATGATACTCCATCTCACTCCAGCAAAGCTGGCATTAATCCAAAAAACACAAACTAATAAAATTTGGAGAGGTTGTGGAGACACTGGAACACTTATACACTGCTTGTGGGAATGAAAAATGGTACAACCACTTCGGAAATCAATTTGTCGTTTCCTTAAAAAGCTGGAAATAGAAAAAAAAATTCAATCCAGCAATCCCACTCCTTGGAATATATCCTAGAGAAATAAGAGCCTTGACATGAACAGATATATGCACATCCATGTTTATTGCAGCACTGTTTACAATAGCAAAAAGATGAAAGCAACCAAGGTGCCCATCAACAGATGAATGGATAAATAAATTATGGTATATTCACACAATGGAATACTATGCATTGATAAAGAACAGTAATGAATCTGTGAAACATTTCATAACATGGAGGAATCTGGAGGGCATTATGCTGAGTGAAATTAGTTGCAAAAGGACAAATATTGTATAAGACCACTATTATAAGAACTCAAGAAATATTTTAAACAGAGAAGAAAATATTCTTTGATGTTAAAAAGGGGGGGAGGGAGGGAGGGTGGAAGAGGGGTATTCACTAATTAGACAGTAGATAAGAACTACTTTAGGTGAAGGGAGAGACAACACAAATATAGGCAAGGTCAGCACAACTGGACTAAACCAAAAGCAAAGAAGTTTCCTGAATAAACTGAATTCTTCGAAGGCCAGTGTAGCAGGGATGGAGGTTTGGGACCATGGTTTCAGGGGACATCTATGTCAACTGGCATAATAAAATCAAGTAAGAAAACATTCTGCATCCCACTTTGAAGAGTGGTGTCTGGGGTCTTAAACACTAGCAAGCAGCCATCTAAGATGCATCCATTGGTCTCAACCCACCTGGAGCAAAGGAGAATGAAGAACACCAAGGACACAAGGTAATTATGAGCTCAAGAGACAGAAAGGGCCACATAAACCAGAGACTACATCATCCTGAGACCAGAAGAACTAGATGGTGCCCAGCTACAAATGATGACTGCCCTGACAGGGAACACAACAGAGAACCCCTGAGGGAGCAGGAGAGCACTGAGATGCAGACCCCAAATTCTCATAAAAAGACCAGACTTAATGGTCTGACTGAGACTAGAAGGACTCCGGTAGTCATGGCCGCAGACTTTCTGTTAACCGAAGATAGGTAAGCATTCCCAAAGCCAACTCCTCAGACAGGGATTGGACTGGACAATGGGATAGAAAAAGATGCTGGTGAAGAATGAGCTTCTTGGATCAAGTAGACACTTGAGACTATGTTGGCATCTCCTATCTGGAGGGGAGATGAGAGGGCAGAGGGGGTCAGAAGCTGCTGACTAAATTATGACATAGGCAGGAAAGCTGAAGTAGCTCTGAGGTAAGTGAGTGAAGGTGTGTTGTTGACCTCGCCAGCTGAAGGCAAACTGCTTCTAATGGTCCTTTAAGACAGGTATGGCAAAAAAGGCATTAGCCAGATCAATAGCTGTATACCAGGTACCAAGAGATGTATTAATTTGCTCAAGCAATGAAACTACATCTGGAATAACTGCCGCAATTAGAGTCACCACCTGGTTAAGTTTTAAATCCATCCATTTTTTTCACAGGCCAAATAGGTGAGCTGAATGGAGATGTGATGGGAATCACCACCCCTGCATCCTTCATGTCCTTGATGGTGGCAGTAATCTCTACAAGTCCTTCAGGAATGTGGTATTGCTTTTGGTTTACTATTTTCCTAGGTAGAGGCAATTCTAATGGTTTCCACTTGGCTTTCCCTACTATAAATGTCCTTTCTCCATTAGTCAGGGATCCAATGTGGGGGTTCTGCCAGTCGCTGAGTATATCTATTACAATTATGCATTCTGGAACTGGTGAAATCACCACAGGATGGGTTTGGAGACCCACTGGACCTACTGTGAGATGGACATGAGCCAAGATTCCGTTAATAACCTGACCTCCACATGCCACCACTCTGACAGGTAGGCCTCAATGACCTTTTGGGTCTCCTGGAATTAGTGTCAGTTCAGAGCCAGTATCCAGCAATCCCTGAAGCGTCTGATTATTTCCTCTTCTTCATTCAAGGGATTGTGGGTCTTCAAATGCACTCAAGTATGGGAATTGATTGAGGGACCATGACTCTGTATTCTGGCCATTCAAGTTAGACTGCTGTTCACCTGACCTTGAATTCATCTGTTTGTACAGTTCAAGTAAATATTTAATACATTTTCTATCTATTCCACTCCTAAGGACACCATAACAAAGTAGCCAATGCCCTAAATCCATACGAGCCAGACTGTTCTGATTACTGCTTTATTGATTACTGACTTACTGTCCATTACTGTAACCATGTCCACCTTCTCTTTGTCAATTGACTGCAGCCACTTGGCCCCTACTACCACAGGGTCCAATCAGACCCATTGTAGTTAGGTGTCTTAATCCATCCAGGGCTGTTCCCACTGTCAAATCTGATTTATTTAAAAGTGCAGTCAGAGCAGGCTTCAAGGATTTTGGATGACCCTTCACAAATGTGTTCTTCAGAGTTGTGGTAAAAGGTATGTCCTCTAGCCAGTTCATGTGTGGGTCTGTGGGTCTAATCTGATAAATCCACTCTAGCAAGTCAATTTCCCTAAGCCTTTGGATACCTTCTTCTACAGTATACCATGGCAGGTCTGGTACTTTGACTTGATTTAGTATAGGCCACCATGTAATCCATGCTCCAGCCACCCAACCAAATAAACTATTAGATCCTTTCCTAATTCTGGAGCTGAAACATGAATGACGAATCTGTGCTCAGTGGACCCATATCAATACACTCAGATTGATCCATCTTTATGTTCCTTGCACCATTATCCCATACCCTTAATAGCCATTTCCACACGTATTTCCCAGGTTTCTGTTTCTACATATTAGAAAAGTCAAGCAATTCTCTTGGAGTGTAGCATACCTCATCCTGGGTCACATTTTGTACTTCACTTTTTGGAGTTCACTGGAACTTAAGTCTAGTTATAGGTCTAGAAGCCAGAACTGGTAGTATAGAATTGTTTTCAGAATATTCAGCATTGTCTTGTAAACCATCTGCCTCGGACAATGCCCCAGGCAATTATTCTGGCAAGGCTCTTTAGAGGCAGCTACACTAAGGCTAATCTCATTAGATGGAAGTGGAGGGGCTAATGGTTTTCTGGGCATGGTGATGTAGCAGAGGAAGTAATCTCTTCAGATGGGAGTGGTTCTGTTGGCAGAAGTGATTCATCAATGGAATTTAGGGGCTCATTTTCTCCAGTTTCCCGATTCTGTGCCCACATGTCCTCATCCGAAGTTTCAGGATCTCGTTTCTCCCCAATCAATGCTTTCTCTTTAACTTCAGATACCTCTCAATGTTGGCAATTGAGCCAGCATTGTAATTCAGCCACTCTTACAATAAGAGTCTGGGTTTGATTTTCAGCAATATCAGGTCTGTTACTACAAGAAATAAGGCTTTCTTTCAAAGCACAAATGGAATCTTTCATGTCGCTTTTGAGGCACCTGAACTTTGACTCTGAAGTCCTGAGCACATCTCTTTCTTTCACCAGTTTGTCTAGGGAAAGTAGGACCAAATAACCTTCTTCCTTATACTTCTCATTATGACAAAACTGTAGAGAGGTATCGTATATGCAGTCACCCAGAGCCTCGCCTTTCACCATATCTGATCTAGGCCCTCTCACCTGACAGAGAAAGAGAATATATGTGTGTAAATAAGTCAGTATATATACACATGTCTATAATGATTTCTGTATGTAGCCATCTGTATCTGAATTAAGCTAAACATGCATTTATAGTGATGTCTCCAATTCTAATCTATCACCATGTGGATCGTTCTAGCTTCCTCGCCTTGTTTATCTGAACTCCCATTCAAAATTGGGAAATCTTGTTCACACCAGTCATCACCCATTTGCTTAATCAGCCAATCCCAGTGTGTATGCATGTATATGTGTGTATACATATATATATAGAGAGAGAGAGGTATCAGATTGTTAATCCATAACCCTGTAGAAAACTTTATCAACTAGAATACAGTCTTTTGCATAGTTTCTTTTGCCTTTAGTTTTACAGACTCCACTCTTTTTCAAAATTTCTAAGGTCAGCATCTCTTTCACCCAATCCCTTCAGTGAGGTTGTTTCATACATATTTATATCCATTTAGATTGTTTTTATCACCTTCTGCTTTCTATCTTGAAATTCTTCCAATTTCCTAAATGAAGTTTTAAATTCACATACATTAGGATTCACATTTTGTACTGTAAATTTCAATGGGTTTGGTAAATGTGTAGTGTCATGTATCCAAAATTACAATCCCATACACAGTGGTTTCATGGCCCTAAAATCTCCTTTGCTCACCTAATCAACCACCTACCCATCTGTTCAAGCTCCAGGTAGCCACTGATCATTTAGGTGTCATATAATTGGAACCATAGAATACATAGCTTCTTTTATTTAAATGTATATAATATGTATATATATATATATATACACACACACACACAAATATGTAAGTACATGTATTTATACATATATTTATATGTGATATTTATTTTATATCTTAAAATTACTTAGTATAATTCCATACAGTGTAATTATATTAAAATTACAATCAAATATATTACACATTTGTAATTATTAAAACATTGTGGTACTAGTGCAAGAATAAACAGAAAAGCAAAATATATAAAAGAAAAACAGGCCTTTGTACATATTGAGTTTAAATATATAAAAAAGAATAAAACAAATCAGTTAGAAATAGATTAGTTATTACAACTATTATGTCAGAAATATAGGATAGAAACAGACGCAAAAAAGTGTTTAATTTTGTTACTTCACATTTTACACCAAAATCAATTCCAGTTTGTTAAGTGTAAAAATAAACACACACACACACTAATAATAAAATAAATGTTAGCGTACAATCAAGCTATGCAGAAGTCTTAAGTTGAAAGTGACAGGTTTTACCATAGATAATATAATCAGCAGTTAATTCATTTAAAAATTTAATCTCCCGTATGAAAATAAATGATTAAATATAAACAGTTTATAAAAAAAAGTTTTGGTATTTCAAGTATACTCAAATAACTCATGCAAAGAGCTTTTTAAGAATCTAGACAGAAAATTTATGGGTGGGGCAGAATTACATTAAATAAGAAACAATACAAGAAAGCAATAATATAAACTAATCAATCAGTAATCCACTACTTAACAATTCTAAGTATTTAACCTGGACACATTTTTCAAATATGCACCCAAAAATTTTGCAGAATGTCAGACATTATGGCTAAATTAGAAAAACAGAAATAACATAAGTATCATCAATAGGAGTCCCTGGGTGATGCAAACTGTTAAGCAGTCAACTGCTAGTTGAAAGATTGGTGCTTTGAACCCACCCAGAGGATACTTGAGGTGTGCGTCTGAAATGTCACAGCCTTAAAAACTCTATAGAGTAGTTTTACTCTGCACACATGGGGTTGCCATGAGTCAGAATAGACTCAAAGGAAACTAACAACAACAAAAAAAAAAGAAGGAATTAATAAAATGCAAATCGAGGAAGATTTTACTGCATTTAAAAAGAAATTGCTATATTCCATATATATCAATATAGATTTTTTATTTTAATAGTAAGTGCAACAAATGTCTGTAAAATCATACACAGTATGCTACCATTTACCTAAACGAAAATTTTAAACTTCAACCCCCTCGAGATTATTAATTTAAAACTATAAAATTAGACTCTAAGAAATAAAAAACAACCACGTGTTCATAATCACTGTCTTTGAAGATAGGAAAGGAACTGAAACTGGATTAGAGTAGTAACCATGGGTCATTTCAATTTAAATATCTATGTTTGATTAAAAATAGCATTTAACATAAAGATATTATAGTAACACCCATTACTGTTACCCACTGCTGTCCAGTTGGCTCCCACTCACAGAGACCCTATAGGAAAGGGTAGAGCTGTCCCAGAGCATTCCAAAGGCTGTAAATCTTTACAAAAGCAGACTGCCTCATCTTCTCCCATAGAGCAACTGGTGGGTTTGAACAACCAATTTTCAGTTAGCAGTTAAGTGTAATTAAGGCTCCTATCATATCGTGCTAACCAAGAGGTCAGCAGTTCGAATCTGCCAGGCGCTCCTTGGAAACTCTATGGGGCAGTTCTACTCTGTTCTGTAGGGTCACTATGAGTTGGAATCGACTCAACAGCAGTGGGTTATCATATCATAGTAATAAAAGATGTGAATTCCGTGCTGTGAGAACAAAGGTATTTGTTATGTTTCCTTATCTCACTTTTCTTTTATGAGGAAAATTATAGGATCAAAATTTTGGGAAAAAAAGTGTTAACATATAATAACAAAGGTTATTGCTTGGATTATTCACTCTTACTCCTAGGGAATTGATGTAAACAGAGGCCACATATATCTCTTCCATGATAGTAACTAGTCTTAGAAATTGAAATATTATGAAGGTTATTCAAATCATAGAATAAATAAACATCAGAATAAAAGCCCGTGGTATATAACTTGGCAGCATAATATTTACACAGAAAACAGTTTTTCTGGCAAGAACAAAATGTTTTCCTTGCTGGATCCAAACGACCAGGAAACAAAGGAGGTAGGGGTTTCTTATTTTGTAATAAAGACACGGAGCACTCTCTCTCTTATCTCTTTGGTCCTCACACCATAAATGATGGGGTTAAGTGAGGGTGGGATAACCACATAGAGGTTGGCAATAAGAATATGAACATAGCGCGGTATGTTTTGTCCAAATCGGTGAGTAAGAAAAGAGAAGACTGAAGGGATATAGAAAACACAGAGAACCCCAACATGGGAGCCACAAGTACTTAGGGCTTTTATCCGTGCATCCTGGGATGGGAGGCAGAAGACGGCACGGAGAATGTAAATATAGGAGATGCCAATAAGGACTAGGTTCAGAAGAAAGAGGGAGACCACAAAGAGCCCATAGATACCGTTGACTTGGATGTTTCCACAAGACAATTTTGCAATGCCCATGTGCTCACAGTAGGAATGGGTTATTATACGAGCCTGACAAAAGGGTAGGCGGTAGATGAGATAGACAATGGGAAGTGTAAATAAAATTGGACGAAATACAATCCATACAGTGACACCCACCAGAACACGGACTGTCAAGATGGTCCTGTAGTGGAGTGGAGCACAGATGGCTACATAACGGTCAAAGGCCATGGCCATCAGGACCTCAGCTTCCATGCCAGTGAAGGCATGGATCAGAAACATCTGGGCCACACAGTCTCCAAAGTTAATCTCATGAGCATCAAACCAGAAGATGCCCAGCATGCGGGGCACAGAGGTTGTAGAAAGTGCTAAATCAATTGTTGAAAGAATGGCCAGAAAATAGAACATGGGCTCCCAGACCGTCTGCTCTGTCTTTATTACCAGGAGAATGGTGGCATTGCCCAACAAAGCCATAAGGTAAACAGTGCAAAATGGCAGGGAGATCCAGACATGGACCTCTTCCAGGCCTGGGATTCCAATGAGGAAAAATGTGGTTGGGTGGAAAATGCTACTGTTGTAAGAAAACATCCTTCCAAATGGTAGAGTAGGAGAAATTGCCACTCTTAGGAAAAGAAGGAAAAAAAAAACAAAAGGCTTAAATAAGAGATTGACATTCGATATAGAATGAAAATGAAAAGGTTACCTATATGGAGGAACTTGCTAATGCAGTCCTTGTACTAATCCTGAGCCATAGTCATTTGAATAGGCCAAATTCAATGAACTTACTCATTATTAGCTCTATTCTTACATTGATTTAATTATAATTTTAAACATATAAGACTGATTGACAAGCCCACAGTAGGGTTCTAAGAAATAGAACTTGATATTAACTTTTTAATATTGTAGTTAAAGAATATTGTATGTCCTGTACCCTCTGTGAATTCCTTGACTGGAAGGGACACATGAAAAGTCAAGAATATAAACACAGGGACAGGCAGAAATATAAAAAGGGAGATACACAGTCAAGAAAGTAAATTCACATAACAACATGCATAAGAATCTTCCATAATTAGAAACTGCAGATTTTTTTCTAGTGATTCATTCTTCATTTATTGACATGGAAACAATATGGAAAGACCAAGACCAAGCCTAACGTATTGTCACAAGGACAGAAACAGAATATCAAAGATACAGATTGCCACAAATAAAAGCACAAGCCCTCTGAGATACTGCCCAGGAGAAGACAACCTGAGTCATATACTTCTATGCTTGAAAGAGGCCAGAAACAAATATAATAATAAACCCTCCAACCCAATTTCATTGGTGGATCTATAGTCCTATGACCATCCCCCTTCCAAACCAAAAAACCAAAGCCATTAGTGGCGACTCAATTCCGACTCAGCGACTCTATAGGACAGAGTAGAACTGCCCCATAGGGTTTCCAAGGAGTAGCTGGTGGGTGCGAAGTGTCAATCTTTTGGTTAGCAGCCAAGCTCTTAACCACTGTGCTGCTCGCACTTATTTTAGAGTGGTATGGTATATCTGTCTTGGAAGTACAGCCAGGATGCTCTTAAGAAGCGAAGATGCCAATATTTCATCTCAGATTCTTTGGATATGTTATCAAGAAGCATGAGTTCTTGGGGAAGGACATCATGCTTGGTAAAGTAAAAAGTCAGTGAAAAAGTGGAAGAACCTCAACCATATGGATTGACTCAGTGGAGGCAACAATGGGCTCACACATAGCAATTGTGAAGACGGTGCAGGACCAAGCAGCATTTCATTCTTTTGTACACAGAGTTGCTATGAGTCTGAATCAACTCAACAGCACCTAACAACAACGTGGTGGTAGTGGTTTCTAATACTATTTGAATGTATCATTCACTCTTCATTCCATATCAGTTTCTCTGCAAATACTCATTTTACCTCTATTGCAAAGAAAAAACTTACTCAGTTGTCTTCATTCTTGATTAAGTCACTGGACATGTGGGTAGAAGACAACATAGACAGTTTCTGGAGGTTCTAGACTTAGGCATGAAATTTTTGAGTGGCACACAGGTGTCCGGAATAGCAGACTAACTGAAGGTATAATTGACTCTTTAATTGTCTGAAGGAAGTAGAGACAGACAATTTTACAATGTCTCCAAAATGCTACAGAAGCAACCCAGGCACTCAAGCTCAAGCAATGAAATGAAGAGACATTATCTGGATCACCAACTTAAAGCAGAGTGGTTCAAGACTAGGATGAAGTAAACATAGACTTTTGTATATATCCTTAATATAGCTCCATACATATAATAATACATCTAGAGAGGAAGCATATCAAGGTGAAAAAATTAAAATAAATATTATTTTCTGTTTCAGATTAGGCCAGAGAGAGGAGAGACAATCCTGTACAGCATAATGACTCACTTCTTTGTGTTTTTTAATAATTTCTATATCCAGGTGAGAGTCCCTAGCCCAGTGGTTGTTGACCAAGAACAAGGCCTTAGACACCCTGATATCAACTTTGAGGTCGCTGGTAGAAGTGTACTATCAATATTATGTCTCTGCTAACGTTGGTATTTAATTTCCTATATTACATAGCAGAAGCAGATATTATGCTTCATCAGCCAAACAATCTTATAATCATTTTCCAGATGTATTTTAAACAACTTGGATCTTTCATATGTTTTTAAGAATATCTCATCTCCATTTGACAGATGCAAGTTTTTAAAAATTTATGTTAGATAAAAAAATTGAACTACTATGCACATCAAGCTCAGCAGTTCTCAGCCACCTCTGCTTCTCTCTCTTTCATTTGACTTTAATATGTGCCTAAATCAAGAGAAAATTCACCTGTCATGCTTCAATCTTCCAAAGGAATGGAGACACAAGGAAAATACCGAGCAACACAGCTCTGTATCCTTTTTTTAATACAGTCTAAGGAGATTAGTTTTATATTAAGGCACTGGCTGTCTAGAAACAGTTGAAAAAATTGTCCTAATTTAGTTTTTTACCTTAAATGGAGCCCTGAGATAAACTCCTCTGAGACTGCTGAGAAAACTTTAGACTTTAGGGAAACAGAGCCCAAGGAAAAGTGACATGGGTAAAACTTTGTATACAGAAAAGTACAAATGTTAAGACTAAAACACACATATCATTGTTTAAATACAAACCAAAAAAAAGGCAAACCCATTGCTGTCGATTTGATTCCAACTCATAGCGACCCTGTAGGACAGAGTAGAGCTGTCCCATAGGGTTTCCAAGGAGCAGCTGGTGGATTCAAACTGCCAACCTTTTGAATGGCAGGTGAACACTTAACCACTGGGTCACAAGGGCTCCCATTTAAATACAGCATATATAAAAACAGATAAATTTCACCTTGCTCAGTGAAATTTTCCAGTCAGATTATATGGGTTGTTGTTTTCTAGGTAAAATGGTGCTCTAAATACCAAAGTTCAAACATATTAACCAGGCATTGGAAACTCTATACTCACTCTTACTTCTCACTATTCACCTTCTTTTACAGATTTATATTACAAAGACCTCAGTTCAAATACTGGATTTATACCTATGTCATCTTAAGTGGTTTGCTAATCATCCCTATGCCTCAATCTTCTCAACTAGAAATTAGGTATAATAATAGTACAAACAGAATATGGTTGTTGTGAGGCTCCCATTATGTAACAAATATGAAGCACTTAGTATAATACCTGGCACATTTTAAGTGGTCAACTATAATTAGTATTTATTAGTTTTTATTATCATAGACTTCATCTCACAACACCACCTTCATATACCTTGGACCTATAAAACCAGATTGAAAAATGTCTCATATTACCAATTCTATAACATTTGACCTGGACCTTCATTTATCTTAAACTTAGTATCCTCATGCTTGAGTCATATTTATACATATTTCTGATTTTTCCTGGAATAAAATCATTTTGAGTGAAATAATGACATCTATTTACTACACAGTTGAACAGACAGCTTAGACAACACTGAAGTAAAGTCACCATCAGGCTTAATACATAAAGCATGAAATACAAAACATGAAGTTAAATTCTTCTTCTGACTCTTCTGCCTTTCCAGTTGTATCACACAAATCTTAAATGAAATGTCTAAAAAAATCACAATTTCATAATTATCTCTCTCTGTATATGCCATTTTCTTCAAGATTTTGGACATATAAGTGAGTAGTTCAATCAGTTAACTTCAGGACATAAGCAGAGAAATATTAGGCAAACCTTATTCCTTTTTCAGCTGGTTGGGAATTATGAATGATCTGTTTCTGAGAGCTGCTGAGAAAAATCTTGAAATCACGATAGGACCCAGTCTTGGGATCAAGATGAGTCATAAAATGTCTGCTCTGAAATACTGAAAGAAATTTTTTTTTTTTGGTAATGAAAAATTAGACCAACTTCTTGGTGACAAGAACTCAGATCAATAACTTTATTTTAACTTGAGACAAAATTTCCTTTAATATTCAAATCAGTTAAATCAGGTTTTATTTTACTTATAATCTAAAATATCCTAGAGATACATATTAACTACTTTTCCCCGTGACACTATAATGTCTTCCACTTTCATCCATGTTGTAGATGATTTGAGAACTCACTTTTCTTTATGGCTACATGCTATTCCATTGTATGTATGTACCGCATTTCGTTTTTCCCTTTCTCTGTTGATGGGTGCTCTTGCCTAGGTTTTGTGACAAATATGCAAATTCAAAAATCAGTCTGTGAAATTCATATTGATCAAGGATAAGTGTTAGCTGAGGGTGACAAAAATATAAAATACGATGGTGTATAACCATTAGAGGAGGTAGCACATAATCAAGAATCGATAGTATGGAAAGAAGGAGTCCAAGCTTTGTTGAAGGCGTTGCCAAAAAACAAGACTTCAGGAATAGATGGTACACCAACTGAGATATTTCAACAAATGAATGCAGTACCAGAGATGCTCCCTTGTCTACGCCAGAAATTCGGAGGACAACTGCCTCACCAATTGACTGGAAGAGATTCATATTTATGCCCATTCCAAAGGAAGGTGATCCAACAGAATGTGGAAATTCTCAAACAGTATCATTAATATTAAACACAAGTAAAATTTTGCTGAAGATCATTCAAAAGTGGATAGGAAACCACGAGAATTCAAGTTGAATTTGGAAGAGGACGTGGAACAAGGGATATCACTGCTGATGTCAGATGATCTTGCCTAAAAGAAGAGAATACCAGAAAGATGTTTACCTGTGTTTTATTGACTATGTAAAGGCATTTGACTCTGTGGATCGTAACAAATTATGGGTAACATTGCAAAGAATGGGAATTTCAGAACAATTGTGCTCATGAGGAACCTGTACATAGACAAAGAGGTAGTCCTTTGAACATAATGACGGGATGCTGTGTGGTGTAAAGTCAGGAAAAGTGTACATCATAGTTGTATCCTTTTACCATACTTATTAAATCTGTATGCTGAGCAAATAATCTGATATGCTTGACTACACAAATAAGAATGCAGAATCAGGATTGGAGAAAGATGCATTAACAACCTGTGATATGTAAATGACACAATGTTGCTTTCTAAAAGTGAAGAAGACTTAAAGCACATACTGATGAAGATCAAAGATGACAGCCTTCAGTACAGATTACAACTCACATAAAGAAAACAAAAGTCATCACAATTGGACCACTAAACATCCTCAGAAAAAAGGTTGAAGTTGTGAAGGATTTCATTTTACTTGGATCCCCAATCAAAACCAGTGGAAGCAGCAGTCAAGATATCAAACAGTGCAATACACTGAGGAAATTGGATGCGAACTACCTCTTTGAAGTGTTAAAAAACAAACGTGTCACTTTGTGGACTAAGCTGCATATGACCCAAGCAATGGTATTTTCAATCCCCACATATGCATGAGAAAGCTGAACAATGAATAAGAAAGTCTGAAGAGGAATTGACACCTTTGAATTATGGTGTTGGCCAAGAATATTGAAAGTATATTCTTCTGAACTGCCAGAAGAACAATCTGTCTTGGAAGAAGTACAGACAGAATGCCCATTGGAAGCAAGGATGGTGAGACTTCATCTCAAGTACTTTGAACAGGTTATTAGGAGGAATCGGTCCCTCAAGAAGGACATCATGCTTGGTAAAGTAGATGGTCAGGGAAAAAGAGGAAGACCCTCAACAAAATGGATTGACACAGTGGCTGAAAGAATGGGCTTAAGCACAGCAATGATTTGGAGGATGGCGCAGGACAGGGTGGCGTTTCAGTCTGTTGTACATGGGGTTGCTATGAGTCAGAACTGACTCAACAGCACCTAAAAACAGCAACACAACCATTGCAACCCTGAGACCAGTTTCAATGTGTGTAGCTATAAGATCATCTCACTAACCATTCTCTCATATTTACCAATGAAAAAAGCACCACCTAAATCCTTGAAAAATGTCTTCAGTATTTATTACTGAAGTAAGCATGCAAGGGATGAACTGTAGTGGATGTTGTGGTTTATCCCCAAATACCCTCTTCTGCCAGACTTGAGGAACCCATTCTTCTATTGAGAGTTTTAGCATCTGTCAGATCCTTTGAGTCCTTCTTGGGAATTGCCCTCAGCTGAATGGAACCAAGTCACTTAATGTAACGTCCCCCACCCCCCATGGGCAGGCCACATCCAGTAAGCACTCAGTGGTGGATAAAAAGACCAGGCCATCCTTGGATTCAGACAATTCTGAAGGATCATCCTAGCTTCAGAGATCTCTGCTGTACTAAATGCAGTGTTTGTTTCAAATGCAATAAATTTATCTTCTCCTTTCACTAGTTCTAATTCTTTCCTTCCCCCGTAAGTGTTGAAATTGAAAGTGCTGTTCTAATCAACTTCCTACACACAAATTTCCAACTCAAAGTTTGATGCAAAGGAAATCCAACTTGTGACACCATCAATAGCAAAAACAAATAGAAATGACACAAGAGGAAAAATTATTTGCAGCCCACATTATGAAAAGGGCTAATTTATTTAATATGCAAAGTATTGCCTCAAACTAATAAATGAAAAAAAAATGGGGAAAGGGTACACATAGAATAATCTCAAAAAGAAATTGAAATGTTCTTGAATTAACATCACTTATTTCTGAAATTATAAATTACATTTATCAGCAAGTATGTATATGTATATGTGTATATATGTACATGTATAGGTATACATACCCCCATGTGTCTGTCAGTTTCTCGTACTGTGGGGGCTTGTGTGTTGCTGTGATGCTGTAACCTATGCCACTGGTATTCAGATACGAGCAGGGTTACCCGTGGAGGACAGATTTCACCTGAGCTTCCAGACTAAGACAGACTAGGAAGAAGGACCCGGCAGTCTACTTCCGAAAAGCATTAGCCAGTGAAAACCTTATGAACAGCAGCAGAACATTGTCTGATATAGTGTTGGAAGATGAGACCCCAGGTTGGAAGGCACTCAAAAGATAACTGGGGAAGAGCTGCCTCCTCAAAGTAGAGTCGACCTTAATGATGTGGATGGAGTAAAGCTTTCAGGACCTTCATTTGCTGATGTGGCATGACTCAAAAAGAAAAGAAACAGCTGCAAACATCCATTAATAATTGGAACCTGGAATGTACGAAGTATGAATCTAGGAAAATTGTAAATCGTCAAAAATGAAATGGAACACATGAACATCGATACCCTAGGCATTAGTGAGCTGAAATGAACTGGTATTGGCCATTTTGAATCAGACAATCATATAGTCTACTACGCTGGGAATGACAACACAAAGAGGAAAGGTGTTGCATTCATCGTCAAAAAGAACGTTTCAAGATCTGTCCTGAAGTACAATGCTGTCAGAGATAGGATAATATCCATACGCCTACAAGGAAGACCAGTTAATACGACTATCATTCAAATCTACGCACCAACCACTAGGGCCAAAGATGAAGAAATAGAAGATTTTTATCAGCTCTTGCAGTCTGAAATTGATCAAACATGCAATCAAGATGCATTGATAATTACTGGCGATTGGAATGCGAAAGTTGGAAACAAAGAAGAAGGATCAGTTGTTGGAAAATATGGCCTTGGTGATAGAAACAATGCTGGAGAATGAATGATAGAATTTTGCAAGACTAACAACTTCTTCATTGCAAATACCTTCTTTCACCAAGATGAACGGCGACTATACAAATGGATCTTGCCAGATGGAACACACAGAAATCAAATTGACTACATCTGTGGAAAGACATGATGGTAAAGCTCAATATCATCAGTCAGAACAAGGCCAGGGGCCGACTGTGGAACAGACCATCAATTGCTCATTTGCAAGTTCAAGCTAAAACTGAAGAAAATCAGAGAAAGTCCACGAGAGCCAAAATATGACATTGAGTATATCCCACCTGAATTTAGAGACAATCTCAAGAATAGATTTGACACATTGAACACTAGTGACTGAAGACCAGACGAGTTGTGGAATGACATCAAGGACATCTTCCATGAAGAAAGCAAGAGGTCACTGAAAAGACAGGAAAAACAGAAAGGGCGAAGGTGGATGTCAGAGGAGACTCTGAAACTTGCTCTCGAGTGTCGAGCAGCTAAAGCAAAAGGAAGAATTGATGAAGTAAAATAACTGAACAGAAGATTTCAAAGGGCATCTTGAGAAGACAAAGTAAAGTATTATAATGACGTGTGCAAAGAGCTGGAGATGGAAAACCAAAATGGAAGAACACACTCGGCGTTTCTCAAGCTGAAAGAACTGAATAAAAAATTCAAGCCTCGAGTTGCAATAGTGAAGGGTTCCATGGGGAAAATATTAAATGATGCAGAAAGCATCAAAAGAAGATGGAAGGAATACACAGAGTCATTATACCAAAAAGAATTAATCGATATTCAACCATTTCAAGAGGTGGCATATGATCAGGAATCGATGGTACTGAAGGAAGAAGTCCAAGCTGCTCTGAAGGCATTGTCAAAAAACAAGGCTCCAGGAATTGATGGAATATTAATTGAGATGTTTCAACAAACAGACGCAGCACTGGAGGTGCTCACTCATCTATGCCAAGAAATATGGAAGACAGCTTCCTGGCCAACTGACTGGAAGAGATCCATATTTATGCCTATTCCCAAGAAAGGCGACCCAACCGAATGTGGAAATTATAGACCAATATCATTAATATCACACGCAAGCAAAATTCTGCTGAAGATCATTCAAAAACGGCTGCAGCCATACACTGACAGGGAACTGCCAGAAGAGGACGTGGAACCAGGGATATCATTGCTGATGTCAGATGGATCTTGGCTGAAAGCAGAGAATACCAGAAGGATGTTTACCTGTGTTTTATTGATTATACAAAGGCTTTTGACTGTGTGGATCATAACAAACTATGGATAACACTGCGAAGAATGCGACTTCTGGGACACTTAATTGTGCTCATGAGGAGCCTTTACATAGATCAAGAGGCAGTTGTTCGGACAGAACAAAGGGATACTGATTGGTTTAAAGTCAGGAAAGGTGTGCATCAGGGTTGTATTCTTTCACCATACCTATTTAGTCTGTATGCTGAACAAATAATCCAAGAAGCTGGACTATATGAAGAAGAACAGGGCATCAGGATTGGAGGAAGAGTCATAACAACCTGCGTTTTGCACATGACACAACCTTGCTTGTTGAAAGTGAAGAAGACTTGAAGCACTTACTAATGAAGATCAAAGACCACAGCCTTCAGTATGGATTACACCTCAACATAAAGAAAACAAAAATCCTCACAACAGGACCAATGAGCAACATCATGATAAAAGGAGAAAAGATTGAACTTGTCAAGGATCTCATTTTACTTGGATCCACAATCAACAGCCGTGGAAGCAGCAGTCAAGAAATCAAAAGATGCATTGCACTGGGCAAATCTGCTGCAAAGGACCTCTTCAAAGTGTTGAAGAGCAAAGATGTCACCTTGAAGACCAAGGTGCGCCTGACCCAAGCCATGGTATTTTCAATCACATCATATGCATGTGAAAGCTGGACAATGAATAAGGAAGACCAAAGAAGAGTTGACGCCTTTGAATTGTGGTGTTGCCGAAGAACATTGAATATACCATGGACTGCCAGAAGAATGAACAAATCTGTCTTAGAAGAAGTACAACCAGAATGCTCCTTAGAAGCAAGAATGGGGAGACTGCATCTTACATACTTTGAACATGTTGTCAGGAGGGATCAGTCCCTGGAGAAGGACATCATGCTTGGCAGAGTACAGAGTCAGGAGAAAAGAGCAAGACCCTCAACGAGGTGGATTGACACAGTGGCTGCAACAATGGGCTCAAGCGTAACAATGATTGTAAGGATGGTGCAGGACCAGGCAGTGTTTCGTTCTGTGGTGCACAGGGTCGCTATGAGTCAGAACCAACTCGAGGGCACCTAACGACAACAACAACAATGTATATATATCTATATATATATACCTATGTATACACGCACATTTTTGCAGAAATGAAGTTATTCTATATGTGCTGCTTTCAATGAATCATAATCATTTATATATAATCATATATAGAGTATTATCACTGTATTTGCATATACATTATTATCTTCAATTTTATATGAATTCCGTAACACACATTTTACTTTTAAGTGTTGATCTCCTACCCTGAATTGATGTTTTTAATTCACATATTTATAGCTTTGGAAATTCTATGGGGCAGTTCTCCTCTGTCCTGCTGGGTCACTATGCATTGGAATCAACCTGACGGCAACGGGGTACACGCATACACACACACACACACACACACACACACAGAGAGTGAGCTGACTATGTGATGAATCACTGCAAATGGTCAATAGAGATTTTCCTTGGTCATGGCTCTAGGAATTAGGAATGGACATTCATTTTTTACATTAAGCATGTCAGTATTATTTATTTTAAAAGAGCAGTTTTTATTCATTTTTCAAATAAATACCATCCCCCCAAATAAACCGTCCTTTCAAAACCTGAAAGTACAATTGCAGGTCCGTAAATACAATGATATGAAAACCTTTGGCATCTGTTGAAGAGTGAAATCCAAAAAAAAAAAAGGTACTGTGAAATTGCAGGTGAGAGAGCAATTAATTCAGCCTGTTGAAACAGAAGAGGCCTCAGAGGGCTTTCTCCACAAATGGCTAATTCATATGAATTGTGCGAATTCAGTTGACTCACTCTGAATCCAATCACATTTAATGATTTTCCTGTGGACCTTTTATTCCTTCTGGGTATAAACCCCTGAGTTGTCATCTCCAGAAGACCAAAAGGAAAGAACACGCTTAGCATTTCTAAAGCTGAAAGGAGACCTGGTAAAGAGACAGTTTATCCCTGAAGGTCTCTGTCAACTTTGTAAAATACGAGTTTGTTCACTGAAACCTCACAGAAACATAGAACATGTCACCCACCCTCATTTGAAAGATGAATAAACTGCAGCTTAGGAAATACATGGATTTTTTTTCATGAAGATGGCTTAAATGTTAATATTGGCACCTCTATGTGGCTAACCGTAAAGAAGATTACATTAAATGTAGCAAGCACCTTATCCTTACCAAAAAATCTTCATCATCAGCACCACCACCCTAATGTTCCTGTAACCTGAGAAAATTCAGAAACCTTGGGGCCTAGGCACAGTGAAGTCACAATGAAAGAATCAATGTCTACTGTCAAAAGTTACTAAAAGTTATTCAAAGTCCATAGCAACATTAAAAGAAAAGAAGGGAAACCCTCCATTCTGAACTCCTCAAATCCCCCCAAGTGCTCTGAAACATCTCACTTTCTAAACCCCAACTCTCAGATTGTCCTTAAACATTCCTGAATTTTTTCCTTGTGAGCTCTTCTCTTTTATTCATCTCTAGTTTCTGCATTGTTCTCCTGCCTGTCAGACATAGCCAATGAAAGTTCTGCCTCTTCCATATAGGCTAGGCCTCTCTATCCAAAATTCAACCCCACTTTGCTGTGAAGCCTATCTGACTTATGATGACCCCATGTGTTACAAAATAGAACTGTTTCAGGGCTTTCTTGGCAGTAATCTTTACAGAGGCAGAACGCCAATCCTTTCTTCCACAGCACCGCTAGGTGGATCTGAACCACCAACCTTTAGGTTAGTAGTCAAGTGCAAATCACTTGCACCAACCACAGCCCTAGGCCTCTCTAAGATCGTCAAGTTTTTCCTATCCTCTTGGAGGGACATATTTAAAGCCACATTTTACACTACAATATAAAGAGTAGTTCTTCAATTACTCTGAGTTTTTTTTGAATTTCTGGTATAGAAGTGTTAGTAAATAAAACCCTCTTCTGTTTATAGGCCTATCCACTACACTGTAGACCACTGAAGACAGGCACTTCTTCAATTTGCATTGCCAGAAGTGGCACAGTCTTTGGTATCTAGAAGACACTAATTATTTATTAAATGAATAAAAGTCTTCAGTAAAAGAACATCATAGCTACTAATGAGATTTAAGGGAAATCATACATGAGTAGGTATTTCACCAATAGTAAACATGAGCATATAATCCATATCTCTCAACCCAGAACTCATGATAATTATAATTTGTTGAGCACTTACTTGCTGTACAGCATGTATTATCTTGCTTATTTGCACAACCATCTGTGAAATGGGCTCTTTATTTTTTCTTCTTAGAGAAGTGAGGTTTTGAATGGATGGTTCCAATGCCCAAAGTGATGTATAAAATATGTAACCAAAAAATGTTTTACTCTAAAGGCAGAAACTTCAATCCATTATCAATGAGGCTGCTCTGGCTCGCATAGTACGAACGCTCCTCTGATGCTTCTTCTGGAGTGCCCAGCGTGCACTCTGACATCAGACAGGGCAGACTTAGACGAGCAACCACCTGTAAAGCTGGCCCAGCACTCAACTGAGACCTATCTTAACTAGGAAAATAAATGAGTGACTGATTAATGATTCAGCCACAGGTAAGGGTAAGTATGGGTTTGAAGTATGGCAGCATTTCTCAAACCTTAGCACGCATGGGAATCACCCAGGGATCTCATTAAAAAATACAGATTCTGATTCAATAGATCTTAGATAGGCCTAATATTCTATATGTCTAACACGTTTCTAGGTGATGCCAAAACTGCTGGTCTGAGGATCATACTTTTAAAAGAATTTAGGCGATATAAAAAACCCTTTGCAGTTGAGTCGATTCTGACTCATAGTAGCCCTATAGGACAGAGTGGAACTGCCCCATAGAGATTCCAAGGAGTGCCTGGTAGATTTGAACTGGTGACCTTTTGGTTAGTAGCTGTAGCTCTTAACCACTATTCCACCAGGGTTTCCTGTAGGGGATATAGGATCTGTGAATTTAACCAGAGAGTTTCAAAAATTAATACCCATTTTGATATTTTATTTTAAAAAGTCAAGAACTATCAGGAACAAGAGCTCCTCTTTTCTGCACACCTTGCCCGTGGCATTTGATCTCTGGGGCTAAAAAACCTGGCTTGTGCTCAAGACCTTTCCCAGCAGAATCTGGATTGGTTCCAAAACACTTCCAGGTAAATGATGTTGAAGGACAGGAAAAAAGCAATTTCAAAGCCACATTTCAAAGCCTCCATTTCCTTGAGTCAAGTAGGTGGGCAGACAGGAGAGGAGAGAAATTACCCCCAGCTGAGAAATTGGTGCTTTTGTGGCACTGGCAGCCTGAGGGAAAGAGTGACTCAACATCTAATTCATCTTGATGTAGAAGAAATGTTTATACCAAGAGAAGGATGATCTAATGGAGTACATAAGAGGAGAATGAAAGACTGGAAAGAGGGGAATGGGACAGGCTGTAAAGAGTCATCAAAATTCCTGTGGCAGTAGAGACCCACAAGAACATTTATCATTTTGTTGTTGTTATCGTTAGCTGCCATTGAGTCAGCTCCAACTCACGGTGACCCCATGTACAGCAGAACAAAACATTTCCCAGTCCTGCATCCTCTCCGTGATTGCTGGTGTTCTCAAATCCATTGCTCTGGCTGCTGTGAATTTTGAGTGTCTTCCAATCTAGGGAGCTCACTTTCCAGCACTATATTGGATAGTATTCTTGTTGTGATCCATAGGGTTTCATTGATTCATTTTTGAAAGTAGGTTGCCAGGCCTTTTTTCCCAGTCCGTCTTAGTCTGGAAGCTCTGCTGAAACCTGTCTACCATGGGTTATTCTGCTAGTAATTGAAATACAGATAGCAAAGTTTTCACATCATAGCAACGAACAAGTATACTGTGAACATGAAAAGAAGATTAACATCACTCAATTTACAAGTTATAAATTGCATTTATCAGGAAGTAGCAAAAATATTCTCTGGTATTTGATGTGAAATAGGTACTCAATTAGTAAGTCTTAATAAATTAATGGATTTAATATGAAGGATGAATGAATGGACAGGTGTCTGGGCGAACTGATAAATAAGTGAATGAGAAGCATAAATTCTTTATTTGTCAGTGTATGAGATCAAGACTTAAAAATAACATCTGTATTATGGCATATATACTATAAATTGAAAGGAATAATGTAGACACATACATAGTGACATATTTTTTGCATTTTATTTACTGAATAAAAACTGAAGAGGACCATAAATGCAATAATTTCATTTCTGCAAAAAATCAAAATAAACAAAACAAAATATGCTTGTGCGTGTGTATGTATGCAGCATATCAGAGGGACCTAGAAAGAGAGAGGAGGAGAGAGAGAGGACACTCTGAAAAGAATCATCAGTTAAACAACAGAGATTATGTTTGGTTATGGATGTAGGAAAGAGACATGGTGGCAGAGTCATTAAAGTACTCTGCTGTTAACTGAAAGATCTGCAGTTCCAACCCACTAGCCACTCTGTGGAAGAAAGAGGTGGTAGTCTGCTTCCTTAAAGATTACAGCCTTGGAAACCCTGTAGGGCAATTCTAGCCTATACTATAGTGTCGCTATGAGTCAAAATCAACTCAGTGGCAAAAAGTTTGGTTTTTAGAGTTTATGGATATAGGGATAAAAAAAGGGATGACATTTACTTTTTGCATTAAACATGTCAGTATTATTTACTTATTTTAATAAGCAGACACATTTTAAGTATTTTTGATAAATACTACCCTATTTTTTTAAATAATAACTTTTTTTTTTTCTTAAGAATCTGAAAACCCAGTTGTAATGGTTCAAACATAAGAACCTAGAAAAACAACTTTGGCAATTGCTCAAGAAAAAAACCCAGTGCTCAAGAAAAGTCAGGTACAAAGTGTTCAGAAATTGCAGGTGAGAGACCAGGGGAGGCCTCATAGGATTTTCTCCCCAAAGGCTAATTCATATACAATATGTGAGTTCAGCTGACTCTCCTTGATTCCATTATCATTTAAAAATTCTCCTGTGAGCATTTTATTACTTCTGGGTACAGACTCCTGAGTTATAATCCCCAGAGGCCTTTGTTCCACTTAAAGGCACCAGGGTGGAAGGACTGGAATCAAAATATCATTATCAACCCATGTGTATAACAATGGGGGTTGGGGTGGCATCATCTCTGGCTTATCTTTGTTGACTCTGAAGTATAAATCCAGTGTCCTGCACCTTGGTAACTATCTGACTCTCATAAATTGGTAAATATAAATTGAAATGCAAGATTATCCTTCATTAAAAATAAAAAAGTATAATTGAAAAGAAACTCAATAGTTGAAATAAATTTGAAGCCAGACACAAGTAAATACAGAATTAATAAATTAGAGAGCAGTACTAAGGGATGCATCCAAAATGCAATGCAAATATGTGAAGAGTTTGAAAATATAAAGCAATCTAACCAGGAAGTTAAGTTGAGAAGCGTCAACATTTTTCAGACAGGTAGATTTCTAGACAATCAACATTGCGTGAGATAATGACAGAATACTCAAAATTAAAGAAAGCTACGACTTTTTAGATTAGGGAAATCACTCCCCTATATATGGTGTGAAGAGCCAGCAGATAAGAAATCTGGTCTTAGGGAAACTGTCAGAATCAAAGTTGACAGGCATGCTTAACCACAATCAAAACGCAGTTAGTAAATGAGAGCATAACAGGGAGAGAATGAAGAGGTAAAGAACCACAATGTATATGAACTACTTTATAATAGATCTTTCAGTATGTTTACTAAGGTTGGAGAATCAGCCTTGCTAATTTATTGATTTAGGATTTAGGCATGGGGACTGATGTAAATGAAAAACTTTCCCAGTTTCCACTTATACCCAATTTGCTTTACCAGCCTTAGGAAGAGAAGATATGCCTATCGTTTTCTTCATGTTTAAAGGAATACTGTATATGTTCACATGAGAATTAACAATATACATTGATCTGTCAACTTGGTTGGTATCATAGTGACCAGAAGTGACTAAAATGGCCCTCTTCATTTAAAAATCCATCTTTAACACATAATTTTGATCCATATGCCTCAACACTCAGCAACTTAAATTGAGATGGGGAAACGTCACTCACACACATGTGACAACTAGCAACAAAACAAAACAAACAAAGGTTACAAAAATTAAGAATCATTTAACTCATGCCCTTATTCCAATGTTTTCTTCTGGATCGTTTGACCATAACCTAGTACATCATGCAGGGTGACTGAGCTTTCTATCTTCCATGTATCTTTGAGAGTTCTACTTAATGATATACTTCATTATACTGCACTTTGCTGGTTTGTGTCTTTCTCATAGAAGAATGTAAACCCTGTTAAAGAATAATTTTCAAAAAAAGATGAAACCATAGCCATCACACAGATATAAGATGAACATGAATTTAAGATTTTACTTATTCAGGTTTAATGAGGAAACCAGGCAAATGTTACAACTGACTCAAAGGAGAATTCACAGAACAGACACATTTATACATCAGGAATATTGAAATAAATTTGCGAATGACCTATTCCATAGTGGGAAAGGGAAGTCAATTGAAACTCCATCAAGCAGATTTATTTACATGTCTACAAACATAAGCTATTTTTGCTGGTATTATACCTTTAATTTACAGAGTTATAAGATAGCTCAAAGGCAATGAAAGACCAAAAAAAAAAAAAAAACTCCCCATACAACCGCAATCAAATGACCCAGAAGGGAGTGATCTAAACAATGCATAGTTTTCCATTGAAATACTCATTTTTTCGCAGTCTTCCAATTTTTAATAAAAAATAATCTCAAATAAAGATTATTCTGTATCACAAAAAAGGCTGGCCTCATCAGATTTGGGCTGATTATGTACATAGGTACAGCAAGAATGTTAATTTACCGGGAGGCAGAGACAACATGGTGTTATAGACAGAAGCACAACGCCATCCCTCCACAGCAAAGACCCAAAAAACTAAGTAAAACACAGATAAACATCAATACTGGAATCCTAAGTATCAAATGAAGAGATAAGGATCTCAGCCAAACACTGAATGGGATAAGAAATTGACAGAGAAAGGAAAGTGAGGAGAGATATGGAGCAGAGGGCCCCTATCAGCTAACACAACATGGATTTGCCATCTTGGACTCCTATCAGAGATCAGTGGACAGGGAGTACAGGAATGCAGCTTCACGGATCTCCCAGCAGAAGACAAAGCACCTAATAAACAAGAATAATATGCTCTTCTACCCCCACCCTTCCTCCCCCTGCTTAGCCTCCACCGCTTCCCAGTGGGCCAAGCAAATACAGCCCAGGAGGCACTGGCTCTGTGCCACGTAGATTCACCCACCCACACCAGTCGACTTCTTCAGTGCCACTTCT
This sequence comes from Loxodonta africana, assembly GCF_030014295.1. Classification (NCBI taxonomy): domain Eukaryota; kingdom Metazoa; phylum Chordata; class Mammalia; order Proboscidea; family Elephantidae; genus Loxodonta; species Loxodonta africana. The sequence goes on from NC_087348.1 coordinate 84,870,796, forward strand.
TTGTTGCTAGTATTGCTTTTTTCAGCTTCTTTTGGTTTCTTCCTTGCACCTTACCTCCTCTCCAACCTTTCTCTCAAACACCTGGATCCATATGCCATCTTCTTGACAGGCTATGAAGCACTGCTTGGCTGGAGAAGTGCTTCCCCAGTCTGCACCACCACGTTGGTGGGATCCCTGGGGATTTTTTATTTGTTTGCTTTCTTTTTTCCTTTTTGTTTTTCATTTCTTGGTTTCTCATCTCTCTCTACTCACCTTTTCTGTCTTCAGAATACCTGTTGCTGTGTGCCATCTCAGCCCTTTCTAGCCAAGCTGCAGCATGTGGCTTGGAAGCCATTTCCCCAGTCTGTGTGGCCACACCAATGAGATCCATGGGGGCATTTTTTTTCTTTTCTCTTTTTCTTTAATCCTTTTTGTTTTTCTTCATTTCTCATTTTTCCATCTCTCTACCTTTCTTCTTTTACTGTCTCTTGGATACCTGGCTCTGTGTGCCATCTCTGCCCCTTATAGACAGGCTGTGCCCCAAGAAAGCCAATTCACTGGTCACTGGTGGGATCCCTGCAAACATTTCTTTTTTTTTATTTTCATTTTTCTCCTCTTTTTTTTTGTTTCTTTTTGTTTTTCTTCATTTCTTGAGTTCTCATCTCTCCACTCCAGTGGCAGGGTTCCTCAGCACTTTTTTTTTTTTTTGGTTCGTGTTTCTCCAGTCTTCTTCCTTGTACCCATCTTAGCTCTACACATCACAACTGCCTCCCTCCCTCCTGCCTACCTGCACCATGAGCTGAACTTTGCTTCCCTGACCAGTACAGAGATGGACTACAGGAACTTGCTCTTCACTGACACCCAGCCTGCCCTGTCAACCCCAGTATGTGCCACGAACAACCCATCCCACCCCCTCTCCTTCAGCCAGACCTGCCCCGCTGCACCATAGCTGAGCAACTGGCCCTGCCCATTTGACAAGGAAGTGAAAGTATCATGCCCACAGATAAGCAAACAGCAAAGAACGCACAGCCCACCTGCTCAGACATAACCAAATAAAACAAAAAAGCAAGATGAAACAAACTTACACTTCAATAAATGAAGAAAATAACTACTTAATGTCCTGAAGACAGCAGACAATATCACAACATATAATAAAACATGACAGAATCGTTCCAGTAGGAGTCCAAAATAAAACACCAGATGACTTTCCAGTAGAAGACAAGGCATTGGAACTACTTGATAGAGAATTCAAATTTCTAATATTCACAGCTATTCAAGAGTTGAACAAAAAGTAGGCAAAATAAGGAAATAATAGACAAATTCATGGAAAATACAGACAAAACAATGGAAGAATTCAGGAAAATAATACAGGAACAATTGTCAAAATAAACTCACAGCTAGAAATCATAGAAAAACAACAATTAGAAATCTAAAAGGTAAATAACAAGATTTCAGAAATAGTGTCATAGAAGGTCTGAGGAGCAGGCTTGAAACAATAGAAGATATGATCAGTGAAATTGAAGACAAGTACTTGGATTCCATTTTGTTTGAGGGAAAATCAGAAAAAGAAAGAAGAAAAATGAAGAAACCCTAAGAGTGAAGTGGAATACAATCAAAAGCAAAAATTTTTGAGTGATTGGAGTTCCACATCAAGGGGAGAAAACGGAAAACACAGAGCTCGTCATTGAAGAATTGCTGATAGAAAACGTCTCTAATATCATGAAAGATGAAATGCTGGCCATCCAAAAAGCTCTACAAACCCCATGTAGGATAGACCCCAAAAGAAAATCACCAAGGCGTATCATAATCACACTCGCTAAAACCAAAGACAAAGAGAGAATCCTGAGAGCAACTTAAGAAAAATGAAATGTCACATACAGAAGGGAAACAATAAAACTAAGCTTCAATTACTCAGCAAAAACCATTCAAGCAAGAAGGCAATGGGATGACATATAAAAAACATGGAAAGAAAAAAAAATTGCCAACCAAGAATAATACATCGTGCAAAACTCTCATTCAAATATGATGGTGAAATTAAGACATTCCAGATAAACAGAAATTAAAGGAATATGTAAAAACCAAAACAAACTTACAAGAATTGTTAAAGGGAGCTCTTCAACTTGAGAACAAATAAATCAGATGACAGCCCGAATCTAAGACTCAAGATTGTACCAGTCAGATACCAACCAAGGAAATGAACTCTCAAGGACTGTTCAAAACAAAAATATTTACAATAGGGAACCAGAGAGATTAATCTGTAAATGACAACGCGTCGGAACAATAAAAAAGGGCATAAATGGTGTAGGTATGGATTTTTCTAATAGAAAAGTCAGCAAACCTACTCACTAAAATAAATAAGACATAAAGTCTCAGTAAAAACAACATCTACAAAACAGAAGAAATGGGGGGGGGAACACACAAACAAAAGGAATTCAGCACAGGAGAATAAGAGGAAAAAAGAAACCGTCAGCATCACAAAAATGCACTACAAAATGACAGCAATAAACTCGCACCCATCAATAATTACACTGAAAGTAAATGGCCTAAATGTACCCGTAAAGAGATAGAAAGTGACAGAATGGATAAAAAATAAAAAACAAGATCCATCAATAAGCTGTCTACAAGAGACACAACTTAGAAACAAAGATGTAAATTTATTAAAAATCAAAGGATTGGAAAATATATATATCAAGGAAAGAGCTACCAAAAAAGAGCAGGACTGGCAATATTAATCTCAGATAAAATAGACTTTAAAATAAAATCAACCACAAAAGGCAAAGAAAGGCACTATATAATGATTAAAGGGACGATCCATCATGAAGACATAACCATAATAAATACCTATGCACCCAATGACAGGGCTCCAAAATACAAAAAAAAAAAAAGCTCTAACAGCACTGAAAAGAGAAACTGACAGTTTCACAATAACAGTAGGAGACTTTGACACACCACTCTCAGTAAAGAGCAGAACATCTAGAAAGAAATTCAGCAAAGATACAGAAGATCTAAAGGACACAATCAGCCAACTTTACCTTATATATAGATATAGATACAGATGATATAGATAGAGATATAGATGATAGAGATAGAGTTGATAGAGGTAGAGCTAGAGACTGAGACAGAGATAGAGATAGAGACAGAGACAGAGATAGATATAGGACACTCCACCCAACAGCTGCAAAGTACACATTCTTTTCCAACACACATGGAACATTCTCCAGAATAGACCACGTCTTAGGCCACAAAGCAACCCTCAACAAAATCCAAAATATTGAGATAATACAAAGTATCTTCTCTGACCACAACACCATCAAAGTAGAAATTAACAACAGGAAGAGTAAGGAAAAAAAAATCAAGTACATGGAAACTGAATAACACACTCCTTAAAAGCTACTGGTAATAGAAGAGATCAGAGATGGAATTAAAAAAACTCCTAGAACCAAATAAGAATAAATACACATCATACCAAAACCTTTGGGAAGCAGCAAAGGCAGTCTTCAGAGGCCAATTTATAACAATAGATGCACACATCAAAAAAAGAAGAAAGTGACAAAATCAAAACAATAGCCACACAACTTGAACAAATAGAAAGAGAACAGCAAAAGAAGCCCACAGCCACCAGATGAAAGAAAATATTAAAAATCAGAGCAGAAATAAATGAAATAGAGAACAGAAAAACAATAGTTGAATCAACAAAACCAATAGTTGAGTTTTTGAAAGGATCAACAAAATTGACAATCCATTGGCCAAATTAACAACAACAAAAAAAAAAAGCAGGGGAGGACGTAAATAACCCAAATAAGAAATGAAATGGGGGACATTACAACAGACCCGACTGAAATAAAAAGGCTCATAACAGAGTATTATGAAAAACTATAAAAAACTATACTCCAACAAATTTGAAAACCTAGAGGAAATAGACAAATTTCTAGAAACACACTACCTACCCAAACTAACACAAAATTATGTTGAAAATCTGAACAGACTGATAATAAGAGATTGAAAAGGTAATTAAAAAAAAAGAAGCTCCCAACAACAAAAAAAAGCCCTGGCTCAGATGGCTTCACTGGAGAATTCAATGAAGCATTCAGAGAAGAGCTTACACAAGTAGTACTCAAATTATTTCAGAACATAGAAGAGGAAAGAATATTTCCAAATTCATTCTATGAAGCCAGCATAACTTCGATTCCAAAACCAGGCAAAGGCACCACAGAAAAAGAAAATTATAGAACAATATTTCTCATGAACATAGATGCAAAAATTCTCAACAAAATTCTAGCCAATAGAATTCAGCATCATAATAAAATAATAATAATAATACACCAAGACCAAGTAGCATTCATACCAGGTATGCAAAGATGACTCAACATTAGAAAATCAATCAACATAATCCGCCATAAAAAGAAAAGAAAAAAATCACACGATCATCTCAATCAATGCACAGAAAGCATTCATTCAACAAAGCCCAACACCCATTCCTGATAAAACTCTCAACAAAATAGGTATCGAAGGGAAATTTCTCAATATAATAAAGGACATCTATACAAAACCAACAGCCAGCATCATTCTTAATGGAGAGAGGCTGAAAACATTTACCCAGAGAACAGGAACAAGACAAGGATGCCCTTTATCACCACTCCGATTTAACTTTGTGCTGGAAGTTCTAGTCAGAGCAACAAGGCAAGAAAAAGGAATAAAGGCATTCAAATTGGTATTTAAGAAGTAAAACTATCCCTATTAGTAGATGATATGATGCAAAATGTAGAAAACCCAAAAGACTCTATGAGAAAACTACTGGAACTAATAAAAAGATTCAGCAGAATAGCAGGATACAAGATCAACATGCAGAAATTTATTGAATTTCTATACACCAATAAAGAGAAAGACAAAAAGGAAATTAGGAAAACTATACCATTTATAATACCCCTAAAAAAAATAAAATACTTTGGAATAAATCTAACCAGAGATGTAAAAGACCTATGTAAAGAAAACTACAAAACACTACTGCAAGAAACCAAAAGATATCTACATAAATGGAAAAACATATCATGCTCACAGACAGGTAGACTCAATGTTGTAAAACTTACAATTTTACCCAAAGCAATTTACAAACACAGTGCAATCCTGATCCAAATACCAAGAACATTCTTTAAAGACATGGAAAAACTAATCGTTAACCTTATATGGAAAAGGAAGAGGCCCCAAATAAGTAAAGCACTATTGAAGAAAAAGAATAAAGTAGGAGGAATTGCACTACCTGGCCTCAGAACCTGCTACACAGTTATGGCAGTCAAAACAACCTTGTACTGGTATATTGACCAGTGGAACACAGTTGAGAACCCAGATTTAAATCCACCAACCTATGGTTACGTAATCTTCAAAAAGGGCCCAAAGTCCATCAAATGTGGAAAAGACAGTCTTTTTAATAAATGGTGCTGGCAAACTGGGTGTCCATCTGCAAAAAAAATGAAACAGTACTCATACCTCATACCATACACAAAAACTAATTAAAAATGGGTCAAAGACCTAAAAATAAAACCAAAAACTATAAAGATTGTAGAAGGAAAAACAGGATCCATCCCCACGCCATAATACATGGCATTAACAGGATACAAACTGTAACTCACAACATGAACTCCAGATGATAAGCTAGATAAATGGGATCCTCTAAAAATTAAACACTTATGCTCATCAGAAGATTTCACCAAAAGAGTAAAAAGGGAAGCTACAGGCTGGGAAAAAAAAAAAAAAAAAATTGGCTATGTCAAATCCAGCAAAGTTCTAATCTTTAAAATCTAAAGGAAATTCAACACCTCTACGACAAAAAGACTAATATAATCAAATTAAAAAATGTGGAAAACATGAACAGACATTTCACCAAAGAAGACATTCCAGTGGATCCTGAGGCAATGCTCGTGATCACTAGCTAATAACCCAGACCCAGTGCCGTTGAGTCAATTCTGACTCAGCGACCCTATAGGACAGAGTGGAACTGCCCCACAGAGTTTCCAAGGAGCGCCTCGCAGATTCGAACTGCCAACCCTTCGGTTAGCAGCCGTAGCACTTAACCACTACTCCGCCAGGGTTTCCTACTAGCTAATAGAGAAATGTAAATGAAAACCACAATGAGATACCGTCTTACCCCAGGATTACTAGCATGAATCCAAAAAACAGAAAATAACAAACGTTGGAGAGGCTGTGGAGAGATTGGAACTCTTATGAGCTGATGGTGGGAATGCAAAATGGTACAGCCATTTTGGAAAACAATATGGCACTTACTTAGAAAGCTAAAAATAGAAATACCATACTATCCAGCAATCCCACTCCTAGGAATATATCCTAGAGAAATAAAAGCGGTCACACATAAAGACATATGCACACTTGTGTTCATTGCAGCACTGTTCACAATAGCAAAAAGGTGGAAACAACCTAGATGCCCATCAACAGATGAATGGATAAACAAACTATGGTATATGCACACAATGGAGTACTTTGCAACCATGAAGAACAATGATGAATCTGCGAAGCATCTCACAACATGGATGAATCTGGAGGGCATCATGCTGAGTGAAATAAGTCAATCACCAAAGGACAAATATTGTATGAGACTACTACTGTAAAAATTCATGAAAAGGTTTACAAACAATCTTTGATGGTTACAAAGGAGGGGAGGGGTGAGGCTGGAAAAACACTAAATAGACAATTGATAAGTGGTAACTTTGGTGAAGGGTAAGACAGTATACAATACTGGGGAAGTATAAGAAAAGGTCAGGGACAGTCCATACACACATCCAAACTCCCTGAAGGACCAAATTACTAGGCTGAGGGATGTGGGGACAATGGTCTCTGGGAACATACAGCTCAATTGGCATAAAATAGTTTATAAAGAAAATGTTCTACATTCTACTTTGGTGAGTAGCATCTGGGGCCTTAAAATCTGTGAACATACATCTAAGATACTTTACTGGTCTCACCCCTGCAGGAGCAAGGGAGAATGAAGAAAACTAAAGACACAAGGGAAAGATTAGTCCACAGGACTAATGGACCACATCCACCATGGCCTCCACCAGACTGAGTCCAGTACAACTAGATGGTACCTGGCTACCACCACTGACTGTTCTAACAGGGATCAGAATATGGGGTCATGGACAGAACTGGACAAAAATGTAGAACAAAACTCTAACTCACAAAAAAAGACCAGGCTTACTGGCCTGACAGAGACTGAAGAAACCCAGAGAGTATAGCCCCCAGGCACCCTTTTATCTCAGTAATGAAGTCACTCCTCAAGTTCACCCTGCATCCAAAGATTAGACAGGCTCATAAGATGAGACTAAAGAGGGCAAGGACTACAAGGAAGGAGGGGACAGGAAAGCTGGTAATAGGGAACCCATGGTCTAGAAGGGAGAGTGTTGACATGTCATGGGGTTGTTAACCAACGTCATAAAACAATAAGTGTACTAACTGTTAAATGAGAAGCTAGTTTGTCCTGTAAACTTTCGTCTAAAGTACAATGAAAAAAAAAAAAAAAAGAATGTTAATTTTCCATAGGGGCCTTCTTAAGTTTATAAAGCTGAAATTTTTCATAAGAATTCTCAGACTGGGCTTTTAGAAGTTTCTGTTATTAGTGCAGAGGCTCAGAAGCCATGCCCAAGAAACTATTCCCATCAGATTTTATCTGCAGTTTTAGGAAAATATTTTTTTCCTTGAGATCCCCTAAAGCTCCCAAGATTCCTGCCTCTCAGGAAATGACTTTTCTTACCATCTATAAGACTTTTCTTACCAGTGTAAGACTCAACACTGTCATGAATTGAATTATATCCCCCCCCAAAAAAATATGTGTATCAACTTGGTTAGGCCATAATTCCCATGATTGTGTCCTTGTCCTTCATTTTGTGATCGTAATTTTATGTTGAGAAGATTAGGGTGGGATTGTGCCTTAAATGAAGACTGGCAGCCTCTGCTTACTGCTCTTTGGAACACATGCCAGTAAAATAAAGAGAAAAAGAAAAGAAAAGTACCAGTATCAATGTCTCTTTAAAGACATAGTTTCCTTACTGTTATGGATTGAATTGTGTCCCCCCAAAATGTGTGTCAACTTGGCTAGGCCATGATTCCCAGTATTGTGTGATTATCCTTCATTTGGTGATCTGATGTATTTATCCTATGTGTTGTAAATCCTAATCTGTATGATGTTAATGAGGCAAGAATAGAGGCAATTATGTTCATGAGGCAGGGCTCAATCTACAGAATCAGGTTGTATCTTCAGTCCATTTCTTTTAAGATGTAAAATAGAGAATCCAGGAAAAAGGAGGTCTTCATACCTCCAAGAAACAAAAGCTGGAAGCGAAGCATGTGCTTTGGACCCAGGATCCCTGTGCTGAGAAATTCCTAGACCCAGGAGGAGATTGACAACAAAGACTTTCTCCCAGAGGCAACAGAGAGAGGGAGCCTTCCCCTGGAGCTGACACCCTGAATTTAAACGTCTAGCCTCCTAAACTATGAGAGAATAAATTCCTGTTTGTTAAAGCCATCCACTTGTGGTATTTCTGTTATAGCAGTGCTAGATAACTAAGACATATACCTTTATTCACTTTCCAAGCAAATAAAAGCCTATTAAGAGAATATGTAAAACAATTCTTCTGTTTTTTTTTTTTTTTTTCTTAATTTTTATGATAATACACTGGTGTGTCTAATTCCAGGACTCCAAAGCTCCATATACTCCCTCACGAACTTTAAAATATGTCTATCTACAGCATATTTTGGCATAAAGATTCAAACCATAGATGTTATTATCCTGGAGTCATATATGTCAATGACATTATCACCAAAGCTATTGGTTGTGGACTGAGCTGTGTCCCCCAGAAATGTGTGTCAACTTGGCTAGGCCAGTGTGGTTGTGATTTTCCTATGTGTTGTAAATCCTGACTCTATAATATTAATGAGGCAGGATTAGAGGCAGTTATATTAATGAGGAAGAACTCAATTTATAACATTAGGTTGTATCTTGAGTCCATTTCTTTTGAGATATAGAAGAGAGAAATGAGCAGAGAGATGAAAGAACCTCATACCATCAAGAAAGGAGCACAGGCATCAGAGCACTTCCTTTGGGCCTGAGGTTCCTGTGCTGAGAAGCTCCTAGACCACAGGAAGATTGATGATGGGGAACTTCCACCAGAACTGACAGAGAGAGAAAGCTTTCCCCAAGAGCTGGCCCCCTGTATTTGGACTTCCAGCCTCCCAAACTTTAAGAGAATAAACTTCACTTTGTTAAAGCCATCCATTTGTGGTATTTCTGTTATAGCAGCACTAGATAACTAGATAACTAAGACACTGTTAAAAAAAAGAACCCACAATGATCATATCTCTGAGGATATGTCTCTCATTTGTACATCCTCAACTCCAGTAACTGCTTTTTCTGACATTTTCCCCATACATATCTGCTTCTCAGCAATCAGTGAACTTTAACCAGTTAATTGATGAGCATCTCTTTTATGATTCAAAAGAAATCTTACTATTTTCCTCAATCTTTTACCTAGATATGATCACACTTTCTATCTGAAGCTTTACCTGACCATCTACAGCCTAGACAGATTTTTAACTTCTCCCAAACTTTATTTTTTCTCTTTAGTATTGCTCTTAAAAACCCAGCAACAATGGAAGCAACCAAAGTGCCCATCAATGGATGAATGGATAAATAAAATATGGTATATTCACACAATGGATGAAGAACAATGATGAATCTGGGAAACATTTCATAACATGGAGGAATCTGGAAGGCATTATGCTGAGTGAAATTAGTCAGTTGCAAAATGACAAATATTGTATGAGAACACTATTATAGGACCTCAAAAAATAATTTAAACAGAGAAGAAAATATTCTTTGATGGTTGCGAGAGTGGGGAGGGAGGGAGGGAGAAGGGTATTCACTAACTAGATAGTAGACAGGAACTATTTTAGGAGAAGGGAAAGACAACACACAATACAGCAGAGGTAAGCACAACTGGACTAAACCAAAAGCAACAAAGTTTCCTGAATAAACAACACTTCGAAGGCCACCATAGCAGGGGTGGGGGTTGGGGACCATGGTTTCAGAGGACATCTAGGTCAATTGGCATAGTAAAGTCTATTGAGAAAACATTTTCCATACCACTTTGAAGAGTGGTGTCTGGGGTCTTTAAAGCTAGCAAGTGGCCATCTAAGATGCACCAATTGGTCTCAACCCACCTGGAGCAAAGGAAAATGAACAACACCAAAGACACAAGGTAATTATGAGCCCAAGAGACAGAAAGGGCAACATAAACCAAACACTCCATCAGCCTGAGAGCAGAAGAACTAGATGGTGCCTGACTACAACTGATGACTGCCCTGACAGGGAACACAACAGAGAACCCCTCAGGGAGCAGGAGAGCAGTGGGATGCAAACCTCAAATTCTTTGTAAAAAGACCAGACTTAATGGTCTGACTGAGACTAGAAGGACCCCAGAGGTCATGGTCCCCAGACCTTCTGTTAGCCCAAGACAGGAACTGTTCCCAAAGCCAACTCTTCAGACAGGGATTGGACTGGACTATGGGATAGAAGAAATACTGGAGAAGAGTGAGCTTCTTGGATCAAGTATGCGGGCAGCTCCTGTCCGGAGGGGAGATGAGAGGGCAGAGGGGGTCAGAAGCTGGCTGAATGGACATGAAAATAGAGAGTGGAGAAAAGGAGTGCGCTGTCTCATTAGAAGGAGAGCAACTAGGAGTATATAGCAAGGTGTATACAAATTTTTATTCAAACCGACGATAGAACAATCGTACATTTCTTGACTAAGGACCACGTTCTGACATTCTATTTGCATAACAATGAACTTCAAAATTAGTGTCAAACTAAGATTGTGGCTACCTTGTTAATTATTTAATAACGGTATTTACTGAGAACCCATTCAGCATCAGCTATTCTATCCAACTGTTTATTCCAATAGTTTAATTTTATTCTGGAAGAACTCTTGATGTAGACTTAGTAGTTAAAATAAGTTGTTGAAGTATTTGAAGGTATTGAACTGACATTGGAGTATAAATTCCTGAATCAAGGCCCAAGTCACATGTTTACTGGGGGAGAAAGCACAGGAATGGCAAATTCAGAAACTTATAGCTTATGACTGAAGGCCAAGGAGAACCCTCCTTCACCCTAAATTCAAACCAAATCATATCAGAATCTACTCTAAAGCAGATGAAAATGTTTGATAATACCTATACCTCTGTGAATAAGAAGCGAAAAATTCCTTTTTTTAAGACATACGGAAATAATCTCAGAGAGATAAAGTAATTTGTCCTAGATCACGTGGTTAGAAGGCAGCAGAGATAAGGTCTTTTCAGATAAAGATCGGCTTTATCTGAATCCTCTTTCTCTCCCTCTCTTTGGTGTAAAATACTTTTTCAGGTCTAGTTAGGGCTTTCTTATCTAGTTTCAGAAAGTGAAATCCATGCTTAAAAACATCTCAACATCTTGACCCAAGACTTCCCTTAAGCACAGACAGGATAGCATTTGCTCCATTTGCACTTGCTTAGTTTTTTCCTCCTATGCTCAGGTATTGGGGCTTCTCAGCCTCTCGAGGCCTCCATCCTTAGCAGAGAGCCTTGAGAATTCCCCAGCGAATGCCCAACCTCAGCAGAGGCTCCCAAAGAGAAGCTGCTGAGCTCTTCAAAAAGGCCCTGTTTTTTAAACAGAATTTTTTTTTTTTATTCATGTAGCTGAGCTACTACCAATCCTGAACTCTGACTGGAAGTATGTACTCCCATCCCTTTTCTCCCAGCTGCTGGTGATCAGGTTGTATCACACAGAGAGCAGCAAGGAGCACAGAGATAACTGGGACCCAGAGGACCAGGGCTAACACTGGACTCTCAGTCTGAGATACCTGTTAAATCTCTCCTTCAGGTTATTCAAGACAGTCCTGAGAGGCAATTGGACTGGGGAGAGGAGACCTACCGTTACAGCCTTGGCTTTGTCAATGTATGTGACCTTCTAAAAACCAACTTCATCTATTTGGAACGTTAATCCCTCTTTTTTTTTTAAATGGGAATTGTAAACTCTACTTTTCCTACCTTAAGATTGTAACATGATAATTAAACATCGAAGTGAATTTATCAGTGTTCTGTAACAGTTAAATTCTATACTAATAAAATGAGGAATTTTGTAGACTGTCACCAACACCAATGCTGATAATCAGAAACACCTTTGTGTCCAATTATATGAGGAATAGGAGCCCGTGAGAATCAGGGTGTTAGTGGGATCACTGCTCAGTCCATCCCTGCTCTCTTTGCCAGAAGCCCTAGGAGAATATCTCTTTTTCCCAATAAATTAGACAATCTAATTTAGACCTGAAGAGAGGCTCAAAAGCACAAAAGTCTAGTGGAGAAATCAGCTAGCTCTTCTCTGATCCGTTAATATGGAGGTGAATGTCTTTGAGAAGATAAAGTAGAATAATTGCCCAAAAAACTATCCTGTTTAATCCCTGCTACTTCTCTCTTTTTTTTTTTTCTTCACCATACTCGTGCATTCATTCAACATTCAGCAAATTTTATTAGGTTCCAAGTCTGTTCCAGGGTTGCAATTCTATTGATGTAAGTTCCTTCTCTCTGGTGCTGGCCATGAGTTGCATTTACCATTTTTTTTATTTTTTGCCTCATCATACCCTTTACCTGCCAAAATATACTATGCAAGGAGTATATTTGGAAGAGGAGCTCTAGTGACACAGTGGTTAAAAGCACTCTGCTGCTAACCGAAAGGTGGTCAGTTGGAACCTACAAGGCGCTCTGTGGAAGAAAGTCGTGGCAGCCTGCTTCCATAAAGATTACAGCCTTGGAAACCCTATGGGGCAGTTGTTCTCTGTCAGCTAGGGTCATTATGGGTCAGAATTGACTCAGTGGCAAAAAGTTTGGTTTATTTGGTTATATTTGGAAGGGGTTAGGGAAATCATAGCTGAGATTGCATACTATGAATACCCCTTTTCACTAAACAGGCAGAACAACCCTCGCCTGTCTGGAGATAGGTGAAATAAATGATTTCAGATGTTTCTTCTATTTCTCAAACTCTCTGAGTTGTCTCAGAATAAGAAAGAAGTATGGAAACCAGCTTCACTGTGAGTCCACTAGCTAACACACCACGCATGTATTGTTGCATGTCTGCTTTATTGATAGAAATTTTATCTTTCTTTATTTTCATTCCTTTTTAAAATGATCTTATCATTTTTTCTCTCAATGACTGTTAATTTCAGAGCAAGGTCACCTTGTCGTTTGTGCCTCCCACAGCCTGCTTTCCAAATCCTATGACATCCATATTTTCTCTCCAGTCCATCTTCTCTCCAGTCCATTTCTCTCCTCTGTTCTCCCTCTCTCTTAACTGCCCTTCTTTATATCGTTTTCTTGTTTCTCCTTTGGAATCACAAAACAAGTGGGTTTTTTATTATTATAAAATTTTTTTTTATTATTATAGTAATTATTAAATTATTATGTTATTATTATTTGTCTTTATTTGAAGTGTGAGTGGAAAAAGTTAGGTATGGACCTTTCTTTTGTCATCCTCAGCCCTTCAATGTTCTTCTACTTTACTGAGAAGGAAGCCTTTTGAACAAGTACCCTCATCTTCCCATTCCTCTTCCTTATCATATCCTTGTATCTTCACTAGTCCTATAGATCTTCTCTTAGAGGAAAATTACACAAAATAATGGACTTTTTCCTATTCCTTCCTACCCGCTGTGAACTTAAGCCCGTATACTCCTTCTTCACTTTACTGAAAATATTCTCTAAAAAAAAAAACCAAGAATCACCCCACATCATCACAATTTTTTTTAATTCTCCTACTACTTCATCTTTTTTCTTTTTAACAATCAACACTGATAACTTGACTTTATTGCTATTCCATGCTCATATTTTCATCCTGTTTTTCGGATTCTCTGTCTTTTCTATTTCCAATTTAATTTGAACTAGTCCCAGTGTTAGAGAATAATCGTTGCTCTTCCCTTTCCCCATTGTATATACTAGTAGCTTTTCCATGTTCAGGTAAGACATTCTGTAACTCAATCCACACTCAAACAAATGATTGCTACATGTAATATTTTCAACACATTCTCCCAGAAATTCCTTTTTCAGCTCATATTCAGCACATCCTAAGCAGAACTCAGCCCCACAACATGTTTCTTCTCTATTGTCACCCATCTTGGCTCCTCTAATGTTATACATATGATGGAAATAGCCATCACAGACTTGTCCAAGGTAGGAAACTCACAAGTTTTTATCATTTATTTTTTATTTTTCTGACCCTTGTAAAGGCAAAAGCACTATGAAGTAGTAGCAGGAAAAGCACTATGAAGTAGTAGCAGGGGATATAGTATAAAGACTGATTGTGGAGATCTTGGAGTGCACTTTCAGGGTTTGAATCCCATCCTCAGCCGTTACTTGTTTTGTAATCTTACCCTGATCATGTCACCAATCTATGCCACAGTTGTTATTTTTTTTTACCTGTAATATGAGCGTAAGAACAGAACATACATCATAGGATTGCTGTGAGAGTTGAATAAGGTAATAAACATCAGGCATTTAGAGGGGTGACAGGCACATAATATATTTTTAAATGTTTTATGCATGTGATCACATACCACTCAGGCTATATTAATATGCATAGAACTCAAGGTAGAGTGCCTGGCAATAAGTGAAATTGAATAAAAGTTGTAAAGGCAGAAAAAAGAAGACCTCCATCTGAGGTAGTATAGGAATAGACCTATGCCCGTGTATCATCTCGATCGAAGCCCCAGAGGCAGAGTTCACTCTGAGAACCTTCAAATTTGGCTTCTTCATTCCAACCTACAAATTAAAGACTTTCCCTGGCCACTTCAGGTTTTTCCTCTTTGTTCCTTTGGCTTTAAACCTGATGCATACCTTATCTGCATCCCTATCCTCTACATCTGGCCCCAGTTTAGCTGCCCTGATGTCTCCTGGTCTCTCTCAGAATTAAGACCCAAAGACCCCGTTTCTAGAATTACTTCTTTTCTGAAGGCCTACTTCTTCTCAGATGTTCCTCGGGTCAGAATTGCACACCACCATTTACCTCTTCGTCCACCAAAATCTTTTGTGTAGAGACAGGAGAAACATCTCTCTGGTCAAAAGCTTCAGGGTCAAGGATTTCAGCAAAAGCTTACTGAACACTTGCTCTGCCCTTCATGGTGGGCTCCTCAGGTAAATTACAAACACATATGAAGGTGCATCACATACATCTGATTTTAGTAGAAGATTATGCAAAAAGTATATCATACCAATTTTTTGCAATACGGATTCTCAATGCTTTGGTGATTGAATTGAAGATTCATCAGGAAGCAACATATGAAAGAAGTACCATTGTAAGCAACCTCATTAAACCTCTGAGAGGTTACCACTGATGGTCATGCCTCCATAAGGCTAAACCACATGATACCCATAGGCTACAGCAGTCTCCTATAATGAACCCTTTCCTAGACCCTCTAGAGAAAGGCTAGTAGATTAGATCTCTCAATTATCTGCCAATTCATCTGCAGAACCTTCCTGGTTCATTGGTCCTGGGACATTTAGGTGAGTGGGAATTCAGCTCTATCCTTTTCCAGGAATCGCATTCTATTTTGCAGATTTTTGAATCCAAGATTGTAAGCCATGACAATACATTATAATAGCAGCCTCCAAAAAGCTACTTTCTTCCTGACGGGCTTCCAAGGTCTGGAAGATCTCCATGGCTGGATCTCTATTCCCTTCTGCTCCACTTACCTGACAGTTATTATAGGGAACCTGACCATCCTCCACGTCATCCACACTGATGCGACCCTCCTTGAGCCCATGTACTATTTCTTGGCTATGCTGACCCTCACAGACTTGGGCCTTTGCCTTTCCACACTACTCACTGTCCTGGGCATCTTCTGGTTTGATGCAAGAGAGACTGGCATCCCTGCCTGCTTCACTCAGCTCTTCTTTATTCAAACCTTGTCTCTACTGGAATCTTCAGTTCCCTTGTCCATGTCCAATGAGCGCTATGTGGCCATCTGCAACCCTCTGCATTACTCTACCACCCTGACACTTGCACGCATTGTCAAGATGGGAATGAGCTCAGTGTTTAGAAGTACCCTCCTCATCCTCCCCCTGCCATTCCTCCTTAAACACTTTCGGTACTGCCGCTCCCATGTACTGGCCCATGCCTACTGTCTACACCTGGAGATCATGAAGCTGGCCTGCTCAAGCATCATCATCAACCATATCTATGGGCTCTTTGTTGTAGCCTGCACTGTGGGTGTGGACTTGATCCTCATCTTCCTCTCCTATCCTACACACTGTACTGAGCACTGCCTCCCACCAGGAGCGACTACAGGCCCTCAACACCTGTGTCTCCCATATCTGTGCTATGCTACTCTTCTACATCCCCATAATTGGCTTGTCTCTTGTGCACCGCTTTGGTGAACATCTGCCCCACATTGTACACCTTCTCATGTCTTATGTGTATCTTCTGGAACTACCTCTCATGAACCCGATCGTCTACAGCATCAAGACGAAGCAGATCTGACTACGAATTGTTAAGAAGTTTCAGTTTGTAAAGACACTGAGATGTTTTCAGCAAAATTAGCATAAGATAGAGTGCCATGTTTGGTCTTAAAGCCTTTATAATTTTAGTTTCAGCTATGCTATAGCAAAAACAACTAACTCCTCATTATTATCAAAAAAGGAATTACTTGTGTGATATACTGGCTGTGTGACTTTGGGAATGTTACCTACCTCCCTGTTTTTTTGCTTCCTAAATTGCAGAATGAGCATGAAAATAATTATGATGCTTTCCTCTTATGGATTTTGTGAAGATTCAGTGAGATAATTTACGTAAATCTCTTAACAGTGCCTGAGACATATAAAATTCTGAATAAATATTAACTGTTATTTGAGAAAATCCAAAATTGTATATAAATGCTATTTTTCATTCCTCTGGGCAGTGAAATTTTATCTATGATTTATCTTTTTAAAATTTTTACTTTAATCCCTTTTGTATTACTTTATTAAAATTATGGCATTTTTTAATTCATTTGCAACAGATTACCACACACACGTACTCACACCCCTAGAAATGCTGGTCTGGGGCTATATTAGAATGACTTTTTTATGAAGGTGCTCACTAAACACACATCCACAAAGTAGAGTAAAAGACCAGGTTTCCTGGAAGTTGGAGGAAAGTTATCAAATTGGAAGGAAAAAATATATTCATGGATAATCCTCAAATGAAGACATAGAAGCTGAGAGTGGTCACTCACCAGCTGAGTGACTAGTCAAGGGATATGATTTGTTCATTTATTTGTTCTCTACATTGCTGGAGTGGAAAGATGGAGGGAAAGCATGTGTTATTTTATGTTTGCTTGCTAGATATTTGTCTCATATTTGTGTTCAGCCACATGTAAACAACACACATGCATATACTACTGTTCTTTGGGAGTGTGTTTTGATGCTTGTGTGTGTGTGTGTGTGTGTGTGTTTGACTGTGATTTGCTTACTTGTGTTGGTGGATATGTCCCAGTTAGCTTGTTCATGTATGTGCATCTCCATAGATTCCACATGTGTCTAGATACATATGGAGAGACCTCTGCCAGTTTATGTATTCACGTAGGTAGATATGTCCTACCTTAGGACTTTATCTGGTGTCATGGGAAGGAGAGAAAGTTTTAGCTCAGCTAGTCCCTTCTCTTTCTAGTTCCCTTGGCTTGACTCCAGATACCCAAAGGAGGTCATTGCAAATCGAGTATAGCCTCAGCATACAAATAAGTAATTTGGAAAGAAAACTAGATATGCAACCAGGTCCGTACCGTTAGACAGGAGACCTAGAGGGAGGGGTGGATGGTTAACAGAGCTCCTTTTCCAGGTTCAGAGCAAGGACAGTCTTAGTGATATGATAATTAGACAGTGACATTTTGCGATCTGCAAAACAATGGTACACCCTATCCTAACCAGTCACATTTTTCTCTTTGCTCTAGATCTTGCTATAAAAATTCATTAAAATATGGCCTGAAAGCATACTTCAACTCAAACCTACTACCATCCGTTTTGCCTTAAATACTAAATAAAATTCAGGCTTATGTTGTAAAATAGTCTGTGATAATGGAGGCTCAATTATGCTGTGATTAAATACAACTGGTTTTAGGAAGGAAGACATTTCTTCGTATTACGTGCTGTATGTCTTTGACTATTACTGTATTTTTAATTTCTCTTACTAGGCTAATTAATTAAGATCACTGTTAACATACTTTTTTCTTATTTTATGATAAAAGAAAATGTGTGGACATCTCTCACACTTAATGGAAACAAGTTTAAATGTTTGATTCACACTGCCTATGTCAGTTATTAGTTTATTGCCTTTCAGTTCCAAATTCACTTTTTGCTGATCTCTGATAACGGAAATGAGCCTTGTTAAGTACTTCTCTTCTGTCAGCCTGCAGGATGTTAGACCTTCAGCAGAGGGCACTGGATGTACAGTGAAGGAGGCTGGGGTTTCTTCCTGGTTCCAGGATGCCTGTCTAGCTGTGCTCCTGCAGTGTGTGTGGCTCTTTTAGTAGTGGCTGGAGACAGCACTGGGTTTTTTTTTTTTGGGGGGGGGGGGTGGCCAGCAGCAGGTCGCAGCTCCTGTGAATGGCTTTGGACTTCAAGTTCAGCAGCACTCCCGGGGGCAGGTAATAACTTCCAGGAGTTCTCAGCTTGCTTCCATGAAGTTCCTCAGTGATGACTTCTCAGTAAGTCAAGAGCAGCCCTCCTTCCTCAAGCAGCTGCCCAGCAGCTTTCTAGTAAGTCCAGCTGGTGCCCCTGCTGAATTTCCAGAAAGTCAGCAGCAATCAATATGGGCAACATGCTGGCAAATTTCATTGTCATCCGAGCAGGTGGCTCTCCCCCCAGCCCCAGCATCAGCCTGATAATTGCAGATCAACTTCGTGAAATTCTCTGTCATCCAGTGGACTTCAACCATATGCTCAATGAGGTTTGAATCCCAGCCTTGGGGAGGATTTGTCCCCTGAATTTTTCTTCCTTCCTTAAATAATCTCCCTAAGCCCTAGAGCCCTGGAGTATCCTTTAGTTTTTTTAATTTGTTTTGTTGGTTTTTTTGTTTGTTTGTTTTTTACCTCTTTTTGTTCATTCCTTGTTACTCCAATATCATTTTTGTTGTTGTTGTAGAAAATATTCTCAGCAAAACATACACCAATTCAGCAGTTTCTACATGTACAATTCACTGACACTGATTACATTTTTCTAGTTATGCAACTGTTCTTACCCTCCTTTTCTGAGTTGTTCTTCCCCCAATAATATAAACTCACTGTTCCTGCAGGTTCCTGTCTAACCTTTCGAGTTCCTGTTGTCAATTTGAGTCCACATAGATAGCTCTTAATAGAACATAATGCTCAAAGCAGACATTTTTCCTAGTTAAGCTAAACCACTGTTTGGTTTTAAGAAGATTTCAGAGGATATTTTTGGTTTGAGGTTTAAAGATTATCTCAGGACAACAGTTTCAGGGATTCACCCAGCCTCCATGGCTTCAAAAAGTCTGGAATCCATGAGGATTTGAAATTCTGTTCTGCATCTCCCCCTTTTGATCAGGATTCTTCTGTAGAATCTTTGATCAAAATGTTCAGTAAAGGTAACCAGGCACCATCCAGTTCTTCTGGTTTTATGGCAAAGGAGGCAGTTGTTCATGAAGGCAATTAGCCACACATCCCATTTCCTCCTCCTGTTTACTGACTCTCCTTCTTCCTCTATTGCCCCAGGTGAATAGAAAGCAATTGTGCCTTGGATAATCACTTGGAAGCTTTTAAGACCCCAGATACTACCCAAGGAACTAGGAGGTAGAATAGAAGCACTAAAAGCATTATCAGGCAAATTAACTTGGATGTCCCATGAAGCCATGACTCTAAAACTTCAAACCATGGAGCCGAGATCCATGAGGTGGTTGATTGTACATAAAATGCCTCAGCATCTACTCTTTTTTTTTGTCATTGTTGTAAATATATGTATCACACAACTTTTTCCAAGTCACCTTTTTACAAGTGTACAACTTATTGACAGTAATTACAATAATCAGCTTTGCAACCCTACCCTTGACCAATGTGATTTTTCTATCATTGATAACCCCTTTTCCCCCTCCCTCCCATCTCTGGTAAGCTCTAACAAACTTTGTTCTCTATATATTTGCCTTTTCTTCTCTTTTTATGTAAGTGAGGTCATACAATATTTGTCCTTTTGTGACTGGCTTATTTCACTCTACACAATGTCTTAAAGCTCCATCCATATTGTAGCATGTATCAAGACTTCATCTCTCCTACTAGCTGAGCAGTATTCCATTGTACGTATGTACCACATTTTGTTATTCATTCATCTGTTGATAGTCATTTAAGTTGTGTCTACCTTTTGGCTATTGTGAATAGTGCTGCAATGAACATTGGTGTACAAGTCTCTGTTTGAGTCTCTGATGTCAAGTCTTTTGGGTATATACCTAGGCATAGAATTGCTAGGTCATGTGGTAGTTCTATTTTTAGTTTTTTTGAGAAATCATCACACTGTTTTCCACAATGTTTGTACCATTTCACATTCCCACCAGAAATGGATAAGTGTTCCAATTTCCCCATACCCTCACCAACATTTGTTATTTTCTGTTTTTTTTTTTTTTTTATCTTAGCCATCCTAAAAAAAAAAAAAACTCATCAATCAAACCAATCAAGTAGATTCCAAATAATAGTAACCCTATAGGACAGAGTAGAACTGCCTCCATAGAGTTTCCAAGGAGTGCCGAATGAAATGGTATCTTGTTGTGGTTTTGATTTCCATCTCCGTGATGGCTAATGACACTGAGCATCTTTTTATGTGTTTGGTGGCCATTTGAATGTTATCTTTAGTAAAATGTCTATTCAAGTCCTTTTCACAATTTGTGATTGGGTTATTTGTCTTTCTGTTGTTAAGTTGCTGAAGATATATATATATATATATATATATATATATATATATCGACTCGACAGCAATGGTGGGTTTTATATATATATATATATATATATATATATATATATATATAGGCTACTAGATTCCTACTGAATATATGGTTGCTGACTTCAGTATCATTTTAATAAGATGCTACATTAAATTTTTTTGTTATATCAAAGCCATGATGCGATACCATCTCACTCCAGCATTACTGGCATGATTCAATAAAACAAGAAATAACAAATGTCGCAGAGGCTGCAGGGAGATCAGAACCCTATGCACTGCTGGTGGGAATGCAAAATGATACATCCATTTTGGAAAACAATATGGCACATCCTTAGAAAGCTAGAAATAGAAATACCATACTATCCAGCAACCCCACTCCTAAGAATATATCCTAGAGAAAGAAGAGTCATCACATGAACAGACATATGCACACCCATGTTCATTGCAGCATTGTTCACAATAGAAAAAAGATGGAAACAACCTAGATGCCCATCAACAGATGAATGGATAAACAAACTCTGGTACATACACAATGGAGTATTATGCAACGATAAAGAACAAAGATCAATCTGTGAAACATC
Organism: Loxodonta africana; assembly: GCF_030014295.1. Lineage (NCBI taxonomy): Eukaryota > Metazoa > Chordata > Mammalia > Proboscidea > Elephantidae > Loxodonta > Loxodonta africana. The sequence continues at coordinate 84,892,347 of NC_087348.1, forward strand.
TTGTAACACGAATGAATCTGGAGGGCATTATTCTGAGTAAAATAAGTCAATCACAAAAGGACAAATATTGTATGAGACTGCTACTGTAAAAACTCATGAAAAGGTTTACATACGAAAAGAAACAATCTTTGATGGTTATGAGGGAGGGAAGGGGTGGGGACGGAAAAACACTTAATAGACAATACGTAAGTGGAAACTTTGGTGAAGGGTCAGACAGTACACAATACTAGGGAAGCCAGCACAACTTGTACAAGGCAAGGTCATGGTAGTTCCATAGACATATACAAACTTCCCAAGGGACCAAATTGCTGGGCTGAGGGCTGTAGGGATCATGGTCTTGGGGAACATCTAGCTCAATTAGCATAACAGTTTATAAAGAAAATGTTCTACACTCTACTTTGGTGAGTAGCGTCTGGGGTCTTAAAAGCCTGTGAGCGGTCATCTAGGATACTCCACTGGTCTCACCCCTTCAGGAGCAAGGAAGAATAAATACAACTAAAAATACAAGAGAAAGATTAGTTCAAAGGACCAATGAACCACATCTACCACAGCCTCCATCAGACTGAGTCCAGTACAACCAGATGGTGCCTGGCTACCACTACTGACTGCTCTGATAGGGATCACAATAGAGGGTCCCGGACAGAGATGGGGAAAAAAGTAGAACAAAATTCTAACTCAAAAGGAAAGACTAGACTTGCTGGCCTGACAGTCTGGAGAAACCCTGAGAGTATGGCCCCCAGACACTCTTTCAGGTCAGTAATGAGGCCACTCCTGAGGTTCACCCTTCAGCCAAAGTTTGAATAGACCCATGCAACAAAACAAGACGAAAGGGGTGCACTAGCCCTGGCGCAGGGACTGGAAGACAAGAGGGAATAGGAAACCTGGTAATAGGGAACCCAGGGTTGAGAACGAAAAGTGTTGACATGTCGTGGAGTTGTTAACCAATGTCATAGAACAATATGTGTACTAACTATTTAAAGAGAAACTAGTTTGTTCTGTAAATCTTCATCTAAAGTACAATAAAACTTTTTGTTCTTGTTGTTAAAATAATGGTGTGATTTCTACCTCCTGATTAGAACCTAATTAACTCATAACCTAAAGCAAGTTCTTTGTTTTATCAGCTCCATCACACATTTTGATGTAGTACCTTAAGCACCTAGAAAGTGTGACTTGTCAAATGAATCCTATTTACCTTGTGAACTCACTACTCTCTTGGCCACAGAAGAATCCTCCCCTACAAAAAAAAAAAAAAACCTCCCCTACACCTCAGCAAACTTAAGATGTTCTTCCAGAACCTGAGTCTTTTCACCGTCCTTAGACAAGCATTTCTTGAATAATTCCTACAAACATCCACCTTAGAAGGCAGGCTGAGGGAAACTTACTTTCAGTCAAAAGTCTGTAAAAATTAACATCTTGCATCAATGCCTGGATGTGTGCTTGACATTCTGTCAAAAAAAAAAAAAAGACACAAGACTCTTCGGGGGATTTGGGACATTCTTTAACATTTCTACATTTTAACTTCCAAAAGAAATCCAACATGCTGTATCTACCCCTTCCCCATCTGCAGATTTCTCAATGATTATTTGGGAAATAACAACAATAAGAGTCAGGTAATAAGAGTAATAATAACACCTGAGCATGTACTACAAACTGTGTCAAAGGACTCTACATGCACTATTCAATTTGACTGTTTCTGGGAAATTAAGACTACAGCATCAAAATTTTAAAGTAAGTTTTTGTCAGCTATAAAACTTTATGACAGGAAGGTGTTCTCCAGCTGGATGTTAGATGACTGCCACATACTGATGACTTACATCAAAATTATGCTCTTTCATTAATAGAAAACTATAACCTAGCATCTTGCCCAAGTATTGCCTGTAGTTATTTGTGGAGAAGGGGTCTCCTGACACTCAAGTAGGAGAGAAAACATATGCTTTATAGGAACTTTGGAATGTTAGTTGAAAGGTGTCTTTATAACACTCCTATGAAAGTGAGCATAATGTTTGTGTAGTACAGCATTGAATATAGTCATTTTGTTAAAATTTTAACTTTCGCAAAAAAATTTTGTTTGGTATGACCTTATTTTCATAAAAGTGTCAATTTCCTCAGCAATTCTAAGATAGCCCTGTTAGACAAGAGGTTCAATGAGGTGAACTGCTATACCCAATATCATGTATCTAATAAATGAGTACACAATATTCTCCACCAAAGATTAATGGGATGTGGCCACACAATGCCCACTGTATTTCAGAGACCAGCCAGGCCAATGAATTGGAATAAGTTTTTTATGACTGGTTGGTTAAGGCATTCCTTAATATGTATGACTTTATATTCTTGAAACAGCTCCAACAAGCTGTATGCTAATTAGCTGGGAAGAGAAACACTGAAATGACCTTGCCCCACCCCTCTTTAAAATATCTTCTACATTTACCTCCAATTAGCTCGTTTATGTCTAGGAACAAAAGGCTGATTTCTGAGTGGATCAGAGACGAGAAGAAGAGGTAGGGTCCCTGAATCTAGGTTGGGATCAGGTGCATGTAGGGCTACATGGGGTACCAGGAAAAAGCATTAACGCCATCACAATATTTCCAAGAACTGGACTTGACTTGATATCTTTCTTCCCCCTTGGTGATGGGAAGAGCATTCAATTAAAAGGGTCTTTCTTTGGTATCACTTACGGTTATACACACCAAGCGTACACACTGTCACATTCAATGTGCATAAGCTGTATCAATATAATACATCATACATAAAACAATATCAACAACATATGCTTTGCTTTCTTGAAGTTATAAAGGTTGTCCAAAACTTTCACCATATCCTTTAGCAGGCACTACAAGTGCATGACATCTGCGTATCTCACAAGACTACTTCCTTCTCTCCCCCCGCCCCCAGGGTGTGAGATTAATGAGGTCCGGGGAGTCAATCCTGCTAGGAGATTGATCAAAATCTCTTGAAAGGGTCTCAGTGGGGACCTCAAGCAGTGGCATAAAAAGCAAAGATTTAAATATTCACTCTCCAATCTCTCTCCATTCCCCAAAATCTCTCATTTCTGCCTTCCTTCTTCCCTCTTGTAAGGTCTGGACCCAGACTGGATAGGTGAGGAGTCAATTCAGTGGGCAGGTGTTTGGTGGTGGGTTGTGGAGCTAAGGAGAGGTCCCAGAGGGCTGAGCCTGAGCTCTGGAGAAAAGGATGGGAGAAGCGACTTCTAGGCACAAGAAAGTTATCTGCTGCAGATGGTGCCAGCTACATTCAGCTCTTACTGATTTCATGGGATCCCTGGTCTGGTCTCAGCACTAGCTCAGAAAGAGTCAACAATTTTCTCACATCTGTCTACTTCCTTGGTGTCCTGCCCAGAGAGTTGGTCCCTGTATGTTTCCAGTAGGAATACTGATGACTTCCATGGAGAAAGGCAGGATAGGATGAGCAAAATCAAGATGCAACAAGGAGATGTGTTCATAAGTATAGGTTCTGCATCCACCACTTATGTTAAGGCACAGGGTTAGCAGAATCTAGAGTTATTCTCAGGAACCAAAGAGGTAGAGGAGGAGGAACCAATCTGACTGTGAGAAAAACTTGTCTGTGACTTGAAGAGATATTTCCCTGAGTGACCACAAAGTGTGAGTAACGTAGTTTGAAGTAGTCATTAAACCTGCTAAAGTTCCTCCAGGACATATTTTCCAAGCAGAGCAACTGGTGGCAGAAAGACCATATGTGAACTTTCAACCATACCCCAAATTCACTCCCACACTACCAGAGACAATGTTTTAGTGCTGGTCAGGAGCAATGACATTCTTACAAAACTTAAGAATCTATACTGAGAATCTTTAAATGAGAAGGATTCTGAACTGTTAATTTACTAAGATCTCTCCCTCCTGCAAGCTGAAGGTGATCCTTCCCAAGCTGACATCTCCTGACTTCACTATTGTATTTTTTCTTTTATTTCCAGGACCTCTACTTCAAACTATTTTCATCCTTATATCTCTCCCATTCCATTTCTGCCCTACCCCTTCCAATGTGAAGCACAAGCTCTGATTTTAAAGAGTCCGTCTTGAGCTGACAGCAACAAGAAGGTGAGAACCACTGGAGACTTTTGTTGTTTCTGTTTATCATTTAAACCTCTACCCATTTCAGGCTGTCTTATTTTAAGTAGCTGCTTGGATTTGTTGACATAAATTTTTCTAAATTTTCAGAGTGAGCTTTGGAGCTCCAGAGATCTAAGTCTGAAACCCTGTCAGGGATTAGCTGTATGACTTAGGCACATTATCAAATTTTTCAGACCCCTATGTCTTCATTCTCAAATTGAAGTAATTATACTAATTTTGCAAGGTTTTTCTAAGGTCTAGTACTCTTACAATGTTCCTGGTGCAGTGCCTGGCAAAGAATAGATATTCATCAAGTATTATACGTCTTCCTTCTTCCCCACCCTATTTCATTTTAATGTCAAAAGTATTTTCTACTTAAGTTTTGAGTTAGATTGTTTAACCACCATGCAGTTTGCCTCTAAGCTTCTCTCCCTGCCAATCACAGTTCTTTGTAATTCACCATTGAACATAAACACAGCAGAAGCTGAGGATCAAAGCACAAGGATCAATCTGACTTTCAAGGGGACACTGAGTTAATGGCACTGAATATTAATAACACTTGTGTTCATAGTGAGAAAATGTTTATGTATGGGTTTATGAGTATTTCTTCAGATTAAAGCATTTATTAATTCAACTAAACAGTCAGTACTTATTGAGGGCTATTAAGCACATGATTTTTTGCCATTCTTGTCATCATTGAGTCGGTTCAGACTCATAGCGACCACATGTACAAAGGATGGCCTGCGACATCCTCAAGATCTTTGTTATGCTTGAGCCCATTGTTGCAGCCACTGTGTCAATTCATCTCTTGAGGGTCTTGCTCTTTTTCACCAACCATCTACTTTACCAAGCATGATGTCCTTCTCTAGGATTGATCCCTCCGGATAATATGTCCAAAGCATGTGAGAAGTCTTGCCATCCTCACTTCTAAGGAGCATTCTAGCTGTACTTCTTGCAAGACACATTTGTTCACTCTTTTGGCAGTCCGTGGTATATTCAATATTCTTCGCCAACACCATAGTTCAAAGGCATCAATTCTTTTTGTTTTGTCTTCCTTATCCATTGCCCAGCTTTCGCATGCATATGAGGTTATTGAAAACACCATGGCTTGGGTCAGGGGAGCCTTCATCCTTAAAATGACATCTTTGAATTTTAATACTTTAAATAGGTCTTTTACAGTAGCTTTTCCCAATGCAATGCATCTTTTGATTTCTTGTTTACTGCTTCCATGGGTGTTGATTGTGGATCCAAGCAAAATGAAATTCTTGACAACTTCAGTCTTTTCTCTGTTTATCATGATGTTGCCTAGTGGTCCAGTTGAGAGGGTTTTTTGTTTGTTTGTTTGTTTTTATGTTGAGGCGTAATTCATACTGAAGGTTGTAGTCTTTGAACTTCAACAGTAAGTGCTTCAAATCCTCTTCACTTTCAGCAAGCAAGGTTGTGCCATCTGCATGTTGTTAATGAGTCTTCCTCCAATCCTGATGCCCAGTTCTTCTTCATATAGTCCAGCTTCTCAGATTATTTGCTCAATATACAGACTAAGTATGGTGAAAGGATATAACCTTGACACACAAATTTCCTGACTTTAAACCATGCAATATTCCATTGTTCTGTTTGAATAACTGCCTCTTGATCTATGTACAGTTTCCACAGGAGCACAATTATGTGTTCTAGAATTCCCATTGTTCACAGTGTTATCCATAATTTGTTATGACCCACACAGTGGAATGCCTTTGCATAGTAAATGAAACACAGGTAAACATCTTTCTGATATTCTCTGGTTTCAGCCAAGATCCATCTGACATCAGCAACGATATCCCCCATTCCATGTCCTCTTTTAAATCCAGCTTGTATTTCTGGCAGTTCTCTGTCGACGTACCTCAGCAACTGCTTTATAATGATCTTCAGCAAAATTTGACTTGTGTGTGATGTTAATGATATTGTTCAATATTTCCCCATTCAAGTGAATCACATGTCATTGGAATAGGCATAAATATCTACCTCTTCTAGTCAGTTGGCCAGGTAGCTGTCTTCCAAATTTATTGCCATAGATGAGTTAGCACTTTCAGCACTGCATCCGTTTGTTGAAACATCCCAATTGGTATCCCATCAATTCCTGGAGCCTTGTTTTTTGCCAGTGTCTTCAGTGCAGCTTGGACTTCTTCCTTCAGTACCATTGGTTCTTGATTATATGCTACCTCCTAAAATAACTGAATGTCGACCAATTTTTTTTGGTACAGTAACTCTGTGTAGTCTTCCATCTTGTTTTGATGCTTCCAGTGTCATTCAGTATTTTGCCCATAGAATCCTTCAGTATAGCAACTCAAGGCTTGGATTTTTTCTTCTGTTCTGTCAACTTGAGAAATGCTGAGCCTGTTCTTCTCTTTTGATTTTCTAACTTCTGGCCTTTGCACATGTCATTATAATACTTTACTTTGTCTTCTGGAGCTGCCCTTTGAAATCTTCTGTTCAGCTCTTTTACTTCATCATTTCTTCTGTTCACTTTAGCTACTCGACATTCAAGAGCAAGTTTCAGAGTCTCTTGTGACATCCATTTTGGTCTTTTCTATTTTGTCTTTTCAGTGACCTCTTGCTTTCTTCTTGTGCAGTCTCCTTGATGTCATTCCACAACTTCTGCAGTCTGATTTTATGCTAACTATGGATATTTGACAGTGAATTATCACCTCTATGGAAAAGCAGCATAATAGTGTTTAAAGCCTGGAATCTACAGAAATATCAGACCTTAGCTCAACTCCCTTTTTGACCCTGTACTTTCTCTCTGATCTTAGAAAAATTAATTAATCTCTCTAAGCCTCTGTGTCTTCATCTATAGTATAATGCTATTAGTATTTAGGAAACCCTGATGGCGTAGCAGTTAAGTGGTACAGCTGCTAACCAAAGGGTCGGCAATTTGAATCCGCCAGACACTCCTTGGAAACTCTATGGGGAGTTCTACTCTGTCCTATAGGGTCGCTATGAGTAGGAATCCACTTGACGGCACTGGGTTTTATTAATATTTATTCACAGAGTTTTCTTAAGGAGATAAAATAAATTAGTACTAAGTAAAATTTAACTCCTATTCATAAAGAAAAAAAAATCTTAGCACCAACTGTACACCAGGGCATATGATAGGTACTGGTTTTATAGAGGAAAACAGAGTAAAGCCCCTGCTCTCTTTGAGCTTGTATTCTAATGGTATTATTAGTTAAGAGTATGAAGATCACTGTTCCGGGAAGTCTGGAGATCTAACTCAGTGTGCAACCTCTGCTCACTGAGTGTTCTCTCCTGAGGCCTCATTTTCTCATCTTCAGAAGACTGAGCTCCACCTGTATCATTGCCCTTTTGTTCTACGGCATCTCATGGACTCTGCCTTACAAATGGGGATGTGGTCATGATTAGGAAATACCTCAGCCTCCAGTGCCACCTGGACCCACGGCAGTTGAAGCCTAGACTTCTGGGGAATGAGAACTACTGACTGGCTGGAAGATAAGCTTTGATTTATAATTCTTGCATCAGGAATAATTTTACAGATAGCCATTCACACACCCTCAAGTTTTCTCTAGACTCTGGTGAGTCGAGCAGCATTGATGAGCTAGCTATCTGAACCAGGCCAGGCTTCTAAGACAGGGAGAGCTGAGGAGGAGGTGAGTGAAGGGTTGGCCTGTGTCTAAGGTTAGAGGTCATACCTGGCCAGTGAGTTTAAACAAATGAAAATAGCGAAATTCTCAAAGAAAGAAAAGGGAAAGGAAGAGATTAAAGAAAGAAAGGGACATTTGCGATAATCTTAGAAGAAAAGATTTATTTACAAGGATGAGAAAAGTTAAGTCTGACCAATGGGGACACCAATATTCCTGTCATCTCTTAGCCTGAAGGGACAAAAAGTGAGAGTAGCTACCGAAATCCATGGAGACCTGTTGCTGAGGGAGAAAAGTCCCCAAGTAGAACTGTGGTTTTTGGTGGTAGAACACAGCCACTGCTAAACCACAGTGCCACATGGAGAGGGCCTGGATTCTCCCTCCTCCCATGCTTCTACTTCTTGTAGGTGCTTCCCATTGGTTGATTCTAACAAAAAGCCAGAAGGCAAAGGAGACTGATGTGATCCAGAAAGAGCAGAGTTCAAAGAATGGAGAATACCCAATTCACTCAGCATAACCCTTAGAAGTTGCATGACCTTAACAGCAATTCCATGTCTCAGTTTCCTTATCAAAATATGAAACTAAAAGCATTTCTATCAAAAAAGTGTTGAGGGAACCCGGGTGTGCAACAACGTCTGCAGTAGTTGTAAAGTTCTAAGTCTGCTTAATTCTATTTTTTTTTTTTTCCTGCCCATTTGCAATCACTGTCATTTCCTCTATTCATTTCAGGGATTTCGGAGAGAATCCACCTCCCCTTCCCTCCAGACACAAGATATTGGAATACCTGGGAAACAGCAGCAGCATTCCCTCTACCTTCTTGCTGAGTGGTATTCCTGGGCTAGAGCACATGCACATATGGATCTCCATCCCCCTGTGCTTCATGTACCTGGTTTCCATCCTGGGAAACTGCATGATTCTCTTCATTATTAAAACTGAGCCCTCACTCCATAAGCCTATGTACCTCTTCCTATCCATGCTGGCTTTGACTGATCTAGGCCTCTCCCTTTGTACCCTCCCAACAGTGCTGGGCATCTTTTGGATGGGGACACGAGAGATTGGCCACAATGCTTGTTTTGCCCAGCTCTTTTTCATTCACTGCTTATCCTTCCTGGAGTCCTCTGTGCTACTGTCAATGGCCTTCGACCGCTTTGTGGCCATTTGTCACCCCTTGCACTACGCGTCCATCCTTACCAACACAGCCATTGGCAGGATTGGCCTGGCTTCCTTGGGCCGAAGTGTAGCACTCATCTTACCGTTGCCTTTTATGCTTAAGAGATTCCCCTACTGTCACTCTTCAGTTCTCTCACATTCCTATTGTCTCCACCAGGAAGTGATGAATTTGGGCTGTGCAGATATCAAAGCCAACAGCATCTATGGCATGTTTGTCATTATTTCTACAGTGGGTGTGGACTTACTGCTCATTTTCTTCTCCTATGCCCTAATCGTGCACACTGTGCTGTCCATCGCCTCCAGGGCTGAGAGACTCAAAGCTCTGAACACTTGTGTCTCTCACATCTGTGCTGTGTTGCTCTTTTATACTCCAATGATTGGCTTATCTGTCATCCACCGCTTCGGCAAGCAGGCACCCCATCTGGTCCAGGTGGTCATGGGCTTCATGTATCTTCTAGTTCCTCCCCTGATGAATCCCATTGTTTACAGTGTGAAGACCAAACAGATCCGAGATCAGGTGACCCGAGCCTTTTGTTATTAGCTGGGTCTGGCCTTGGAGTCAATATTTCCTTAAATGTGCCCTTGCTCCTCCCTTCTTTATAATGTCTAACCTGCATGAGGAGCCCTGGCGGCATAGTGGTTAAGAGCTTGTCTGCTAACCAAAAGGTTGGCAGTTTGAAGCCACTAGCTGCTTCTTGGAAACTTTATAGAACAGTTCTACCCTGTCCTAAGGGTCACTATGAGTAGGACTCGATGGCAATTTTTTTTTTTTTTTAACCTTCATGAAATGGTGAAAATCTTTATTTATTTACTTAATAATATATACTGGGATGAATAAGATACAGTCACAGCCCTCACGGAACTCTCAATCTTGTAGGGGGAAAGTACAATGTAGTATGATGTAGCAGATTGTACTTTCCAAAAATGGTGACAGAAACATTTCTAATCCACGTGCTCTCCCAGAGTCTTGTCACTCCCTTATTATAAAGTCTACTTCTTTTCTACTCGTAACTGGGTAGGACTTTGTAACTGTCTTAATGAATCAAATGGTGTAGAAGTTACTGTGAGATGGATAATCAGCAAATGATCATGTGATATTAAAGAGGGTTAGAAGGGAGGAGTGCTACATAACCAATATCCCAAGGTCACTGTCAGAGAGGAAAGGTTCCTTATTTAGCAAGTGGAAACATAACTTACCAGCAGCGACCTTGAGAAGTACGCACACATGCCCTGAGGGAATCTGGGATCAAGAACTCAGAATCTAAGAATATGATTGCTAAGCAAGACTACTCACTTTATCTCTCTTCAAAGTCTAGAGCTGAAGTCACAAATTCAAATCCTTACAGAGGCAGTGCAGTGAAGTAAATGAGTGAAGTAAAATTTGTGAAAGATGAATAACAAGAGGGGCAAAAGGATGTGGCAAATCCTATTTTAAGGGACATGACTACTCAGCTCCAGAACACTAGGCCGATATTACCAAATGTTCTGATCCTCAAAGAGAAAATAAACACCCAGAATCTTATTTGAGATCTCATAATTTTTAAATGTTGGGAAGTAATTCAATTTTTTTCATAATTCACAAATATGTTAATCAAATAAAACAGTATTCAGCAAGAGTTGTTCTGTAGACCACCAGTTTGCATTTCTGGCCTATCCAATATCACCCAAAGAGGCAAGTTCCCCCCCCCCCCCTTTATTTCTTGTTCTAATATCTCCTTAGCAACAATGTAGTAGAGGGCTTTAGAAGAAAGGCACTAGCCCCAGATAGACCTGAGTCTAGTCCTGGTTCTATCACCTGTAATTTTAGCAGTTAATTTCTCTAATGTGTAAATTCTAGATGAGACTAATATTTACTTCAGATAATTATTATAAGGATTATATGAGACACTGCATGCAATGTATTTGGTAAAGTATGGGGCACATAATAAGGAACACTGGTGGCACAGAGGTTACGCACTTGACTGCTAACAGAAAGGTCGGTGGTTCAAACATACCAGCCACTCCACGGGAGAAAGATGTAGCAGGCTGGTTCCATAAAGATTTACAGCCTTGGAAACCCTACGGGGCAATTCTACCCTGTCCTATATGATCACTATAAGTTGAAAATGACTCAACGACAGTGGTTTTGGGGTAAATGACACATTATTAATTAAATGTAGGCAATATGTTTGCCCTTCAGATGAATGACCTCATCTCTCCAGAACACAAAGTTTATCCATCTAAGCTGAATCTACCAGTCTTACCAGAGTTCCAGGTTGGTGAAAAAACTTAACATGCCTCACTGCTGATTGAAAGGTTGGTGGCTCGAGACCACCCAGTTCTTCTCTGACACATATGGGGTTACCATGAGTTGGAACTGACTAAACAGCTACTTTTTATTTTTTCAAGCCCGTTTTACTACCAAACAGAACATGTTATCAGGATGCACCAGTCCCTGGAAAAGGACATCACGCTTGGTAAAGTAGAGGGTCAGGGAAAAAGAGGAAGATGCTTGACGAGATGAATTGACACAGTGGCTGCAACAACGGGCTCAAACATAGCAACCATTGTGAGGATGGTCCAGGACAGCGTAGTGTTTCCTTCTGTTGTACACAGGGTTGCTACAAGTCAGAGACAACTCAATGGCACCTAACAACAACAACCACAAAACACTGATCTAAAATTAAAGAGGGCGAAGTTCCAATGTACCCCTTGCATTAACGTCCACGGCTTCAATTCTTCCAGCTACCATAGAGACCCCCAAACCCATGATGCCCTCACCTAGGAAAGTTTTAGAAAATAGGCATAGGCCTGGCATTTTCTCTGACCAAGGAAAGTTATTCTTCAAATTTCCCCCTTCATTTTACCCATTGGATTTCTGTTCCAGGATTTTCTTGGGCTTATAATGTCTACTTTAGTTGATTGTTTTAAGGGCCAAAATAAATAAATACATGAAAAATTTGCAATCCCATTTTTTTAACCATTTCAGTCAGCTTTCATTAGTTGTGTGACCTTGGGGAAGTCACTGACTTTTCTGGGTTCTGGCCCCTTTTTCTACCAAATCGGGGACTTACAGTCAATGAATTTTATGTCCCCTTCTCTCTTGCAATAGAATTTTGTTCTCTGTTTCTTGTATTTCTATTCTAGCCTGTGTTATTATCATATCTGTAGTAAAATAAGCTTCTTTAGACCCCTGGCCTGAGATGAGTCAAAGCAAGATACAACAGCCAAAATATAAGAAATCTTCAGACCTATGAGCTTTATTCTTTACCTCAAAGGTAATAGGAGGGAAAGAAAGTGTTTTAGGTGAGTGGGTAATATGACTTGTTTTTCTTTTACTAAAATTCACTGGACTTCAAAGTGGAGAAACTGATTGGAGAGTAAGACTGAAACAGGGGGACAAATGGAAGGTTACAAGAAAACTCTGGAGTCCCTGGATGGTACAAATGGTTAATGTGCTTACCTGCTAACTGAAAGACTGGAGATTTGAGTTCACCCTGAGGCACCTAAAAAGAAAGGCCTGGTGAGCTACTTCTGAAAAACCAGCCAGTAAAAACCCTGTGTAGTATGCTTCTACTCTGATACAGGTAAGATCACCATGAGTCAACTCAAAGGCAACTAGATTTGGTCCTAAAAAAATTCTAGCATAAGAGGATCATAATTTGGACAAGGATTATGACAGGAGAGATGGAGAAAATAGGAAAATTTTGATAGATTCTTGGAAGGTAAATTTCTATAGGACCTTGTGTCAGATTGGATATGGGAAACGCAGTGAGATAGTGGATATTGGTGCAAGAATAGATTTCGGCAGGGAAAAATAATAAGGAAGACAGGTACTCTGGCCTTTGGTGAAACAGACAGTAAAGTTCTGAAAGACTCTACAGTCTTTATTTTAGACTTCGCGAGGCTCAAGCGCTAGGAAAGGTGCTACTGAGGGAGGAATGATGTGTCCTGATCTGAGGAGATTGCTATGCTTCCACAAGGATGCTCAAGGTTTTGAGCTTAGGAACAAAGCAGTTCATTTATACAATGATGGTCATTCACGCATTCACAAAGTGACCAACAAATATTTTATTGAGCCCTTCTATATTAGGGGACATACAGAGGATGAACAGAAGATTTCAAAGGGTGGCTTGAGAAGGCAAAGTAAAATATTATAATGAAATGTGCAAGGACCTGGAGTTAGAAAACCAAAAGGGAAGAACACGCTCAGCATTTCACAAGTTGAAAGAACTGAAGACAAAATTCAAGCCTTGAGTTGCAATATTGAGGGATTCTACAGGGAAAATATTGACTGATGCAGGAAGCATCAAAAAAAGTTGGAAGGAATACACACAGTCACTGTACCAAAAAAAAAAAAAAAAAAATTGGTTGACATTCAACCATTTCAGGAGGTAACATAATCAAGAACCCGTGGTACTGAAGAAGGTAGCCCAACCTGCATTGAAGTGAATGGTGAAAAGCAAGGCTCCAAGAACTGAATGGACATTGCTTCAACACATGGATGTAGCACTGGAGGTGGTACTTGTCTATGTCAAAAAATTTGGAAGAAAGCTTCCTGGCCAACCGACTGGAAGAGATCCATATTTGTCCCCATTTCAAAGAAAGTTGATCCAAAAGAATGTGGAAATTACCAAACAATATCATTAATATTACACACAAGTAAAATTTTGCTGAAGATCTTTTAAAAGCAGTATAGCAGTACATGACAGGGAACTGCCAGAAGTTCAAGCTGGATTCAGAAGAGGATGTGGAACAAGTGATATCATTGCTGATGTCAGATGGATCTTAGCTGAAAGCAGAGAAAGACAGTTACATGTTTTATTAACTATGCAAAGGCATTTGACTGTGTGGAATGACAAATTATGGATAACATTGTGGAGAATGTGAATTGCAGAACACTAAATTGTGCTCATGAGGAAACTGTGCATAGACCAAGAGGCAGTCCTTCGAACGTGACAAGGGGATACTATGTGGCTTAAAGTCACAAATAGGTATTCATCAGGGTTGTATCCTTTCATCATATTTACTCAATCTGTATGCTGAGCAAATAATCCAAGAAGCTGGACTGTATGAAGAAGAACACAACATCAGGATTGAAGAAAAACTCATTAACAACCTACCGTATGCAGATAACACAACATCACTTGCTGAAAATGAAAGAGACTTGAAGCACTTACTCATGAAAATCAAATAATACTGCTTTCAGTATGGATTGCACCTCAACATGAAGAAAACAAAATTCCTCACGAGTGGACCAATAAGCAACGTCATGATAAATGGAGAAAAGATCAAAGTTGTCAAGATTTTCATTTTACTTATGCCCATGGGAGTAACTGTTAAGAAATTAAATGACGTGTTGCACTGGGCAAGTCTGCTGTAAAAGACCTCTTTAAAGTGTTCAAAAGCAAAAATGTCATTTTGAGGACTAAGGTGTGCCTGACCCAAGCCATGTGTGGTGGTTAAGATTGTGTGTCAACTTGGCTAGGCCATGATTCTCAGTGTTTTGGCAGTTGTATAATGTTGTCATCACTTCCCAGTTGAAATCTGATATGTGATCACCACCGCCCCCCCAGGAACCTGCTGAGTGCTACTGAGGGGGTGGGGCCTGTGGCAGTTCACCACCCCCTCAGCCTTCATCTCTTTGCCCTCTGCTGCCTACTTTCTTCCTGCTCACCTTGCCAAGGCTTTTGGCTTGTTCTGGATCCTGCAGCTGCTTCTTGTTCTCCTGCCCTCCAGTTCTTGGGACTTGAGCTAGCAACTTACCTGCTGATCTTGGGATTCATCAATTTTCACAGCCTATGAGCAAGATTCCTGTTCTCCAGCCTGCTGATCTTGGGTTCACCAGCCACTGCAACTATAAGCATCAGGAGAAGCCCTGCAGTCTTGCCTGCCAATCTTGGGATTCGTCAAACTTCACAGCCTGTAAGCAAGAGCTCTGCTCTCCAGCCTACCAATCTTGGGTTCACCAGCCACTGCAACTATGAGAATCAGGAGAAGCCTTGCAGTCTTGCCTGCCAATCTTGGGATTCATCGAACTTCACAGCCTGTAAGCAAGAGCCCTGCTCTCTGAACTGCCGATCTTGGGTTCTCCAGCCCCTTCAGCTACATGAATTGGGAGCTACATGAATCAGGAGAAACCTCTATCCTAATCAAAGACTTGGGAGGTTCCAGTCTCTACAATCACGTGAGCACTTTCCTTGATGTAAACCTCTATATATATACATTTATATGCTTTACTGGTTTTGTTTCTCTAGAGAACCCAGCCTAAGACATTATGGCATTTTCAGTTGCCTTATATGCATTCAAAAGCTGGACAATAAATAGGGAAAATGGAAAATGGTTTTCGTGTAGAATATTGAGTATATCGTGGACTGCCAGAAGAACGAACAAATCTGTCTTGGAAGAAGTACAGCCAGAATGCTTCTTAAAAGCAAGGATGATGAAGTTTTGTCTCACATTCTTTGGACATGTTATCAGGAGGGACCAGACCCTGGAGAAGGACATCATACTTAGTAGAGGGTCAGCAAAATAGAGGAAAACCATCACTGAGATGGATTGACACAATGGCTGCAACTACGGGATCATGCATAACAAATATTGTGAGGATGGTACAGGACCAGGCAGCGTTTTGTTCTGTTGTACATAGGGTTGCTATAAGTCAGGACCTATTTGACGGTACCTAAAGAAGCTCAAGGATGTGCTAAGCACTGGGGATCAAAATTATGTAAGGTATATAGATATCCCTATCTCATGGAGTTTACACTTTGTCTAAGGCAAACAATATTAAAAAAATAAATAAAAAGGCTAATAATTATTATAGATTATGTTGTAGAAGTCAGCACAGGCTGAAAAGGCAACAAAATGTTAATAGTCGTTGTTAGCTGCCATAGAGTCAGTCCCTGGCCCTTAGTAACCCCATGTACAATGGAATGATCCCCATGCATGTCAGACCATTGTGACTCATAGGCTCTTTGCTGGCTAATTTTTGGAGAATAGATTTCCAGTGCTTTCTTTCAAAGTATTAATACAAGAATATTGAAGTTGGGTACCACTAGAGAGCTAAGCGTCAGGAAGAGAAATTGAAGAAATGCATTTGTGGTAGGCAGAATAAGAGTCCCCCCCAAAGATGTCCTCTTCCTAATCCACAGAATTTGTGACTTGTTATTTTACTTGGCAAATGAAACTTTGCAGGTGTGATTAAGGTTAAGTGTTTTAAGATGGAGAGATTATTCCATATTATCCAGGTGGGTCAAACCTAATCACATAGACTCTTAAAAGCAGAGAACCTTTCTTGGCTGTGTTCAGAGGGAGATATGACTATGGATAAAGACACGAAGAGATGTAACCTTGCTGACTCCAAAGATGGAGGAAGGCACTCTAGCCAAGAAATGTGGGTGGTCTCTAGAAGCTGGAAAAGGCAAGAGAACACTTACCCCTACTGCCTCCAGAAAGCAACACAGCCCTACCAGCACCTAGACTGTGGCCCCATCTGACACGTGTCAGACTTCTAGCCTACATGGCTATAAGGTAATAAATTTGTGTTGTTTTAACCACTAAGTTTATGATAATTTGTAGAGCAGCAATATGAAACTAATACAACACTCCTGGCAGAAAACACACCATAATTAAAATTGTAGGTGTAGATAACAACATGATATACCTGATTTGTATTACTCTGTTGAAGTGCAAGGCAGAGGGGGATGACTGATAAAGTAGTAGAGAAAATCAAGAAATGATTGCTGGAAAGCATTGTTTGCATGTATAGAGCCTTACAAATTATTGGACAACCATTGAAGGGCTTTAACTGGGTAATAGTGGGGTTAAATTTACATTTCATAAATAAATTTCCAACAGCTAATCAGATGATAGGATGATCAGATGACAGGATGATAGAATAGAAAGGGAAGTTTTAAATCAAACCAGGACACAGCATTGAGAATGAATGAATGAAAAAGCATAATAGAGATACCTTAATAAGGGAGGACCTTCAGTGCTTGAGCACCAAATATGTATTTACCTCCATATATACTGCCAAGTATTATTGCCTTGTTGATGAGGTCAATGCTACTTTCTAGTCTTGACAGATGGGCAGCATACCAATCCCCTGTGTCAAACTCTCTGCCAGTTATCTGTCTTTGAATGTGCCAAATCTTCAAGATGAAATTTGAACTCATCATTTAAGCCAGTTTTTTTTTGTCTGTTTGTTTATAACAATACCTCAATACCCTAGAGAGATGTTCACGTAAATCTAAACCCCTTGCCCTCCTCCATATTGAATTTACAATTGTGTATTAATCTTTTGACTTTACCTTAAAATAGTTTTTCTATACAATAGAAAAACCTTAGAATATAAATTTTAGTGCAAAGTATCAAGGTACAAAATTTCATACACTGTAGAAATTCAATTTTTAATAAAATAATAGAAAAATAAAAAAAATTAATAAAAGGCACAGAGAAAAGACTAAATAAACTGTAAAACCTTATGTAGTTTAAAATTATTTCTTAGTTGCTTAGTGGGATTTGTGAATTTTCTAGAAATTACATATTTGTTTTATAACAACACCTCCCCCCCTCAAAAAAAATACAAATGCTTTAGATCTTTCTCTTTGCCTACTCCCAGAGTCATTATATTACAGCACAATTATTGCAAGAGTCTTTATTTGGCCTCCTTTCTTCATCCCTTTCACATTCAATCCATCTTCTTCATGCATTTTGGCATGCTGTTCTTAAAATCAGATTTATTATGTTAGGTACTTGTTGCAGAGAATAAATTGGCTTCCCAGTACCCACTAAATTTAGACTTCTGAAAGTTTTTCAAGGTACTCCAAAATCTACTCCTCATACTACCCAAAATGATCACTCAATATTTGCCAAATTACACTCTCCATTCCTACCACAATAACATCCCCAGTAGCTACTATGCGCTCATGTACCCCTGGCTCATCCTATCTGCTAGTTTACTTTTCCTTGATAGTATAGTAATTATATATTGTATATATAATTTTTAATAAATTCTAATTGAATCATAATCTCAATTGTCCAATTTTACCTACTAAAGATTAAAAACTCAACTGCTGCTTTACATGCTGTTTTATCTCAACTCACCTTAAAATGTTTATTAAATGTTCATGAAACATATCATATATCTCCTGATTATTTCTTCTTTTCTGTTGAGTATTTTACCCCCAACTTTGTTATAAATTTGATGCTGCACGGCTTTTCACTCTCCCTGCCCCCCGACCCCAGTCCTTCATTACATAGTGACCTCTGTGACATTAGACACATAATGAATGCTAGTAAATACTTACTGATTGATAATTTATCACCTCAACATTCAAGTTCTTAACTCCCACATATGTTAAGCCACTTCGCTAAGACCTTCTCCCGGATCTGCTGGGTCTTCACACAGTACACAATGGGGTTCATCAGGGGTGGCACTAACAAGAACACATCTGCAATAAGGATCATAATAAGGGGGCTTTTGTGTTTGGCAAAGCGATGCATGGCAGACAGGGTGATGATGGGCACATAGAAGATGAGCACAGCACAGATGTGGGAGACACAGGTGTTGAGAGCTTTGAGCCGCTCTTCCAAAGATCCAATGCTGAGTACAGTCCTCAAGATCAGTACATATGACAGAAAAATCAGTGCCAAGTCCAGCATAGTACAGAGAGCAACAAAGAAGCCATAGACGACATCGATCTTGTTGTCAGAGCAGGCCAGCTTCATGGTATCCTGATGAAGACAGTATGAGTGAGAAAGGAGATTCTTCTGACAGTATTTTAGTCCCCTTAAAGTGAAGGGGAATGGGAGCACTAAAAGAATGCTCCTGAAAGCCAAGATCAGTCCCATTTTAGCAACCCTGTTGCTAGTGAGGATAGAATTATATCTCAGGGGATTATGAATGGCAAGAAAGCGATCCAAGGACATAATTAGAAGAACTGAGGATTCCATGACAGTGAATCCATGAATGAAGAACTCTTGAGCAAAGCAAGCACTGGGTGAAATTCTCATGGCATTGAACAAGAAAACCCTCAGCATGGTAGGAAAGGAGGAGAGGGACAGGCCCAGGTCAGAGACAGCCAACATGGCAAGGAAATAATACATAGGCTCATGGAGTGAGGGCTCTGCCTTTATGATAACAAGAATTGTGCAGTTGCCTATGATGGCAACCAAGAACATGAGGCAGATTGGGGTGGAGATCCAGATGTGGGTGTATTCCAGCTCTGGGATTCCAATCAGAAGAAAAAGCTGGACCTCGGAATTATTGAGAACAGTCATAGTGAGTAGGAACATGAGCTCTTTACCCAGAGGAGAAACATGAGCCCTTTACCCAGATCTGAAACCACATAAACAGAAAGCAGTTACACTTTTGGATAAAATCCAGTTTTAGGAGGATAAGTGGGTCTTTTATATACTGTACTGGAAAGTGTATTTGGCATAATATTAATTTTCAAACTTTATCAAAGCCTTTAACATTCTTGTGCCCTCCAACATAGCAATGTCCCTTTAACAATTTAACCTGAGCTGGTAATTTTCCAACATTTAAATGTATATATAGAATACATCAAAGTAGTTGGTTTGATTGAGTCAATGGTTGAACACCTAGAATCTTGCCCACTCATTTTTCAATATGATCTTCAGCAACCCATGTGTTGGCTTCACAAGACCCTCAGACTTCATGGAAGAAAATTTGAAAATAATATTCTAAGGAAATAATCAGAGATTACTGAACATAGCTACACTTTGGTAAGTATTAAAAGCTAGAAAATAAATGTATAAAAAAAAAAGAAAATAAATGTATAGATTAGTTTATTTCTTAAACTTGTGAAGTACCAGTTGCTTTCAATTCGAGTCTGACTAATGGTGATCCCATGTGTGTCTGAACAGAACTGTGCTCCATAGGGTTTTCACTGGCTGACTTTTCAGAAGTAAATAGCCAGGCCTTTCTTCTGAGACCATCTGGGTGGACTTGAACCACTAACCTTTTGGTTAGCAACCAATTGTGTTAACCATTTGTACTGCCCAGAGACTCCTAAAACTTACAAGGTAGGTACTTATTATCCACAATTTTATGCATAAGTAAGCATATGTATTCCATTAAGAATTATGTGAAGATACATGCAAAGATTGTTTTCAAACATATTTGTCATTTCATTGTTTAATTTTAAGTAAATTATTTAACCTACCTGAGCTTTACCTTTTAGATCTGTAAACTGAATAAAATCTTGAAAGATTTTTGAGGTTTAGAGATTTGTGAAGCACTAAACAGATCTAGGTTCACGAAATCGCTAACGAGTATCTTTAAATATTAATTACTGTATATAATGGTGTCATGGATTTAAATATGTCCCCCCCCAAAATATGTGTATCAACTTGGTTAGGCCATGATTCCCAGTATTCTGTGGTTGTCCTCCATTTTGTGATTGTAATTTTATGTTAAAGAGGATTAGGGTGGGATTGTAACACCCTTACCAGGTTACATTCCTGATCCAATGTAAAGGCAGTTTCCCTGGGGTGTGGCCTGCACCACTTTTTTTCTTACAATATATAAAAGGAAAGGGAAGCAAGCCGAGAGTTGGAGACCTCATACTACCAAGAAAGCAGTGCTGGGAGCAGAGCGCGTCCTTTGGACCTGAGGTTCCTGCACCAAGATGTTCCCAGACTAAGGGAAGATGGAGGACAAGGACCTTCCTCCAGAGCCAACAGAGAGAGGAAACCTTCCTCTGCAGCTGACACCCTGAGTTTGGACTTCTAGCCTAGTAGACTGTAAGAAAATTAATTTCTCTTTGCTAAAGCCATCCACCTGTGGTATTTCTGTTATAGCAACACTGGATGATTAACATAAAGAGTTTCCAATAGAATATCTAGGAGAACTTGAATAGTGCATATACCCTTGGAATTAGGTATCCTAATTGTCTTCAAATATGTAGTCCCACATGAAATGTAATCACTTATGGGCAACGTTCAGGTCATCGTTTGAAAGGAAAGTGCTGAAGCTGTGCAGTAGTAGCAAGTGGATGTTCATCTTATCTCTCTCTCAGATGATCCAATTAGCCAAAGAAATTTTAAATGAAAAAAATTCACAATACCTAACTTATCATTGTACCATAAAATTTAAAAATCCATATACATAAAAAAAAACTGAACCCTGATTTTATTTTTTAAAGTCTGTTTTAAAAATATAACAAATGATATTTCAAAGGTAAAAATATACAATATTGTAACTTACTATGTTAGGGCTTCAGGATATCATAATACTGAACAATTGGTATAAATTACCAGTGAAATACAAATATCTAAGCTGACCACCATAAAGCTTACCTACATGTTGTAAACCTGTGAATAAATGCAAAAAGATATGAAAATTAT
Organism: Loxodonta africana; assembly: GCF_030014295.1. Taxonomy (NCBI): domain Eukaryota; kingdom Metazoa; phylum Chordata; class Mammalia; order Proboscidea; family Elephantidae; genus Loxodonta; species Loxodonta africana. The sequence continues at coordinate 84,913,591 of NC_087348.1, forward strand.
GAAACAGGTAATTTAAATAGCAAAAAGTGGCAAAGATTCAAAAGATGAGGAAAGAGCCAATGTATAAGGCTGGAGATCACTGGAGATGTTAGCCTCACTTCAGAATTATTAAACTTTTAATCTGCAATAGAAAAAAAATCATCAGTCTTCAATGAAAAACAGTGTACACTGGAAATTACTCCCCTGAATTGAAGCTGGAAACCCTGGTGGCGTAGTGGTTAAGTGCTATGGCTGCTAACCAAAGGGTTGGCAGTTTGAATCTGCCAGGCGCTCCTTGGAAACTCTATGGGGCAGTTCTACTCTGTCCTATAGGGTCGCTATGAGTCAGAATTGACTCAATAGCACTGGGTTTTTTTGTTTTTTTTAATTGAAGCTTGATTGTGAGTTACTGTTGTATTTCATAATTCTTTTTGAGAATAACAAAGACAAACACAATAAGTGCCAAGCATCCCTGAACTAATATATTTAATTTTTTCTGGGTCTTACCTACCCAGATATGTTTGGTTAACCTGTAAATAGAGCCAAATCCTCTAGAATGGAAGCCCTGAACAGTTAAACCATGTCTTATTCATCTCCCACTATGGCAGTGAGCCTACTCCCAAGCTCAGGGGAAGAATATTTTGGAGATGATGATAGATTTTCAAATCTCATGAAAATCATTCTGCGTATGATCAGTCAGATTGTGTCGACTAAACAACATGATTCTGATCCCTCCCCCTCAGGAGTAGTAGAAATGTCCTCATTTCCAAGAGCCTTAGAGCTTATTTTCCTTTTCTTTTCCTCTTTTACTGAGGGGTACTGACTTAGGTCATTCAGGCAATGCTTCTATCATGGAAGCAGATGAAATTATCCAGGAAAAATGTGCAAAAGCCAAAATTTAAATCTCAGGTAGAATCTTGAGGACCAGCAATATTGCAAAGAAATACCTAGAGAGTTGGGAGAAAAACTAGGAGAGTCAGATGCAGAGAGTTTTGTCCTCAAGTCAAGTGTTGCCCAGATATGTTAGAATTTCAGTTCTTTCAGGTAAGAAATCAGCCCCCAAGGTTGATCCACAACATCCATGCATAAATCTCAGCTCTACAACATTTTTTTTTTTCTACAACATACCATTTTTTTGTATCTGAGTAAACTGCTTGGACCCCCAAGAGATGCTTTCTCTTTCATCGAGTGTAGACAGTTTCTGCCTCAAAGTTATTTTAGACGGTTTGATATAGTCCCCAACATAATGAAGAAAATCAGTAAGTACCAGCTACTAATAATTATTTCAACAAAAATTTCTCAGTCATTTCCTCCAGACATCAAATCCCAGACTGGCCGAAACATTTTTTTTTTTTAATTGACAGTAAAGCTTACTCTATTTGTCATATAATCCAGTAAATGGGACCCTACCAATATCTAAGTTGAAAAAAATCTTATTTAAACCTTCAGACTGTGCAATCCAAACCTCCGTTCATTAACACACACATACATACGCATACACACATACACACGCACTCCTCAAAGCTACATCCTCTTCCTCCCCATTATCATTTATTTAGACATCAGCTATTTAACAAAGCTTTTTTTTTTTTTTTTTTTAAGTATAGGTTTCCAAAAGGAATGTTATTTCCTTGCACTTACCAGAAACTAGGTTCTCAATATGTCCCTGAGAGATAATCACAAGATGTCTCCACTTTGATCTCCATTTTATCTACTTCAGTTTCCCTCAGGGATGTAGACACCTGGGAGCACTAGAAAAGCAGTCTTTCTTGGATCTTCCAGTAAACTTATACATAAATGGTTGGGCCTGGGACTCAGACATTAGTTCTTTGGTAAAGTGCTTGGCTGCTAACCAAAAGGTTGGCAGTTCAAACCCACTGGCCACTCCAGGGGAAAGAGATGTGCCAGTCTGTCTCCATAAAGATTTACAGTCTTGGGAACCCTATGCAGTAGTTCTACTCTGTGCTGTAGGGTCACTATGAGTCAGAATCAACTAAACAGCAATGAGTTTGGTTTTTGTTTTGTTTTTGATTTTTACATGTAGGGACTGTGATGGACTGTGCCTTAAATTATCTCATTTTCTCAACATGGTAACTCTATGAGGTAGTCTCCTCCTGCCATGCTGCCATTTTTGTTTTTTTTGCTTATTTTGCTTTCTCTTTTTTCTTTTCTTCCTCCCTCCAGCCTAGACCCATACATCACCTCCCGTCCCTTCCCACTGGCCCTCAGGCCTGCCCCGCACCCACTCACTGCCTTCCACCTAGCCCTGTAATCCAACTTCCCTGCCTCCCAAAGTTAAATAGTACAAGTTAGAAAGGCAGGCATAAAGTAATGAATGAAAAAATGCTAGGAATAGTGAATAAGTGAGTAAATTTAAGTAAAAATTTCTCTTTTCTTAATTGTTGGAATATGGTAAGTTTACTACATAAATCAAAATAACTACAGTGTACTGCAAGGTTTATAACACAGATAAAAATATAAACTTGACAATAATTACATAAAAGACAAAAACGAGTTAAACGAAGTATACTCTTAAAAGGTTGCTACATTACATTTGGAGGAGTACAATGTTAACTTGGTGATGGACTGTTATAAGTTATAGATGCATACCATAATACCCACTGCCAATAGATGATAGATAGATAGATTGGTAGATAGACTGATACGTACTCATAGTGTTGAGTCTAACCTATCCATGAGCATGGTATATATTTCCATTTATATAGATGTCTTTTGGTTTCTTGCAGTAGTGTTTTGTATTTTTCTTTGTATATGTACGTACATAGGTAGGTAGGTAATTTACCTAAAAAGCTAATTGAGGAGAAAAAATAGAATACTAAAACATACTTGATTTGATTCAAGATATTTGAAAGTCAGAAAAGCAGTAAAAAAGAACGTAAGGCATATGAGACAAAGAGAAAACAAGATAGATTTAAACTAATATATTATCAATTATATGAAACGTAAATGGGCTAAAAACTCTAATTATAAAACATCATTTGTCACCTTGGCCTAGAAAACATGTGCTGATTACAAAAGGTGCACTGGAAATGTAAACACACAGATAGTTTAGAGTAAAAGAATGGAAAAAAAGATGCATCACGCATAACATGTGGGGCCATATTATTATCAGAGCACATGGATTTTTTTAAATTGTATTTTGGATGAAGATTTACAGAACACGCTACCTTCTCATTAAATAGCTAATACACATGTTGTTTTATGACATTCAGTAACAACCCCATGAGATGTCAACACTCCCTTCTCGAATTTGGGTTCTCTATTACTCGCTTTCCTGTCCCTTCCTTCTAATCCTTGACTTTGAGCTGGTGTGCCCCTTTAGTCTTGTTTTGTTTTATGGGTCCGTCTAATCTTTGACTGAAGGGTGAACCTCAGGAGTAACTTCATTGCTGAGCTAAAAGTGTGTCAGAGGCCATACTCTCAGGATTTCTCAAGTCTCTGTCAGGTCAGTAAGTCTGGTCTTTGTTTGTGAGTTAGAATTTTGTTCTACTTTTTTTTCCAGCTCTGCCCAGGACCCTCTATTGTGATCCCTGTCAAGGTAGTCAGTGGTGGTAGCCAGGCACCATCTAGTTGTACTGGACTCAGTCTGGTGGAGGCCATTAGTTCTTGGACTAATCTTTCCTAATATCTTTTGTTTTCTTCATTCTTACTTGCTCCCAAAGGGGTGAGACCAGTGGAGTACCTTAGATAACCACTCACAGGCTTTTAAGACCGCAGACGCTACTCACCAAAGTAGAATGTAGAACATTTTCTTTATAAACTATGTTATGCCAATTGAGCTAGATGTTCCCCAAGACCATGACTCCCACTGCCGTCAGCCCAGCAATTCAGTCCCTCAGGGAGTTTGCATATGACTGTGGAGTTTCCATGACCTTCCCTTGAACAAGCCTTGTCAGCTTCCCCAGCAACGTGTACTGTCTTACCCTTCACCAAATTTACCACTTATCTATTGTCTATGTAGTGTTTTCCAATCCCCACACCTCCCTCCCTCACAACCATCAAAGATTGTTTCTTTTTGTGTCTAAAACTTTTCATGAATTTTTATAGTAGTGGTCTCATACAATATTTGTCCTTTCGTGATTGACTTATTTTACTTAGTATGCTGTCCTCCGGATTCATCCATGTTGTAAGATGTTTCACAGATTTATTATTATTCTTTATCTTTGCATAGTACTCCATTGTGTGTATGTACCACAGCTTGTTTATCCATTCATCTGTTGATGGGCATCTAGGTCATTTCCATCTTTTTGCTGTTGTGAATAATGTTGCAGTGAACATGGGTGTGCAGATGTCTATTTTTGTGACAGCTCCTATTTCTCTAGGATATATTCCTAGGAGTGGGATTGCTGGATCATATGGTATTTCTATTTCTAGCTTTCAAAGGAAGAACCATATCTTTATCCAAAATGGTTGTATCATTTTGCAATGTTGAGGAATTTCCCTCCTATACTTATTTTGAAAGTTTTTATCAGGAATGGGTGTTGGACTTTGTCAAATGCCTTTTCTGTGTAAATTTAAATGATCATGTGGTTCTTTTATTTATGTGGTGAATTATGTTAATTGATTTTCTATTGTTGAACCATCCTTGCATGCCTGGTATGAATCCTACTTGATTGTGGTGTATTATCTTTTTGATATGATGCTGAAATTCTGTAGGCTAAAATATTGTTGAGAATTTTTGTGTCTAAAAAAAAAAAAATTTTTTTTTTTTTTTAATTCATGAGAGTTATTGGTTTATTTATTTATTTATTTATTTATTTATGGTGTCTTTGCCTGGTTTTGGTATCAAGGTTATGTCGGCTTCATAGAATGAGTTTGGAAGTATCCCTTCCTCTTCTATCCTCTGAAATCATTTGAGTAGTACCTGTGTAAGCTCTTCTCTGAATGTTTGGTAGAATTCTCCAGTGCCATCTGGGCCAGGGCTTTTTTGTTGTTGTTGGGAGGGTTATTTTATTTGTTTTTCATTACCTTTTCAATCTCTTCTCTTGTTATGGGTCTGTTCAGATTTTCAGCATCATTTTGTGTTAGTTGGGTAGGTAGTGTGTTTCTAGAAATTTGTCCATTTCCTCTAGGTTTTCAAATTTGTTGGAGTATAGGTTTTCATAATACTCAGCTTTGATCCTTTTTATTTCAGTTGGGTCTGTCGTAATGTGCCCCATTTCATTTCTTATTTTGGGTTGTTTGCATCCTCTTCTGTTTTTCTTTTGTCAGTTTGGCCAATAATTTGTCAATTTTGTTGATCCTGTCAAAGAACCAACTTTTGGTTTTGTTGATTCTTTCTATTGTTTTTCTATTCTCTATTTCATTTATTTCTGCTCTGATCTCTATTATTTCCTTTTTTCTGGTGGCTGTGGGCTCCTTTTGCTGTTCTCTTTCTATTTGTTCAAGTTGTGTAGTTAATGTTTTGATTTTGTCCTTTTCTTCTTTTTTGATGTGTACATCTATTGCTATAAATTGACCTCTGAACACTGCCTTTCTTTGTCCCAAAGGTTTTGATATAAAGTGTTCTAATTTTCATTTGATTCTAGGAATTTTTTTTTATTCCATCTCTGGTTTCTTCTATTACCCAGTGGTTTTTAAGCAGGGTGTTATTCAGTTTCCATGTAATTGATTTTTTTCCTTGCTCTTCCTGTTGTTAATTTCTACTTTGATGGCATCGTGTCAGAGAAGATACTTTGTATTATCTCAGTGTTTTGAATTTTGTTGACGGTTGCTCTGTGGCCTAAGATGTGGTCTATTCTGGAGAACATTCTAGAGCACATGGATTTTAAGGACTGAATTATCACCAAGAAAAAACACATTTTGTACTGGTAAACCAATCAATCCACCACAAAGTCAGAGCATTCCTAAATTGTATATATATATAAAATAGAACAGCTTCAAATGTACAAATAAACAATTAACAGGTCTAAAAAGAAAAGGACAAATCCACAACCAGATTTGGAGATTTTAGTACTCCTTTGGAAACCCTGGGGACATAGTGGTTAAGAGCTGCAGCTGCTAACCAAAATGTCACCAGTTCAAATCCACCAGGCACTCCTTGGAAACTCTATGGGAGCAGTTCTACTCTGTCCTATAGGGTTGCCATGTGTAGGAATTGACTACACAGCAATTTTTTTTTTTTTTTTTTTTTTTTGGTTTTTAGGTAGTTGATGGCTACTTGACTGCATATATAGGTAAAAATCTATTGAGCTGTACACTTCAGATTTCTATATCTTACTAGTGTCATGGATTGAATTGTGTCCCCCCAAAATACCTGTCAACTTGGCTAGGTCATGATTCCCTTGTATGATTGTGTGATTGTCTACCATTTTATCATCTGATGTGATTTCTCTATGTGTTGTAAATCCCATCACTATGATGTAATAAGATGGATTAGCGGCAGTTATATTGCTGAAGTCTACAAAATTAGCTAGTGTCTTAAGCCAATCTCTTTGAGATAGAAAATGGATAAGCGAGCAGAGAGACATGAGAACCTCATACCACCAAGAAATTGGACTTGTAGCCTCCTAGACTGTGAGAGAATAAACTTCTCTTTGTTAAAGCCATCCACTTGCGGTATTTCTGTTAGAGCAGCACTAGATGACTAAGACAGTAGGTATAAACTGTATTTCAATAATAAAGAAAGGAAAGACACTTTTCTTGACTATGAGAGAAAAAAGAAACTGAACCTAAAATAATGTATCAATTAATTTCGGATTAAATAATTTCTTGGTAGCCTCAGTTGCTTTCCCCAATCTCTGGGGCAGGCTCTCTTTAAAATATCTAGGTTTATGAAATTTTTGGTCCATTTCAGTTTGACCCTGTTTTGGCCTTCTGGGAACCAATAAGTCAAAATTTTGGTCTTCTATTGAAAATTCCTAGGAAATTTCTCAGTGAAATCAGGTGTTTACAGAAGGTGGCGGAGCTGGAAGAACAGTGTCCCAAGAGAGCAAAACTCAGAAAATAGATAAAGTGTTTATGGTCTATAAATAAAAGTCTGGGCCAGCAGATATGGGGCACCAAGGCTGAGAAGTGTCTAGTCTAAACTTATTTCTCTTTCCCTATGAGGTAAAAAGGTAAGTGCAATAAAACCGTAACTTTTTTTTTAACATGGCTTTGTCTCCTGAAGTGTATCTGAAACATGAGTCTTCCAAAAACTGGGTTTTAGAGAGGGCTGAGAATAAGGGCAAATGTAGTAGAAGCTCCAGAATTTTTGGCACAGGAGAAACTTAGAGATTAAAAGAGAAAAAAAAAAGCTGTTGCAATGGGGAGTGGGGACACTTGTCTTGGAGTTATATTTGCATTGCAAGAGAAGAGCTTTACTTAATTTGAAGAAGAAGCTTTGAAAATTAAGAAGGTGCTAACTCTCCCTAAATTCCCCTTTAGCCATTTTTTTTTTTTTTTTTTACGTTGGCACTGTTCACTTATCTATAGTTTATTTTAGACATTGTCCAATTGTTCTTGCACATTTAGATAAAATGCTAGCTGGAGTCAGAAGTCCTTGAGGAAAAAGTACTGGGAATAAGTTCAGATAGTCTGATGAAAGGGAATAAACCGTCTGCCTAAGTAAAGAATAGACAGACATCCCACGTCCAGAAGTTAGTCCACGGATAGCAGCATTCTAACCACTGGACTGGAATCTGAAGAGAGGGCTTTAGTCTTGGAAGAAAGAATAGGTGAGATAATATTATGGCCTCAAATTATTGGAAAAAGAACTTTGGAACGGGAATCTAAGAACAACCCATCCACTCCAAATGACTGATATGTGATTGGAAAGGAAGGAACATAAAGAGAAGTATAAGGTAGTTGTTGACACTCAGTAGGGGAATAACACAGACTTAGATTTGAATTTCAGATCTTTCCTTTACAAGTCGTTTCTTTATTTCCTAATTTATAAACTGTGTTAACAACAGTACCTGCCTCATAAGGTTGCTCTGAGGATTCAATAAGATGATACATATAAAGAGTTTAAAAGAATGGCTGACTAAATTAAAGCATTCAAAAATTTTAATTCTTATTAGTAACATTTAGGAGTCCCTGGATGGCACAAAGAGTTAAGTACTCAGGTACTCACCCAGAGATTAGCAGTTGGAATCCACCCAGAGGCACAGTAAAATTTAGAATTTTCTCTCAAAGAAATCAATTTACAAAATCATTTTGAATGCCCCCTTTCCTCATCCTGTTTGTAAACATGGTCTACATAATATATCACTTGGATAAACTCATATTTAAGTTTACTTATTACTATCAAAGTAAGTGAAATAAAGGGTAAAGTTTTTATTACGCATCTAACCTCTCAACTCTCCTATTATTTCCCTTATATTTTTCATAAAATTTATAATTCTTTAAAATTTTCATTTATATTATGATTTCAGGGAAAAAATGGATGTAGGCAGTACTCCCGCTACGTCTAACCTTGCTACCCACAATAGCTGCCCTGTAATCTAGTTGACTAAGCCACTTAATATCTGTGAGCGTCTATGTTGGTCTGAAAGAAAGTCCAGGCCCCCCTCTCCCATGTTAAAAGATGGAGGGCACTGCTATCGGTATTAATCATGTTTAAGAACGTTTTATTTGCTAAGAAGATGGAACTCTCACTGTACTATAAGATTGAGTTACAAGTCAAGCACACATGGCATATTTTCTGTCCTTTCTTTGGGCTTCTCCCTTTGGAAAGCTGGTGTGTAAAAGCGGCTTTAGAAGCTCAAGCTCTGGCCTTGAAAAGTTTGGAGCAAATAACTCTAGAAACGTGAGAAACCACTGGTTATCTGTTCTTTTACAACCTACTTTCTGGATTTTCCCGGTTTGTTTAATTTGTTTGTTTGTTTGTCTTTAAATTCTAGTCTGTTTCTGGGCCGGGAAAAGGAGTTACTCCATAGTCCAGCCTGGCTGTATAAAGTTTTTCACTGAATTGGCAGTAGGCAGAGCAAAGCCTAATAGTTAAACGTGGATTTATTTCGAGAAGAGTTATTTATGTGAGTATTCTTCCTAAGTACCTTATGGTGAGGTGTGACTGGTCAAAAACAATAACTCTATTCCTGATCTCCCAGTTAGCATTATATCACGCTACTACATACAGTATGTTTAGGAAAAAAAGTTTATTATTTTACTTTTTTGACAGGGGAAGTTTTCCAAAACTGGAATTTTCTTTGTCTATGCCTCAGAAAAAAGTGATGAGAGAAGGAAAATGAGGACAACAAACATTGTCAAAAGTGTAATTTTGGCTCTGGGAATAGATGCTTTTCAACCTACTCACCATGCACACTCTCAATTCTTCTGAAATTGAAATCTCCACCTTCTTCCTGGTTGGAATCCCAGGATTGGAACATATTCATGTCTGGATCTCCATCCCTATCTGCCTCATGTACCTAGTGGCCATTCTGGGCAATTGCGCCATCCTCTTTGTGATCAGAACAGAGCCCTCACTCCATGCACCCATGTACTATTTCCTTTCCATGTTGGCCGTCTCTGACCTGGGCCTATCCCTCTCCTCCCTCCCGACTATGCTAAGGGTCTTCTTGTTCAATGCCACAGGAATTTCTCCAAATGCCTGCTTTGCTCAAGAATTCTTCATCCATGGATTCACAGATATGGAATCCTCAGTTCTTCTGCTCATGTCCTTTGACCGCTTTTTAGCCATACACAACCCTCTGAGATACAGCTCTATCCTGACCAGTGCTAGAGTTGCCAAAATAGGTCTGGTATTTCTCATTAAAAGTATATTCTTAGTGCTTCCATTTCCTTTCACTCTGAAAAGGTTGACATATTGTAGGAAAAGCCTACTTTCTCACTCCTATTGTCTCCATCAGGATGTCATGAAGCTGGCCTGCTCTGACAACACAGTCAACTTTTTCTATGGTTTCTTTGTTGCCCTCTGTGTGATAGCAGACAGTGTGTTCATTGCTGTGTCCTATGTGTTCATCCTAAAGACTGTGATGGGAATTGGATCCCATAAGGAGAGGTTCAAGGCCCTCAATACCTGTGTCTCCCACATCTGTGCTGTGCTTATATTCTATGTGCCCATTATTGCTTTGGCCTCCATCCATCGGTTTGGCAAGCACAAATCCCTAATGGCCATGATCCTCATTGCTAACATTTTCTTGCTAGTGCCACCTTTGATGAACCCCATTGTATATTGTGTGAAGACACAGCAAATTCGTGAAAAGTTTCTGGGGAAATTGGGTCTAAGATAAAGATATGGGAAAAAAGGAGAGCAGGGTGAGCACTATCTATGCAAAGTGTTATGGAGAAGTGATGGTTATCTGCCTTAATCATCCTTACAATTGGTACAGCATATGGGCTGGAGTACTGTATCGGCTCTGAGGTCTCTAAATTTAGGACTGATATAGGAATAAAAAAAATATATAGACAGATATTTATTGGACAGTTACACAATGTTATTAAAATCATGAATCAACACATTGATATGGAATTTTAATTACACTGTTTAATTACACTGTTTACAAGCTCAAATAGTTAAGAGCTTGGCTGTTAACTGAAATGTAGGCGGTTCAAACCCACCCAGCGGGGCTGTAGGAGAAAGATCTAGTGAGCTGCTTCCATAAAGATTACAACCAAGAAAACCCTATGGGGCAGTTCTACTCTGTCACATGGGGTCAATGAACCAATCTCGATCCAATGGCATCTAACAACACAGCGCAAGGATAAGTACATGTGCAGTAGAGATTCTATCTCCATAAAGAAAATGAATATCAAAAGACCTGGAAGTTAAAAGATGCTACCCCAATCCAGTTGCTGGTCATCTTCCAGGTGGCCTCCAGATAATATTTGTTGAGGGGCCTTCAGTGAATTTTGTGGCAATTCTTCTGGATTCACCATTTAAGTGAAAGATGTCTATGGTCAAATATGCTTTGGCTTACAATCATTTCCCATTTCCCATTTCAAAATGTGAAAATCATTTTGTTCACAGAAAGAAACATTGCCATAGACCTCTATATTTCTTAATTTCCTTAACAATCAAATTGAACAATAAGTGATTATCTCTTTTACCTTAGAACATTAATAACCATGCATCATGATGACAATAAACTCTCTTGTAACATTTTTTAAAACAGACCAGCTTTTTTCTCTACATTACTTGAGGGGTCCATGAAACCATAGCTACTAAAAGGAGGATAGAGTGATAGTTTTGCTACAGTAAGGAGTAGTAAAGATAGAAATACAGTAATTTTTGAAACACTGATATTCTTGATTAGCTGTTGTAAAAATATATATCATAAAATAATGGCTCTCTTGCTTGTTTATGCACATGGTATTTTGAACTAGGATATATTCAATTACTTTAAACTAGAAAGAGTTTTAATGTAGCAGAAAATATCACCACATATTATGCAAGATAAAATCATATTCATGTACATATAGTTCCATTAAAAAAAAGATAGTCAACTAAAGATGATTGTCTTGAATTATTTTCTCTAAAAATCCATTTGTTTCTTTTCATCTTTTATTTGTGATTACATAGAAGCAGAAAAATGTAGAAATCTTAAAATTCAGAATAAGTCAACCCTTAACTATTTTGTATTATGAATTAAGAGATTCTCTGTGGCCCCAACATTTCTCTACTTATGTTGCTATGTTATTGGTTTGCATGTCTGTCTTTCATATTTGTATTTTGTTTCCTCAAAAGGATTTCATAAATTAAATGTATTGTCATATCTCCGCTACTTATACAGTACGTATAAAATTCCAGCTGGCTAGTAGGTCCTGATATAACATCTCCCAATTTGCTATGAAAAAACAAAAAAGAAAAACACCTTTCACAACTCAGAATATGTTACTAAATTACAAGTACTCTCAACACTGAACGTCTGGACTGATAGAAAACCTATTGACAAAATCAGTAAGGAGTATCTATAAATAAATGTGAATATTGTTGGTAATGATTAAAGCAGAGGAGATTAGAGCTTAAGCAAAGCAGAGTCACAGAGTTGGCAGCACTTGAGCTTTACAATGAAGTTTTGTATGAGTCAAAGAAAGTTTAGGTTCACATACCAGAGTTTGGGCCTGGTGCTTCCTGCCTGCCAGGGAGTATGAAGTTGATATAGGAGAAAGTGGTCCAGACCAGAATATCTACTTGGTGTACTGTGTTCAGACATGATATTATCTGGGGGAGAACTACAGTTTCATAATTCTGTGTGTAGAAAAATTCTCTGCAACACCATATCAACCCTGTACCTGAGGTTTCTTCTTCACAAACCAAGTGTTGTTAATAAAGGTAATCTAAAGATTGTTGAAAACATTCAAGACACTGTGCAATTGCAAGTACACTGGAAGGTGGCAGTGGCTAACAGCTAAGTAGGAAGTTAACAATCCAATAATTAAGGGCAGAAACACAAAAAGAATGTGTTTCATAGACAGAGTAGACACCAAAAAGGGACTATGGAATCACAATTAGGACTGTATTTAAATATCTGGTCGGTGAGAAAAGAATCAAAGGCAATCTCTAACTTTACGTATTGGACTCATTGGAAATATAAAACAGCAATTAGAACTGAAAAAGTTTCACTTCCGCTAAGGAGGAAAGGAAAGAAAACATAGGTTACAGGGAATACATTTCTGGGGACATAGGGCTCTGTAGAGGTGACTTCAGGAACTGAAAACCATGCAAGATTTTCCTAGAGTTAAATAGCAAATTTCTATGTGCTTACATTTGAGCACATGTATAACTTTTTCCCAAGTCAAGGAAAAACCTTCATTGCCTTCTGGAAAATTTAATCACAAGAAAAAAATAAGAGTTTATTTATCTGAATGAAAAAAAATTATTGTCATTTATTCGTAGCCTAAGAATTTTCTTTCTTAAATAGATCATTAAATTTTTTGTCAGGATAAAGTGGTCTTATTATGCATTTATTGTACATGGGAGCCCATGTGATTATTTTTAAAAATATTTGAAGGGCGTATACACAATTAATTTGATTTTGAATTGTATTAATTCTTGAACTCTTTGATAAGCTCAGAGAAATTTGTTTTTCTTTGCTTCAATAATTGAGTTGGAATCACCTAAGTAACCAAAATGCCTGGGGATACCAATGTCCTAAATACCTTTCCTACTTATACATAATTCATGTTGTGACAATCCCCCACCATTTCAGCCCCACCTTCCTCTAAGACCCCTCCCACTGGATCTGCTTGAACCCCTGGATTGGAACAGCTGGAGCATAGTCTGGCGGATTGTCTTGGTCTTCAAGCTATAAATTACAGGATTCAGTACAGGTGGTACAAGCAGATAAACATTGGCCAAAATGCCACAGAGCACTCTTGGAGTAGAGCTGTAGAGGCGATGTGCCATAGATAGGGTGATCATTGGCACGTAGAAAACAGTGACAGCACAGATGTGACAGACACAAGTGCTAAGGGCTTTTTGTTGCTTCTTGGGTGCCACGATGCTCAGAACAGTACGGAGGATGAGGACATAGGATAAAAGGATGAACAATAAGTCAGTGCCAGTCAGATACAGCTGAAAAAACATGCCCCCAAAACTGGCCACCCAAGGGTTAGAATATGCGTATTTGATTATGTCCGCGAAGTAGCAAAATGGATGGGAGAGCTCTTGACCTCCCTGGAAAGACATGTTCTTCAAAGCTAGAAACATGAAAAACATGATAATTACTTGCCGGATGCAGATGACCAGCCCAATCACCGTGGTCATCATGTCTGTGAGGATAGTGGCATACTTCAGTGGATTACAGATGGCCATGAAGCGGTCAAAGGCCATGGCTACCAGCACTGAGGACTCCAGGAAGGAGAAGGTATGTATAAAGAACATTTGAATGAGGCAGGCTTTAAAGCTGATCTCCTGGAAATGTAACCAGAGAACCCCAAGCACAGTGGGGAGGGTTGTGATAGTCAAGCATAGGTCAACAGCTGACAGCATCGAGAGGAAATAGTACATAGGCTTGTGGAGACTCTTGTTAGTAATGATGACAAACAGAATCATGCTGTTCCCCAAGAGGGCAATGGTGTAGAGACAGCACACAGGAATGGAGATCCACACATGACCACGTTCCAAGCCAGGGAAAGCAGTGAGGAGGAAATTTGAGGAGGGCGATGTGGTGTTATTGAAAATTAACATGGTAGATTGAGGACACACCTGAAAAGAGAAGCAATAGTTACCATGCCTATTATGATATTGATCCTTTTCTCATGTTCTAATCTCTTTTTTGAACCCTTTCCACAATTACACAATTGTCTCTCTTTATTCAACATCCCCAATCTAATTACTTTGCCTATCACTTAATTTTAGTGTCTTGGATTTTCTGGTCAGACCCTAGCCCCATTTTCCTGCCTCTACCCTGTCTGTGTTGTAACCATCAGTCTCTCTAGGCTAATCCCTACTCTAGTGCCCAGACTAACCTTGACTTGAGGTAGGAAGAACCTATCAATTTCTGTCACACACATGCGCCCATACCAACAAAGCAACAACAACCACAACTACAACTTGATGTACCTTTGTATTAAGTCTCCATGCCACATAAGTTGCTCTAGAAGTAATGGAGAGGCACACAGGAGCTACTGGGCACCTGTGAAGGCAAACCCTATAATATTCTTACTGGAAGCTGGTTTGGGATATTGTATACAGAGCTATCATTGTCCCTGTCATGGGCCACACTCCTTTCTTAGACTTTTCTATTAGAAGGGTTTCTCTATTCCAGTTCCTGTAACTTACTTTCTCCTCCACTGCACATGTTTATGGGGCTTGGATTTGTCTGGTGTTCTATTTCTGTGTCTGTAATTTCCCAGGTCTACTGATCCCTGGTGGCGTAGTAGTTAAGTGCTACAGCTGGTAACCAAGAGCTTGGCAGTTCAAATCTGCCAGGCACTCCTTGGAAACTCTGTGGGGCAGTTCTACTCTGTCCTATAGGGTCGCTATGAGTTGGAATTGACTCTACAGCAGTGGGTTTGGTTTTGGTTTGATTTACTGATCCCTGTTATCCTTATCTCCATCTTATACCTTGGGGTTACCTATTTCTACTGCTTTCCATGAATATCCACCATATGATCTTGAATCCATTTACTACGAGCAGACTGCTCTAATGAATCTCACCAAGAATTCCAGAAATTGTTTTGAAATAAATGATTTAAGTATCCTGATCTGGGCATAGGAGATAAGCCTACATAAGGCCCCTGTCAAAAAAGCTTCTACCTCAGTTCTGATATTTTGTCAAGGTCAGAACAAGAGTTTAAAAGTCACCTTGGAAACCACACTTTTCTTAAATGGCTACACTATGATTGAGCTGTAGCCCTTGCACCTACTTTATGTTATTAGGAGGATCCAGGATGACCAAACTGTGCATTCCTCCTTCCTTGCTTTCCTTCACCTGCTATGAGTAAACCACTTCTGCCAATATACAGAGTTCTCCTAAGTAAATTAGTGAAATTCACTTTTGTGGGGCCTAGTTATATCCCTGTTGTTAGATTACTTTCAGGAATGTTGATCTGTGCATGGGAACAGTCAGCAACATGTGATGAATGACTTTGGAAAAAGCATGAATGAGCTGAAAGTAGGGCCTGGCAACACAAAAGGAGTTACTACAGGAATAGCCAGGCTGAGATGACATCACATATTGGAATCAAACGCAGTTCAGTGGATGAGAAAGTATATAAAATGGAGGCTGCAAAGAAAAAGAACCAGAGTGACAAAGGAGGCAGAAGCTAGGACCTAAATCTTAATATTACCATTACAATTCTACTGGGTACTTGTAACTTGTAACTGACTACTGATATTATCATTGCTGATTTCTTTCTTTTTTTTTTTTACTTAGTTCAAGTAGTCATCAACAAAGAGCTAACAAGGAATGATATACCTAGCCCAATTGTCTATGTGGACACAGCAGGGCCTAAGTGTCTTCATCTTTCAGTAGTCTGGGCTTGCTGCACTGGTGACAGAGTAAATATAAGGAATATTAATGCCAGATCCTAACTGTCACTAAATAAAAATGAATATGCAGGATCATGGATTGTTTTTTTAACCCTCCTCCAGTCTACTAATAACAGTGATGGAAATAATCACTTGTTACATCAATGGGGAAAAAAAAGATGGAGCAATACTTTTTCTATTTTAATCATTAGTACTGATACATTACACATGGCCAGTATTTGGTTAGAGCCCTGGTTGCTAAGAGCTCAGCTGTCAACCCAAAGGCTGGCAGTTCAAATCTACCAGCCACTTCTTGGAAACCATATGAGGCAGTTCTACTCTGTCCTATAGGGTCACTATAAGTCACAATCAACTTGATGGCAATGAGTTTTTTGGTTTTAGTATTTGATTGGGAAAGAAAAGTAAGACAAAGGAAAGCTGATGCCAAATGAGATATAAATTATAAATGCACTGAACCAAATCAACCACTCAGGTCTCTAAATGACTATTTCCTACCAGTTATTGTGCTGAGGGCCAGGAAGACAGAAATGAGTGAAGAACTATTTCTGTATTTAAAACTCTCACAACCTAGTAAAATTGAATGAAGTAAGAAGCCAAGGCAAAATATTAATGGAGGCCTATTGGGAAAACCAGGGAAGACAAAATAGTCAGATAGGAAAACATAACTATTTGAGAACAAAACTGTTGAGATTTCTGTTGCATTCTTCTTCTTCTCAGCCTCACAAAGCTGGGTATTATAAGTGAATCTCCATTTAGGCAATAACCATCCATAAGTCCCTCTGCAACACAAAACCATTCAGTCCATCACATATCCTCCAAAATCACTTTTTATATACTTTTTATAATGCTTATATTTTGTTGTAATTGCTTGGTCACATTTCTTTCCCTCACTAGAATACACTCTCTGGGAACACCTTTCAAGTCCACTCAAAAGCACCTTGCAAGAACTGTCTGGTAAACTACTTCCAAAAAATCAACCATTGAAAACCCTATGGAGGACAATTCTACTCTGACACATTTGGGGTTGCCACAAGGACCTCTTAAAGTGTTGAAAAACAAAGAAGTCACCTTGAAGACTAAGGTGCACCTGACTCAAGCCATGGTGTTTTCAATCGCATCATACGATCTGAATGCTGGACAATGAATAAGAAAGACCGAAGAAGAATTGTCGCCTTTGAATTGTGGTGTTGGCAAAGAATATTGAATATACCCTGGACTGCCAAAAGAATGAGCAGATCTGTCTTGGAAGAAGTGCAACCAGAATGCTCCTTAGAGGCAAAGATGGCGAGACTGCATCTTACATACTTTGGACATGTTGTCAGGAAGGATCAGTCCCTGGAGAAGAACATCATTCTTGACAAAGTACAGGGTCAGCGGAAAAAAGGAAGACCCTCAACAAGGTGGATTGACACAGTGGCTGCAAAAGTGAGCTCAAGCATAACTAGGATTATAAGGATGGCACAGGACCGGGCAGTGTTTCGTCCTGTTGTGCGCAGGGTCTCTATGAGTCGGTACCGACTCGACGGCACCTAACAACAACAACGTGAGTCAGAGGCAACTCAACAGCAACTGTTAAAATATTGATGGATAAGTGAATAAATGATAGATGATATAAAGACGGATGAATACTGGATGATAGAGATGTAGATTGAGCCTAGAACCAACCAGAAAACGTAAAGAAGAGTGCTCACTCTTTCACTGATTTGGAAATAAATAAAAGAGGGTAGGCTATGGGGAAAGGAGAATTAGCATGCTTGTTATATGACATACATTTTGCTAGCTGCTTTATGTATCATTTTATATAATCCCAGCAAAAAATTGACGTAAATTTTTTCTTCTATTTTAAAGAAATAAAATGGATCCAGTGAGGTTAAAGTAGCATACCCAAGGTAAAATAGCTAGATACAGATTCAAGATTCAAAACCAGATCTGCTAATTCCAAAGTCCATTTTTTATTACACTGAACCACACCATCAGAGAAGCGAGGCTTATGAGACAAGTTGGACTGTGTGATATTCTTATTTTAAAATAAAATAATTGTTATATCATGTACCTATGTGATTCATAAAAAGAATAATAGAGATGAGAAATAAGTAAAATAGAGAACTGTATCCTCACGACACATGTAAAGAAAAACGTATGTGGAGTTAACGTGCATTTAAAAATATGTGAATATCTGCTCATATTTTTGTTGTGTCTGTCCCCATGTGGGGTATGTAGAGAGGAGTTTTGAGTAGAAGAGTAACAGGGAGAGAAGATGCCAGTAAAGTATATTCCAGTTGTATTCTGTTCTAGAACAGTGACTCATAAAGGACAGAAAGATGCCACTGAATAAGGATCAGGGAGAGAAGAAAAAAAGAGGCTCATTTTGCTTGCTTCCTGGGAACTTGTGTTTCCATTGAATGGAGATACGAAGACAAAACAAAGAGCAGAGGGTTTTCTCTATAAATTCAGTGAGTTTGTGGTCTCTGGAACCAGTAGTGGGACAAAGTTCAATGCCTCAGTTTGTCAAGATTTTTTCTGCACTGCCACTAACCAGAGGAATAGGCTACCGATTTCTGTCTTCAACCACAGGTTCCATTTGATTGGCTAGGCAGAGGGTAAGATCTGTCCATTCACATACAGATGGCTATATTAAATGACTTTGATAACAGTTTCTTAACTCAATAACTTTGTGATCCCGTGATTAACACCCCTGCTTTCTGGCATCAATAAAGGTGTATAAATCTATCTTCTTCACTTACATCTCTCCCTCCCCACCTTGTGTTCTTTACTCAATGCCGAAAACCTATTCTGTTCATAATCTGGACCCTGCCCGGACAGCTCTGGGTCAGTTAATCTGAAACTTCTCGTCTGTAAATCTCTCTACCACTTATTGCTTTGTCCTTACATCTGGCCCTTAATAATGAGGTATGGTGGCCGATGTTGGTAATTTTCATATGAAAGTGCCATCTCCTTTTTCTGCCTGGAGTGAGTTACTTGAGAGTTTGAGCATGCTTGTTTTTTCTCCCTCGATGCTAGCTACTAAAAAGGACCTGGCACGCTAGACTGTTAGTATCATCGATCGATTGCTGAACAATCGTAGCCACAAGTAAAGAGTTCTGCATCCCTTTCCCTTTTCTCCTTCTTTTCTCCTTTACTGCTTTCCTCTGTCCTCCTATCTCAATTCCTTTTAGGTTCCATTATACCCCTCCATTCTTCATCCCACCATACTTGTTATTGCCATCAATGCATTGCTTCTTCTCCCTCCCCTCCTTGTTCCTACCGTTCCCCTCTCTTTAATTCCTCCCCATTTATTTACTCTCCTTACCTGCTCACAGCAGCAGGAAATACCACCAACAGCACAGAAGGGGGACAGAACCAGCTCCCAAGGGTGGAAGGCTTTATAAGCAGCCTAGTAGAGTCATCAGGAAACACGGAGCTATCTTAATTGGTGAGTGAATGGGTGGTGCAAGAATGATGAAGCCCGTATGGATATGTTCTTCTACAGCAACTCAGACTAAGCTTCATATTCTGCTTCCAAATCCAAGCAAACACCATCTATCAGGGGCTGGAAGCAGAATGCAGGCCCTGGGGCTGACAGAAACGGGTGTCTACAAAATCTGACTGGCTGGGTCAGATAATTGCAACAATTCCTCTTTAACCAGCCTTAGGCTACAGATACTCAGTTAGAAAGGTTGCCTGAACATCAGAGCTGGAGTTGGAGAGGACAGAGAAAAGAGGTATTCTTCTGTTAACTGCTGCCAACATGTACTCTTCCTAACAATTCTCATCATCCTCAGTTTCTCATGATCCCCTGGCCATTTGCGTGTTCCTCCTCTTATGCAGGAATCCCTCCCAATAAGCCTTCCTGTTAACTGAGCCACATCTGCAGCCCACTAACCTTTTTAAATATAATTACGCAAATATTTGTTGAACACAATATATGCCAAAAACTCTACTATGCCCTTTAAACACAGTCTTTTTTTTTTTCATCATCAAGCCTATGAAATAAGTATTATTTTCCACTATTTTACAGCAGAAGAAACTGAAGGTCAGAGAGGTTTTCAATAACTTTACTCATGTCAAAGTTAGGAAGTGGCAGAGCTGGTATTCAAATCCTTGTTCTATTTTACTCCAAAGCTCATGATTTTAACCACGATGTTATATTGTCTTACATTGTAGTCTGTGTCCAATCATATCTTTGAGAAATCTGGTTGCAATACATGATAATCTATGCATTCTGTTGATTGCTTCATTCCCAACTGCATGACCAGATATGATTTAAGCCTGATTTTGAACAGGACCTAGTTCTCCACTGTAGGCAATGCATTAATAACCCTGATCATTACTAATATTCTGAGACTTTTTATTCTCCTTGAAACATTTTCCCACCCATTTTCTCTAGCAGGAACACTGAGCAAAGATGCTTTTTCAATAAGTACCTAGAAAAGTTAAGTAAATCCATAAATTTAAACATCAAGTAATGTTCATATTCATATGTAAGTACCACCCCTTCACCCTGATTCCTATCAGCAAAGATGAGCAACTCCTGGAATGTCAAATGAGATTTACTAATATTAAAGGAGAATAGTGAATTTAGAAAGCATAAACTCAATCTGGCAAAAGTATGGAGTTCACTCATTCATTAATTCAAAAATATATATTAATTGTCCACCACATGTTCTGAACTACATTAAGTACTTGGGATACGATACAGTGAAATAAAAAAGAGTTCTGTTCTTATAAATGTTATAGAGTAGCAGGGAAGAAATGCCATTAGGTAATTAAAGTATGTAGTGTAAAACTCCAATGTAATCTAAGTCAAGAAATCAAAAGACATATTGCATTGGGAAATCTGCTGCAAAAAAACCTGAAAAGCAAAGATGTCACCTTGAAGACTAAGGTGCGCCTGACCCAAGCCGTGGTATTTTCAATCGCATAATATGCATGCAAAAGATAGACAATAAGTAAGGAAGACCAAAGAAGAGCTGACACCTTTGAATTGTGGTGTTGGCAAAGAATATTGGACATATCATGGTCTGCCAAAAGAATGAACAAATCTGTCTTGAAAGAAGTACAACCAGAGTGCTCCTTAGAAGCAAGGATGGAGAGATTACATCTTACATGCTTCAGACATGTTGTCAGGGGGGATCAGTCCCTGGAGAAGGACATCATGCTTGGTAATGTAGACCATCAGCTGAAAAGAGGAAGACCCTCAAGAAGATGGATTGACACAGTGGCTACAACAATGTGCTCAAGCATAACAACGATGGTGAGCATGGCACAGGACTGGGCAGTGTTCCGTTCTGTGGTACATAAGGTAGCTATGAGTCCGAACTGACTCAATGGCACCTAACAACAACAACAACAAAGTGAAAGACTCCAGTATACTCTAAGGCAGGTCAGCAAAGCCTTTTGGAAAGAAGGGAGATATGAAGCAAATCTAAAGTATGTTTAGAATTCCCTCTTCTTCCTGCTCACTGAATGCACTATGCTTTCAGCCTTTACATATGCTGTTTTCTCTTTCTTATCTCCACACTAGCTTGCACATACCCATATGTCTTTTATAGAAAATACTCCAGGAAGACATAAATAAACACAAAAGACAAGACAAAATATCATATTTTTATGCAAATAATTCACGCTTTCTACGTTTGTTTGCCAACCATACCCTCCCGACACAAGATATTTTCATAAGCACTATGCTAATTTTTTTACAGGAACAAGTAACACACAACACTTGCTTTTTGTGTAAAAATGTGGTAAATTCAATATACAGCATTGAATAAGAGTGATAAAAATGGTTCTCATTTATGATTTCTATCTCTTTATTGATAGTCTCTGATGCAACATTGTCATCTTACCTTCTTTTACTCCATTAATCATGATTTCTTTTAGTTCTTTGAACATATTTATAATGGCGATTTGAAGGCTTTGTCTATCGAATCTGACATCTGAATATCTATTCACTCTCACAATGGTTTCTGTTGCTTGCTTTTTTTGTATGGCTTATAGTTTCTTGTTTCTTTGTATGGTTCCTATTTTTTTTGTTGGACATTTTTGATAATATATTGTCAAAAATAAAATTCCCACAAGACTATATTTGTGTAGGAACTCCTGAGCTCTACTTTCAGTTCATGAGTTGGGGGCATCAGGTCTGGAAGGCAGACAAAGCTGAAGAGTTTTACGGGCACAGACATACAGGAACAAGGATGCTATACCCAGTGCCATCGAGTCATTTCTGACTCAACTAGGCAAACTTTCGGAATGGCTGGCAGGTATCTCCTTATTTGAAATTAAGGGGAAATTTTGAGCTAGGTTTGACTGAGCAGGGAAGTTCTAATTGGTTAGCTTAGGTTTCCATTTCTGAGAGAACCAATTGATTGACTTATATTTCAGCTCCTGGGAAGGTCAGACATTTACAGGAAGTAGAAACTACCTAGGTTTTGGTTTGCTGATATGGGACTTAGCATAAGTGAATCCATCTTGGAACTATTATAGTAGTTAAAATATAGCCAGGTTAAATATTATAGCAACTCTGAGTACTACCCGTCCACCCACTCCGAGCTTGATATTGTTATGTCGTTCTTTATTTCTTTAGTGAAGGGCTAGATTATTTTAGTGAAGTCTATCTTCCCCACCTCCACCAAAGTGTTAAGCGTCTGATGTTGTTCCTCAACACGTGCAGTCTTGAGTATGCTCACTGTTACTCTGGGACAACAGGAGTCCCTGGGTGGTCCACAACTACTAGCCAAAAAGTTGGTGGTTCGAACCTACCCAGAGAGATCTGGGAACACAGTCCTGATAATCTGCTTCTGAAAGGTCACAGCCTTGAAAATGCTAGGGAGCACAGTTCTTCTCTGCACACATGGGACCCTTAAGAGTCAGAATTCATTTGAAGGCAGCTCAAAAGAAAACCCTAGGACACCAGTTGTTTCAGCAGGACTTTCTTTGTCTCTTTTCCTGACCACACCCAGCTATTAAGCTCCACTAATTGCTGACTGATTGCCTGATTGTTTTCAACAATTCTCTGGAGCATAAATTGCTCCTCAGACTTGTTAGGTTCCATCGAGTTCTGACTCATAGCGACCCTATGTACAACAGAACAAAATACTGTCAGGTCCTGCGCCATCCTCACAACGGTTTCTATGCTTGAGCCCATTGTTGCAGCCACTGCATCAATTCACCTCATTGAGGGTTTTCTTCTTTTTCACTGACCCTCTACTTTACCAAGCATGATGTCATTCTCCAGGGGCTGGTCACTCCTGATAACATGTCCAAATTATGTAAGACAAAAGTCTTTCCAACTCTCTTCTGAGGAACATTCTAGCCATCCTTCTTCCACAGACTAAACCTATCACATTCAGGCTCCTTTGAAGAGGTAATTCCTGGGGTGGGTTCCTCCCAGCTGTTTCTTTTCCTGGTTCTCTTAGGCTAACTAGCCAGCCTATGTTGTTGCCAGGTACGGAGTAGATTTTGACTTACAGTGACCCCATGTGACAAAGTAAAACTGCCTCATAGGATTTTCATAGGCTAGAATTTTTATAAGAGGAGTCCTGGTGGCACAGTGGTTAAGCACTCGACTGCTGACTGAAAGGTCAGCAGTTCTAACTCACCAGTCACTCAGTGGGAGAAAGATGTGGCAGTCTGTTTCTGTAAAGATTTACAGCCTTGGAAACCCTATGGGACAGTTCTACTCTATCCTATAGGGTGGCTATGAGTAAGAATTGACTTGCCAGCAATGGGTTTTATCTTTACAGAAGCAGATTATCACCTCTTTCTCCCATACTGCCACTGGGCTTGAACCACCAACCTTTGGGTTAGCAGCTAAACGCTTAACCGTTGTGCTGCCAGGGCTAGCCATCCTACAGTTCAACCTATATGTTCCAATGAATCTACCAATCTCTTCCCAATTGTCTTTTATCACAACCACCACTATTTTTGAGAGTGCCCTTAGGTTTGAACTTCTCCACACTCTGTTGCAAATTGAGTCAGTTCTTTTCGGAAGAGGTTAGGAGCTCTCAGTTTTACAGGACTTCTTCTGCTCTGAGGTAAAATCTCAGAGCTTGGATATCGAAGCTGAGGTTAAGGAAAATGTGGCCCCTTTATCTGAGATATTCCTCACTTTAGGAGCTAAGTACTTAGTGGGGGGAGGGGGAACAGCAGCCTTAGTTCTTCTCTGATAATCTCTCCCAATATGGAACCACATATCTATGAGGATGAGGCCCCAGTATCCTCAGTGATGCCATGCGCAAAGTAGAGCCTTTATCCCATAAGTGAGGGCTGAACTAAAGAAAGGAGCTCCACCTCTCTGCTACACATGACTGCCCAGAGCTTAATATGGGCAGGTAGCTGTAGGCAGGATGAGAAATGATGAGGATGTTCTACTTCTCCCAGGAAGAGGGTTCCCCTACTGGAAGCTGGACTTAGAGGGATTCCTCTGTACTTGGCTGTACCAGTCTGGACTGGATTTTTTATTTCACTGAGTTGAGGGAGTGGGGGGACTAGGTCTTGCTTTTCATACAATAGACTCCTACTCTTCTTACCAAATTTAAGTAGATCTTTTTAAATAAATGTTTCTTCATTTGTTGTGTGTCCTTGGGGCCATTTCCAGAGAATTTAAATGTTTGCTTGTTTTAAATAATCTCCACCAGTTTCACTGGAAGCAGATCCGCAGAGCTCTTCCTAATGTCATACCAGAAGTTCTTCCTCTCCGGAATGATTAGAATGGAGCAAGAACAATCTGGGATTTGGGTGGATTTTTTTTTTTTTAAAAAAAGATTGTTATACAATGGAATATAATGGAATTATACTCCATATTAAAAAGGAATGAACTACCAACACATGCAACAATATGGGTAAATCTCTAATGCATTATAATAAGAAGCCATACACAGAAGAATACATACTTTAGGATTCTATTTATATGACATTATGGAAAAGAAAAAATTATAGAGATGAAAACAGATCAGTGGTTGCCAGTATTGGACATGGCAGGTGGGGTGGACTATAAAGAGCAACATGAGAGAATTTTAGAGGGTGATGGAATTGTTCTGTGTCTTGGTTTTGGTGAGGTTACCCATCCATTTGTCAAAACATACATAACCAAAAAGAGTAAATATTACTGTATATGTTTTTAAAAAGTCACATGCTGTTGTTTTCAGAAATGAAATTTCATGTTTTTAACAAGCTGTATAAGACAAAATTTCACTTTTATCAAAACCATTATGCAATGTTAAAACCCAATAGAACTGCACTATCTAATACAGTAACCCCTAGCCACATGTGGCTATTTAAATTTACATTTAAATTAATTAAAGTAAATAAAACAAAAAACTAATTTTTTCAGTTACAGTAGCCACATTTCAATTGCTCACTAGCCACATGTGGTTAGTGGCTACTGTTTTAAACAGAGAAATAGAGCATTTCTATCATTTCAGGCAGTCATATCGTACAGCACTGAATTATATACTCTTCTCTGACTTCATTGCATTTCCACAGAAGTAGTAGACACCATTAAGGGTCAATCCTGCCTCTGCAGAAAACCCGGACTATCTGCCACCAGATCTGCTTGGTTCTGACACTGTACATAATGAGATTGAGCACAGGGGGGAGCAGCAGGTAGATATTGGCCATGAGTGTGTGTACTACAGGTGACAAATGCTTCCCATACCGGTGAATCAGCGTCATGCCAATGAGAGGCACATAGAAAAGCAGCACTGCAAAAATATGAGAGAGGCAAGTATTGAGAGCCTTGAGCCTCTCTTCCCAGGAAGCAATGCCCAAGACTGCATGAAAGATTAGAATATAAGAGACCAGAAGGATCAAGGTGTCTAGCACAATGGTGAAGATCACAGCCAGTAAGCCATAGATGTTATTGACACGGGTGTCAGCACAGGCTAGCCTCATGGCATCCTGATGGAGGCAGTACGTGTGGGAAAGGACATTGGAGTTGCAGAAAGGTAGCCTTTTGATAAGAAAAGGCACTGGTAACACAGCTCCTACACTTCTCAGAAGGACTGCTGCACCTATCTTGCCAATGACACCATGGGTGAGAATGGTAGCATAGTGCAGAGGAAACCGAATGGCAACAAAGCGATCAAAGGCCATAGCCACCAGAACACCTGATTCCACTCCCTCAAAGGTGTGGATGAAGAACATCTGGGTGATACAGGCATCAAAGGTTACTGAGCGCCAGTTGAACCAGTGAACACTGAGCATGGTGGGCATGGAAGAGAATGAAAGGCTGAGGTCAGTGGCAGCTAACATGGCCAAAAAATAATACATGGGCTTGTGTAGGCTGCGCTCTACTTTGATGACAACAAGGATGGTGACATTGGCAAGGAAAGTGGTACTGTAAAGAAGACAGAGGGGCAAAGCCATCCAGAAGTCCTTCTCCGACATTCCTGGAATCCCAGTCAGGGTGAAAGTCTGATGGTGCCAGGTGGTGTGGTTCAGTACTGACATAATGGTATGAAGGTGGTAACTAGGGGAAGAGAGAAGGGCACATTGACTGGAATCAGCAGAAATAGGTACTCAATAGTGGCCATTAGAGGGAGCATCTTAAATATTATTCTAATACACCATATTCACAGTCTGATACAAAAACAGATTAGACCCTGCCAAATGCAGCAATAATTGTGTTACTGACTGTCAATTGCTAAAGTACCTGAGAGAAAAATAAAAAAAATAAAAACCACTTCAATCAGCAACCATACCCAATTTGGATACAAATAATTTAGAAACATGAGATGATTAGCAGTCTTGTAGATGACATTGTACATTTGTGTGGGTCATGCACCTTAATAATAACCATAAAAGACATATTAGCAGTAGCACAAATATAAGGGCTATTCATAAACACAGATATGCAGATTCTGTGTGTGTGTGTGTGTGTGTGTGTGTGTGTGTGTGCTGTTTGTGACCTTAAATTGCTGTGACATAGCAGAGATCTTTTCCCTCTTTGGGACTTAATTTCTCAACCTGCATAATATGGGAAAAGAGGAGAAAAGTAATACTCTTTAATGATTTTACGGATCAGAAACAGGAGTGAACCGTGTGTCTGGGGTTGAACAAATACATGCCTTACAGATGGGTCAGCATATCCAGCTTATCTCCTCAGCTGAACGTAGCTTAACTCTATCTCCCTCAATAATAGCGATGGGTCTAGAACTCGGTGGAAACTAAACTTTTCCTCACAGCAAAAGGGCAGGAGCTTCTGTGGCTTCAAAAGGGAATATGAGGGTGGAAGGAAAGGAGAAATGGGTGATGAAAGTCATTCTCTTCTCCCACTATGGACCTACAGTTCCATGCTTTTTTCCATTCAGGCAGTCAAGTGGAAGGGCTACTCTCTGAGATAACAAGCAAAAAACCAAACTAGTTGTCATTGAGTCATCTCCAACTCATGGCAACCCTATATGTAGGTCAGAGTAGAACTGTGCTGCATAGGATTTACAACGGCTGAATTTTTGGAAGAAGATTGCCAGGACATTCTTCCAAGGTCCTTCTAGGTGAACTCAAAACTCCAAACTTTTGGTTAGTGCCAAGCATGTTAATATTTTACACCACCCAGGGACCCCTCTCTGAGGTGTCAGCAGGAGCATAACGCTATACTCTTGAAGAGTCTGAGCTGAGGCTAAAGCATAGAGCTGGTCCCTTATATTTGTCCTTTGTAGTTACCTTGGATTGATCTCTCACCTGGGGGAGGGATATGCTTGCTATATTGAACTGGTTCTTAGGAAGGGAGGACACTTATCTACAAGGCTCTTGGTCTACTCTTTTAACCTTTGGCAGGTTGACATACTCCTTCTCCCCATAATTCCTACATCTACAGTCAGAAGTGTAAATTCTACTTTAATGTAAAGGGAGAAGGAAATGGAAAAAAATAATTCCTACTGAGCAATTTATACGTTCTAAATTCTTTATAAATTTGCAGAAACCAGAAACAATAGGCCTGTATAATGTCATATGACAGACAACGGAAAGAAAAATGGCAGATATTTACAAATTACTTGAGTCTTTTAATAACAATAGATACCTTTTGAGTGCTTTTTTACCTTATAGGTTCTGGTCTTAGCCCTTTACATGTATTATCTCACTTAATGAACAAAAAAACCTTTTGAGAAAAGTAATACTTATTATCACCACTCTATAGATGACAAATACAAAACACAGAAAAGTAACTTGGCCCAAGATCTAACACTAAAACTTGAATCCAGGTGCTTTGATCACTGTCATTTGAAGTTCTGTTTGGTCCTAAAGGAAGAGATTAATGTTCAAACATAGAAAAAAAATCTGCCATCAAATTAAAATTCCAGCCAAAACAACAGACTCAGCTCAGCTGACCTGGCCTTCTGCACTACAACTACTCAATCCTGACTTCTAAATATTTTTCTATGAAGTACCTTTACTACATTTCTCTTCATTCTGTGACAGAATCCTCAGAGAAGACACTACCCAGATTGTTCTCCCTACTCACCCAAAACCTGGCATAGGAGAAATGAGTCTTTTGTAAAACCCATAGCCACAGCAACACAGCTAGAGATTTAAAACCAGTAGCATCCTAACCCAGAGTTGCCTCTGGAGTAATCCTCTGATCACATGAGTATCAGTCATTGTGGAAACACCCCCAGGGCTAGAGAATAGATAGAACCAGGCTTCAGAGCACATGTGGTTTTTGCCTGGGTCCCAGAGGACCTGGTTTTCCCTAATACAAGCTTGTGATGCTAACTCATCCATAGACTCAATCTCAGTCCTATATACTCCTTACTTGGTCTTATACTTTAAATCTATTTTCTCAAGGAGGGAGATACTACCACTTCTTTGAATATCACTTATATACTGATCACCTCCAATATATTCCTTCAGGTCTGAATTCTGCCTTGAGCTACAACTAAACTTTCTGTTTGATAACTCTAGTTGAATATCAACTAGGAAGCTCAAAATCAATATAGATAATACAATAAAGCAAACAACAAAAATAATTTTTGTTCCTATCTGCTAAATTTAAAAAATCACGCTAACCATACCAAAATCTACCCAGTTGCCAATACTAAAAATTTAGAATTTGTACTTGAGTTGTTTTTTTTTTTCCTCCTTTTCCTCATAGCTAATGTCTCACCAACTCCTATTGACTCCATAATTAAAATAGATTCCATATATTTTAAGTTCCCTTCATTTCCATTTTTATCATCCTAAGAAAACTGTCATCATCTCCCATCAGGACTAAAGTAATAGCTCCATAACTATTGCTTTATTTTTTTTAATTTACTAAATTTGGTTTTATTATGGCGTAATTCTCAAGCCATGAAAGCCACTCATATTAACTTTACATTCCAATGTTTTTCAGCAAATTTATACAAGTGCACAATTATTATCCCAAACCAGTTTTAAAGCATCCCTCACCTAAAAATTTCCCCTTATGTGGATTTAAAATTAACCCTGGACCAATCCCTGATACCAGGTATAAGGACAAATACAAATAAGAAGTTTTAATTTTCCCTGTTGAAAATGGGGGAAGAGGCTCCTCACCTCCTAGTTCTTTCAGAATTCACATTAGATAACATGTAATTGTAAATTCTTTCTCTGTCTCTTTGAATAGGAAGTAAATCCAAGATGTCAACTCAAGGACGCGGCAGCCACCTCTTTAAAGTATAACTTCATGTAATCTTCCCCTATCTTCCAGTTTCCTGAAAGGAGATTAGCATATCTCCAGGTATTCTTCCATAAAGATATTAGAAAATTAGGAATTTTATTTTGAACAAGATAAAGAAGAATGTGATGGGTTGTAGCCATTTAGCTATATAAAGGGTCAGATTCCTTTATGCCTTTGTAATCTCTTTGAAGAGTTGCCTGTGATGCATCACATTCTGGTTTAATGAGTATTCAATAATAAAACTTTTCTCTCTATTCTATTTTTGTGGAGAGGTTTTCTGGGTCAGGAGTAGATTTTGTTTTAGTAGATTTTCCCCTGAGAAAAGCATTTAAAATTGAGGCCCTTGGCATGACTGATATGGCTGGCACAGGGCCTGCACCAGACTCCATTTTCTTTAAGCTTGCCTTTGAAGACTTTGTCTTTACTTCTGTAGTTAACCTTCGCTGAGGCCTAAATCTCTGGCCACCCTAATGGAAAATTCCTAAAGAAGGTAAACAGAAAAGACAGCAAACTATAAATTAAGTCTTGAGAAACAATTGTTCTCAGAAAAGTTAGTGCAGTGTAAATAAGCAGGGTGTTAAAAAATAGAATTAGCTGATATTAAGCAAGATATGATTGGAGCAAGGGGTTTTCTGACCATCTTGTGAGTGCTTTATGGATACTTTGTAACTGTAAAGTAAATGTCAACCAATGTGAATTTTGCTTAGAAGCTCTTCCCTTTCTCATGTATACTTATTCCCCTCATTCCCTCTCAATTCAGAGCACTTTGATGGTTTCACTCAAGTGCTGCCCTAATTTGAAAATTGTATCTCCCTCAATAAAACTCTTTGCTTTTACTTTAACAGACTCAGAGACTTTCCTCTGACATTTCTTGTTGTCAGATGTGGAATCAGAAGGTGTACTGTCTGCTGTGACCCCCTGAGCCACCAGGAATAGGGGCTTTTGGTACATTTTTGGCTTTCCATCTCCACAGACCTCTTGGGAGTCACCTAAGGTAAATAACCACTTGGATTCTAGCTCCACTTCCTTGCTTCAAAGCTTTCTGAGTTTTATTGAGGTTTCTTGTTGTTGTGTCTGTTTCTCTGTTAACCTAGGTTTTGGTGCACAAATTAACTTGGCAGAGTCACTGTTAGAAATCTCAAGAGTTTTTTAGAGTCACAAAACCAACTTGGGCACAGGTTGAGTTTTTGATGCCATTAGGGTGCTTGCCTCCAACCAAAATGTTGGTAAAGAGTCCCATGACAGGACAAGCTGAGTCATGAGGCTGCCCGCCAGATGCAAGAAAAGTCTCATGCAGCATCAGTCACACATTGGTTAAAGCAAAACACTGTCCAAACCCCTCGGCAGCATTTTCCTGTCAGGGGTTTGTTTTGACTCTAAGAAACCGAAAATAATGTTCTGTTCTTGACTTCTTTATTTCTGTGTGCAAACTAAGGACCCCCCAAAGGAGTTGGTTTGAGCTTGTGATCCTCAGGAATCTCAAAGGAGATAATGGGTAATGCCAAATCTAAGACCGGCTTGGAGCTCCCACCCAGGACTCACTATATAAAAAAAAAAAAAAAAAGCATTTTTTTTTTTTAACATGCTCTTAACATGCTCATCCTTATGTAGTTGGCATCACCTGATTAGAGATAATTTAGAAAACCAGTGACCACTGTGGGAATCTTTTGGACTTTCTAAACTAGTTTTCCTGCACAGTAAATTAGGGAAGAGAGACACCCAGATTAAGCAACCTCAATAGGATTCATGTTTTGATTGGTACATAGAGGCTTCTGAAAGACAGCAAGATAACAAAATTGCCTCCTTGCAGGACACTGTTTCCAAATTAACCAAGCAGAATAAAGAACGACAGTTTCAAATTCCTATCCCTCAGCTTTCTGCTTCCCTGCTGGCAACCACTCCTCTCTACCCCTTTCTTCTCTCTTACTCTAACAACACTTTATCTGAGCTTCCTTTCTTTCCTAAAGAACCTACTGAGAATCAGAAACCAATGTTCTTTAAACCCCACCAACAGATTCCAGAATGGGCACCAGGGAATCTCCTAATGATGCTCTTATAACCTTTGTTCCTTGGATTCACACAGTTACATAGTAGTGTTAAGGATTTTCCAAAATTATGTGAGGAACCTTATAAATTTGCTAAAGAACTTAAGATTCTTATTGAAGCTAATCAGCCATGGTTGCTATATTTATACCAGTTAATTCATGTGTTAACTGGTCCCAGAGGAGCCTAATTATGGTTAAAGCCTGCTGACTGGAAAGATCCTAAAAGGAGTTTGGCTTTAAATATAGATAAAACAGATGCTACCCTCCTTGAAGATGCTTGAGTGATGGGTAAAATGTTACTTGAGGCCACCCACAAAGCTTTTCCTCCAATAATGCCTGTTCTCATCAAGTAAATTCCAACTCATAGCAATCCTATAGGACAGAGTAGAACTGCCCCATAGGGTTTCCAAGGAGCAGCTGGTGGATTTGAACTGCTGATCTTTTGGTTAGCAACCAAGCTCTTAACAACTCTGCCACCAGGGCTGCAATAATAGATTGGACTAAAACTCATTCTTGTGTACAGAATAAAGATAAGAGTGTGTATGATTACCAAACTCAACAGTTCCAAAAGTTTCAGGACGTTCTGGGCTGGATCCTCTCACCCCAGGAGCCACAGGAGCTTTTATTACAGTATTCATATCTGCTCTCAAACCCAAAATTTCAGCCTTAGTAAAAAAGCACCACTTAGTTTGGAAAACAGCCCCCATTGCTGAGTTGACCAATGTGGCTCATGAAATCTCTCAAACGTTAGAGACCAAACAGAGCTCAAGAGCCAACAAACTATTGGCCTTACAGCTATAACAGTTACAATCTCCTAATCAGAAAAGAATCCCTAAGCCTTTTGAAAGTGCTAAGCCTGGTACTTGCAATTATTGCAAGAAACCAGGTCATTGGGAAAAGGATTGCTTTAAACTAAAAAATAAACAGGGGACTTCTATATGGGAGACCCTTCAATCTGATTTATATCAAAGAGGCTCTGAGGGGAAAATGGGGGTTTTTCCAATGGTGGCATTAAATTCTCAAGGAGAAGCTACTACGATTATCAGTGAAGAACCCTGTAAATTTTTAATTGATACAGGAACCATCTATCTGCCATAAACTCCACAAATTTACAGAAACCCCTTGCCTG
The DNA here is from genome assembly GCF_030014295.1 of Loxodonta africana. Lineage (NCBI taxonomy): Eukaryota > Metazoa > Chordata > Mammalia > Proboscidea > Elephantidae > Loxodonta > Loxodonta africana. The sequence continues at coordinate 84,946,281 of NC_087348.1, forward strand.
CAGTACTGAAACTACTAAAATAGCAGGGGTTACCAATCAAACACAGACCTTATATCATTCTCAGCCTGTGCCTATATCCCTTGGATTTGTTGAATAACTACACTCTTTTCTTCTTAGCCCAGATACTCCAGCTAACTTTCTAGGAAGAGACGTTTTGTCTCAATGGAATTATCATATACAATTCAATGAAAAAAGAGAAGTGTTATTGGGCTTGCCTGACACTCTTGAACTAACAGACTCTGAAGCAAATTATATTCAAGAGCAAGAGGAAGTTACTTGCTACCTGAAGGTGTTTATCCTACAACTTCAAAACTCAAAGTAGCCCAATTATCTTTCCCTAGATGTTCTTTCCTCAGTCCTTGAAACTTTATGGGCCATCACATCTACCAATGTAGGCTGAGTTTTGTTAGCAGAATCAATTAAAATAAAGATAGACTCATCCAAACCTAATTTATTCATAGAGGACTCCACTTTTATGAAATAACCCAGAAAATCTTTGAAAATGGCATCAATTAACTCAGTTTGATGAAATTGAAATGTGGAAAAAGACAGACTGTTACCAAGATCCTTCCACTGAGTTATGGTAAGGACCCAATCAGAAGCTCATTTTGCCCAAATTGTTCCATATTCCTGTGATGTGAGTTCTGCATATGAATACTCACCTAAGATGAGATAAGATGATTGAAACCTTAAAAAAGAACTGGTGGGAAAAAATTTTTGAGGCTGCAGAGTATGTGGCTTCTCACTGTTCTATTTACTCTCTTCATAACCCAGGAAAACATCTTGAAGTCCCACCTGGGCAATATCCCTTGCCCTTTGGGCCTATGTTAGAACGGTAACTAGACTTCATACAGTTCTCACCTCCAAATGGCTATAAATACATGCTTGTCATGATCTGCAGGCTTTCACACTGGGTAGAAGCTTTCCTTTGCCTCCAGGCCACTGAAACTCTTGTGGCTAAAAAGCTCCTTGAAAACATTATACCAATCTGGGCTAGTCTACTACCCTTTGTAGCAACTGAGGGACCCATTTCATGGGCCAAATTGTTAAGGAACTTGGCTGTGTTTTTCCTGTTTACCAGAAGCCACATTATCCTTATCACCCTCAATCTAGTTAGTGTAAGGAACCAATGAGCTCTTAAAGACCTGACCTGAAAAGTTATGTGAATCTCTGAGCCTACCTTGGACCAAGATCCTTCCCTTGGCCCTTCTGAATTTGAAATCTACCTCTTTTGGTCCTCATAAACTTTCTCCTTGTAAGATTGTCACTGGGAGACCTATGCTTCTCCTTTACATTGCCCACAGTGACCCCAACAGTGCTCAAAATGACCTATTTTACCAGCCATTAATTGAATATTCTCAACAGTATCATTCTCAGGTTAAAAAGCCCTTCAATGATCAGGGCTTACCTACTCAAGGTCTCCTTGATATAAACCCAGGGAATTATGTATATTGGAAAAGACATAAGAAAAAGGATTTACTAGAGGTTTGATGGAAAGGATTCTATTAGATCCTTCTTACTAATCCCTGTGCAGTTAAACTAGAAGATATTAAACCCTGGATTCATTTGCCACAGTTTAAAACAGATAAGGCATCTGCTTGGATGTGCCAGATGCCTGGAGACTTGAAGGTTACCCTTAAGTCCCCTTGTGGCCAGAATCAGATGACATCTGAAGTATACAGCTGGTTCTAAGATCACTGCAAGCTGTTGAAATTTTTGGACTTTGTATTATAATAGCAGTTTCTGTTTTTTGTTTTTTTAATATTATTAGCTGTACTCCACTCTTACAGTTTACTTCCTTGGTAATGCTAGCTACTGAAGTCATTGCACTCTTTTTAATACTTATAGCATTTGAAGTAGCCTTATCCCACCAACTTGGGTTTATTTCCTGGTAGCTTTTATGGCATATATTTGTGGAACCTGTTTTATTGTTGCTGATATTCTTATGCTATTTGCCTTATTATATTATTTCTGAATATTTTTCTTTATTATGAAACTTTACTTGAATTTTACTTTACTGCTTCTAACAACTCCCATTAATGCTTGGAAAGACAATGCCCACATCAAGTTGATTCAATCAGCAGCTAGCACCAGCAATTTAACTGAATGTTGGACATGTCCCTCCTCTCCCCATCTGTACAAGGCCATTCTGATCCTCTCGCCTTCTTGGTTTTAAACTATAAATTCATAACTAACTTTACTATTAATTTTGAGAAACTGTGCAAATGAGCCATTTGTGTAAAATTATGGCATCCTCCAGAACTATTAACCTATCCACTAGTGCCTTGTTTTAACCTCGCTCATGTTTGGGTGAATTTCAACAGATGCTCCATCCCTGAACAATGCTTTCTTTTTATTGGTAACTCCTGATCTCATTCTTCATTAGTGGATAGCTGCCTTGCTAATGACTGGAATTTTCCAAATTGTACCCAACTAGGGGACCATCTAGAATTTGGTGGTTTATCCACTTGTAACAACTCATTAACTGAAGATTGGCTGGAAAAATCCAGTAGAACTATTTCCTTTTCTAATAAAAAAAAAAAAGAGACAGGCATGTTATGTGCCCCATATGGATTATATGTTCTTATGTGGAGGATTTACTTATTTGAGAAAGAAATATGATATTGAAACTTATATTTGTTCCTTGCCATGTTTAGATGGTTAGAATATGTGGAATCAATGCACCCTCAGAATCCTATTAAAATCCATTTATACAATGATATTTTAATGTTGAACCAGTGAATTAAAATTAATAACTGTACAGAGGAGAGAAATTATTTTCCCAAATGATCCCATCTCTGATAGACTTGGATAGGGCTGGGTTTTTCTTTGGGTATTTCTTCCCACAAATGGTATATTATATTACAAAAGTCTAGTTCCATTTTATCAGCAACCATGGCTCAAATTGCTGATAATATTGCTGATAGAATGGCAGCTCAATAAAAATCTTCAGAATCCCTCACCAAGGCAGTCCTTGATAATACAATAGCTTTTAATTTTTTTATTAGCACAATGAGGAGGGGTCTGTGTCATCACCAATACTTCTTGCTACTCAGGAATTAACACCTCTGAAGAAGTAGAACAAGGCATTATTAAAATCTGCCACAAGACCACCTGGTTACACACCATTCACCCTATGACTATTCTTTCCTTTTCTGATCTTTTCAGCTGTCTCTCTCAGAATGTTAGTTCTTGGTTATGTTCTATTTTACAGACCGGTTTACACTTTTTAGTTATTGTGATTGTCATCACTGGGCTTATTAAAGGTATTATACACTGCCTATATAACTTTCGCAGCCATACCTCAAAACAACTAGCCATGCAAAAAATCATGTACTTTGAAACTGAGTTTTTTTTTTATTATTAACTTTTATTGAGCTTCAAGTGAACGTTTACAAATCAAGTCAGACTGTCACATATGAGTTTATGAAACTGAGTTTTAAAATGAGTCTGAGATAACTCCCTGAGGACAGCCTTCTTGGTAAGCCAAGCAGTTCCTCCAATATAACCTTGCCCTACACTTATTCTGATTTAAAGATCACAGAAGCAGAGGTCCAAGTCATGGCATAGCAAAGACTGAAAATTGAATGGTGCTCAGTTACAATTTTACGAGTAACATCCAGGGTCTTAAAGGCTTACTGAAGTGAGTAGCCGTCTAAAGATAAAATTAATGAAGCCCATGCAAAAGAAGATACTCTTATCATGGTGATCAAGGAGTTTTTTCAGAAATACATGATCAGAAGTGGGGAAAGTAAAAGTACACTTAAAATTGAGGCCCTTGTCATGACTGAGATGGCTGGCACAGGACCTGCATCAAACTAAATTTTCTTTAAGTTAGCCTGTGTATACTCCATCTTTGCTTCTGTAATTAATCTTTGCTGAAGCTCAAACCCCTGATTACCCTAATGGGAAATTCCTCAAGAAGATAAACAGAAAAGACAGCAACCTGTAGTAAAAGATTAAGCCTTGAGAAACAATTGTTCTCAGAAAAGTTAGTAGAATGTATATAAGAAGGTTGATTTAAAAAAAAAAATAGCTGATGTTAAGCAAGATATGATTTGAGTAAGCGGTCTTATGACCATCCTGTGATTGTTTTATTGCTGCTCTGTAATTGTTAAGTAAATGTCAACCAATCCAAATTTTGCTTAGAAGTTCCTCCTTCTTTTCATGTATAAATATCCCCCTCCTTCCCTCTCTATTTGGAGCACTTTGGTGGTTTATCTCAAGTGCTGCCCTAATTTGCAAAGTGTATCTCCTTCAATAAAACTCTTTGCATTTACTTTAACAGACTCAGAGACTTCACTCTTTGACACCTCCAACAATGGACACAGTCCAGGCAATTCTCTCCAGCTAGAAACAGCAATAGCCTCCGTCCCTATTTCAAGACAACTTACAATACCCTGTGATGATTGAAACTGAAAACAGATTTGGAATCAGAAGACAAGGATCAAGATAGGGCTAGTGCCCTAGAATTTATTTAGTGATTTAACAAGAAGCAAAGCATGATATAGATGTTGTTAGGTGCAGTTGAGTCAGTTCCAATTCATAGCAACTGTATTTATAACAGAAAGAAACCCTGCCCAACCCTGTGCCATCCTCACAATTTTTGTTATGCTTGAGCCTAGTTGTTGCAGCCACTGTGTCAATCTATCTTGTTGGGGGTCTTCCTCTTTTTCACTGACCCTCTCCTTTACAAAGTATGAGGTTTCTCTCCAGAGACTGGTTCCTCCTGATAACATCTTCAAAGTACATGAGACAAAGTCTCACCATCCTTGCTTCTAAGGAGCATTCTGGCTGTACTTCTTCCAAGACAGATTTGTTTGCTCTTCTGGCAGTCCATGGAATATTCAATATTCTTCACCAACACCATAATTCAAAGGCATCAATTCTACTTTGGTCTTCTTTATTCATTGTCCATCTTTCACATGCATACGAGGCAATTAAAAAAACCATGGCTTAGGTCAGTCACACCTTAGTCCTCAAAGTGACATCTTTGTTTTTCAATACTTTAAAGAGGTCTTTTGCAGCAGATTCGTCCAATGCAGTGAATTGTTTGATTTCTTGACTGCTGCTTCCATGAACATTAATTGCGAATACAAGTCAGATGAAATCCTTTACAACTGCAATGTTTTCCGCATTTATCACGATGTTGCTTGTTGGCCGGTTGTGAGGATTTTTGTTTTCTATATTTTGATGTGTAGTCCATAATGAAGACTGTTGTCTTTGATCTTCATCGGTAAGTGCTTCAAGTTGTCTTCACTTTCAGCAAGCAAGGAGTGTCATCTGATATAGATACAGATGATATAGAGATAGAGATGTTTGTGGATGTACACATAAACTATTAAATACTAATTTGGGTAAATAAGTAGATCCCCTTTTTTCTTCAAAGCTGAGAGGAGGCATAGAATATCAGAAATATCAAAAATTTGAGATTAAGTGCTGAATAAAGAAAGGAGTCTCATGAATGAAAAAAGCGGGATTTTTATGGACTAGCTTAGGGGCACTATTTTACACCGCTCAAAGGATTTTTCCAGAGGAGTTGAGAAATCCCTGGAGGATTATAATGGCTCCATGCACCACTAGAGGTTTAAGAAGTCTTCATAAGTGCTCTGTACATTAGTCTCGGGGAAGGAAAAGAGGCCAAATTCATTCTGAATTGAAGCTCACAGGTTGAAACAGGTAATAAATTAACCTTTAAAAAATTTAAATGTTTTTCAATTAGCAAGTTTTGTGTAGGATAATTTATGTTCATTATTTCATTGCATTCTCACCCAAATTCTAGTTACAGAGATCATAGGACAGATGAGAAGAGTCTCTGAGTGTCATAGGCTGAAGAAAAACAAAGAACAGATGTTAAAGAGTAAAATGCAGATGTTATTAGGAACAGAAGAAGGCATACACTGTGGCGGAGGATGTAGAGGATAGAGGAGTATGAAATAGAGATGGGGTTGAAAAATTACTAAGGATTGAATTGAGAGATAGAGAAAAGAGGGAACTGAAAATTTTACACAAGATAGAAAACAGAAGGAATATGGAGAACAGAGATCCAAGTTAGAGCAAACAGAAGGAGAAGGAGTAAAACATGTTCAAATGAAGAAAAACAGAGTCAAAGGCAGTAAGAAGGAAGCAAAAAACAAGACTCAACTATTTTCACAATAGAGCAATGCTTCAGCAGACCCTGGTGATTTAGAGAGCATTAAAGGTTTTTCAGGAGCCCTGGTGGTGTAGTGGATAAAGAACTCGGCTGGTTGGCAGTTCGAATACACTAGCTGCTCCTTGAAAACCCTCTGGGGCAGTTCTACTCTGTCCTGTAGGATTGCTATAAGTAGGAATCAATTAACAGCAACGAGTTTGGGTTTTTTTTTTTTTTTTAATTAAAGATTTTTTCAAGGTCTTGCTAAGGAAAACATCTGCAAAGGGATTAGTTAAATGACTCTTCCCAGAGAAAGCCATAAAAAATGCTTGGTGTGAAAAGTCACCAGACCCAAGTAAGCAGAGAGCTCTCATTTAACATATAAAGTATAATAAAGTCCCTCCCTCAAATTACATCGAGAGTGATAGCCAGGCACCCAGAGTGCTTTATTTAGATCTGAGGATTATGATTCATTTGGAGAGAGGCCTGAATTCTGTTTGCAAGATGTAACATTTAAAAATGGGCTGCTCTACGTTTCAAGATCTTCCCTATGTCTAAGAGATTAGCCTTTGCAAAAAAAACTGTTTTATAGTCGTGTTTCCATGCAGCAAATCCTCATCCTAGAGCAGATAAGCAGGAGGCAAACAGAGAGGAAAGCCTACTGTTTTATAGTTCTGTTTCCAAACAGCATAACCTCATCCTATAGCAGATAAGGAACCCTGGCGGTACAATGGTTAAGAGCTTGGCTGCTAACTAAAAGTTCGGGAGGTCAAATCCACCAGAAAACCCCTATGGGGCAGTTCTACTCTGTCCTATAGGGTTGCTAGGAGTCAGAATAAACTAGACAGCAACACTTTTGTTTGTTTTTGATAGCAAATAAAAAGAAAACAGACGGGTACGAAAGCCTACCTGATCTTGTTAACCTGATCCTCTCCTTTCTTGGCTCTTTTATGGGCTCAGAGTTTCCAGACATACTAGCTCTTGAGATTATTTTTTTATCATTATTCTTTCTCACATTAGACACCTAGATGAGAACAAAGATGCCTGGTCCTTTCCAATGACTTCCTATTAATTTTTTTGTCTGTGGCCTTTAAAAAATAAAGAAGAAGAAGGAATTTTTTGCTTGGCACATGATTTTCAGTCTACATACAGAAGATCAGGGAAGGGTTTGAAGGTTTGCAAGATTTCTGGAAAGAAGTCACTCAATCATTGGTGTTCATTCATTCATCGTTTTATTCAGCACACATAGAAAATCTAATATATGCTTAGCATGTGCTCTGTGAGGTGATGAGCAAGATAGGTGTTCCTTTCCATCAGTGAGTTTAACTTCTAGTAGGAAAGGTAGACATTAAACAAATACTTGTATAGTGTTTAATTAACTCTGCTCCCTTTTAAAATGGAAAACTGCATACCAGGGAGTCTTAAGCTATTACAGGCATTTGGAGAAGGCTTACTTGGGAAGTATAAATAGGCTTTAGTTAGAAAAAGAAAAACTGTACAGGGAGTAGAGAAGAGCATGAGGCCGTGGGAAGACCAAATGTGGAAGTCCTGTATCAGGAAATAGTTTAGCGAGGCCCAGGAACTTCAAGTTTGCAAATTTAGCTGGATGGAAGAGACTAGATGGAATAAGTGGTCTGAGACGATGCTAGAGAGGTAAGTATGGTCTGAATTGTACAGGACTTTAAAAGTCAAAATAAGGCTTTTGGCGCCAGTGACTCCCCATCACCCTTGCGGAGGAGGCGTCTGCTAACTAAGGCGATGGCGACTCTGGCACCAGATTCTCAAGCTGCTTCGGTCAGTCAGTGAAAGGGCTTCTCACCGAGAAGGTGATTGTGGTACTGACGTGATTGCGCTCACCAAGCAGGCGCTGAAGGGTTCCCAGAGCTCCCAGCTGCTAGATCAGGCAGCTCAAAACGTGGTACTACAGCATGATGCCAACCTGCACCCAGAATATGGTTTAAGGAAAATTGGAATAATAACACCACACCTTCAATACCAGCAAGAAGCTACTCAGAAGAGTGTTGCGCGGTCGTCACATCTACAGAACCAGTTGAATCACCTGTTGAAACAGAATAACATGTAACAGTGCAAAATTCCAATGATCAAGAGGAAGTATCTTACTACAGCTATCATGCCATGGATTGATTTTCCACTTTTTCCTCCAAAAGTTAAGTTAGAAAAGATTTATGACGATGTACGGCTTGTCCTGAACAGAAGATAGGTGGCTGAATTTTGGAAGCACTTCTTGAATCATACTAACCTACGCTCTTAGTGAAATTGAAAAGTTTCTTTGTTTAGTTTGGTACTAAGGTAGAATTAAAAGATGTCTTAGTTTTTCCTGTAGAACTCTTAATATGTTGCAAGTCATAATGCCTAAATTTGATTCTCATGCAAACACCGAATAATGTTTTTAATCCAGAAACAGAGCTTCTAATGTGAACACATAAAAAAGGTAATATTCTTCCCAAAGACCATTTTTTATTTTAATTGTGCATTTGAGAAATATTTTAATTTTATGGTCACAGAATGGTGTTGGGTAATACCTGTTGTTTTCCTTTCTTTTCTAATAATTCAGAGGAGATACTTATTTTATTTGTTGCAGCAAATTTTGATTTAGTTTCAACTTAACTTGGATGAGAACTAGGCTAATGAAATCATATCTGGCGAGCTGCAACCTCCTGCCTTGGTCTGCATTCCTAGGGTGTCTTTGTTGTTGTGATTCTTAAGACTAAGTGGCCTCGGGTTCCCTTAGTAATTTTGTTTATCATCAGCACATTCATTTGTGTGACATTATTGCCAAATGTGAAGATAGTTGAGTTACTGTGAATGATTGTGGCATAGGGCTGTGCTGTAAGGTCTAAAGACCTTATCTTTGTAGATGTTTACTATGTTTATTAGATTCATCATGTTAAATGCTATAACCACTGGTCTGTTATCAAATCTGAATATTTTTTCTTTGTTTGAATTGAAAACGGGACTCTATCCTCTTCTAGTTCAGTTCTTACTAATGCTGAGGAGGAAATAGCTTGCTACAAAGCTGACAAGAAAATAGTACTTTCTGTGTATGTGTGTGTGTGCTTTAAGTGAAAGTTTACAGTTCAAGTTAGTTTCTCATATAAAAATTTATACACACATATTTTTATGTGACCCGGGTGCTCTCCCTATGATGTCCCAACACAATCCTCCTTTCCACCTCAGGTATCCCTTGTCCATTGAACCAGTTCCTGTCCCTCTCTGCCTTCTCATCTCACATCCAGACAGGAGCTGTCCATTTAGTCTTGTGTGTCTACTTGAGCTAGGAAGCACACTCTTCACAAGTATCATTTTATGTCTTGTAGTCCAGTCTAATCTTTGTCTGAGGTGTTGGCTTCGGGAATGGTGTTAGTTTTGGGCTGGCAGAAAGTCCAGGGGCCATGTCTTCTGGGGTCCCTCCAGTCTCAGACCATTGAATCTGGTCTTTTTGCTGGAATTTAGTTCTGCACTCTACTTTTCTCCTGCTCCATCAGGGACTCTCTGTTGGGTTCCCTGTCAGGGCCTTCATTGGTGGTAGCTGGGCACCATCTAGTTCAGAAAATAGTGCTTTCACTGAAAGAAGAGAAAGCAAGTAAAAGTCCAATCTAATTCATATTGTGTATCACCAAATCAGCTAAGCAAATGAGATTGCATTTCTCTCATTATATATGTGCATATTTTCTTAAGGTTAAAAAAATTAGGAGTGAAGAATCTGAAAATTCATTTTTACGTTTCATTCCACAAACATCTATTTTAATTATGAAATATAAATGAACTCAACTAATCTTTAAAAAGAAGGGCCACCAGTTTAGAAAATAAACAAAATCTATGCAAGTATATAAGATGCAAATATTTTAAATTAAAAAAATTTAAATGAAGGTATGGTGTACATTTTCTGCATGCTAGAACAAATGTTGACAAAGCAGTGATTGTTTACATTGTATCTGATAAAGTAAATTTCACAATCAAAATTTAAATAAAGGTAACAGTTATATTAAATTACGAAAAAATGTCAAAATAAGGATTTTGAGTTCTATCTGAAGTACAACAGAAACCCTTAAAGGAGTTTTAACTTGGGGAAAATAAGTCAGGTTTCTATTTTTTATTTTTTTTTTAAAAAAGGAAAGAAAAAGTGTAACTGCAGAATGAAGAATGTATTGGAAGGGGGCACTAGTGGATGCAGGAAGAAGTTAGGAAGCTATCACAACAGTTCAAGCTAGAAAAGATGAGCTACATTGTTTATTAACTATAGTGATGGAGGAAAGGGAACAGATTTTTTATATATTTTGAGGCAAATTTAGGAATTGATTACATGTTCTTTTGATGAAGAAAGAGACTTCAAGAATGGTTCCTGTCTCTTGTGTGTTAGGGGACTCTCAGAATAAAAGTCCTGTAAGTGACTGCCCTCTCATATCTTACATGTGGTTGTTTCTAACCAATAAATTTTTTCTGTGCCCTTTGCTACTTTAAAACGAGGTTGTGGAAAATTATAAATTGTCAGAATCTGTGAAGTAGAAATGTTGAATTGAGCAACTTTATGAACTAATGCATCTATTTGTACGCTTTAAGCCTTTAAAAATAAATTGGGAAGAGTGTCTGTTCATGTGGTAGGACCTATCTTATCTGTCTACACACACAAACGGATACACGTGGATTTGTGTGGATGTGGATTTGTGATGTCAGTGGAATTGTTCGTAAGTGTATATGTGTGTGTAGCGATGGTATTGTGAGTTTAGTAGCATTTGATAACTTAGCAAACACTTTATGCCATTAAGTATTTGGGTGTTGCTTCTTTTTTTTTGCATCCAAGCCTTGAGAGCTATTAAAGGTAGAGAGATCCAAATTCTCTACTACTTGAAAACTTGTTGTTTAGACTTATCTTCCTTTTCCAGATGATCAAATTAAACCCTAGAAGAGGGAGGTCATTGCATGTGATTGCCTAGAAAGCAAAAAGCCAAAGTGGTAAAAAACTCACCTAGATTCTGTTTTAAATATATATTTTCTCCTCTGCTGTTCCACCTATGTATTCATAGACATATTTGCCTCCCTTTTATGAGAATGTATTTTCAATTTAGGAGCTGTGAGCTAAACGGGAGAGTCCTGCCTCATCCAACCGTGAGAACAACATGATGAATTTTAATATATCACACGCCAGCTACCATAGTTTCATTCTGACAGGTATCCCAGGGATGCCAGACAAGAACCCATGGATGGCCTTTGCCTTGGGATTTCTCTACACACTAACTCTTCTGGGAAATGGCACCATCCTGGCTGTCACCAAGGTGGATCAGAGTCTCCATGAACCAATGTACTACTTCCTCTCTATCTTGGCTCTGACTGATGTTAGTCTCTCCATGTCTACCTTGCCCACCATGCTCAGCATCTTCTGGTTTAATGCCCCTGAGATTGCCTTTGATGCATGCATCACACAGATGTTCTTCATCCATGGATTCGGAGTAGTAGAATCAGGAGTGCTAGTGTCCATGGCCTTCGACAGATTTGTGGCCATCCGAAACCCACTACGCTATGTTTCCATCCTCACCCAAGGTGTTATTACCAAGATTGGAATAACTGTCCTTGCCCGGGCAGTCTGTGTGGTCTTCCCTGTGCCCTTCCTTATAAAACGGCTACCATTCTGTCATTCCAATGTCCTGTCTCATCCTTACTGTCTCCACCAAGATGCAATGCGACTAGCTTGTGCTAGCACCCGGATCAACAGCCTCTATGGCCTCATCATTGTCATCTTCACACTAGGGTGGGATGCTCTTATCATTCTTTTTTCCTACGTGCTCATCCTGCAGACTGTGCTGGGCATTGCCTCCAGAGCTGAAAGGTTCAAAACCCTTAACACCTGCCTCTCTCACATCTGTGCTGTGCTTCTCTTCTATGTTCCTCTCATTGGTGTCACCATGGTCCACAGATTTGGGAAGCATTTGTCACCAGTAGTGCACACACTAATGGCCAATATCTACCTGCTGCTCCCCCCAGTAATGAACCCCATTGTTTACAGTGTGAAGACTAAGCAGATACGAAGACGGATCATCCAAGTGTTCCAGAGGAAAGTCTAGTGGGTGGAGATCACATGTAAGAGACAGAATAAGTAGCAAATGGGAGGTTTAATATTTCCATTTTCAGCAGTTATAGTGCAGTCAAATTATCTACATCTGGCAAAATGCAAGATTGGGATAAGGTTTGTGGGTGAAGATCCAACACAGGTCATTCTTGTTCTGTATATAGTCTGTATTTTGGAATATATGCATCTAAAATGCAATTGAATTAATTAAAATTATATTTTTCTTCTTTAAAACAGAAGGTGAGCATCAATAATGACATAAGTTATCACCTATTAATCCAGTTAACATTTGTGATTGTTTATTCATACAATATTAAGTAATATTTTCTTTATCAGTTAAATAGTAATTACTTTAAAAAATATTCAAGTAGCCCTATAGCACTGCTGAAAGGCTGGTTTCTGAGCTTTTTCTTAAAACAGAGCAAAGAAAACTGTTACAGGATCAAAAAATATTTATGTTTAAGAGTTTATTGGATAAAGGGTACATTTGATTAAATTAATCCATCTGTGGTTACCTTCTCTTTGAAGTGATAACACTTCTTCACAGATTTGTAAAAGTTCCAATTTCATGCCACATACTTGGTAGAATAATAAGTGCTCTGCACCCCCTGTTTTAGACCCAGCATGAATGAGGTCTATTTCACTCTGCACTAGAAGATTCAGTAAAACTTTACCCACTAAAATTTAAGCTGGGTTTTGTATGAGGAAAGTAAAAATTTTCAGCCCTGGGGAGAGGTTAAAAAATGCAATATACACATTTGTGGTGATGAGTATGTGAAATACAACATGCCTTTGCACTGGGCGCTATACATTACTTTGAGTATTTTATTAATCACAATTAGACTACTAAAGTTTAGGAGTGACATTTACTCCTTAATAAACATACATTGAGCACTAATGAAGTACCAATATGAAGCTAGGCCCTCAGGATGCAGACATGAATTGGGAATCTTCTCGATCCCTTGAACAGAACTGGGTTTTGTTTTTTTTTTTAAAGAACTATACATATACACTATTATAAGACAAGTAGGTGTTGCATTAAATTAACTTCGTTAATACTAATTATTAGTATTGTTAATAATAATTATCAGTTGCTTTTATGTATTATCACAGTGAATTACCCCAACAACTTTTGAGATTAGGTAATATCAACATTTTACACATGAAGGAAGTTAGATTTAAAGCAGTTAATTAACTTGCTTAAGGTCATACCATTTCTAAACTAGATTCAAATTTAGCTGATTTAAATCCTGTGAATTGAGGGTTGACCTGTGTCTTACGGTTTCCCAGGCTTGCAAGCAAATTCCAGGAACAGGGAATCGGTGAGGCTAAGGTACAGGTGCAGGAGAAATAGAGTAGTATTCAATATTGTAGAATTTTTTTTTTTTAATTAACTTTTATTAAGCTTCAAGTGAACATTTACAAATCCAATCAGTCTGTCACATGTAAGTTTACATACATCTTACTCCCTTCTCCCACTTGCTCTCCCCCTATTGAGTCAGCCCTTTCAGTCTCTCGTTTCGTGACAATTTTGCCAGCTTCCCTCTCTCTCTATCCTCCCATCCCCCCTCCAGACAAGAGTTGCCAACACAATCTCAAGTGTCCACCTGATATAATTAGCTCACTCTTCGTCAGCATCTCTCTCCCCGCCGCTGACCAGTCCCTTTCATGTCTGATGAGTTGTCTTCGGGGATGGTTCCTGTCCTGTGCCAACAGAAGGTCTGGGGAGCATTGCCTCCGGGATTCCTCTAGTCGCAGTCAGACCATTAAGTATGGTCTTTTTATGAGAATTTGGGGTCTGCATCCCACTGATTTCCTGTTCCCTCAGGAGTTCTCTGTTGTGCTCCCTGACAGGGCAGTCATCGATTGTGGCCAGGCACCAACTAGTTCTTCTGGTCTCAGGATGATGTAGGTCTCTGGTTCATGTGGCCCTTTCTGTCTCTTGTGCTCTTAGTTGTCGTGTGACCTTGGTGTTCTTCATTTTCCTTTGCTCCAGGTGGGTTGAGACCAATTGATGCATCTTAGATGGCCACTTATTAGCATTTAAGACCCCAGAGGCCACATTTCAAAGTGGGATGCAGAATGTTTTCATAATAGAATTATTTTGCCAATTGACATAGAAGTCCCCTCAAACCATGTTCCCCTGACCCCTGCCCCTGCTCCGCTGACCTTTGAAGCATTCATTTTATCCCGGAAACCTCTTTGCTTTTGGTCCAGTCCAATTGGGCTGACCTTCCTTGTATTGAGTGTTGTCTTTCCCTTCACCCAAAGCAGTTCTTATCTACTGATTAATCAATAAAAAACCCTCTCCCTCCCTCCCCCCTTCGTAACCACAAAAGTATGTGTTCTTCTCAGTTTTTACTATTTCTCAAGATCTTATAATAGTGGTCTTATACAATATTTGTCCTTTTGCCTCTGACTAATTTCGCTCAGCATAATGCCTTCCAGGTTCCTCCATGTTATGAAATGTTTCAGAGATTCGTCACTGTTCTTTATCGATGCGTAGTATTCCATTGTGTGAATATACCACAATTTATTTACCCGTTCATCCATTGATGGACACCTTGGTTGCTTCCAGCTTTTTGCTATTGTAAACAGAGCTGCAATAAACATGGGTGTGCATATATCTGTTTGTGTGAAGGCTCTTGTATCTCTAGGGTATATTCCGAGGAGTGGGATTTCTGGGTTGTATGGTAGTTCTATTTCTAACTGTTTAAGATAACGCCAGATGGATTTCCAAAGTGGTTGTACCATTTTACATTCCCACCAGCAGTGTATGAGAGTTCCAATCTCTCCGCAGCCTCTCCAACGTTTATTATTTTGTATTTTTTGGATTAATGCCAGCCTTGTTGGTGTGAGATGGAATCTCATCGTAGTTTTAATTTGCATTTCTCTAATGGCTAATGATCGAGAGCATTTTCTCATGTATCTGTTGGCTGCCTGAATATCTTCTTTAGTGAACTGTGTGTTCATATCCTTTGCCCACTTCTTGATTGGGTTGTTTGTCTTTTTGTGGTTGAGTTTTGACAGAATCATGTAGATTTTAGAGATCAGGCGCTGGTCTGAGATGTCATAGCTGAAAATTCTTTCCCGGTCTGTAGGTGGTCTTTTTACTCTTTTGGTGAAGCCTTTAGATGAGCATAGATGTTTGATTTTTAGGAGCTCCCAGTTATCGGGTTTCTCTTCATCATTTTTGGTAATGTTTTGTATTCTGTTTATGCCTTGTATTAGGGCTCCTAGGGTTGTCCCTATTTTTTCTTCCATGATCTTTATCGTTTTAGTCTTTATGTTTAGGTCTTTGATCCACTTGGAGTTAGTTTTTGTGCATGGTGTGAGGTATGGGTCCTGTTTCATTTTTTTGCAAATGGATATCCAGTTATGCCAGCACCATTTGTTAAAAAGACTATCTTTTCCCCAATTAACTGACACTGGTCCTTTGTCAAATATCAGCTGCTCATACATGGATGGATTTTTATCTGGGTTCTCAATTCTGTTCCATTGGTCTATGTGCCTGTTGTTGTACAAGTACCAGGCTGTTTTGACTACTGTGGCTGTATAATAGGTTCTGAAATCAGGTCGAGTGAGGCCTCCCACTTTCTTCTTCTTTTTCAGTAATGCTTGGCTTATCCGGGGCTTCTTTCCCTTCCATATGAAATTGGTGATTTGTTTCTCTATCCCCTTAAAATATGACATTGGAATTTGGATCGGAAGTGCGTTATATGTATAGATGGCTTTTGGTAGAATAGACATTTTTACTATGTTAAGTCTTCCTATCCATGAGTAGGGTATGTTTTTCCACTTAAGTATGTCCTTTTTAATGTCTTGTAGTAGAGCTTTGTAGTTTTCTTTGTATAGGTCTTTTACATCCTTGGTAAGATTTATTCCTAAGTATCTTATCTTCTTGGGGGCTACTGTGAATGGTATTGATTTGGTTATTTCCTCTTCGGTGTTCTTTTTGTTGATATAGAGGAATCCAAGTGATTTTTGTATGTTTATTTTATAACCTGAGACTGCCAAACTCTTCTATTAGTTTCAGTAGTTTTCTGGAGGATTCCTTAGGGTTTTCTGTGTATAAGATCATGTCATCTGCAAATAGAGATAATTTTACTTCCTCCTTGCCAATCCGGATACCCTTTATTTCTTTGTCTAGCCTAATTGCCCTGGCTAGGATTTCAAGTACGATGTTGAATAAGAGCGGTGATAAAGGGTATCCTTGTCTGGTTCCCGTTCTCAAGGGAAATGCTTTCAGGTTCTCTCCATTTAGAGTGATATTGGCTGTTGGCTTTGCATAGATGCCCTTTATTATGTTGAGGAATTTTCCTTCAATTCCTATTTTGGTAAGAGTTTTTATCATAAATGGGTGTTGAACTTTGTCAAATGCCTTTTCTGCATCAATTGATAAGATCATGTGGCTTTTATCTTTTGTTTTATTTATGTGATGGATTACATTAATGGTTTTTCTGATATTAAACCAGCCTTGCATACCTGGTATAAATCCCACTTGGTCAGGGTAAATTATTTTTTTGATGTGTTGTTGGATTCTTTTGGCTAGAATTTTGTTGAGGATTTTTGCATCTATGTTCATGAGGGATATAGGTCTATAATTTTCTTTTTTTGTAATGTCTTTACCTGGTTTTGGTATCAGGGAGATGGTAGCTTCATAGAATGAGTTGGGTAGTATTCCGTCTATTTCTATGCTTTGAAATACCTTCAGTAGTAGTGGTGTTAAGTCTTCTCTGAAGGTTTGGTAGAACTCTGCAGTGAAGCCGTCTGGGCCAGGACTTTTTTTTATTGGAAGTTTTTTGATTACGGTTTCAATCTCTTTTTTTGTTATGGGTCTATTTAGTTGTTCTACTTCTGAATGAGTTAGTTTAGGTAGGTAGTGTTTCTCCAAGAATTCATCCATTTCTTCTAGGTTTTCAAATTTGTTAGAGTACAATTTTTCATAATAATCTGAAATGATTCTTTTAATTTCATTTGGTTCTGTTGTGATGTGGTCCTTCTCGTTTCTTATTCGGGTTATTTGTTTCCTTTCCTGTATTTCTTTAGTCAGTCTGGCCAATGGTTTATCAATTTTGTTAATTTTTTCAGAGAACCAGCTTTTGGCTTTGTTAATTCTTTCAATTGTTTTTCTGTTCTCTAATTCATTTAGTTCAGCTCTAATTTTTATTATTTGTTTTCTTCTGGTGCCTGATGGGTTCTTTTGTTGCTCACTTTCTATTTGTTCAAGTTGTAGGGACAGTTCTCTGATTTTGGCTCTTTCTTCTTTTTGTATGTGTGCATTTATTGATATAAATTGGCCTCTGAGCACTGCTTTTGCTGTGTCCCAGAGGTTTTGATAGGAAGTATTTTCATTCTCGTTGCATTCTATGAATTTCCTTATTCCCTTCTTGATGTCTTCTATAACCCAGTCTTTTTTCAGGAGGGTATTGTTCATTTTCCAAGTATTTGATTTCTTTTCCCTAGTTTTTCTGTTATTGATTTCTAGTTTTATTGCCTTGTGGTCTGAGAAGATGCTTTGTAATATTTCGATGTTTTGGACTCTGCAAAGGTTTGTTTTATGACCTAATATGTGGTCTGTTCTAGAGAATGTTCCATGTGCACTAGAAAAAAAAGTATATTTTGTAGCAGTTGGGTGGAGAGTTCTGTATAAGTCAATGAGGTCAAGTTGGTTGATTGTTGTAAGTAGGTCTTCCGTGTCTCTATTGAGCTTCTTACTGGATGTCCTGTCCTTCTCCGAAAGTGGTGTGTTGAAGTCTCCTACTATAAATGTGGAGGTGTCTATCTCACTTTTCAATTCTGTTAAATTTGATTTATGTATCTTGCAGCTCTGTCATTGGGTGCAAAAATATTTAATATGGTTATGTCTTCCTGATCAATTGTCCCTTTTATCATTATATAGTGTCCTTCTTTATCCTTTGTGGTGGATTTAAGTCTAAAGTCTATTTTGTCAGAAATTAATATTGCTACTCCTCTTCTTTTTTGCTTATTGTTTGCTTGATATATTTTTTTCCATCCTTTGAGTTTTAGTTTGTTTGTGTCTCTAAGTCTAAGGTGTGTCTCTTGTAGGCAGCATATAGATGGATCGTGTTTCTTTATCCAGTCCGTGACTCTCTGTCTCTTTATTGGTGCATTTAGTCCATTTACATTCAGGGTAATTATAGATAAATAAGTTTTTAGTGCTGTCATTTTGATGCCTTTTCATGTGTGTTGTTGGCCATTTCATTTTTCCACATGCTTTTTTGTGCTGAGATGTTTTTCTTAGTAAATTGTGAGATCCTCATTTTCATAATGTTTGACTTTATGTTAGTTGAGTCGTTACGTTTTTCTTGGCTTTTATCTTGAGTTATGGAGTTGATATTCCTTTTTGTGGTTACCTTATTATTTACCCCTATTTTTCTAAGTAAAAACCTAACTTGTATCCTTCTATATCGCCTTGTATCACTCTCCATCTGGCAGTTCAATGCCTCCTGTATTTAGTCCCTCTTTTTGATTATTGTGATCTTTTACCTATTGACTTCCATGATTCCCTATTATGTGTATTATTTTATTTATTTATTTATTTATTAGAATTAACCTTAATTTGTTTGTTTTTGTGCTTTCCCTATTTGAGTTGATATCAGGACATTCTGTTTTGTGACCTTGTATTGTGCTGGTACCTGATATTATTGGTCATCTGACCAAACAATCTCCTTTAGCATTTCTTGTAGCCTTGGTTTGGTTTTTGCAAATTCTCTAAACTTGTGTTTATCTGTAAATATCTTAATTTCGCCTTCATATTTCAGAGAGAGTTTTGCTGGATATATGATCCTTGGTTGGCAGTTTTTCTCCTTCAGTGCTCTGTATACGTCGTCCCATTCCCTTCTTGCCTGCATGGTTTCTGCTGAGTAGTCTGAACTTATTCTTATTGATTCTCCCTTGAAGGAAACCTTTCTTTTCTCCCTGGCTGCTTTTAAAATTTTCTCTTTATCTTTGGTTTTGGCAAGTTTGATGATAATATGTCTTGGTGTTTTTCTTTTTGGATCAATCTTAAATGGGGTTCCATGAGCATCCTGGATAGATATCCTTTCGTCTTTCATGATGTCAGGGAAGTTTTGTGTCAGGAGTTCTTCAGCTATTTTCTCTGTGTTTTCTGTCCCCCCTCCCTGTTCTGGGACTCCAATCACTCGCAAGTTATCCTTCTTGATAGAGTCCCACATGATTCTTAGGGTTTCTTCATTTTTTTAAATTCTTTTATCTGATTTTTTTTCAGCTATGTTGGTGTTGATTCCCTGGTCCTCCAGATGTCCCAGTCTACATTCTAATTGCTCAAGTCTGCTCCTCTGACTTCCTATTGCATTGTCTAATTCTGTAATTTTATTGTTAATCTTTTGGATTTCTGCATGCTGTCTCTCTATGGATTCTTGCAACTTATTAATTTTTCCATTATGTTCTTGAATAATCTTTTTGAGTTCTTCAACAGTTTTATCAGTGTGTTCCTTGGCTTTTTCTGCAGTTTGCCTAATTTTATTTGTGATGTCTTTAAGCATTCTGTAAATTAGTTTTTTATATTCTGTATCTGATAATTCCAGGATTGTATCTTCATTTGGGAAAGATTTTGATTCTTTTGTTTGGGGGGTTGGAGAAGCTGTCATGGTCTGCTTCTTTATGTGGTTTGATATGGACTGCTGTCTCCAAGCCATCACTGGGAAACTAGTTTTTCCAGAAAATCCGCTGACTGGTACGCTGGCTCCTGGCTCAGAAAACAATCGCTGTCTCCCCGTATTTGTTCGTTCTCTGTCTCTAAATCTGTGTTTGTTGTTCAGAGTTCGTAGATTGTTATGTATGTGATCGATTCACTTGTTTTTCGAGTCTTTGTTGCAAGAGGGATCCGCGGTAGCATCCACCTAGTCCGCCATCTTGGCCCCGCCTCCCTCTAGAAATTTTAAGTGAGAGGTTCAGCTCACCAAGATGAAAATAGACAGAGAGGCAGACTATGCCTAAAATTGCAAGCCTAGATATAGATTTTACATTTTCAGAGGAAATAATTTGAAAAATTTTGTCTGTATAGAATGGAAATGTGCATGTGTAGAGATTGTGAAGTACCGTTTTATACCAACAAAGACCTCAAGGCCAGTGCTATCCAAATGTAGATCATGAACCCCAGACAGGGCACATTATAATCAACTGGGCTGCAAGGAGAAAATGATGGAATTTTTACTTGTATTTAAGTTTTATTTTGTGTTTCAGTATGTTTATTTTCTTTATGTGTTACAATGTATGTAGTAGTACAGTAGTGTATGTATATAATTTTTGAATGAATAAATATAAATATATTAGGGATGCCTTTTCTATTTTTCCTTGTACAAATAAATAAAACCCATTACCATCAAGTCGATTCTGACTCATCGCAACCCTAGGATAGAGTAGAACTGGCCCATAGGAGTGGCTGGTGGATTCAAATTCCCAACCTTTTGGTTAACAATCGTAGCTCTTGACCACTGAGCCACCAGAACTCTGTACAGATAAATAGTCAAAATAAATTGAAAACTACCACTATAGACTAAGAGTAAAAGCCAACCATTGTGGAATATCTTTACAATGTTCAAATACTGTAATAACAGAGTGTCTTTTGAATGCCATTATTTCTGATGTGGCAAAGGAGGTAGTGAGATCAAAAATCTAAATTTTTCCCACCAATAGTCTGCACACATACTCTATTTTCTCACAGTGCAATCCTCTTCAATTCCTTGCAGTCTGAGTTTTGTCTTCATTGCTACATGGAAACTAAGTTTTTTCATGACTCAGATCTCTTTCTAACTAACACATCAGATAATTTCCCCTTAATCCTCCTCAGCTTGATTTCTCTTGGGTAAATTGCAAATATTTAGAAAATCTTATGTTTTCATCTTCCTGCTGCTTCATGGCACTCTACCACATCTTCTACTTCTACCTTCTCCCATGTTTCCTCATCTGCCTTCATGTTCTTCAATATTTTTCAATGTTTTCCTCTTGACACTCTGTTCCCTCAGCAAATCTTTCTCCAAGAAGTCATCCATGCTAATAGAACTCCCTTTCTCTCCCTCTCAAGATCTAACTCCTCATTTTTAACTGCCCTTGCATAATCTTTATCTGTAGATGTTTATATACTTCCATCACCACACAACTGAAATTTAACTCTTGTTTTTCCTCCATGTGAATCACCTTCTACTTGTTTCTTTAAAGCTGTAATCTCCATTCATAAACATTCGAAAATGTACTGAGACATATATAATCAAGTAACTATGCCCTTGATTCTTTTACTTACTTTTGGCATCCAAGCCCATGGCTATCACTGTAGTGTAGCCTTCTTTCAAGATGTAAGATAATTTTGCCCCAGAATATTGGGGGTAATGTGGGAGAGAGGAAACAACTTTCCTGGGGGGAATAAAATAGCATAGGAGACAAACGACATGAAAACAATATGTCTTAGAAAAATTGATCTTGAACACATGAGCAAGCTTATTACTTGTTAATGAAGCATCTAGTAGGTGGAGTATGCCTGTCCAAAGAAATTTGAGTAGAACAGCTTTATATACCCTATATGGGGGAATATTTACGATAGCATCTAGTCTGCTAGGTTCCTATCCTGTTTATTTCATAGACCTGTACACCTGTGACAACCATAAATTGGCATGTGTTCTTCAGTTGTTATCAGTATGAATCATTAAACAGAAGTAACATTCTGTAAATTTGAAAATCAAATGATCAGCAAACTGATCTGTGACAGCTGGCTTTACATACAAAGCAACAAGGTTTTATTCTTGGACTAAAAAAAAAAAAAATCTAGCACCTAGACATGGAGGCAGCAACAGAGACACTTTCTCCAACTTGCAAAAATTCTGAGCAAAATTTTGTTTAACTTTCAGTTTGGGAACAAAATTATCCTCCCTTATTTACTTACACTTAAGATTGTTGCCCATAGTTGGAAAAAAACCCATGTCAGGGGAGTGGAGCTGGGCAGGAGAAAGTGAACAGGGTAGCTGGCTTTGATGAGAGGGTACAAAAGAGACACAGTGGGAATCAGCATAGATTTCAGAGCTAGAGTGGTGAAGTAGTTTCAGACTGTGGCTGTGTCCACTTACTGTGAGAATAACTTAAATAAATCCTCTGACTAAGACGAATCATTTTTTAATTGAAGATAATAATAATGCCAACTGAAACGTAGTGAAGTTTACTATTTCCAGGTGCTGGGCTAATCCTTACGTGCATTAACCCCTTTAATCTCCATAACTCTAGGAAATGGGTACAATTCCTATTCAGGTTTTGTGGATTAGAACATTTAGTATTAAATAAATTAGGTGCCTTTTCCCAGGTTATACATATAAAAAGGGGCACAATGAGCACATAAAATCAGGGATATGTAATGCCTAAATCCTTGCTTTTAAGGACTTATGAGTGTGCAAAGAGTTAATTCTAGCCATCGTTGTTGTTAGGTGCCAGAGTCATTTCTGATTCATTGTGACCGTATGCACAACATAAACACTTCCCAGTCCTGCACTGTCCTCAGAGTCATTGCTACATTTGAGCACATTGTTGCAGCCACTGTGTCACTCTATTTGACAGTCTTCCTTTTTTTCGATGACCATCTTCTAAGCACAATGTCCTTCTCCAGAGACTGGTCCTTCCTGATAACACGTCCAAAGTACATGAGACAAAGTCTCGCCACCCTAGCTCCTAAGACGCATTCTCATTGTACTTCTCCCAAGACAAATTTGTTCATTCTTTTGGCAGTCCATCATATATTCAATATTCTTCACCAACACCATAACTCAAAGGCATCAATTCTTCCTCAGTATTCCTTATTTATTGTCCAGCTTTTGCATGCATAAGAGGTGACTGAAAATACCTTAGGTCAGGCACACTTTAATCCTCAAAGTGACAGATTTGCTTTTTAACACTTCAAAGAGATATTTTGCAGCAGATTTGCCCAATGCAATATGTCATTTGATTTCTTGGCTGCTGTTTCCGTGGACGTTGATTGTGGATCCTGGTAAGGTTGTATCATCTGTATACCTCATGTTGTTAATGAGTATTCCTCTAATCCTGATGCCCTTCTCTTCTTCATATAGTCCAGCTTTCAGATTATTTGCTCAGCATACAGATTGAATAAGTATGGTGAAAGGATATAACCCTGACACACACCTTTCCAGGCTTTCAACCATGCAGTGTCTCCTTGTTCTGTTCACATGACTGCCTTTTGGTCTATGTATAGGTTATGTGTAAGCACAATTAAAGCTTCTAGAATTCCCATTCTCCAAATGTTATTCATAATTTGTTATGATCCACACAGTTCAATGCCTTTGCATAGTCAATAAAACACAGGTAAACATCTTTCTGAATTCTCCGCTTTCGGACAAGATCCGTCTGACATCAGCAATGATATCTCTGGTTCCATATCCTCTTCTGACTCTGGCTTGAATTTTTTGCAGTTCCCTGTGGATGTACTGCTACAACCATTTTTTAATTATTTTTAGCATAATTTTACTTGTGTGTGATATTAATGATATTGTTTTAATAATTTCCAGATCCCTTTGAATCACCTTTCTTTGGAATGCACACAAATAAGGATTTCTTTCAGTCCGTTGGCAGGTAGCCATCTTCTTAATTTCTTGGCATATATGAGTGAGCTGTTCCAGTGTTGCATCCGTTGTTGAAACATCTCAATTGATATTCCGTCAATTTCTGGAGCTTTGTTCTTTGCCAATGCCTTCAGAGAAGCTTGAACTTCTTCCTTCAATACCATTAGTTCTTGATCATATACTATATCCTGAAACGGTTGAACTTCAACCTATTCTTTTTGTTACAGTGACTCTGGATTCCTTCCATCTTCTTTCGATGCTTCCATGTCATTCAACATTTTGCCCATAGACTCTTCAATATTGCAACTAGAAGCCTGAATTTTTTCTTCACTTCTTTCAGCTTGAGAAATGCCAAGCATATTCCTCCCTTTTGGTTTTCTAACTCCAGGTCTCTGCACATTTCATCATAATACTTTATCTCCTGGAGCTACTCTTTGAATTATTCTGTTCAGCTCTTTTACTTCATCATTTCTTCTGTTTGCTTTATCTACTCAAAGTTCAAGAGCAAGTTTCAGGGCCTCTTCTGACGTCCATGGTTTTTTCTTTCTTTTAAATGATCTTTTGCTTTCCTTATGTATGATGTCCTTGATGTAATCCCACAACTCATCTGTTCTTCAATCATTTGTGTTCAATGTGTCACATTTATTCTTGAAATGGTCTCTAAATATAGGTGGGATATACTCAAGATCATACTTTGGTTCTTGTGGACTTGTTTTAATTATCTTCAGCTTCAATTTGAACTTGCATATGAGCAACTGATGGTCTGTTCCCTAGTCAGTCCCTGGCCTTGTTCTGACTGATGATATTGAACTTTTCCATCGTCTCTTTCCACAGATGTAGCTGATGTGATCCCTTTGTATTCCGTCTGGCAAGGTCCATATGTATCACTGCCATTTATGTTGGCAAAAAGAGATATTTCCAATGAATAAGTTGTTGATCTTGCAAAATCTATGATGTGATCTCTCACATTGTTTCTATCATCAAGACCATAGTTTCCACCTACTGATCCTTATTTGGAGCCCTGGTGTTGCATTGGTTAAATGCTCAGCTGCTAACCATATGGTTGGCGGTTCAAACACACCAGCCACTCTGCAGGAGAAAGATGCGGCAGCTTGCTCCAGTAAAGATTTGTAGTCTAGGAAACCCTATGGGGAAGTTCTACTCTGTCCTATTGGGTCACTACCAGTCAGAACTGACTTGACAGTCACAGGTTTGGTTTTTGGGATCCTTCCTCTTTGTTTCAAACTTTCTCATTCCAACGACCAGTAATTATCGTGCATCTTGATTGCATGTTTGATTAATTTCAGACTGCAGAAATTGATAAAAACCTTCAAGTTCTTCATCTTTGGCATTAGTGGTTGGTGCATAAATTTGAATGATAGTGGTATTAACTGGTCTTAATGTGGGCATATGGATATAATCGTATCACTGACAGTGTTGCACTTCAGGATATATTTTGAAATGTTCTTCTTGATGATGAGTGCCATACCAATCCTGTTCAATGTGCTATTCCTGGCATACTACATCATATGATTTTCTGATTCAAAATGGCCCATACCACTCCATTTCAGCTCACTAATGCCTATGATTATCAATCTTCAAGCTTTCCATTTCATTTGTGACAACTTCCAATTTTCCTTTATTCATTCTTTGTATATTCCACATTCTATTATGTTTCCAGATTTTTTTTCTCTCATTATGAGTCAAGCCACATCAGCAAATGAAGGTCCTGAAAACTTTACTCCATCCACATCATTAAGACCAACTCTACTTTGAGCAGGCAGCTCTTCCTCAGTTGTATTTTAAGAGTGACTTCCAACCTGGGGAACTCATATTCCTGCATTATATCAATGTTCCTCTGCTACCCATAAGGTTTTTACGGGCCAATTTTTTCAGAAGTAGATCACCAAGTCCTTCTTCCAAGTCTGTCTTACTCTGGAAACTCCATGGGAAACTGTCCACCATGGGTGACCCTGCTGGTCTTTGAAATACCAGTGACATATCTTGCAGCATCACAGTGACATGCCAGCCACCACAGTACTACAAACTGAAAGGTGAGTGGTGGACTCTGGCAATATTATTCTGGCAATAATGAGACAATATATAAAATACCAGATATTGGGGTTATT
Source organism: Loxodonta africana (assembly GCF_030014295.1). Classification (NCBI taxonomy): domain Eukaryota; kingdom Metazoa; phylum Chordata; class Mammalia; order Proboscidea; family Elephantidae; genus Loxodonta; species Loxodonta africana. The sequence continues at coordinate 84,972,228 of NC_087348.1, forward strand.
ATTTAATAAAAAGTATGTCGCTATTACTACTACTGCTGGTGCTGCTACTGCTGTGACAGCCATCATTTTCATGTTTAAAGAGAGAAATAAAAAGAGGCAGAAAAGGATATAAAGAAACACACCGACAATGAACTCCTTCAGTACTATACTTATTTCCTAAGTCAGCTTTTATGTAGTTAAAGTACCAAAGGCATTAGTTGTGGAGAGCATTTCTATTTGTCTTTAAAATGTAGGATTTGATTTAGATTTTTTTCATAACAGTCTAAATTTCAAACATACCCTACATGGGTGAAAATATGCAAGACCTACAAGTTCTCAAAGAGAATTAAAAGATCTCAAAATCAAATTGTTCTTCCCCTGAGACATTGATCATCACTGCTTCTAGAACTCCCCATACCTTAGACAAAGCAGCTTTATGCCTATGTAGTCTCTTAATAACACCAGAAATATTTTTGGGTTTGCATTCTCTGCTCTCATACTCCAGACTGTGATAGTATTGCTCAAATCTTAACAAGTTCTTCTGAGAGTGATACTCTTCACTCTCCCCAAAAAAGTCCAGAGGATTTAAATATTTTTTACTTATATTATTTTGTTTATTGTTTCTATACTATGCTTTTCTTATGGAATTATATATATATATATAAAGTTAATTTTTATGAAATTATCTAAGATTTAGTCAGTAAAGCTTCATGTACGTGAAAAAAAATGTACATGAAAGCCATACTTAAATGGAAAACATATTTAAATGGAAATACTGTTTCCTTGTACATGAGGGCTCACTGAGTTAATCTTAACTAAGCTAGGGTCTACCTTAATAAATTTCTAAAATATTCACTGGCATGAGTCTTAGATAATGCCATTCTCCATCCAAGTTGCAAAGAATCAGTTAGATTTTAACAATCAAATGGTAAACATTTTAATAACAGTAATTCTGACCATGTAAAAGAATACGTGTACCTCAGTTTTACATTTGCTTTTGTTGTTTCTACTTCCTATGCCTAGTTTTCCTTCAAATAAAACCCGTAGTAGTTCCTGAACACCTACTATGAGTGTCTTTACTGTCTACCTAACTCATGTTATCTATCTCCCACGTTTTAGTTGGTGCTCAACATTCTACAGGAAATTTACCTGGATGTGCCTTGACCAACAAATCAACTGCTTTGTGCTTCAATATCTTCATCTAAAAGCAGTGCATAACACTCTCCCTCATATGGATGTTGCAATTATCAAATAACATAACACATAAAAGACTTTGACACAGTGCTTTACTTAATGAATAGCCTTTACATAGGTTTTCTTATCCTATACATTCCAATTTCCATCTCCAGCTCTTTGCACATGTCATTATAATACTATGTCTTCTTGAGCCACCCTTTGAAATCTTCTGTTCAGTTCTTTTACTTCATCAATTCTTCCTTTTGCTTTAACTGCTTGACGTTCAAGAGCAAGTTTCAGAGTCTCCTCTGACTTCCGTCTTGCTCTTTTCTTTCTTTCCTGTCTTTTCAATGACCTCTTGCTTTCTTCATGGATGATGTCCTTGATGTCATTCCACAACTCATCTGGTCTTTGGTCACTAGTGTTCAATGCATCAAATCTATTCTTGAGATGGTCTCTAAATTCAGGTGGGATATACTCAAGGTCATATTTTGGCTCTCGTGTACTTGCTGTGATTTTCTTCAGTTTCAGTTTGAACTTGCATATGAGCAATTAATGGTCTGTTCCACAATCAGCCCCTGGCCTTGTTCTGACTGATGATATTGAGCTTTTCCATTGTCTCTTTCCACAGATGTAGTCAATTTGATTTCTGTGTGTTCCATCTGGCAAGGTCCATGTGTATGAAAAAAAAATAAAATAATTTTTTTTTTCATCACTGTTTATGTTGGTGAAAGAAGGTGTTTGCAATGAAGTCACTGATTTTGCAAAGTTCTGTCATTCGACCTCCGGCATTACTTCTATCACCAGGGCCATGTTTTCCAACTACTGATCCTTCTTCTTTGTTTCCAACTTTCACATTCCAATCACCAGTAATTATCAATGCATCTCGATGGCATGTTCGATTGATTTCAGACTGTAGCAGCTGATAAAAATCTTCTATTTCTTCATCTTTGGCCCTAGTGGTTGGTGCGCAAATTTGAATAATAGTCGTATTAACTGGTCTTCCTTGCAGGCGTGTGGATATTATCCTATCACTGACAGCATTGTACTTCAGAATAGATCTTGAAACATTCTTTTTGAGGATGAACACAACACCATTCCTCTTCAAGTTATCATTCCCAGCATAGTAGACTATTTGATTGTCCAATTCAAAATGGGCAGTACCAGTCCATTTCAGCTCACTAATGCCTAGGATATTGATGTTTTAGCATTCCATTTCATTTTTGACTATTTTCAATTTTCCTAGATTAGTACCTCATACATTCCAGGTTCTGATTATTAATGGATGCTTGCAGCTGTTTCTTCTCATTTTGAGTCATGCCACATCAGCAAATGAAGGTCCTGAAAGCTTTAGTCCATCCACTTCATTAAGGTTGACTCCACTTTGAGGAGGCAGCTCTTCCCCAGTCATCTTTTGAGAGCCTTCCAACCTGGGGGGCTCATCTGCCAGCACTATATCAGACAATGTTCCACTGCTATTCATAAGGTTTTCACTGGCTAATGCTTTTAAGAAGTAGACTGCCGGGTCCTTCTTCCTAGTCTGTCTTAGTCTGGAAGCTCAGGTGAAATCTGTCCTCCATGGGTGACCCTGCTGGTATCTGAATACCAGTGGCATAGCTTCCAGCATCTCAGCAACATGGAAGCCCCCACAGTCTGACAAACTGACAGACACTTGGGAATTCCAGAACACTTAATTGTGCTCATGAGGTACCTTTACATAGACCAAGAGGCAGTTGTTCCGACAGAATGAGGGAACGCTGATTGGTTTAAAGTCAGGAAAGGCATGCATCAGTGTTGTATCCTTTCACCATACCTATTTAATCTGTATGCTGAGCAAATAATATGAGAAGCTGGATTATATGAAGAATGGGGCATCAGGATTGGAGGAAGACTTGTTAACAACCTACAGTATGCACATGACACAATCTTGCTTGCTGAAAGTGAAGAAGACTTAAAGCACTTACTAATGAAGATCAAAGACCACAGCCTTCAGTATGGATTGAACCTCAACATAAAGAAAACAAAAATCCTCACAATTGGACCAGTGAGCAACATCATGATAAACGGAGAAAAGATTGAAGTTGTCAAGGATTTCATTTCACTTGGATCCACAATCAACAGCCATGGAAGCAGCAGTCAAGAAATCAAAAGATGCATTGCATTGGTTAAATCTGCTGCAAAGGACCTCTTTAAAGTGTTGAAGAGCAAAGATGTCGTCTTGAAGACTAAGGTGCACCTGACCCAAGCCATGGTATTTTCAATCACATCATATGCATGTGAAAGCTGGACAATGAATAAGGAAGACTGAAGAAGAATTGATGTCTTTGAATTGTGGTGTTGGCAAAGAATATTGAATATACCATGGACTGCCAAAAGAACGAACAGATCTGTCTTGGAAGAAGTGCGGCCAGAATGCTCCTTAGAGGCAAGGATGGCAAGACCGCATCTTACATACTTTGAACATGTAGTCAGGAGGGATGAGTGCCTGGAGAAGGAAATCATGCTTGGCAGAGTACAGGGTCAGCGGAAAAGAGGAAGTCCCTCAACAAGGTGGATTGACACAGTGGCTGCAACAATGAGCTCAAGTATAACAACGATTGTAAGGATGGCTCAGGACCAGGCAGTGTTTCGTTCTGTTGTGAATAGAACCTCTATGAGTTGGAACCGACTCTATGGCACTTCACAACAACAACAGCATACATTCTAATATTCTCAAACATTGAATTGCACAGCTCTTTATCATTTATAAAAAAAATTACTTATATGATTCAATTCAATTTCATAGCAATACTGGGTGTCAAATGATATTATTTCTATTTTTAAAATAAAGAAATTGTGACTAAACCAGCATCACACAGCTCTCAAGCTCATGAGCCAAGATTCCAATCTTCTGATTCCAAGTTATACAACACAGCTGACCCCTGTCCATTTGTATGTATTGATATTGTTAATCTTAAAATTTTATGCTTTTTCTGCTTCATATTTTATTTTAATAGTGTTTATACCCTGGTGTTTTTTAATAGTGTTTATACCCTGGTGTTTTCTTACTATTTAATGAGTATAGATCTTTTACCCCCTACTAAGCTAGTGGAAGCTACTCCTAACTCTCGAACTAGGATGTTAAATTAAATTAATTTAATATTCAATAATTTAACAAGCTTTAATAAAACTCCTGGCCCATTTCTTTTCAAATGGGTTATTAAAAATGTGATCAGTAGTATTTCCTGCTTTCAACTGTTCTATACTAAGGCAGAAATGTGGGGCTAAAGAGCAGTACATTCAAAAGTTCTTGTAGATGCCACTCTTTCTATAACAGGCAAAGGGCAATTTGGTGCAGGAGAGGAAAAGTGTAATCTGTGACCCTGGTACTCTATCTTTGCCCAATTCAAATCACACAGAAAATATGAAATACATATATATAAACCTTTAATTCTGACTGTCATAATTAGGCATTTACAAAATAGTTTCTTTCTCTCCCAAACTGGCTGACCCTAACACTCTGCAGTCACCTTGGTTTGAACAAATGCCTGGGTGATCTTCCTTCGTATCTCCTTGGTCTTCACAGTATAGACTATGGGGTTCAGCACAGGGGGTACAAGAAGGTAGGCATTAGCCAGGAGTGCATGGGTCAGTGGGGAAAGCTGCGTTCCAAAGCGGTGAATGACAGACACTCCAATGAGTGGCACATAGAAGATGAGTACAGCACAGATGTGTGAAATACAAGTGTTGAGTGCCTTCAGCCGCCCCTCTCCTGAGGCGATAGCCATTACTGTCCAGAGTATGAACACATAGGAAAGGAGGATGGAGAGGGAATCGGAACCCTTAGTGAAGATGACAGCAATAAGGCCATAGAGACTGTTGACACGGGTGCTGGCACAGGCAAGGTGCATGACATCTTGATGGAGGCAAAAGGAGTGGGAGAGGGTGTTGGCGCGGTAAAAAGGGAGTCTCTTGATGAGGAAAGGCACAGGAAACACAACACAGGCTGCTCTGGTCAAGATGACAGCTCCAGTTCTGTAGACCACGCCATTGGTTAAGATAGTGCTGTACCTGAGAGGGTTCCAGATTGCCACAACCCGATCAAAGGCCATGGCCACCAGAACACCTGACTCAATGGCTGAGAAGGTGTGGATGAAGTACATCTGAACTAGGCATGCATCAAAGGCGATGAACTTGTAGTTAAACCAGAATATGCCTAGCATAGAGGGCAAAGTACAGAGGGCAAGTCCCATGTCTGCCAATGCTAACATACACAGAAAGTAGTACATAGGGATATGCAGAGAGGATTCAGACTTGATAGTAGAGATGATGATGCCATTGCCAGAGAGGGCGATGATATATACAGCCCCCAGTGGGAATGCCATCCAGTAATACTTTTGTTCAAGTCCTGGAATTCCAGTTAATATAAAGTAAAGGTGTTGGAAATGGGAGTAGTTATAATCTGCCATGAAGCCAATGCAACATAGGCATGGGAAAGGAGCTCATGTGATCCTGATGGGTCACTTCCTAAAGATACAATGAAAGAGATTAGCAATATATTATAATGTAATTTTCCTGGATGCAGAGCCATTTTAATTTTTACATGGGGGCAGAGAGCATAAGAGAGGTCTGAATCCCTGAAAACACTATTCCAAGATGTATCCTGTTGAGAAAGCATCTACTGCCCAGGAACAAATGACAAACCTAAGTAGAAATAAGTCATACTCAGCTTAAAACACACACTATAGAGATCCATTAGCAACACTTCTTCTGCTTCTTCTGTTTTTCATCTCTCTTTCTAGTCAATATCTTAAAAACTGTTGATTCAGAGGCCAATGGCATAACTAAGACAGACTCAGTATTAAATGTGAACTAGTTAATTCCCCCACAAGGAAGCCATTCCTACCCATCGCACTCCAGGATCCCCATGAAGGCAACAGATCTTGTTTCTAGGACAGAGGTGGAGATACCGGTGCTGCCTATGCTTCTACTCCATCATGATCCTCCTTCATTTCCCCTGAGCCTGGATGTGGGCTCAGAATTATTCTCAATCTGGGAGCCTCAGACAGCCACTTCTTATCATAGAAAATGTATTTGTTATCTCTAATCTGGTGGAATCTTAGTTGGAGAATGAAGGGGGATATTTTACTTTGGAACACAACCGAGATTACTTTTTTAGAGTAACCCATCTTGCCCAAAAGGAAGTGAGACATGCAGAGCTCACCTGAATTCTGTTTTAGGATCAGGATTATCTGGTCTAAGGCATCGTGATCATTCATAATGCCATGTTACATTCTGATTGAAAGAGTCAGTCTAGAAGCCTCAGTGGAGGTCTGGAAGACTTGCTCATATTACCAGTAATGAAAAAAAAAAAAAAAAAGAAAGAAACCTGCTGCCTTTGAGTCGAGTCCAACTTCTACCAACCCTATAGGACAGAGTAGAACTGTCCTATAGGGTTTCCAAGGCTGTAATCTTTACAGAAGCCTACTGCCACTTCTTTCTCCCATGCAACTGCTAGTGGGTTCAAAAATACGATTATCTGTTAAAGCCGAGCTCTTAACTACTACACCATGAGGGCTTCTTTTCAGCATCAGTAATGATTCGTATTTTTGTTGGGGTCATTTGACTTTAGACATGATTGACAGTCAAAGGAAGTGCATATTCTTTTTGAAAATTCTCAACCATAAGAAATTCATCGATTAACCTCATCAATTGATTAGAATAAAGCTGAGTAAGAGGCTCGGTAGTGCTATGAGCATGGACTCTAGATCTAAACTGTCTGTGTTCAGATTCCAGATCTGTCACTGACTGCATTCTGACTAAATTACTCCTCTACTCTTCAAATATAGCCCTTTTGTATGTAATATGGTGGCAACAATAGTACCTACTTCATAGGATTAGTATGAGGATTAAAAATGTAAGCCATAGCACTTAACCAGTACGCCACCAGGGTTTCCATAAGGAGCTTAGAGAGCAAAATATGTGCTTTTTATTACAGTTAATTATTTGGCATCAAAAGTTCTTATATTTTTTCAGTATTAATAATTTTGGGTTTTTTGTTTGCCACAGTTCTTTGCAATAGGTGAAAGTGAAAACTGAGAGATTCTCTTCCAATAGCAAAGAATTACATTTTATTCCGTATCCCTTATAATCTTTGAATAATTTAGCCTCTTCTCTGGAATTATTAAGCCACGCCTCTCTTCCAGCCTACGTATACACCTCCAACTGGCTCACTATCATGATGAATCAAAAAAATAACCATTTTTGGAATTGCCTTGAAGATCCTCTTTGAAAAAACTTCCAGTTCAGATCTCCCCAGCCTTAGCCAGGGTATTTGCTCTACTTCTATAAAATATTCATCCCCTTAAGTTGCTTTTATCAAAGTCAGCCTCTTATTTCAAATACTTGTTCTATTAGGTTATGAACATGTATTATCTGTCTTTCCAATAAACTGTTGTTTTAGTTTGTGTGTGTGCGTGTTTTAGTGGTTTTTAAGAAAGAAAAATTTTATTAGGTTTTCAAATAATTATGATAGAGTGAGAATGAGGTAAAATAACAGAAGTAAAAGTTGATGTAATTCTTATTTCACTTATGAAGAAAACTAAAGCCTAGAAAAATAAAATAGCTTGCCCCGAGTCAAATACCTACTTAGCAACAAAACAAAGAAGAGTGAGGAAAGATAAATAAACACTGCACAGTCTTGTTAAGACAAATCGCAGCTAAGTGCAATGGGATCTTGGTGACTCGATAAGAAAAGATCAAGTCAAAATATTATGTCTTGGCCAAGACCCATATTCATTGATAGAGGTCCTCAGATTTTGCTCTTTATGTATATTACCCAGGATCTAGAAAACAGATGTGTTCTAGTCTATCCCCTGAAAATCAGGCTCTTAGACCCAAAGTTCTTCCTTTGAAATCTCTATCTGGCTCTGACCCTCTGCTGTCCATTTCCCCTCAAGCCAGCTTCTTCTACTTTGAAAATTTAATGACATATATTCCCACCTTTTCTTATGAACCAACTCGATGCATGTGTTTAGAAATTTCCACAACTTTCTGAACAGTTTTCACCTGCATAAATGTGTTTATTACTCACAAAATCCTTGGAGGCCAGGAAAACAGATTGAATATAGAATATGGTGTAAGAGTTCTGTATCTTCCCCCTGTGCTCTCACAAGTTACATGGCTCCATTATAGATACTAACTTAAAGGAGCATGTGGAAAATAAAAAAAACAAAATTTCTATGATACAATTATCAGCAAAATGAACAAAAAACATTTCCACTGACCTAAAGTAGTAGGAAAATTTCCAGGTATTCTAAGACATTTGTGAATAATGGACTGAGATTGAGACTGGCCTTTAAAGGAGATGTTCATCTTTCCTTCTACTTGAATGTATGGATGGGCAGTGAAGACCTGAAGAAATAGGAAGAAAAACCCTGTTGACCTAAAGATTAACTATAACTACTCATCACCTGATGGCAGAGCCCCACCCAAATTCTGTTTTCAGGGGAAAAATTCTTAAACTCTAATCATTGTAAGGTTCTAAATGAAAGAACTCTTGAAGAGGAATGGTCTTGCATTCATTACCAAAAAGAACATTTGAAGATCTATCCTGAAGTACAATGTAGTCAGTGATAGGATAATATCCACATGCCTACAAGGAAGACCAGTTAATACTACTATTATTCAAATTTATGCACCTACCACTAAGGCCAAAGATGAAGAAATTGAAGATTTTTACCAACTTGCACAGTCTGACGATCAAACAGGCAATCAGGATGCATTGATAATTACTGGAGATTAGAATGAGAAAGTTGGAGACAAAGAAGAAGGGTCGGTAGTTGGAAAATATGCCTGTCATGAGAGAAACAATGCCGGAGATCACATGATAAAATTTTGCAAGACCAAAGACTTCTTCATTGCAAATACCTTTTTTTCTCCAACATAAACGGTGACTATACATGTGGGCCTTACCAGATGAAATACACAGGAATCAAATTTAGTACATCTGTGGAAAGAGACAATAGAAAAGCCTAATTTCATCAGTCACAACAAGGTGCTGACTATGGAACAAACCATCAATTGGTCATAAGCAAGTTCAAGTGGAAGCCGAAGAAAATCAGAACAAGTCAACAAGAGACAAAGTACGACCTTGAGTATATCCCATCTGAATTTAGAGACCATCTCAAGAACAGATTTGACACGTTGAACATTAATGACTGAAGACCAGACGAGTTGTGGAATGACATCAAGAACATCGCAAATGAAGAAAGCAAAAAGTCATTAAAAAGACAGGAAAGAAAGAAAAGACCAAAATGGATGTCAGAAAAGACTCTGAAACTTTCTCTTGAATATCAAGTAGCTAAAGCAAATAGAAGAAATGATCAATCAAAAGAGTTGAACAGAAGATTTCAAAGGGTGGCTCCAGAAGACAGAGTAGAGTATTATAATGACATGTGCAAAGAGCTGGAGATAGAAAACTAAAAGGGAAGAACACACTTGGCATTTCTCAAGCTGAAAGAACCGAAGTAAAAATTCAAGTCTTGAGTTGCAATACTGAAGGATTCTGCGGGGAAAATATTAAAAAATGCAGGAAGCATCAGAAGAAAATGGAAGGAATACACAGAGTCACTATACCAAAAAGAATTGGTTGACATTCAACCATTTCGGGAGGTAGCATATGATCAGAAACCAATGGTACTGAAGGAAGAAGTCCAAGCTGCACTGAAGGCATTGGCAAAAAACAAGGGTCCAGGGACTGACAGAATACCAATTGAAATGGGTCAACAAACAGATGCAGCACTGGAAGTGCTTACTTATCTATGCCAAGATATTTGGAAGACAGCTACATGACCAACTGACTGGAAGAGACCCATATTTATGGGTATTCTGAAGAAATGTGATCCAACCAAATGGGGAAACTATCCAAAAATATCATTAATATCACTCACAAGTAAAATTTTGCTGAAGATCATTCAAAAGTGGCTGCAGTAGTATATCAACAGGGAACTGCCAGAAATTCAAGCCCGATTCAGAAGAGGACAAGGAATCACGAATATCATTGCTGATACCAGATGGATCTTGGCTGAAAGCAGAGAATACCAGAAAGATTTTTACATGTGTTTTATTGACCATGCAAAGGCATTCAACTGCACGGGTCATAACAAGTTGTGGATAACATTGCGAATAAAGGGAACTCCACAACACTTAATTGTGCTCATGTGGAACCTGTACGTAGACCAAGAGGTAGTCATATGAACAAAATAAGGGGATATTGTGTGGTTTAAAGCCAGGTAGTTTGTGCAGCAGGGTTGTATCGTTTCACCAGACCTATTCAATCTGTATGCTGAGCAAATAATCCAAGAAGCTGGATTATAGGAAGAAAAACTCAGCATCAGGATTGGAGGAAGACTCATTAACAACCTGCATTATGCAGATGACACAACATCGCTTGCTGAAAGTGAAGAGGACTTGAAGGACTGCCTGATGAAAATCAAAGACCACAGCCTTCAATATGAATTACACCTCAGCATTAAGAAAGCAAGGATCCTCACACCTGGGCCAATAAGCAACATCATGATGAACAGAGAAAAGATTGAAGTTGTCCAGGATTTCATTGTATTCGGATCCACCATCAACATCCATGGAAGCAACAGTCAAGAAATCAAAGAACACATTGCATTGGGTAAATCTGCTGCAAAAGACCTCTTTAAAGTATTAAAAAGCAAAAATATCACCTTGAAGAATAAGGTGGGCCTGATCCAAACCATGGTGTTTTCAATCACCTCATATGCATGTGAAAGCTGGATGCTGAATAAGGAAGACTGAAGAAGAATTGACACCTTTGAATTGCGGTGTTGGTGAAGAATATTGAATATACTATGGACTGTCAAATGAACAAAAAAAATCTGTCTTGGAAGAAGCACAACCAGAATACTCCTTAGAAGTGAGGACGGCAAGACTACATCTCACACACTTTGGACATGTCATCAGGAGGGATCAGTCCCTGGAAAAGGACATCATGCTTGGTAAACTAGAAGGTCAGCAAAAAAGAGGAAGACCCTCTACAATATGGATTGACACAGTGGCTGCAACAGTGGGCTCAAGCATAACAATTGTGAAGATGGTTCATAACCAGACAGTGGTTCATTCTGTTGTACATAGGGTCAATATGAGTCAGAACTGACTTAACAGCACCTAACAACAGGTGAAAGAGGTTTTAAAGGCTCAATGTCTAACCAATACGGAAATGCCCATCCAGTATTCTATAGATGACACCTATCTTCTGCCTACATTAGTTCCAATAACTGCTAGTTCACTACCTTCCAAACCAATGAGTTCACTATAGAAGATCAGATACCTAACCTACTCTTAGAAAAGGGTCACCTATTTACTGGGATGTTAAAGAAGTCATTCTTACATCACTCCTTGAAGAAGTTGTGAGTGAGAGAGATCAAAAACAAAAGGTCATGGTTACTTGCATTGGAGAAGGAAGTGCAAGGGTAAGATGAGGGGACTCAGAAAGGAGTAGTTGGGAGCCAATTAGAAACTTTGGTAACCACCTAAATCCATTGCCATTGAGTGGATTCTGACCCATAGCGACCCTATAGTACAGAGCAGAACTGTCCCATTGGGTTTCTTTGGAGTGGCTGATGGATTTGAACTGCCAATCTTGTGGTTAGCACCTGAGCTCTTAAGTACTGTGCCACCAGGGCTTCCCACAACAGTATCTTAAAATATTCTGTTGATGAACCAACTTTATTCTCTGATTTTACTCTAAAACTTACCTGTTTGCTAAGAAGAACCCTAGATGAAAGAGAATTCTTAAGTACCCCAAGTCTCACCTGGCAAAACCTTTGCCACTCCCCCATGAGGACTTTTATTTCCTTAGCTGCTCCAATACTTCTCCCCTTACTGTACCATAGAGAATTCCAAAAATTCATATGCAGGGTTATTCTCTGAGGCTGCCAAGACTGAGGAGGCCTCTCCTGGGCTATAAAGACCCTCCCTAGGTTCTCATGTCTGGGGAATGAGATAGTGTTGAGGGGGTTATTAAGTAAATGAACGTGTGTGTATGTGGGAGTTAGGGGATTCCCCCAGAGGCTGGTGATTGCTCAATCTCTAAGGACCATCTTGGCCATTCCACTGTTCCCTTGCCATTAACAAGTGATAGCTGCCTTCACTAAATGATTATGCTATATTCCAGTCTATCATCCAAATTGTTTTATTACTTATCTGGGTTGATCATTTGTTTTGTTTTGTTTTTTATTGTGCTTTAAATGAAGGTTTACAGAACAAGTTTCTCATTAAATAATTAGGACACATATCGTTTTATGACATTGGTTAACAACCCCACAACATGTCAACACTCTCCCTTCTCCACCTTGGGTTCCCCATTACCAGCTTTCCTCTCCCCTCCTGTCTTCTAGTCCTTGCCCCTGGGCTGATGTGCTCCTTTAGTCTCGTTTTGTTTTATGGGCCTGTTTTTTTTTTTTCTATGGCTGAAGGGTAAACCTCAGGAGTGACTTCATTAGTAAGCAAAAAGGTGTCCGGGAGCGTACTCTTGGGGTTTCTCCAGTCTCTGTCAGGCCAGTAAGTCTGGACTTTTTTTGTGACTTAGAATTTTGTTCTACATTTTTCTCCAGCTCTGTCCAGGACCTTTATTGTGAGCCTTGTCAGAGCTGTCAGTGGTGGTAGACAGGCACCATCTAGATGTACTGGACTCAGTCTGGTGGAGGCTGTGGTAGTTGTGGTACATTAGAACTTTGGACTAATCTTTCCCTTATATGTTTCTTTTTCTTCATTCTCCCTTGTTCCCAATGGGGTGAGACCAGTGGAGTATCTTAGATGGCCGCTCACAGGCTTTTAAGACCCCAGACACTACTCACCCAAGTAGAGCGTAGAACATTTTCTTTTTAAACTATGTTATGCCAATTGAGCTAGATGTTCCCCGAGAACATGGTCCCCATAGCCCTCAGCCCTAAGGGAATTTGGATGTGTCTATGGAGCTTCCATGACCTTGTCTTATACAAGTTGTGCTGGCTTCCACAGTATTCTGTACTGTCTTACCCTTCACTAAACTTACCACTCAGCTATTGTCTATTTAGTGTTTTTCCAACCCCACCCCTCCCCAACCTTGTAACCATCAAAGATTATTTCTTTTTTTGTGTAAACTTTTTCATGAGTTTTTATAGTAGTGGCCTCATACAATATCTGTCCTTTTGTGGTTGACTTAGACACTCAGCATAATGCCCTTCAGATTCATCCACGTTATGAGGTACTTCCCAGACTCATCGTTGTTCTTTATCGTTGTGTAGTACTTCTTTGTGTGAATGTACAATAGTTTATCCATTCATCTGTTGATGGACATCTAGGCTGTTTCCATCTTTTTGCTATTGTGAACAATGCTGCATTGAACAAGGGTGTGCATATGTCTGTTTGTGTGACAGCTCTTATTTCTCTAGGATATATTCCTAAGGGTGGGATTGCTGGATCATATGGTATTTCTATTTCTAGCTTTCTAATGAAGCCCCATATTGTTTTCCAAAATGGTTACTATTTTGCATTCCCACCCACAGTGCAGAAGAGTTCCAATCTCCCTGTAGCCTCTCCAGCATTTGTTATTTTCTGTTTTTTTGATTTGTGTCAGTAATTCCAGGGTGTATCTCATTGTGGTTTTGATTTACATTTCTCTGATGGCTAGTGATCTCGAGTATTTACTTATGTGTCTGTTAGCTGCTTGAATGTCTTCTTTGGTGAAGTGTCTGCTCATTTCCTTTGTCCGTTTTTTAATTGGATTACTTGTCTTTTTGTTGTAGAGTTGCTAAATTTTCCTGTAGGTTTTAGAGATTAGACCTTTGTCAGATTTGTAATGGCCAAAAATTTTTTCCTGGTCTATAGGTTCTCTTTTTACACTTTTGGTGAAGTCTTTTGATGAGCATAAGTGTTTAATTTTTAGAATATCCCAGTTATCCAGCTTATCTTCTGGAGTCTGTGTATTTTAGTTATGGTTTGCATCCTGTTAATGCTGTGTATTAGGGCCTCTAGTATTTATCCTCTTTTTCTTCTATGATGTTTATAGTTTTTGGTTTTATATTTAGGTCTTTGATCCATTTTGAATTAGTTTTTATATATGGTTTGAGGTATGGGCCCTGTTTCTTTTTTTTTTTTTTTTTTTTTTTGCAGATGGACATCCAGTTTTGCCAGCATCTTTTGTTAAAAAGACCACCTTTTTTCTATTTGATGGACTTTGGGCCTCTGTTAAAGATCAGATGACCATAAACCTGTTGCCGTCTAGTCAATTCTGGCTCATAGTGACCCTATAGGACAGAGTAGAACTGTCCCATAGAGTTTCCAAGGAGCACCTGGTGGATTCAAACTGCTGACCTTTTGGTTAGCAGCCATAGCACTTAACCACTACACCACCAGGGTTTCCCAGGTGACTATAGGTGGAAGGATTTACATCTGGGTTCTCAGTTTTGTTCCTTTGGTCAATGTATCTGTCATTGTACCAGTACCAGGCTGTTTTCACTACTGGAGCTGTATAGTAGGTTCTGAGGTCAGGTAGTGAGCGTCCTCCTACTTTATTCTTCTTCTTCAACAGTGTTGTACTTATCTGGGGCCTCTTCCCTTTCCATATAAAGTTAATGATTAGTTTTTCCATCTCTTTAAAGAATGTTGTTGGCATTTGGATCAGGATTGCATTGTATTTGTAAATCACTTTGGGTAGAATTACCATTTTCACAATGTTGAATCTACTTATCCATGATCATGGTATGTTTTTCCATTTCTGTAGATGTCTTTAGGTTTCTTGCAGTAGTGTTTTGTAGTTTTCTTTGTATAGGTCTTTTACATTAGGTTTAACATTTATACCTCACATGTATTCTGAATTCTTTTTATATTAACTTTCCGTCATACACTGCCACACAGGTATAAAACTGAGTGTTATTACCATCTCTGTTTTTCATTTTAATACCTTAAAAGCTAAAAATGGCTACAGAAGACTGTGCAATAGATTAGATTTTATGGCCCTGCAAATTTAAGGGATCTGTCTTGAGTTAATTATTTCTATCAAAAGCTATTTCAAATAATCATCATATTTCTGAACTTTTCTACTCAATTTTTGCCCCATCACTTCTATTTAAAAAAAAAGAAAAAACATTTCTCATAAACCCATTACTGCTGAGTGGATTCTGACTCATGCCTACCCCACATGTTACAGAATAGAACTGCTCCATAGGGCTTTCTTAGCTGTAAACTTAATGGAAGTAATTTGCCAGGCCTTTCTTCCACAGATCTGCTGGATGAGTTCAAACTGCTAACATTTAGGTTTAGTGGCTGATTGAAGACTCCTAAGAGCTCAGCTACTAGCTGAGAGGTTGGAGGCTCAGGGCCACCTAAATGTGTCTCAGAAGACTGTCCTAGCAATCTGCTTCCAAAATGTCACAGCCTTGAAAACCCTATGGGCAGTTTGACTCTGCATACATGAGGTCAGCATGAGTCAGAATCAACTTGATAGCAACTAACAACAACAACAACTCATCAAAAATGAATGTGATGGTTTTATCTGATTTCTCTCAATTCTCCTCTCTTAGCTAATTATACATCCACACCCACACTTCCCTTCCAAGAGTTTAAGTAAAGCTACCTTTTCTCAGGTTCAGTAATCATCTCTCTCCCCACCCCAGGTCTTAGACTCCATCTCCTCTTTGAGTACTTGCTCTTCTCATTCTGCCCTCTCCTTCAATAATTAAATTTACCCAAATATGTATACACTCAACTGCCACATGCAAGTAGATGACTTCCAAATCTATATCTCTATACCGATCTTTGTTTTGAGTTTCAATTATATGGCTCTACATTAGTCATCTTTATCTCTGTATCCTACAGATTTCTCAAAATCAACATGCCCGTAACTTCAAAAAAAACAACTATATGATTTCCCACTACACCTTGTCTTGCTATTTCTTTAACTTTTATATCTCAATTGATAGTACCATTCATCAAGTCATGTAAAATAGGAAAATATAAAACCAAAAAACCCGTTGTCATCAAGTTGATTCCTATATGTCAGAGTAGAACTGCCCTATAGAATTTCCAAGGAGTGCCTGGTGAATTTGAATTGCTGACCTTTTGGTTAGCAGCCGTAGCTCTTAACCACTACGCCACCAGGGATATAAGTCATCCAATATATAATGAAGCCCTAACACATTTACCTCTTAAATATTTCTAATAATGTTCTTTTCTTTCTATCTCTATTAATGTTACACAATTTCAGGTCTTCTGTTTCTCCTACGTGAAGTTCTTTAATAGCATCCTAACGTGAATCATGCTTTTTAAATTCACATTAGAATAAATTGTTTTGCTTAATTTTATTTGTTTTTTATTTCTTTCTGTGAGAAATGAGGCTTCTCTTACATCTCATCAATGTCTTTAGAAAATATTACTCTAATAATATTTGACATTAACCAAATTTGAATTAGACAGGTGTCTTATTACTTCTAGTTAAATGATTTCATTGCCACATAAATTTGATTTTTATGAAGGTCTCATGAAAAATAATAATCATAAGAAGGTGAAAATGCATTTACAAATAATCTGTAAGCCTATAAATCTTGTCTATCCTTAAGCAGTTTTCATAACATCAAGATCCGTTTTAGCAGTCATTAAAGTGTATACTTTCCCCAAAGGATAGACTTTCTTATTGACTCATTCTTAACCCACTTCTGAAGCTTAAAGAACCTGGATTACTAGAATTTGTCGAACACAAGGTGCTTCAATACATAATCCAGGGATAGCACATACATGTGATCAAAATAACATTTTCAGTATAAAAAATGGCAGGATGGAAGGGTGGAATAGAGGAAAAAAGGAAAGAAGCAAGAAATCAAGGAAGGAAGGTATGGTGAGAGATGAAGAGGAGAAAGAAAGGGGACATAAGAAAAGATGAATGAACCCTAGAACAAATTTTACAGAATTCAAAGTGTCAAATGCTCTTATGTGAGTTTACATTTTGAATGGTTTTAAAATTTACTTACACTGAAATTCACTCTGTTTCACAACTCTATGAGATTTGACAAATGCGTAGTCATGTAACCACCATTCTAATCCAGACAAAAGAATTCCATCAACCTAAAACATTCCCTTATGATACCCTTACATAGTCAACCCCTCCACCTACCACTAGCCCTGTTAACCACTGACCTTCTCCATCTCTATAGTTTTGGCTTACCCACACATAATGTAGTACATTTGAAATTTATTCATGTTATTTTTGAACAGTGTTCCATTGTATTGATACACATATTTTGCTTACCCATTCAGCAGTTGAAGGGTATTTGGTTATGAATAAGGCTGCTATAAGCATTCATGTACAGATTTGTTTTCGTTTTTACATACAAAAATTTTTATCTCTCTTCTTAAATACCTACAAGTGGGTTGCTAGTTCATATGTCAAATGTATAGTTAACTTTATAAGAAACTATTAAATTGTTTTCCAAAGTATTCATCCCATTTTACTTTCCCACCATCAATATATGACAACTCCACTTCCTCTGTATCCCAGCCAGCACCTGATATTGTCTTTTTTATTTTTTAAATGGTAGTAGGTATATAGTGATATCACGGTAGTTTAATTTGTATTTCCTTCTTAACGACTAATGGTATTATGTGTTTATTGGTCATCCACATACCTTCTTTGATGAAATGTCTGTTCAAATCATTTGGTCATTATTGGTTTACTTTTTTTGTGGGTGGTTCATTCTGGGTCTAGACCTTGTCTATTTGATTTGCAAACATTCCCTTGTCTTTCATTGAGCAAATTTTTTCTTAAGTTTCATGAATTCAAATTTTTTTTTTTTTAATTTTATGAGTTGTACCTTTGGTATCTAATTTAAGAATTATTTACAAAACACAAGGTCTCAAAGATTTTCTCTTACGTTCTCGTCTAGAAGGCTTATAGTATTAAGTTGTAATTTTTGTTTATTATCATTTTTTGAATAATATGTAAGTTAAGGAGTTTTTTTATGTCCAATTTTTCCTGCACAATTCATTGAATAGGCCATGCTTTGTCCATAATTTTCTTTGTCTTTTTGCAAAAAATCAGTGGGCCATATTTCTGAACTTTCTATCCTATTCCACTGATCCATGTACCTATCTCTTTTCTAATATCACAGTACCCTAATTACTGTACCTTTTACAAGAAATGTAGGAGTCAGGTAGTGTGAGTCTTTCAATTTTGCTTTTCTTTTTCAAAATTGTTTCAGCTATAATAGTTCCTTTGGTTTTCCGTATATATTTAAGAATCAGCTTGTTGATATCTACAAAAAAAAATGCTACTGGGATTTTGATTGGAATTACTTTAAATCTATAGATCAATTTGGATAGAATTGATATCTTTGTCAATGTTGTCTTGTAATCCATAAACACAGTATATCTCCCCATTTATTTAAATCATCTTTGATATTTTTCTGCAATGCTTTATAGTTTTTAACATAATAGTCTTGTACATATTTTGTTAGAATTGTACCCAAGCATGTCATTTTTGATGCTATTGTAAATGACAATTTCTTTTAAATTTCAGTTTCCAATTGTTCATCGCTATGTAGAAATATGACTGATATTTACAAATTGACTTTGTGTCTTGTGATCTTGTAAAACTCACTCCCAAGATTTCTAAGAATTTTTTGTACATTTCTTGGGATTTTCTAAATAGACTACTAGGCCATTTGTGAAAAAACTGCTTTATTCGTTTCCAATAAGCATGCCTTCCCTTTTTTTTTTTTTTTTGTTTTCCTCATTGTCTCACTGTGATGGCTAGGACACCCAGTACTATATTGTATAAAAATGGTGAGACCATATAATTTGCTTTTTTTGTTTCCCTTATCTCAGGTGGAATGCATTCAACCTTTCACCATTAAATATGATGTTAGCAGGAAGACTTTTTGCAGACATTCTTCATAAAGTTGTAGAAGTCCCCCTTTGTATTTCTCATTTTCTGAGGATCTTTACCATGAATGGATATTATTACAAAATGATTTTTTGCATTTATTGACATGATTTGTGATTTTTATTTTACAGTCCTTTAATATGTTGAATGATTTTTGTATGTTGAATTTTCTGTGTTTCTAGGATAAACACCAAGTAGTCACACAGTATTTTTTTAGTGTGTTGCTGGATTTGATTTACTAATATTTTGTTGAGGATTCTATGTCTTGAGTGATATTCATCTGTAGTTGCTTTCTTTTGAAATGGCTCTGTCTTCTTTTGATAATAGGGTAATTCTAGCCCTACTAGAATTGGTCTGTTTCATTTAAGTTTTGGAATTTTTGGACATCAAGTTGTTTATAGCATTACTTCATAATCTGTTTTTAATGTCTCTAGGCTCTGTAGTAATATCCCTTCTTTTATTCCTGATATTGATTATTTGTGTGTTTTCTCCTTTTTCTTTGTCAGTCTGGTTATGGGGATGTGGTAGGCAGAATTTTAAGATGTTCAATAATCATTGCCCCCCCCCCCAGTGTTACAGCTGTGATTGTTATAAATATACGGGGGGGTGGGAATTACCCCAGTGAACCTAATTATTTAAGCCATTTAAAGTATGAGAGTTTCCTCCTGCTTATTGCACAATCGGAAGTCAGAGATATTTGAAATACAAGAAGGATTTGATATGCATTGCTGGCTTTGAAAATGGAAGGGTCCACATGCAAGGACCAGAGTGGCCTGTAGATGAGAGTGATGGCCAGCAGACAGCTAACAAGGAAACAAGGACCTCTGTCCCACAACTGCACAGAACTGAATTCTGCCAACAACTCAAATGAGCTTGGAAGCAGATTTTCCCCCCAGAGCCTCCAGATGAAAAGCCCAGCCAAGTTGACACCTGAGCAAAGAACATAATTGAGCCTGCCGAGAATTCTGACCCATAGAACTGTGAACTAATAAATGGGTTTTTGTTTTAAGCCATTAAGTTCGTGATAATTTGTTACACAGCAAAGGAAACTCATACAAGGGATATCAAAAAAGGTTTTGTTCTATTGACTTTCTCTATGGTTTTAATTTCATTGCTTTCTGCTCTTTATTATTTCCTTTTTTTTTTTTTTTTTTTTTTGCTCTGGGTTTAAATTTAATTTGCTCTTCTTTTTCTAGTTTCCTAAGGTGAAAAATTAGACTATGAATTTAGGATCTTTATTCTAATATAAGGTTTTAATGCCATAAAATTTCTTCTCAGCACTGTTTTATTGTCATCTTACAAATTTTTATATGCTGCATTTTTATTTTCATCCATTTTTTATATTTTCTAATTTTCCTTAGGACATATATAACATCATTAATTCCTAGATCCATTAAATAGTTACTGAGTGACAACTATGTTAAAGGAACTATACTAAACACATAAGTAGATACAGAAATTTAAAGAAAACCTATCAGATATTTGGAGAAGAAATAAAATAAATACAAAAAAAAATAATTTCCCACCCTCCAGCCCATTAGCCCACATTCATTTATCCCATTAATAAAGTACCATCTATACATAAAGGCGGTCAGTGCTCAGATAGACATGAGGCCCTTTCCATGGTACAGAGTTCAGAGCAAAGATACCCCAAGACTTGCAGTGACGAAAGTATAGAAAAGGGTATGAGCAGGGAGCCTAAAACAGGATCAGGATACAACGTTGTGGACATTTGAGGGAGCTAGGGCAAATGTAATCAATGTTCCAGCTCCATTCACTATGGGGCTAAGCTGCAGTAGAAAGTTTGAGGACAGCATTCCGGTCCAATGGATCACACCAGCTGGAACTGGTCTGAAAGGAAGTGTCTGAATTCAGGAGGAGTTTGGCTGTATCCTGTTAGTTGTTGTTGTTAGGTGCCATAGAGGGGTAGAAAATTAATACATTACCTCCTGAAAGGAAGTGGAAGTGACAGGGATGAGCCAGGATAAACCCAGGAGCTGGTATCTTGTTACCCAGGCCTGCTACAGGGATTATAGGAACAAAAGCACCCTGAAAGTTCTCAGAGAGGGGAGGAGCAGTGGATGGCATGGCACACAATGAGTGCCCAGGTTGTTGATAGAGATTTGGGCTGATTGTGCCCAGAGTGTGAAGGAAAAGCCACAGACTGGGATGGGGGTGGAGGTGTGATACTCGATCTATCAGAAAACAAAACATCTATTAAGACCAAGAAAAGGCAGGGATAATACAAAAGTGCAGGGTACAGGGAATAGAGAGGAAAAGAGGGAGTCAAAATGACTGGGTCAGATCAGTGAAAAGGCCCAGTCAAGCTAACTGTTATATCTCAGAGATGTCTGACTTTATATGTGATAGTGTGCAAGTGGCCAGGGATGAAGATCAAACAATAACCAGGATAAGAACTTATTCTGTAGCCCAAACGAAGTCTTAGTCTGTGAGTTGTTTCAGGGCTTAGCCTGAAGATACAAAGCAAAGTAACTAAATGATCTCTGCAGAGATGGAGCCTATGACCTTGGTGCTATTAGCACCATGTGGTACCCCGGAGCTAATGGCAATTAGTACAAAGACAAGCAACAAAACCAGAAGGTGTCCCTGTGGACTGAGCCTAGGGCACTCTCTGGGGATCATTATCTGCTCTTCAGAAAAAAAAAAAAAAGACTGGGTGGTGTTGCCATAATGGCCAAAACATAGGGAGGTCAAGGCAGGACAGGGCCTCAGGGCTCATTGGGTCTGTGAGTTCAAGACCAGTGTAGGGTGGACGGGGACTTGCTTCAGGGCTATCAGAACAGGACTGAAAGCTAAGGATGGAGGAATTCTTCCATTAAAAGGTTATTGTGGTTCTTCCTCTGGGCAAATCAACAAGTCCTCAACTAACCACAACACCCTCATTGAGGCTTCCCCATGGGGCTCTGACAACAAAAGGCTGGACGCCTGTGATCAATTTTCCTGTACCTCACACCCCACCCACTCCCCTAAATGAGGTACAACAAGGGTAACACAAAGAATACACCCAAGACAGTCCACTAGAACACCAAAGTGCATAAGGGTCTCTGGGAGAAGCCAAGTGTGGTGAGTGAACTGCACAAAGGGAAAAGTGGGTATGGGAAAAGACGATAAGACTAGTGGTGAGATTGATAAAATAACTGAGGAGAGGGTAGAAAGTATGGTGATGAAGAAAGAGGGAACAGGAGGGAGAAATAGGTGTGGAAGTTACTGTTTTTCAGCCTGGAAGCACAGAAAGGGAACAAGGGAAAGAATATGTTTCTTCTTAGAAATCTACTTAATTTTTAAATCATTGGAAAGTAGGACAGGGCAGAGCAGGTGGAGAGATAGGAAAAGCACAGTGCCCTTTGTAGAAGGTAGGGAGCTATAAGGTTCAGAATCTGAACACTGGAACAAAAACAGCTCATCGAATTCAGCAGACTTATTGTAAGTACGCTGGATAGATGCTGTTACTATAGAAATGAAAATCTGGTCTTTGTCTTCGAGTACTTCACAGTGTAGTAGAAAGGCAAGGAAAAAGTTACAATCGTATATTAAAGCAAGAGGGATGTATAGAAGTGGTGCATGGAGGTAGTAGAAAAGGGAATTATTTATTTGGAGCGATTTATACAGGTCTTACCACAGCTAGTAGCTTCTGAGCTTCAGTAAGGATGGATTTGTTCCTGAGACGAAAAATGAAGAGAAGGCAGAAATACCTGCTGGTACAAAAGCAAAGGTTATAAACCAGCATGCTGTATTTAAAATTGGGTAAAGCCTTAGACAACTAGAGTTAAAGGACCCTAATATTTAACAACATACTTTAGAACTAGGAAGTCACTTGGAACAGAACTTGCTGAGCAAACATCACTGAGGGATGTCATAAAATTGTGTCGTGTAGTTCCAAGCTTGTTGTTGTTGTATGCCATCTAGTAGGTTCCAACTCATAGTGACCCTAAATGACAGAGTAGAAACGTCCTGTAGGATTTCATAGGCTGCAATCTTTATGGAAGTAGATGGCCAACTCTTTTCTCCTGTGGAGCCACTGCGGAGTTCAAACCATGGATCTTTTGGTTTGCAGGTGAGTGCTTTAACCCTTGCACCACCAGAGCGCCTTAGCTCTAAGCTTACTAGTGAACAAAAGCTCAAAATGGTAGAACTTGAGGACTTTGGAAACATAGTGATATCTTCCGTTCCCTGTTTATGGGAAGCTTTCTGCTTTCCTTGTCCCAATAATAATTTGCTAGGTCCCTTGTCCCCAGATTCTCCAGGGCAAAGCTGAATATCAAGGGCTTCCCCAATGAGAACACCACATGAGAAATAATCTCAATATAGGGAGTAGCAGAACTAACCATTGCCTTTCTATCCCAACTTCCTACAAAGATTTGAGGCTAAGAATATGGGAGGTTATTGTCTAAATTTAGGCCCTATAACTTACATAATCATTTCTGTACCCTAGATTGTTTTAATTATCAACCTCAGTTGTTACACTTGGTTTTTTTTTTAATTCTCTCTATATGCCTAAGTCTTTTATGTCCATATTTCATAATGTACTGAATCACTTGCTTTGTTAATCTACGCATGCCATACATCAACTGTCTCCAGCAGATTGTTTGATGCTCAACACTGAATATAAACCTCTCAGTACATGCAGGGTTAATGTGGACACAAATGGGGGTCTCTCAGGGTATGGAGATGCTTTGGAGATAATAAGTCCACTTTCCTTGCCATTTCCTTGTACTCTGATCTCTCCCCCATGACCCAGCTCCTGGGGAGTTGATGCTATAAGTCCCTTCACATAGCCCGCTACTTGAAGTCATTCTAGCACTGCAGCATTCATCTGTAACCAAAGACCCTGTCTGACTCATTCTCTTCTATACTGGTTTGGTAAGTAACAGGGAGAATTGTGGTGAGGACCGTAATAGCCAGGATTAGGTCTGGACACAATTGTAAAGCGAGCAATTATTTTTATAATACTTGCCATCTCCATGTGGCTGCTCAGATCTCTCCCTTATGCCAGCATGAATTCTCCTCTAAAACCAAAGATCCTATGTCCCATCCCGTTAGTGTCTTTCAGAGTGGTGGGGAACCAATCTGGTAAATAAGTTCATCTTTTGTCATCTCCCAGAAAATATTGTTCAGTATTTATAAATGTCTTTCGGAGACAATATCCTCACTTTTGTTTTTGGATCAACAGAATTAAATCTACAGAAAGCAAGTTTGAGACAGAGGGAGCTTACTTGTCTTTGTAGCAAGCTGTAAGCTATTTTAATGTAAAATAAGAATGGCCTAATGATTATTTGTGAGACTGAATAATAGAACAGTGAGGTTTAGAA
The DNA here is from genome assembly GCF_030014295.1 of Loxodonta africana. Taxonomy (NCBI): domain Eukaryota; kingdom Metazoa; phylum Chordata; class Mammalia; order Proboscidea; family Elephantidae; genus Loxodonta; species Loxodonta africana. The sequence goes on from NC_087348.1 coordinate 84,996,639, forward strand.
GTCTGGTTTGAGTCACAGACCAGCCAAAGAACCCCCATGTGATCTCAGCTGATTTCTGAATTTGTTTGTCTGCATACCTGGGTAATTATGAGCGTGCATATAAAAATATAATAATATTGTTATTAACATCCCTATATTTGGTATAGTTGTTTTTAAAACATTTTCTAACCCGTTATTTCATTTAATCCCCATTTAAAAAAAGGAAAACTTCCAAAGCAGTTAGAATAGGAAATTATGGTATTAGGATTAATACCCTCATTCTTTATAGATTAGTAAAATGAAGATCAGAGAGAGAAAGTATTTGTCCTCAGAATATCTAAATAGAAGCGGGTAGAGATGAAGCTAAGAAGGCAGTCTCCAGGATTCTATTCCAGTCTTGGATGGTGTGCCACGAGAAAAGCATGTAAGTAGAAGGCAAAGACCTGGCTGCACAGTATTATGTTGTGTGTCTAAGGCTGGGCAGCATTTTACCACTTTCTTTTTTAGTTATCTTCCTCTGTGAAATGTGGATAATATCTCTCACTGCTGCATGAAAAATGGTTTTCAGGATCAAGTGAGTTAATAGATATGAAAGTATTCTGAGAATTGTTCATCAGGATACAAACAGTATGGGATAGAATCATTCCTACATTGTACTGTCTTCTGAAGGAATGTTGCTTTTAAAATGAATACATAATGTTGGTGTCACAACCTCCCTGCATACATTCAGAAAATTAAAGAGCCATTGGGTCAAAAGGGAATCATTAACCTTAGCCACAAAATTAGTGTTTAAATCCTTTCTACAATAATGAATTGCAAGGTGGCCACCCACCCTATACTATTTCTTTGCAATTACACTGTTCTGTCTTAGCACACATCTGAGCTGAGTCTAAATTTACTTGTCTATAATTTTGCATTCATGTTGGTGTATGCAAGTAGATAGGCTGTTTATGTAGGCAGGAGTGTTACAATTTCTTTGTTTATGTGTGTGTGTGTAGTAGGTCTATGTATAATCATTTCAAGTTTGTATAATAATTTGAGCTGCATTTTTACAAATGTAATAGCTATATTTTATATATTACATATTATGTATACATAAAATATGTTAAATATATAACAAAAGTGTTTCAAAATATACATTTGCATAAGCAAATCTTACACCCTGTGGGAACAAAGCAGTACAGGGTAAGTATAAATACGTAAAGTGTAAGCACATTCGCACGTCAGTGAAAAGTCATAGGTAAGTGACTGCAAGAACATGTGTATGTTTTTGCCTCTGAGGGTATGTATCATTGCATGTGTATGTGCGTGTACATCAATAAGATAGAGGTTTGGGGGAAAATGGAGGTTTATGAGATAAGCGAAAAAAATGACTCACAGAAGTTAAGAAATATGATCCCAGAAGCCATTCTTTTCTAATAGGGCTTTCTTATGTTTAAAACTAATAGGAGACAAGGGTATATGCTTGGGACGGCTGCCTTTCCCTTTCACCTCATGCCATCAAAGAGAATGAGGCAGGGGGACAATGGTGTGTGTGTTGGGAGAATGAGTGAATACCTGTCTGAAAAAAGACTCTCTGAATAGAAGTCACTCTGTGGATGCTCGGGTGGGCTTGAGTGTGTCTGTGAGAGACTGCATGATTTGGCGTGAATTTAACATGTGGTGTGATAAACATCTGTAGATGTATGGCTATTCTAAAAATAAGTTTATTGGTGAGAAACACCTCGTTTCTCCTTGATACATATGAGATTTGATTAAAAGAGATCCGCTTGTTGTTGACTTTCTGTTTATGGTGATGGAAAATTTGGCAGCGGATATTGGTAACGGTTGCACAACATAAGTGAGGTAACTGATGCCATCAAACTGTACCTGTGAAAGATGTTGAACTGGAAAACATTGTGTTATCTATATTTTTACAAAAATAAAATGGGAGATATGTTTATGATTCCCTGTGTATCTAATGTGTATATTGATGAGACTGAGCTGACTCGAAGGCACCTGACAACAACATGTGCAGGATATGATGGTGATGAGCCTCTGATGAGAGAGAGAGAGTGTGTGTGTGTGTGTGTGTGTGTGTGTGTGTGTGAAGGGATAGGGGTTACTCAGTGTGTATCTATGTTTGTGGGAAATTTATTGAGTCTTTGTATTCACATAGATGTGATTATGGGAGGTGGCAAAAGCTTGGTTACGAGTGTCTGCCATTTAGGGTTTGTGGAGACGCATGTGTTTATGTAAGGTCAAATGTGCTGCGCAGGTGCTTTGGTTTCCACGTGCCTTTTCCTGTGAGCTCATGCATATGTATCAGTATGTATTCAGAAGTGTTTATGTCTTAGGGAATGAATGCTTGTATATGCCTGAATCTTTGACTCTGTCTGAGGGTGAATGTACATTTCTGTTTGAAGGTCTTTTAACTTTACATGCATCTGCTTTGAAAACATTTGTTTGTGAATATAAACACTTTACATGCATCTGCTTTGAAAACATTTGTTTGTGAATATAAACACTTTCTTTTTTACGTGTGTGTGAGTGTGTAGTTGTTTCTGGGTGAATCAATTTGGATAAGTATGTGTGTGGCTGTGTGTGATTACATATGCATATATCTGTTATGTTTGGCATACACACTGATTTCCAAATTTGAGTATTCTTTTGCACGTGAATGACTGCAAGTGGGGGAGAATATGCATACTTGTTGTATGCCTGATTAGGTGTGAATGAGAGGGAGTTCAAAATGCTGTGAAAGGATGAGTCTGTCAAATGTGAGGGTGCCGTGTGGTAGCTTTAGATATCCTCAGAAAAGCCTCTCACGCTTTCCTCAACAAGCATAGTCTCATTAAGCAACTATAATCACTGCCTGACCTGTTTGTAATGAGCAGGGATGCTCTGTGCAATGTGTGGTCTGCATCAGGATCCTCTGTTTTCCTGATTGCAAGACCAGGCACTCAGAAACTCCATCTAGGCAGCACTCAAGGCAGAGAAGCAGAGACTCCAAGAGTCACACAGTAAGAAGGCTGGGACTAGAAATATTATGGGATGAAAGGACTACACTAAAGGAAAAAAAATTTGGAGAAATTTATGTGAGGTGTGTATGAGGGCTAGGTGGGAAACAAGCATAAGTAAGAAATAAATGCTGGAAGGATCAAATCCAGGAGAAAACTCAGAGAAATAGAGTTTTAAAGAAATTGGGTGCAAAAGATTTATGAAACACATTTATTCAAGGCTTAATGTAAATCAGGAACTGGATCCACACAAAGAATAAAATACATTACCTTCCCAAGAATGTCACAGTTCATTAAGGAGGAGCATATAGAAAGAAATATTTATAATTAAGAATTACGGAGGAGGTAAATAATCCACTCCAGGGGGTGCGTTTGGGAAAGGTGGTTGGCAGGGGTTTAGGGAAGAAAGGAAGCAATTCCTGAATTAGATCTTGGTGATAAATATGGTGCAGAAACAGATAGTGAAGGAAAAGGAAATCCCATTTGTAAAATGTGTTTTTAAAAAGCATGCAAGTCTACAGCATATGGGAGGAAGCACAGTAGTTCTAGAAGGTTAAAGTGAATGGTGAATGGGTGGAAACAAAATGGGAATGGGTCAAGCAGTAGAGATTGTCTGGAGCCAGATGGTGGCACAGTGTGATCTTTCTTTTAAAGCAGTGGGAAAGTCAAAGTGTTTTAAGCAAAGATGCCACAGCCAACTATCAGATTGCAAATTAGAAATACTGCTGTGGGATCTATGTGCAGGAAGGATGGGAAGGCAGAGGAATTGGCAGCAGGGAAACCAACTGGGATAGTGCAAATGAGGATCTCAGCAAAGGCCATGGCATTGTTGACGAGTAAAGAATCGGATACAAGAGAAAAATTTAGACGAGGTGATGTAACTTACTAAATAATTGATAATTTCCCATTTGATACAGGAATGTTGTTGTTGTTCTTAGCTGCTGTCAAGTGGGCCGCTGACTCAGGGCTACCCTATGCACAATGGCTGGTTTTATTGTGGTCCATAGGGTTTTCATTGGCTGATTTTCTGAGGTAAATCACCAGGTCTTTCTCCCTACTCTGTCTTGACCTGGAAGCTCCGCTGAAAACTGCTCAGTGTCACAGCAACACACAAGCCTCCACTGACAGACGGGTGTGGTGGCTGCACCTGAGGTGCATTGCTAGGAATCGAACCAGGATCCCCTGCACAGAAGGGAAAATTCTACCCCTAAACTACCGCTGCTGTTCCCTGAACATTAAGGAAGCCTAACTTTATGTCTTTCCTTCATGTTTGGGGAGAGGACCTCAAAGTCCTTGGCACTGCAGCTGTGGCTTGCTCAGCATGGTTAGATGCAAGATAGGAGCATTTTACAAGGAGACACATTCTAGAGCAAACCAAGACCTCTAGATGGGTGCACTAAGGAGCTGAACAAGACGTTTGCCTGGCTTCTGAAAGTTGTGGGGGATGCTGCGTGACTGGAGTGAGGGGATGATTCCTGAAAGGCAATTTGCAGTCTGGATTGCAAAGGCATCTGGAGACCCAGGCTGGTGTTCTCTGGGTAGTTGATGGATTTTCAGAGAGTTGAAATGCCAGAAATGAGTATCAGTTTCTACCTACCCTCTTTGAATACCTTCTGTTGGATTTATTAAGCTCTGTGTTTAGTTTGGAAGTTATTACATTTTATTTTTTTAATTTATCTTTCTATTTGAGCACATATATACACATTTAGATTTTTCTAATAAATGTTTAGAATTAATGTGCAACTATATCTTTCCCTTGAAGATGTAAAGAGCCTGGTATGTTTTTATTTCACTTTTTCTTCCACCCCAATATTCATATTAATTTTTATCTAGAAAGTAAAATTCCAAATTCTTTAGGCTTTTGATTGGGGGAGGAAAGTACAAGTATAAGCTTTTTATTTTGGAATATTGATGTGTTTTGTTGTTGTTCTTAATCTCTCTACCACTGTCTCCTAACTGAAGAAGTTAAAGGAGTTTTTAAGATGCATCTGCTATGATTTCTTTTGGATTATTTGAATGTAAGATGCATGGGACTTCTGGAGATTTCCAGGTTGAGGTAAATACAGAGGGTCTGTAAGACATACCTGAGATTCATTATAGAATTTAATCGAAATCATAATATTAGGTAAGACCACTGAAGGAAAAGAGGAAGGCTAAATAAAGATCCCTGAAAAATATCAATGTATAAATTGTATGAAACACAGCAAGATGAACTAGGGAGGTAAAAAGATGCTGATAAATAGAATTAAAAAGGAAAGAGGGGATTAATAGCAGCTGGAGCTCGTTGAGAAATCAATCAGGCTTAGGAAAAACAAGTGCCACTTTGATTTAGCAATATAGGAGTAACTGATGACCTTAATGAGAATAGTTAAAAAACCAAGCCAAACCAGTTGCCACTGAGTCTACTCAACCCATGCTGAACCCTGTGTGTCAGAGCAGAACTGTCCTCCACTGAGTTTTCGATGGCTGATTTTGCAGAAGTAGATCTCCAGGACTTTCATCCAAGGCACCTCTGGGCGAACACAAACCTCTAACCTTATGGTTAGCAGCCAAGTGTGTTAACCCTTTGCATCAACCAGGGACTTCCATGACAGCAATTAAAGGGTACCAGAGTGTGAATGTGTTAGAGCGGTACAGAAACCAAATTGCCTGGGATCAGGAGGAGAAGATACAGTGGATATAGGGGTACTGACCTTCTCCTCAGGCATTTGCCATTAAGAAAGGAAGCTAGGCTAGAAAAAAGCTAGAGAGAGAGGCAGAGCTAAAGGTAAATGAATAAACAGTTTAGGGAGAGAAAGAGAGCTTCGAAGGCATCCATAGAAATGTTCCATGATAAAGTATAAGTAGAGGGAGCCCTGGTTCACTGGTTAAGTGCTTGGCTGCTAACCTAAAGGTTGGCTGTTCGAATCCACCAGCTGCAATGCAAGAGAAAGGTGTGGCAGTCTGCTTCTGTAAAGACTACAGCATTGGAAACATTATGGGGTAGTTCTACTCTGTCCTGCAGGGTCACTATGAGTCAGAATCTGCTCAACAGTGATGGCTTTGTTTTTGTTTTTGTTTTTTTTTTAGAAGGGATAAGTATGGCATAGACTATTACACGGTATGTGTGTGTGAAGGAAATGTGTGTGTGTTTGCGTGCGTGAGGTGGGGAGGAGAGAAGACAGGAGGTTTTAGAAAACACCATGAAAATATTTCATAAGATTAAGTTAATCTTTCTAATCAGTTTTCAGGTTCCTGAGTTCCAAGCTGGATCCTCAACTATGTCAGCATTATTCACCCAGACAGCCTCCAATAGCAGCACTTCAATGGCCCCCACCTTCTTGCTGGTGGGCATGCCAGGTCTGTCAGATGTACCCTCCTGGTGGACGATCCCTCTCATTACTCTCTACCTTCTCTCTGCCCTGGGCAATGGTACCATCCTCTGGATCATTGCCATGGAGCCCACCCTGCACCGCCCAATGTACTTCTTTCTCTTCATGCTCAGTGTTTCTGACGTTGGCTTGGCCACAGCACTGATGCCTACCCTGCTGGGCCTTGCCCTTGCTGATGCTCACGTGGTTTCTGCCTCAGCATGCCTCTTCCAGATGTTCTTTGTCCATGTCTTTTCTGTCATGGAGTCCTCTGTCTTGCTCACAATGGCCTTAGATCGAGCTTTGGCGATCTGCCGTCCTCTCCACTATCCCGCACTCCTCACCAATGGTTTCATTAGCAAGATTGGCCTGGCCATTGCTTTCCGATGCCTGGGTCTCCATCTGCCCCTGCCATTCCTCCTGGCCCACATGCCCTACTGCCACCCACAGGTCCTAACCCATTCTTATTGCTTACACCCAGATATGACTCGTCTGGCCTGCCCAGGAGCTTGGGGTGCAGTTTACAGCCTCTTTGTGGTCCTGTCGGCCATGGGATTGGATCCCGTGCTTATTTTCTTCTCCTATGGCATAATTGGCAAGGTGTTGCAAGGTTTGGGATCCAATGAGGAGCGCTGGAAGGCTGGTCAAACCTGTGCCGCCCATCTCTCTGCCGTGCTCCTCTTCTATGTGCCCATGATCCTCCTGGCACTCATTGACCGTCTTAGGTTGCCAATACCTCAGCCTGCCCATACTCTTCTCTCCTATGTCCACTTCCTGCTTCCTCCATTATTAAACCCAATTGTGTATAGTGTCAAGATGAAGGAGATTAGAGAGAGAATAGTCAAGAGGTTGCAGCACATGAAGGTGGGCTGTGCTCAGTAAGGAAGATGTCCTTCCACATTTGGTGGGTCAAGACTACCTGATGCAAAGATTTCTATAACCCTGCATGAAATAGTCAATCAGGCACACCTAAGTGCATATACATGAATATATCTGCCTGCCCCTAAAAGTGCACATGTATATATTGAATGCTTACAAGCCTGAAAGAATGGAAGTGATCCACCCACTGTTACACTACATGTGAATGGCATAGAAAGGACAAGAGCCTAGGTTTGTCACAACCATCCAACTGTGCAGCTATTGTGGTTTTGCTGTTGTTGTTTATTTCCCCATCTCATCTATACTGCCTGATAACTGAATAAGTTGAAAAGTTAAGTGGCAACACAACAAAAGAAAGAGAAGACAGAAATATTCTGTTCACCTAAGTGGAAGATCAACCATGAGTGTTGGACCCTCATAGGAATTAGGCATTCTGACTTGCCCTTAGGGATTGAACAAATGAAGAGGGCACATGTAAGTCTCTTACTTAGACTCTTCAAACCAAGAGACATGGTATATAACTCTGATCAGGCTGGGGTCAAAGAAGAGGGAAAGGAATTTTTTTTTCTATCCTGTATGTAGTTTTTAAAATGTTAGTATAATTTTTGAATAAATAAAGGCATATTTATTGTTAAATTTTCAAATAATCCTGAAATAATAAAATCATCTTAAATTATATCATCCAAATATAACTACCATTACCATCATTATGTAAGTAACAAACATTTGCTGTGTATAATTCAGTGACATTAATTATATTCATCAAGCCACCATTACCTTTTTAGTGAACACTAATAAATGCAAAGTTTTACATAAAAGGTAGATGAAATTATTGGTTTCAATTCTTTACTTCCTAGTGGTAGTATTATCCACCCACACCCACATCATGGGAGTCAAAGTGGGCAGAATGTACTTATCCTTCCTTTGAGCTTGGACACATGACTTGCTCTGCTTAATAGAGTGTTAGTGGATGTGATAAGAGCAGAATCTTAATTGTGACTTCGCAATGGTGTTTGACTTCTTGTGTTGTGATTCCCCAGGTAGGTACTGCTCCTTCAATCTCATCCCTAAAATGAGACATATGGTTTTAGACTATATGCCCAACCTGGAGCCTAGAGTCAACCCTAGATGATTAGAGAACTAAAGTAGAGCCACTACGCCAAGGCAGCTTAGATCAAGAGGACCTCTGTCAACCTGATGCCTGGTGACCATGACAATAAATACTGTCGTTATAAGTAACTGAGACTTTGTGTTTGGTAGTGGACTAACACAACATGTTTGTTGTTTTATTCTATAAACATGGTTAATTTCCTGATGTATTTTTCTTGGTGTTCATATAATATGAGGAGCTTACCTTGTCTGTAGCGTAAAATTAAATACTATATATGCCTTTCTAAATCTTTCTTTTCTTATGGTAGATATCTCTCGAAGTCATCAAGTATAGATGTAATTCATTGAACTGCTTGCATGATATTCCATGGTATGGATGGATTGAAATTTATTCAACTGTTCCTATTAATGAGTATTTGAATTCTCTTCAGTGTATTTGCCACTACAAATAATGCTGTAATAAACATCCTTACACAGGGTCTTTAAAGATCCCATTACCTCATTTTAAAGAAATGAAACTGCAACTTGGGACTCGTTCAAGTTACCTTTGCATGGACCTTTGTAAGTCAGTGGCAGATATCAAACTAAAACCAGCACTCTTGGCTGCCTCCGTGTATTTACTACCCTACTAAGTGTGGGGAGCAGAGAACTCTCACTTTCACAGCAGGGCCTCAACTGCTATCTGCTGGTTCTCCCTCTCTCCTGGCTACTGGCCATACCCGCACCAATCCTGTCAAAACTTTGAGGTGTCTAGTGCTGCTATTGTCATACCAAGCCAGCAGGGGACAATCTTCTCTCTTTCTGCCGGTTACTCTCTCCACCTCAACTTAATTGATATATTTGGTAAGTCATATTCTTTCTCCTCTAATCTGCAGAAATGAAAGTAATAGCCAGAATATTTATAATTGTGAACAAAATGTAACAGTAATACAGGAAGTTGTATGGAGCACCAGACAAAAAATAGCTTTGCAGAACCCAGTTCTCTGGGTTGGTCCCATTGCTAAACAAAGTGTGTGTGTGGGTGTGTGTGTGAGAAAGAGAAAGAGATAGATTGAGAGATTGAGAACTCAGAATAGGGGTCATAAACTTAAATGCCTAGAGGAGCCAGGCCAGTAACATAAGTGGAGAAGGTACATACTCATAGATCATGTGTGTGAATGGTGGGGACTGTGTAAACTAAGCAGCCACCCACTTCTCAGTGGGTTCCTACCGAATGTTTCCATGTGGAATTTAGGCCTACTGTTGCCAGATCTTCCCATATTTGGGAGCAAATTTTAAATATTTTTATTGAAAATAATCTAGATACTATCTTGTACAAACAAAATTGTCTGAAGACCATATTGGGATCATGTAACTTCTAAATACTTTAACTTATTTAATCCATACAGTTCAAAGAGAAAGACTTGTTCATTAATTTCAAAAATTTAAGTAATTTTGTCCAGATTACACAGCCAGGAAATGGCAGGAATGAGACTAGAGGACTCTTTTCCTGACTCCAAGTCCTGAGCTTTTCCATTCATCTTTTCCACTCATCACTGTCAGGCCTCGTCTATCACAGTAGAAAATTTAGAAGGACATGCAATCCCTTATAGGTCTACTTACTCTTTCTTCTGTGGGTTGGCTTCCAAATCCTCAGTCTGGAACTGCATTATACCTTACCGTATAGAGAAGTCCTGGCTCCTGGTCCCCTAAGTAAGGATAGCATAATTCTGGTGGCTCCTAAAGTTTCATGCCAAGGCTGGCCCTTTTTCATTAGGATATTCATGCTGCTCTTTGGCCTGGCTCCATTTATAATGCCAGGAAGTGACAGATGAGTTCAGGGAACTTAGATATTAAAAGTTGCTAGAGTGTTCTCTTGGCCATAATGGTGCAGATCTTGTGTTGTGGCTTGACTGTCATTATTGGCAAAAAGTATTCTAAAACCAGTTTCCATTGAGCCAGTTCTGACACATGGCAACGTCATGTGTGTTGGACTAGAACTGTGATCCACAGGGTTTTCAATGATGGGTTTTTCAGAAGTAGACTACCAGGTCTTTTTTCTGAGGTACCTCTGGGTGGATTTGAACCTCCAACCTTTCAGTTAGCAGTGGCCCATGGACTCCAAAGGCATTCTAGTCTTTCCTAAATTCAGATGATATCATGAAAGGGATGAATCTCTGTCTCTCACAAAGGCCCCTTAAGTGTCCACTTCTTGGTAAGAAATGTGGAAAGGAGAGAGTGCCGAGGTAAGGCTAGATGATGACTGTCCTGATTCACCCCTGAATCTGCCTAGCAAAACCGGTGGACTATTACATATCCCCTTCATTACACACTGAATGACCTTTGGTACTTTGACACAAGTTTTCACTTTTCAGAGAAACTTCTGGAATTATTTTTTTTTCTAATATTTATTAGACTCCATTTTACCAGAGCTACCCCTTTGGTACCCTTTTATCCTTAAACATTTTTTTTAGTTCAAATTGATATATTCTACCAAGTATATACTATGGACAAGGTACTTTATTATGAGGGAAACTTAAAGTTTAATAAGACACAGCTCTTGCCCACTGGAAGCTTGCAATATAGTTGGTGAGAGAGATGTATGCACAATGTTGGAGTTGCATACCAGTCTCCACCCATTGAGCCCTGGTAACTCAGCTTCTTGTCTTTACTATAAGTACTGCCAAATACCAATGATTTCCTATAATCTATCCCCAAAATGACTTCCCCCAAAACTGGCTTCAGCAAAAACAGTCTCTCTAGAATCCCCTTTTCATATTGCCCCTGAAAAGTGCTTCTTGAACATGAATCTACATACCAATCACCTGGGGATCTTGTTAAAATTCAGATTCTGAAATAATAGGCTTGCAAAAGGATATGAGATTCTACAATTCTAACTACTTTCCAGGTGATGCTGATGCTGCTGAACAGTGCACCATATACTATGAGTACCAACATAGAGAACATACTTAGACAAACTCAGACACATTGTAAAGAGTTTAATGTAAATCACAACCTGGAATCAAATCAAGGTATGAAAGTTTTAAAAAGTTAAATGGATCCAGAATCTTGCACAGGAAAACATTTCCTAGCTCATCCTCAAAAGTCTGTATAGACTCTTACTCTTCACTGTTATACCAGAAGATAGATGTCATCAATCCCCCCGCCAAAAAAAAAACTCCACACATTCTTTATGAACTATAGACATCTTCTTCCTTAAAAGCAAAAAAGCTGTAGTATATTAGATGCTCAGTAAGAGTTAATAGGTTAATTATTTAACTATGTAATGGTAACTTAAATACTATAATTACATAGAATCACTTGCCCACTCCCAAGATATGTTATTACAGAGAATGTGAAAAGTTCACCTTTTCTGCATCATTTAGACTTCAGACCAAGTTTTTCCATGACTTTCACTCTAATCTGCTGGGTTTTTATACAATATACAATGGGGTTCATAAAGGGTGGCACCAGCAGGAATCCATCAGCTATCAAAATCATAGCCAAAGGGGACCTATGCTTGACAAAGCGATGCATGATAGCCAAAGTGATGATGGGCACATAGAAGATGAGCACAGCACAGATGTGGGACACACAGGTGTTAAGAGCTTTGACCTGTTCCTCATGCGATGCAATACCCAATACAGTTTTTAGGATGAACACATAGGAAACAGCAATGAACACACTGTCTGACATTACGCAGAGTGCAACAAACAGACCATAGTAAAAGTTAACCCGATTGTCAGAGCAGGCAAGCTTCATAACATCCTGGTGGAGGCAGTAAGAGTGTGATAATAGGATTTTATTACAGTATCTAAGTCTCTTCAAAGTAAAAGGAAGGGGGAGCACTAAGAGAATGCTCTTAATAGCAAACGCCAGTCCAATTTGCACAACTCTGGAGCTAGTGAGGATAGAGCTATATCTCAGGGGGTTGTGAATGGCTACAAAGCGATCAAAGGACATGATCAGGAGCACTGAAGACTCCATGTCTGTGAATCCATGGATAAAGAATTCTTGGGCAATGCATGCATGAGCAGAAAATCCCATGGTATTGAACAAGAAGATCCTCAGCATAGTAGGGAGGGAGGAGAAAGACAGACCCAGGTCAGATAGGGCCAGCATGGAAAGGAAATAGTACATGGGCTTATGCAGAGAAGACTCTGTCCTGATGACAAATAAGATGGTGCAGTTGCCCAGTATGGCCATGAGGTACATGAGACAGATAGGGATGGAGATCCAAGTGTGTGCATGCTCCAGCCCTGGTATGCCAATCAATAGGAATGTGGAGATTTCAACTTCAGAAATATTGAAAGGAAACATTATAAATAGGTCTCCCATTTTTCTGCTCCTGGGTCTGTAGCAACATAAACAACAGACAGAAATTCTCTCTTAGTTGTATTTACTGAAATTTTGGACGTTCGGTAGGTTAAATGTATTTCAAATCTAATACAGCTGGTCCTTAGATGTCAAGAAATAATGTAGTATAACTTTAGCTATTTAGAAATATATGTGTATATGGAGTAGATCTAAACAGGCTCTTCATGTTATTTATTTGAAATGTTCTTTATTCCCTGATATATTTCTAAACAGCTTTATAGCTTGCATGTAACAAGGTATAGTAGTACCATCTTTTCAAAACCACTACTTATCGACACTGATGCATCCAGTGAGCTAGGTTGGAATATATTGAGATCCGGAAGACCTCTAATACCATGGGTGTTGTCAATGCTCATGTACTCACACAACCACAGATGCTACGGCAGCAGGAATTAAAGGAGGCCTTAAGCGCATATTATTGTTTATGAGATACGTGTGTGAAAACAAAATTGAACAATAACAGGGGTTGACAAAGTGTGATCTGTGGCAAAATTCAGCCCACAGCCTGAATAATAATTTTGTCTTAACACTATGGTGGCGTAGTGGTTAAGAGCTACAGCTGCTTACCAAAAGGTCAGCAGTTCTAATCCACCCAGTGTTCCTTGGAAACCATATGGGGCAGTTCTACTCTGTCCTTTAGGGTCACTGTGAGTCAGAGTCAACCCAATGGTAATGGGTTTTGTTTTGTTTTGTTTTTTGGTTTGTTGTTTTTTTTGTACTTTTAAGGGGTCTATTAAAATAATCAGAAGGAGAAGATGTAGTAGTGACAGAAATGGTATGTAGCCTAAAAAAGTCTAAAGTATTTACTTTCTGGTCACTTACAGTAAAATTTTGTTCACCCTTGGACGAGAAAATTGTGCATATAAACAGACACACACATACACACATCCAAAATCATGGTTGTGTGTGCAAACATGGATGGTACAGTAGCGTGCGTCAAAAAGAACTTCAATGTTAAGATTAACATTTTATTTATTTTGTTAAAAATAAAAGATGAAGCAAATATACAAATGCTTAAATATTCCAGTCAGAATTGTGAAAACTAAGGTGTTTTCCAAAACTCTTCATACTTTACTAAAAAGCCAAAAACCAAACCCAGTGCTGTCGAGTCGATTACGACTCCTAGCAACGCTATAGGACAGAGTAGAACTGCCCCATAGAGTTTCCAAGGAGCACCTGGCAGATTCAAACTGCCAAACCTTTGGTTAGCAGTCATAGCGCTTAACCACTGTACCACCAGGGTTTCCCCATACTTTACTATATCCCTTTAATTCTTACCGTCTCTGTTTTTTTATGGGGAGTCTCTGAGCATTCCTTGTAAGAATAGAGAAAGGAGAGATTGTATCTACATAGAAGAAATTAGAGGATGACAGGTGAAAATAGAAAGCAGTGAAGAAAAGGGGAAACTGCCTAGCTTTTCTCTCTGATGTTAAATTTTGAATAGGCCATTGTCTTACAGTGGCTTAAGATAAGAGCTGTGAAGGGATGTGTGGGCCTGCCATACAGTGAAGACAGATGATAACATAAAGCGGACAGACACAGATAACGTATTTTCTACTTACAGGACTGAATGTTCCATTTTTTCTCAGGCTTTCAACTGTGGTTATTGCTCCCCTGACATGCACCACATATCACACTGCCATTTAACTACTGGCCCTGCTCAGAATAGTCACAGGTCTTGCCCCTCTCTCCCTGTTGTTGTATTCCTTTCCTAGTGCTTTGGCTTCTCTGTGTTTGTCCTTAGATCAGTAACAAATTCAGGTTGTTCTCTTTGGTACTTGGACTTGATGTTGCTCATACTCCTGGTACCAGAATCACCTACAACTTTGGGTGACTCTCCTTTTAATATCTATGTACCCAAAAGAATCCCTAATAGTGTAGCTGACGGTCTGCCCTTGACATGGGAGTGGTGTTTGGAAAGAGGGGGGAAAGTGATAACCTATCCACCCTGTTTAGTGAGTGCCATCAGGATGGGTCATTTCCAAAATTCTGGATCTTTTCTTGAAAAGTTCCCAATCCTGACTCAAGTAATCCTAACACTGTTTTTTAGACTGTTTTATCATGCAAATAGCAACCTTATGTGTGTCAGAGTAGAACTGTACTCCATAGGGTTTTCAGTGGCTGATATTTTGGAAGTAGATTGCCAAGCCTTTCTTCCAAGGTGCTTCTGGGTAGACTCAAACCACTGACCTTTTGGTTAGCAGATGAAAGTGTTAACCATTGCACAACCCAGGGATGTGGGGTCACTATGAGTTGGAATTGACTCATAGGCAACTGCTTGGTTAGTTAGGTTATTATTCAAATACAAAGAAGAACCCCAACCCATATATGGTCCCCATCAACCCTCCCCCAAACATAGCTTGACTCCAAGGATTGGGAAACCCCTGAAGCATTTTTACCTCCATCCCTCTGAGAAGCTTCGGGTTGATCTCTATAAATTGCAGAGCCTTTACTGGGAGACATAAAATCATCCTTGGGAAATTCATTTCCAATCTTCAGGGCACCTACCAGGGTCCTGGCTACCTTATCTCAAAGCAAGGACAGGAAGGTCTAGATTTCTGCAGGTTCTTCAGCTTCTCTGCTCCAGCGCTCTGTTGGAGATCCACATCCTTATTTGTAACCCCATATTCTCCTCTAGCATAGGCAAACACTCCTGAGAATTAACAGACACCTGAGAACAATGAATTCACTTGCTTCATCGGTGTCTTTCACTAAGGGGCTTTCATAAGAAAATTCAGAAACCAAACAGTTCCACGGTCATAGCTTTAACTCTTGGCACTCTGCTCCCACAATAAGTACAGACTTCAGCTCATTTGGGAGAGTTGGTCTCACACATTGGTAATGACACACTGTATACAGCTATGGCTCTATCTAAGATTAAGCATATACCTTAATAGACTCCATCTAAGACTCCTTGGAAACTCTATGGGCCAGTTCTACTCTATCCTATAGGGTCGCTATGAGTTGGAATCGACTCAACGGTACTGGGTTAGGTTTTTTAAGACTATCAGAGGTCAGAGACAGGCAAACATTAAACTGAATCCTCACAACAGATGTGTTCTGTTTGGTCATTGATAGGTCTGTATGTCTTTTTAAAGTAAATGGTTTTACATGGATCACTGTTGTTGCTGTATGCTGAGATGTTGAGTAGACTCTCACTCCTAGTGACCCTATAATGCAAGAGTATAACTGCCCCATAGGGTTTCCTAAGCCGAAATCTTTATGGCAGAGATGGCCAGGTCTTTTCTCTCGTGGGGTGGCTCGTGGATCTAACTGCCCACCTTTCAGTTAGCAGCCAAGTGCTTAACCATGGCACAACCAGGGCTCCTCAGGTGAATAATAACCTCTAACATTTGCCGTAGGCTCTTCCTTTCTCTGTGTTCTTTCATTCAACCATTTCACATTAGCACCTGAAGACACTTAGTCTCACAGAACATGAAAAAGGGAAGCCCAGAGTTAAAAGCATTTTCTCAAATTTAGGAGAGAATCCCAATTTTTATCCATCTGACCACACTGAAAATAGGAAATAAATAAAAAGGTGTAATTTGGTTGCTGTGTTGTAGGGGATACCTGATTTTCAGATAAAGAGAATAGAAAAAGTATAGCAAAGCATACTTGAGCTGTGTCTCATGAATCTAGTCTTTGATTGTATATAAAAATGATAACTATAAAGACTATGGTGTGAGATGACTTTGTTATCTACATTGAAGACCCTGATAAAGATAATGGTGAGATTAGGACCTCCAAATCATAACTCATGGCATGCTGTGGAAGTCAGAGGGCCTCTACAGGACTATTTACAGAAACCTTTATTTCCTTCAGCCATAGATCATATGTTTCTAGCAATCAGGCTCAGGATTTAACTGAAAGTGTGGTAGTCGCTATGAGTCGGAATTGACTCGATGGCAGTGGGTTTGGGTTTTTTGGTGGCAGATAGCAAGGCAGACTGAATGCTCAGTTTGTATAGGTTTGTCTGATAGAAGCAGAAGGCTGAAAAACACTAGAAATAAAAGAATGGAAAAACGATGGGCTCTGACTCCTGGGATGTTGATATTTGAGTGAATAACACTGAGAACCTTGCCAACAGCAGCAGCTTCTCATTTTTCAGAAGGGATTCCATTTCTCCCTGTCAGCGGACCATACAAAAAACAAACCTGAGAACAATGTCACACAAAATGATGCTTTTCCTCGTTGCACCCAAGCGAATAAACAGTCAGACCTTCACAAACCTTGAGCAGGAAAATGTTATTGTCACTTAGGGAGGAAATAGCTTGTCCATGGAAATCATTGCAGAACCTACCAAACTGTGCTAGCCAGAATTGGGTGAAAACTTGTGGGAGTAGATTTTGAAGATGTTAGACCCAAGGCAGCAGAGGAAGTGTGTGGTAGTATGAATATATGTTGACATAGAGGAGAATGAGTTCACTTATTCATCATTTAGGACTCAATAGTATGGCAGGGATACCTGAAAACTGTGCTGCTATAGTTACGAGTTGGTTGTTTGAAGCTTGGATGTAATGATGACTTATAGAAAATTAGGTGGAGATTCCAAAACTACTTCACACAATATAGAGGAAGGTGTTGGATTTGAGGAAGATGGATATCTTAGCATGGATTTTTTTTTTTTTTTTTAATGTAGGTCCAGAGGACACATGGCTGTTTTCTCTGAGAAGGAATAGAAAAGCATTCGTAAGAAGGGCTCTGGCATTTTTCAGTAGTTCAATATTTGCTATGCTCTGTATGTTGGGCTTGGCAGTGAAAGATGCTGCTATGACTGGGCTTCCTAATACCAATGAGGATGATGGGGTTCTGAGGCCACATGGCAGTACTTTAACCATTAGAAGCAAGGTGAATGTAATTACTGTAGAAGGTAGCAGAGCTGGAATGATGATCAGGGTAACTGGGCCCATAGGGATATACACAGAGGTCTGGAGATTGCTGAAAAAATAGTTGGTCAGGGGCTGGAACAAGCACCTTTGGAAGGTGAGAGATAATGAAGTCTGGAGAACACTGGAATATAGAACAGAAAGCAAAATAATTTCATTTACACAAGACCCAGTATTGAGTAACAATGACGTGCATTTAAGGATTCACTCTACAGCATGGTATTTTGAAAGCATGCAGCAGAGAATCAGAGTTAAGGAAAACAACCTAATTGAAGTGTTTTTTGTGTGTGATTCAGAAAAGAACAAATGGCTTATTGACAAAGATTCTCACAATAAATCTGACTTGTATGTATAGTCTGAATGAGTAGTTTATGCAAGTCTTATATTGCTTGTAAATATGAATTATTGTTCACATACATTATCTCAATTGATCTTGAAAACAAAGTCACAATTTAGATGGTACTGGTGGCAAAGTGGTTAAGAGCTGTGGCTGCTAACCAAAAGGTTGGCGGTTTGAATTCACTAGGCGCTCATTGGAAACTCTATGGGCCAGTTCTACTCTGTTCTGTAGGGTCACTATAAGTCGGAATCCACTCCACGGCAGTGGTTTTTTGTTGTTGTTGTTGTTGTTGTTGTTTTAATATGGCTTTAGGAGCCCTGATGACTTAGTGGTTAAGAGCTTGTTTGCTAGCCAGAAGGTTGGCAGTTCGAATCCACCAGCTGCTCCTCGAAAACCCTATGGGGCATTTCTACCCTGTCCTACAGGGTCACTATGAGTCAAAATCAAATCGACGGCAACAGGTTTGTATTTTTGGTTTTGGAATACAGATTTAAGAAACCCTGGGGGTATAGTGGTTAAGTATTTGACTGATAACCAAAAGGTCTGCAGTTTGAACCCACCAGTTGCTCTGTAGCAGAAGGATGTGGCAGTCTGCTTCTGTGAAAATTTACAGTCTTGGAAACCCTGTGGGGCAGTTGTACTCTGTCCTTTAGCGTCACTGTGAGTCAGAATTGACTCAAAGGCAATGGGTTAATATGGATTTACTGAGAAGGAAATGGACTAAACAAAAAGCATATAGCCTATAAATTGAATAGCCTAGACTCTTTTTGTGTGTGTGTATGCTTTAAGTGAAAGTTTACAAGCCAGTTTCTCATATAAAAACTTATACACACATTGTTATGTGACCCTAGTTGCTCTCCCTACGTGACAGCATACTCCTTCTCTCCACGCTGTATTTCTCATGTCCATTCAACCAGCAACTCTCTCCCTCTGCCTTCTCATCTCACCCTCCAGACAGGAGCTTGCCCACATAGTCTCATGCGTCTACTTGAGCTAAGAAGCACTCTCCTCACCAGTATCATTTTATGTCTTATAGGCCAGTCTAATATTTGCCTGAAGAGTTGGCTTTAAGAATGGTTTAGTTTTGGGCTAACAGACAGTCTGGGAGCCATGACCTCTGGGGTCCCTGCAGTCTCAGTCACACCATTAAGCCTGGTCTTTTTATGAGAATTTGAGGTCTGCATCCCACTGTTCTCCTGCTCCATCAGGGATTTTCTGTTGTGTTCCCTGTCAGGGCAGTCATCCATTATAGCCAGGTACCGTCTAGCTCTTCTGATCTCAGGGTGATGTAGTCTCTGGTTTATTTGGTCCTTTATGTCTCTTGGGTTCATATTGACCTTGTGTCTTTTGTGTTCTTCATTCTCCTTTGCTCCAGATAGATTGAGAACAACTGATGCATCTTAGATGGCCGCTGCTAGCTTTTAAGACCCCAGGCACCACTCACCAAAGTGAGATGCAGAATGTTTTCTTAATACACTGTATTTTGCCAGTTGACCTAGATGTCCCCTGAAACTATGGTCCCCAGACCCCTGTCCCTGCTACTCTGTCCCTCAAAGTGTGAGGTTGTATTCAGGAAACTTTTTAGCTTTTGTATCAGTCCAGTGGTGCTGACTTCAACTGTATTGTGGTTTGTCCTTCCATTCACTTAAAATAATTCTTGTCTACTATATAATTAGTGAATGCCCTTCTGCCTCCCTCCCCACACTCATAAGCATCAAAGAATGTTTTCTTCTGTGTTTAAACATTTTCTTGGGTTCTTATAATAGTGGTCCTTTTGCAGCTGACTAATTTCACTCACCATAATGCCTTCCAGATTCCTCCATGTTATGAGATGTTTCACAGATCCATCAGTGTTCTTTATCGTTGCCTAGTATTCCATTGTGTGAATATACCATAATTTGTTTATCCATTCATTCATTCATGGGCACCTTGGTTGTTTCCTACTTTTTGCTATTGTAAACAGTGCTGCAACAGACATGGCTGTGCATATATCTATTCATGTGAAGGCTCTTGTTTCTCTGGGATATATTCCAAGGAGTGGGATTGCTAGATTGTACAGTAGTTCTATTTCTAGCATTGCTAATGTCAGACAGATGCTGGCTGAAAGCAGAGAAATACCAGAAAGATGTTTACTTGTGTTTTATTGACTATGCAAAGGTATTCGACTGTGTGGATTATGACAATTTATGGATGACATTGCGAAGAATGGGAATTCCAGAACACTTAATTGTGCTCATGAGGAACCTGTACATAGATAGGACAGAGCAAGGGGATAATGCATGATTTAAAGTCAGGAAAGCTGTGTGTCAGGGTTGTATCCCTATGCCATATCTATTCAATCTGTATGCTGAGCAAATAATCTGAGAAGCTGGACTATATGAAGAAGAATGGGACATCAAGATTGGAGGAAGACTTATTAATAACCTGTGTTACACAGATGACACAAACTTGCTTGCTGTAAGTGAAAAGGACTTGAAGCACTTACTGATGAAGATCGAAGACTATAACTTTCAGTATGGATTACACCTCAACATAAAGAAAACAAAAATCCTCACAACTGGACCAATGAGCAACATCATGATAAACAGAGAAAAGATAGAAGTTGTCAAGGATTTCATTTTACTTGGATCCACAATCAACACCCTTGGAAGCAGCAGTCAGGCAATTGAAAGATGCATTGCATTGGGCAAATCTGCTGCAAAAGACCTCTTTAAAGTGTTGAAAACCAAAGATGTCACCTGACCCAAACCATGGTATTTTCAATTGCCTCATATTCACGTGAATGCTGGACAATGAATAAGGAAGACCAAGAAAGAATTGACTCCTTTGAATTGTCCTGTTGGTGAAGAATATTGAATATACCATTGTCATGGATTCAGTTGTGTCCCCCCCAAAATATGTGTCATCCTGGTTAGGCCCTGATTCCCAGTATTGTGTGGTTGCCCTCCATTTTGTGATTGTAATTTTATGTTAAAAGGATTAGGGTGGGATTGTAACACCACCCTTACTCAGGTCATCTCCCCGATCCAGTATAAAGGGAGTTTCTCTGGGGTGTGGCCTGTACCACCTTTTATCTCTCAAGAGATAAAAGGAAAGGGAAGCAAGTAGAGAGTTGGGGACCTCATACCACCAAGAAAGCAGTGCTAGGAGCAGAGCGTGTCCTTTGGATCCAGGTCCTTGCCTGAAGAAGCTTCTAGTCCGGGAGAACATTGATGGGAAGGCCAATAGAAAGAGAATGCCTTCCCCTGGAGCTGATGCCCTGAATTTGGACTTTTAGCCTACTTTACTGTGAGGAAATAAATTTCTCTTTGTTAAAGCCATCCACTTGTGGTAATTCTGTTATAGCAGCACTAGATGACTAAGACAACCATGGGCTGCTAAAAGGACAAATGAATCTGTCCTGGAAGAAGTACAACCAGAACGCTCCTTAGAATCAAGGATAGAGAGACTGTGTCTTACATATTTTGGATATGTTGTGAGGAAGGATCAGTGCCTGGATAGGGACATTATGTTTGGTAAAGTAGAGGGTCAGCGAAAAAGAGGAAGACCCTCATTGAGATGGATTGACACAGTGGCTGCAACAATGGGCTCAAGGATAGCAAGGATGGTAAGCTTGGCGCAGGACCGGACAGTGTTTCCATCTGTGGTACATAGTGTCACTATGAGTCGGAATCGACTTGACAGCACTTAACAACAGCAACAAGGAAGCGCCAGATCGATTTCCAAAGTGGTTGTACCATTTTACATTCCCACCAGCAGTATGTAAGTGTTCCAGTCTCTCCACAACCTCTCCAACATTTATTATTTTGTGTTTTTTGGATTAATGCCGGCCTTGATGGGGTAGGATGGTATCCCATTGTGTTACCACAAATTGCGGATTCCAGCCACCTGCCGCAAAGCCAATACTGTGACAGGAGGAGGTAAGCAGTAAGAGGGCTTTACCGAATTCCGGTATTCAAGAGACTGGTGCAGCTGGTGTAATAAAAGAATGTTTTCAGAGATTATTTAAAGCATCATTATGCCATTAGTTATGTCGTTATGTCAAATTCTCAATCGCCCATTGTGAATAGGAGAAAACATGTTGTAAGGTGTTAGGGTGTTTGTTAAGAGTGGAACAGGCTGTTCAGCCATATCTTGAACAGGACCTGTGCCATTTTCTAAAGACTAGAGATTAATCACAGCTTATACAGCTATATTAAAACAAACGAGGAAATATATTCTCTCTAATACTAAAACGCTGGAGAAAATGTATTTTCTCTACTTCAATTATAGTTTTGATTTACATTTCTCTAATGGATAATGGAAACCCTGGTGGCATAGTGGTTAAGTGCTATGGCTGCTAACCAAGTGGTCGGCAGTCCAAATCCGCCAGGCACTTCTTGGAAACTCTATGGGACAGTTCTACTCTGTCCTACAGAGCCTCTATGAGTCGTGGTGGTTTTGGTTTGGTTGGGTTTTTAATGGCTAACGATTTTTAATAGCATTTCCTCATGTATCTGTTTGGCACCGTAATGTCTTCTTTGGTGAAGTGTCTGTTCATATCCTTTGCCCATATTTTAATTAGGTTCTTTGTGTTTTTGTTGTTGAGGTTTTGCAGTATCTTGTAGGCTTTAGAGATTAGATGCTGATCGGATTTGTCGCAGCCAAAAACTTTTTCCCAGTCTGTAGGTTGTCTTTTTACTCTTTTGGTAAAGGCTTTAAATAAGCATAACATAAGTGTTAGATTTTTAGAAGCTCCCAGTTATGTAGTTTCTCTTCTGGTGTTTGCGCATTGTTAGTAATGTTTTGTATACTGTTTATGCCATGTATTAGGGCTCCTAGCCTTGTCCCTATTTTTTCTTCCATAATCTTTATCATTTTAGATTTTATATTTAGGTCTTTGATCCATTTTGAGTTAGTTTTTGTGCATGGTGTGAAGTATGGGTCTTGTTTCATTTTTTTGAAGATGGGTATCCAGTTATGCCAGCACCATTTGTTAAAGAGACTGTCTTTTCCCCATTTAATGGCCTTTAGGCCTTGTCAAATATCAACTGCTCATAGGTGGATGAATTTATGTCTAGATTCTCAATTCTGTTCCAGTGGTCTATGTATCTGTTGTTGTACCAGCACCAGGCTGTTTTGATTACTGCAGCAGTATAATAGGTTCTAAAATTAGGTAGAGTGAGGCTTCCCACTTTGTTCTTCTTTTTCAGTAATGCTTTACTTATTCGGGGCCTCTTTCTCTTCCATATGAAATTGGTGATTTGTTTCTCCATCTCATTAAAAAATGGCTTTGGAATTTGGGTCAGGATTGCATTGGAGCTGTAGATCTCTTTGGGTAGAATAGATGTTTTCACAATGTTTGGCCTTCCTATCCATGAGCAAGGTATGTTTTCCACTTATGTAGGTCTCTTGGTTTCTTGCAGTTGTATCTTGTAGTTTCTTTATATACTTCTTTTATGTCTCTGGTTAGATTTATTTCTAAGCATTTTATCTTTTGGGGGCCTATTGTAAATGGTATTGATTTGTTGATTTCTTCCTCGACATTCTCTTTGTTGGCGTAGAGGAATCCAACTGATTTTTGTATGTTTATCTTGTATCCTGATACTTTACTGTAATCTTCTATTAGTTCTAATAGTTTTCTTGTGGATTCTTTAGGGTTTTCTGTGTATAAAATCATATCATCTGCAAGTAAGATACTATTACCTTTTCCTTAACAATTTGGATGCCCTTTATTTCTTATTCTAGCCTAATTACTCTGGCCAGGACCTCCAACACAAAGTTGAATAAGAATGGTGATAAAAGGCATTCTTGTCTGGTTCCCATTCTCAAGGGGAATGCTTTCAGACTCTCTCCATTTAGGATGATGTTGGCTGTTGGCTTTGCACAAATGCCCTTTATTATGTTGAGGGATTTTCCTTCTGTTCTTATTTTGCTGAGAGTTTTTATCGTGAACAGGTGTTGGACTTTGTCAGATGCCTTTTCTGCATCAATCAATACAATCATGTGGTTCTTGTCTTTTGTTTTATTTATGTGGTGGATACCACTGATTGTTTTTCTAATGTTGAACCATCCCTGCGTACCTGGTATGAATCCCACTTGGTCATGGTGAGTTAATTTTTTGATATGTTGTTGAATTCTATTGGCTAAAATTTTGTTGAGGATTTTTGCGTCTAAGTTCATGAGGGATATTGGTCTGTAATTTTCTTTTTTTGTGGTGTCTTTACCTGATTTTGGTATCAGGGTTATGCTGTCTTCATAGAATGAGTTTGGGAGTATTCCATCCTTTTCTATATTCTGAAATACCTTTAGTAGTA